>NC_137582.1:120397265-121597265 GCF_963210335.1 Falco punctatus | reverse complement strand
TGCCCTCTCCCAGACCCTCTCACGGTCAGCAAATGGCATTGCTGTTGATTGCACTTGTGCTTTCATCTAAAGCAACACTCTTCCTATTTCCTTGAGCACCTCTGGGCACTGCAGGGCTCCCCACCATGCCTGAGCTGTGCCCTGCCATGTCTGGCTGCTCTTTTGGGTGCTAGCATTGCTTCTGTGCCAGGGCAGGGAAATGCAGGAGCCAGAGACACTGGGCAAAGGCACAGTGTGCACACTGGTGCCATGGTGTGGCTTGTGCTTAGAAACCAGAAATGGCTTCAGCTGCCCCTTCTCTGGGCATGGGTTTCCCTGCTTTGCTCTTCTCCCCCTCCCTGATGCTGAGCAGCCCATGAGCACCGGTTTAACCCCACAGTGATGAATTTAGTAGTTGTGTTTGCAGTGTAAGTAGCTCTGCCTGGGCTGCAAGCATGGCTGGTTCCCATCCATTTGCTATAGGTTTCCATCTAGCCATGCAGAAATGGCTTTTAGGTGGGACTGGGCAAATGTGCAGACAGCTCCTGAACACTGAAGACTTGCATCTCTATGCGGGTGCTCACCTCCTTAGAAGCAGATGTTCAAAATCCAGTTTTGCATTGATTTTACACACAAGGACTCAGACCTGCCCTGCTCACACTGGTGCCTGTCCCTAGCCCACAGCCTGGCAGAGCTTCTGAGGACCACAGTGACACCAGTGCAGGACAACAAGCCACGGAGGCCCGTTACCTCCATCCCCTGCCCAACATGACTGCCTCAGGCACCCACAGCCCAGCTCTGCCACCCAGGCTTGTTTCATCAGTCTGTGGGTCCCAACCTTTGCTTGCCTCCACATGCCAGCACAACACCTTTCTTGCAATATGCTGCTTGTTTCCCAGTGCTTCCAGAGGGAAACAACCCATTCCAGCAGCCCAGGACATCTCCCCACACCCAGTACAAGGCTGCATGGTGTCCCCGGCATCATGGGGACCCTGGTTAGGCAGGATGGTAGGTGCTGGGTCCCCTCTGCAGAGCAGCCAGTGCTGCCCTGATCTGCATTCTGCTGCCGTATGATGTCACCCACCCCTGTGCAGGGAAGGGTGAAGGCTTTGGAGAAATTTTCTCTTACAATACCTTTGAAATCTCTCCTCTGATCAGTATGCTGGGGCATGCTCCATTCAGCACACATCCCCTTGTTCTGTCCTTTGCCAGAAGACTCATAGTTTCCTCCTCTCCTTGCACAGAACTGCCTTTCAGCTTCAGTTTTGCTTCTGTTTCAGGCTTGCCTCTCCCCAGAGGAGTCATTAAGTCCAAGTCGCGGCTGCTTTGCCACCAGTAGCACAAGCCTGGTGTAACGGCCACTCTTCGACCAGCAGGGAGCACAAGGTTCAGCCCTCAGCTCTGTAGCAGTCTCTTTTGGTGACGCTGGCTGTTGTTTTTTAGCTAAGCCAGTTATACCCATGGCTTGTCAGCCTTAGCAGCGCTTCCATCTGGATGCAATCTAGACCTTGTGTCAGCCCTAGGAAGCTGGGAGGAAGCCACCGGTTCTGGCAACGGGGCAGCACAGCTGTACGGGACAGCTTGTCCAGGCTAAGCTGTAATGTCTCTTCCTAAGAATGGTGAGAGTCAGATCCTGGCTTTTAACTTGTCCTGCAGCTCACTGGAGTCACTACAGATGTAATATTTACCCATCCACCAGCGTGTGAATCTCACCAGGGTGGCAGCCGACGCATGATCTCACCTTTGACTCTCACCTTTCAGCCTTTAACTCAAAAAAGTGCCTATGTCAGGGAATGGGCTTCCCCAGCCTGGGGTGAGGGATGCAGCCAGGAGAAAAAACCCAAGATGTGCAAGTCCCTGGGAGCCAGCATCTGGGAAAATGCATTTCTGCTCAAAAAGGCTGCTGGTCCTGGAGCACCTGAGCAGCCAACAGTGTCCCTGACCCAGCAGGAGCATCCTCACAGGGAGTGTGGGCTGCAGAGACGCCATAGGGCTTAACTCTCGGCA
The DNA here is from genome assembly GCF_963210335.1 of Falco punctatus. NCBI lineage: Eukaryota > Metazoa > Chordata > Aves > Falconiformes > Falconidae > Falco > Falco punctatus. Next base: position 121,595,279 of record NC_137582.1, on the reverse strand, counting down.
CACAGCATCTGGTGAAGAGACTACCCTCTCCTCCATCCAGGACTGACTTGAGCACCAAGAATGCTGGGAGCTCATCCAAGTATACTGGGAGCTAGAAAGGTGCTGGGAGACAATAAGACAGCAGTAATGCTGAAGACATGGCTGAAAAACTGGGTTGTAAATGGTTACTGATCTCCCTGCTAACCTCCATCCATCCTGTTACTAGTCACCTCTGCAGAAGTTACAAGAAGATAAAAGAAACAGTGACTGTGCAGCTGATTTTTATGACTCTGTCTATGCCAGAGCCATCCACCTACGTTGGCACAGGTGACAACCCAACCTGTTGAGGAGAAAGACTATGTTGAGTGCTCCTCACCATGATCAGGAACTGGACATGCACCCTCCGCATGCCTTGGTCTAGCCATTAACTCCACTGAAACTCCCTCCAGATGAGGATCCCTCTCTGCCTCAGCACCCAGAGGCACTTCCAGAGGAAACCCTCTTCTCTGTGCAAGCCCACACTTCATCGCTACCTGTCACTCGCTCTCAAGGAGATCATAAATACATGTCAATTACCTCATCCAGGACACCCATCCTGGCAAGCAGTATTTTTAATAAACTATAATGTTACGCAAATTAGACCTGATGTGTGTTTCTCTTTTTGCATCTCTGAGACACTTGTGCATACTGGCAGATACAGCGACACTGTTTCAGCTCCCAATTCGCTGTGACACTGGGGTTTCTAAGTGTGATTTATTTGCCGCTTGTAGTATCAGCCGAGCATGTCTCATGCCCAAGCTACCAGTGATGCTGGGAGGTTCTTTTTTTCCTTCTTTCAGCAGAAATTTGTTACAAAGAAACCTCCCCCTTCCAAAAGAAGCTTGTCAATAGTTGATGGGATTTTCAGCACGGAGGGAGGTCTCTGCTGCAAGCTCTGGACCAGAATTGCTGATGTCTTTTCCCTTCTGCTCTTTGCAGGCTTTGTACCACACCCATTGTTACCAATGTCAAGGGATTTTCAAGAAAATTACCAAGTTTGCTCCTAAGCACTAGGAAGCTAGCAACATTGCTGAACCCCCACGTCCTCATGAAGATGCCTTTCTCTTACAGTACCAACAAAGACTCTGAACTGAATTCTGTAGTTTTCCAGACACAAATCTCATCACAAAATTTGTCTTAGAAGCAACATGACCAAAGACAACTCATGGTTTACCAATTCATTAAAGGCAGCTTTAGGGTGCTTAATATCAGATCAAAAACATTGCAACAACACGATGCCAAGAACCATAAAAAAATCACTTGGCTGTTTCAAATGTGTTCAGAAATTTTGATTAGTTTTAACTTTGTGCCAGCAGCTTTCCTACCCACACAGGTATTATATGTCTACACAACTCTAATTTTATTTCAGATCAGCTATTGTCCCTGCTCTGCTGCTGGATTAAAATCACTAATATGGCAAAAAACGCTGATTATTTAACCAAAATACCATCATGTGCCTACACAAGATCCAGAGAAAGTATCTAAACCTGCATTAGCTAATGTGCTGGTCAGGTAGTACTGCAGCACCACGGACTCAGAACTTGTCATTTTAATTTGTGACTGGCCCATCTGCTTGCAGAGTTCCCAGGAACCACCCGGGCTGGAAATATTGATGGAGCAATTAAAGGAGGAAGGCAAAGATGGACTTTCAGGTGAGACATGGGTCTGTTATTTCCTCCCAGATGAGACAGACCATGTGCCTTTGGACCATTTCATATGTCCATGGCTGGAAAGGGTTAGAAGATGGTCTCTGCTGTAGAAAATCATGTCTCTGCATCTGAGAGCTCATGCCATATTCCCATCAGTACCACCCTGTCAGCCTCACCAAAGTTACTCTTGATCTGCCTGGGTACAAGTGAGAGTAGAATAAGGCACAACAGAGTAAGAAGGATGGCAAAGGCAAATTAGACCTGAATTTAGCCCAAGATAATGCAGCCATCAGACCTTCGCAGTGCCCAGCCTGCAGGACTCACATGCAGGGGCTGCCCCTGCGTTTCTATGGCATTTGCTCTGCAGAGATTAGGATGTCAATGTTTCTGACTGAAACACGACTGCATCTTAGAAAGCACCAGAGAAGGAGCTGGAGTTTATTTCACACATCACCTTATCCCAGGCATCCCAAAGCATTTCCGTCACTGCTGAGGTGGAGAGGCTGCACACTGTGAAGGCATCAGACTCCGCACATTGGTGCTCAGAAATTACTTTCTGGGAGCTTGCAGAGTTCACAACCGGCCAAGGGCTCAACCTAAAGAACATCTAAGATGATCTGTGAACTACTCTCAATATCAGACTAATTGGAAAAGGGATCTTTTTGTTTATGCAATGACCACGTGTGGTAATGAATCCTCTCTCATCCTTATCAGGTAGGGAGGGATTGTTATGCTCCTTTCACCTCAGATGGGGAAACTGAGACACAGACTAAATTTGTCAAAGACACAGCATCTCCAACCTCTTTCCTGGAATACAATTCAGAGGGGAAAAATAGACAATCCTGATTTATTGTAATAAAGAAAGCAAGCTGAGCACCCCTCCCTAAATTTATGACCAAAAGAGAGCTTCACCCAGAAATTTTATGAGCACAGTGTGACATTCTCCATAGAGATGGAAATGTTTATTTAGCCAAAACCTGATGTGTTCCTGCCAAATGGTCTTGTCAGTCATCTTTCAAGCAGCCCTGATTTACACAAAGCCAGGGAGAGAGCTCAGCACTCCCAGCCCAGCCTCCCTCACCCTTGCAGAGGGATTTTTCTCCCCCAGTACTGGATGTTTTAACTGCAGCAGTGCTGGAAGCCCTGCCCAGGGATGAGGAGCTTCTGCAAGCACCAAAGCTCACTCAATTGAAAGGTCAAGGGATAGAAATGGAAACATGCCTTAAAAAGAAGAATTCCCAGGTGGGGGCTCTTGGCAGCAGACATTGTCTCCAGCTGTTTACATAAGGAAAAGCTGCTGAGGTTCACGAACAACCCCATCCAGGGCAGAAGCAGCGGCTGGTCTTATAGCCTGTTCATTCAATGACCTTCTGATTATTACCTGACCATTAGATTTAATGTCTTGGGGAGGCCTGGCTGATTTCCCCTCTCTCTATCACACCCCTTTCTGCCTCCTAATGGGCTGCATCTGCCAAGCAGACACGGCAAAGCCGCCGGGTGCTAGGGAGGCTGTAAGGGGGATGCTGGCTGTGATCAGCAGGAGCAGGGAAGGAGGGAGCAAGGGGGCAGCTTTGCCTGGGAACCAGCGGGCAGCCCAGGCTCCAGGAGGAGGGAATCCTGCCTCTAGCCAAGGACGAGCTGCCCCAGATGGGGTGAGTGCAAATCACATTGGGGAGGGATGGTGCCCAAAGAGGGATCTCAGTGCTTTGCTGTGATGCTTGCAGGGGGGGAGCTGGTCTGGCTCTCCTTGGCTCCAGCTGGGCTCTGCAGTAGGACTTGCTCCACCTGCTGGGGTCCTTCAAGGCACCCCAGGCGCAGCCCCCCACCCCAGCATTTCTTGCACACATACTGTTTGATTCAGATTTGCAAAATTCAGTCTCATAAAGCAGCCAGGGTTTGCCCGCCGTCTTCCAAGGTCAGACCTGCCTGTGGGTGAAAAACAATGCAAATTCAGTTTCTGCTGAGCCAAAGGTCAAGCCCTGGAGTATCCATTGGGAAGCAAGGCCACAAAAGAGGAAAATGAAGCATTAAACCCCCATTGTGTGGAACAAGTTGGTTCCCGTTTGGTTGTTGTGATCCCTTTCCCCTCAAAGCCTTGAAAAACATTGAGCCCTTTGACACGGGATGACAACTCGCATCCCAGTGGGGCTGTTTCCACCCAAGCCACGAGCAAACCTTTAATTTCAAAGTGTGGATTTAATTCACAAACGTACGATGGACTGAGGATCCTTCCCTGACATGCTTCAGAGTATCCACAGGCTGGAAACATCCCCTGGCTCAGTTTAGATGGTCTAAGAAGGTTGTGTGGGTCAAATCTAGATAAGCAACTTCTGCATAACGCGGAGCCAGGGGAAATGAGGGGGACGGTTTTTTTCTCCTGGGTCATCCATGCTGGAGCAGGCTGGGGGCAGTGCAGGCATGTGGTCATACATGGAGCCGTTAATGGGGGTCACAGCGGGCTCCAGCCACCAGGACCCTGACAGGGAACTCGCCGCAGTTTGGGGAACCTTGTGCAAATTTTCACTAGCACTTTTAAGTCATTCCCCACCCCTGCAGCACTCCCACCCATGATGCTAATGGCTATCTTGCTTAACTGGGCAAAAATTTGGGCTGTCCCCACTTAACCCTGAGGTGCAAAGCCCTTCCAAGATCCTCAGCTGAAATGCAAAAGGAGTGTTGTGGGGGGAGAGGGGGGAGCCTGCCCCAGCCCATGCCTTGGTGGCACAGACATTCAATAACTAAACACAGAGGAGGATGATAGCCCAGGCTCAGGAAACAATATCTCCCTTAATCCCCAAATTTCGCCTCCTGGGGATCGTTAACCGAATAGCTTGTCCACAGCTTAATTGTAGCCAATTATGCCAGCAGGGAAAAGTGCACCTTCATTGTCTGGACACAAAGAAAAGCTGAGCCAGAGAGCTCAGATCAATCTACTCAGAGAAAATGTAACAAATGGGGCTTTGTGAATATCTTTCCTCGTTTGTTTTTCTTTTTCTTTCTCTCCCCCTCCCCCCCCCGCCCCTTTTTTTTTTTGGCTTAGTGCCAGGTCCAAAAAAACTGGGGCAAGAGGTGATGAGGGGACTGAATTTAGGTCAATCAGAGAAAAAAAACCACACACCAGGCAAATTAAAAAGGAATGGATTTTGTTCAGATTTTAAGTGTTCCTTTAAACTCCTTCAAACTGAAATGAAGAAAAGCCCTACCTGAAAAGGTCATACTGAATCTAACAAGAAAATAGCAGGGTCTTTTTTTCACATTTTAGCTGGGGGAGGAGGAAGGTGTGCTGGGAGCATTTTGGCATCTCAGTCCATGCTTTCCCCTGTGAAGGAAACACTGCACTCAGCTCCAGTAATGGCAGAACAGCTTTGAGGCTTCCCACTGCCAGTGCATGCCAGTACATCCCAGTGCCTGGTGGCAGCTAGACCCAACCCCTTCTGCATGTGCCGCGGCCTGCATTTGCCAGGTGACTTCTCAGCCTGTGGGGAACTGATGTCAGTTTGGCTGATGCCCATCTTACCTGCCCAGTGCAGTGGTGCATCCGATTGCACTGGGCAGTAGCTACAATTTTCTCGAGCCTCAGCCAGCATTTGCCATCCCTTTCGGTTGCCACCAGCTCCTGGCAGCTCTGAACTAGGTGTTGGCTCCAGGCACAGCACCTGTAAATCACCGGTGCCACACTGGGACGACTGCTGGTATGGGCAGGGTATCCCTCACCTGGGGATGAGAGCAGGAGGAGATTGTCCATGGTATGTACTGCTGGAGGAGGAAGACCCTCAGTCTGATCCATCCAAGCCTTTCCTACTGGTAAGGGAACCAGTTCTGCTGAATCTACAGGATCTCATCCTAAAGCAGCAAGACGTTGTAGGCATGCTGGTCACCAGGGCTTGTCCCAGGCGCTCTCAGCTGGTTTGCAAAGTGCTGGTTTGCAAAACTGCTGGCATGGCCTCAGACTTCCAGACTGATTAAAGGGATGGCAGGAGAAATACAGAGGAAAGCTTATGATACAGGATGAACAAGAGCAGAAGAAATACCAAAGCATGTGGCTAGACAGAGTAAAAGCAGTTGTGGGCCAGCACAGCTAGAGAACAGACCAGCCAAGGGAGTGGAGGGAGTGTCAAAGAGTGAATCTCTGTGTATTTTCTGTTAAAGTGTTCTGAAAGGCAGATAATTCATTGTGCGTCTGCCTCATCTCCTACACCAATTCATTCAGTAATAGAAAAATCTCACACAGACTCATCAGCCACACTCCTCCTTTCATGGCTGCTTTCCATCAGCTTATGCATATTTAAAATATCCTCAATCCTCAATTTGCAGCATGGCATGCAGCTCTGAGAGAAACTCCTTTCTGAAAAAGTCTCAGACCAACAAAGCCCATTATTTAACACCATGACAATCAGATGGTGACTTGCAGGATAAGGGCTGGCTTCACATCCAGCCACGGCAGCCAAGAATCACCACTTTCTTACAGTGTTTTTAACAGTTTTCCATAAAAATGTTGAGGAATAGGGTCAGATATTTTCATCACAAAAGTCACCATCACTAATGGGCTGGTTGATGGTCCTTCAGTGAGTCTTGGGCCACAACAGTCTGCTCAGACAGGCAGGGAAAGGAGTTTCTGGAGGTCACAGCTGGGAGACAATGCTAAGGGAGGACCTCGTGCCTGGCAGAACCCGCTCGACAGAGCAGTCTTCTTCCTCTGGAGCTGCCAGACTCTACGGATTTGCAATTAAAACAGCAAATAAACGAAGCCACCCATCCGGATAGGAGCTTTTTGAGCCCGCACGGGCTGCCTCGTGTTGTGCAAGTCTTGAATCTAACTCTGTGCCTGGCCAGGTCTTGGCCTGGGACCTTCACCAAAAATCCAGGGAGCTACAGGGAGGGATGTCAGCAGGTGGTGCTCTTCACCTGGAATCTCTACCCCAGCTGGTGGGATAAGGGGAAGGTCCTGTCCCTCGGGCATCCTTCTTAATGGTGGGAGTAAGCAGAGGTCTTGGCCACCCATGACCATTAAACTGCTCAGAGAACTGACTGTAAAAACAGCTCAACAGCTCCAGTCCCTCTGACACGTCCTGGCCATGAACAGAGGCTATATTGCTTTTAATGCCTGCACAGAGAGGATGTTAACACCCATGCAGAGAGCTGGTGGGATGGATCTGGTGCCCTCCTGCACACTGGCAGCAGAAATATGAACAATCCTGTCCAGAAAGGGGGGTTTAGGTGCCTCCCTGTCCTCCTGACCAGTCACATACTAGGCTCTCAGCTCGGTGGTGGCTTGGCGCTAACTTCCTGTCATCTTTCAGCTGGACGTGTTTCTTGAAGGCAGTGGCATTCTGCAGGTCTCAGGGATGGTGTCTGTTTGTCTGTGGGGGATTCAGCATGAGCAACAATAGAAGGAGTGGGATGCTCCCAGTGTGGCTGTGAGATCTCTGCTTTCAGGAGTATCAGTGGTGCTGACAGCTGGGCACAGGGAAAAAACATTACAAATGGAGCCCAATTGGTCTGGAGCTCTTGGAGAGCAAACAGAGATGCTGGGAGATCCAAGTCTGCCAGTCGGAGTGGTGACATTTCCCTGCGAAGACCCCAGATCTCTGCTCTCTGCACACCTGGGGTGTTAGCACTGATGCTGTGATCTCCCCAGCTAATCTTTGCAAGAGTGTCCACTACAGCCCCAAGATCTAATTTTGTTGCTTCTGCAGACAAATCCTCAGGCAGTGCAGCTGGGTCTGAAACCATGTGAAATGTGCCTGCTTTTTGCCAGGCTTCCTGACCCACTGATATTTCTGGCACACTTTTTCAGCTCTTCTGGCCAGCTGATGTCTTTCATTCTTGGTCAGTGTTCAGACTAGGAGAAGCTGATATTTGGGTAGAGCAAAGAATCTAATCTCACCCTCCAAAATGCTCCTAAGCTCAGGCTGGTGACATGAGGAGCAGGGCAAAATGGTGTGGGTTAACAGCTAATATTTAAAAAATATATAATTTCTTAAGAAGATCTTTGGAAAGCTCAAGTAATCCATTCAGGTTGTGTGTGACAAGCATTCAGCCAAGAAATACAATATACCCTAGGTGCACAAGCCAGCAGACAGCACAATTTGTATGCACTGCTAGTCTTTGGTAAAACTGCTTTGCTATACAGACCTTTCTAAAAAGGAAAACCTGGTGGGTAGGTGTTTGTTAAAAGCACTGCGTTCACCCTTAGAGCAATGCATAGCAAGAAACTGGAGTTGCTACATCTTCCTGGGGTTGTAGCAGAGGGGTTGCACCAAGCACCTAAGTATGTGCAGGAAGCCCCTGCGAGGAAAAAATAAGATCTATGAGGTCACTGGACAAAGTAAAAGCTTTGCCTTTTGCTTTGAAGAGTCAAGATGCCTTTAGCCTGCCCTCCCTCCACCCACAAAATACTCTGTATGGACTCTACAGTGACTCCACTCAGCAAAAAAAAGAGGCAATTTCCACAAGTCTTTATTACATTTATAATTAAGAGACACAACTATTTCCTCCCAGCTGAATTATCTTGGTAGATCAGGGCTTGAAAAAGGGGCTTGCTTTGAAACAAGGACTATTAATGTTCAATTGGCTATTGATTATTAGCCCATTCTTATTCCTCAGTAAAAACAGGCATTAAGACAGAAATGCTCATCCTGAGATCTAAGACTTTGCCATAGCTCTTAGAAAAATGAGGACTATTTATTGAGGCACTGGTCCAGTAAAAGCAAATGTGACGCTGTCTGTCGATATTTGATTAGGATTTTTCCAAGGGGCCGGAAATTCATCGTTAAATAAAACTACTACCTATTATATAAAAGAAAATAATTACACTGCTGTCCCCTGCTGTGCCATATATATAGCCCATGTGCCTGTCTCCATCTGTGGTTCTTCACTGCACTCTTCAACTGTTCAGCTCTTTGTGGGGGAGAAACCATCTTTTTCATTATGGATGTCAAACATCCAGCACAACTGGGCCCAGTCTGCGGCAGGGGTGTCTCAGTGTTACACCAAGGTGCAAACACCAAGGGAGGACAGGGAAAAGGCATTGGCAGCTGAAGAGATTAGGCCAATGGGCAAGAAATTGGGAAGAGGGTTGATTTGTAGATGAACACATTTGTAATTGCTCAGTAGATGAGGTGGGGAGGAGGGGAACAGTCTTTTATTTGGGGTTAAACTGGTCTTGTTTCCCTTTATCCACTCCAAGTTAGGTGTCTAGTTTCAGTTCTCTGAATCAAATGGAGCAAACACTACAGGTGTTACCCGGTTGCTTAAAAAACCCTGACATCTGTGCTAGTTAAGATGTGTCAGAGCATCCAGGGCACCACTTCAGGGCTGGCAGGGAAACTTCCCTCTTCCGAAGCAGCAGGTAAAGGTTGTGAAGTCCTCCTGCACACGTGGATACCCAAATCCTATCCATCCCATGCCAATTCAGTCCCGTGGAGAGGAGACTGACATGGCATGAGTCACTTTATCCCCCCAGCTCTTGGGGCACCTTGCTGGCCAGGACACACCTCACTGCAGATGGACAGAGATACATGGGGTAAGCCCTGTCCTTCCAGATTTCATGGGAAGACCATGGGATTCCATTGCTCCAGCATTCAGTACACTGAAAACACAGGTTTTGGCCCCTTTTCAGGTGTTTTTAGATCTGGTTCAGTCTACATGAAGTGAGGTGGCAGCAGCCTAGAAGACCCCTCAGCAAGGCAGTACATATTGCAGTGCAGGGTATCCCAAGAGAAGTGCTGCTGAAGGTGTGTTGTTAAAGGATAAAAATGATGGTTTGTGGGAAGAGGTTATGGTAGCTCTCTATCTGCTTTCCTTCTCATGGCAGCTTTCCTTTTCCTTTGGCAGCCTGTTCTTCTCCTGTATGGTCTAACTATCTAGGCAGTACAATACAAGTAAACTGAAGGCTGGTGGTTTCTACATTCCCTGGACATTGGAGGATGCTGTTTCTGTTTTAGGTAAAACGGTCCTAAAACCAGTCTGGTTTCTTTCCACTATATCTGTTGGCTTAAGAAAATGATGCCCTTGCACTAGAAACCTTGCCTAAGACTTTCAAGCCAGAGAGATGTGCGTGTGTGCAGAGAAGCACAAACCCACCGGGAGCCCAGCTCTTCTTTGAGTGAGCCATGGTGTCAGCCTGGGCACGTGTGTGCTTGGCGTGCCTTGAAAATCTGGCAGCAGACAACTAGCTGTATGAGTGGAAAGAATACACACAACCCCCTGGGAAAGTCAGTTTTGCTTAGCCAAAAATATCGAGAAAGCTGTAGCACTCCTCAAATGTCTACATCCAGCAGAGCAGAGGACGTACTGCTGGGAATCTGTGTTGAAAGGCAGTAGGACAAGACAGCCCTGACCCAGCAGCAGCTGTGCAGCCTGGCTGGCAGGGGCAAGGAGCAGGCTGGAAAATTTCTGGCCCATCCCACCTCTTCAGTATTCATGGATACCAATGAATATTTTACAAGGCTTGAAATATTTACAGTTGGAGTTGACCTTTTTTTTGTTGCTGATACATCATGCATGGTTAGATGTGATTATTTCATGGTGACATTTACTGAGCCATGAAAAAGGCACAAATGCCACTGAAGCCACTCCCATGTTCAGCTCAAAACCAAGGAGGGACAACCCTGAACAGATCCAGATGGTCGGTGTCCCCCCTCCCTGAGCAAGAGATAACCACATTGTGGGAGCTCACTCCAGGACTTGAGAAGTGAAACAGCTGAGATGGGTCACCCATTCAGTGCTCAGAGCTGTCCCTCTGCTCAGGATATTTATGTGTATTTTAAGTTTCAAGGATTTCAGCCGTTCCCAGTCTCTAGCAGGTGCTGAAGCAGGACATCCTGAAGCATGGGTACAGGTCGTGTCCAGAGAGGGAGGCAGAATCCCACATCACTTATGAAAATCGCTGAGAGGAGTCCTGGGACAAGTGGTGCAGGCATTGACAGTGAGGTCCTAGGACATATTTTGTTTAGGAATGGCTGTGTTCATAGCACTTTCTCAAAATCAGCTATTGGCCTGCCTATTTTCTTTGTCCCAGTCCAATACTATGAACTGTTATCCTAAAATGCACAGTCCAGACACAGCAACTTAACACACTACTGTGCACCAGCCAGGCCACAGTGCCTGCTGAACACAGAGACTGGTAGGAGGGAATGTCCCCTTCATCCAAAAAAAACAGAGGGATAAAGATAAGGGTCCTGAATGCTCCCCCATCTCATGGAAATGGCCCCCTCCATGGAAAAAAAGTGGTGTAACCTGCTGCAAGTAATTAAAGACCTGTCACATCCCTCACTTTTAGGCCAGACTTTAAGTGTCCAGGCAGTGACGATACTCTGATCTTCACTTCATCTGCCCCTCTCTGTAGGGGTGCCAATATAAATTGCCATTGGAAAGGGCTTTGGGAAGAGCCTGCCCTGATATATGTACTGGTCTGGGCTGCACGTGAAGAACATTTCCATTGCACATTATGTTTTGCAGCTGAGTGATCTTCAGTGCCAAGCTCAAAGACGAAAGAGGATGACAGCCCCTTCCTGAGACCAAGAAACGTTTGGAAACCAGGAACAGGAGCCTGACTGCCAGCAAAACAGCTGGTGTTGTGCTCCCTCAGCTTACAGGAGGATGAAGGGGCACCCCATACTGCCTCAGCCCCAGTCTGTGAGTTCCCATCAAGGACTGGGTCCTAGGACCAGCTCCAGCCCAGAGGAGCTCAACCCATCACAGAGAGGCCAGAACAGCTCTGCCTTTCCAAAGCTGCTCTCAGGTCTTCTCCCATCTGCTGCACTCTGGCACAGAAGCAGCCACAAGGAAAAGCCTTGGGTATCTGCCACCCAGGCCCACTTTGCATTCAAAGCCGTCCCACATGTCTTGAGCTCCCACTTAGCCCAGAGCAGCTGCAGTTCCTCAAAAAAGTGTCAGAAGATGCCACTTAAAGCAGCGTTAAGCACAAGTGGTTGGGTCATGCACCAGCAAAGGCTCCCAGTTGTACAGTCCTCAGCTACTCTGCTGTGATTTTGAGAGGGAAACCGCTAACCCTGAGCTGACTTTGAGCTCATTTAAATCATGTGTTAATAACTCCTCTTCTTTTCTCCCCTCTGATCGTTTTTCGCCTCCTTCTCCCCTTTCCAGCCCATTTCTTCTTCTCCCTGTTTTCTCCTTCCCTTTCTCCCCCTGCCCTTTTCCCCTAAAAAAATGAACTAAAGATGAAAAGTATCTGTTTTCTGTTTGCTTTGTGACTATTATTACTGTTTTCCATGCCTCCGTTGCCTGAATTCTGGAGACAGGGTGCAGTAAATGGAGTGTTTAATCTTGCTGTCAGGGCCATATATCATTCCCCAAGCTCCTTCTGGGGTAACAAGAGCTGCTCAATTGACAAAACAAGCCAAGGAACGAATAAACGAACAGAAAACATCCAGTCTGTGCTATTAATCCACCCAGAGCCAAAGGCAGATGCAGGAAGGGAGAAACACACCCCAGTGATGCCTGGGCACTGTTGCTTCCTGGAAGAGTTTTGGCCGTGAGCAGCGTGAGCTGCTCTAAGCACACATGTGTTTCCCATCACCCTGCAGATATGCTGGTCCATGAGTCTCACCAGCTTGCAATGACCATGGGAAGAAGCAGCGCTTTCCCCTCCTTCCACAAGTCTAATTTCCAGGGTGAGATGGACTTAATTTGTATCTCCTCCAGGGCAGGCAGTGGCTTCCGCTGTATCTTGAAAGTACTTGACGTGTTATGAGGTGCTGCTGTCACAGGGAACAAGGATTCATTAAGGTGATGGAGGGCTGAGTGGAAGTGGCAAGCAAGGGCTGCATTTTGGGAGCAGCCTTGCTCAGCACGACGCCTGCGGCGCTTTGCTGCAAGCCTGCTGTGCACCCAGCAAATCAGTCTGCTTATTGTAAGCGAAGGGGCGCCTTTGGGTACCCGCGTGTCCCAGGTGGCAGCAGTTCACACAGACACTGGCAGGATATTTGTTTCAGTGCTCTCAACCTGAAAACAACCTGTCAAACTAAGCTCCTCTGTTAGGAGCTGAACCATGATTTCTTCCTACATCCCTTTCTGAAACAACCAGTACTGACCATTTTTAAGGCTTCCCCCACAGTGATGCTGAGGCTGGTGCAAAGCCCAGAGGTCTCCAGGATGGAGCCACCCAGCCCTCACACCATCCCCAGCCACAGAAACACCCTGAACGTGGATCCAAACACCTCACCTGCCTCTGAGCCTCAGATACAGTCCTTGGAGACCTTGGCTTGGCCATGGCAATGGCTTGTCGATGACGAGACATGAAGAGATGGACAAAAAGATGCTGCCCTAGAAAGGATGGGCTGAAAGGCATTTCCCACTTTCCTGGTACTTGACATATTCTAGATGCAATAGTCCAACAAAAATAGGAGCGGCAGTGATTGATAACATGGTGTGCTCAAGGTCAAAGAGCTGGACACTGACAGAGGGGCTTTGCCATGAAATATTCAGCTGAGTATCAGCACATCTATGTGATAAATAAATGTTGCATGTAACATGCATCATGCAGGATAGACTTGCTACTGGGAGCAGAGTGGGGGAGCTACCTTCTGGCCCTCAGCCAGGCACAAGGGAGGGGGTGGGAAGTGCCATGCTAATAACAGCAATGTTATTTTGAGATTCCTGGACAGATTATTACTGATAGGAGAGGTCCCTGTATTGAGAGGAGGCTTCCCATCCTCCCCATGGGGGGAGGACTGGAAGATCTCCAGGAAGCACATGCCCTGCAGGCCATTACAGCATTCAGGATGATGAAGATGTTTGTTAACTGAGCTGAGGTAAAAGGCTAGACTCGTCCAACTGCGACAAGTTTCTGGAAATGCCCACCAGAATAATAATTGCAGCATTAAGCATTCAGAGGGTACTTAGCAATGCTATCATATCAGGCAGTACTATCAGACCGCCAATAATGCATGCACACAGCTAACCAATCACAGGGGTGGTGGAGCCGTGGCAGGGGAAGGGAGAGGGAATATAGAGCATGTCTAACTGCTCGAGCCATGGGAGCGGGGGACAAGAGAAAGAGAGATTATTTCAAAGGTGAATGGAAATGCTTTTAAGCATAAACAAATGAAGCATCCGAGATCCCAGATCATGACGGGAATGGATGTTGAGGTCAGTGCTATACCTCTGCACATTTTAATGGGGAACGTCTGCCAAGCCTGTGTGGTTGGTGGAGTACAGAGGCTTTCAGGGAATTGCATTCTTTCATCTGCAAGACTTGAAAGACCTCATCCCACCTTGGCTTGGACACCCCACACCCCCCTCCTGGCAGTCTGTCAGGTGCCCAAAGCCAGGCAGGAGCATACAAATGGGGTCTGGGTGCAAGGAGAGCTCATGTCCATGCACATGCTGTTTGATGGGACATGTCCAGCAGAGCCCACAAGTGCAATTCTCAATGGAAATCAGTTTTACAGAAGCAGAAAGATTCATCTCGCTGTGCACAAAAGCTATACCTAACCCCTGAGACAGCAGTGACACCCAGGTGTTCTCTATTTCAGCCCCATCTCTGACAGTAAACTCATGACTGGTAACTTTAATACATTCAAATCTGGTTCTTTCCCTGTACCTCAGTTTCCCCTGCCTTGAAATGGCAATGGCACTTCTTGCTATCTTCAACCAGACAGTTGGAAATATGGGGGGTTAGCTCTGAATGGTGCAGAGCAGTGCAAAATTACGGGTGTTAAAGCTAACGGGTATTCATATACATAAAGCTGCAGTGGATCAGACAGGGCCCTCAGCACACCAGGATGAAACCCTAAGAATTTCAAGCACTCATTGCTTTTCTTATTTATACAACCACTTGATCAATAGCCACATACCTCCTGTATGAGGGAAAGCAAGGAATGCAGGACATGGGGAAATTAGAGAGAAAGCATCTGTGTTCAGAGATATTATTTAGAAATGGCATTGAGTTCACCAGGGACCGAACCAGGAGCCCTGAGCCTGCTCTGCACAGTCACGGGATGGCATGGGGCTTTCAAAGTCATCTTGTAAGCTTCTGGGATTCAAAAGAAAAAAAAAAAAGAAAACCATTAAAAATGCAGCCATTATTTCTCTTAAGAGGACATTCTGTCTACATTGCCTTTCCCCACACCTACACAAGCAGCAGCATGTTAGAACAGAACCATGGCACCATTCTGAGCAAAGATTAATAATACCCCCCCCAAAAAAATATTAACAAACACCCCCTCCCCCCCAAACCTAGATAGGGTTTGGCTGTCACTTTCAATCAGAACATTCATCAGCATCCTATTTTCCTTCAAACTGTCACCAGCGCTGCAGTGTTACGGCTGCGCCCTCTCCGCCCTCCCTCTTTGCAGCAGGGGGGAAGAAGGATGTCAGCTCCTCCTCGGCAGGCTTCCCAGGACTAGGATCCCACCACCTGCCAGCTCTTGGTCTGGGCAAACTGGGCCAGTGAAGCTCCCCAAGGTCTCTGCCTCTCCTCTGTGGGACCACTCACAGTCCAGGTTCCCATTAGTCTTCTACAGTCAAAGCTTGTTTATTAGCCTTCACATTGCTTCAAAAGCAACAACAAAAGAATGCCTGTAAAGTTACAAACCTGAGCACTGAGGAAGGATGAAGTGCCAAATTTTGCCACGTCTTCACCTAAAGCTGGCTGCAGGAGTTCCAACCAGCAAGGTGCCAGCAGCCTGGGGCAGCATCCTTCATCCCAAAATACACCTCTGAAATAACTAGAATGATTTGCCACTTTCTTCAGAGAGAGGAGCTGGCTGAAACACAACTTTGATGGCCATCAGAGGATAGATGAATCCCTGCCTAGTGGTGCTGGGAAGTCCTGGTGTAGTTTAGATTACTCAGAAAATAAAGAGGAGAAAAGGTGACTCTGGGTCCTAGTTAAATAACAGCTGAACAAACCCAAAAGACAGCCTGGGCTGGAAACATCCGACAACAGGGGTGTCCGAGAGCTAAGAAATACACGGCACACAAAGTCTAGCTTGAGACAACTGCAAAGTAGAGAACTTTTCCTGGATTTTTCCCTTGCTCTGAAGAACCTCATCTCAGCATGTGTGAAAGCCACTAGACAATCAGTCTGGATTAGCAAGACATCTGATTAAAAAGAGCTCCAAGAACAATGGTTGCTGATGATGAGTAAGATTGGATTTAGGTCACATTAAAACACTGTGAATAAATCATCCCACTAAAGACCAATTACACCAGATTTTTGATTGATGAATGGAAAGGAAAAAAATATCTTCTGATGCATTTCTGATGATTTCTAGATGCCCTTTAACCATTCTCTGCCCAGAACGAAGTACAACACTTTTCCAGCAAAAGGCTGCTAGCAACTTTCTCACTCCCTGAGGCTTTTGAAAGAGTGATGTGGGACTAAGCAGAAACAGGCACAAATGCACTTTTCCCCATTTAACCTAAAGCAGGTGAGATTGCGGCTGTAGCTCTCTGCAGCCTGGTGGAATGAGGACCAGACTTGCTCCTTGTGCAGGGGAGATTAGCTGTCCCCTGGTCCCCCACTTTGTACAACTCGGTCTAGCTCCCCTTTTGAAAGCTGCCTCTTAAGACCACGGCAGGGCTTTCCCCCACTATGATAGGTGTCGAACCTGCAATAAGCAGCCTGGCTGGAGCCCCCTCCTGAAAGCTTCTCTGAGATCTTTTTCAGATAGTGGCTCTCCTTTTAAAGGATGCTTTTGTTCCTCCCCAGGTAGCTTTGCCTCTCATCTCTTCTCTTTCCCATCTTCTCCCTCTTAGTGATTCTGTTGCACCGTTTCCAACAACCATAATAACTTCTATTTGTGTTTCAGGAGGTAGAACCTACCCCCATTGACATCAAAGGTTAAACCGCCATATTTTTTATTATTTTTTTTTTCGGCAAAGCCAGGATTTCATCTTGAATCACACTCTAAAATAAAGAAGTACAAGGACTTTTAATCTGGGTAACACATGATCATCCTGGTTTACTGTGCTAGATGTATAGCTTCCCTTAGCCAACAACGTCTATCCATCTCATACATCAAGTGCTTTCTTGTTTGCCACCACTTGTTGTTGCTTGATCTGTGTTCACTGAGCTCTTTAAATTATTGTTTAAAAAAGTAATCTCCCTATTGTCTCTCTTAAAGATACAAAGACCAATCCAGGAACAAAAGGAAATTCTGCCTCTTAACGGCTGATTGAGTTGGGCACAAAGCTCAGCCCGACAAAGCCCAAGTAGATTGCAGAGGTTTCTACCTGCTCTAAGCAAAGGGTTCATCCTAGACTTAACGCACTGCCCTCCCTCCCAGCAGCCTCTCACCCACTGCTCTCCAGAGCACCGGCACCCTAAATCTCCTACTAACTGTGGCACCTTTGAGGGCACCCTCAAAATCCACCTTAGTACCAAAACTTCTGCAAATGCACATCCCTGTGTGTGCACGCATGCGAACACAGAGCCTGCTAAGGGGCAAGCACCTCTCCTTTTGGAGCCTGGTCCTTGACTCCTTGAGCTCTACAAAAATTTTCCTGGGTCCTTGTTTAGCTTGGCAAGTCACAGCTAACTGTGTCCTCCATGGGGCACGTGCTGGCCCAGCTGTGTTGCTGGCTGGGTGTTGCTAGCTGCAGAGAGCACTGTCCTGCCCATGTGATTGCTTTAGTGATCCCTCCAGATAATGCAGAAAGGTTTGTATTCTGTAATAAATATGCCTGGACTGACCCCAAGGTGAAGAAGAAAGGATTAGTTACTAATCTTTTTTGATAGAGAAGACCAAGTTAACAAGTTTATTGATTTTGGTAAATAAAGCTCTTTATGTTGCTGTCTTGTCTATTTAAACACAAAAGTATATTCAGATAGAGTGCACATCGCCAAAGCAGCATCCCTGCAGCATGGTGGGCCAAGTCATCCTTGGAAGTTCTGAAATTCAGATCTCTTGTTAATTTGCCATACCTTTGCTAAATGCCTGTGAAGCACTTGTTGGTTCTTCTTTCATTTTCAGCAAAAACATGAGAAGCTGAGCAGAGCTCAAAGGCAGCTTGCTCTAACCTGCCTGGCCATGGGGGACGTGCTTGCTGGGAATCAGTGGCACAATCCATTTTGTTCTGTCTTGCAATACACTCTTACATTTAATCCACAAGGGCATTCTAATTTTGGTGCCAAATTAGTGCTGGCCCAGAATATGTATATCACCTGCACCTGGAAAATCACCTTTACAAATTCCTAACTGTATCGCATTTGGCATCTTTCACAATACAGAGTTACACAGAGTTTAGTTACAGCTTTGACATCAGTGCTGAAGCACCATGGGAATTTGGTTCACAGCCTGACATAGCACAGAAAATTACCTTCCTTCCTCTAGATATGAATTACTTGATCTTTAAGTATATGTTACTAGCCACCATAATGCAAGAAAACATATGATTAATCACATGATGGGTACACGCATATTCTTAAATTTGTATGACAGCCCACACACAGTCTGAAGAGCCTGGCAAAATTCACACCCTGACATTAATATATTCTTGATTAACAATATTATTTATTATCCATATAATCAGTCAATCACTAATTTCAGTTTCATAAACTGGTGACCAGATAAGGTTAGGAAGAACTTAGCTTGTAGCAAAGTAAATAGAAGATAAAGATAAGTGAAAGGGAAATCAATAAAAAGATAAAGGCATTTCTATGGGTCACCTAAATGAGAAAGCTGCAAAGGAAAAGTATTTGTCTTTATAATATAAGCAAAAGAGTAGATGGTTTCATGAAGTATTTTTTATTCTTTTGCCACATTCTGCCTACCTAAAATTCTTTGAACAATGAACACACTAGAGGAGTCCAGACATTAAAGCCTCTCTCCCAGCAGATACATTAGAAGACCAGCAGGGCTTCCAGCAAAAACAGACTCAACTTTCCTGCTTGTTTGAGAGCAACCATCAAGCATGAACTAACACAAATATTTAAAAATCTTTCAGAGTTTCTTTATACATTGCAAATAAATCACAGCATGACAGAATTCACTTTCTAAAACACGTCCTTTGAAGGTCACCTTAAAAAAATTCCAGGAGAATGCAAAGCATGGAGCAAAGACCAAAACCCTTAAAAGGAACTTTCCTGGCCATCAATTCAGCCCTTGCTATTGCTGGCAGCCACATAATGAAACCTGTTCATAAAGCTCCATTTTAAACTGCATGGGCTTCTTGCCGCCACCGTTCCTGCTGGAACCTGTTCCAGGACCTCACTCCACCAAGCTTCAAGACCTTCTAATTTCCAGACCTGGTTTATTGATGGCCATTTTGTAACTATTTTGTCAGGGGCCAGCCTTATCCTTTGGTTCTCCTCCCTGGTTGGCGCATCATCGTGCTGTGCTGCTCTGCCTGGGGAGAGCCACCGCATCTCCCCTACACTCCCCTGGGCAGAGCAGGGTGGGCTTTGGGGGTGCTTGCAACAGAAGGTCCCCCCATTGCTGATGAGGCAAAAAGGAGCCTTGCCAGAGGGGAACCTGCAGCAACTACTTTGGCTTCTTGCTCTGTACACTTACTGGAGTCCTCTTTTCATCAAAGGGCAGACTTTGGAAATAAAGCTGCCTGAGCTGAAGTAACCTTCTAAGAGCTGCCCTGCTCCACCTGCTTTTGAGTGTCCTCTTCCGCAGTCATCCCAGCAGCCCTTATCCCAGACCCAGCCAGAGTCCCTCATTCGGACAGCTTGCAAAAGGGACAGCGAACACCTCCATGCATTCCGTCAGTCATGTAATGCCATGAATTAGTCTAGTCTTGACATCAGGAAGGGAAAAAACTCCTGTGATAGGCAATCTCCAGGTTGAACCAGCCTTCTTAAGGGCGCTGCCCTGCTGCACATCTTCCTGCCCTCCAGGGAGGAAGATCTCCTGAGATAACTAACAGAGCTAGCTGCCACAACAGAGCTAGCTGCCAAGCAGGGATTTGGTGAGGAGACAAGACCTTGTAGGTTTTACCAGGATATATGTCTCTACCCAGGTTCTACATCAAGTAGAGGTGTACAGCCGGAGAGAATAGTTTTCATGTCTTCCAGCAACATCACAGCAAAATCTACATTTTACTGGTCTCCCATAGGGTTTTACAGCAAGACAGGTACCTGGCAGGACAGGAGCTGATGGGCTGTACGACGTCTCCACTGCGATGGTCTGAACAGCCCTGTCAAAATCTCCAAGAACAGGAAATAATTGAAGCAGAGATAAAGATCATCAGGAAAATCTAACAGCTACAATAGCAATTCTTATGTAAACAAAACTGAATTAATTTGATGTAAGAAAATGTTGTATTTGATTTTTTTAATGTTTTTTTTTTTTTATCCCAGGATCGTTTTAATTGTGTGTGTTTTTTCTTATGTTTCCAGTGTTTAATGACATGTCTTCAGCAACAGTACATAATATGGAATGCCACTCCATGTTAATGGTGACAGAGAGAACATGACACATTAGCTGCTATTCCTGACATGCCCTAATGTGACAGAACATGTCCTACTGGAAATGCAGGAACCAGTACAAGGTTGTACTTTTATTTTGACTGCCTCCCACTTTTTGAACAATGAAGCCAGCTTCTACTTGCTACTAATCGAGAGAAAATTTTCTAAGGAGTTGCCTGTTTGTTCTGTAATGAAAATTTGACACTTCAAACAAGAAAAGAAGACAAGTACTTAGCACACTAATTAGAGCAGAAACTGTTTTCAGTATCGGAGGAAGGTGACTCCAGTCTAACACAGAGCAACACTACAATGAGCTACTGCCATACAACCCTGCATTCTCACCTCCATTTAAAGATTTCAAAGCCCTTTGTAAGCACTAATAAATTAAAATTGGGTTGGGTTTTTTTCCATCTCCATTTCAAAGCCAGGTGTGAACGGAGGGAGGAGAAGGATAGGGATGAAGAGACTACAAATGTGAGGGAGCTAAAATGGTTTTCCCAAGGCACCACATACCTCCCTGAGCAAATCAGAACCAGCAGCTTCTGCCCCCTAAACCCCACTGCTGAATTTACCAGAAGCTAGAAACTGGGAAATGGCAGCAAAAAGAAAGAATTGTGGAAAAATGGAATATATTATCCAGAGGCCGGTGTACTCTCTCCCAACCTTCCTCACCTAATAACCTCTGACGTTCAAAAAAAGAACAACTTTCACAAATGCCCCAAATACTCATCTCCTTTGGTCACTGCTAAGTGCTCCATAAAGTACATGTTTATGCCACTTTCAGAAACAAATTTACCCTACTAAGGAGTGGTAACATTCCTGTTTACTGAAGAAAATCACTGTTGCCATTTTTGCAGCTTGCAGCCAGTATTTTAGGTGTCACATATTTTCTGGATGTATGGGGAATCCTTTAGCATCTTGCGTGACTGCAGTTGTTCTATATGTAGATCTCAGACCAGTGCCCTCCCAGGCAGAACCAGAAATGGTAAAAGAGCTGCTAAGAACGGGGATTTCTCCTGCATTCCTGTGTCAAGAGTTTGTGGCTTTCCAGGCAGGAAAATCCAAGCTTCCCTTGAAACCTTGCATCCTCAGAAGGTTCTCGCTGACTATGACACACAAGAAAGCCACAAGTAGGAAATTTCCAATTGCCATGGATACAGCACTACCCCTGTGAAGGGTTTTGAGAAAATACAGAACAGGGCAATCAAGCACTGGCAAGGTCTGAGGAACAGACACAGCCCCAGACTCCCCCTCCACGAACTGCCCTGGCACCAGGGATGGAGCCCAGGTCCCTCCTCCCAGCAAACCCTTCAGTGTCCCATGGGTACTGGCATCAAAGTCATGTGTGCAGCTCTGACCCACAGCCCCACAGCTCTTCCCTCACTTCCCACCTCTTGGCTGGCAGGTCCCAAATCCTTCAGATCAATGTCCCATTTCCTACCTTGAAACTTCTAGAAGACCGTCACAGACTCCTCTCATCCCATGCTTGAGCAGCAGGAGGGTGCATGGAGTGTGGACCCTAGCATGGCTCCATGAGCAACCTTCAGGTCCTCCACGTTTCAGCATGAGCCACTTCTGTAGCTCTCAGGGCCTTGGGTAAATTGAGAAATTGTATTGGCATCATCCACACCTTGCAATCCTCCTTTAGACTTTACACCATTATAACCACACGAGCAATTGCAGCACTCACCGCCGGGCCGGAGGGTAGAGCCTGTCTCCAGAGCATTGACAACAGTCCTCTCTGTATGTCCCCCTTTCCTTTTCCTTCTCTAGGAAACTTCACAGCTCACCTCCACCCAGGACATGGCTCTGATCCATCACTCTGTTGCTCCAGCTTTATGCACTGCGGTGCCCCAGACTGGAGCCAGGAATCATGCCACATCGTCCCTGCCCCATTTACCCATGGCTGTATGCTGTGGGAATCGCTGGCTCCTGACTTTTCACCTTCAGGGATTTCATGGGGACACTCAAAATGCTCAGCATAAGGGAATTTGCTCCCCACAGCAACTGACCCTCAGCAGGTCCTTACGATGGTCAAATACCTTGAGGTAAAGGCGGATGTAAGCACAGGGCTAGCTGGCTCGATCTGAGAAGAGCCAGGATGCTTCTTGTCTTCCGCGTCACTCCAGAAAACAGTCTGATTTTTCCAGGTCTGGACTGTTGAGTGGGACCAAAGTGCTTCCATCCCAGAAGGGCATCAGGCAGCAAGGATGAGAGATGAGGAGTCCTGGAGCTTGTCTAAGTACCAGAGCCTGAGAGAGTTCTCCCTCTACATTGATTTCCTTTTATCTTTTCCCATAAATCAGTCTCTTCAACTCTTATGTCCTTTTCTGTTGCTTTTCTCTTAACGCATTCCAATCCATCAAACTCTCTGTGATGCCAAAAGCCCACAAATGAACATCCTTTGCCATTCCTAGCTCAACACAGCTGTTGAAAAGGACTAAATTCCCCAGCAGATTTTGAGTTGGGTGACAATTCTGAGCTCTTGATAACGGGAAATCTCCAGTTTTTCCCATATATTCTGGAACTAAAACAAAGCTGATGGGGACTGTTCATTCTACACCACGCAGATGAGACTCAACACACCAGCACCTGCTCAGTAAATCCAGACATCACCAACATAATTTCAAAACACTCCCTCATCTTAAATGATGTAATAGATGTAAATGAGGACTGATGTGTTGATATATCAACATTTTACATAGACATCTTATCTACATATCTGCAGTCACAACAGATTCAAAGACTGATATACTGATACCCAGTATAGTTCTATGATTTCTATTAAATGTATTACCCTTTCCATCTGAAAGCTGTATGTGACAGCATATTCTCACCTGAACCAATACAAGTAGGGTTGGGAGTGGGAGAAGTCATTTACCAGGAGTGCTCTAAATGTCAAGTCTGTCATCTATGTTATTAATATGTCATGAGTGGACCCTAGGTGATGCTTGCTGTGAGATCAACATTATGAATGGAACAAGCTGCATGTACAATTAATATGCCTCTTGATATATCATTTGTAAGTGTTTTAGAGAGGTTGTAAACAGGAACAGCTTGCTTAGAGATGAATGAATTAAAGGGAAGGGAAATGAAGAAAGAAAGAAAGGGGGAGGGAGGGACTAAATCCCTATCTCTGATGATGTCTCATAGACCACTACTTGGAGCTGAGGCTCAGCGTGGGGCAGGCAAGATGGACTGAGCTGTCCCTTCCTTGGCTGCTGTCCTTTTAGGTAGCTCGATGGCTGTCCCAGAAAGCAGGTAAGGATGTCAATGACATA
Source organism: Falco punctatus (assembly GCF_963210335.1). Lineage (NCBI taxonomy): Eukaryota > Metazoa > Chordata > Aves > Falconiformes > Falconidae > Falco > Falco punctatus. The sequence goes on along the minus strand of NC_137582.1, from coordinate 121,571,946 downwards.
TTTAAGAATTTTCCTTAAAATCCACATTCATCACACAAACTTCACAGACTTCAAGGAAAAGAATTCCCCACACCAAAATTGAAAGAACATCATCACAACACTGAACAGAAGTGGACAATTTACACACAATCCACCCCTCGTCCCTTCACCACCACAATAATGATTGTGATTCTTCACAGGAGCAGCCTGTCTACCCCTCAGCAGGTTTTGGGGCCGCTGGGAGGGCGTGCGGCAGATCACTAAACACAGCAGTCTTGAACAGGAGGGATCAATTAATAATTTGGTGAAAAAGGCCCCTTCCTACCTGGCAAAGGGGGACAGAGAAAAAATCTGATTATGTAGTAAATGCAGCAAGCTCAGTTCATCTTCCTGAGGCAAAACCATCATCTGGAGTCTTACAGTAACCCAGGATCCTCAGGTCTCAAGTGGCTTCACCTGCTTTGGTCTTTCTGCTCAATCACCAGGTGCCACACTTGGCTAATAAAGGATGTGTTAAAACCAAGGAGAGTAAGCGCGCTGGTTTATCAGCTGCAGAGGAGGAAGAGGCAGAAGGACTCAGAACCCTTGTGGGAAGAGCCAGCATTGCTCCAGAGCTGGCTGTTGCCCCTTGTGCTGCTGGCTACATTAATTTTGTTTTCCCAAGAAAACAACAGGATGTTTGGGATGCAGTATCAGGCCAGCCTGCCTGCTTCCTAGCAAATAAGTGCCAGCTGTCTTTCCCTCCTTCAGACCAGTGAGCTGGGCTGGCTTCCCATCTCCTCTCCCAGGGCCAGGTAGGAGCAGGCAGAGAGAAGGAACAGCCAGCAGTGCCCTCTCCATTGACCTGTCCCTCCGGGGCACTGGGCTTTGCACACAGCATGAGGAAGGGCTCCAGGAAGACTGAGATGGAAACATGACTCCTCAGCACTCATTTTGGCCTCGTTACTGCAGGTTTTCCAGGCATCCCTGGGCTCCCCGCAGCTCTAGCTGGGTAATGAGGAGCTGGCAATCTTGGCTGGTTGCTTTAGACATATGTCTGTCATCAGCCACTTCTGGAGGGACCATTCTGCTGTGGGGACAGAGCTCTGCTGGCCGCAGTCTAGGTGGGGATTTCTGGCACGACATCAGATTGCAACAGTCAGCCAGACCTCCTTTCTGAGCTTGCTTTTGAAGAAAAGGTGTTTGATGCTGTTTTCACCCTGGATATAACCTGGCAGCTCCTAAAACCCCAGTCAATACAACTCAATTATACTTTGAAACATCCTGAAAGTAATCGATAAAATGTTAGAGCAAACCAGGTAACTTCTAAAATCACTGGTTTGATCCTTGTTTAGAGGAAAACCTAGAAAAGTATGTGTCTTAGGGATGAACAGAGATGGCAGAAATCTTGAAGGGTTGTTTTGGCCTGTCCCCTGGTGATAGGTGCTGTATAAAAATAGAACAGCACGTCAACATGATCTAAATAAAAGATGAAAGGCAGCCAGTGAATACAAAAGACAGCCAGCAAAGCATCCAGGTAACAATACCGTAATGAGCATAGTGCCAGTTATACACAAGGAGTAATTCCAGCTGATGAATGGCCTCACCTCCATCTCATTTCCCCAGCATCCCCATAGAGGTACATCTGAAAGCTGATAGCATCTGTGCTGTGCCTGCCCTTTGGACAAATTGAGGGCTGTAGTCTCCATAGTTAACTGCCTGGCATCTCCCACCAGAGTAAATTCACACCAAATGTGACATGAAAAAACAGCATGCAGTGTTCGTGCTTCCTATGAGTGACAAAACCACTCCTGACAGCCTGACTTTGCAATGATCAAGCACAGATCCCAGGGGATTTCTCTCTTGATAGGGCCTTCCACGTGCTTGTAAGAGAGGCTCAGATCAAAGAGGGCCATGGAGGATTAGAGAACTGGAAGAACCCCTGGTGCCTGGTGTGAGTAATATGGTCTTCAGTGAGCCAGAACACGCTGATCTGAAGGAAGACCATGCTTGTTGTCTTCATGGCTGGAACAGTCCAGCCCGGCATAAACCACACACATTCAGGTTGCTCAGTGTTGAGGAGGTGAATTCAAGTCCTGGTCAAGTTTTCAGAGCCAAAGGACTTGGGAGAGTTGTGTCGCCTCTGCCTGTAGTGGAAGAGCTCTGATTTGAGCTGGTATCCCTCTTTTTGTTTGGGTTCCCCACCGGGATAGCTAGCCCTCCATCCTGTGAGCAGCACCTAGGCAGTGTGCACCACCGAGGAGACAGGCTCGCCATAATGGCATAAGTCATAGTCACAGTGAATTAATAAAGGTTATACAAATTCTCATCCATAGATATCCAGTAAAATACCCAGGCATAGGAACTAGAAGGAGAAAGGACCATACAGCCCCCTTCCACCACCAGTTATCACAGAAAAGCTGGTAAATCCAGGGAATTCAAAGCGTGTCTGTTTTGTGTATCTCCAGGCTGTAGAGCCTGACACCCAAAACACAGATAAGCCTACAGAAAAATACTGAAAGCTGTATATACAAAGTCACAGAAAGACCAGCAGGGCCTCTCACATGTGCTCTCCCCTTCTGCAACGGGAACACTCCTGGATTCACTGGGAACTGTCTTGATCAATCTTTTTTTGAGACAAGAGAAACACACACATCAGGACATAAAAAGGAAAGAGAAGATAGAAGGCAGGCAAGAACCTACAGAAGATCAAAAGCTCCTCTACTCTTTCAGTCCTCTGCAAGGAACAGCTCTGGGAGCCCACAGCAAGAGCCATTGCTGCCCAGAGTGCTCAGAGGCACATTGCCTGAGTTTTGATGTGTTTCCGTGTGAGATGGGACCAGAGGAGCAGAGTCCATATCACCAGTCTTTTCACTTAAGATGTGTCAGGAGCCCTACAGAGTGTTATCAGACCTGATCCTTCTCACCTGCTTGCTGAGCCAAGCATCATTGTCCCACCAGGTAAAACACAGTACAGGATCTTCAGGCAAACAAAGCCAGAACTTCAGTTAGATGAACTAATGATGCTCCATTGACTTGCACTAATGCTTCACTGATCTACTCATGCTGGGAATCTGCTCAGACAGTAGTGCTGGAGTTTTTTCTGGGGAGATGTCCCTTATAAAACAAGATGCTTGCTAGACAAACACATGGAAACAGGACCCCTGGTTTTACCCTTCATCTGAGAGTGCAGCTGGGCACCCAACTTGAAAATTAACTCCATTCCCACCAGAGCTAGCACAGGCTGGAAAGCAGCATCCACAGTGGTGGTGATGGGGGGAGAAAGCAGGACCTGCACTGCAGCTGCTGGCTGGCTCCACGCTGGGGTGGCTGAGCACAGGACAGGTCTCGCTCCGAACTGCTGCCTTTCCCAGGCTCAACAGCACAGCCACAGAGGCCTGGGGGAGGCTGGGCCCTGGGAGAGAGAAGGGAAAAGATACTTTGGTCAAAACACTAACTGCTTTGTTCTGTGCAAGGAACAGGAGGGGGGAACAATTTCACCATGCTGGAAAGCCGGATGAGATGGATTTACCGTCTCCAGGAAGTCAGATGAGATGGACCAACAGCCTGAGGGTTATGAATCTAGAAAGAGATAAAATGCAGGCAAAATCTTTCCTTGATCTAAGCCACATTCCTGGTGAAGCGTGAATAATAGCCCTCGAAGGCCTGGCTGGCTGCTCTCCTCTCCTTCCATTACAGGGAGCCCTCTGGGAGCCATCGCTGAGGCACAACTCTCATTTATTCCTCTGTTTACAGGGACTGGTCATTATTTACTGAAGATTCTTAATGCCTCAACAGCATTTGAAACAAGTAGGAAGTACTGCATTTGTAAAGAGATAGTCAGAGATGACAGAGAAGAAAAGACCCCCAGTAATTGCTCCTATCTATCATGCTGGCTTCTCTGCTTCGCTCATGCCAGGCTCTGCTGCTGTTCCTGTAGGCTGCGGACACTCCCCACCTGCAGTGGGGATGGGCTGTGTGCTCCTGCTTTCCCTTAATTCATGCGTTGCAGCAACACGTATTATTTCTTTCAAAGACAAGCAAGCTCAAAGCAGAGCCTGGGTAATTCCAAAGATGGGCTTTGCAGTGAGATGGGGTGGAAGCGAAAGGGTCATGGGCAGGAAGGAGCACCAGGCTCCCTGTCGGCCCAGACATGTGTGGGAATGTGCACACACGTGTACACACGCACATTCTTCCAAAATTTGTGCTGTTGCTTGCCACAGAGTGGGCCCAGCAGTTTGCTGTAAATCAGACCTGTTGCAAAGCCCCGTGCAATGCTGGGAGTCTTTCAGTCAGGTTTGATGAACATTGGAGCTATTATTTCAGGAGGGAGGTGGCTGTATTAACTTCATACAAACCACTTCTTCGTGGCAATGCTAATGAGTCATGAAGCTTATACCGTTGATGATGCCATTGCGAAACACTCCCAGAAGGATTTAATTAAGAAAGGTTGGTGATAATGGGCATTAAAGAGACATTTTATCAGCTCTCTGTTGGATGGTAAAAAGCTGCTCAAGCAGGCATGTACCTGGGTACAGCTGCAAGGATCCCACATGTTCTCTTCTACATCATCTCTTGCCCCAGTCTTCTCCGGTCCGTGGTTCCTATGGTTGCCATCATTAGCGCTTTCTTTACAGCAACTCTCCTGCCATGCAGGCTTCTCTCCAGCAGCCAGAAGGCTGACCTTTTCCATCACTGGAGCCCTTGACTGTCAGACAGGCACTTTCAGAGACACTATCTGTTTCCACTGACTCAAGACATGAGATGTTCCTCTTTTCACCAATTCTTCTGCTGTTTCCTCACCTCATAGCATTCCAGTAACACATTGCTGTTATTAAGGTAGCTGTGTGATTCATCCCAGCTGAATTCTGACCCTACTGAGCTGGTGACTTCTTACACTCATGGCAGTGCCTGCTGAGAAGAGTTTATAATCCTAACGAGACAAGACCAGAGAGTAGGAAAGGAAAAGAAAGTCCATAAAGAGGGATTAACTAAACCAAAACCACACAGACAATCAGTAACAGGCATATTTATCTCTAAGGCATATTTATCCACCTCAGTGATAGTTATTTTGGGCTCACTTCATACTCTCAGGAAATTTCATGGCTTACTTCAGCTGTATTATTCCAGAAGTCTGCTTTAAGTTAAGATGAAGGGTTCTGGAGTCCACTATTTGTCTCTCCAGATCATATAAGCACTTAGAGGTCTGGATTGGAGACATCGTTGTGGTGAGATCGATCCCATCCCCGGTTTATTAGGGCAAAGTCTTAATTCCTCTGTCTGTGCAAACTGGGCAAACCAGCATCTCCCGTAAGAACAATATATTAATTAAACTGCAGTAACTACCCGTTGCCTGATGTCCACCTCCTAGTCCCTTTGCTTACCAGAGTCTTTAAGCTGAGCAGGTATTTCCTAATACCAATGCAATGGTCTATTTGATGCAGGGGTTTCAGACTGTATATCACAAAGACACACACTGCACAAAGCATCCGAAACTTTAACATCAGAATAGGCCACAGCTGAACACACAACCCAAGACTTAAGCAGCACAGGATCAGTGAGAACGTAATTATACTCACCACGCTATCCCTGCAGCTGGTGATGAGTAAACCATCTATGTTTATCTTCAGTTTGCCTTCACCTATGGCAAATATCTTTTTCTTCATTTCTAATAGAGCTTTTCAAAATGTTTTCTTTAAAGCAGCTATTAAGAGTGAACGGTTAAAGTTGCCACTTTGTGTCTCTAACATGGTACAGTATAACCAGCAGCTAAATTACAGCAGGCCAGACAAAGGGGCAATGAGTCTCTGCTAGCCTTGCAAAGAATTGCTCAGGTGCACTAATGCATCTTCTTGAGCAATGTCTCCTCCAGTGAAATTCTGCTTGCTGAGGTGGTCCTTAATCAAAGAAGTAGCCATTATCTGTGACATGACCAGGAATTTGATGCTTTCGCTCCTGATCAGCAGGGAAAGGAGAAATGCTTTACCAGAGTAGCTAAAAAAATCTATAAGCCTGAGATCAAAGGCCTCTAAGAATATCCCTGGAAGAGGGGACATCTGCCCCTGAAGAAGTGCCTGAGGAAAGGTGATCAGAAGAGAAGAACTTCATGTAGGGCATTTTCCAGCAGTTGCTTTTCAGGCAGCTCCCAGGCAGATCATTCTTAACATGGATGACCCTTTACAGAAGTCTCCCACCTCAGCAAGCCTGAGATTACAATTTGGTGTTGAAAAGAGCTGGCAACTCGTTAAGTGGTCATGGGTTGTCTGTGGGATGAACCAGCCACAGATGCCCATTCTCCTTCCACCACCACCCAGAAAGCCCACCAGGGGAAAGAGCCTGACGGGTGCTGTGCAGCACCCAGGGAACATGGTAATAAATGGTATGAGGTATGAGTGCATGAGTGGCAGTGTCTGTGCCACATGTATATGAACACATAAGGGACACCTTCTCTAGGGCTGCTACGGTAGCAGTTGCAAGAAGAATTTAGAGACACACATGGTAATAAGCTACAGTGGATCCAATACATGTATTTAATGGTCCTGATTTCAAAAAAAAAATCTGCTTTTTCATATGGGCACCAGAAATCAGGATGAATTTAGGTTTTATCAGCTCTTCTTTCAGCATTCAGTATATTCCTCACCAGACCTCCTGAAGACAGGCAGACACCAGGGTGCCTGACTTCCATGCTATTTCAGAATTGGTGACCTATATATGAGCTGTGAGCAGTGAATGCCAGTCAGAGCTAACCAGGGAGACACACCTTGGTTCAGTTGTAGAGACACTCACACATGAAGGATTTCTGCCTGGGTCATCAACTCTTGTTGGCAGAGCTTGCTGAAGCCTTGGTTTCATGACACAGAGTGTCATCGGTGTGTGCCCGCAATGAAGCTGAGATCTGGCAAGATGCTGTGGGTGGGATGGGGGTCTGTCCCACACCTGCTACCACTAAGGCTGCAAGCATCTCAAATGCTGGAGAACAGCCTGTGTTAAAGAGTACGCAACCATGCACAGCTTGCTGACACCACAGTTAAGCAAATGGTGCCATTAGCAGATGAGTGGCTTTTATTGGGAACTCCATATAAACCCTCCCCAGTCACCATTCCCTGCTTTAACACCCCATGGACCGCTGCCCTTTACTGCTGCTGAGCTGCTCCCATAGGTCCTGACAAGGGAGCGGAGCTGGATGTGCTCAGATCCTGCCCCTCCCACGGCAAAGCTTTACCTGCCTACAAGCAATCTGTGCCAAAACCATCCTTCTTGAAACAGCCCACTGCCAAGGACAAAGGCCCCCAGACCTCACTTTGGAAGGTGTTTGATCTTCAGAAATGCTGCTAAGAGCATGATCCCCCTCCTGGAGGCTTCACAGCCAGTGCCAAAAGCCCACTGTGCCCTCTGTAAGGCATGGACCCTCCCTGCCCTCCCCCCAACCCATGCCAGGCAGATGCAATCCCAGCAAAAGGTAAAAAGCAATATTAAGTCGAGAGCCATGCTGGAAAGTAAAAGATGTCCATAAATCTCTGCCACACTGAGCCAAGGGTGGATCTGCATCCCTCCAGCTCCATCAGCTGAGCTCCTGACACTTGGCTAGGTGGGGGTTCCCTGTCACTTCGCAGCGGGCACTTCAGCCTGTCTGTAGCCCACAGGAGCACATGCCACATTGCTTATGGAATCACATGGTTTCAGGAGAGCTAATAAAAAATATGGGGGAAAGAGAGTGACTGCAATAAATATAACTTAGCAAAAGGTGATGTTTCATAGTAGACTCCAACCATACCTGACAGGGGGGACCTGATAGAGATCGGGCTACAATAGAAACATCACCTTTTGAACAAGATACTTTATCTGCTAAATCAGTTCCCTCTCTTGTCAAATTAAATCCATAGCCCATTTAATCAGGAAAGTCAAAGCCAGATCCAGTGTCTCGGGGGAAGTTTTATTGGAAGCAGGTTCTGTCTCTGTGAGAAGAAGGTAATATATACTTGAAACTGCATGCTAATGCTGAAGGATTTGTCAGAAGTAAAAAAAAAAAAAAAAAAAAGAAGGAGGGAACCATTTCGGTTTCCCCACAGAAAATTATCTAGATTGGGGAAATACGAACTGACCCAGTTTTCAAATTTCTTTTTTAAGCAGAGAAAAGTAAACGTTGTTATGGATGTTTCTGACCTAACATATGAGCTTTGAAAGGCACACCAAAATTATGATGAACTTAAAACAGGAGTGAAGGAGTGAAGAAGATAAGGGATAATATCCTGTCATCACTACCTTGAGAGGAGGTTTTGAAAATTTGGGTCAATCCTGGAGAGAGGATGTCTTCTTGCGTCGATCCTAACCAGCAGCACATGCTGGAAGGGCACTGTTGGGGAAACAGGAACAGCTCCCAGGTCCCACCCCTGCAATACGATTTGAATTCTTCTGTATGGATGAATCTTTTCATAGGGAGAGTAAATCCCATGATAATAAAAGCCAAAAAAGGCTAATGAGGACTTATGGCAGAGGGGGAAAACAAACAGAATAAGCCAGGACCAAAAAAAATCTGACCCACCAGAAGGAAATACACAGGGGAAGATGCTTTGCTGCCTGAAAATCAAACCAGCCTCTGGGAAGGAAGCAGCTGAATTTAAAGCAACCATTTTGGAGATAAAGACGATGCTAAAATTACTGTTGAACATTATACAAGAAGGCAGATAATGCCTAGATTACATCTTCAAAGTTTTATCGCCTTAAGCTGAAGGAGAAAGAGAAGGGGGAGTGCAGGCTCACAGGGAGAGAGATTTCCTAGGACTGTCATGAGCCACACTGACTTGGACTCCAATCTCCAGTATGTTTAATATGAAGATTGACTTGAGCTTTCTCAGTAAGTAATTTAAGAAAACAGCATCTGGAAAAAAGTCTTAAGTAATTTAAACCTGCTGCAAGCGAAGGCAGCAGAAGGTCAGGTTTTTTAGCATAGGCAAAAAGTGATGACATGGTATCTGGAAAAAGGCCACATTTGTGCAGTGGAAGAGGATTTGCTGCTTGTATCCCTACCCATTGTAACATGCAGCTTTCCTTTAAATGACGTCTGCATGCGTGTGTGGAGATGCACATGCCTACAGCTGCGGCAGGCACCCTACGAGAGTTTTGAGCCTCCAAGGTTTTCTTCTCCTCCCCAGACAGAGCTGGCTGATTAAGGAGGTACCCCAGGCTAACGGCAGCATCTAAGAGAGAGGAAGGATCCCATCTAGCATGACAGAGACAGCAAAGTAATGATTCAAAGAGATGGATTCTCAATGCTGCCACTCCCAGGAGAAAATCAAAATCTCTCCTTCAGCCCCTTTTTGTCTGGCTTGTCTGCTTAGGGTCCAACTCAGCGAAGCATTTAAGTGAATGCTTAACTCTCATTGATTTCAAGGGAATTATACACACAGACTGAAATTAAGTGTGCTTTTACATGCTTTGCTGAACCAGGATCTGAAAAATGTATTTTGCAGCGGGAGAGGACTTTCCTTGTGTTTTTTCAGTGCCTGGCATAACAGGCCCCAGAGAAACTATTTGGGGGTACAAATGTTGAGGCTTTTCCCTGCTTTTCATTTAAGGGCAGTGTGGGACTTGTGACCCTTAATGTGCTGACAGCCAGCAGCTAATGGGCTGAGCAGAAGGCTTTGCAGCAGTCTGCTTGTCCCAGGGACATGTGATTGCAAAGGCGATGACAAAGTCATACAATAAGAAACTTGATTAAATCAACCAAAATCATGCAGTCGGGAGCAATTTCAGCTCCTGGTTCAGCTGCATATCCAAACCTATGTCTGGGTGAGCCTGGAGCTGTGTCTGGGTAAGCTCTACACCTTCTCTGAGGAAGAAAGCAGGAGATACAGCAGCAATATAGGCAGCTGGGAAACCAAAGCTGCAGAAGGTCGGGTTTAGTCAAGGCCTCACATAAAACCAGCTTCAGGTCACCCCACCCAGAAGCCAAATCACAAGCCAGTGATCAGAGCTATCTTTTGAGCTGCTTGGAACAGCAACATGTTCACGGTGCAGGAACATGCAGAGCCTCCAAAACACTCAGCTGAGCATCCTTAGAGCCTACTTGGACCAAATCTGGACTTGTTTTCCAAGGTGCAACAAAAGGCACCTTCCTGACCTCCAAATTAACTTCACATGAGACACTGAGATCCTTCGGGTTTGTTTTTAAAATATAAAAATCAGAAGGTCAGCAGGGTGGCCTGACCCATATTAAGCTTTGCTCCACAAAAGCTGAGCTGCTTTTCCTGAACATTTCCACCAGATTTCAAAATGAGGTAACAACAGCCTGGGACATTTCCATCCAAGGATGAAACACTTGGCAAAATGATAAACAATCTAAATCAGAGTATCACCATGGGGGCTACTAGAGAGTGCTGCAAAGTGTGAGGGGGTGCTACCATTACCTACCCGATAAAATATCTTCTTCAATAGATTTCTTTATGATCAGTTGTTGGTGCTAAGTAACGACATTTTAGTATTAAAACCACAATTTGTTCCAAATGCAGTGGCTACAGGAATGCCACATCCTATTCTTAACAACCCCATGATGTACTGACAGCAAGCCAAATCCTGTTCTCAATTACACGAGTAACTCAGTACATAGCCCTCTGTGATGGGAGTTAGCAAATGCTCAGAGCTTTTAAGAATCACATTGCAAGGATTTGCATATGCAATGATAACCAAAAAAAGCTGTCAATCAGAGCATGGGGACTGTGTATAGCAGGCACTTCCCATCAGCTTGGCACTGGTGAAACCATCAGGTGCCACAGCCCATGCTCTGGATGGCAGAGATTTGGCAAACCAAGCTCGTCAGACAGTGCTCCTTTTCTTTTATGCTCCCACGCACATGTGAAGACACCATTTTACAGTGGTGTAAACCCAGGAGCTGGAATCACAGCTCTCAGTGCTGTCCCCGCCACCATGCCACTGCCCAGTCTGGGGCAAGTCCCTTCGTCTTTGCATCCACAAGTGCTGAGCTGTTGGCTGCTCCAGCTGGGCAACACACTGCTGAGCCCCAGCATCAAAAGCCAGTGACAGCAGCTGAACAGAGCCCAGCTGCACTTGAAGGACCAAGTCCTTGGGAAAAAATCCACCCTCCCACCAGCAGCAAGCACACCTGAGCCCCCGTACAGCAGCAGCACTTGCCCTGCCAGAGACTTCAAATGAAGACATCATCTCGCTTGCGTGACTCCCCCTTTCATGCACCCGGATGCAGGCAAAACTCTTTGCCAGCTTGACACTCTCTGGGTAAGGACGTGCGGGGGCGGGGGGGGTAGTGGGGGTGGTGTTTCCCGGCTGCCACAGAGCTCACATTGTGGAGGGAATACAATGGAGTCATCACAGAGCACATGGCCAAGGCAAGGGCTTGGGAAGAGCAGTCGCTTTGATCTGCCAGCAGAGGAGCTGACTGTGGGGTTGGTTAACCCTTGGGGCTCAACCCAGCACTGGCTTCTGCCCTTGGACCCCTTCCAAAAGGGGCCTTCATCTGATTGATCCCATCTGATGTGGGGGATCCTGAGGAGAGCTGGGAACCAGGTGTCAGGATCCTTGGGGTCCCCTTCAAGCACTGGGAGATACACCCATCCTCCCCATCAGGTATTTCGCAAGCTGCAGCATTTCTCTGCTGCTTTCCCATCCCTCTCCTGAACATTTCAAACATCACACTTGAGAAAACCCCATTTCCTGAGCTCCCCTTATTTATCTTTATTCCAAAGCCCAGAGGCAGACTGTTCTTGAGCTGCAACCATTGCACCCTTCACCTCCCCACTTCCCAAAGCCTTCTGTCCACGTGCTCCAGCACAGCACCCATCCCTTTTATACCTTTATAATCCCACAGGCCACAGACCTCCTGTTGAACCTCTCCAACCTCATGCAAAACATCCCCTGATGCCAATGAGCCCTCATTAGCTCCTTGGGGAAGGAACATTGTGCTGTGGGAGGAGGAACGTAGGCTCTTCTGGATGATGGGTTTGATACTGCGATTTTTCTCTTGCTCACCGGAGAAGGCCGCCAAGGGGGAATTTCTGGGAGGGAGGCAAGGCACAGTAGGATCTCATCACATGCATCCTTTCCCCATGTCAGCATCCTTCCTCACAGGGTGCTTACAGAGTACACGCCATTAGTTAAGTCAGCACAGTGTTCCTGGAGAAGGGAAATTGCACCTCGGCTGTGGCTCATCTGCCACTGACTCCAATATGTATGAAAGCACAAAGGGACTGAGGAGCTGGCAGCCACTCCTTTGGGATTACAAGAGCAGACTCCAAAGCAAAGACCTTTCCAAGGCTCGACATGCAAAAAGGCAGTTTAGGGGCCTGATGTTCAAAGATATTTATTCTCCAGCATCCTGGCCAGCAATGAGAGGAATTGCACATGGGTGGCAGGGCTGAGCATCAGGCCCTGAAGCTAAATGTCTGAGAAGATGCATATCATTCTGAGCATCTTTATTCCAAGCCTGTGCCAGACTGCACTTGTTACTGCGGGTTAAATCCAGGCTTCACCCAGCATAGCCAGAAGCACATCACTGCCATCCAAGCGGGCAGAGCCTTTACTACTACATCTGCAGAGAAGCAGAGCAGACAGGAGTGTCTTGCAAGTTAGTTTTCAAGACAAAGCAGGATCAGCCACGGCTGGCTTTATTCCTTTTGTTTTACAAGCATCTGTTGTTTTGGAAACATCTGAAATGAGCACAGTTAGACACGAGGCACCCTATGCTAAGCATTCTCTGTCAAAGGCGGAAATCTCAGACACGTGTCTGAAAAAGACTTGAAAGCTTTTTGTTGTTGTATTTCTGATGGTAATTTTGTTTTTAAAAAATATTAAAGGAAGAGACTCCTTTTTTCAAGAACTTACCCAGATGTTTGTGGTTTGGGATTATTTTTTTTTTTTAGTGCCTGGGTAGTCTCATGTATATTGAAACCTGCTCTGCTCACACAGAACAAGGGGGGGTCTGACAACGTTCAAAGGGATCTGGAGAGCAGCAGTTTATACTAAGCTCTGCTCTGCTTTCCTGTAGGAGAGGGAGGAGGGAGGGAATGGTGGCTAAGCTGTGAGGGCGGTTGTTTGCAGCAGTAGCTCACTATGGAAACAAAGTGCAGTGAGACAGAACTTTACAGCAAGAAGCATTTCTCCAGCATTATGTTCCCAAAGTCTTCAACAGGTTTCTGGGTGCAGGTAGAAAGTGCAGCCCATGTCCCAACATGGAAGAATAAAGACTTTCTCCATGTGTTCCCCAAACACTAGCTGACTCCTGCCTCCCAGCAGGGCATGGTGTGGCTGTCCCAGGCATAAGCACCACAGAGTTATACTTCTGTGTAAGGTGGAGAAGGAGAAGGCTTAGGACAGCAGAGAGGAGAAGCCCAAGAAGCCCACTAGGCATCAGGATAAATGCAGTGCATTTAGGAACAGCCACAGTGCAGTGGCAAGGGTGGGAGCCTGGAAAGATGCAGATTTTCAAGCTACTTGAATCACCCTTCCACAATTCAAGCCACCACATCCAAAAACACCACATCTGTTTGATAGATCAAACCAATACAGAAACCTGGGTTTGCTGCCCCCTCATAGGGGTGCCAGAAGGACTTGGTTGTTACTTGAGTGCCAAACGTTGCTTGCCAGCACAGCGCTTCAAGGGTGCACACAGCCACCCAGCAGCCTGTAACGCTCCTGTTAGAGCTCGTCACTGTTTTCCACCCCAAAATACTGTTTGACCTGAAAGAGCATTTAAATTGCAACATTTTCCACCAAGCTGGGAACTGTCAAATGGCAGTTCAGAGCTGAGCACAAGCAGACGCTATGCAGCTGTAAGACAAAAAAACAGCTAATTACCCCCAGATTATACAAATTGCAGGAACTGGTGCTGAGAGAGTTTAGCTATCAAGTGGGCTGGTGAATTGAGTCCTCTTGGCTCAGCAGCATCAGCTCAGGCAATGACTTTGCTGCTGCCCTCCCAAGACATCCACCCACCTCATTCCCTTGCACTCCAAAGGACATCAGCATCTCAGGATGCTGATCTAGGCAGCCAAGCTCAGAGGGGCTGGATGGCTCATAAACCTGGTGGGATCTCAGCAGGAGAAGATGCACAGACTCTCAAAGGTAAATAAAGTCTCTGGAACAGCATCCTCTATCAGGGAATATGCAATGCTGGGGCTGGAGAGAGGGAGGACAAAAGCCTCCCAGTCTCCGCATCCATCACCACTAACATACCTGAAATGGATCCAGGCGGGATAGATGTCGCTAACTAGGTACATTTTACACCAGACTAACAAGGAGATGTTTTAAATCTTAGCAAGGAGACCTAAATAATTCAACAAACAAGGCTGGGGTAGGTGAGAGGACTGAAGGGAGTTCACAGCTCTGAGAAAGCCTGTCGGCTGCAGTGACAGCCCCACAGCACTTGACCATGTAGGTTTGGGCCCCATGGGTGCTATTCATCAAGCAGTGTCCAGAGGCATCATCCTGCTGTCATGGAAGCAGTAGCAGAGATAGGCTGAAGAGACAGATGCACAATGCCCTCGGGGCACGGCAGCCACTTCACGAACCACTATCAGGGTCCTGAGGACCTGACTCCCCCTCAAAACCTAGTCCTCACCCCTCTTCCCTGCCTTTTTTTAAATATACATATAGTAATTCCTAAACACTAAGAAAACATGACGCTGATATTAGAGACCTTTGCTCTTTGCTGTGACTGTGATGCCCCTGGACAAGAAAAGAAGGTGGGGAATTTCCTTGTGACCAGTGATGCAGAGGGCATTGCTCTTTCCCTGCATTCCTCCCCGGGCTGAACCCCTGGGTCTCTTTTTCTGGCACTGTCAGCTTGAAGAGCCCCACAGGTAGTTTACCTGCAGGGCACTTTTCCTTCTACAAGGAGGTGCTCTATCAGACCATCACAGGGCTGGATCTGACCCTCGGGGCTGGAGGAAGAGTGTCATCCCATGCACTACCCTCGCCTATTTCTCTCTACCCTCATCTTGCTCTCAGGACTGGATACCTGCCAACAAGCAGACAATTTAGCACCAAGTGTCTCTCTACTGATGTTTCCATCAAGACAGGAAACACGAAAAGCTTCGCTGATTTACCAAGGCTCGCTGGGTTTGCGCCTTGACAAGAATTACAAAAGGAATCTCATTACAGTCTCCTCAGTTCTCATCAGCCTGGCACAGAGCCTGCTGGTGTGCCATGTCAATCAAAGCCTCGCTCATGAAAGCCCGAAGGATGTGGCAGAAATGTTAGAAATAAGATTTTTTTTCTTTTTGTCATAGCCGTGGCACTTATGCAAAGCCAGGGGAAAGGCTGGAGGATAAATCAGGGGGAGTGGGACACTGACCTAAATGTGCACCCCCACCCGCCCTCCTCCAGCTGCCAGTGGGAAGCTTACAACTCCAGTTGCAGCCAGCATCTGGAGAAGGCTGTGATCTGGGATCATGCACAGTATCTGAGTCCTGAAGGACAACCATCCCTCCACTGAAGGTCCAGTTACATAGGGCAAAGCAGAGGGATCAACATCCATAAACAGGCTGGAAGCCCATTTCCATGCAGGGAATGGGGGTCTGACTGCATGCTACGGGGTCAGCTCCAGGGCATGCTGGGGACCAGCTGGGGATCCGGGTGAAACCATGGCCATGTTTTGAAACTGTGTTCTGCCCGAGGAAGGTCTGTGATGAGCCATATGTTCATCAGCAGAAACTGAAGATCTGGGGGATATTGTGGATTAAAACCTTAGCTAAAAGCACAGGTTTGGCAGCAACGAAGAGGGAATGGAATGCTCGAAATCCCTCTGTGGGGGGTGATCATGCAGGAGGGCTGTCATGGAGGGCTTCCAAACCCCAACAGACTCCATATGGATGTCCAGCTGCAGGACTCTCCACCCAGAAGATCTATTAGCTCTGCTCCCCGTCTGCCTTGAGCAAGAGCAAACGCTGTGGTCCCTGATGTACGCCGGAATGACACTTCTATTAGATTTCCCTCCTCAGCTGAACGGAGGCTTGGTTGGAAATAATTCAATGCTGATGGGGAGGGTTCAGCAGATTTTCCAATTTTTTGGCCCATTCAGTTAGGAAAATCTAATTGGCTTTCCATTCCTCCCAGCAGCCTTTGAACCTGCCAAATAATTTCCAAAGAATCTGATAGAGTGGGAGAAGTTTCAAATGTGTTACAGTCCTACAACTGTGAAAAAAACAGATGGCTGAGAGAGGAGATCCTGTTAATATTTCACTGGATGGCTGCAGGTGGCATTTATCTAGGGTGTCAAGCACCAGCAAGCCCATGCTGGGAACTGCTGTTAGGGCTGCACCCAACCTCAGGAAAGTTCTGGTCAGAAACTGCATTTCTCCAGGTACAGGAGCAAGGAAATCAAGTGTCTCAACTCCAGCTATTGCAGGGCAATTTGTTTTAACTAGTGAGAACATTTCTCTCCTTGACTCTGAAGTTGCTTTGATAATCTGGTATCTGGAATTAGGGCAAGAAACGTGTTTTGTATTCAGTATTAAGTATTGCGACATCACAGAAATTATATCTTTGATGTTGGGCTGCACAAATGAGTTCTGATGGAGCATGGAATAAAGAATGGTGGTAGAAGTCCCTAACAGGGACCCCCAGCAAACTGGGCAAGCGCACATCCCGCGTCAGCACTAGGCATCATGATGGGGATTAAGTCACAAAACACCCTCTGAGAACTTAGGTGCTGTGAACAAGGTGCTGCAAGGATTTCTTCTCAGTTTTGCACATGCCGCTTGTCAAAACAGCAGCGTCCAGCTTGTTAATGTTTTTTACAGCATTTACACAGCATTTGCTTTTCTAGTGGCTATTAAGACAATTCCACTTGGCCGGTTCCCCCTCACCTCCTATTTGCTGCCACAATAATCTGGCTCTGCATGTCTTGGAAAACCAGTTGCATTTTATGAGGGCTTAAATCTGGAGCCATCCCCACAGGGCTTCCTTTAAATGTTTTCATCGTCTCCCCTTCCCCTACTCTGCAGACTCCAACACTGGGGAACTTTTTTCAAAAGCCGGGTTAACTTGCTGAAACGTCATTATAAATCCAAAGCAAATAGGCCTGAGATGTTCCTTGCGGGCCTTTTATTCAGTGAAATGAGTTCGGCAGCACAGCAGTTGCTTTGCAAATACACTGCAAAGCTCTGAGGTTTGCCTCAAATCACAGGGTCTCTCTTTGCTGCCTACTCCTTGAAGTTGGAGGAGGGACAGGAAGGTCACTGGATTATGCCTGCCAGGAAAATGCTTCTTCAGAAGTGTTGGATGAGCCCTCTTTACAGGCAAAAAAAATGGTCTGCAGAACTGGGACACCCATTGTACCTGTAGTGGCAGCTCTTGGAAGGCATTTGGCACTGCTCACTTTGCATCAGCCTACTGCCTCCAGGAAAATGGATGAAAATTCCACAGTCCCCGGAGGTGCTGGCTGCCTGCAGAAACTGCTCCTGGCAGATAGGAGTAGTGCAGATAGCTGACCTAAGTACGAGTTGCTCTGCCAAGACCAGGTGTCTCCCTTCTCACCTTTGGTAGACTAGACAGGTTCTTCTGCCGCAGACATCTTCCCCAGCAATGACTTGGGCAAACCCTGGGAGCTCTGGAGCACCACGAGTTCATCTTCACTGAGCACTTCAGTGCTTGTAGGGAGACAGAGAAGTCCAACCATTAGATGAAATCACTAATAGTGCTGGGCAGATCCAAACCAGGACCCATGATGGCTCACATAACTGTCAGACTGGTTCCTGACAAATAGGGATAACCAGGAGCCCAGAGAGGTACCAGCACAGAAGCTGACCAGAAGCACACGATTCCCTTTCCACCACCACTGGCACCAACAAGTGTCACCCCTGCTCCCATGGGCCCTCCTCTATGATGCGTTGGTCCACCTTGGCCTGTGGCTATGAAGATGGGCTGCAGGGAGGGACTTAGAGCTGGGTGATGCTGAGGAATTGGTCTCTCTCTCAGTTACATGCTTTGTCTCTGAAGAGGACGACTGCTGTACGGCAAACACTGGCTCTGCTGTAGAGATCCTCTGGTTGTTAGCTAAGCATGAGTACTATCTTTTGCAGTCACACTTAATGCAGACTAGCCGAGAGGCAGTTCTGGGTGCTCTTTCAGCTGCCTTTAGAGGTGGTTCCTCTCCATTCGATCAACTGCTGTTGTGTCAAATATCCTTGCCCTGAGAGATATATGAATGCAGTTTGTTCAGCCTCTGATGAAGGTAGATGAAACTCTCGCTCAATTTCTGAGATTGAATCATGCTAAAATCTATCAATTAACTAAAGACATTAGAGCTTGCTAATGTCAGACTAATTAAGACATGTTTCAAGCACTTCCTATTAGTTGTTCTTGTGGTTATTCGGTGTGGAGGAGATGTATATAAATAGACAGGAGCTCTCTGCTAAAGCATGAAAAACTGTTGCAAAATTAGACTCTGGTGGGGTGTTCTGAAATGAAGTTTGAGCAATATTGCTACTTAGCAAAAGAGGATTTTGATCTAAATATTAGCCGTATGACAGGAGCATCTTGAAACCTCTCAAGGCATTAGAGTCTTCTTACATTAGGTACTGTATAAATAACTGTAGCTGTCTAAAATGGAAGGGTTTTCCCCAAGAGGGAAGCAATGTCAGAGGACCACTGAGCCCCCCTTCTCAGACACACTCCTGAAATGCCCGGCTCTCTTTTTGGCAAAGGGGGATTCTATAAAACAGACATGTAATATTTAAATAGCCAAAGCTTGAGGTGGTCTTAGCCCTGTTGAACCTGTGAGGTTGTGTGCCTTTGATGCATTTCATGACAACGCTGACTTCAGCCCACGGTGCCTGGAGTCCCTTGCCCTGACTTTGTCAGTTCCAAGCCCATCCAAAGGTGGTTTTGGAGAATAGGCTTGGAGGCAACTCAAACATGCCCTCTGGAAGGAAGGAAATTAAGGTTTGCTTTGAGTATCTTTAAAGCAGGAAGATAAATTAAACAAGAGTTGAAGCTGGGGCTATTGGAATTGGTCTCTGCCAGAAGCATTGTCCATGCATGCGGTTGAACTGAGTCTGGCATGTGAGAGCTGGAAGACCAGAGCACCCACTGAACCTTCCCCTTGCTGGAAACAGGGTACACGATCACATTAGCAGCTACTATTGCATCTGTCCATCCTCAGTAACTTCCAAACCTGCTGGCTGACTTCAATGCCATTTCAGATAGGCTAAGAAGTCTCAGGGAAACAATTTCTCTACCAGTTTAGTGGAAATAGGTCATAAGAAAATTCTGAGGGAAAAGCTGCCATATAGATTTAGCCTTTACCAGACTCCTGACTAATTCACACGGGAGGAAAAGGCTTTAAAAGTCCTAGCCACAAGGAAATCTTCCTTCCTCTGGTTTGACCAGAGGATAGACCCATGAGCTCTTTAGGAAAATGGAGGTCTTTATCTGTGCTCCTGCTTCTGGAAAACACAGCTGAAGTGCTCTGAGCCACCTGGCAAGGCTGAAATTCTCACTCCAGTGGAGCAGAGCAAAGCATCAGACCTGGAGATGTACCCAGAGATGACCTTTTCTGTAAGATGATAAGGCCATGGTGATCAAACAGTCCAGCCCAACCTCTTCGCTGAGGCCAGTTACACTGCTGAGTTCTTATGAAATGGCAGCAGAGCGCCGGAGAGGAGGACTGTGAGCTGGCAGCTCCTTCAGACACACCACTCAAGGGGTCACCAGCACCGTGGGTTGGAAAAAGTCTCTGTTCCCCCTTCCCATGCCCCTGAGCCATTCAGCATCCTCAAAGAGCTGCTCTGTAATCAGGCATCTGAAATAGCAGAGTCAGCCAGGGAAGATGGCACTAAAGTTAAAAAAGAAACTTACTGTGAAGCCTGAAACTAAAGAGAACTTGCCCATGAGTCTCCTCCTGCAAGTTATTCTCTTCTCTAGCCAGCAAAAACCTCAAGAGATCAACGCCCACTAAATTACCCTCTTCTCTGCCAGCCAGAAACTTACATGCATTATGTCCCACTAAATTACCCTCTGTTCTGGCCAGCCTGAAACCGAAGTGGCTCACCTCCCATAGCACTCCCCTCTGCCTGCCACAATTAATCCTTTCAATTGAATCTTCATTCCCAGGTTCTTCTCCAAGCAAAAGATCTGGGGCTTCAGCAAAGAAAAAAAAAATAATCTCCAGGCTTCTAGAGTTGTCCAAAGTGGCCCGGAGCAGCAGGCTCCGATCAAAGCCAAGCACAAGCCCCCAGGCTTTGCTTTTGCTGCTCCTTAAAAGGTCCCTCAGATGTAGCAGGAATCATGAGTTTTCTCTCTTCTTGAAGCAACTATAGCTTTGTGGCTTAATTCCTCCTGTTTCTACAGGCTGCAGAGGAGAGGAGATGTAAAGCCTTGGTGGGCACCTGGTGATGACCTGTCCACTCACCAAAAACCAGTGTGTAAATTGGTGTTTGTTGTGATTTTCCTCTTCTCCATGTTCCTAACCTGCCTGGAAAGGAGCTTTGGGAAAAAAACCCAGGTGCTGCTTTCCCAGCCCTGGCAGGTCTTGCACCATAGCATGACACTACAGCTTGGCAAGTCCATCCCCCAGCTCTGTCCTGACCCCACAGTGGCCGTCTCAAGGCCTCAGGGCTCTAAATATGGGATAACATTACTTCCCGGATACCAAGATGCAGTAGAATAATTTGCATTTGAGCAAATAAGAATTACTCAGATATTATATTGTGAACCCTTGAGGCAAAACCTCAAATCTGCTGTGTGTTCCTCTTCCCATCCTGGACACCTCTGCAGTTGCATTTCTGCTCTGTCCTCTCCTCAGCTCCCCCAGGAAGGGCAAAGTCATGTCCCAGAACAGCCAAGGGGCTCCAAGATGTGCCAACTATGGTGATGAGGAAGGAGAAGCATTAAATATTTTTCTCTCCCCTCTAAATCTCTTTCTAAAGTATTTGATCTGGCAGCCTCTAGTACATTTGCCATGGGAGATAATCTTTGCTGTTTGGGGCTAGTGATAAACTGCCCGTTATCAGCTGACCAGCTCATCCCAGCAGGAGAACCCTATCTTGGACACATCAAGGCAGATTTCATTATTAAAGAAGCTGTTTGTTTGCCCTGATCTATGGAGGGGGGAAAAAAAAAAAAAGGCAATTTCTTTTGTTCTCCACAAGCAGCAAATCAGTGTTTCTGCTCTGTCTTCATTACCTGCTCAGTAATTGTCACTGCTGAGTGCCTGGTGAGACATCCTGAAGGATGCCAAAAGCTCTTCTTTCCCTTTTTGCAGCACCATCTGCTTTTGTCTTCTCACAGGCTGATGGAGGTGAGGAAACATCCACTGCTTTTAAAGGGGCAGGGTGGTGTAAATGTAACCTCTGGCTTTATTTTTAATGCATTAAATAGTGAAAATCAAATGACCTTTTGCCTATCTATCTGTCACTCTCACCATCTGCTGCAGGGATTGATTTACTGGGAGCAGCACCCTTTGGATGTGAAAGTGAGGGTCCCCCAGACACCTCGGCTCCCTACCCTTTGAGCAAAACCAGGTGGCACCTGAGGTGTGTCAGAGGTGGCTGGCCAGCAGGTAGTGGCTTCCAATGCCCATTTGCCCCTTCATTCCAGGACAGGACACAGCCCTGTCAGAGCTTTGCCTACACAAATGTTACAGAGATATGGCAATTCAAACCAGAAAGAATCACTAAAAGACCTTGAAAGGCTAAGTGGTGGAGATCCCACAACGGTCCTAGGTAATCCAGACCCTGCTCTGCTATCTCTACTTCTAGGATATTACTATTCCCTCTCACTGTAATTTAAACTCATGTTGTCTTGTCTTCTTCACCATAGACATCAAAAATTAGATTTCATTTTCATCACAATTAATATTCAACCAACACTTTTTAAGGGAAAGATCTAAGTCCCTACCTTTCTTAATGTGAATAACTTAGAGTAATTTCTTGAATATAATTTAAATGGTGTGGTTTGCCATTTTGAAAGATGACACAAGATAGGTTTCCCATTTTCAAATGACAAACCATTTTGAAACACAAGCCAATTGCCGCACTGCTTTCTTTCAGAGGCATTGTAATTTGAGGTATTCCAGAATTACTAAAGAAAATCTTCCTGTTGAACCATGTAGAATTGTTTTTTTCCAGCTCTGCAAAAGTCACATGAAGACCCAAAATGGAGATGTGTAGCCCTGTTCCAGGGCAGGGAAAGCATCTCACATCTTCTATAATTTCTTATCCTGCAGCACTCACCTGCAGAGGATAGAGGAGGCCAGAGCATCCCGAAGCGATCCTGGTCTTACCCCTTGACATGTCTCTGGGTTTTGCCTCCCAGGTCCCTGTCAGAGGCTTCTCCAGACTTCACTGCTTGGAGTTTTAGGAAGCTTGTAATTTCTAGTTTGAATTTATTTATGCTAGTTTATACCCACTTGTTTCCTAATTATTGCCTTCAAGCTTAAATAGCTCTCCTCCCTCCCTAGTGCTAATCCTTTGGATGTTATTAGAAACAGAAGCTCCTGCTCAGCCTCTGTTTACAGGGTTAAACACAGGGGTTTGTGGTCTTTCAGAAAAAAAAAATGCCTGGGGCTCCTCCAACACCCTGAGAACAATTCTTGACTCCTTTTTTAGCTCCATGTTGTCTTTGCAGATGCAAATTGCACACAAAGAGCAGATTTTGGATCATGTCTCTTACACCTGCCTGGATGTTTGGCCCAAGCTACTCTCGAGACTCAGGGTTGGGAGAGATTCACCCTACCACCGAAGGACAGCCAGATCACCCTGCAGAGGGGCCAGCCTCTTCCCTGACCACAGATGGGGTTTGGGCTGAAGTAGACTCTCAGGTAGCTTTTAGAAGGTTGCAGCCATCCTGGAGTGGGTGTGTTGTACCACAAGTTACACATAAACAGGCACATAAAACACCACAGCCTGGAAAGAAAACATTTCCCCTCCTTCCTCAATCAAAACCAGTTCAACTGGTAATCCTTAGCTTGCTGCCTTCGCTGTTAGTGCAGGCGTATGCAGCAAGAGACGAGTTTTCTGCTTCGTGAGGCAGAGTCCCCGCAACACCGGAGGGAGCCAGGGTGTAGCAGTTGTCCCACCCCGGGCTTGGAGGGGAGCCGTTGCTGCCTGGCCTCCCAAACATCAGGGCTTATTTGGACTTATAGTACAAAACATTTCAGTGAATTATTCAGTGCCTCTGGGAGCTCTTGAGGAGGCAGAAATAATGAAAAAAATAATTAGGCTATTATTAATTTATTATCATTATTAACTGCTGACACTTTGCTCAGCACCAGCCTCAGATGCAGCTGGTGGGACTGCAGTTGCAGATGGCAAGAGCCTGCCATGAGGAGAGATAATCTTGTTATAGCCCTGCTCCACACCGTGCCCTGAGCTGATTGTGAACAGGGGAGTGAGGAGGAGATAGGGGGGCTCTTCAGATGCCTCCAGAAAAAATAGCAGCCCAGGATTTCCATATGTGTTAAGTTTCCTGCCCAAGCAGTATATGCAGTCTATAGTATCTTACAGGACAGGTGGCAGCAGTGTAGAGAACAGTTTAAGGATGCAAGTTGTGTTTTCTCAGGGCAGAAAGCCAGGTAAGATGGGAAGGCTGTGGTCCAAAATCTTCTTGGTCGAGCAGGAAGACATACAGCAGGCATAACACACTGTTATCCTGGCAGGATAGACCACGTACCACACCAGGCAGGATCAGGGCTTTGTGTGCATGTCCACACAGACGAGCAGTGCTCTCTCTACACAAACCATCCTCCTGTTTCTCATATCAACCCACAGAGACCTTATAACATCAAGTTTCAGAGACATCCCTTCTCAGGGCACCACTCTTCATGCAAAACACACAGGCAAGAAGTACCTGAAAACCAGCCTACTTTTGGATTTTTTTCACAGATTTTAGCTGTTGAACTCATTAACTTGAGTCATTTTGGATTCAAAGAGTGTTGGGCTATTACAAAGGGAAATGCACTGGGGTATAATAATATGGATTCAGACTGAAACCTGAGCCCCAGACAGCACGCAAGACCTAATGTTTCTGACCAAGAACTGACTCCTAATCATTCACAGCCAGGAAGAAACTTTCAGCTCCCATTCAGAGAGCAGCACAGGGAATCATTTCTCTCCCCAGCTGCATCCTTAGCTAATGTTATTAGAGAAGCTATCGGATCAGAGAGATACAGAGCAATCACTGCCTGTGCCTCAGTTTCCACAGTACATGGCTAAGAAGAACCTAAAGAACCAGTTCAGCCAAAAAGCTCAAAACTCAGAAACCCTCCTTGTTCCAGCACACTGACTATGATTTTAGGATCTTGCCAAAAAGTCTCCCCATCTTCTCCCAGCCCCTCCTCTTCCCCAGCCACTGCAGCTCCTCTGGGGACACTGCTACCCTGCAGTTATCTGGAGAGCACCGCTGGGTGCCAGAGCACTTCCTGAAGCTTCTCCTCTGACCCAGCTATGGAGACTTGCCATAGCCTTGGCTGATGAAAGCCTTGTCATTATCCAATTACCTTGAAATTGCTTTTAACTCAGGCCAAATTAAGGCAAAATGCAAATAAAGGTGTTAATTCCCAGCATCCAAAAATAGACAACTGAGCCAGAGATATTTGTAGAAGACATAGGTGAGGGAATACAGGAAAACATAGTTTTATACAGTCTCAGTAAGTTTAAATCAAAGCAGCCTCCCTCTGTAACCCTCCTCTGTTGTACGATTTTCCAGAACAGGTGGTGGACAGGATTCCCCCCCCTGCTGTCCCTAGCCCTCTGACCTCCTCTTTTGCTGGCAGGGAGATGGTGGAGACATGTCTGTTCCCAGCAAATGCCACCCAGGGGATCCCTGAGCACCCATCACCAACCACTCCAGTTTTACAGGGACAGGAACACATCTTCAATCAACACACCTTGTGGAAGGCATGAAACGTAAAGGCACAACAGCATCACTTGCCAGGAACATCCTGCCCTATGTGGCAAATACCCTGCAAACTATTTAATGCAATGATTTGCAGCTGTGTGGATCATTTGCACATAAAGACTACCTCTCACATTCATCAAATGAGCTCCTGCCTTGATACTTAAAGGAGGAAGCTTCCATTAGGAGATGAGATCTAGTTGGGTGGTGTAAGGAGATGATAGAACCCAGCTAATAGTCTTTTCAAGTGTTTCCAAATTTTTGTTTTTAAACATTATGCTAATGATTTCTGTGGTAGAATGCAAGCAGAATTGCTAAGTAGTTTCTCTTGCCAGGTAAGTTTACTTAGACCAGATCTGCAGGACAGCTCTCCAGCCCATGCCATAAGAGGATGATGACTTCTACTCTGATGCACTCCTTTCCCCAAAATTCAGGTTGTAGAAGATGAAGAGGCTTCCTGCAATTCAGTGGGCTAAGTCCAGAGAGAAATCCCATGGCTGTGTCAGGAAACACAATTTGTGGTGGAAGGAGTGGGTCTGCTTGTGTTTTCCTCTGGAAGTCATTGACAGGAATGAAATTTGGTCTGAGTTTTATCAGAACCAGCTGTTTCAATTCTCAATTTCCAATGCCTTAGTGTTGATGAGAGAGGATTACAAAAAATAATGAGAAAGGCAGAACCAGACTGGAATGCTTAGATTTTATCTAAATGGAACACTTAAATTGATTTGGCCTTTATTATTATTATTGTTTTCTTACAGGCAGTAGCACAGGGTCCCTATTATTTTTAATTGGCTTTGTTCCTCATTAGATTGAACACAGATTGTCAGCAGCAGGATTTCTCATTGAACACAAATCCAGGCACAAAATGTCCAGGCTCCAGCAGCCCTGGACAAATGCTGATTTTTCCGAACCTTTCTATAGAGGGAAATAATCCATCAGGGAATTCTCTGTCCTTTCAGATATAGGACACAGAGCAAACTGTCCTGTCCTCCCACCTCGGGGATGAATGCAGCCTCAGGAAAAACAGGGCCTTGATGGTGGAGGAGAGGAAATACGTCTGAGCAGGTCTGGGAGTAGGTGAGGGATATGTGCAAATCCCAAGGGTATGTTTATCAGCACAGATGCCAATTGTCTTGAAGCAGGTAAATAATAGGAAATGTTTGACTACTGTATTAGCTACTATTAATATCTGCTGATGCTCAGGAAATGCTGTCACGCAGATAGGAATAGGCTGCTCTTTCTCTCAAATCCTGTACAATAGACCAAAAATATTCCAAGGCGGCATTCTGGAGCCACTGGCGTCCGCTGTGCCCAGATATCCACCACTCCCATCAGACAGTCCTGTCTTGCAGACCAGGACAAGGAGTTTTATCCAGCCATTCTTTGCTGGGATTTAATTTTTTTACATACATATTTATTTTCTTTAAAGTATTTCCTGACCTTGGAAAGCCAGGGAAAGAGTCCAGGAGCTACAAAAGGCGGGGGGAAACACAGGGAGGACACTTGGGTGAGGGGGATTTTTGATTCCTAGAGATAAGCTAGGTGGGAGGGACCTCAGAAGAAATGGGAAAAGATGGGAATGAGGATGTGGGGGTTACTTATTTGCAGCAATGCAAAGGACTCCGAAATAGGACTTTCTGCATAGAGGATCAGGCCTGCCAGGGAGCTGACGGAAAGGGAGGCAGATGACCCACCATGTCTGCATCCTGAGGTGGGAGCAGAGCAGCAGCTGCCTGCTCCCTGGGATGAGGCAGGACAGCCCATCACTGCCTCCAGCAGAGCTGCCTTAGGAGCAGTAAGTCAGCATTAGTCAGAGCAGTTGGTAAAAACTGTTTATTTGAACTATGCAGAAAAGGTCAGGAAGGATTTGTAACTCTCTGAGAACTAACAGGGGGTGGCTCTATCACTGCTGAGATGCAGTCAGTGTTGTGGGGTGGTGCTATGGGGAGGTGGGGTAAAGCCATGAAGGCATTGGAGTCTGACCTCATTCTTCAATTACTGAATGTTTAGGTGAGTTTATG
Organism: Falco punctatus; assembly: GCF_963210335.1. Taxonomy (NCBI): domain Eukaryota; kingdom Metazoa; phylum Chordata; class Aves; order Falconiformes; family Falconidae; genus Falco; species Falco punctatus. The sequence continues at coordinate 121,545,103 of NC_137582.1, read as the reverse complement.
GAAAAATCCCAGGCAGAGGCATGTATCCCTCCCTGCCTTGCTTCCCTTGCAGCATGACCCAATGGCTCACGTAGGAGGTCCCCATCCAGCATGCAAGCCCCTGGCAACACCCTTCCATTGCACTCAAACATCCTATAGCATTTGGGCACCCTGGGGGGCCTGTACAGGTTCTGGGGGCTGCCAGGACTTTCACAGGTGGCATCCTGTGGCACAATGTCCCTAGAACCTGGCACTTGACTCACTCATGCCTTTGAAATCCTGCCTTAGAGAAGCACATCTCAATGGCAGGCACGGACAACAAAAAGCCAAAGCCAGCTGAACCAGTAAGGGAGTTTATGCAAGTGTGCTGCATTTCAGATACACTAATGCATCTTTCATGGCTATAAAAAAATGCCCTTTCTGTGCCACTGTTGCTTTAGCTATATCCCTGCAAGATGGCCCAGTGGCCTGATGCCCTGGTGAGGGGCATCCAGAAGCCCTGAACCTATTTCCAGGCTTGAGGCACATCAGCAAGCAAGAGCCACCAGTGGGGTGGCTTTGGGTGGTGGATGCCACATGGGCTCTCCCTGAGCAGGGTAGCAGCCATGTCCTTGCAGCAGCCACATCCTGGGGTCATGGGCAAGGACAGCTGGGACACCTCTGGGCTGGTGACTCAGAGAGGACAGCATTCCCCTGCAGGTGCTGCCTTGGCCTGGGATGAAGCACAGGCAGGGATATGGCCCACGGAACCACACAATGGTGGTCTGCTGTGATTTTGCTGGCTCTGTATCACAGAGATGCACAGTACCTTGATTTGCATCTCAATAAATGTTATACCCCACATTTTAGAATGCATTAAATTGCTTTGAAGAAAGTTTCTCAATCCCTGTTACGTCCAGCAAAGAAATAGGCAGGACAAATTGCCTTCTTGAGGTTTCTGTATTGGATACTTGGAGACACCATAGCGAATTATTCTTTGGTGGTACTGACCTCTGCAGTGATCACAGACATGATTTTTTTTTTATGATACCTTTCCAATTTATTAAGATTACTTGGAATTACAGCCCTGTTCTCTGATGTGCTCTCTGTGCCTTCCAGCAAGGTATTGTCTGCAAATTTATTAGTCATCCATATTATGCCATCATTCAATTGTTAATGAAAATATTGAATAAACCCGCCCCTAGAAGAGACCCTGTCTGGATGCCCGCTCAATCCATCTGTCCATTTTGACAGTGAACTGCTGATAACCACTTCCCAGGTACCTTACAAACAGGTTTTTCACCCATCTTACAATAACTGCATGTACCTGAAGGTTCCTTGTGAGGCAGTGACAAAATCCTCCCTGTTCTGACCACGTTTGACACAGACAGGTCCTTGTCTGTGCAAAGAGCAAGGTTCCTGGTCACAAAAGCACCTTAGATGGATTTGATACATCAGTTCTTGACAAGTTCATCAGGACCAATGTCCTTGCCATCTTCAGGGTGCTTACAAGCAGTATGACTATTTCATCCAAGATTTTCTAGTTTATAAAGTAAACCAGGAAGTTTAAAGCACTCTGATTCTTCTTTTCCTGCATTTTGGAAGTCCTTTCATGGGCCTTCAGTGGGAACTAATGCTTCCAGGTGCCTCAGCCAGGTTTTTAAGATGTTTATTGGGTCCAGGTTGTTTGAAAATATCTATTGGCTTGTTCATCCCTTAGCTCCTGATTTGGCTTCTCACCTGTACCTGCGCTTCTCTGTGAAGACTCTGTGAGACTTCAGGGCTGAGACTTGCATCTTGTGGCCCTTGGCGTCAGGTTTGACCTTGCTGCCTTCCTGCTTCACCCCGCATCCCCTGAGCACAGGAACATGCAGAGCTGTTCCACCTCAACTCTAAACCACTCATTGCATTTATCTGGAATAGATTAGTCTTCATCTTTCAATTCCTCATGATTGGAAGACAATCATGAGTGCCCATGTCATCAAAGTGCCTAAAAAGCCAAGCACAATGTTAACCTTTTGGCTTGCTGCTGTTTAATCCTTTCCTTTGGAGGCTGAGCAGAGCCTTTTCCCATTCCATCTGAAGCCCATTAGTACTAAGACAAGTAATTTCAGTGTTTTTAGAAACCTTCTAAAGCTGACTAGAAGGAAATGTATTTCAGCTCAGGCAGTAGTTGTCACTGCTTTAAAGTTATTCCTTCATATCCCAATTTCAAGGAGCAGTGGCACTGCATACAAGCCTGGGTCTCCCCTCCCCAGGCTTAGGTTAAGCTGGGGGCCTGGTTTTACCCTTAAAGTTGGCATATTTTCAATGCAGCTTTTTAGAGCACAGGCACCATTGTTGCTCCAGCTGTTGGCTCTTGAAGGTTTTGAGGACAGTTTACCCAGGACAGTGGTGACAAGTCTTGTTTCCCTCCATGCTCTTTTCAGCTCAGGGTTGATATCTGAAGCTCCTTCCCAGATGTGTCTGCAGGAGGTGCTCAGCACTGGGCGCGCGGGTGTGCATCATGGCTGTTCCGTGTAATTGACTAAAAGCCCTTTGAATCAAGGCAGGGGTTAGTGCCTAGGGCCCAATAATTTGCAAGGTGAAGTCTCAATTTCAGTGTTATTTTTGGACATTCAGCTCATGTCACAGAGATTTATAAGGAGGGAGTCACAGGGAGCCCCTTTAGCTGTAAAAAAAAAAACCCTACTTGGACCATTTGGAGTTATCGTATCACATCTTGGGGGTCTGCAGCAATGCTGTGGGAAGGGAATGTTCCATAAAAGCCGCTGGGGGAAAAAAAAATACAAGAAATGGGGACAGGGATATAATTAGAGGCTGTTTCAAGCCTTCAGCCTGAATACCAACACCTCGCTGCAAGCAGTTATTCACTTCACTTGTAACGGCAGCTGGCTGTGGCTGCTGCCAAGTGTACGGGTAATCTGTCCGCCAGCACAGTGAAATCATTATTTCTGGGGCTGGGGACAGGCTTGAAAACCTGAATGGGTGGCCCTGGTAAATCTGAGATGCCTCTGTAGGCAGTGAGAGCTGCTGCGTGGAGCAGTCCTGGGGGTACGTAGGGGCTGGTGGCAACCAGGACCTGCCTAGCTCCAAGAGCCCGTGCTCGGGGTAAAAAGGGAGGTGGTCTGGGGTTCCGTCTGCTACCCCCCATCCAGCAAGGTACTTCTGAGCTGCCTGGCCTCAAAGGAAGGACGGGGTTTGTCCACTGTAGCAGTCTGTGACCCTTGCTAAAGGCTCAGTGATGGGTTATACAGAAGAGCAGTTTAACCATTTTTTAGTGGATGCAGCACTTTGTGATGGAGCCTGAGAAACTTTAGCCAGAGAATTATAAGGGAAGTAAGGTCCAGGCTGGTAATAACAACCAGCAACACTTCCAAAGACATACCTCAAACCCAAACAAAGTGATGTTCCCTGAAATTTGTGCCAGCAGTACATCACCGGGGTTGTTTCTGCCGCACAATATGGAGCACATCCAGCCCATGAGGCTGGTAAGCTCCTGGGGCACAGCATTTGCCCTCGGCTGGGGCTGACTCTCAAGGCAGCATGAGGCCATACAAACTGTGCCTTCTGCTGTGAGTCAGGATGCATCCACGGAGGTCTGGCCTCTGCAATGGAGGAGCCGATTAAATACATCCAAGTATCTCCTTACAGAGGCCAGCAGCATTGCTGCCAAATCTCTCACCAAGTTCACTTCCAGGAATTGCTTTGGAAAGGAGAGCTGCGAGAGCCAGACCCCACGCCAACAGCCCAGGCGGCTTCCACCTCCCGCTTGGAGAGGGGATGGCTCGTGCAGCTTGGACATCTTCTCCAGCTTGCTGGTGACACTCGCGGGAGGTGGGGATGCAGTGGCTGAACCACAACACTCCATGGCTCTCCGTGCTGTTAGAAACACCTGCACCACTTGCAGCCCCCCACTGCATCCAAACCTCCCCCGTGGTCCAGCATGGGCGAAATCGAGCTGCGCTGGGGTGGTCCACACTGCTGCTGGCTCCTCAGCTTCTCTGCAGAGTTGCCATGGAGACCACCATCCCTCACCTGACGGTATTGAGCCCTGAGAACAAGTGAGATCTTCTCCCTTCACCTTCATTGCACGCTGGTATGACAAAAATCCAGGGGCAGGCAGTTCGCAGCAAGAAAGCAGGCAAAGCCCTGGGCAGACAATGTTTAAATGACTTTATTATTTTTTTTCCTCCTTTTATAAATGGGCACAGCACAGAAATAATTAAAAAAAATAGACAGTACCATTACAGTGCTAGATCCATTGGCAAAGATTATTTTTATAGTCTTTTTTTATTATTTTTAAAGTTTTGGCCATTGAGTAAGAACAAAAACAATAAACAAACATTTTATTTTATTTTTGTTTTTTAACAGACACTATGAAGCAATTTAAGTACTAAACTCTAGAAGAGTTATGTACATACAAAAAAAAGTTCTGTTTAAGATATGTTTCCTATTAAAAATATTTACACACATTTTTTTCCCTCCCATAGTCATTGAAAGGTAAAACATTTATAGTTTCTTCTATTGTTAGAGATTTTTCATTCTCCTATTGGGAATTTAAATCAGTTCCAAAGAAAAAGTGAAGTGGGGCTCACTAGGTGGGCTTTTCTTTTTGTTTGAATTATTTACATCTTCTGGAAAGGGATATTTTTTTTTTATGTATATCAATGGAAATTTTGGTGGTTTTTTTTTTTCTTTCTTTTTCTTCTTTTTTTTTAAATTATACAAGAACATTTCATGTTTATTTACAGAAGAACCAATGGGTGGCAATTTATCCTGGAGACTTGATGGTAGGTGTTAGTGAGAGATAGGCATGTGATTTTAAAAAGTAGTTCTATCAAACTGCAATGGATATACATTTTTCTAAAGTCAGTAGTTCTCTCTGGTTTGATTGTCAGCTGTACTTTTATGACTTAGACCAGGGGGACCCAGAACAGGGGTAGCTTATGCACGTAAAGTCACTGGTACCCTTGAGGTCTTTGGAGATGCGGTGGATGAGCTGTCTGGAACGTGGGGTGAAAAAAAGCATCTGGGCATCACACAGGTGTCTCCTAGGGTGACTTTTTTTTCCCCAAATAGAAATAATAGTTTAAAAAAGTGAAACAAAACAACGTAAAAAAAAAGTTTGTACACTCCAGACTGATACTTCTCTATAGAGACTGGGTGTGGATCTGTCCGCAGAGCTGCAGGCACAAGGTATGTGGGACAAACCACAGCGAACACAGAGCCTCGGCCATCCCAGGCTCCAGCTCGGCTCCAGCTGGTGATGTGGTAGTCAGCAAAAGGCTCCTTAACCCCCCACCGTGGCAGACCCCAACCCAGCGCCAAGGTAGCCAGGATCAGGTCGTTGCTGTGACAGGGCGAAGAGCGGGAGGGAAGGAAGGACCCCACAGAGTGGGGCCTGATCCTGCAGCCCACGGCCGAGGACAGGGTCCAATGGCTGTGGAGCCCAGCACACGATGCTGGATAATCCCCCCTCCTCCTCGTTAAGTGCAGAATTTATATTGAACCTGCGCATGCATGCGTGCTTTGCACTCACACGTATATACATATATACATACATATTAATTACATACATATATATATACATACATACACGCACAACACACCCATCCCTGTCGCTGCAGGCTCCAGCCCAGCTGAGCAGCTGGCAAGGTGCCCGATGAGATGCCAGTTATTCTAATAAACCTCTCAGTGTTGAAAACTCAATGTCACTTCAGGAGCAGCCAGAGCCTTGCAGAAAACCTCTGAGCCCAGAAACACTTATAATCATAAAAAGGGTGGTAGGAGGGAGAAAAAAAATTCCATTGTTTTTTCTTAGCTAATGGTTTTGTTCCTATTAAAGCCTCTGTGCTGGTGACTCATGGCAAGGGTGGGATAGCTCTGAATTATGAGTCTGGGGAGCAGGAGCCAAGGCTCATGTGGAGCAAAGCAGCTCCCTCCCAGGAACCTTTGGCACCCACCAAGCAAAATGAGGAGGGAATGGGAAACTTGGAGGCAAACCAGCCCAGTACCATTGACTTCCCTGCAGCGGGATCCGCCCCAGTGCAGGGTCCTGCTGCTTATTTTTGAAAGGTCCAAAATCAAAATGATTTTTAGAGGAAAGAGGCAACCCCCTTCCAGCCCTGCAAAACCTGTCTGGGGGTAGGTCCTGCCACTGGCCGGGGGGGACCACCTCTATCCCCTGCCCTTCCTGTCCTCCCACTTCCAGTCCCTTGTCTGGGCTCTTGCACATCATTTTCTGGTCCTCCCTTCCCTTTGACCCCCTCCTCCTGCTTCCTCCTTTATGTGGCCCAGGAATCATTGGTTACTTATCATTCTCCTCCAAGGTGATGTCTGCTGCGAATCACAGGAGAGAGGAGACTGAAAACCCACGCAGCTGGGAGAGGAACCAACGCCGTCTTTCACGCTTTGCAATTGCAGCTTTCCTAAAATTACAAAACTGGAATGGCAAAGAGTCTTCCTTCAGCTCTAGTGTATCACACACACACAGAAGCATGCAGAAAAAATGGAAAAGCAAGTGGAAAAGTCATCCTCTACATCCACATGGCCGCCCATGTCCTCAGGGCACACAGCTGGAAGGACGAGCACACCTGGGCACCACCCCAACTGGCAGAATGCAGCTGTTCATGGACGGTATCACCACAAGGGATACACACAGGCTGGGGAAGGGGATGAATTTGTGCAGAGGGGGATGAAGCCAAATCTGGCAGGCTTTGGGAGGGGATGATGCAGGGGATGCTCAAGCTACCGTTGGAGTTAATTTTCCTAAAAACTTGCTCTGCAGCCAAATCAACAGCTGAGGAAAGATGCTTACATTCCTCCCCTCCATGCTTTCTCACCTCTTCCCCATCCGTTTTTGCACCAGGAATCCCTCAAAAGCCCCAGAGCATGGTGAGGTGCATGTGCCTGTGCAGAAGCACGTTGGAGGGAGCAGCCATGTCCCGCTGCCCACCTTCTGCCTCCGGCTGCCCTCGGCACAGCCTCAGGCTCAGCACCACAATATGCACATTCACATGGTGCCAGGCACAGCCTTGGGGATGGGCACACTGCAGCCCACCCCCACCACAACCCCAACCCCCTGACATACCCTGGCAGCGTCATTCAACTCGGTTTCTTTGGGGTTTTACCCATCCCCATTGCTCTGGTAATAGAGAGCTGATGGTATCTGCAATTTTTTTGGAGACGGGCTTTCCCCCAAAAATGCAGCCCACATTCAGCTCCCTCTAGCCACCCTGTACCCTACAAGGGAGACACAAAATCAGCCATTCACCAGCAAGACAAGGCTTATTTCTTCCAACCATCAACTCCAAAAACTAACCCAGTGCTTCTGGGGAGCTGAGGCAACAGGAAAGGCTCTGTCATAATCCATCACCAGAAAAAGGTGAGCTCCAAGCCCAAAAGACAGTGAGTGCCCTTGGGCTCACATCCCCTCTCCAGGCAGACAGCAACACAGCAAATGCATGGAAGCAGCAAACATACAATGAATTAAGACTTTGGACAATTCTGATTGCCCGTTTAATTGCCTTCACCTATTTTTGCATGTAGTTGTCTTGTACTTTTAACTACTGCAGGAGAAAGCACTGCCCAGCCTCCTTTTGCCCTCCCATTTTCAGCCTTCCTCACTTCTGAAACTGTAATGGATTTAACTGCCAGGATTACAACTTAACACCAGCTGAGTGAACCAAGGTTAAGCTTGAGTGGATAAAAAAATTGTATAATAGAACTTCAGACTATTAAAAAAAAAAATTGAAGAAGATTAAGGAAGCAGCTAAGAAAAGCAGCATTTAAAAGATTAAGCTGGAAGGGTCTTGGTTTGTTTTTTTTAATGCAAGCTCAAAAGATTAAGTCCATGTTTTTCCAAAAGATGGTGACTTTGGGTGGCCTTGATACTTGCCATGCCCAACTCATTAGAACCTGAAGAAGCTTGATTCCTGCCACTGCCCGGCAGCTAAGCTGCTTTGTGTCATCCCAACAGGACAAGAAAACCCCAAAATCATCAAACCCATGAGTCAAAACTCTCCCCTTCAAGTAGGTCAGAGAAAGTTGGCTGGTTGACACCAGCCTTCTTCAGACGCGTGGCCCCCCCTTCACAGCATCCTCATTCTCTGCAGCCGGGATGGACCCAAGCAATGGGTGTACACACATGCACACATGCGCGCGCGCACACACACACACACTCTCCACACCATCTGCCCTTCAGCGCCACCATCCAAGACATCAAGCAGCACCATCTTCTACAAACCAAAAGAACAAAACCAATGATGATTTTCAGGCTGACTTCCCTAAAAGGGGGATTATAGAGCTGGCCTGCGCACAGGGGTTCCACTCCCAGCCCTGAAGTAAAACCAGGTGGATGTTTTGGGTTGCAGCCCCTGCACTGTGTACCCCGAGGGAGCATAGCCCAAATCACACATCTTCACACCACAAAGTCCCATCCAGTCATCATATACAGTGCCACGAAAATTTACAGGGATTTCATTTCTCATATATATATATATATATATATATATATATATATAAAAACTGTATGTATGTAAGTGTGTGTGTATATACATATATATATATATATATATATATATACATATACATATATATATATATAATACGCATTTGGCCTCTCAAATTCCTGACATAAAGCAGCACTGCTGTCTTGTAGCTTCCACCAGGGTCATAAATCCTTATAAACACTAACACCCTGAGGGGACAAAGTGTCACTGTCTGTGCAGGTTAATTCATGATGCAACAAGTGAAAGCAACCCAATTTCCCCCGTTTTTTTCCCCTGTTCAAATCGCTCTAAGAGCAACACCAAGGTCTCCATGGGACACCACTGAGATCACAACCATCATGCAAACAAAGCTCCTTGACTGCATCGCAAACAGCGCTTCAGCTAATTAAAAGCCAACTCATTGAAATACCTAATTGATTTTTCTGTGCAGAGAGCCTGCTCAAAAAAAAATCCAGCCTTTCCAGAAGGCACAGTTGGACTCTGAATCACGCCCTGCTGCTCTGCACCTTAGGTAGCTTCAGAGGGGAAACCACTGCACTTGGGTGACAATGGCCTCCAGGATCTATTGCTCTCAGGCTCCTGGGTGCCCTGTGGGTTATACTAGAATTTAAGCAACAACAAAAGAAACACAAACCATCAGTTCTGGGTCTTGCAAAAGATATGTAGCAACCAACCTGCCCTGGGGCTGACCAGTGGAAAGCCACCACTCTGCCACACCCTCCTCACCTTTGGGTGTGAGTGGCCTGGTGGGGACCCCTGCCCGACCCCCAAGGTATCGCTTCTGCTTTGCATTCCTTTTCTTATGCTGCATCTCATGCCCTGTAGAGCTTTGTTGTCCCCTCTGGAGGAACAGTGGAGAGGAGTCAGCTTCTCCATTTCCAACTCCTCTCCCTGCCAACTCCCCACCAAGAAACGTCCCACTCCATTTTAAAACCACTGCTGTAGGTCATACTGCGCAAGCTGAGTTTTATTGGTCACAGTGAAAACCCAGCAAAAGCAAGGTCCCTTCTCATCCAAACCCCGCAGCGGCTGGTGACACGCAGTGTCTGTAGATTTAAGGTCTCTGGCTGTGCACAGCGATGCAGTGAAGTGAGGCAGTAGCAGGAGGGGAGCAGCATGAGATTCCCCAATGCAGCTTCTTGCTGCTCCACAAACTCTCCAAAGAGTTGATCTAAAGAGATCATTTCCAGCGTACTGGCCATGTTTGGGTTTTTTTTTTTCCCCCTCACTCCACGAGCAAATCCCAGGGCATCAGGTATTCCAGCCCCTTGTGCTTTTTTTCAAGGTTCAAAGCATATTTGAGAGTTGCGTCCTCTCTTCAAACAGAAGCAGGGAGCCAGGTAATTCCTGCAAAGCAACCAACCCCATTCAAAAAGAAAATAAAAAGTAAAGAGGGAGGGAAAGATACATCCCTCCTTTCCAAAGGGAAAAAAAAATAAGGGGAGATAAATCCAAACCAACCCCCCTGCGCCCCAGAGCTGGTAGAAGGTGTCCAGATCCTGGAGTCTGTTCTGTTGGTGGGAAAAGCCCCGTTAGCCTCCGGCTGCCATCAGCAGCTTGACTGCCCCATCCCGGGCTCGCCAGAGCACTCCCCGGGCACAGGTTCCTTGGCGTTGGCTCCTTGCCCTGTCCCTCCCGCTAGCAGAAAGGCCAGTGGTACTCAGTCTGAACTCGACGATGCTCTGGGCACTTGATTTTTCAACATGCCGAAGGTGTGTTTTCTTCTTTAGCTGTTGCAGGTTTTGCTTTTTAAATTCACAGTCTGATCCAAAAAAGAGAGAGAGAGAGAGACTGGATGAAGTAGAGGAAGAGGGAGAGTTTGGAGTGGGGAGGGAGGGAGCGCAAGGCACGCCACGCTCTCCTTCTATGCGTAGAACTCCTCCTGCTTGTCGGGCTTCTGGTATGTCACGTTGGCTTGCTTGGGCTCCTCCAGCGTGTAACTGCCCTCATCCTTCTTCTTCATCCGGTAGATGAGCAGCATGACCAGGAAGGCAGCAAAGAGGGCTCCCACCACGCCGCCCACAATCACCGCTGCAACACAGAGAAGTGACACAGCCATCAGTGCCGCCCCGCACCCCCAGTCTGTCTTTCAGCACAAATACTGAGGGGGGGGGAATCATTTTGGTTTCCGGGGTTCATGCTTTGCAAGTTTGCGAGCAATTTTTTCTCCTGAACTCTATGGTTAAGAAAACTGAAAATGAAGGTGAGGTGCAATCGCATGATTCAAGGAGCTTCAACAAGCTCCCAAGTGCAGCAATGCTGAAGGGTGGGTAGGACGCAAAGGTATCTGCTCTACAGCTGCATAGTGGGTGATGGGCTGGCATGAGGCAGCTCAGGCACAGAGAGAGGTCCCTGCACAGGCTGTCACCTCATGCAAGGAGGGTGCAGAAAGTCCCCCAAAAAGCTGCTCATTTGGGCACCTGCCAGCACCTGCCACTATCAGCTGAAGACCACCAGCACAATAAATGTTCTGTCGTGCCATCACCTCCAGCTCCCTTAGGCTGGGACACTGACATCTCTGCCCCATCTCTGATGTCCCTCTGGCTGGGACAAGTGGCCCTCCCAGGGCACCTCCCTCCTCCCCTGCAGTTAGGGGTGGCCAGGTGGTATTCAGCCAACACTGTAGCACATCTTTCCCCTAACATCCTACATATTTCCTGGAAACCCATCTTAGCAAAAACAAACTGTGCACAGCTCTGCACACTCCTGGCAAAGACACGAAGACCCCTGGGACCCCCCCAGCACAGACCCTAGAGCTATTTTGGCAGATGAGTGTGGGTTATCCCAGGCTCCACACTATCCCAACACCCTGCCAAAGCCTGACCCCTCTCCTGGGGCACGGACAGCCCAGCAATCTGCCCCCGCTCCGAACACACCAGCTCTCCCCCTACAAGTCTGCAGCTGCCAGTCTCACCTATCAATACTTCTTTCCTCTCCAGGATGTTTTTCTGAGGGAGCTGAGCAGCCGAGTTACCAGAGTCTATCGTGTTGTCGATCATCCCTGGCTCTGCATTCTTGCCCAGCGCACGTCCCGATGGCGGTGTCACAACAGCCATCACCTCATTACCAAGCTCGGGACGAGTCGTCTCTTCCTCCTCCCGGATCTCAAAGTCCCCGCTGGGGCCGCTGCTGACTGGGACCTCCAGCTCGTTGTCAAGGACTGTCGTCACCTCCCCTGGCTCCATCTGGGAGAAAGGACAAGATGGAGCAGGGGACAAGGACCAAAGAGTGGTTCCTGCCTCCAGCAGCTCTGATGTGTCCAGAGGAAGGACATTACAGTACCAATGATAGGCCCTCTCAGCAGCGAATATGGGGGATCATGTTGGACTGTCCCTTCCCTGTGCCACTGAAGTGGACGGTTATAATGCAAGCAAGCAACACAACCTCATATCGTGATGGTCACCAAAAGGCTGAGGCCACCGTGGCCGAGCTGGACCATTTTTCCCTGTCCCCACCCCAGGTGCCCTCGAGATGTACAAATACAAACTCCCACCTGTTCTCTGTAGCTTCCCCTAAAGAAAGCCCCACATCCCAGCCCCTCCTCTGGGCTCTGTGTAAACTGACAGCTGGCAGAAACATCTCACAGATGCCTCCTCGCTAGACATGAAGTGATGCAACCGTCTGTGCTACAGCAACATAGCAAGTGTAAGGATCAGATGCTAAGGGTGAGCCCTGGGGGGGGGTCCCTTCCCTCCTCCCTTCAACCTGCTCTGATGCTTGGGGCCCTGCGGCATGGGGCAGGAGCAGGAAGATGGGTCCTTCTCACCCAGGACATGGAGCCAGCCCGGCTCCCTGCTGTGGTCCCTGACTAAGCCCCCTTGGCAAAGAGGCGAACCCAGCCTGGAGAGCAAACACAGGCCAGGCAAATAAGCTGCTCCATCCCCCCCAAGCCCAATGCTGACCTGTTCATTGCCTTCTGCATATCCCCACACCTGCAGCTACCTCAGGGCCAAATCCCCCCCCACGACCTTCCCCCTTGTCCTGGCAGCCTGACCTATGTGTCCACATGCTGACCTGGACCACACTGAGCATCCTCGAGCAAAACCTTCCTAGGATCCCTCCTTCACGAAGCAAACAGCTCCCTCCACCTCTGCCTTGGGATGTTACAATTTGGGATGAGCAAAGTGCTTGATGGGATGAAGCCGGGTGAGTAGGAGCCCTCTCAGTGTCACGCTGCCCCCAGCACAAGCGCGTGGCTCACTGCTTCCCACAGGCAGGCGTTTTTGTGACAGAGATTAATTGAAGGTCAGCAAGAGCCCAGAGCGCTATACATACTATATATACACAGAAAAGAGGGACTAGTTTAGACAAATCACTCCACCTTTCACTCAAAGTAGTTTTCAAAGGGTCCCTGAGGGGCTCTGAATGAGAGATGGATCAGCGGATTAAATCCCCTGCTCAGGACACCCAACGGGCTGGAAATGCACCATCAAGCCATAATTTCAGAGCATTTGGGCCTCCCACTAACAGGCTGCAAGTTGGGAAATGGTCTGATGAGCCCAGACACCAAAGCCAGAGGAAAGCCACTCTTTCCCTGTAAGGTGGTGGTACCCCCAGCCCTGCTCCCCTCCTGCCTGGGGAAGCTGCTCTGGAGCAGCTGGGCAAGGCAGAGCCAGGGAAACCAGGAACACGTGGCATACCCCTAGGTGCCCCCATCAGCTCCACACCAGCCCCATCACCAGGCTGTGCCTATGATAACCGCCCCCCTCCCTTTAATCTCCCCTCTCCAGCTCCCCAAATGTTCCACTCTCTGCAGAGCTGGGAAGAGCCCAACCTGGCTTGACCTCCCTCTGAGCAACTGGTTAAGGACAGATCAACCCCAAAGGTTTCCCATCACCATCACTTGGCTTCAAACATGACCCACAAGCCCTTTAGCAGGTGAGAAGGGCTCCTGCCTCCTACCTGGGGGGCTTCTGTGGGCGGCAGCGTGGTAGGACTGGATGGAAAAGCAGTGCTTTTTTCTGTGAGGTCTGCAGTCCTGGAGGTGGTTGGTTTTGGCAGGGACCTGGGCTTGGCTGTGCTGGTGGGGACAAGCCATGATGTGGCCACCTCTGTTGGTGTGCTGGTTTCGAGGGTGGAGGTGGTGGGTGTCTCCAGGGTCGTGGCCTGGGTGGTGGATGCCTTGGTGATGAAAGGGGGCAGGAATATCCAGATGGTGGTGGGCTTGGCAGTGGCCATGGTGGTGCTGGTGGTGGTTGTGGCCACAGTGGTAGTGGTGCTGGCCGTGGTGGTGGTTGTGGTGGTAGGGGAGTCTCTGGCAGTGGTACTGGTGGTGGTTGCTTTCCAGCTGGGGATCACTGGTGCCTTTGTCATCCTGGGGATATACAAGACACTGGTTGCCTGCTCGGGGGTGGTGTCCTCAGCAGGGAAAGGTTCAAAGGGGGTTGCCACAGGCTGCACCGAGGTGATGGGCAGCACAGCTGCTGTGGTGGGGAGCGTGACAGATGTGTCCGTGGTGAGGCTAACTGTTGTCTCGAGTCCCGACTCCTGCTCAAAATCTGAAAGAGGGGAAGAACAGCAAAGGGTGAAGCTGCTGCTGCCCCAGCATTTCTGAGGGCTGACACGCACCTGGCCTCACCCTCCAAAAAAATGAGAGCATGGACTGGTTCTGGGTTCAGCAGAAACGGAGGGCTGTAAATGCCATGCGGTGGCTGAAGCCCCTCTCTGGGTTCAATGAAACATAACATATAACATGGCACATGCCATTGCGCTGGGGCAGGGCTAATCCTGACCATCAGGGCCAGAGACTTAAATGGGAAACAGAGCCACCTGAGCCCAACCTTCAGGACAGTTCCCTTTGCTTTTGTCTAGGAAGGGCAGGAAGGCAGCTCCGGAGGTGGATAAGGGGCGATATCCTCCTTCACATCCCATGGCAAGCCCCCTCTCTAGTCCCATCAAAACCCACAGACAGGCTCCCTAGGGACCCTTCCCCAGGAACCCTACAGCTACTTACACCCTGAGCCAGAGCCTGAGTAGACATCATCCAGTTCATCGTCCCCAAAGGGGTCATCATCCCCGGAGCCCTCCAGGTCCACGGGCCTCTCGTAGTTCTCATTGCGCCAGCGCTGAGCCTGCAGGGAGAGACGCATGAGCAGCTCTAGCCTGAGCAAATCAAAACCGGTGCCTGCAGAGACACCCCCAGATAGCCCTCACAGAATGACACGCAGGTTCAAAGGGCCAGGAAAAAGCAAGACCAAGGGAGGAGGAGCACAGGCAGCACTCTCCAGCTGAGCGACCCAGAATCATAGGATTTTTTTCCCCAAAAAACAATTCGCTGCTGCAAATCTTTCAGACGAGCTGACATTTTGTGGAAAGCTCACATTGACTCCAATAACATTTCCCATGGAAACAAGACCTCTGGAAAAGGGGGAAAAACCCAACAACTGCTTTGGAAACTGTTTAGAAAAATTACGAGTTTGGTTCTTCAGCTTGCTATTGTTTTGGTTCAGATGGTTTTCATGTGACTCCTGGCACAGGTGTGACAGTAACACACACTATCAGCTGCCATAACTTGGAAAATCTCAATATGAAACAATATCAGACTTCAAATATGCCACTGCTTTACAGTGCTGCTAAAACTTGAAGAGCCCTTGCTAGCAGGGCTCTTAAACATCTTGCTTTGCAGATCAAAGTGTCTCCTGTTTGTGTTGCAAGGAAATGGTTTGACACTTAATTACAAACCAAACAAGGAGGCTTTGATCTGCAAGATAGCATCAGATGTTCCAAGATGTACAAAGCCAGGTTAGTGTTTAAATTTAAAATAAGGGGTTGAAGGGTCCCTTTCACCTATTAGAGCACTTTACCTCTTGACAACAGGTTTGAGTTTCTTAGTTTTCATTCCAGATTGGAACAAAAAGGACTTCCAAAAAGTCAGAAGGTCCCATGACATAGAAATCTGGGACTTAATTCACACTTTGTCCCCACATCTCTTCTCCGAGAGCCCATCAGCTGCCGAAGGAGAGAAAACCCAGCAGCCCTCGGCTGCAGCAAGATGCCGGATCCAGGCTGGGAGACGGGAGGACCCTTCCCAGAGGCTGAGAGCTGATTGCTGCCGTGGTGCCCAAGCCAAGGAGATGTCTGCTGGCCAAACCCCATCTATATAGTCACTGGGGTGCTGCAGATACACCACTTGTGTCATACACCCATGGTGACAGCATGAGCACATTCTTGGGGACATAAATCTATTGGGAAGGTCAAGGGGAGTTGGGCTTTTAAGGGTCTGTCTGTCTTGAAAGTGCTGATGAGTTTTTTCTGGCTGGATCTATTCCTTTATCTCCAGTGATAGCAACGCTCCCCCCTATCACTGCAGCCACTGGTTATATCCTGCCAGTCTCCAATGCCCCACACACTTGCCAAATCACTGGGAAGAGCCAGTCTTTGCCCCCGCAAAAATGCACCATCCTGGCATTTCAAATTCACAGTCGCCAGCAGCTCATTGAAGAAGTCTGATTCTCTCTGCGTGACCTGCAAAGCCTTGCCATAATGGGAGCCATATGTCCCAGCGCCATCAAGCCTGTTTCTCCCTTAAATTGGAACCAGATGAGGCAGT
The DNA here is from genome assembly GCF_963210335.1 of Falco punctatus. Taxonomy (NCBI): domain Eukaryota; kingdom Metazoa; phylum Chordata; class Aves; order Falconiformes; family Falconidae; genus Falco; species Falco punctatus. The sequence goes on along the minus strand of NC_137582.1, from coordinate 121,529,083 downwards.
TCCAGCCACCAAGCCCCAGCTCCCCCTTGCTTGGACCAAGAAACAAAAATGGAAGCACATAGCTCCAGCATGCCATGCCAGCCCCCATCCATCCATCCATCCATCCATCCATCCACCCATCTCACAGAACCAGTGAATGAATGCCCAGGAGAAGAGCCTGGAGTGATGCAGCAAGGGCAAATGGGTAGGTGTCAGTAAGAACTGTCCAGCCCTAAATCCAAAAGCAACCTGAAAAGCAGACTTTCCCACAAGACTAACACCCTTGTATTTTGATCAGACAGCAACTAAGCCCAGCACCCCCTGCTCAGCACATGTTCAGTGAGGAATCCGCAGGCACCGGTGCCTGATTCCAGCATCCTCCTCCCATGCCACCCACCAATGCTGTGCTCCAGCTTGCAGCTAGTGGCTCTCTGGCATGATGCAGATGTTTGGAGCTGGGAACCTTTCCTCTGGGCCTGACTCCTCCTCAGATCCTCACCCCTGCAATGCACATCACTCCCTCCAGGTTGAGGGAGCAGGATCTGTGCCACAGCCCTGCAGGGATCTATCTCCTGGAGCTGCTGACTGCAGCTGGAAAAACTTCACAGCAATAAGACACCTTCCAGGGCCAAAACTCGCCCTCCAGAGACAACTCCCCAAATGTGAGAGACATCTCTCCTGTGCCTGTCCCTCACATGCCAGCCTGCAGAAGAGCAGAGATGTTCTCAGCCAGGTTTTGTCCTAAGTGGATTCCAGAGGATCGGCAGCTGTCAGTGGAGTTTATACCAAGGAGGGACTCAAGCAGCCCGTGGCACAGGGCAGCCCGTCAGCAGCCCAGCTCCAGCTGCTGCCTGTCCAGCTCAGTGCATGGAGTAACAGCTCCTGCACAATCAGGCACCACGCTGCTGCTGCACTGCAACATTCATAAAGCTGCAGCCTTCCTGCTGCTCAGAGGAGGTGAAACATGTCCTAACATGGGATGAGTTTCCCTTCTCTTGCTTGTCTGCAAGTCTCCAGAAGATGCTCCCGAACTGCTCCTGCATGCAGGTGAAGCTGGTGGTACAAAAGCAAGGCAAGCAGCAAAGGATACTGGGCAACCCTTTGATTGTCTCCAGCATCCTTCACCCTAGAATTGCATCTGCCCAGCATAAACCCCTCAATAACCACACAGCCAGGACCAGGCATGGGGGGACCCCCTGGCTGCAGCAAGCACAGCCCCAGCCCATGAAGCTTTACAAAGATTTATTAATAAAGACCTGTGAAATATCTCCAGGCATTCTCCACGCAGAGGGGGAGGTGTTAGGAACACGGTTGTTCCCAAAAAAAGCCCCCACATTGCTCCACTCCGGAAGTACTGATGTAAACCTCCTTCCAGCCAAGCTGCCCCAGATGCAGCACTGATGGTATCAGGTCAGGCACATGCAATAAATCTTGGGAACAGTTGGTGTTTATGTGGATTTACTGCTGCTTAGATCATTAATGCCCTGCGTGCACCGAGCCCCGCAGCCATGCATGGCCCCCTGTTCCCCACCCCCTCCCCAGCAATGAAGAGGCTGCTCTCCCTTGCATGGTTGGGATGAAGGGGAGAGGAACAGTGATCTTGCCAGCCTGGGAAATCACAAATCATGCTGGATGGCAGCTCCCACCCCATGACCTGCAGCTGCCTCCCCATCCGTCACAGCCTCCATCACAGCAAAGATGCAGCTGGTTGGATTTGTCCCAAAAGAGAAAATTCACCCAGACTTTATCCTCGACCCAGCAGGTTCTGCATGGTTAGAGCAAGGCCAGAGGGAGCCCACTGGCAGGACCCCCTGGGCATGCTGGACCTGTCCTTCACAGCCCCTGGTCCCCAGGAATGATGTCAGGGACTGTCCCAAACCTGCTGCAGGAGGGATGGGGCTGCCGCCCCAGCCAGGATTGCAAGCCCAAAAAGACAGTTTTCCACTGTATGAACTTCATGCAAGCCACGTGCACACCCCCTTCATCAGCCTCTTCCCATGGTTGGGATGGTGGGACACGCTCGCAGGACCCCCAGGACCTCTGTGCAGCCCTCTCCAGGCATCTGATGCAAAGCTGGGCCAGTGGACAGAGGCTCCTCAAGGCAGGGAGAAAACCCCAGCACAATGTCCTGGTCCCTGTGTCCCCTGCCGCATGCCGCCGCATGCCACCCCTTGCCCTGCCCTGCCCGCAGCAGGATGCCGAGGACCACTGATTAGCCAGCTCGAGCAGTTCTCATCCATGCAATTACAGCTTCCAAGCTAATGGATCTTGGCAGGCAGGGGGTTTCCGCTAACCAGCTCAGCACTGCTTCCCTCAGCTGGGCTTCATTAGGGAAATTAAACCGGGGTCAAGGTGAAGCTGCTGGAGGCAGCAGGGCCTGAGACACTGGCTGGTGATGTCTAAGTCCATGGGAGGTGAAAAGGTTTAAAAGTGCCCTGCGAGGTGGTGGCTTTCCACTGGGCCATGCTCAGGACTGTCTTGAAGAAAAGGAACCACTTGTATTACATCCCCGTGGCTCAGCCCATGAGCCCATCACTACCATGCTAGCCACAGGGGCAGCCTGGGCCAGCACCCAGCTCAGTCATCATCCATACCCCAATCACCCGCCCTATTCCCACTCCTCCAATGTCCAGAAAGGTCATAGATCTGCTACTATAACAGCAAGCCCTGATGCAAAGCACTCTCCATAGGTCAGGGTCAGAAAGTCAATTTTCAATAAACGTTCCTCCAATGCTCGAAACGACCCAAAATAAGTGCCAGACCCAAAGGATTTGGATGTCAGCAGCTTTGGAGTTGACAGGGCCACTACATTGAGCTCGGATAAGAAAAACATTCTCTTCTTGATCCCAGAGGACCCTTTTGCTCTGCAGCTGCCACGGGGCTGAATGAGACCAGCAGGCAGCAACACTCACTCAGCCACTTGCTGTCCCCTTTGACGCCTCACCTCTGAAGCTTGGCTGGCCCAGCCGGGAATGGCAGCCAAGGAGCCACAGCAGCAAAAATCACACCCAAATCCTGCACTAAGAGCCTTGGAAAGCAAGCAAGAGCTCAGAGCCCTTTGGCCTGGCACCATCAGAGCTGAGCAGGGATATTAGAGAGGCTTCAGTTCCTCTCCATCACCTATGTGCATCTAACCCAGCCAGCACAGCAGAAGCTCCATCCCTCCCTCTTCTCTCCCTTTACAAAGGTGGGAAACACCCTTTTACAGATGAAAACACTTAAAGCTCAGGTAAAAGATCACCCTCAGCCCTCCCATGAGCAGCAATCTATGTACACCATAGGATTTGAGTACTGAAAAGATGGGGAAACTGAGGCACAGAGGGGACCTGCCTGCCACCTTCCTGTATGGTACAAACATGCTCCTACAGACCCCTCTGCAGTGTCCTGGGGAAGGGGACCAGCTGGTTTGGGTCTTCCTAAATCCCATGCACCCTTGCATCCCTCCTTCCCTAGGCAGGGAAGATTAGGGTGTTATATTTTTTAGGGTGTTCCCACTGTGTAGCAGGGCTTTTGCAAAGACTTAAAATTCCCTAAACCTGCCCCGAATATTAAACTCAAAATGTGCTGCTGTTGCAAAAGTGGTATCTACTGCTGGGTGTCTGGCTTTCACACCAGGAGGAAGGCAGCCTTATAAATCAATCCATCTTAACCACAGAGAAAGGCTGGTGAACCTCCCTGGGATGCTCTCAGGCCCTTTGCCGGTAGCCATCAGCATGGCAACTGTTGCTATGGAAACTGCCGCCTCCATGGTGATGCAGCCATTGCTGGTTTAGGGCGTTAGGTGGTGTCCTCCAGCACATTCACCTGAACCGGGTCTGGGGTCTGCTTTCCTGGGGGTGTTGTGGGGAAGAAGGAATTAAATGGCTTCATGGGGTGGGCTGTGGTGGGAGAAGGGGAGAAGAGCTGCCCCTGAAAACATGGAGGAGCTCCTTGGGGAGCAGTCGGCGGGGGCGGGGGGGGGGGGAGGGCAACAAATCCTGACTTGAGTCCTGGCATCTGCTGTCTGCAGGACTTTGTGGAGGGTCAGAGCATCTCCCTCTGCCCCAGCAGCCCTGGATGGGAGTTATCTGCCCCAGTCTGGGTGGTGGAAGTGATTGAAGGCTGTGGATGTTTCTCACCCCCCCCAGCTGTGGACAGAAGATTAAGAGTTTTCCCTGAGGGAATCACAAAGGAAATAGTAAGAGCTGAAATGTAGTGGTTTCTAAGGCAGCTGGGATGCGGGCTTGGTTTGTGCCTGGAGCTCAGGCTGGTGATGACAGGGTGGAAGCTAGGTGGTAAAGTCCTTTCCCTGGTATGTGTGTAAGGCTCATTGGCAGCATGCATGGTAAGCAGAGCTGAGCAACTCCAGAGGCAAAGCAAACCCAAGCAAAGCATCACAGCCTGAGGACCCCATGTGCCTCTTCCCACTGCCTCCAGCCGCAGCCCCAGCACCACACATGGGGTTCAAGACAAGAAGGCTCCTGCTGCAGGGAGACCTGGCATGGCAGGCTGCAGACAGAGGCGATTTTATCCCATGATATGGGTGTCCATGGCCACCCAGCAGTCTCTGGCACAACTCTGGGGCATGAGACTGGGCCAAGGCAGGGGGAAAGATGCATGTGGAGAGCATCAACAGGGACAAAGGGGACCAGCCTGTCCCACATCCCCACAGGTGGGCAGTTAAAAAGGAAAAGGAAGATTGAATTAGTGTGAAAGCAGCCTGGAAGAAGGGACAGGGTTTGCAGGTGAGCACAAGGACCAGCTTGCCACCCCACCCCTCCCCACCCCCTGGCGCCAAGCACAGGTTCTTGTCTCTACATCCCATCCTGCTTGCAAAACAAACAGCAAAAACAGAAAGCCAAAGCCCCAAAGGTCTTGTTTGCACTTCAGCCCAGTGAGAGCTTTGGGAAGCTGAGACCCCCTGCTGCCAGCAGCAGCCCCGCAGCCCTGCGTGCTGCAAGGGCAAGGGGAGAGCACAAGATGGGCAGGAGACTGGCCTTGACAGGATGAAGCAATGCAAATGGCGATGGCAGTGTGCAAGAGTAACAGCAACCCGGGTCGTGTCCTTCAAGGGAGATGCTGAATCTGGCCATGTTGGAAAGCTCGGAATGAGGCAGCCAGGGTCAGCAATCCGTCAGGGGCAGAAAGCTGTTTTCTCCAGGAAAACACATTTGAACTGAGAACATATTGCAGGAAAGGTGTTGATTATTTCTATGATATTTTCCACAGGATATTTTCAATTAATCACCCCTTGAAAGCACTTTTCTGTGGTTTATATAGAAAACCTTAATAACTCACCCCAACATGTGATTTAGTGATACCATAAACAGTTGAAATAATATTAACTTGCACATAAAGTTGGAAAGAAAACATTGCTTCTGAACCTTGAAGACTCCACAATTCTTTTCCCACTACAAAAAATCACTGAATTTCCACTCTTCGATCCAAGGCTGTGAGTTAAAAATAAATCTGTTGGAAAGCTGCTCCAGACAGCATCTCAGTGTTGCCGGGACCTGCTGCTTTGGGAAAAGACCTCAGTGTCACAGCATGGTCAGCCCCAGCCAATATTTTGCCCACAGACTGCTGCTAGAGACCACCAAAGCTGCTTAGATGGCTGTGACAAAGCTGAGGAGGTGGGCTAGAAGGCAGTGCCACAGCATAGCTGGAGTTCGGGGGTGCAGGATGCTGGTGGAAACCCGGGGACTGATGCTTACAACCAGCAGAGATCCCACTCGCAAGAGGTAGTGTGAGCTCAGGCAAGCAGTAGCCAGTTATTTTGTGTAACTTCATTCTTTCTCAGATTAATTAAGTCCCTGAATAAGAGCTGCCTAAGCCCCAGTACATTTTGATTTAATAGGCCGATTATTTTATGCAAGTAAAATAATCATTAACATTTACCAAGGACCAGCAATTATTCTGGCTTTGTATCGATTATCTGCTGCCAATGCAGGCAACACTGCAAGGAGCCAGGCTGGGTGCAGGCGCATCCCAAAACCGGCATTTGCACGCATGTGCTTGTGAGTGTTTAATCATCGCTCAGGGAATATAACGAACCTCCAGGCCAGGTAATCTGGACCAGGCTCAGCTCTTCAAATAGCATTTCTTCCTCTTCCTCCTTGGAATCATCTGTCTCCACTGTAATTTTTTATCCCAATTCTTCAATGGATTAGTGCCAGATCCTTCCCCACTACACAATAAATATCCCTGAGCCAGGGCTGGCATGAAAAATAGCAAACCTCCCAAAATAAATTGTTGCTAACACCTCATCTCCCAGTACGCTCCGCTTTTTACCTCCAGGGAGATGGAGGAGAAAAAAACCCAAACACACAAACAAAAGTCCCCACCTCCTGCTATGTGCAAAACGTCACATGAAGAGGCACAAATGAGCCCTGTGAGCCTCTGCCACGCGTCGGCTGGGATTGCATCAGGTAATTGAGGTGGCTTCTTGGGGTTCCCCTGGGGTGGCAGGTCCCCCTAAGCACGCTCGGGAACTGCCGTGTTTGGCTCCTGCTGCATCCATAGTGGATCAAAGCATGATCCTTTGTCCCACGGCTGTGGGTTTGGCCACAGCTGATGGAGCACTTGGCTGGAAATCATTCTATCGGCAGATGTGAGAGTGAAGCTGGAGGTTCCCCCAAGCCTGGGTGACCCAGCACAGGGAAAAAGCCACCATAGCGGGGCTCTATAGACATGCCTTGGTCCCCAGGAATGGGGAAAGTGCCGTGCCACAGCCTGGAGCACCATGATACCTGCTTGCTGAAAAATCCCAAACTTACGGTGCTCTCCATCCTCCTACCATCAACATCCTGCTAATCCAGGGCGGGCAACAGGGACAGCCTGCATGGGATGGAGCAAAACCAGCCAGGCTAGCAGGCAGGGACAGGCAGGGGTCAGACAGCTGGGGTGCCTGGCCTCCTCCACCTCCCTGTTTTACCTGACTGGGCAGATATCTTTTCCACCCCAAAGGATTCACAGTGCGCTCTAGACTCATTAATTCCCATAGGATCGCACATTGCCATGGTGGCAGAGGCAGCCGCAGGAAAATCCTGCCCTCCCCGGCACACTGCCCGCAGACCCCAGACCACCATCCACCGATGCTCACAGTGGGTCTCAGCCCCACCCCCGCTCCATCCACCATTTCCTTCCTGGGACTCCGAAGCCGCTGCCGTCAGCAGGAACTTCCCCGGTCATTACAGAATTGATTTAATTTGCTCTGCTCCATAATCCTATCACAGCTTAACATGCAAAACTGTCTTGAGCTTTTCTTACCTTCCACAAAGGCGCATTTCAGTGCTCACTCCCCGCCCTAAGACTCAGCTCTCCATAGAGCTGCAAAATAGGACTTTATATATATATACATATCTTTCCGTGCCCTTCCTCAAGCGCTTGGCACAGGGACTGCCGCTATGTCTGTTAAACACCTCCCCTACGGCCTCCTGGCAGCAGGACATTGCTAACTGGCACTTCGGGATTCACACACTTCCCATCTTGCCTCCGGCTCCCCCACAGAGATCCAACAGCCCCAGGGGTGCTCGCCCTACCCAACCCACGGTGAAGCCAGTCCCATGCTCCACACCCAGGCACTGGCGGTAGTGTTCAGCCAAGACAAACCTCCTCGGTGTTGTTGAGGGGCAGGGAGCTGTAGGCACAGCCACATGCTCAGGTGGCACACACAGGGGACAAGTCACCACATGCCTCAGTTTACCTGTCTGCAAAATAGGTGTAAATAATGCAGGGCAGGGGGTGGGAACAGGCAGGGGCTCCTCTCCCATGCCCAGGGCTCTGGGGACCACAGTGCATCTCTGCAGAGGGGCAGCCATGTGTCACAGCCCGCTGACCCAGCAGCTCATGTTTCTCTGCTCCCCCGTCTCCCCAGATGCAACTCTGGGCTGAAAATTATGGTTTCCCCACCAGCCAGACAACTAAAAGGGGGAGCATCCCCCTCCCCAGGGGAGGCAGAGATTATAACCCATTGTGCCATGGATTAGATCGTGTCTGCTAGTGCTGGTGGGCAGCACACTGTGGGAAAGGGCATCATCAGTCCTTGCCTCAGTTTCCCCCTTCCCCAAGGACTGTGGGGGAAAGGCACAATGTCCTCTCCAACCAGGACTCGACCTCCTGATGTGCGATGACAGCAGCGATGAGCTGGAAGGCAGAGCTGGAGAGGGACAGGTCTGCTCAGATTCTGCGGCTTGCTTTAACTTTGCCACAGCACCAGCACACCAGAGACCCTCACTGTTAGAGCAGATATTAAAAAAAATCAAATTGAGACTTGAATGAAGCCAGGGGCCACCATCACATTAAAGAGAGGTTAAAAACCTTGTTACGGGGATTGGAGGTTTTCAGCTGTGCAAATGCCATGGTGGCCAGAGCTCAGACACCAGAAGCTCAATGGAAAGTTTTGCACACCCAGAGCTTTGTCCTATAGAAAAACAAACCTGAGGAGGAGGAGCTGCAGGGGAACACGAGTGGGGAAGAACTAGGGTGCTGCACCTTGCTGGAAAGCAGCCTCGTCTCTCCTAATTACACTCCTAATTGCACCTGAGAGCGTTTTGGTGAGGACCTAAACTAATTATTCCCACTTAACATGACACCTTCAGGCATCCTCCTGCTTGTTGCCCATAATAAGTAGGTGAAAATAAATGGCTCCATGGTTATTTTGGCCTTGTAAGGGGTTTTCTCCAGTCCCAAGAACTGGACTATTTCTTTTGGTTGGTCACTAGAGACTCAGCCTTACAAAGCCAATGGCAGCCATGGCTGCAGCCAAGCATGAGCCCTGTCGAGGGCTGTGTGGCTTTTTGGCAACAGCTTGAGCTCCTCTGCACATCCAAATCTCCCCAGCCAGATGGCTGGGCTGATTACAAGTTTCCCAGGTCACCCAAGGGCAACACCAGCATTTCTACAGGCCCACCAGCTCCCATGTGAGGAAAAAATATTTACTCTCCCAGCCTTAGAGAGGGAAGGAGCTTTTTTTCCCCCCTTTCCACCCTATTTGCTGCCAACAGGAGCCCATTTGCTTCCCTTCTTCATGGCCAGGGAAGGACAGGCACTGCAGCTGGAGAAAAGCCACTGTCATGCACCCCATGCCCATGAGCCCTGTGGAGCAACCAGGTCTCTCCAGGTTCAGTTTTTCTTCACAACTCCAGCAGCAGAAAGGGGGAATAGCTGCAGGGATGGTTTGATGCACAGTACCTTGGACACTGGCATCGTTGTTCTCTACTGGCCACACTGCACGGCCAGAGCTGGGGAAACCTAATCCTGCTCCCTCCCTGCTCGGATTTCCCAGGTCTTCTGTATTAAAGCACTGACGAGGCAGGCAGCAGTGCTAACAAAATATTACAGTGGTGCCAGCCCTTGAGACACAATGACTTAATGCCCAGTGCATTAAAAACAAGGCAGGGATGCATCAAGGTTTTGCATGCACTGTGTGCCCATCCCCTCTATTTATTGCAAGCCCCTGAGCTGGGACGAACTCTGGCAAGGGGATTAATCCTTGTTGAGACCGTCCTGAGAACAAGCTGCAAAAGCAAAACCCAGAAGGGATGTGGGGAGGAGCGCCTGGAGTGACTGGTGTGCAGGTATAGTGCTGTGGCCAGCAGGTTCCCAGGGAAGTGCAGTGATTACCTGGGACTGATATGCCACTGGCACTCAGGGAAGGCACCTGGTGTTGGGGATGAAGAGAGAGTTAATCAGCCCTTGAGGGATGTGCACATGCCAAGTGTTGCTTGCTTGATGCTTAAATACCCAAATTTTTTGCACCTTAAAAACAGATCTACAGGTGATTAGATTCAGAGCAACCAGGCTTTAGTACTGCAAAGGGGGTGCGAAAACCCCAGCTCAGGCTCCTTGCAAACAGCGAGCAGTTCCCAGCACCTGTGGAAGCGCTTCTCACTGCTGAGAGTAACCGACTTTCTGTTGTCTTGCCTCATCACTCAGCTCTCCAATGAGAATTAGAGCAGTGTGGGGAGTTCACACCGGACTCCCCACCCTCCCTGCCATGCCCAGGGAGGAGAGGTGATGCCACAAAGCAGAGAAAGGCCAGCAGGCAGCCTGGGGCTGTACCCTGGCTCTACCCAGCCCCTCTGAGCAAAACAGCAGTTATCCAGGCCACAAGATTAATTTCATCTGTATTTTTCAGCTGCAAAATCAGCCCGCCTTCCTCCAGAAGTGCTCAGGAGCAGGTTGACATTTCGCACCCCCAGCAGACTGCCAATGGAGCTCCTTGATTTAGGGGGAAAAAAACCTACCACAATGGCATTTCCTCTTTCTAGTCCACGCACAAAGAGCCCTCACCTATATTTATCTGCCCTGAACTTTATCTGCTGCAGTTACTCATCTGGAAATGTAATCAATCTCCCTTCCAACAGCACTGGCCCCTTCAGCTCAGCAGCTGCACAGCCATCCTCCCCTCTGCATCCAGAGGCATTAAGCAATCAAACCTGATGTGTGCTAAAGAAAAATACAAATGCAATTTAAAACCCCCAGTTTTCCCTGAAAGGGGCAGCTCATGCATTTGTTAAAACTCTGCCTTTTTGGGTGTTGCCCTGTTTTGTGCAAAGGGAGGAGAAATGGTCCCAGGGGACCAGCTGGCTGTGTGACCACTGGGACAGCCCCCAACAACGGGGTCAGCCCAAACATGGCAACCTCTGAGACACCAGGACCTGGTTCCCGATGTGTCCCATCTGGAAGTGCTTAGGCTCTGCACTGCGCCAATGAAGCTAAAGTTTCGAGATGAAAGAAAATGTCTCAACTCTGCCAAAGATCAGAGCCTTGACCTGAGCGGTGCCCATCTCTTGTTACTGGTTCTTGCCCAGGAAACGCCGCCAGCCCCGCAGGGCTCAGCTTATTGAGAAAATAAAAGAGCTGAAGGCTTCAAGCCTTATAAATGAGCAAAGCTTCTGCCAATGGACAAAGCCACTTCACGCTCTCGTTGCCCCCACACCAGGAATGAGGGATTTGGATGCTTTTTGCATGTGGTGGGAAACATTTCGAGGTATCCTGCCCATGTGTGATGGGTGTATGTGTGTAAGGGGTTTATGTTGCTGGAAGGAGTTGTTCAAATATTTATACAGCCCAAGCCTCCTTGTTTCCTGCCCTCAGATGAAGTCCTCTTAATGAAATGTAACTAAACAAGCCATTTCCATTCTGCTTTTCCAACTACAATTACAGCTGATACAGTAAGCAGGATGGCAGTGTTTCAGCACCCCACCAGAGAAATTAAAACCAGCATCCTTAAGGCAGCATCTACCAGTCAGCACCAGCCCCAGAGCTTTAAGAAGAGGTTTGCATTTTGGTGGTGTGACCTCACCAGGGTCGCACCATCCATCATGGGGCTAAAATGGCATCACCGGTCCTGGAGCAAGAGCCCTGTGTGCCAGCAGCTCAGGAGAACTGCCAGGTCAGCCCCACCCAGCCCCTGACTGTCCTTTGCCTTCTTCTCTGTGTGGAATATTACCATCATCACAGCAGGTATTTAATAGCAGCTGAAGGAGAGCAGCAGGACTGTGCACAGGGAGTGCATGTGCTGGAGCTGATATCCGTCGTCTGGAGGAAAATGCCCCTTACAGAGCCTTTCCTGCATACCTCCAACTCACCCACCCCAAAGCACTGGGTGACAGAAGGGGAAAACCATCCTCCTGTGTTTGACAGGGAGAGGGAAACTGAGTCAGAGCAAGGGAATGGATGTCAGTGGCAGAGTCCATCATCTTCTTAATAAATAAGGGCAGCCTTTGCTCTTCTCCACCTTTTCAAGCTGGCAGGGGTCAGACAGACAGCAAGACATCCCAGTGGGCAGGGCTACCAGTAGAAAGCAGGTTCAAGCCCTTCCTCCACCATGTTTCCATCAACTGTTGGTAAAAGCCCTTTGCCTTCCTCCAGCACTGCACATTTTGAAGATGGGTCACTTGGGCAGCGAAGAAGGATTTCTACCCCTTCCATGCTTGCCAGAGCCCAAGGCAGTACTGTGCCACCAGCAGAGAAGACAGGCTGGGTGCCGTGCCCCTTGGGTGCTGGGTGCCATGCCTGCTGGGTGCATCAGCAAGAGGGACAGACACCCAAAATCAGTTCCTTTCTCCTTGGGAAAAGCAATCTTGTGTTTCCTGTGGAGAGGAGGTCTCCAGCAGCTCGAGGCAGCATTCAGGGGTACTGCTGCACATCACGGGTAGATGAATCCTGGGAATGGCTGAAGACAAATCCCTGGTGCCCACAGAGCTAAGTATCTCCAGCCTGGGTGCCTCGAAGCATCCTGCCAGCAGGATCAGGTCAGGGTTGCAGTGACCCAGGGGACAGCCACATCTGTGCGCACTTACAACAGCCCATGCCAGAGTAGGGAAAGACCCCGCAGCCCAGCGGCAGGGCTCTGCTTCACCCCTCAGGGGGATTAGCAGGGCAGAAAGCCGTGCAATGGGACCATGCTTCATTCCAGGGACAGGGCAGCATTCTGGTGCGACACACACTTCCACAAGCTCCACACCCCTCACCAAGGACAGCTGTCAGTTGTAGGGCCAGTCTGGCCTGCAGGGAGCATCCCCTCTGCCATTCAGGTGGGGAAACTGAGCCACAAAGCAACCAGGTAGCATCTCCTCAAAGGCCTGCACTAGCCTGGGAGAGGTTCCAGGAGTCCAGTCTCACACAGCCTCTCCTCAGGGGATGTGGAAAGCCAAAAATCGGTGTGTCTGTGGTGTCTGGGCCATCACCTGATCCAGCATCTCTCTCAATGCACTCGCAGCCCTATCTGGCCCTGCTGCAGTGATGGGGCTCCCTGGAAAACAACTTAAAAAAGGCAAAAAACCCACCAGAAAAAAAAAAATATTTCAGCTCATCAGTTCGGGGTTTTTTTCCAGATCTAAAATTGATCAAAATAAATCCAGTGATCTGACTTGGCTGTTTCTATTTAGGACTTGAATAAGGACTTGTGAGCCCAAAAGCTTATGTGCTTTGGAGCTTTTTTTCCCCAACCGTATTGGTTGCTCTAATAAAAGATACAGCTTGTCCCTGCCAGCCTCCTCACACTCACATCCTTCGACTGTCACGCTTCCACCCGTACAACTACCACTACCATTGATTTCTCCACTGGCTGGAGCAGCAGCAAAGTCCCTGACTGCTATCACTCAGGAGCAACAAGGTTACAACTCACCCAGCTACTGCTTAGTCTGCAAAAAAAAATTTTAAAAGCAAGAATTTAGGTTCAAAAATCTGCTTCCTTCTCCCTAATTATTTTCACAGCCGGTGGTGATCTTCCCACCACGTTCCCAGCCCTGTATAGGGCTCAGCACGAATCCTGAACACCCACCCAGTGCCACAAATGATGCTGGAAAAGCCATGGGAGGCGGTCTGCATGCAAGGGAAGCAGCAAGGCTCGGGTGCAAGCAAGCTGGGAAAGCAAGGCCAGAGCACAGCCTTGGATGAAGGCAGCTGCCTGGCTGTGTTCGCATCCCCTTGGCCATTTTGCTGTGAGTGGGGAGAGTGGGAGTCTCGGGGAAGCAGGTCTGTGCTAGGGAGCACATCTGGATGCTCAGGCTGGGGATGGGGGACTGAAACACTGGGATGCAGCACAGGTGACGTACAGGGGACTGCAGTCCCACAGACTGGCTCTCCCTGGGTGCGTACTCCCCGTGTTCCAAGCTGAAATGGTGATGCTTCTGCAAATTGGGCTCCCAGCTCCTCTAAATCCAGAATATCTCCCTCCCGCTGCCCCTTCCAGCCTTCCCTTGTGCAAGGAGAGCCATGGGACATGCACTTTGCTGCAAATCCACCGCAATACAGCCCCAGCAGTTGGGCTTGCACAGCTCCTCATCCCCCACCAGCAGATTCTGGCCCCGGCTGGGCGGCACTCTTACCCCAGCCTGGCAGTCACTCACTTGAAAGCAAACCCAAGCTCTCCCCTTGCTCACTTGCTCTGCCCCACAGCCAGTTCAGCGAGGGACAGAGTGAGGATTAAGGATGCGATACTGGAGGGGATTACCCGCAGCCCTCACTGGGCACTCAGATCCCAGCAGATTGCCTGTGTTGTGGGGGAGGGCAGCATAAAACCTCATGCCTTTGCATCTGATGGATTTTTATGATGTAATAAAATGGAGGATTTACCTGGGGAGGATTAAATGCTAAAATTATACCGGGGAGGTGTGCGTGCAGTAGCAGAAGCAAGCGACATCTATTGCAACACTGTGATGCGTGAGCAATCCTCATCTGACTGAAGGGGCACTTTTTCCCCAGGAATTTATAACCTTCTGCCAGGCACCTCCACCCCCTTTTCACCCATGAGGAAACTGAGTCATGGAGCAAATCCCCAGCATGGCCGTAAGTCACCTCTCCATCAGCTTCACCACAAACAACCTCTGAAACGAGTGGGAATTGTCCTTGCCCTTCCCTACAGCCACAAACATCAGCACCCCTCAGCACCCCAACCTCCAAGTTGCACCTAGCAGCTTGGAGCTCATGTTCATCCCAGCTCCAATTTGCCTTTCCTCCTGCCTGCTTCCCAAAATGCACAAGGACGTGGGCCTGTAGATAAAAAGCCCTATTTTTAGCACCTCATATCATTAACCTCTGAGACTCTGCTACGTGTGGCATCCCCAGGGACAAGGTTTCAGAAGGGTGCATCAAACCCAGGGACGAGGAAGGCATGCTTACATCAGCCAGAATAAAAAACAGGTTATAAATACGCACATTGCTGGTGTAGAGAAGTGGGTCCCCTCTATACTCACCCCCAACTATCTGAAGTAAAGTGGTTTACACACTCCAAGCTGCAACCAGAACGTGGATTCAGGATCTCATCCCAACCTGTGAGCAGGAATGCTGGCAAAGTGGTGACAGTTGTGCTCTCCCTGGCCCCGAAACCCCACCAGCACTGAGCTGAGTGTGCAGCTTGGACAAACACGGAGGATTAATGCAGTTTCCTTTTGCAGCTGCTGCAGGGATGCTCCGGAGGATGCTCTCCGCACACACTACGTAGAAGTCCTGATTTCTGCCCTTTGTAGAGGATGAGGCTGTGCTTGCCCAGCTGGGCTTTGCCAAGCCCCACTCCCTGCCCAAAGCCATGCCCGGGGCTCCTGGCAGCAGAGCAGCATGATGCCAGGCTGCTGCAGGGATGGGAGCAGGATAAATAGTGTGGGTGACCCACTGCCAAGGGATGTTTCTTGGAAATCAGCACTGGCTGCACTAATTGGAGCAATAGGGCTGGGAGGGACCCCACAACCAGGCTGTGTCTCTCCTGTACCTGGGTCCCCACTGGAGAACACAATGGGAATAAGAAGATGCAGTGGGAGGTGAGGGGTATCTCTGCTGCAGAAACAGCCAGCACCCCCACTGCTTTCACACCCTATTTTGAGTGATGCTCCCTGTCCGTATGACAACCCAGTGAGCTGGGGGAAATTGCTCTAAAATCCTCCAGGAAAAGCCCCTGGATGCCAGGAGTGAGGTGGGGCAGGGATCTCAGGGCCAAGCTTTACCTTCAGAGGTCAAAAATGCCACAATTCCCCTCACAGCACAGGACTGTTTCCCCACCCCCAAAAAACGATGCTTTTCAGCGCTGGCATCCATCATTATCTCACCCCAGCCCAGCCTTGAACTAGGCATGTCCTGAGTGGGCAAAGGCAGCCATCAAGTCCCCAGGGGTGACACCACTGCCACCCAGGAGGCCCCAACCTCTAATTACAAGACCCCAGTGGCTCATTTCCCCCCGCCAACCCCCACCAACTCCCTTCATCCCTCCTGTCCCCGTGGCTTTAGCTTCCTTAAGCCGATTGCTGGGGCCACCACCAGTGCTGGGGCCACCCACGGTGAATGTCTGTGTGCCACCAGCTCGCCAGCCGCCAGGTGAAGCAGGCAGTGCTTTGTGGGTTGCAGTGGGAGCCTGCCTGTAAGGATTAAAGGGAATTACAGCCACTGCTTAAACGCGGTGGGAGCAGCAAGCTAGAGAAAGGCATAACCAAAGTGCCATCTGTGAGCTGTCCCCAGCCAAGAGCATCCTCCCCAAGGCTCCCCACTGAATGCAGGGAGACAAGTCCCCTTATTCTCTATTGTACTCTCAACCGCGGCAGATGGGTCTGGTCCAAACCTTCCCTAAACACAGGTGGGAGATGCCCATGAGGTGTATTCCCTCTCTGTTTCCATGAGCATGTACATGACTGGCTCCAAACTCAGCTCCCACAGGCGGCACACATCTGTGCCTGCCCCAGTGGTCTCAAAACAAGGTGTTTCCTCCAAGCCAGGCACAGCAAATCCCTCAGCAGCACAGGGGGAGATGAAGTGAGTTACTGAGGGTAACTGTCCCCGTGTTGGGGAGCCCAGGCTGTCCCTGTGGTGGATCCTGTGGGATGTATCCATGGGTACAGAGCTGCAGGGATCGGCTCAGGGCTTGCAGGGACACCAACTGGGGTCTGCTCCTGCAGGGACCAGATGGCTCAAGGGAGCCTAATCCTGTGAGCGCGGGTGAGGAGGGGTCTGGGACCTCTGTGCAGACAGCTTGTGGAGTGAAAAAGCCACAGTGGGTAGAAAAGTCCCAAACTAAGGGAGAGCACCTAAGCATGGGCACTTTGGAGGGAGACAGGCCACAGGCTGGGGGCTTCCAACAGCTCTGTGATACTCTCAGGAGGTTAATCCCCTCCCTGTGCAACGATGCAACAAGAAAGTTAAGGGAAAGGTCCCCGGCAAAGCCAGGTTTAACACCCCCATATTGCTGCCCCAGGTGTATTTTCAGTGCTGGTTACATATTGCTGGCATACGCTTTCTCCATATACAGGGAGCCAGGGCCATGGCAGGCTTTGGCCACACACCCCATATCCTTCAAAGGAACAACAGCCTCTGAGCCTGAAGGAGCTGCATAAAACCTTCTGACATGATGATTGCACAGTCCTTTCTAGGCTTAAAACCTACCAACCAAGGTATATCACACCAGATCTGCACGTCAGGATGGCACAGTGGAGACAGGAGCTGCTGGAAAAGGGAGGCAGCAGAGCTTGATCCAGGCTTGGTCCCTTCCTGCCACATTTCCCACCATGGATTTAAAAAATTTCCATTTTCTCTCCCTAATTATGGCCAGGAAAGATTTGCCGCACCAGGGAGCACAGTCTCTGTGCTCCAGCTCCTAATTACAATGCAGAGTGTGCAAAATACAGGTCACCTGGTGCTATTATTACACACCTGGATGGTTTCCATTAATTAAAGGGAAAAAAAACCAGGAAAGCTGCGGAGGGAGATGTGCAACACAGGAGCCTGAAGTGGCAGATGTAAAATACCCCATGTGGGGATGAGCTGCGGGTGATTCATGGGGACCTGGCAAAGTGTGACCAGCACCAGGACACCAAGCACATGGGCTCCAAAGAGGGGCTAGTGGCACATCCTCATCTGTGCTAGCTCCACGGGTGGATCACCCAGCCGGGGATAATGGGAATTTGGGGGTCTCTGTGTCCTGGGGTGTGCATCCCACCACTGCAGGTAATGCACAGAGGATAAGGGTGTTACATGATGCGCAGGCTGAGTGGTGGGTGCTGTGCAGAGGCGGGTGGATGAGGGGAAGAGCAAGATGCTCTCCCAAATGCCAAATCCCTGACAGCACACAAATAACCATCAGCTGGAGCAGGGGGAGTCTCTGCTCCCACCAGCATCACATAGGGATGCTGCTCACTGGCTTCACAATGCAATACCAGGACCCTTCAGGACCCTCTGCATGCACCCAGCTGGGCACCCTGTGAGCAGCATTTGGGTTTACAGGGCTCCCAGGAGCCTCTTTACACCCTGCTCTTCCTCACCATTCCCAAAGCAATACAGGCCAGCTCCAGCTCCTGTTTGGGGCTGTGTCTCCATAGCTCCACAAAAAAATGGGAACATTATATTTTTTGTCCCCCAAACCTCTGACGTGAAGTGTCATTTCAGTTGGGCACATTCAAATGTTCCCTCCAGCCAAGCACCAGTGCTGCCAGACTGCTGTTCCCTGCCTGCTTAGATAACAACCCTTTGCTAAACAATGAAAACGCAAGGAAAAGAGCAATTACCCTTTTTAAAAACCAGCCAAGCTCAGCCTCAACCCTCCCACCTGTCTACCAGGCTAGGCTGGTCTCGGTGCCAAGATGCAGACAGGCACTGGCAGCACAGATTTGGTCCCGGTGACCTGGCATGTCCCCTCCTTTACTAGGGCAAAACCCTTCCCTGCAGCAGGGGAAAGAAAGGCTTTGGGATGCTTGGGGAGCCACATCCTGGCTCCTTCCCTGCTGGGAGAGGGATCACAGTGTTTTAGCTCCTAACCCCTCCTTAATTTTCAGTGGAATAGGGAGGACTATGCTTAATTGTGTTGTGGGAAGAAGAAAATGATCTCATGGCTGTTTGTGGAAGGAAAGGTTTCAGCCGCACGTGGCTGCGTGCCAAGGGGCAATCATCCACCAATGGAGGTGGGCACTGAGCCGGCCACGCCACACCTCACATCCCTTCCGCGAGGTTTCCCCGTGGGGAGCGGCAAGGTCTCAGCCCTCCCCAGGACCAGCTCAGCATGGTTATTCGGGATGTGGGGACAAAGCCCAGGGACCACAATCCAGGCTGAAAACTTCTGCTGTCAGGCGCATGATGCCTTTCCCAGCCCGAGCAGCCAGAGTGACTCAGGAGCCAGAAATCCCCATGGTCTGAGGCTACCATCACGTCACCTCCCTCCACGGGCAGGAAGTCACCTCTGTGTCACCTCCCTCCATGAGGAACACCTCTGTGGAGTGAGTTATCCCACTGCGGGTGCTACTGGCACAGCTCAGATACGCTGTAACTATTTTTCCTCTCCCTAAAGAGATTAAGGAGAAATCTGGACAGACACACACACACACACAGTTAGCCCCCTGGGGAGCTTGGGATGGCTTTGGTGAGCCAGGGTGCTGTCACCATGCCAGGGGATGCTCCGCCAAAACCGCAGGAGAAGCAGTCACAGGAGTAAAAAGCCTCTTATTGACCACAAAAAGCAATTGTAGGATTTTTAATTTTGTGTTGGTATTTTTTGTTTTGTTTTTTTTTTTTTTTTTTTTTTTTTTTTTTTTTTAAATGCCACTTACTTTTCTGGGATTGACTTAATTGTGGTCATTTAAGGTGGCAAAGGGAACATTTGAGTCTCTGAGGTCTGGGCTGGGGCAAGGACAGGTGGGCTATGGGGGCAGATCTCAGCCCCTTTGCTCTTAGAGGGAAGATCCTCCGGCCCTACAAACCATTCCAAACTATTCCCCTTCTCCTAATCACCCCCTCGGCTGCCAGCTTCTCTCCCTCCCAGCTGCTGCCTCAGTTTCCCCATTCCCTAACCAAGCAGTGGCAGTTGCAGCTGGTCCTCCACTCACTGTTACAGAGACACTTGGTGGGACCCGAGACCTTCCCCAGCATATAGCACGATGCCCCAGCCTGCAGAATGCAGAAAATCCTCACTGGCTCCCCCCACCAGCTGCCCCCTCCTCGGATGCAGGGAGCCCACCCGAAGGCATTGTCCCCAGCCACAGAAAGGGTCTCAACATCATTTTTAGGAATGCAGGAAGCTGCCAGGTCCAGGTTTCACAGCAACCATGAAAATGGCAACAAATACATTAAAACCCGGGGGGTTGTGTGGGTGCCTCGTTTGGGTCATATTTAAAAGGCACGCTAAGGAGAAAAGCTATCACTGTCCTGATGCTGCGATGACCGTTGCCTATCTGCTACTAAACTGTTACAGTTCAGGTTTTGGAGCCCTGCTGCCCCTCCCAATCTGTTCTCATGCTGAGCCACAGCTAATGAACCTCCTAATAATGATTAATCAGGAATATATTAGAACCTCTTGCATGCAGCTGGCAATTAATACCGACTCCCCCTTCGTCCCACAAACCACTGGAAAAAAAAATGAAGGAGCCCTTTTCCCAGGCAGCCCTTTTCTTTATGGAATTTAATTAGGAACAATTAATCAAGGGTGGTGCTTTGCTGACCGGTAGCCCCAGCAGTAGCACAGGGTGTTTGCAAGCTTGCTTGTGTTCAACTGTTCAACGGTAGGGAGTTTCTGCTCACCTTCCCAAAGAGTTGTCATGGAAATTGTAATGGATGTTGATTAAGCTGCTGCACTTGCCAAATGCAAACGTGCCCCAGTTTTCAGAGGGACTCCAGCCTGAAGGAGATTAACTGGAGTAATCCTGGGCTGGGTTAAAGGGGAATTGGAGGGAGCCCCAACCCCTTAACAGGGATGGAGAGAGAGGAGAGATGCCCCAAGTCTGCCCAGACAAGCTTCGTGCTTTGCAAATACAGCTTTAAAGGGATTTTTCTGCTCTATCACTAGGAGGAATTAAAGAAACCCAAAACACTGGGAAGCAGGGAGACGAGGTGGGATCCACAAGCAACTGCTGTGAGCAGGCAGGGAGTGAGGCAGGGAGGGAGCTCAGCACCCATCCCAGGAGCTGGGGGAGAGGTTTCACTTCCCTTTCCCTGCCCAGTTGGACTGGGAGGCAATCCCAAGCTTCATCCCAAAGCTGCAGATCCATGAGCATCCACTGTTCATCCCAGAGGTGGAAAGAGGATTGGACCCACGCACAAGGCCCAGGCACTGCCGGGACAAGCCTGGTGGAGGGGACAGAGCCAGGTATTGCTCAGAGCCGCCTGAGCCTGCAGTCATTCGAGCAGCCATAAATAGACCCGATTTACATATGTAGGATGGAGCCCGCCACACCAGCTCGGCCACGACCTACTTTCCTGCTGTCCTGGTGGGACGTGGGCGCATTTGGGGGCTGCGGCGGCCTCAGCTTGGCCCCCTCAGAGCAGCCCACCCCCCCATGAAGAGCAGAAATAGGTTGGGAGTCCCGCTTTTGACGCATCCCCAGGTTTTTGCACCCAAAGCAGCAGCTCCCGGGGAATGCAATGTCTGCTCACACCTCTGAAGTGCTGCCAGCGTCAATACCTACGGGAAGGGACCAGTGGGCTCAGAGCACCCATCGGATTTATTCACACGCTTGCTGTGACTTGCTCTAGAGCTCTGAGCAAGCTCAGGACCCAGTTCCCACGCGTATCACATGTGGGGCTCAGCTCCATCTCCCGGTCCTCACTGCCATTCCAGAGTCCATCAGCACAAGGCTCTTGTAAGATGGGCACATGGTACAAAGACCCCCACACACCCCCTACGCGCTATTTTTAGTTTTATAAGCCTTTTTGCAACACTAAGCATAAAGCAACAAGCTATTACCACTGCCTCTGAGATGCTCCATCCCTTAAGGACCACATAAATCAGCTGGTTTCCATACAAACGTGGCTTCTTCCGTTAAGAAAAAAAACCCACCAAAGCCAACAACATAATCCACCACTTCTGATCACCTTCCTGCTCACAGGCAGTTTAGCAGCATTCATCTGCGCGTCTGAATCAGGGACTGCACCAGGAAGTCCCCAAGGGGAGAAATGCTGATATTCATTTCACACCAATGTTTCCCTCAGCCTGAGCAGCTCTCGGCAAATATCCAGGCAGGAAGGAGGTTTCTGCTCCATCTTTCTACAATAGCAAAGATTCAAAGCAGCTTTAGCCTTCTGGTGGAAACATCCCTTCCTGACACATTTTGTGTTATTTGTTCAGAGCTATTCAGAGCTTTCAGCCTCTGCTGTTGAAGAAAAACTTACTATTGTAGAAAGAAAATAAAACCCACCTCAACCAGCTCTCAGATATAGTGCCTGGAAGCAGGTGAGGGACAAACAACCAATGCAAGAGGAGGGCATTTCACTGCACCTGAGGCCTCTCATTTCCACCCATAGCACTTTGCTTTAACGCCCAATGGCTGAAAGCATAAAAGAAAGAGAATGAAGGAAAGAGAGAAACGTTCTGCCCGGCCAGGGAGGGTTGAGAGGGTAAGAAAGAAGAGAAACCTCTTCTGAGGGTGTGTGGTGAGTGCATCGTCAAACATACCAGCATCCTCATGGGGGGACAGGAACCAGCATCCACATGGCAGGACTGTCAAATGAACCAGCATCCCTGCACAGCGACAGGGACCAGCATCTCCCTGCAGGAGGGACTGTCAAATCTACCAGCATCTCCACATGGGGATGGGGACCAGCATCCCTGCAGGAGGGACTATCAAACATCCCAGCTTCTCCACGTGGGGATGAGAACCAGTGTCCCCACACAGGAGAGGTACCAGCAACCCTGCAGGGGGATTGTCAAACACCCTAGCGTCGCTGCATGGGGATGGGGACTAGCATCCCCAGGCAAATACCATCCAACTACACTCAGTGCCCAGTCTCACCATTTTGAGCCCTGCAGCTCTTCTCACCCACAACCCAAAAGCCATCAGACCAGGAGGAAAAGCAGGGAGAACTCCATCTCAGGGCAGCATGTTCCCAGGGCATCAGGATGCTTGTGGCTCCCTGGCAGCTGCCAGCAGAAGCCATGGGGGCTGTTTCATCTCACGCTCAGCTTGCTCCACTGGGGAAAGCTTTCTGGCCTCTGTAAGGAAGAATATCTCCATGCAAAGACCATCTCCCACCACACACTGTGTTTTCCTCAAAGCCTCAGCTCCCAGCTCAGTCAAAGGATTCACCTTGCACTTGGAAAAGTATTTCCAGCTCAAGTCAGCAGGCAAAGCTTGAAAATGGGACCCCAAGAAGCTCTCACAGCCCCGTGGGTGAGGGAAACTGCCCAAAATATTGATTTTACAAAACAGGAAGATTTTCAAGAGGGTTTCACTACTGGTGTGATTGCATCGGAAAGGCATGTTGTTGCAAAAGAAAACATTAAAAAGTCAAGACATTTATTAGCCTGAAACACCAACCAACCCTTCATTTTCAAGTCAGAACAGGCCAGGATGTCTTCATAACAGGTTCCTTCTTTTTCTCCAGGAAACACTTTCCTACACTTCAATGGGACCATCAGCTCCAGGAAAATGTGGCTTTCCAGGTCCCCATCCTTCCCTCTGGCCACAGGCAGGACCCGCCGCCGCCCCTGGGCATTGCCTGCCCAGTGCCCTGCTGGTTGTTTCACCCAGACCTGCTCTTCCTCCCGGATTTCCCCTCCTGAGGTTTTCTTTCCTCTTTCTCATACAAGGAAGGCTGGAGCTGTGCCATGCCAAGCATTCGGTCCCTGAGCCACCTAGCCAAGGTGTGCAGACCCTCAGAGCTCTTTGCCACAACAAGTCTGGTGCCCAAAACCTTCGGTAACACAAAATGCTGCGACGCTGGGTGTTATGGCAGGGATAGCCCCAACCTGTTCCCAGGCCCAGACCACAGCCACGGTGAACCCTGAACCTCCATCTTCTTGCCCCAGAGAAGCAGCTATGCTCCCCAGCCAGGTTAAAACCTTTGCAGAAGAAAAAAAATCATGAAAATCCCTAAACCACTGATTTTTAAGCAGGGAAGTACAAGGCTTGAGCAAACAAATGTGACCCGTGGGCCTTGCTGCTCGCTGGAGAAATGGGGACTTTTTTTTCCCCTAGAAGATACTGGGTCAAGCAAAGCAAAATCAAAATCCCCCTCATCCACAGGATTTGGCCTGTTTCTCTGGGAGTGCCTGTTTTCCCTCATCTCCCGCCCCATCCTCACCCCTGCCACAACCCAGGGTGGGGAAGGACCCGTTTGCACATGATAAATCCCTCTGCAGCTGGCCAAGGCGCTGGAGAACTTCAGTCATGGAGCTTCCCTAATTAACAGCATCCAGAGACACACAGGAGGCACCAAACCCGCTCTGATATTGCTGCAAAAACCAAAGAGAAAGAACCCAATTAACTTCTTGGTGCCCTTTCATTTTATGTCAAGACTGAGCTTTTAATGTGCTCGGGAGAGACACAAGATCGGAGTTTCAGAGCGGTTTGGTACTCCTGGTTATGGGAGGGGGGTTAGACCTTGTCCCATCCTCCAGAGCCACCGAATGGGAGCGCAGGAGGCAGGGAGACTGCAACCCTGGCTGAGGGTGGGAAGCACTTGGAAAAGAGCTGGAATAGCACACAAACCATGTTGCTGGAGTGGACTCCCCCCCCCCCCCCCCCCAATTCCTCTTGCTATTTTAACAGAGACAGACATGTCCTTGATGATTTTCAAGGGCTATAAATGTTTTATGTCCCTTTTCTCTGTGCTCAGACAGCAACTTTTCCTGATGCTCAGTGGAAGCAAGACCTGGAGCGGAGCAGCTGGGTGCTGCCAGGGTGCAAAGGGACCAGGACACCAGCTGCAGGGAGAGGATCCAGCCCTGTATCCACATGGAAAGTCAGCATCCCCCTGCATCACATCCTCTCCTTCCCCCCATCCCTAGAAGGGGATCCCACCGCCCAGCCTCTGCGCAGAATGGCTTTCTGCTGCAGAAAACCATATAGTTTTTAAAACCCTCTGGGGGCTTTGTTGCTCTCACAGTTATTTATAGCTGGAGGCAAACTCCAACTGTGCTTGCTGGGAGCAGCTGGAATTGCACCAGGACAAGCAGGATCCAGCCCATGCCTGCAGCAGGGTGGTGGGTGCTGGGGTGAGCATCCCACCTGGAGCCAGAATCAGTCCCAAAACCACTGGGCCCCTGCACCACCATGGGAGAGAAGGTGTGGGATGCTCACCTGCTGGGGGTCAGGGGGTTTGTGGAGAGAGTTGGAGTTTTTTAGATCAAATCTGGAGCAAAGAGGATGAGTTGCAGATGAGAGGCTCAGGAACAGCCCAGCCACTGGTTTGCAGCTCCTATCCAAAAACGCAGTCACCCAACCCAACCTATTTCACCAAGAGCATTTCCCAGGGGGTGGGAAATTCACCCCATGTGGCCCCTCATCTGCTCTGAGCATCCAAATTGGAGCAGGAGGGAAGAAATGGTCCCTTCCCCAAAACCTTGGCGTCCAGCCCTGCTCCTCTCACACACCCGGCTGGGGGAGGGCTTGCCCAGCTTAATTGCTGGCAGCCTGTCCTCCTCACGTCCTGACTTTAATACAGTCCATCAAGCAAAACACTCCGGCTGAAGGAAGGAAAATAAGGGGGGAGAGGGATAGGAAGGGGACGCCCGGCTGCCTGTAGGCAGCAGCCATTTCCCGAACCCGGGGATGCAGCAGCCTGCTGGCACGAGGGATGAGGGGCATGTCACCCTATCCCTGCCCGATGGAAAGCAACTGCTCCCTCCCCTGTCCCAGCATTGCTAGCAGCATGAAGCTGTTCGGCATGGATCTAGTAATGCTTTTCATCCAGAGGTTACAGCACTAGGATGCATGGCCCCAGGGGAATTAGCCCGGCTGCAGAAGCATCCTTTGCTTGTGCTGGCAAGAGCAAACAGTGTTTGGAGCTAGGTCAGAAGGAAAAAAAAGACCACATTTGTGTTCCCAGGACCCTCTCCCATACTGCCAGGTGCTTTGCAGCCGGGATGGCCCCAGCCAGATCCTCGCCCCACACCAGGCTGGTGGGACTAGCAGCCAAATGAAAAAAACAGAAATAAACTCTTTTTACCAAATATTGTATCAGGGTCTATACAGAGGAGCCCACGGGGTTGATCTTCCTCAGTCATTTCGCTGGTGCTTTTAGCCCAGCACAACACCCAAGTGCTTGAGGACTGGAAAGGAGCACCCCAAGGAGACAGCTCCATCTATTTAGATACAAAAAGTCACTGTTTAGACCCAAAAACTTGCTCCTCTGGCAGGAAGCAGCCAGAACACAGAGCTATTGCTTCCTTCAGCCCCAGCCATCCCCTGCCTGCTGCCTTCCCTTTACAGATGGTGTAATTTCAATTTCCTCCCAGGTCTGGGTGTGTTTGAAGCTGGATTGCTGCACAGAGTCTGACCAGGCTTTTTTTTCCCCTTTTAACATCTCAACTGAAATTACCCAACGGATGTGCCTTTCAGACTATTTCTGGTCTTGTTTGGGATGCTACACACACAAATAGAGGTTGGCTGGCTGCAGAGTGAGCTCAGACTTTGGTAAACAGGATCCTTCACACACACATCTCTGGCTGGGCAAGCCCGTATGTAGCAGGGGCACTTCCTGAACATACAGGAGATCCACAGGATTTCATGCCAACAGAGAACAGTGGCTTGCTCCAAGGATGCAGACCCTCATGGCGCATCCTCTCTGCTGACTCTTTGCAGCCCCTTTTTACTGCAAGAGTAAGCAGGCACAATCTGGTTGAGCTCAGCCCAAAGACAAGGAGGCACAGCTGCTCCAGACATGGTGGGCACTGCTGCGGGATGCCACCAGCGAAGAAATGTCCATAGGGATGCGTACATCCCCATGAGGGACGATGCTCCAGGGACCAGCCAGTGGGTACCAGGCAATCCCTGCAAACCCAACCATGCCCATCTGATCCCCATGGATCAGTGGATTCCTTGTCTCTTCCTCCACAGCAGCAAGAGCCTTCCTCCCACTCTCCCCCTCCAGCCTTTGGCTGGGTGCTTGAAGGGCTCTCGCCATGGAAAATAAAGGGATTCAGGATCCTCCACAGCCAGGAGCTGTTCCCATCTAGAATGCTGCAATGATCCCTTGGCATGGAGAGCATCTACCCACCTCCACACGAGCAGCCCTGGGGATCACAAGTGGTGGTTTTAAGGACACCTATGTAGGGACATTTGGGGATGGCACAACCCACACTGCAAGGTCCTATGCATGGCTTTAAATGCCACAGCCTGGAGATGGAACAGGCACCTTGAGTCGGAGGAGCAGACGTTAATTAATCCCAATTAATGGCAAGAGGGCAAAGCGGAAGAATGAGCTGCATCACCCCAGTTACAGCACTGAGGGGTGTGGCTCATCACTAACACCCCAAAAATCCTAGGGTTCCTGCCCAGCAAAGCAAGCCCCTGCAGCCCCAGCAACCCCACTCCACGCTGCAGGAGATGCCGCAGTGCTACAGAGGACACCCCAGGAGCCAGGCCAGCTTGCTAACCCTCCCTACAGCCCTCTCCCACAGCCTAATTGCAGCTTGCCAGGCAGCTAACAAGCAAGTTACACCCAAAACAATTATTTACTGAAAAATGGGGAGAAACAGCTCCTTTCAGTGCCAGGAGAAAACAAAAACAATGGATTAACCGATTACGGAGGCTGGGTGCTGTTGGGGGCCATGTCCCAGGCAGCTCCGCTCACCTGGGCAGCCCAGCAGGGTGCAGCTCTGGCATGCACAGGTCCCCGGGGAGCCTGCGGTGGGGGGATGATGCCCCCTGGCCATAAGACCAGCACAGAGCCCCATTTCACCCCAGCTTGCTACACCTGATGCCTTGAGTTCCTATATGATGCCCAGGTCCTTGTTTAACACCCCGATTTCTCCATCAGTAAATACGTGTTGGCACGCTCCCTAATTAACAGCAGGTTCATTAACAGCAGGATCCCCCACCCCCCAGGTTTCCAAGGGATGTTTGTAATCATTCTCTGACAGAGGCAACAGCAGCACTGCACAGGGCTGCACACACCCTGGCAGGGCACAGACTTGCAGCCACTGGTAGTTAATGAGGGCTTAATTAGCGCTCATCAGTGCCATGTGGTGCTCCAGGTCACAGCCCCTGGCACCCAAGTGCACTGCCCAGGTTGGGGTGCACCAAGCTCATCAGGCCTCAGGAGGAGGGGAGTGCCCTGCAAAGCTGATTTATTATGTGCTGCATTATTTGTCCTGGAGGAGGCAATGAGAAAGGGGGTGGTGACACCGTCCAAGGACCAAAGCACCCCAAAGTCACAGGGACATGGCAGCTGCCTCTCCCAGCACCTCCAAAAAAGGGAACCTCACACTCAGAGCAGCCTCCTGGGTGCGGGTGAAAATATCATCGGAGCTGCATAAAATCATCCCATTTCATCAACAAATACCTGGCAGCTCTGGGTTTTTCCACTGGGCCAGAGCCAGGGCTTTGGAGGCATTTAAGTGCCAGTCCCTGCCTCCTCCCCACGCTCCCCATAAGTGCCATCTCCCGTGACACTCAGCTCTGGCTCTTAAGTACCCTCATCCTGGTGGCAGGAGATTCCCACGACACCCTCACCTAACACTGAGCAAATATACTTGGAGCCTGTGTACAAGGGAGAAGGAAAATTAAAGGCCGAGTGATGTTACTCGCCAGAAAGCCTCCAAAATGGGAAAAAAAATGCATTATTCCAGCTTCCTCTGATTCATCTTCATGGGTTGCG
This sequence comes from Falco punctatus, assembly GCF_963210335.1. NCBI lineage: Eukaryota > Metazoa > Chordata > Aves > Falconiformes > Falconidae > Falco > Falco punctatus. The sequence continues at coordinate 121,501,114 of NC_137582.1, read as the reverse complement.
ATGGAGAGGTTTCCCAGCAGCATCTCGAGACACAACAGACATTCTCAGGACAGGCAGCACCTAGAAAAGTTGTTAGGAGCCCAGTGGACCAAAATTTGCTTTAAATGATCTGGAAATGGGGGACCTACACCTAGTTTGGGGCAGTAAAGCTCTTTGTGCACGCTGTGCCAGTACCACTCACTGCCTCTGCAAGGAAAACTGCTTTGGGGTAGGAGAGAAACACAGGGGCTTTCTGTTCAGTTATAGCTTTCCTTGCAAAAAATAAGAAATAATTAAGGGGTTTTTTTAAATGCCCATTTTGGACCAAAACTCCCACTCTCTGTCCCCAAAATGCATCCCTCTGCTATATTTTTGACATTTGCTAACATGAGCATCACTTATAAACCAAGCCAAACTCACACTTGGGACTACACGCCTTCCTTAGCAGTTATTCAGCCCAACCAACGCGGCTCATGAAATAGCTTCATTCCCCTCCTCCTCCTCCAGAAAACAGCATTTTTTGGCAAATAAACTGTTTTGCCAACAAGTTGTGCTCCACGCTGCCTGAGAGACGATGCTTGTCCCAGCTCTAGCCTCCTCCACCTCAATGGGCCCCAATTCAGGTACCCCACACTGGGGCTGCAGTGGTGGGGACACATGCCCAGGCTCCCCCACATTAAGGTTTTTTCCCCTCTTGCTAAAACACTCCTTATTTCGCCACTGGCCAGGAAAGAAGAAGCAACCCTGAGGTTGCTGCTGTTATTTTTATCTTGAAATAAGTAGTTTGAACTGTGGCCAAGCTGTTCCGAAGGAGGGAAATGCTTTGCATTGTGACCGCAGAGATGTAAACACATGCAGCCTCCCTTTTGGCAGGGGCACATCACGCGGCTGAGGCAGAGTGCACATCCTGATCCAGACCGGACAGAGCTAGAATCACCTATTCTGGGATGCTGAGGTGGAAAAGGGGGATGCAAGTTTTGGGAAGCATCACTCCCAGGGTGGGGATGCAGTGGTACTGTTCACCCCCAGATAGATGCTGTCTCCTCCATCTGCTCAATGCATTTCACACACTGCCACAGCTGAGTGAAATACTGGTTTAACCAGAATTAACTTTTCAAGTAATTTTAACAAAAAGCTTTGAAAGAGCCAGCTCTAAAAATGCTTTTACCATCCTGACAACAAAAAGGAGCATCCCTGTGCCACCTGCATGACCCCAGGTTCAATTCCATTCCTTCCTGACCACAGCAAGACCCCTCAAAACACTGTTTGTGGGGGCAGATGCTGCAACCAGTTTGAGTTTGGCAGCCCCAGGAGCCACTCTTTGCCTGGATCCAGTCACATCCTTCCCTCCTGCCTTGACTTCCAACAGCTCCTGTCCTGCCCTGCAGGGCTGGGCACAAAAGGGGGGCCTTTGCCCTGTGTGTTGCTCATGAAGGTCGCCAAAACACTTGGGAGCTTTGCACAAGAAACTCGGCGTAAATGTCAAATTAATTAACTGGGAAAGATGTATGCATTGCCACAAAAAGCTCTCTGTTTCACCCCGCTGCCCTTCCTCCCACCTCCGCTCTCCCCAGAGCCAGGCACTGGCTACGTATGGCTTGTGAAAGCCACGGCCAGGGGAGGCAAAGGGCTGCTGGACACTCCTGATGGGAAATATTTCCCCCTGCTATAAAGCACCACATCAAGGGAACAGGGAAAAAGCACAAAGCGAGGATGGAAAAGCTGGGAAAACCTCTCCGGCAGCTGCTGCTCCTCCCTCCGTGCACGTGCTGTGGCACCGTCTCCAGGGACACAGCCGGGGAGGGATGAGCATCTTCTGCCGGGGCCAGGCTGACACTGCCGGGCTGAAAAAGAGAGGCACGTCCCCCTTTCTGCCCGTGAGAGGCTCGATAGCATCACCGGTTTTGCGGGGTAAATCTTTCTGCAGCAGCTCCCCAGGGTCCTGAGCCAAAGGAGCCTTATGCAGGCGTTAACCAGCGTGGGGAAGGGCTGAGGACCACAGCTCTGGGGAAGGTACCCCCGCCTGCTGGTCCCAGGGGACAGCAATCCCCGTGCTGAAGGGGATTTCTCCCCACAAATAATGGCTCTCCACCTCCTGAGCACCGAGGCTGTGTTTGCAGAGATGCTGAGTGCCAGGTTCATGCATCAAGGAGCAGAATAAAAGCAAAAAAACCACCCAGAGCCACGCAAGGAAAAGATCGGACCAGCCCTCCTTGCCCCGCTCTGAGCATGGGGGAAGCTCGGTGGGATGAGGGTGTGGGTACAGAATTAACGCCCTGACCAAAAACTGTTTTAAAGCTTTAAAGGTTCAGGAAGGGAAAGGCGGCAGTCTCCCAGGCCACAGCCTGGCAGGGTTTGGTACCCGGCTCACGTTGTGTGGGGACAGGGAAGGGCATTCCCCCAGCCCTGCTGCCGTCTCCCAGGGTTGCCACCACCTCCCGCAGCTCTTCTGAGGGAAAAGGAGCTTCAGGGACACTTGTGGACTTAACCCCCACACCACATACAGGCAGGACAGTGGCCAGAGGACCCTGTGCCCCTTAAGAAGCTCTGGGACCCCCTTTTTTTTCTTTCTTTCCCCCCCCCCCCCTCAATTTCCTTATGAACTTGCTTCACCTCTTTCTCGTAAGAGGAAGGAGCTGGGTACTGAGTGCGGCTGGAGGGGGGGAGAGCTGGGGTGTCCCTACAAATGGGGCTGTTTACCCCATTACCCCAGTTTACACCAGGGAGCTCAAATCCGCACCCCTGGAAGCCAGGCTGAGCCCCAGCAAACTCAATACATGCCACACAATTTCACGGCAGCCCCTGGAGCCCCCACAAACCTCAGAAGGGAAAGACCCTACCACAGCCCCCGTGCCAGCCTGGCCGGGGAGCTGCCAACCCCTGACTGCTGGCAGACTTCATGGGAACAAGCGTGCCCTGCAAACCCCCATATTGGTGGGACCCAGGGCTGCAGGGGGAAGCCCCCAGATCCTTTGCAGGGGGAGGTGGTTGATCCAACTCAAACCTCTGAGGGGCCACGGGGCATCTCTGGGTCCCACATTCCCCATTATCCCTTCAGATGCAGCCAAGGATGGATTTTAAGGGATTGCAAGGAGTGAGGGATGCCATACCACCTTGAATCTCGCTCGGAGAGCCCCTCAGATACACACTGTGGGACTGAAGCAAAATCACCTCCCCAGTACCCTGTGAAGAGGAGCAGGATGAGGCCAGCCCCGAAGCAGCCCAGCCCCAGAGTCACCACAGGGAAAGCTCCAGCAGGGACAGGGACCTGAGCGCAGGACACATAGAAAGGTTACAGGTAGTCGATGCTCTCTGTAATTGAGGTCACACGGGGCTGGCTGGACCCACTCCCCCAGCACCTCGCCGCAGCCTAGCGCACAGGCCACGCTCACTGATTAAAGCTCATCAGCTTGCTCTTTGCCTGCATCTAATTAATGTGAGTGGTGCTGCCTGGCACTGCCCTTTCCCCGCTCTGTCCCCAAACTATTCCCAGACACCAGCATCCCAGCTCCCTACCAAGGCCCTGTGCGGAGGAGGAAGAGGAGGAAGCAGCAACCACCCCGGCCTGTGTGTGGTCTGCAGGGTGGGGAGCAGCCAGCTCTCCCAGCCGCACAGAAAACAGCTTGTTCTTGGATTCTCAAGCGTCTAATAAGGGGTTGAGCTCACCCCCACCATGGGCACAGCTGACGCAGGGGCTCCTCTCCACCCAGCTGCCAGGATCTTCGGTTCAAGACCTCATCCTCAAAGCCATCCACAGCTGGCTCCAAAGTGATGGAGCAGGAGATGGGGGTCGGCAGTGATGCAGAGGGTGAGCTTGTGAGCTTTCCAGCCCTGGGGAATCCTGGCTAAAACAAAACCTCCATGTCTATGACACTGTTGGAAAAACCCACTGCCAGGATTGGGTCTTGCCAGGAGAGGCAGGCCTTGTCCCACAGCCCTCCCACAGAGGCACACAAAGGGTTAAAGGGACCAGTCCAAACAGACGGATACAGACACAGATACAGACACAGGGCCAAGCGGGATCGAAGCCACCACAACATCAAAGGGAAGCGTCAATTCCCGGGAGACTTGTTATGGTTCCCAGACCCTCAGCAACACCACAAGACTGGCAGCCGCGTTCCTCTGCACTGCCTGGGCCAGGGCTGGGACACACAGCACTGGGTGCATCCCCAGGAGCTCACACGGTAGGTACCAGCAGGAGCCAGAGTTATTTGTCCGGTCTCCACAATGCAAACATTAATTACTTCTCCAGGCACTGCTCTGGAGAAGGGCTCCCTGGCAGCGACCAGGATCCTGCACAGGGTTTGCAGGCAGCGTTACCCAGTTGCCTGCACAACTGCACAAGGGACACAAGGGTCCCCAAATCCATCCCCCACGCCACTGTCACCGCAGCTGGCTGGTATGTACCAGAGCTGTGCCAAGCCACTGCTTCCCGTTCTGGTGACCCCACGGAGAAGCTGAGACATTGTCCAACAAGACCAAACGACTTTAAAACTTCAGCAAAGAGGAGGAGAGAGGAGAGGCCTTGGTCACCTCCAGGTGAGGATGCCCCATAGCCCCTGGAACATCCTTCAGGGAGGGAAGCAGCCTCCTCCCTCCCCCAGCCTCTGTGGTGCCCAGGAGCATCCCATCACCGCTCCTATCCTGGCATTTAACAAGTCTGTAACCTTTCCTGCCTAATTATCCTCAGCAAATGCCAGCAACCACCTGCATCACCATCCACTAACCACAACTAAAATTCCCTAAAGGGGAAGGGGAAATGCTTATTTGGGAGGGCAGTGAGCACCCATGCAGCCGACCCCATGCCTGCCACAGGTACTGGAGGTGCTGGCACAGCCACACTCACCTCTCACTGCCACGGGCACCCAGTGATGGAAGGGAGCTGTCAGCAGAGCTCAGGCTTCCCCGGATCAATAGCAAAGTGCAATATTCAGTTTAATAAACTGCCCTTTGATTCATGGCATGACATCACCGGGAGCCACAATATTTATTGTCACTCAGACAAGTAAATCACACACCTGATGGTCTCCTCCATAGCGGCTCAGCAGACTCCTCGGAAACACCAAAGTTGCATCTGCCTCTTTGGGAGGGGAATAACCACTGCCAGGAAAGCCGGGCAAACACCCCACATGCACCCATTGCCTCACAGAAATCAGGGTGCCATCCTGCAGTGCCCACAAACCAGAACGCCAGGAGGATGGGGAAGGGCTCTGGCTTATTGAATACAGCAGGTTGCCCGCTGGCAAGCAGCCAGGCCCTGGGACTTCTTCCCCTCTTACAGAGGGGGGGAATAGGCAGCCTTATTTCCCACACACACACACACACCCACCCCTAAACTCTCCCATTCCTTCCGGGCTGTGCTGGTTGCATGGGAAAAGCATCTTCTGGCTGCAGGAGGATCCTTTCCATAGAGCATCACTAAACAGCCAGTACCCCACAAAGCCACCCTGGCTCCCCCAAACGCTCCTGTAAGCAGCTTGCAAAGAGTAAGCACAGGGCAGGGCGCAGGCAAGAAGTGGGCAGGGGGGCTCTGATGGAGGGTATCCCAGCCAGAGCATGCTGGCCATGGGGAGAAGCAGTTTTGGAAGTACCACGAGAAGCCATGGACCCTTTCCTCCTGCCAGTAGCAAAATTCTCTCCCATGGGCAGGGCTGGGAAAACCTCCCGGGAAGAGCCGGTGCAGAGCGGGGCAATGTCCACGCTGGCAAGGGGCGAGTAGCAGGCAGGGCTTGCCTGCACTTACCCCATACAGCCGCGAGGGCGATTCCAGGGGGCAGGCAGGGGGACAGGCAGGGAAGGGGCAACACCGCCCCCCCCCCCCCCAGTTTCTTCTGCCACAAAGCAGGAGCGGGTTTTCCCTCCCTGTCCCCCCTCACAGGGTCATTTTTAAAGCGTGTTTCCCTACGACCTTCAAATGGCATCTGCCGCCAGCCTACTCCCCACGCGCACCGGGGGTGGGGTGGGGTGGGGTGGGGTGGGGGGGTGGGCACCCCGGCCCCCACCCCACCTGCCAGCTGCTGCCGGCCCTGCCTGTACTGCGGGGCTGAGCCCCTGCCCCACCCCTGCCCGCACCCCGGGGCTGAGCCCCTGCCTGGGGAGGGGGCGCAGGGGAAGAGGGCACCCGGGGGGGCAGCGGCTGCGCAGGGGTTCGGGGGGTTGTGCAGGCGGGGGCGGTGGGGCAGCACGGGGCAGGGGGCGGGGAGTGGAGCTCCCGGGGAGATGGGCGCCCCCCAGCCCCGAGCAGGGGGCGAGCCACAGCGTGGGCGGCGGAGTCCCAGAGCCCCCCATTCAGCCGCCCAGCCAGGTGCCCCAGAGCCCAGCCGCGCAGGGGGGCGGCTCCGGGACCCCCCCCACGCCGGGTGCGGGGCCCAGGGCAGGCTGTCGCGGCCAGCGGGTGCCGGACCCCCCCGCCCAATCCAATACCGCTCCCGCGGCCCCCGCCCGCTGCGGTGCCCCCCGCCCGCTGCCGCTCCGCTCACGATGCCGATCGCGCCCCCCTGAGCTCGGCCCCGGTCCCGGTGCCGCTCCACTCACGATGCCGACCCCCCCCATCCCGGTGCCGGTCCACGCACGATGCCGGTGCCCCCCCTCCGAGCTCGGTACCGGTCCCCCGCCCGCTGCCGCTCCACTCACGATACCTATCCCCCCACACCCCGGTGCCCCCAGCCCGCTGCCGCTCCACGCACGATGCCGGTGCCCTTCACCCGCTGCCGCTCCACGCACGATACCGATCACCGCCCCCCAGCCCATTGCCCGTGTCCCCCCCGCCCGCTGCCGGTCCACGCATGATGCCTACCCCCCACCCCCTACCCCCCCCCCGCCGCCTACCGATGGCCCCCCGGCCCCCCGCGCCCCCCCGGCACTCACCAGCGCGGCGCGGGCGTTGAGCAGCAGCAGCAGCGGCAGCAGCACCGCGAGGCTCCGCAGCCCCCGGGGCGCCGGCGGCGGCACCTCCCCGGGCATCTTCCTGCCGCAAGGACGCTGGCGGCGGCGGCGGCTGCAGCGGCGGGAGGCGGCGGCGGGGGCGGGGAACGGCCTTTGTTGCCGCCGCCCGCGGGAGGCGGTGTGGGTGCGGGCCGCCGCGCCGCCCTCCCCGCCGCGTCCCCCCCGCGCCGCCCTGCAGGAAGCACCGGCCCCCCCCCGCCTTGGACCGGCCCCGCCACCCGGAGGGTGTGGGGTGGTGGTGGGGTGCACTGGGGTAGGGAATGGATTGGGGTAAACTGTGTGGGGGCGGGGGTTGGGGAGATAGGGTAGCTGGGGCAGATGGGGGGGCTCTGGGGTAGATATAATGGGGGAGCTGGGGGCAGATTCGGAACCCAAAGGTAAATACCAGGGAGATCGGCAGCAGACTAGGGGGAGCTGGGGCAGAGTGGGGGGTCCCAGGGGGAGATGGGGCAGACTGGGAAGTCCCGGGGGGAGATGGGGGGGAGATGGGGCAGATTGTGGAGGTCTCCAGGGGAGCTAGAGCAGATTGGGGGGTCCCGGGGGGAGATGGGGGGAGCTGGGGCAGACTGGGCAGTCCCACGGGGAGGTGGGGGCGAGCTGGGGCAGATTGGGGTGTCCCGAAGGTAGATGGGTGGAGCTGGGGCAGATTGGGCATGTCTCAGGGGGAGCTAGAGCAGATTGGGAGGGTCCCAGCGGGAGATGGGGCAGACTGGGTGGTCCTGGTGGGAGCTGGGGCAGATTGGGGAGTCCTGAAGGTAGATGGGTGGAGCTGGGGCAGACTGGGGGGTCCCAGGGGGAGATGGGAGGAGCTGGGGCAGACTGGGAGGACCTAAGGGGAGACTGGGGAGTCCCAGGGGGAGGCGGGGGGTCCTGGGGCAGACAAGGTCACCTCAGGATAGATGGGGGAGAGGCACCAGGGCAGATGGAGGCCCTGGGATCTGCCTCCAGGAAGGGACCCCCACTCTGCCCACTCCCTCCGTGGGACACTTGGTCACCCCTGGGTGGGTGCTGGGGCCAGGGCCACCCCCAGGCTACAACCCGGGAGGGGGAACCCCCCCGGGCAGGGCCGGAACTTGCCCTCAGCACAAAAAAAAGGGGGCAACAATGGGCTAAGAGGACAGGGTGGTCCCCGGTCGTGACAGTGGCTTCCAGGGGACTGCCAGGTCACCTAGTGGTGGCTTTGCTCCGAACTGGGGGATTCGGTCACCCTGCTGGGCCCGGGAGATGGTGGCTCTGGGTGAGATGGGATGAGCCGGGATGGGGCATCAGTGAGTCCTTCCTCACACACACGTGTAACTCCTCTGAATGGCGTTTGCATGCTTTCTCTGAAAAGCCTAAATATATACTCGCCTTCTCATAAAACCCCTCATGTGAATCCAAAATATACACGGGGAGCAGGCTGAGGGGGGAGCAGGGGTAGCAGCTGGGGCGGGGGCTTTGCCTTCCCAGCATCACCGGTTTAGGAGGGGAAATCGGCCAAATTCAGCTAAAAATGGAGATGCAGCCCCTGGCCTGGAGCACGTCCTGCGGCTGAGCATCCTCCCAGTGGGGCACTCGGGGCAGCCCTCCTCTTTGGGGGGTGCAACATCGCCGGAGGGGGTCTGCCCCGAGGTCCCCACCTGAGTCACTTCTCTCTGTTTTAATTGTGCTGTAATTAGAACGATCCAAGCTAACAATATTTTTTTTTAAGTGCGTTAGTATCATCAGCAAGAAGCTGGGGGGCAGAGCAAAACCCGAGGAAAGGCTTTGGGATGGGGCAGGGACCTGGGGAGGTTCCTGAGGCAAGGGGTATCCCTAGGCCGGAGGGTCCCTGGGGCAAAGGCGGGGTCCCTGGCAGGGGTGTCTCTGGGGCAGGGAGTCCCTGGGCAGGGGTCCCTGGACAAGGGGAGCGTGGAGCCGCGGGCCGGGGGCGCGTTGCTGGGGCTGCACCGCCCCGCCGTGGCCGCGGCCACCCCTGCAGCTCCGCCGCTGCCCCTGGATGGAGCCTGGAGGCAGAAGGCCCCGTAGGTCCCCACCAAGGAGTTGTCACCCGAGCGGTGGCCCCTGAGGAGCGACGGGGAGAGAGGTGCCCCCTACAAGCGAGTCGGGGTCCCGCGGGGGGAGCGGCCGCAGCCCGGCTGCCACCGCGTCCTTTTCTGCCCCACTGCGACCATGGTCCGCTTCTGTCGGGTCAGGGTGAGTGTGATGAACCCCAGCCGATGTGATGGACCCCACTGGTGTGATGGAATCCACTGATGTGCTGGACCCCTTCGCATGCCTCCTCCAGCAGCAGCCGACAGCCGTGCTCATGATTAAAAGCCCGCACAGACCGACATGGCTGTACCCTTCCCGGCAAGCCCCCGCCGTGCCCCCTCCCTGACCGCAGCAGGCCCAGCACCACCAGCCAGGGGACAGCTGCCCAGGCTCAGCCCCAGCCACGCTGGCCACATCTTTCCTCCCAGCTCAGGGACAGAGCAGGAGCCTGCGGGTCTGGGCAGGAGCTAAACCCATCCTTGACACCTTTGCTGCGCTGCCGTGGTGGGACAGATGCCCGGGTTAGGCACAGACCCATGAGTGTCTGCAGGAGGAAGCGGGGAGCCTGGGGAGACTGCCACGCTGCTCTCCACCTGAGATACACATGCTCAATGCTAATTAAATTAAACTTGAAATATACATATATATCCCTTGCTTTCACCACGTTGTGCCCCAAAACTACAGCCACGCTGCTGCCTGGCTGAGCTGCTCAGCACCAGGGTTTAAACAAAGCATTGAAGAGCTGTAAGGGCTGTAAGGGCTACAAGGGCTGTAAAAGCTGCAACAGCAGGAGCCCCAGAGGCTCTGGGATGTGGGACCCGAGTCCTCCTATACGCTCATGGCTTGGTGTGATGCCTGGCCCAGAGGCACAGGCTGGCTCCAAAACCAGGGCAAAAAAAGGTGTCAGAAAGCCCAAGTCAACTCTCCGCTACATTTAACAATGGGTGTGAAAACAGATTAAAACTGCTGCTGAGTTGCAGGGGTACAGGGTTTTGCTGAGGGGCAAGCAGAAGGAAACGGCAGCGTGGGAAGGATCAGTAATTTGATACATTCTCCAAAATCAAATGTTTTAATGCATTAAGACAAAAAACTAACTTCCTGCAAGACAGGAAGTTTCTACCCCTCCATCAATTTATCAGATGTCACCCTGTTTGCACAAATGCTCAGACTTCTCAGGATTTCCCAAATGACTCTGTCAATAACCTTCAGAAAAGGGTCTTTAAAACCAGGAGCCGCCAACCTGCACCGCAGGGACAGGGCAGGTCCTGTGCGCGGGCAAAGGGAGGAAAACTGGTGGGGAGAGGTGGCTGACTTGCTCCCCAAGCAAGGGTCCCAGCCAGAGCCCTGTTCAAGGGCACAGGGGATGTAACGTGCAGAACTTGAGTTTCTTAGTGACAGGGAATTCGACAATAAAGGACAGACACCACTCCGGCAGCAGAGACACTGGGGGCAGGGGTGGGACGTGACAAAGGCAAGCAGCACAGTCCAGCACCAGGCTCCCGTCCCATCACTTCTTGGGCAGGAGAGCTTGGGACTGGGGAAAAGTCTCCAAGGAAACACGCACTCAGCACTTGCTTTGCTTTTCTAGCAATTCTCCGTGAGCCAGGAAACATCACACCACCCAATATTGCTGGGACACCCCCACGCTGGCTGCTGGGTGCAGCTCCCCAGGCCCCTCAGACCGCCCTTCCTCCCCACACCCCAGAGCACGAAGAGGAGGAGGAGGATACAAATGGCTTCTGCACAACCACCAGCTCTGCAGAGCACCAGCCCAACCTGCGAAGAGGGGAGGAAGGTGAAAGCAGCAGAGGAAACCACCAGCAGAAGACAAGAGGTACCAGGGGACATTACTCCCGGCCCCTCTTGCCAAGTTGCTCTGCTTAAACTGAGCCAGAGATGCAGGGTGGCTGCCTACCTCCAACTTGTTGCCAGAGGATGGAGGCTGCAGGTGCTACGAGTTTGTGTGGGCTCTGAAGAGGTTTAGATGTGCTCAAAGAGGAGAGAAGGGGCAGAATCCAAAGAGCCAAAACGCCAGAGCCCATGAGGATGGTGGCAGTGAGAAGCAGTGACAGACAAGGGGTCACTCCACTCTTCATTTTCCACATCTATCTATTGTTGCTCAGAGCAGACACAGCTGCTCTCAGCCAACACGGGGAGGCTGCTCTTAAATAAAATAAAGAGGCAAAAAGATGTGGGGGTGGCACTCTGTCATGCTGGAAGCAAACACAAAGCCAGATTCCAAATTCTGTATTTTTCAAAATAAAGATCACACGTTGTTTAGAGACAATCTACACAAGAGTTACAAAAAATAGTCGCCCAGGCATAAGCATACACAGGTTTGTTAATTATACACATATGGTTACAAGTGTGCTTGCAAAAAAGTTCATTGGAAATATACACAAGGCTCTGTAAATGTACACCGCGTAGTGTTACAATTCTATATTCAAACAAGGAAAATTGACAGTATGTTACATTCACTTACAAGTAGACAAAATGCAAAATACAGTTCATCTTCTGTACAAAAAGGGAAGGTGATTCACACTTTACAAGGTGAAAAGGGACTCTGATTGTAAGGAAAACTAGGGGATCCTGTACTTTTGCACTTTTTGTTTCTTACTGTCACAAAATAAGCAAAACATTACTTTTTAAGAGTCAAAAAAACACTATTTTGAACTGAATAATTTTTGTATAACATTTAGAAAGGATTGCTACTGTTCAACTAGGTGACAAATAAAACCAAGCATATTTTTTTTTTTAAACATTAACTAGGCTGTATAAAGAGAACATTTCCTTCAAAAGAAAAAATTTACTTCTGGTTGAAATTACAATTTACAATATACAACACTATATGCTACGACCATAAAAGGTGTGAATATACACTGAAATGCACAGGTTTTGCTAATTTTTTTTCTTACCAAAAAACGGGTTTATGTCAATTCAAACTTCTCCACATTTACATTACAGAGGTTTACAAATGTACAATTGTACAGTCAGAAGTATGTTCCACTACTAGGGTACATTATAGATACAGATCAGACATCAAAACAAGAAAATACTACAAATTTTTATATATGTAAAGTCTACACCAAGTATACACTATATATTTATAGAAGCAAGACCAAAGCCGAGTTGGATTTTCTTTTTTTCCTCATGCTAAATAATCAAATTGTGTCTCTCAATGTTAACAGAACAAACAGAGTAGGCAGTAAACAAGTACACCCACCTCCCCACCCCCTCGCTTTAAAAACTTTCTGGGTGCATATGTTTTCCTCCCCAAAACCACAGCTAAGCTACCTCCTTTTGCATGTTAAACTGGAAAAAAAAGAAAAGGCAATTAAAAAGTTTCAAAAACTTAATTAATTCTTTAACTGAAGCTTTAGCAAGTTGATTTTTAAATATTTATAAACAGCGTTAAATGCATCGTTTGTGCCATTTAACTAAAATTCAAACTTCTTGCTGACTTTTGACTAAAAGGAGAAAAAAACAGGTATTTGCAAAAAGGTTGCCTGCAAGGCAGATGAATTAAAAATGGGGGGTTTTGTTTTCTTCAAACCAACCACCCTGAAAGTTTCCACATTTGGAATATAGATACAACAGTGAACAAAAATGTGGCCTTCCATGTACATTTGATACCTATGTACAAGTATTCTATACACCAGTAAAACAGCAGGGCAATTAGTTAATTAAAAAAAATAATTAGTACGTTATGCATAATAAAATTAAAGAAATTTACAAAGGCTTTTTTTTTTCCTCTTTTTAGCGGTTTAGCAACCATAAAATGTTTTCTAACTGTATACTGGAATATCGCTGGTTGCTGGTTGTAGATACCGGATGGCCAGTGAGCTCCTCCCCAGTGCGCTGCCTCAGATGATACCGTTCGGTGGCCCGCAAATGGGCCCCAGGTCCACCCCATTCTTCATGTAGTATTTCTCCAGCTTGGCCAAAATGTGTTTGCCATAGGTGTACTTGCGCAGCGTAGCAATGTGAGGCCGGATCTAGAGATAAAAGAAGAGTGGGTGAAGCTTCGGAACCTGAGTTACAGCCACGTCAATCCTGAGCGAGCTCTGGGTGCCCCATGGCCAGAGGGGCTGGCCACCAGTGGGCAGCCAGGAGACCACAGAAATGCCATTTACTGTAATCACATCATTTACTGTGAATCAAGCTAATGTTCTGTAACTCATGGATGTTATTTTTAGGAGGAACTTCTGGTCAAGCAGGTGGCATCGTCTTGAGCCATATTACTGGAATCCAGCCGGATCTGAGTGTGTGGATGGATACAGGGCTTTGTCCCAAGAGAGGGAGCCAGAAAGACATGACCACTGGGGTGCTCAAGCTTCCCAAGGGTGCCTGATGCTCTGCCTCCAGCCCAGGGGCAAACACACTAAGGTAAAAAAGGCGTCAGAAGAGTCTAGTGGGGCTGAGCAGCTTTTGCTGAACACGAGCGGGGTCCTCTGCCTCCTTCCAGGCTACAGGCTGAGCTTCAGAGCTGCTACAAGCCTGGAAGAGCTGCTGGTAGGAATTTCAGCAGCACAGCTGAAAGAGCTACTGGGAGAGGCAAGCAGCATTAATTCTTGATTAATTTCTGAACCTGACAGTTAAAATGCTTATTTTAAGCAGGGAAGAGGTCTATGGAAGCAAACTTCACCCGCTCACACTGTTGCAGAGTATAAGTCACTTTCAATGGCACTGTCATTACTGTAGCCAGAGTAAAACCACCTCTACTGCCAGAGCACCTGAACAAGGAAAGCTGTTTGCATTGTACCATTATGCTGCTGAAGTTCTCCTGGACAGTTTCAGAGGAATGAGACATAAAAGCAACTCCTTTTAATTGCTAGATGAGAAATATCCCACACCAACAGCACATTCCTGTAATAACACAATTACGATGGACTCCCTACAAGCTGCAAACAGGGTGAGAAAACAGCCAGCACGTGGTGTACCACACTCCCTGCTCCCGCCATGGATACACCACCATTACTCGCCTGCACCAAGACTGACCATAAAACTGCCATGGGAAATCCATCCCAAACTCATCCTATTTCATCAGCTCAGCCTCTAGCCGTTCAAATTCCTATTTCACTTCAAGGACCCCTCTTGTAATAATCATAAATTTATGTCTTGGCCCTCCACACATCCCATTTCCATTCCCAAGCCCACCTCCAAGACTGCTGCTCTGAGGTTAAGCAGAAGTAAAGCTTCCCAGGTCCAACAGTTTGCTCTTTGTTTGTCTCCATTTCCAAGATCTTTTTTTAACTAATAGAACTGTTTAAATTACTTTTCAGTATTATTTTTTTTTCAATAAAAGTGCTGTCTTTAACAATAACACGAACTGCTTGTTTGTACTAATAGCAATTTTCACAGTCCAAAAGCAACAGTCAATACACTCAATTTTCCCAGGCTTTCACTCAGCTTGATAGCATAGCTGAAATCTTCATCTTCACTCAGTCCTATTTAAGCTGTCATCCCAGTTCTATTTTTGACAGCCACACTGATAATCTAATTATCATTTTATTCAAAAGACTTTGCTTGACAGGAAAAAGAACAAGTCAGTAGAGATCATTTGGGTGGGATATTTTTCAGTATACAAATCTCTCTATATACAGATTAGCAAAATCCACAGGTCATTCTGCTACAGTTAAACTGTGTATATCCCTTGCCATACATTTTTATTTAATTATATTCATCATTTCTTTTGCACCAGTACAGATTTTGATTTAAAAGAACTACTCTGAATGATTCCTAAACCTAAGAATTAACCTCCCTGAAGATTATTTCAGCTGCATTTATGTTGTTTATATACCAGTTGACTGCCCTGTGTGGCTAAAAATCAGCTCCCTTACACAGATAATACCCACTTCTTTTTACAGAAAAATGGCTCGGTCCATTTTACTCAGGGTTTCTTAAATACACTTGATTTCATTGGGATTTGAATACCTGACACTCCTCTCAGTTCCTCTTAGTAAATACAGGTTTTTCCAAGATAGTGTTAGTATTTTATTTCTAGTAAGAAAGTACCAGCTGTTTTTCACAGAGTAACAGACCCTAAAACATGTGACTGAAGAAAATAATCTCAGTTCTACTACACATTTAAAAGCCTATTTTTTTTCCCCATTCATTACAAGTATGAAGACCCACAAATGTGACCTTTAAAAGCAGGAAAATGAAGACGTCACCTGATTTTTACAGCTTCCTGCCCTTGGGGGGGCAGCAGGCACATAGCCTTGGGAGGTAGGACTGGCAGTAATGCATTATTTAATTCCAAAATGTCTTTCTTTTTGACAAATAATTAAGTCCTGAAACTGTTACGCATTTAAACACCACAGCATAATGCTAACTGTGGAAATCTCTCATCAAAACCGCACTCAAAACTGAGAAATAGAGAATCTGATGAATGGCTGCAGGCTCAGGTGCTACAGCAACGCGCCCCGTCAGTGCAGCATTACCAGCCAACCCGCCTGTCCCCATCAGGGCTACAGAGCAGGGACGTGAAGCGACAAGACAGCATGGGCAGCCCTCAGAAACGCAACCCGCAGGTCCGCCAAGGTCTGGCTCGGCTCCACTGAGCGCATAGAATTGCTCTCATCAGTGAACGCAGTTCTCAGTGAGGGCAAGTGTGTCGTCATTGCCAGACCTTCAGAGGACCCTTGCAAGGCACCAACCCATGGCACTGGCTGCAGTAAGTCTTGGCATTTTCCAGCAGTATTTGCTATACCACAAGCGTGGAACTAGGTTAATAGGTCAAAAAGATTGCTAGAAGCAACCAGCTAGTTTTAAGTCCAAATGGCACCTTGTTATTTCACACTGTCATATTTCAGCTACTACTGAAACACACAACTTTGAAATACCTCTGTCGTTAGGAAATTCTAATGGCAAAAGCAATCATCTCAGTCTTATTTTCTCTCTGCAACCAGTGTGGCAGTGACAAGCCTTACATCCTTATCAATCGATGGCAGCTGCTTACCTTGTGCATGACAATCTTCCGCTGAGCTGGTTCTGCCACATCGATCATCTTCTGTACCACATAGTTGGCGTACTGATCTTTCATCATGGTGTATAAGGCACTGTGAGGGCCATCATTCATAGTGCACACCTCATCAATCAACATGGCACGTTCCGTACGGGAGGCGTGAGTAACACATTTCTCCACCACATTGCTGTAACAATAAAGGGACAACCTGTGAGTGTGCAACATCTCTGCTGGGCTTTTCATTCCATCCCAGGGAGCTCTCTTACACTTCTAGCAAGGGCAGACCATCTGGGAGAGACACGTGCTGGCACATAAGTTCAGCAACATGAAAAAGATGAGCAGTCCAAGGCACTTGGGATCTGAGTGGGAATTTGGAGGACCAGCTCAGGTTTTATTTCACCCAAATTTGTGTAACTCTATGATGATGTTGTATTTGAGATCAGCATCTGTTCTCCTGGTGTGGCCATTAGAGAAGCAGAGAGTTGTTCTTCCGTTGGTTTTCTCAGTACTGGAGCTTGACGGGAACAGAGGTCCAAGGTTATAATAGGGAAATGCTTACCTAGGTACAAAAGATTTTAGCAAAGGCAGAGAACTTTCAGAATTCCTGCATCTATTACATGACTAGTCTCTGCTCTCCAGAAAGCCAAGTTAATAGGTTCATAGGATATATGAAAGGGGATTGAGAGTTCTGCTAGTCTTATTTTCTGCATCCCTGACTGCATCATAAAATCACCAAGTGGTTTGCCACAACCAGTGCTCAGCTTGGGACATCCTACATTAATTCACGCTCCATCTGGAAAGAAGTTTAGGAAAACAGAGTAAGGCAAGTCAGGTAGAAAGAATCTGAAATAACATTAAGACCACGTTCTTCTAATTCTTGTTAATGTTACACTTTCCTTGTGTCCATAAATACTAAAGCACTATTTTACTTATCAAAAGGGGGGAATATTGAGCCTTTTAAGAGCTCAGCCTTCATGTTCAAATGGCTAGAAACACACACAAAAGGAATTCATGGATGTGGAAAGTATTACTTTTTCTTGACATGGCCTAAGGTACTCTGATTTTGCTTCCACCCATGTGTAGCTCTGTAGCATGCGGACTAACAACCTTGGACTGCTGCAGCTTCCCTGAGAGGACATCATTATGCATATCTCAAAAAGGAGGGCAAGACTTAGCACATAAAAAGCCCCGATTCTTCCGTGAAAAGTGGGATGAAAAAGAATTGTTGCTATATTGACTTCCCAAATTCCCTTGTGGCTTGACAGCATCCCAGGGGCAGTGAAATGCTCTTACGGTGTTTATTATTCAAGGAATAGCGACCACTTAAAAAAACACCAAAGCAAAATAAAGAAAACACCACACACAAATTCTTGGTCAAGTTCAGGAACCTGGATTAGACCTACTCTTCCAGATCTTCACCCTCACTCCTAACAAGGAAAAGTTACCCTGCCAGTCACTCATCCCAGTTTATAAGCAGTTATAAATAGCACTCCATTGTTAAGCAAGAAGTTATTTTCACCTCTTTTCACCTACTTACACCCCACCCCTAACTATTCTGCAACTCTAGCATGTGCCCATGCTCCCACAGGGTGTGGAGACTTTAAAGAACAAATTCATACCTAGCAAATTTATGTTGACTCAACACAAGCACGTTTCCTCTAATTTCTGCTACAATCTTGCTCTTATCCTCAGGCCGACCGTGTTCTAGTACATGCTGGATAACATAGTTCCCATACTGATCCTGTTTGAGAGAAAGCAGAAGCGTGTGACAAAACACAGACAGGAACCATTAATATCAATCTAGTTCCCAATGTGCATTAAGATTTACAAACTTGAACTAAACACTAATTAAAACAGCTACTGTACAAATCACATAAATACTTTCTACTTCTACAAAAATGTGCGTTCTAGAGTTTTACCAGGAGGTAAAAATGCTACATCTTTGCACCAATTATAAAACTCAAACCAATGTCCTTCAACAGGGAATGTCAATACAAGAGGAAAGGCAGCCAGGAAGGGGGTGTGCATAAACCCAACACATTTTAGGAACCCCAACAACCTGGCACTTTCTTTTCCTGGAAGTAATCGGCTCTTCACATCAAATCCCTTTAGATCTTACTTGCACTGTAACTTCTGGAGTGAAAGCATTAAGACACACACCCACTCAAGATTCTTTTCAAAAAGGAAAGTAACTACAATTTTTGATACTGGCTGGATACTTGTACACAGTCAAAATAATGAGTGGTGATGCATTTCTTGCCTGATGCGTTCCTTCCCAGGAACGGAGTCCCTGTGTTCACCCGACCCCAGCAGCACTATAGCTGCAGTCCCAAATAGGCTGCTGGGAGCTTTCCTAATACAAACCAGTAATCAAGAAACATCTTGCACATTCTCCCTTCCCACGCTGACCTGAACAAGCTGCTCGGTGTGTTGGTGAAGTTCTTCCAAGATGGGAAGGGTCTGCTCAGGAAGACAGTGCTCGAGGATCCTCTGGATCACACGACAGCCATATGGATGTGTAGACAACGCAAAAACCTGTGTTCAACAAAGACAGGCAAGCACAGGCAGCAACACATCTGTTAGCCTTTGTGAACCCTAGAAATCTTCTGGAATTAGATGAACATGTGGTGGTTTTTCCTAGGCATGGTAGGTAATGGCAGCTCCAGATACATAAACTGAAACTGGAAACATCTGTTACCCACTGCCACAGCTCTAACTAGGTGATCACCGGCACATCACATCCCTACCTGTGCTTTAGCTTCCCCATTCATGAAACAGGAAAACAAATGGTAAAGCCTCTTGATTAATAAAAAGAGCTCTTTTACAACCAAGAATTATTATAAGCTGTGTTAAAAAACTATTTCAAAAGATTAAATCCAGCATATTGTTTGCCAGTTATGTATTTTAAAGCTATGCAGAAAATGGTATGAACCAGAAAGGTTAAAAATGCTCAGCAAGGGATTTTCCTCAACTATTTGGATTTCTTAAAAAGCCTTAACTGTGCTTAGGAGATGTGACAACAAAGAACCTTCTTTCTCATTTCTAATGGATTACCAAATCTGTTAGTAAGAACATGACACGTTTTATTATTGCTGTAGTTTTCTGTCTAAAGCACAAAGTCCTATTTGGTTGCTTAAAATTAACAAAAGTAGCAAATCCAAGCAGTGAAGTTAAATTGACATTCTACAAATTTTTAGTAATTATTGAGTAAGCTGCGCAGGAAAACAGGACTTGGAAGTGCAATTAACTGCAGAAAAACAGTCTTGAGGCAGTATGTTTTATCTTCCATATCAAAGTTCAGATGAAACTGAGATGGCTGGCCAAAGAAACATCAGTGCCATCAACCAAGTTCCCAGAGGTATTTCTGCCTTGCCTAACTCCCTAGTGGAAGGTCCAAAGCTAAACTCTTAACCAGTAAATCTGCTGAGCAAGTTTCTAGCTAGAATCCTCCTTGTTTTGACATAGTCAAGCAAGTCCCCACTTCCACAGCTGTTCCAGGAGCAGCTGAACTAATAAAGCCTGGTTCCTGCTATAATAGCCCCAGGCTATTCTCACACTCCTGTGGCAAAACCCTCAATACTTCAAAGTCCCCCACCAAAGCCAATTAAGTTAAAGTTAGAAAAGCCCAAACCAGCGCTTTTGTAATGGAAGACAAGCTGACTACAGGTAGAATAAAGAAGCCAGCTATGCAATTAATATCCAGGACACAAATTCAGGGGAGAATACCAGGAAAAAAACCAGGAGAACGAAGCACAAATAACTGCCCTTTTCTAGGTGAAAATCATTGTTTTCCCCATGTCTGAGACCCTTGGGAAACATCAGTCCTCTAAGCCATCCTTGCAGACAAGGATCATAATGAAAGTTTACTACACCCATCACAAAACTCTGCTCACCACCTTTACTATGAAGATGGATTAGTGAAAGACTTGTTTTCCCCTCCATCAGTCAAAAAATACTTGATGTTCCAGGAAAACATATTTTTTCAAGGATGCTTTACTGTGATATACCTGCACAAAAATGATAACAGAGACATGACCAAAGAGTTTCTAGGCTCCCTAATGTTGCTGCATAAACCTTTCAACTGATACTTTCTAAAATTTAAAATTCAAAATAGTTGAATAAATTACAGTCACTCTCATGCTATTCAAAGCAACATGTAAGAATACAAAGAATGAGAATCAGTATCTTGGTCAAGGACTTACCTGTCCCTTAAATGCATCAATGATAAACTGCAGGGACTGAGGCTGCACACATTCAATACACTTCTGCACCACATGATTACCGTTCTGGTCCTTCACGCACTTCAGGACGTGGCCATCCAACTCCCGTACCATCTCATTCTATTAAGAGGACAGAAAGACAAACAGAAAGCACCACCAGGATTCATGGCCGAAAAATGTAGTTTTCACTGCTAAATGTGGTCAAGAATATGAAAGGTATGAAGGATGCACCCGTGTCTTTCAAACTGGAAGTTTTCCCGTGGCCAAGTCCTGAGATAAAGCTGGCTGTGCTATAGAAACCACCAAGAAAAACACTGCTACAAAATGAAGATGAAGCACTCCTTTCATTGAATTTAAGTGTCCTCTTACAAATTAACTATCCAAATTTAAGAAATTTTACTGATCCACAACTTCACTGTGCACCCCCCATTTCCCCCTCTGCTCTCCTCGAAGAAACAGAAATGTAAAATGCCCAGACTTCACAAAGTTTTCAGGTGTCAGCTTTATATTTCTCTAAAATGGGGTCAGCATTGGGATAAGAACTTGCTAGTTCTTTTACACAGGGCACGGTAATACTGTATGATAATTAAGGAATCCGAGCTGATAAAAGTTTAGATATGACTAGTGTACCACGTGCAGACTAAAATCTTCACAAACAGAAAATAGAGAATGACAGTTTTGGGGAATTTAACCACACTACAAAACTGGATGCATTCGGTTTTGCAACTGATAGAAAAACAGCATTTCAGGAGCACAGAGAACTCAAACATACCATTCTGGAGGAAGATAATTAGCAGATCCTCAGACCAGCAGTGCTGGAGCTTGGGCACCACCCTGCTGACACACTAAGGCAACAGCTTAGCCCAGCCCAAAGGGAACGAGCATTCCTAAAGCCTCTTTCAGTTTTTTAATTTAATAACCTACATTGAGATTCCTGTATAACGATTCCCAACACCTTTATTAGCTAGCTTGCCTAGCTTATTTTTCATCTTAATTCATTGTTCCTAAAACCCTAGAGGAACTGCTTTATTCATGAGCTTTGAGTGGGACTCTGACTACCATCCACATCTTTCCAGTGCCAGGCCTGGCTCAACAGGAACTAGTTGCTCCTTGTACATCTCACTGCTGGAAAGCAGACTATTGGCCCACATATCAAAGCAGTGATATCTCAGCAAATATTAAAGGCAAAACTCTGGCACTGCTTCCTTCAAGGGATTTAAAAATGTCTTCTAGTTCACCATCATTCTCAGTTTCTCCTACATACATAATCTGATTTCAGGTAATTAACAGAGAACCAACACCATTACCAGTTAAGTGAAACAAGGAGATGACAACAAGACCCAAGAAGCATGTCACATACTTATCATGCACATCAAATGTAACAAACATGCCATAAACCAAAACAAAAAAACCACCAGCCACAAGAGGAACAGAAGGTCACCAAAAGGCAAGGAACAGTAAACATCAAGAAGAAAGTTAAAATTGAAACTTACAATTACCTGCTGGTCTGGGGGAATAAACTCAAGGGCCTTCTGGATCACCCTACAGCCGTACATCTGCAGAGCAAGGGACAGAACATGCCCACGGATACGTTCTGCCAAGGCTAACTTCTGTTCCAAGCTGCCAAACTGGGAAGATGAAAACCAGTAACTACAAGCACAAAACCCTCACGTGGCCAAGTGGCCCAGCAGCCCTCCCACGCTGTCACGCTAACACATTAAAGAAGAAACACTGTGCCTACTGCAAAGAAAACACCACACCTCAATGGATGTGAACAGGCACAAGCCAGACGCCTGTTCTGTTTCTGTCAGACATGCCTGACACATGCAAAACAAACTCAAGTCAAAGGTGCTGGAGCCACCGGGGTGACATGTGCCACTTCACTAATCTTTGACAGGGTTGATACAAGACTACTGGACAGAAGAACCCCCAAGGCTTGGTGGAGAAGGAACAGACCATTTTCGAGGGGAGATGGGTGCCTGCCTAACCTAACATGAAACACAACACCTTCTTCCAGCAGATGCTACTCACTGGAAATACTTCTCTTTATCCCTAAATACATGAATACTGACAGCTCATCACAGCATCCCTGAAGAGTCCTGTTGGACCTACATCTCCTGGATATGTTGCTATTTATTCCTACGCCTTTTGCATCTCAAAGCCAAGTGTCACTTCCTAGGTGAATCTTTACCAGTCCCACACCTCAGTCACCCCAACAGGAATGATGCAACTGCCTCCAGGGGGGAGGTGACATCAGTGTTGACAGATACTCACCATTTTATCTGAATAGCAGTGTTTCTATGGGCTTGTCCAATGCCTTAGGACAACAGGCATCTAATTAACGCTTGATGGGGAATGCAGACTTACCTCAAAGAACTTCTGGATGACGTAATTTCCAAATACATCGACCATCAGTTGGTAAGCTGCCTGGAGTATCTCGTTGAACACAAGCTGACGTTCTGCTGGGGTAGCACGCTCCAGTTTCAGCTGAATAAACCTGAAAAATACGGCTGGTGTGATGCCACTGGCACATACGCCCTCCCTCACCACATTTGTCAATACAAATCCTTTCAAAAGCCTCATATGCTAAACTCTTGCAAAACAAATCTTCAAAACACAGTTGCCCTATCCAGCAATCTGAAACCTCAAGGTGATCGAGCCATGAGGTCCATGGCCACACGTCATTGTCAGTACCCCAAAAAATCTCCTCATTCCAAGCAAAGCAGATCTCAGCAACGTCTTACATCCAGATGGCTCTTTAAAATGAGTTTAGCTATGCCAGTGGGACTAGCAAGCAAATTACAATGCAAGCAAGCTCCTCTGTAGAGGAGAAACTCCTGGTATCAGCATTTGTACCCAAGCAATGTTTAAAAAGAAGGGTCAGTGTTACACTACATGGCTTTTCACACCTCCTTTTCCTTGTTCTGCCTCTTTGCTTCAGGGTGTGATGCAAATTGCAAACAAGGCCAACTCAAAGAGCAGCTGTCCCAAAAGCTTCCCATAGCACAAGGTTTTTAATCCCACCTGGATCCATGCTGATCTTGGGAGAACTCCATGATGTGCCCAGCAATCTCCCTCAGCTGTAAGTTAGGGTACCGGTTATTGCGAAAGTCTTCAAGCAGCCTGCTTCGACCAGAGGGCATAACATCAGACATCCCATAGCGCAAGCGAGATGAAGGGAAGAGCGTACTGCTGGGACTGAAGAGGCTGGAGGCACTGCTTGCACTGCGATACTTGGCTTCAGCTCCAGGAGCAGCAGAGATGTAACGACCACTCCCATTTGTGAGTCCTCCTGCAAATCACAAAAACAAAGGTATGCCACCTGATGAAATCAAGTGGCCAGGGGGATTCATTTACAACCTGTGTGTGCCATTTTACTTCTAATTACTCCTTTCCCTCCAAGATGGGTTTCTGACACAGTTCAACTAGGACATACTCTCAACTATGCTAACTTAGCTGTCCCCCAAAAAATTTCAAAGGAGACGTGTTCAAGCATTCCTCTGCATGGCACTGTTGTATTAAGTTAGAAACAGCAACAGATTTCAGCAAAGAACAGACTAACAACTTCTATTTCTCACTCTGTGTCAAAACTGTCCCAACCGGACAAATGTCAATCCCACTACTTGCAACTTTTTGCTAACTTGCTACTTCTAACTACCTTATCCTCCATCATCAGGGTTTTTTTCCACCTATCCTGCTGTCATGTGAAGGAACGATTTAAAAGAAGTGTACTAGGGGTGGGGGACAGAATTAAGATGAAAATAGGCAAGAAAAAAACAGCAAGAAGCAAGTAGAAAGATTTGGGATATAAAAAGCAAATAACTATTAAATAAAAATCAATTAAACCCAATAAATAAATACTCTTAAAAATCTCATGCTTTCACAAATGCCCTAAAGATTTTCACCAACATTAAAGCAGCCGCTGAGTTAGGCGGTAAGTGTATGGGGAATAGGTAATGATTTATCACATAGTTAGCAAACTGCAAGCATTGACAGGCACCAACATAAACCTTCAAAAGCTGTTTCCCTGCCTGTAGGAAATGCTCCCCAGCTATGAGCACTCCTTCCCTTTCCTGCGGGCTCGGGATCCCTCTGCTGGCCACAGACCGCACGGTGCTTTCAGCCAGCACAGGGGTGTTTCCCAGGTGGGAGGGAAGAAGTCCTCCCTAGAAAAACGTTCTTATCACATGGGAACCTGCCACCCGAAAGGCACATGTGAGGCAGAGGGGGCAAACCACCTGAAAAAAAAAAGCTACAAGAAGTCTTTGCAAAGGAGGGAAGACCTTCAAGTCAAACATCGGTAGGGCTGTCCGCAAAGAGAACTGACATTCTCCTGGCAGCCGCGCACATGACAGTGTCTGAAATACGAATATTAAGTGAAATTAAAAAAAAGAGCTGAGGGAACTGCACCCCTCTGCCATCAATGACTGAAGGAAGCTCCCAGGCAGGAAACGCTACATGAGAATTAACTATCTGATAATGGCCTAATTAAGTTCCCCTGTCTCTCAGCTGAACAAACTGTTCTGACTTCTCCAGAGCTGGTGCCAAACCTCCCCGTTTCTCGACACCTGAGAGCTTCTTGCTTTCTTACACTGCCTTGCCAATGCAGTGGCCATCATCTTCTCTACCTACCTGACGACTTAATTGAGCAAGAACTCCAAAAAGTGACCATGTGATATTCCTTACTGCTGGAAGGACCAGGATATTCAAAGGAACAGTAAGTCACCTCTCAGGTAAAGAAAAACCCAACAGTGACAAGTTGAGCAGTGGCATAATAATGTTTTCCATGGCATTCAAAGAACTCAGAATTACCACTTGTTTTTTGAAGGCCTGGAGCAAGTAAAAGTCACAGCACTAACAGGCTAAAGTGGGAAACTAGTTCCTGATCATCTGCACATGGCTGTAAGAGGAAAGGGTTTAGTGCTCATGCTGTTATCACCTATGCTTTATCTCTTAGTTAAGAGGAAAAGCACAGTTTGTACAGAAAAAGTCTCCTCTGTCAGAGGTTTCCTGAGAAAAACCATCTGATCATTTTGGAGATTCAAAATAAACTATGAATTACTCCAGCTTTCTACCCATCTCTCTCTCCTGATGGAGATGCTGACTGCAGGTCTCCCCATGATGTTCAAGATCATACTGGGAACTAAAAGACCCGGGGGGGACAGATTTCCTAAGTTCAGCAATCGCTTCTGAAATCCACCTGTCAAGCACCAAAGGCCAGAAACCTTGGAACACCTCAAGCTCCTTTATGTCAGTGTGTGGCTGGCAAGACCCATGACTCTGCCAGATCCCAGACTCCAATGGGATCTTACCAATATCTACAACAAAACAGTTTCTTGTTCAAGAGCAATACAGGGAGGCTGGGTGCTCCTGAAGCCCTCAGGGGTGCTGGGGTAGAATAAAGGGGCAAAAACCTCAAAGAAGGGACAGGACTCCTGCAAGATGTTGGCACCGATCATTTCTCCTGTGTACTCAGCCAGAACAAACTTCAAAAGGGTTGTCTGCAAACCGTGTGGAGACATCCTATTGTCCGAACACCTCACTGCCCCGTGCAAAGCACTCTGCATCGACATATGACAGCAAACCAGTGTTGTACCCTGCACATGGAGGTTGTATAGAAGCGACAGCTGTGGTGTGGTTCTGCCTCTGAACATATCGACCATATCTTCTTAAAAGTGTCTGGGATGTATCTGGAAAAATCTGTGTCTGGGGAGGGCAAAGTGCACAAACTATCCTGGGGACTCCAAGGCAGACATGTTACTCAGACTCACACTGCTGCTGTAACAACTGTTTCCTATTTTGAAACGGTAAGTCATCTTCTCAGTGCTTGCTGGGACACTCAAGACAGATGTTAACCTGAAAAAATTGCTTATTCTGGGAGTGGGGAGGACAAAAAAAAAGGACAACAAAAGGATGAGTCAAGAGGAAAACACAGGGGAAGAAACACAAAGGCTACTGTCTGAAAACAAAGCACTTCTTAAGCAAGCTTCCAGGAAACTTTTATAAGGCCCTCAAATTGCTCTGCAACGGAGGAGTCTGCACTATAAGAAAAGCCAGAACAATGGAGGGAAAAAGGAAGATGAGAAGATGTCTCTGTGAGAAAGCAGGTGGAAGTGTCCCTGCTGCTCTCCCCTACGGAGGGCTCAGCACAGAGGCATCAGGCAGTGCCCACCCAGCCAAGGGGACAACACGCTGGCTCTCGGGGCTGGGAAGGGCAGGAGCCAGCAGCCTCCAGACACCCCCACTGTCACTGCTCCGATCTGTCACCCCATGCAGCCTGGTGCCAGGGTGTGCCACCAGCCACCCAGCCCAACAGTCCTCCCAGTCAGTCACAGCTAACCGATTATCAACTCCCCAGCCAGTGTTCCCAGAAAAGTCTCTAAGAAATTAAAATCCAGATCCCCATTCCAAACTGGGAAAACCCAGAGCCAGACACATTCTGCCCCAGCCTGCAGCGTGGTGTTTCTATTGGGATCAAACCAGCTACATACACATGGGCTGACAAAAACTGTTAGTGGGACTACACAAACTGATGTGAAGTGTAACCTGGACAAAATTAAATTTGAGAATTTTTTTAAAAACATATTTAGTAATTTATAATTCTGTAATTTTGATAAGTATCGGGGAAGAAGAGGGGCCCTGCTGCCTCTAGCACCCAAAAGTGCATATTTATTTACAGTTGCTTTGTTCTAGTTATGCACAGTTGCTTATATTGCATACACCTTTGAGTTTAAAGCATACATTTAGCTCCACTTCCCTCCTCCAGTAGTTCTTGTCGTAAGGACTGACTGCATGGTTATTTCAGGTACTTGTGATTGCCCAGACATTTCACAAGGTCACTTTACACCACCAGGAAAAATAACTAGCTTGATAAATACACCCCATTTTTCACAGCTATGAGCCTTCAGAAAGCCAGAAGAGCCAGAGCAGAATCTTTACACACAACATCAACTCAACAAATGGTTGACTTGTGCATCATGAGACATGACAAAGTCAAACGCACAACTTATACTGCATTTAACCATAGATTTGCTGATTGCAAGTCAGATTTAATGCCAACTTCTTATGTCATTGTGTAACCCTGAAATCAAAGTTACTTGAAGTGACTCTCCCAGGTTGTCTGCCCCCACGTAATGCAATGCTAGGACGTGGTTCTAAACCAGGCTGCTCTAATTTCCCTTTTTGCAGACAACACATGTGGGGGTTCCCATCTGTCCTTTCATTTTTAGATACTTAGAAATACTCCTCATTATCTTTGTCACAAACTACTTCTGGTATCACTCCCAAATAGAAAAGGAGCCAGCCTCAAGCTTCTTATAAGGAAAAACTGTGCTGTTATAGCAGTAGAACTTATTTTATAACCAAAGCAAACCACAACTACATGTAATACTGTCTTCTGTTACAGGTGAAAGAGAAACTTAAAAACACTAAAATGATCTTTTACAGATTTCAAGGTGGAAATCACAGAAGTGCAGAGCTATTCTGGATGAGATTTTTCCTGCAGCATTATCAAGCATGAAGTCAGCCATGGAAGAAACCTGGCTACAAGGCGAGGAATATTTTGTCAAGGTGGGAAGACCCATGCGAACTGCTCTGGGGCACAACCCATTTATGTAAATGGTAACTTCGCTTTCTTTCCAGAGTTTGTTCTCACACAGATTAACCTTTCTCTGATCCAGTTTTTCAGATTCATTCTTTTGTTTGCCTGCAGGGGCAACAGACTTCTAGTGCCAGACTTGGAATCTGGTTAGTCTTCAGCATTAATTTATTGTAGCTATTTAACTGTCAGCTTAAGGCTTGTACAGCTGCATAAATAAAGCTAAAAACCCTTCCAATTCTATTAAAGCTCGAACAAGGAAAGATGGTAAATCTAAACTTGATCTCAAAAAAATTGTATTCATTACTATTCCATGCTAACCTTTAGCCAGCATCAGATTTATTGCACATGCATGTAATAAACATGATAAATATAGTATTTGATGACTGTGTATATGCACGGAAAACTGTTCTGATAACCAAAAGTTTTGTTAAATCCAGACAGACATGTGACAGAACCAAAACAAAGTGATATTTTGAGCAAGTACTAAATTATCTGGTGCAGTAGCAATGAATAACCCATCTTACTTGTTTATGAGGCCTGGAAATGAACACTTCAGGAAGTTCAGATGAGCACTGCTTTATTATTTAACATTTGCTTTATTCTAAGATTTACTTTATTACATGTAAAGTGCTTTGGGACAACTAGAAGCTCTTCTAGAAGACATAGCTTGCGTAAAGTGATGTATCTTAGCCTCCCCCATGCACTACTGTGCTTTGATAAGGCCATATTGATGGGAGATTTTCAAAAGCAAACTCACAAAATCCTCAGCTAAAAGCTAAGCAACTGCTCCAGATAACACTGCAGGTTTTGGTTAAAAGAAGAAACTTTATTCTAAGCTCATTAGTTTATTATTGAAAACTTAATGGGTATTTTAAAACATTTGACAAGTTTAAGCATCAGCACTACGTATTTATCTTATTCAGCATTAAAAAAACCAAATGGTATTGTTACCAAGAATTGCACAAGAAAAAGATCCGTTTTTCCAAATACTTGGAATTGTTATCTGTAATTTAGAGATGAGGAAAAAGAGGCGGCAATACAGAAATCTTCCTGTTTAACAGCTGAACTACTGCAAGAGACAAGCCCATAACACAAGTGCTACAACTGCTGCTTGAGTGTTTCGCCTACTACTTCTGCAAAAGCAGGGACCCTGCCACAGGAATAAGAGCCACAGCTAGGCAGCTCACCCACCCAGCTGTGGAGTGTGCACATCTCTGCAGCGAGGTGCTCCCTGCAGTGCTGGGACAGCTGCAGTGTAGCCCTTACCCAGGTTTAAACTTGAAGATGATCCATGTGAAGATAAGGAAGGTGGTGGAGTCTGAGAGTGGCCAGGTCCTTGGCTGGGCAGAGGCATTCCCACAGGTCCAGGGGAGGAGGAAAACCCAAGGCCATTATAAAAACTATGTCCTATAGGTGTTAAACTGCTGGATGTCCTCTTGTACAGGTCACTGCTCCCTGTAAGGGAGTCTCTGCGGGAGCCACTGCCCGTGTTGGAGTTAGCAACTGAAAAGAGTAAGAAAGAAAAATTAATTTTGTGATGTCAACAAGCTGCCTGAGTCAACTGGATAGCTGGAGAGCCAGCACAACAGCACCAAGTAACTTCATTGCACCAGGCTTTCATTTTCCTAAGGGTGTTGCATGTGCCCAAATGAAATGCATTAACTAAAACCACTTTGTTAATGATCGAGCAGAAATCCTTGATTTAAAAAAAACAGCTCGACTCCTGTCTTTGCGTTTATAGTTTTGTAGTTTTTCTACCTATAGAACACATCGAGAAATACAGCTCCAGAAACCTACAGACAGAAAGATCAAGATGATAAAAATCTACCCAAAGGAAGGGACAGAATGAAAGGACAGCTAACAAGTGGCTTTTGGACACAAATGCTTAACACTTTGCTTCTGATCCTTCAGAAGAAGGTTTGAATACTTCAAAGTTCTTCCTAAGCATATCACTTAGTTTAACAGAAGATATTAGATCACCCTGCAAGCACTGCCTCATATTTATTCTCTGGCCGTTACAGCTAAAACAAATTCAATGTGAGATTTTGTCTATTCATGTTTACTTAAGAGCATGTACAGCTTCGTGTACACTTACTTGAAATCCTTGTGCTCACCTCTCATTATATGAGAAAACAGCTCCTGTTTGCATCGAGCTTTATTGAGATGGAAATCAGAATTCAACTTACACATAAACCCAACATTTTTTTGAAGAGTTGTTTTAATAGTCAAATACAAACTCTTTAAATGCACTATCAACTTGAGGAAAAAATACAACTTTGCATTAAAATCTTGTCTAATAAATAGTGAAATTGTTAACTGTAGTGAGCCAATCATTTTTCATGACTGCACACAAGTTCCAGAAGCAACAGCCTCACATTTTTATTCATGGATTGAGGGAAAACAAGTCTGTGCATCTTGGTATTGAGCAAACTCGTAATTGAATTCAATTAGTTAAATAAACTGAAGTGGAAGAAGCAAATGCTATGTTTACCTGAATCCAAGATGGTTCAAATTCTCAGTCTAGGTTTAAGAAAAATATTTACAATAATGTATATTTAAAACTGTGATTTGATGCAGTGACAGTATGTCCCTCAGTCTTTTCTGATGGAGCAGGTTCAAAAGGCATGTTTTAACTTGCCCTTCACACAGATGAAAGCAGGAAAGTACAGGACATAATTACTACCTCTAAGAATAAGCAGTAATTAAAACAATTGTTCTACTTAAAAAAAACCCACAAAACTAGGAAAAAAAACCCCAAACCACAGACATCTTTCTGGTTTGGTTTTATTCTGAAAGAATCTTTGTCGCCAACTGCCTAAAAACCCAACTAAAACCAAACCATATACGTAACATTTCTCACAACCACAATAAATGACTTTGTTTTGTGTATGATAGAAACAATTCCCAGAACAAAGCACAGAAACCACCTCAGACCAGTTGTTTTAAAATCATGAAAAGTTACTTAGCCATTATTCTGAGGTAGGAGTTAGCACATGGATGGATACCACTTGAGCCAATTCCTGTTAGCCCAGTGTCTCCACTGAGCACATGCAGGTAAAGGCAAGAAAATTCAAAGCTGTTCAAAAAAACTTAAATCTGTAGCAACAAAGCAACGACTGATAATATGTATAACAAAACAAATTCATTGCTTTAGTACTTCTAACTGTATCATATACTAAAGGAATCTGCACTAGAAAGAGCTGCAGATTTTGAAAACCAAAGTAGTCCCTAAAAGAAAATTTCCATTTAACCTCAGATACATGAAGAGGAGAGCTCAGCAGCTCAGTGCACCAGTGGCTCACAAGCCCCCTAGCTGCATTTGGAGCTATCTGATGATTTCCTTTTTCCCCAGGAAGAAGTTGCTGTTCTTACCTGCGGTCCCAAATCCTCCCAGCGCAGACCCCAGCGTGGCACCAAGAGAGCTGCTGCTTCCAAATCCCAGGGAAGTATTGGCAGGCTGGGCAGAGCCCTGAGAGAAAAGCGAGCTGCTCTGGGAATTACTGCTGAGAGAGCTGTTGCCGTAAAACGAGCTGGATGCCAGGTTGTTAGTGGGCTGCTGCTGGGGCTGGGGCTGGGGCTGCTGAGTTCCTAGAGGGCGAAATGGTCCGTTTGTCGTTCCTGCCAGGCCACCCGCTGCACCATTGGCCGAAGCTGCAGCTGCTGCAACCGCTGGAAAGAAAGTAATTGGAAGCATGGACTGAAAAAATCCATTTTCATAGCAGTTTTGCAAGTTAAAACTTAGCAGGTTCCTTTTATTTACTATAGATTTTTTTCTTTCCAATCAGGATGAAAAACTCTCTTTCGTGTCAAATTGCATAAAGTCTCTTTACTTTATACCTGAACTCCACAAGTCTTGCACAGAGCTACTGAATACCAACAATGCCTAGTTATCATGGTGCTTGTATTATTAGAGCTACATAGATCAAACACACAAAAGAGTTCCCTTTCTCCTAAGAACTAAGATTCAAATCATTAACAGCCACACACTTAGCAACATCCAACTAAGAAACGCAAGTTTTGAAATATGCAAAATTGTCCTTTAGTGCACAAAACACAATCTTGCAGTGCTAAGAACGTCAAAACCAAGTATTTTGTTTATCAGCTAGTTCCAAAGTAAAAGCAAAATAAACAAGGAAAATAAACAAAGAAACAATTAAAAGGCTCATTTTATAACCTGTAACTAACACTGGCAAAGACTGCTTACACACGCAGATTCTGTCTGAAAACAATCCTTTCAAAGCCTTGAACTCCCAAAGAACCCTAATAAAACCCAAAACAACTCATGGCAAAGGCCAGACTATACAAGGTGATCATTCAGGAGTCCTACACAGGCTAAAACATTTAATTATGTGGAAAGCTAGATACCAGCAGACAAATTTAAATAACTGTCACAAAACTCTGCAAAAACACTAAGAGTTTACGCGACGCCACCTCTCTGAGGCTGTTCTGGAGGCTCAGCCCACAGTGAGCACAGAGGATGTTCTCAACAACAATCCCTGCGATGGATCTCAGTGAGGGCAAGTGTGTCATCATTGCCAGCAGAGCCCAGAGGAATTCAGGTCCACCCCCTGCCAGGGACAGAACAGATTTTCACTTGACGGGACTGGGACTCACCAGCTTGAGCCGCAGAAGAGCTGATGATGACTGGAGCGGGCGCTACCAGACGGACAGGGGCCCCTAGGCCATTCCTGGCCCCTGCATTCACCACGAGAGCACCTGTTTGGTCATAGTAAGCAGCAGGAGCCAGCACTGGGTAACCTGAAGAGGCAAATTGCAGGTGCACAGGTAAGGTAACAAGCAATGCAACACATGGCAGATCAATCATCTTCTGACGAATATGGTGCAACAGGATTTTTTGAAGCAAAATCTGAATGGAAAAAGAAAAAGCAACAACAGCTTTGCTCTCCTGAAGGTTGGGGCCAGGGGGAGGGGATTCTGTCTTAACAGTCTACAACTTTCCAGTAGTAAGACTTTCAGGTAAAGAAGACTCTTTTCCTTCCCTGAACCTATGGTACTAGCATTGTCTTCAGTGTAAATTCAGTTACACAGATAAAAAAAGGGTCTTAAAATACAAAAGCACTATTTATTTTCTGTCATAAGTACAACGTGCTGAGGCTTTTCACATATGTGAACACACTGCACTTCCAACTCTCCCACTGTATGCTGAAGTTCAGAGTGCACACACCCCCAAACAAGACATGGAAATTAAAGTTACGTATTTTGAAGGCATATATATTAAAGAATACTTTATGATACATAAATAAAAACTCTTAAATCAAATATGCTGGTGATAACACACAGCACGTACTTTCAGCAGTATATAGCTGTTTAGGTACCTCACTATATAATTCTACAGTTAAATAAAACTTTTTCCTGAAAGTGAAGTGGTTCTCCAAGGTGGAGTCACAAGGAGAATGCTCCTGTGAATATTTGCTTTGCAAATATAATCCCCAAAACCTCAAAAATGCAGGGTTAAGAAAATGTGTAGATTGCTTGGAAACATGCATGTTATTTGTAACTTAATACAGCAACATTCTTCTTAAACCTTAAAAAAACCCCTGTGTAAACATGTGACACTTCCAACAAGGAGATCTGAGGTCGAAATAATCCTCTTTTACATTGACCAGCTGGACATACCTGCACATTATTCAAAACACTTAGGTTTGCCCTTTGCCATGACAGTAACAGTCTGTATAACTGAACGTCGAAAGCATTTGTATCACACAGCCTCATGGAACCGAGTTAGAATTTATACAGTAGCTCCTCTCTTGCAGAATTATAATATAGAATAAAACCCTGCTTCTTTTACTGATTTTCTTGTTTTTAAACCACTAGTATTTGCCTGGAAGTAATCATTAACAGGATAGGGACTTTCCCCTTCAAGTCAAACACCTGGCAGGGATTGAGAGGCAAGGCTAATGAATGGGACTAAGATATCTCCGAGGTTTTAAAATAAGGATCATATAAGCTACCATGATCCACAGCAAAATTTGAAATCAACTTTCGATAGGAGCTATCAATTCTTTTGAGTACACAAGCAGCTAATGCGCCCAGACAGCAATACAGTTGATAACATTTGTTTTCATCTGTGACTCAGGGATCTAAGCCCTGATTTAACTTAAATGCTGCATAGGTAGGTAGGCTCACATCTAACAGACTCTCAAAAATGCCCTGTATACCCACAGATTAAAACTGGGGGGAAAAAAAACCCAAAACCCAAAATACTGTTGAATGTCAGGCAAATGTGACAACATGCAGAGACACAAGATATAATGTTCTTAGATCTCCCTGGGCACTGAAGAAGTTGCAGCTCCCATGGAGCCCCTACCTGGCATCCCTGCCGCCAGCCCTTGACCAAAGGCAAGGGCAGAATTGACAGCTGCAGCAGCCACCAGCGGATCAGTCTGCTGTCCCTGCTGGTTCTGATTTGGGGTCAAAGGACGCTGACTGGCTCCGCCACGGAGAACCTGGAGAAGACCAAGGAACATGGAGCTGTTTATTTTGGGACCCAGAAGCAAGCCGCAATCACCAGACCCAGGAGCATCAGGAGCAATCTAGTTGAAGTTCTTGCACAACTGGTATTGTGACAACCCCTCCCCTTTACTCAGGACAGAGCTGCCTTTGCCACCACAAGCCCTGGCACTACTACCATGGGTAAATGCGGAAGACCCAAATTAAATAATAAATCCTTTCTCAAGCTTACTGAGTATAATCTGGCAGCGCTTCATCATCTGAGTTCTTTTATTTTTTGATATACCTTCAGTACTCACCCTTTGTTAGAAATGTTTGCCCCATCCCAGATAAATTTGGTCACTGCCACAAAAGCACTGCTGAAAGCCCACTTGAGCAGAAACCTTAAAAAGCCTGACTTATGAGCTGGGGACTGGTGACACAAGGTGACATCGTTTTTTCCAAGCTGCCAGCCCCCACAGAAAACAAGAGACCCAGTGACATGGCATTTACTCATTGGAAATAATGACCAAAGATCACACACTTCTTTTATATGTAGCTCTTGTGGTTTAAGCACATGTTGCTCTCAAAAGGGAAGACGGCAAACTGACCTTTCCTGTAATTACCTGTGACAGGCTTTGTTTGCAAAAGCCTTTTACTCAAAGTGGTGATGCAAGAGTCTGCACCCATTAGCGAGGTCAGCTTATTAAAAAAGCCATCCTCTGGTACTCAGCATGTCTTGCTGCAAAAAGTAACTTTGTGTGTGTCACTGAAAAAAGTTATTAAAAAGAAAAAAAAAATAACTTTGCACCCTGAGAAACTGGGAGAGGCTCCTGAAGTTAACAGATTCAGACACGCATCCCAGAGTTTGCTATCCCTGTCAAAGCCTGAACACAAACTCTCCAGTCTAGGGAGTCTCACAAGTTGCAGCTGGTTGGTAAACACACACTGTGCAAGGGCACCACACAGAATGTACGCAATGGATGGTAGGCTGCAGGAAGGGAAAGGTTAGTGGTTTTTTATAAATTCACTATTAAGATGTCGTAAGCATACAAATCAACTGTCCATAACCACTGCTCTAGATTTCCAAAAACATTTGCCTCAGCACTTAGAAAAAATTCATCCAAAAAGTACACACTGTATCCCCGTATGGATGGAAGGTTTGCATCAAAAATAATACCGATCATCCCCACTTGG
Organism: Falco punctatus; assembly: GCF_963210335.1. Classification (NCBI taxonomy): domain Eukaryota; kingdom Metazoa; phylum Chordata; class Aves; order Falconiformes; family Falconidae; genus Falco; species Falco punctatus. The sequence continues at coordinate 121,465,743 of NC_137582.1, read as the reverse complement.
GCTTGCTTCATGCCTATAAAAGTAATGAGAAATATTATAAAGGCTACTGGTGATTGATATTTTTTATTTTAATACCCTAAGCTTTCTCAGAAGCTCTCTTGGCACACACCTTCCTTACTGGGAAAGGCTCCCAATCTGAATGTCAAAGCATAAATGGCTTTAACATACCCTTAACGCCGCTCTACTTGTGCGCACAGGTACATGCGAGAGGTCTGCTCAACACACTCCTGCTTGTGACCTCCCGTGTGGGAGGTTTGATGACTAACTTTGTCAGGAGCTAAGTGTTCTCCTGATCACTGGTCTAGAATCATTGGTGTGAATCATTACTGCTTTGATTATCTGCAAAGGTCTTATAATACTACCCAACACTGGGGTTTGCTTTAGCTTTCAAAGCAGAAGTTAATAAATTCAGCTGCCAATTGCAATCCTCTAGAACTGCCATCTCAAACACACAAGGACCAGAAAAGGAAGGCTTTGTGATACTATGAGAAAGGAGCCACCTTGATTTTCGGCAGGATAATGAACCCATTTTGTTTCCAAGCAGGAAGTACCATGGGACAGAGGCCAGTAAAACTCTATAAAGCCAACGTCAGGCAAGGACAGTGCGTAACAGAGTATTATGAAAAACTAGCGGGGGTTGTGCCAGAGAACCCGCCAGGTTACAGAAGCCTAAGTCCAGTTCTTGACACCTGTTCTACAGGCTCTGCTGAGTCTGAAAGGTGAAAAGCGGAGCATATCCAAATGCATGTCCATGGGGAACAAGAACCAAAACAAGGGTGGTGGGACATGCCTCATCCTTTCAGCATTATACTCAGGTTTAGCAACTATCGGTTTAGTCTGAAAGTTTGCATTATTTTTTTTAAATACTTATTTAAATAGCAAGCTAACAATCTGAACTCTCACAATTCTGTAAAACGTTTAGTAAAGGAAGAAAATTATTGTTCCCTATAAATTCTCATACCAGTCTCTTAGTTTCCAACTTCTGCTCCAGCAGTTGCTAGATTCATATTTGTGTCGTCATCAGAGGAACAACTTAAATATCAGATCTTTAAAATGCTTATTTTATCTAACTGAAATTAGGAAAATTAACCTAGTTAAATTCCAAGTATAGAAAAAAAACCCCAACCACAAAACTAAAAAACCCCGAAGAAGAAATTACACAGTGATTTATCACAAAGATGTGTAACAATTTTCAACAGAAGAAAAAGTACAGGCCATATAATCCAACATGCCAAGGGATTAAGACAGAAGAATTGGACAGTGCTAACCCCATCACACACAAACCATTTACAAAGCATGTACAAAAAACTTCCCCTTACCAACCCCAGTGTGACCTCTTCACTGTGGTGTTTTTTTTTTAAATACTGTTAATACAACAGATACCCATCTCAATATTAATCTCTAACACAAAGGGGTAACAGCAGACTATGAAAACCCATCATCAAGTTTATTAATTTGTCCTTTTAGGTGTCAAATTCTCCCATTTTTCGTGCAGACTACAGCACAACAGCTGCACAGTTCACCTTATAAAAATAACAAATCCAGTGTTTTCTTTTTGCACTCATCTTTTGTCTCCAAGTCCTCATATGTGTATGCCAAACCAATCCATTCTGCTGTTATTTTGGCCCTTTAAAGCTAGTCTTCATCAAAAAAAGCTTTTCAGACTGGACAGCACCCTGAAGATAAAAACACACTTACTGACATTTAGTATTTGACACACATTATCTGCATGGCCTTCAAATTCAGCAATGGGCACAAAAACAGATGCTGAAATGATCATTTCCACTCACACACCAACAGCTTGTGTTTGCTACTGCAGGTGTTCACAAACCCATCAGTTTACTTGCTTTCCAAAGAATAAACACACAATAGTTCACCACCACCGATGCCCATGTGCTACCCTCCCATGTGCATGATGTACAAATCACATAGCAGAACACATAGATGTTTGTTTTCCTCTTTTTAAGAGGTCAAAGACTATTCTCACTTAAAACTACCTAAGGGTCAGGAGCAGTCGTAAAAAAAAAATAAATAAAAATAAAATCAGGGTCTTGAAAGCTGTTCTGCTCCCCGTGGATGACCTGACATGCTACCCCTTACCTGTTGTTGGCCCTGCTGGGTTTGCTGAGTGGTTTGCTGATTTGCTGAATTAGTTGCAGCAGCAGCCGCGGCAGCTTGCTGCTGGAAGAGACTGGCAGGATAAACTCCCCAGGGCGTAACTCCATAGTACTGGTGAGGGACAACTGCCGGGCCTGAAACACCAAGGGAATCAGTGAGCTTCTGTAGTGTGACATGCATTACACAGCAAACACTCACCAAAAATACCTGCTCATCAGATTTGGCTTAAATCCTATTTCAAGGTGATCTGCTTTAAATCCTTTGCAAACATGGAAGGATTCTGACATTTGTATTACTCATTTTTAAAAACCTTTAAAGTCAGACCTGAAATTTCATCTTTACTTGCTTTTACCTTATTGGATGAGGTCAAATTCTGCTACTAGTGATCCTGTTGAAATTCCATGGTTTTATTGTTGTGCCCTAATTTTACAGTGAAGGAACAAAAGCTTATCTTTAACCAAAGGAGAAGGAAACTTGTTTAAACACAGAGATATACAAGTCTATTCTAATCTCAGATGACATTCACAGCTCAGCAACATCTATCGTTTAGCTCCCCAATAAATAAAGAAATCTCTTCATAGCTGGATAGCATCAATTCTCAAGTGTTTAAAATGTTATTTTTCTAGCCACTCGGTCCTACTTCACATTTGCAAACCACCACGGAAGAGCCTGTATGATCCTATATGCTTTCATATACCCTCCTCCTCAAACTTAAGAGGCTTAAAAAAAAACCCAAACCAATAATCTTGGAGAGTACCAGAAAAAGCATAACGTTTAAAAAGTCATTGTGTTTTATTAAGTCTCAGGACATCACATGCTTAATTTGGCAACAGCAGAATGGCAGCCTATATCCTTAAACAGTTCTAGTTGGCATAATGCTGAGGAAGCAGTGAGTACACTATGCTGAACGGTAGAGTCCCTCCCACCACGTAACACGTATGTGAATCCAATAATATTTTTAATGTCTGTTCTGTATCTTTTGGAAAGGTCAGCAGAAAAGTAGAAATATCTTCTTTGCTTTACAAATACATCACCTATCCCATGGGTTCCTTCCCCACAGTAGGAGTAACTTATGGCATGGTAACCTTTTTAAGGTAGAGTGCCACAGTCACGTTTGACGCTGTAGAATAAGCAAGTCTTCAGTGAATTTGAACCACATGCCTGCTCTTATATGGAGTAAAAATAGCTTCTATTTTACAAGAGACTGTCAGCATTTGAGTTTCAACCAAGTTATTTCAGTACTGCTGTTAGTTACACCTTACAGTAGGTAAGGTAAGTATTTGCCTCAAGAGACTTAAGAACTATTCCCTCAAAAACGAGGGATGACAGTAAAAAGAGATGCAAAAAAACACTGCTGAGTATAAACTGGGTATGACAAAGGGGGGGAAATAGGAAGTATTGTTTTGTTGTTGCTGTTTTTTATACAGTAACATGTGTTTGTCTCAAACTACTACATAATGCAAAAGCAATCCACTGTGCAGCAGTCTGGATCTTAGCCTGGATGAACTAGTGCTCCTGTTACCAATTCAGCAGACTGGTGAGAATCAGCAGCACTTCAAGAGACTAATTTCGTATTTAATAATTAAATATTAAATGCATTATTTCAGAAGTGTAATAGTTACTCTTATTATTTATTTTTAACCACCATACTTTCCTCAAATTTAGGATTTTGTAGCATCTTTAACACATGTGCCCAGCTCTATGTACAGCAGGGAGATGTTACAAGTACCCTGTTGCATTGCTGAAGCACCTGGTATTAGACACGCTGAACAGCTGGGTGTGAATCTCACACTAAAGCTCTGCCACAAAATCCACCCGTGCTGGATTTACTGTGTAAAGTAAATCTTTACACAGTAAAGTGTAAAGTACGCTGTCAGGCTGAGAAGGTGACCTGTCTGTCTTACTCAGGTTTGTCTTGGAGCAGCAACCATTTTTTCCTTACCTTCTAACCTGGAAATTCTTGAGTAGTGGTAGCTAAAATGAAAAAAGCTGCAGAAAATGAATCTGTCCCATAATGGTACTGCCTATTTTGACTTAAGTAGTTACAGACACATAGCTAATCGGTGGGTTATAAACTGTTTATATTCAGTCAATGCAGATCAGATACCAACTGCTAGGGTGTTTCGGCACTCAACAGGAAAATAGTCGCAACTGCTCCATTTTATGCAAGTAATTAGTCTGTGTTTGCCATTAGGCCACTAGGAAGTTGCTGCAATACTCTTTATCTGGGCAAAATTTGGGCATCTCTCTGGGTTATTTTAATCTTAGTTCTGATTATCAAACAAGCATAGTCTAGATGGGGCTTTTTTTCCTAGTTAGTGGATGCTCATCAGATCTGCAAAAGCCTTAGGTGTTTAAAAGAAGAAGAGGCACAAAGACTTTGAAGTTTGCAGGCAGCTGGGCTTAAAAGAGCTGCAAGTCTGGCTCAGCTCATTTGAGCACATGGTGAGGCTCATTACCGATCATTATTCTCAGTGAGGGCAAGTGTCATCACAGCCAGACTTATAAAAACATGCAGATTTTTTCTTTACTTCAGGAGACACTGCACCTGCTTTTACACTTATTAAAGACATGCATACATGAGAAAATAAAAGCCATTCCAGTGCCTTTGAAGTCATATATTCCCATTACTACATCTCACACACTGGCCAGACACCCACAAACATTCCTTTCAGAAACATTAGCAAATCCATCTCTAAGTGTGCTCATAACAAAACTTTTGCTTTTAATGTCAGCCTTCACCCTCAAATCTCTTTAAGCACAAGCCATACCTGCTCTCTGCAGGAACAGCCAGCCCCCTCTTGCCAATGACAAAAACTTAGTGACCACCAGCTTAAAACAGTCTCAAGAACCTCATGGCTGAAAACAAAAGGCTGCAAACAGCAACTTTATCAATTACTAGTGACTTGTGAGGCCACCACTTCAGAATCACCAGTACAGCACCCACAGATATCCACAAAGTGGGGTCTTTTTAGGGATGGGGGTGAGAAACAGCTCAACTCAAACGCTCTGGTGCAGCCCCATGCAAACCCTGCCGTTCAGCGCCTGGGACCAGCACAGATCCAGGAAAGGAGAGGCACCCTTGGCATGACACTGGGCCCAAGGCTGCTGGGGACGGGCCAGCTGCACGTGCTCCCCCAAACCCCGGTCCTAGGCGGTATGTGCATGCATCCATACCTGTCTCCAGCTCTGAGCTGGCTCTGCATGGGACACAGGTCAGCACCAAGTGAATGAGGCTTCTAAGAAACCCAAGCTTGAGAATCATAGTGCAGACACATCCAAACCGACTCTACCTTCAGTCTAGGAGCACTGTGTTTTTCATGTATGCAGATTATTCCAGCATCCACTTCTCTACAAAGAACAGAAACACTTCTACCTGTAACACACCACCTCAGAGGGAATCAACATTTCCCAACTTGTCTTACAAAAGGTAAGAGTTGTTTTTATTTTTTGGTTGTTTTTTTTTTTTTTTTTTTTGAGTAACATCTTTCTCAAACGACAGAAAGCAATTTCATAACACTTGTTAAAGACAACAGTATCTTCCAGACAGTTTAAACACATAAGTGATTTTTTTTCTTGAGTCTAGGAAGCCCTTCCCTCTGCATTCAATTTTTTTAAAATGCTACTATTGTTGGGAAGAAAAGAGTATTATCACAGGGCTGACAGTCTTAAAATCATGAAAAAGCTACCATGACGGCAGAATCTTAACTGACAGAATTATCTCTGCCGTAAAACACACAAAAGTTTCCCCTCTGCTCTAAGAGTAACTGTGAGCAGTAAACTACCAACAACTCTAAACTCATTTCTTCCATCTCATAAACATCTCCAAGTCCTTCCAATTTAACACTCCCATATGGATCACAGAGGCCTTCTGACTTTATACATAACTCTAAACATCTAAATTGTCCCTCACCCCTTCAGTCCTGCACTCAGCCATTACAGAGAAAAGCCTTTCAAAACTGCTCCAGCCTAGACATAAAAGATGCTTTTCCTAAAATAAACATCAACCAGAAGTTTCTCACATTGCCATTTCTAGCTGTTAGGGTCCAAAGCCCAATGAGATGGATGAAGTAGCTCTTATTTCTCAGTGGTGCAACACTATACATTGCAGCGCATTATAATTGTTTTGTTTTGCTTTCAAGAATGAAAGTTTTAAAACTATTCAAATGGAGATCCTGATGCCAAGTTTTGGGATGCTTTAGGTATCCTGGGGTATGTTATTTCCTAGTTCAAATTTATAAGGCCCCGATCAGATATTCAGGCAGTTGCAGCTTCAGTGCTGCTGAGAAAAAGGGAGTGGGTAGCGGGGAAGCTGTTGCAAACACTTTTACTGTTTCCTAGAAATCTGGCAGCAGTTACATGTGGTGCTTCTGTGAAATCAAGACGCTGACCTCCTGCTCCACTGAACTTCAGCGCAATACTTAAGACTGAACACTAGCTTTAGCAGCACTAAGGTGATGCAAAAAGGCCAACCACAATCCTCTTTTTATAGTAATCAGTTACAAAGCACCTCTTCTGACTGGAACTGGAACTGCTTGTGTTCTAGTACTTCTTCCCCGCTACGTCCTGACAAGCTTCCTACTTTACATTTGCCACCAAGAGTTCACGTCATTCATTCACTACCACACATTCAGCATCACATGATAGTTCATAAACTCCTGGACTGTTGGAAATATCCTTGTACCCTAGCTCTTGGCTTTCTTCCATTTAATCACAGTTTCACTTGTTTGCCAACAACATGTTGTTACCTAAAAATCTGGCATTGTTATGCAATCTGCATATAAAATTTACAGCAGCCAAGAAGTCCAAAGCCCACATTTCCACATTATAATCTTCATTCTTTACATACATCCATATGATCCATTAAAAATACCATCCAACTGGGTAACAGTTGCTGAAATCCCGTTTCAGAGCTTGACCTGATGCTGGCCTCAAAGCTTAAAAGCTAAGCAGTGGTTGCATAAGAGCTGTTAAATACGCTGAAAAGTCACGTACCAAACCACAAGGCTGTTTGGCAGCGCACTATATTCATGTAAACCCAACATTTTATGGTTTTGATTTGGTACAAGCTAACCCACAGTGGAAGAGATCTGCAGTGAGCACACAAGTTGCAAACAGAACACAGTAAAAGTGTGCAGGCTCCATTAAAAATCACCACTACTCTGAACTTAGCGGTTTTTAAAGTGTAGAAGGTTTCCTCTCACAGTGGCTCAAGGAAAGCAAAGCATGGTTATAAAAATGCTCTTCTGAAAGTACATTCTTCTTTTGTCCTCAATGCTTAGGCAAGAACTTTATGGCATACGCAGCAAAAGTTCAACGTACAATGTGTTCTTCACACTGCTTGATAAGCTGTTTTGCCGAGCTGTCATCTCAACATACAACAATTTTGGCTATGACAGTTGGAAAGAATTTGGAAACTGATACACGAACGTTTGGGAGAAAGATCTTGCATGAAGACAAGCGCCACCATCTTTGCTTGCCATCTGGAAAACTGCATATTCATAGTGTAAGCCTCACAGCAGATAAGGGATGTTTTCCCCTAGAGAACCTAAAAAGCATAAATTCTTAACAGACTCTTGCAAAAGGGAAAAAAAAATAATCTCATTTGCAGGAGGCACTACAGTAAATCAAGCTAAACAGCAACGAGATACAACCTTCCTGGCAGGAAAATACATCCTCCATCTTCCTAGCATTTAGTAAGTATATTTTAAAGGTATCTCTCTCTACTGTCAATTACCAAGAAACCCCAAACCTGTAGCAACATTTATGTCTGCAAGTGTTCCATTTCAGATTTGCTCTGTTTGTTTATCCTCAACAAAGATAGAGCCCATAGCAACTGTTATACAAGAATTACCACATTTAATCTACAGAAAATAGGGTTTCCAAGAAAATTCTGTTTCAACTCACTGATATACAATTACCTCTCCACAGAAAGTACAATGTGCTAGTATTTAATTTTCACAATCAGACTCAAGAGCAGTTTTGGTACAGAAAATGGTCACAAATACACAGACAACTGAAGTATCTCACCTAATGTCGCAGCTGCTGCAAGTCCAGCTGCATATGGATCTGTTCCTGGTGGAGCAGCACTGATGATGTACGGATTGGGAACAAAGGCAGCAGGAGCTAAACCTGCTGAAAACATACCTGTCAGTAAAAACAAACTTAACTAGAACTCAAGCCCTACCAAAACCCCTCTGGCTACCCAGCTGATGAACACAAAAACTCAGGTTGCTTTAGTATTTTCAAGCTTTTTACAGGTTGTTTTCTATAACAAGTAAGCAACCACTGTGTTTCCCAGAGTCTTAACAGAACAACATCTAGAAGATATAGTTTACATAAAAAACCTAATTCCAAGGACGCAATGCCCCACAAGGAAAGCTGAAGTGGCAAAATACCCTATATACAACATCCATACTTGCTCAAGTATCTCCGCAGCATGGACACACTCTCACTGTTTAGGTGACTAAACATCAGCTAGATATTAATGTTATGTAATTGCTTGTTACTACTCTGTTATTTTCTGTAGCAAGTTGATCAAGAACCAATCTACTCTACTTTCTGAATTCCATGCCCACTACACAATAACAGTACTTCAATTAACTGGTTTGGAAGGAGCTCAGGAGTGTACAGGTACAGGCAACATTGGAGGGAACTATCACTGCCGTGTAGGCATCACCTCCCTCTGCAAGGAAACAGTTTAATCATTAGAGAGATTACAGGTGGGCGGGAGAGGGGCATGGAGGGGAGGTGAAGGTGGAGTAAGTTAAAAAGCTAAATAATTCTAATTCAGCTCTCTCCCTGAACTCCAGTAAGTACACACGACACAGACGTGGAAGAGTCCCAACAAATTTGTATTGGGCTTTCAGGTAGGCAGAACTACCACTTAAATTGCTTATTGTGCTAAAAATATTTAACCCTAAGACAGTTTAACTCTAATCATACATGAGTAGCCCTTCTACAGTTCTGTTTTTCTATGCACAGGAAGTGCTTTCTTCCCACTTAATCTATACTCTTAATAATATTAATCATGTGTTTGCATAAAATGTATCTTTTACTTCAAGTCAGATCCCAGGCAGCTGAGCCACAGGAAGCACATTCAGATGTATACTGAATTGTGCATTTTTCTCCTCACTTCACACCTCACTCAGAACAAGTACTTCAAAACGCTCTCATTACTGAACAGCACTCTCAGCAAGGGTAAGAGTATCATTCCTGCCAGACATTAATGCTCTAGAGCTTTCAAAGTGTGCAAGAGATACCTCCAGAATTTTTCAAGTAAATCTTCAAGCAATATACTGCTGTTTGTGTGTTGATTACCAGTTGCAAAAGCATATTTAGGATTCTCTAAAACGTACCAATCTTTTTTCACTGGTATTTTTTCCAATATACTCTGAGGATTAGCAGAAGTCTAGTAAAATGTAATGTATTAAAGGCAAGACTTACCTATGTGAGGCTGATGGGCAGCTGCCAACGCATACTGCTGCTGCTGTGCTGCTGTTAGCTGTTGAACAGCAAGTGCATTTGGTCTTTGGAACAACTGAAAGGACAAAAAAGCACAAACATGGTCGTTTACTCATGCACAAAAAGCATTCTCTTACTTCCTTTTAAAGCAATTCCTTTACACTAGATTTATTTTCAAAACTACAGACACTCCTCTTTAAAGGGAAATATTTCAAGAGGAATTCAAAAAAACAAACTCCTTTGAAATCAATTGCCTGTGATAATCCACCCGAAAGAAAAAAAGAAATTTATTTCTGAAGTACAGCTAAACCAAAGCCAGGGTTTTCTCTGTGCAATGCCTGAAAGGCGTTTTTTCCCCAGCTCTTCCTCAAACACACAACCCCTGCCTGCAGCCTGTGGATCACCAGTAGCCACTACAAGCACCTCCAGATCTTGAACAACAGTGACTACAGGGAAATCACAGTTACACCAGCAGACAATCCATGTGACTGTCCCAGACAGTCTGAAGTGGCAAGCGGGATGGCAGGGTGGCTGCAGAGTCAGGTGCAGGAGTGAAGATGGCAAGATGCAATGGCTTCAGAGCCATCTAAAGAGCCATCAGATGGGATGCCAGCCTCAGGAGCTCACAAACCCCCAGATCAAATGCTTCCTTTACCTGCCAGCCTTCTATCTCCAGCATCTCCCACATGAATCCAGGCAAGGAGCATAAGCTGTTCTCTCACTAGAGACAGAAACCAGACCTGGTGACTATTTGGTTAAGCCATCCCAAGCATGCACAAGTTTGCCAGCTTACACCTCACTACAGGCTCAGGGAGCAATGGGCAATATTACTGAGAACAGTCATCCTCAATAATTAAAAAAAAAAAAAAAAAAAGCAAAAAGCAGCACACAATTACATTAGTTTTTTAGTATTAGTATTTTTGCTTAGGGGTTTGGTTGGGGGTATTTCCCATTCATCTAGGTCCTTACTAAAAATCTACTACCCAGCTTCCTCTGCCTCTACCCAAATGAAACACTCCCTCAATCAATCCATCAGCAGACCATCGCTCAGCTCCAATTAAAACATTTAAAAATACGCAAGCTGAACAGCCACTCTGAAACTATCCAGAAGCAATGTTCACCCCCAACTACTTCCAAAAATGATCATTTCTGAGGTGTGGATGACTTCACAAACCGCTGTGATAAATGTTTTCTCTCTCTCCACTCACTTCGAGAAAAGTAGGCCTAAACACACAATTTTCATGCCTATTATCTCTGCCCTCCTTTCAGACAAGACAAGTGAGCCACTTGAGCTGTCAGAATTGGCAATAATAATTCTGCCTAAATTTTTGGCAGAAATATACAACCATCAAGAAGAAGCACAGAATCATTTAGAAAATTAGAGGGGGGTTTTAACAGGCAAAAACTGGAGTTGGTCCTCCTGAAAGCAGGATGAGCAACTGTGCTGGTTTTAGGCAGAAAATCCTAAGAGATGTGCAATAGCCTACCTCTATTTTCTTCTCTTTTTACAAGTTCAGAAGGAGAAAAAAAAAAAGAAAAAAAAAGGGGGATCGGTACCCAGTGGAATCTCAGTACTTAGGGGATTCAGAATTGATCTTCTGCATGCCAAAAACCTAGTCGCAACTGTTTTCCCCAAAGACTGCTCATCCCTTAAGATGCTGGGGCCCCTCCAGGTATCCAAGGAGTATCGTAATGCTGCTTAGGGAGAAACAGATCAAATTCAGTTAACTTTATAACCTCCCTGGGCCTAACATCAGGAGGGCCATAAAACACTCCTAGCAGTCTTCAGACACACCACCTTTCTTCCCCCCCACCTCCTTTTTTCAAACATGTCATTCAACAATAACTTCACACTTACACAAAGTTGAGTAATTCTAAGGGGTGTAATCTCTGTTAGCATAGCATCTGTCATTAGTAGCTGGATCAAATGATCTACTGACATCTTTTAATTTATAAAAACAAGGACATCATGGACAACATGACCTACAGAAAACGGACCGAGGGATACTGGCTCTGTAGGAGCCTCCAGCAACATCTCATTCACTGATCAGCATGAGCAGCTATGGAAAAAAAAAATATATCCTCTTAACTGCTTCACTCCTGGGTGTACATACATGTAGAACAGCCATCCTTGGTTTTGTGATCTATTTTTGTATGAGTTCAGCAATCCAATATTTTAGCTTTCTTCAGTTGCAAACACTTCACCAAAACCTTCAATCCTCATATTCTTTTGCTTCCCTGGGATCTGTTTTTACAGTCTGTTACTATGCATTCCACCAAGGTAAACAGCAGAGAAAGTGGCTAGATTATCAGTTGCCTGTCTAAAGGGCAAAAAAGCACTTATCTTCTCTGAAAACACCTTTTCTTGTGCTCAGTTTACCTGTGTGATGACTTCCACACCTCCCAAATGCATCTCACTGATCCATTTTTAAATGGAAGTACTGGCAAAAAAAAACAACAACCAAGCAAAGAAAGAAGAATCCACAAATACCCAAAGTATAAGTATTTCACCGGCTGCTGCTGGTTGTTTTTTTTTGGTTGTTGCTGTCTCTCTCCCCTTCTTGTGAGCACAGCTGATGGCTGCTAAATTTGACTTCCAGACATACAAGTCCTCACAACGGCTTTGTGCATTTGCCTTTTGCTCAAATCAAGCCACAGCATTCAAAATGCTCTGCAAATGGCTGCTGTCAGCAGCTGTTACAAGTTTACCTAAAGATTCAAAGAGGAAGATTGAAAAGATGCCCCTTTACCTGAAGTTACTGGTATTGCAGTAGGGAGGAATAAGGAGCAGAGTGGCTACGTCCTTTCATCTGCTCAAGAAAACCACTAAGAGTAAGTCTGCATCCTCAAGTCAAAGAAACCTAAAGATTCAGCTCCAAGTTCGAGACACTTACTTCCTCGGACAATACTCCTGAGCTTCTTTAAACCCACACACAAACATTCTGCATTCACACTGTGTTGCAAGGAGAAGGAAGGGCTGGATTCCTTCCGCCTGCAGCATATCTCCTTTAAAACCTTTATGGAGCTTCCCTTCCAAAGAAGGGTCAGATAAACGTTGGTATCTAAGCCACACACTCGGGCAGCAACTGAAATCAGCGACCTCTGCCTGCTTTAAATCACAGTTTCTGCCAGCCTGCAAACCCAGACTCTAGACTCTCCCAGAAGAAACTCAGCGTGAGCAGCTAAAACCTTTTTGCAGCTGCAGATTTCATACTGCCTGTAGCATATACAAGGAAGCGGAGCCAACAGAAACGATCACAATTTCAGGCTTTACTTAGCCAGATAAGCCCCTACACCACATGAGCTCTGCGAATCATCAACTCTATGTATTTAGGAAGAGTTATTAAAGCCTCAATGCACTGCCTCCATCTGCTGACAAGCAGAAGACCTACAGTCCAAAAAACCTACCTAACAGTATTAAATTGTGGTCTCCAGTAAGTGGAAAAAAGAAATCTCTTTAACATGAACATTAACTAGGATTTACAAAGTGAGGCTGAAGTTATAAAAAAGTACACACGGTGCATTTTAGCCTATTAGAAATGACATTCAGAGTGAAAACCTACAAACTACTGACACAGTTTCAGAGGAGTTCAGTAGGATCACTCGACATTTCAAAAAGCAAGGCTATGTTCCTCTCACACATGTATACAAAATGAAGCATCATTTAAAACATGTGGGGGAGTTCATTGAGGGAATTCCAAGAAACCAGAACATCACAGACTGTATTATACAGTTATGGGAACACTGTAAGATTAGATTTCTGTAAACCAGTTTCTTCTGCAATATAAGCATCTGCCCTCTCTAATCCGATTACACGTGGTTAAGACCTTCCCTTCCTAATATTGCTTTTAGCTGTACTTGCTTGTAATCCCTTCAAAGTATTGATGCTTCCCAACAGACCAAGAAAGACACTTTTACAGATGAGATCCTTTTGTTCAGGACATATTTCCTTCTGACAAAAGATGGAAAAAACTACACTGCCGAAAGACAGATTCCTTTCATATAGGCTATAACTGCAAATACCAAGAAACACTGGCTGCTGGGTATCATATATTAAGAAAATGGGCACAACTCTGAGCCAAGACACACTGCAGCTACACAAATGTGCACTGAGAGCTCACATTTGGTGGAAGAAGGAATCCTTACCTTTACTACAGCACTTTTGCTTACAAAAGCCTGTTGCTTGCATTTACTGTAGGTCTTAGTTGCTACTGCAACAAAGCTGAAATAACAGTCCTTATTACATAGCCTGGCTTGCTTATTCTCAGCGTGACCTGGGTGGGAGCTAAGTGGGCCATAGCGATGGGGTGGGCAGGCAGCTGTGCTCACAGCACCAGAACCTCCTGCTCCCCACCAAAATTCACAGTTCAAAGAGAGTAGAGAGAACTTCAGCTTCACAGGCAACCCAGCAAAGTTTTAAGCATGATTACATGGAGGTGACATCAGCTCTACGTGGATATTACCCATCTACTCTACACAAAGAAAAAAAAAAACACCATGTAGAAGAATAAAAGCCACCTATCTAAAGGGCCAGCCAGAGCACCGTAGTGCAAGCACTTCTGAACCAGCACGCCTTCCAGCTCAGCCTTCCTTTGAGAGTTGTTTTTTCCACCGACTAGGCACAAAGAGTGCCAAATTTTAAATCCTATTTTTTTAAAGACCTGAAGAAACAAATAAAAACTACTTCAACTTGTAAATGAGCCTTAAACAGAAAACACTGACAAACTGCAAGTTACAGGCTTCACATTCCTGCAGTTATTTTCCCATATCTAACAGTTCTTCAAAAAGCATTTCACTCATTTAGCTCTAACATACTGTTTTAAAAAAATACACAAGTTTCACTGTTTGAAAGTAATTTTTGCATTCAAGGTCCTACATCAGAGTAAGACAAAGACTTGAAACTAGCTTTTAAGTTTTTCTTTTTGAACTAAACAGCTATTTACTTTAATCATTAAAAAAATTTTCCAGCATTAACCTCCCAAACATGCTTTGTAATAGAACAACTGATTAAGCTGTAACATAGATATTTACATTGCTTTTAAGACTATGGTAACTTTCTGAAGGTGGGCCTTTCACACAAACGTGGCAGCAGTCTCTCCTCAGTACAGTACCAGCAGGCTATTTTGTTAAAAAAGATCAGGTATTCTAGGAAACCCAGGGCTAGTTATATACCTCACAATCACCTGCAACAAAAGATTTTTATTCTTCGAGGGATATCACACTTACAAAAGGAAACCAATAAAAGTTTACAATCATTACCCAAACTAGCAGGAACAGGAGCGGATTATGAGTCGATCGCTGGATCTAGGCCCAGCATTCAAGAGAAGCCAACAGCGAAAAGCAAGGACTTCAGTTACTTGTCCAGGATGAGAAGCTTGGGTGTTTGCGTGGGAGAAAAGGTCAAACAAACTTGCTGGGCCGAGATAAAAGTTTTGTAGTACTGGACTCTGACCTTCGGTTTTAAACCATGTTCAAGTATGAGCAAGACAGTTTAAACTCATTATTCCTTCAGTAGGCTCCAGCTCGGCACTGCAGAAATTCCAAAGCAGGGCTGGCAACAGCGAGGCTGAACAGTTATTTGACCTTTAAGTCACTTTAAGGGCTGAAGGGTGGGGAGTTTTCTTGTTTAGATGGTTTTACTAATTTAAAACTCTTGTCCAGTGCAAACTTACCCAAGACAAAAGTAATTAATACACAGAAAAGTGCTGTTGATAACTGCTTTTTATATACAGGTCCTCACGACTGCTGTATAGATGGCCACGTTCAGTAATGTCCTGCCTCGAGCTCCCTAGGAGGACACATGTGGCACTACGGATAGCACAGGGATGAAGAAACCATTCCAAGTCTTCTCTGTCCCTCTCCCCAAGACAATAGCCTGAGCTCGTGCAAACCCCATGACGACTCTATGGGAGAGACTGGAGTGGTAGGGTAGGACCAACGGCCAACACTTTACCTGCTGTTGGGAATTGTAATCGAAGAGCCCCACAGTGGCTGCAGCTGAGTCCACAGGTACTTGAGTTCCAGAATAATCAAACTGAAGAGGCTCCATGCCAACATGCTCCATGGGATCCAGAGGGACACTCTGGGACTCAATATTGGAGAAATCCTCCACTGGCTTGGCACCATTAGTACTTGCCAGCTGGGCTAAGCCCTCTGATCCATTCTGGTTTGGACCCAGAAGATCGACTTCACTAGCAGAGTTCTGGCAATTACCAGGTGTACGGCTACGCAGAAAGAAAAGACACTCATCACTAAGCACATCCATTTAATGCTATGTCACACAGCATTGATAAACAGCAACAGACACTAGTACTCACCAGAACTGCTTGTAGATGTTGTGATAAAGAGGGAAAAAAAGAAAAAGATCGTCTGAAATAGTTCCCTAAATGGATTCTACAGAACAATTAATGTATTTAAAAAAAAAAAAAAAAAACAAACAAAAAAACCACCCATAAAACCCCCAGTCCCCCTGCCTCCAAGACCTGTTACAGTACAAGTGTAAAAAAATTCAGTCTCTTTTTCTCCTCAATTGAGACAGTCAGTCATAACGAGACAGGATTTCAGAAATGCCAAAATTATTTTTTCATAAAGCTATTTGGTGATTATTAATCACGTGATCCTCTGGCATGGTATCACACTTCAAACTTTTCTAAAGTAGCTGCCATGGTTTCCTAATTACCCAACATAAGCATTGGACTCGAGTGGGAAACGGCTGATCTCCATGCAAGGGCTAGCAGTATGCACCTCAGCACATCTCATTTGCATTTACAGTTTTTCTATGTGTCAACACAAGGCACAGCAAGTAGGTAAGCTTGCAAGAAATACAAATGCATCGATTACATCAATAGCCGCAATTTCAGAAGGCTTTAATCTCTTGAGAGCTACAAGGAACAAGTCAAAACCCCAACTATAATTTAGACTAGTACACAAGCAGAGCCAACATCTTCAGTTAGGTATTTCCATAGGAACCCCACAGACAGTAATCAGAAACAGGTGTGAAAATGAAACAAGATTACAATATACAGAACTAGGTTTGCACAGAGGAGAGCCAGCAGATGTTATCCTCCACCTTCTCACAGTGCTTCCCTGTGTATAATATAGTGTCCTAATGACACTTTTCAATGAGTTAAAGGCTTTTTCACTACAGCACAGAAACTAGCTTTCAAAAAGCATTGTGTGTGTACTGATTTTGGCTGGGATACAGTTAATTTTGTTCACAGTAGCCAGTATGGGGCTAGGTTTTGGATCTGTGCTGGAAACAGTGTGGATAATTCAGGGATGTTTTCATTATTGCTGACCAGTGCTTACACAGAATCAAGGCCTCTTCTGCCTTTCACCCCACTCCACCCCACTAGCAAGCAGGCTGGGAGGGCACAAGAAATCATGAGGGGGCACAGGAGGGACAGCTGACCCAAAGGATATTCCAGACCTTACCATGTCATGCTCAGCATATAAAGCTGGGGGAAGAAAAAGGAAGGGGGACACACACGTTCTGAGTGATGGCGTTTTGTCTTCCCAGGTCACCATTACGCATGATGGAGCCCTGCTCTTCTGGAAATGGCAGAACACCTGCCTGCTGATGGGAAGCGGCAAATGCCTTGTTTTGCTTTGCTTGCATGTGCAGCTTTTCCTTTACCTATTAAACTGTCTTTATCGCAACCCAAGAGTTTTCTCACTTTTACTCTTCCAGTTCTCTCCCCCATCCCATCGGGAGGGGTGAGTGAGCGGCTGTGTGGGGCTTAGTTGTCTGCTGGGGTTAAACTACAACAGTATGACACTGATTAATTATTAACTAATGGTGCACATACCTGAAGTCTTTGACATCTGCGTCGATTCCATTCTGCACAGGCAAACCATTTGTTTTATCCATCACATCCCCCTCCTCCTTCAGATCTCCTAATTTATCGCCATCAAATGTGCCCTTATTTTTCTTATCCCCTTTGTCATTCTCATCATTCTCTGCATCCCTTGGCCCCTAGGCAAAAGAGACATTATTTTAATAAGCTTAGTTTTCAGATCAATTTTACTTTCATTCTGAGATGGTAACAAATCAAAGAAACACGTCACAATAAAGTCAGTCACTTGTAAACATTAGTTCTTACAAATAAAAATGTAAAAAAGCAAAACAGTCAATCATAATCAAAGAAATAAGGGAACTGTCAATCTTCCAACACAGGTTTTTCTATCTATTTCTATCTATCCAGTTTCTTCCATTCAGTAATTCAGTGTCTGCTTCCATAAGCTCTAAAAATCCCACCCCAAAGTAATTTTAGAGAATACTTACTCAAATACTCTTTCTAGATGGGACTTAGGCATTTCAAAAATAACTCAGGAACTTTCAGATACGACAGCAGGTACTGAAGGGGTACAAGCTGAATAAGCACCTCTTTGAAATACAGTCTAGTGTCAAAGGCGCAGCAACTGACTGGACAAGTGCATGTATTTGAGCAGAACAGGATCCACCTTGGTTTTGGTTGGCATTAATATGATTTTCACAGTGAATTCCAAGGCACAGCTCATTTAAGAGCACTCACATCAATCACTAGCTCAGTCACTGGTTCATGTAATCCTAAAGCACGTTTGGTTTTTTGTTGGGTTTTTTTGTTGTTGGGTAGGGGGTGGAAGGAAGGGAAAAAATGAAAAAAGGATTTCTCTTCTGTTGAACATTCTATGAGTGGCATTACATCTGCAGCATTTCTGCCCTTAATGTCTGCATTTTATTCCACTTGGGAGAAGAATAAAGGGTGATTATGCCAGGGGCAGAGTTTTGAACAATAAAAGGAGAGGAAAAACAACATAATTTATGATAAAAAACCAGCAAGGGGCATATAAACATATTTATCAGACAGCTTTGGTGCTGTCACACAGACAGCCATTCAAACACTGTCTTCCACTTCATTTGAGGGAAAAGTATTCTGTATGTAACAGGGCATTTGAACCCTATATGAACTAAACAATTTTTCCATTCTAATTGGAGGGAAGGATTTTTTTGCCTCCCTTTATTTTAGAAAAAAAAAAAAAAGATTGTTTTAAAAGCAATCATCTTCTGATGCTTTTTCTTAAAGTAAATAAAATCATGCTTTCTAAATATTAAAGAGCAGGCTTGGAAATGCCAATTATAAATACAAATTTGGAGCCCAATTCTCACCACTACAATGTGATATTCACCAGTGAGACCCTCCATTTCAGAACTGGCACCCTGACTGTCAACGTTGTGGAGCCAACACCTCTCTCAACCACCAATTCAGGTGATAAATTGGTTTTTCCACCGAATGTTCATTTCTCAAAAATCATCTTTCTTAGGCTCAGGGTTCAACAAGGTTATCAGGTACCCACTAATAAGGGACAAAAATAAGAGGATGGATGAAAGAAACCACAAATCAGCTCCCTGAAGAGATGAGCACAGCAGTCTAACAGTAACAAACCTACTCTGCTTTTATGCATTTTGACAATTCCTGATCCAGCACTTGGCCAATGAGGCAAAGCCAAGATGCAGCCCCTTTCTCCCCACTACAGGGATGGGGCTTGATTATGCCTTTCTCACGACATAGCCTTAGATTCAAGGCACCAGCAACTGTGCTCCCTTCCCCACCCCACAAAGCACAGCAGCTAATGCCATTTCTCCATAGGAAATGATATGCCCTTGAAAGCATTCTCCAGCTGGAGTGGCTTTTGTAACTACATTACATTTTTAGCATCATTACATGGAGCTTTTTATTCTTAGCCAGCAACAAAGCAGCCACACGCTCATTCAAAAACCACAGGTGTATTTGCATACTTTTCCAATGACAAGCTTAGATGGGGTGTTACTGCCAATGTGCTTATCTGAAGAACCAGGGAATGTCAGCAACCTTCATATCCTTTACACCCATCTCCCACACTGCATCCCCTAAGTCAAGAACAACAGTTAAACTGCTAGCCTACCCGTTTTAAGAGAGATAGCTAAACTAAGAGCAAACAAAAAAGACAGAAGAAACACCTGCCTTTAGGAATGGATTAACAAACCAAACAACCAAGCAGCAAATGGAGAAAGTAACATAATGGGAACTCAAATGTCAGAATCAGGCACACTTACAAATCCTCCTTTCCTTAGGCAGGAATCTCCAGGAGATGAGCTCAACACATATTCCACCATGCTAACTCCAAGTCCTCCACTCTCTGACCGTGGTGAAAGCACTGAGTTGACTTCACTATTCACATGAAACCCCTGACCAGGTCTTCTCTGAACCATAATTGGTTGGGAAACAGAGTGATCTGGAACAAAAACGTGTAATTCTTGTAAGTAGATCCAACTATTCAAAGGAGGCAAGTCATTAAATACGTACTCTCTAGGGTCTTAATTGTACTAAGAAGTGCCAACTTTTTGACTCTGATGATATCCATTAGAAAAAGCAGGATGGCTTTCTCATTTTTTTAAATACTAGAACCTGTAAACCTACAAGTGATAACTACATTTAAAGTCTACAATCATAACATTTCAGAAATTTAAGTCTCTTAAGTAAAGGTTGCAATTAAAAACCCAAAGTTCTAGTTTTTAGCTTTAGTAAAACTCTTGCATTAGTACAGCAAAAAAACAGTCTTGGTTTGTCATTTAAAACACCATCCTGTTGTTACACCAGCCCGCATTTGTTTTCTTGGTCATATGAACTGCCATATTCATGTCATGATTAGTTTCTCTTAGCTGCTATTTCCTCAAGAAAAAGTTTATAAGAACTTCATTTCTTCTTCCTCATTCCCTGTCACCCTGCATCAGCCCCATCCTTTATCATCCCTGCAGTGTGAAGGTTTGAGATCCAACCAGAGCAGACTGAGGATAGATGTCTCCAAATCTTTACGGGCTCCGCAAAAATTGCTGGCTGGGCAGGAGAAAGCAACCCTACATCCCCCAACGAGGGAAGGGAAGAAGTTCTCTGCTCCTGACTGCTCAGACTGGCAACAGTGAGTCAAAAATAATAGGCAGCAGATACAGTAGTTGCTAGGGGATAGTGGAAGGGACATGCAATGACAATGATGCTGTAGCTTCCTTATAAAGCAGGCATAAGCTGTCAAGAGAAGTAATTCTATTCTATCATTACTTCTGGCTCCACTTTCCTGCCTTCCGCCTCAAGCCAGCACAAGCATCTAAATGGCCACAAAGTGAAGTGGACTGGGGAGTCTTTTCAAGGATAAAGCTAATAAACAAAAGAGAAAAGCTAGTTTTAATCTAGATCCATTCCCAGGCAGGTTTCATTGCACTGCTGTATAACTGCTTGTACCACCAGGAGGGGAAGAAAGGAGTGGCCTGCATCAGACAGGACTGCTTCTTTTAGCAGTACTGGCTTTAAATGCTTTAAAACTACAACTTCAAGGCTGAGTAGTGAGGAACCAAAGCCATATGGAAGGACTGCAGTGCATACTGTGGACACAGACAGAAAGGAAAATGGATGGAGCAAAGGGCATCTTACAGAAAACCAGCCTTCATTAGTTCCACTGTTCATGGAACAAACTAGTCTTCTGGCCAAGGACACTTCCACACACCACCTCCAAGCCACGCTCCTTGGTCTGGGGCAGCGACCTTCAGCACGGTTCAGACCATGGCTGTTCTCCTCATTTTAGATGAGCAAAAGGGGAAACTATGATTTGCCTGACTCACAGACACCAGTGCAGGCCACAGCTCAGGAATAAAGGCTGTAAGGTGCGCAGGATTAATTCAGAATAAAATAATATAAAAAAAAAAACCAACAACACAAAAGGAAGCAATGAGAGGAAGGGCTTTGACTCATGAAGATTTGTGACCAGCCAGTGTAGGAGGTTACCTCCCCCAGATGTCTACCCTGCCTGTCTGGTAGATGCAACCAGCCCAACAACAGAGGCAGCAAAGGAGAACATCTCCTTTGCAGATGTTGCTGTTCAGAGCCTGGCTCAGCCCTTTAATCCACCCTCAACTTCAGTTTATATTAATAAAGCCAGGCACAAACTGTTGCTGGGGCCTGGAATGCAGGTGCTGCTACGGAGATCCACTGCGGACAGGCAGGTCAGACAGCTGGAGGCAGCAGCTCCCCAAAATCTCCCCAGTACCAGCCAGACTGCAAGATTCAGCTGATCAGATTTCGAGAAGCTTTATCTTCTTTATTGTGAAAATAGCTTTTCACAGCTATTTTGAAATTTAAACAAAAAATGCCCTTATCATTATCCCAATACCTTCACCCTAATAATGGATATTTTTGGCAGGAAAAAAACCCACACACAACAGTGAAGTCGCTATAATCACATCTCCCCTGCAGCTGTAGTTCTGCGCAGTTGTTTGGAAACTGCACAGGATACACAGCTGTGTTAAAGGAGCATATTCATTACATATAGGAAGCACACAAAATAAAAAGTAAAGGTTAGTATTTCAAATTCAGCATGTGTGTGATTTTTTTACTATTTAATCAAAACCAACCTGAATACTCTCCCCTTAAATTCAAAACAAGAGGGAGCCTCTGATCCAAGAATAAAATCCTTGGCAGATAAACTTCAACACTATTAATTCAAAACATCACTTTTTTTCTTTTTTAAACTGAATGCTGTTGGGGTTTGGTTGGCCGGTTCAGTATTTAAAAAAATGTGAGGTTGTTAGGTTTTGGGGTGGTCTTTTTTTAGTAATCTTGGTCTCTAATATCTTTGTTCAACCTTACAAGTAATCCATCTCAAGGCAGAAAATATATCAAAGTTTAAAGTGAAATTTTAATGGCAATCTATAATTTTTAAGCAGATAAACACAAGGGTACACATGTTCACATTAGACAATCTTTTTATAACTATGGATATCTTTTAACTCTGTCACAAAGCAATGTGGGGTTTTCTATTAGTTTTCTATTATGTAAAACAGATGGTTTTTAATATCTTTTAAAAGATGCTGTGTCATCCAGACTGGCCAGCAATTTTGATCAGATGAGTTGCACATTTCTGCATTCAACCCCAACTACATTAAGTAAATAATTGAGCTACCTGATGTTCCCCAAGCACTGTCTCTCCACTGATCTCCCAGAAATATCCCTTTTGGTCCATCTTTGCTGGAATCATCAGATTCCCAAAACTTTTTACCCGGCAACAGCTGCTGCAATTAAAAAAAAAACAAACAAAAAACAAAAACAAAGCATGATTAAAATAAGTATAAAATGCAAACATAAACCATAAGCGTCTCCTTTCTAAACATGAATCAATCATTAAACACAAACAGATACATGCTTTATAATCAAAACATTTATATACTCCTAGGGTGAAAGCCATATAGCAACTGAGATAATGATTCAACCTCCGCAATCCTCTTACATTCTTAAACGTTTTATGAACCCCACACATATAAGCACATACATACAATTCACATTCTCCAGCCTCTTAGCACAAGAGCTACTTGGCAAGAAAAATATTAGTAGAAAAAACTGTTCTGATCAGAACATTATCATGTGTTCCACCCGAGCTGTGAGAATACCTCTAAAACTACCCAGAGTTTCCAGTGCAAATCCTTGCCTTCAAATACTGAAGGGACAGAACAGCTCAAGAGGTGCCAAGAGCTCTCATTTCTCACTTCTTTAATGACTGCTGAGGACTCTCCATACTATGAAGGTTATTTGTAAACCCTAATAAGAGTGAACAGTTCTGGGCCACTGCACCAGCCGCGCGTATATTGTTCTACCAGATAAAAAAAAAGGTTATGCACTTACTGAGAACGAGACAGAAAGTCATCCTTGGCTTGAATGAATCCAAGGAAGATTGCTCTGAAGTTCAGAAGATGGCAGAAAGAACAATGTGCCCTATTCAGCAGATGTATTTTGAAAATACCAGCTTCACCAGGAAACACCTGCCGCGTGGCATCTACATATGGCAAGGGGAATTCCAAGCCCTGCTTAAGTGCCTTAGATGTCAAGCATACAATCTTCAAATTAAATCTTCCGGCTGAATGAGATGTATGCAATTCAGGCAAGAAACAACAGTACATTCATAGCAAATTAACAAAATAAATGAGCCTTGCCTGCTGAAATTGTTATAAAACTAAAGGAACTAAAGCTTAACAAGTACTTGCATCTGTTTGAAATTACTATAGAACAAACAAGAATCATCAGATTAGTCAATGCCTCCTGTATATTAGAAGTGCTGATAACGCTATACTCCATCAGCAGACGTGCAAATTTAAGGCTACAGCATAACAGAGTAAATAGGCTGCCAGATGAAGATGAAGCAAGCATAAATTATTTTAAGAGCTCCCAGCTTGCAGTGTACTCTGGTTTAAGACAAACAATCAGAAAAATTGTGCTAGCCATTTACTCTTCAATTTAAGGAAGATCTGTTTACTAGAAATGTATTGTGAAGCAGGTCTGTACGTATGACATTAAACCTGAGGTTCAGATTTGGCTAACTGGACAGGTTACACAGAAGACAGGTGTTATAATGAAAACCACACCAATTTTACCCCACATCTGAAAAAGCAGAATTCCTTCCAAATTCAAATAAACCCAAACAAACCAAAAAAACCCTCCAAAAACAACACAAACCCAAAACAAAACAAACAAAAGGAACACAACCCACCACAGATAAGAGAGCAATTACATTCAGCTATTTAACCAAGTTGCTGCTGAACAAAAGTAATCTTGCTTTTGCACCAAGATCAGTAGAGAATAAGATCAATTCATGACTTAAACACGCAGTGGCCTACAAGGGAAGATAAAAAGATGCAATCCTTTTGGAAAAAAAGCTTGTAGAGACACAAGATGGAGGGCAGACACGGCATCTCAGCAGATCTCAGAGTAGACACACTGCTGCTTCAGGGGCCCTCAGTCAAACCTCTAGCTGTACACGAGTGTGCAAGCTTTGCTTGCAGCAGCAGAAACATTCTCCCAGCCCCTCAGCCCACTGCTGCTGCTGACTGTAAGCCCTGAGTAAGAGCTGGCACAGAGCATTTTCCAGCAGAACTGAAACATTTATGCATACACCTGCGTATTGTCTATACAAGCACACAGGAATGTAAAGCAAAGCAACCACCTACAGAAGTTGAATCAACATCTCAAACTAACACATAACAGGTCAAATTTTAGGCTGACATGTGCCAGTTAACACTCCTCTTGTGCCAGGCACAACAGGAGCTCCAGCACAGAGGTTGCCACTTTTGAACCAGCTGAGATCTACCTACCAGGTGGAAGACACCATACACAAGCATGTATGCTGCTTGCTGACACAGCGCTGAACAAAACTTGCTTACGGATGAATGCTGCTCAATTAAACTGCAGCTTTTCTTTTACCAAAAGTATAACTTACTTTCACACCTTAACATCCTGTTCCAACCGACCATAGCCTTCCTCCTACTAATTCAAGATCAAAAATCTTCGGAGTAGTTTTCAAACTAAGGGTGAGATGAGCTCAATCACCTTTTATGCCCACGCACAATGCGGTGTACTCCAAAGTCCTTCAAAGCTATGTGCACTTCAACCCTACCTGGGCGCATGGATTCCAGCACCTGGGCTGTCCCTAGGGCAAGTGAAAGAGCTGTACAAAGTGTCATGGACATGCAGGACTTGTACCCACCCACCCTGCTCCACAGTATTCACTACAGATGCAGAGTCTAGAATCACAGAGTGGTTTGGGTTGGAAGGGACCTTCAAAGATCATCTAACCCACTCCCCACCCCCTGTGATAAAACATGGGCATCATCTTTTCAGCATCTTTCAGGTTACTCAAAGCCCAGCCCAACCTAACCTTGAACACTTCCAGTTAAGGGGCATCCACAAAAATGATCAGAGGACTGGAACGCCTCTCCTATGAGAAAGGCTGAGAGAGCTAGCGTTGTTCAGCCTGGAGAAGAGAAGGCTCTGGGGAGATCTTATTGCAGCCTTTCAGTACTTAAAGGGGGGTTATAAGAGAAAGATGGGGACAAACCTTTTAGTAGAGCCTTTTAGTAGCCTTTAGTAGCAATAGGACAATGCGCCATGATTTTAAATTAAAAGAGGGAAAGTTCAGACTAGCTAGAAGGAAAAATTTTTTTATGATAAGGATGGTGGAACGGTGGCACAGGTTGCCCAGAGAGGCGGTAGATGCCCCATCCCTGGAAACATTCAAGGCCAGGTTGGACAGGGCTGCGAGCAACCTGATCTAGTTGAAGATGTCCCTGCTTATGGCAGGGGGGTTGGGCTAGATGGCCTGTAAAGGTTCCTTCCAACCCAAACCATACTATGATTCTGATGCACAACTTCTCTGGGCAACCTGTTCCAGTGTCTCACCACCCTCACTACAAAGAATTACCTCCTTGTGCCCAAGAAGCCTGTCCTTCCTCTCCCTGCAGTCAAATATTCGTTCAGAGCACTGGCTTTGAGTATCACAACTTTTCAGTACAGAAATACCAAACTTTTGTTTTCCCCAGTTCTTCAATATTTGGTGCACCATCCATACCTAAAAATGCTGTACCTTGCACACGGTCTGTCCAAACAAGACCATTTAATTGCCTATTTTCTCTACAAGGTACCCCATTCTAGTTTCAATCTTTTTCCGCAGCAAGTCATTTCCACACAAACCTCTCAGAGAGGTTAAAATTCAAAATAAGAAAGCATTTTAATCCAGGTGCTAAGCTTCCTCTGGGTTTTTATTGTCTTCTTCCTACTGAGAGGACAAGACTCAACTTGCTCTTTTAACTCTCAAACCACTGAGCAGGAAATACAGCGTTTTCTGCAGCTGCTCCTTCTCTGCAGCCAACAGAAGAAACATCATGAGGTATCAGCATGTCACTTGCTTTTTAGAAATGTGTCGGTGAATTTAGGATTTATCGGTGCACTGCAAACAGAGCATAGGACTGCTCATGATTCTCTCAACTGAGTGATAAAAAAAACCAGGGCAACTTGCACCACACTCCCCTTTTATGTAATCAAAAAATAACTCAACACAACTGCACGGAGCAACAACTGCACGGAGCAACAACTCCCATCAGCAAAACTGATTTCAAAACACACACACTAACCTGTTCCTCCATCTGCACCATGGGGTGACATGAAGGAGGCAAAAGCCAAGGAGCGCTCTCTAGTATTTAAAAACAAAAACACACATCAGATGTGTTACAATTTTTTTTAAGCTTCTGCCACTCCCATATTTCTTAAAATGCAGTTTTTCCACTCCCGCTGCTGCCAACCTAGCAAAAATAACTACTCTCCTTCTCATTCCATTTCAGTGAATTTTGAAGAAGCAAGCAATACAGACCGATTAAACAAAATTTTAGCTACAACTAAACGATTCGCATTTCCTTGGACAAAACCTTGCAGTGTCAAAGGACATAATCTTTTCTGCAGTCACACCGCAAACAAAGGATGAGAGAGGGCACAGGCTTGCAGAAAGGAGACGGGAAAGAATGAGCAGAACAGAGTATTTTCTTTTCAAGGAAAGAGCAACTTCTAGTTTATGAGAAAATTAAACTCTTTTCATAAGCTCCTCAGTTTCCAAAACATTAATAAGTTTTCCTGGTATACACAAGAAAGCAATAGTGAATCTAAAGTAGAAATAAACTTCGTAAGCTTAAGGTAAAAGGCAAAATGGAACTTAAGCAAAATATCAAGTATAATGCAAACCTAAGAGGAAACCAGCACAGAAAAAGGGCAATGGGGAAGAGCCCAGCAACTGCCTGATAAGTAGTCACAGCAATTGGTAATCTCAGTATTTTCAAAGTAATGCTAAAATCTGAAGTAAACATGTAAAGGTTCAGTAGTTACTTCTCCTGAAGAAGTCTGCAGCAGGTAACTAAGTTCAACCTCCCTTCTTGGTTTTAATACCTTCAAGTACTCGCTTTCTCATGCAATATAAACAGTGGCAACAAAATGAGATTTTTCATTTCTACCATTTTAAAATTTACAACACATTTCCAAACCAGCAGCTCCAGCAGAACTTGCTGGAGTTAAGGCCAGGCTTTGACAAGACTTTGTCTCCAGCAGCAACACCAGGCAAGACATTTCCCCCTGCACATCCGAAGAGGCAGAGCCCATGGCCCCCTCCAAGTGCCTCTTTAGAAAGAAAGGGCAATCTTTTGCTGGTCCATATTGCAAATTGGTCAGAGCCCTCAAAAAGAGCAGTCTGCAACTTGGCTGTAGAGATGGCTCGAGAAGGTATGGGGAGAAGTTTGCAACACACCCACAAGCACCCTCAGCCACTGTAAAAACAGGGATACCTTAAACCAGTATTGCCAACACAGATGTGCTGCGTCTCATGAAACACTTTCAAATCTCAACTCTAAGAGAACTACAGACTAAAGATCTGGAAAGGGACATCCACAGACATGAGGCAGCAGGTTCAGACACACTTTATATACGGCTGCACAAACCAAGCACACTCTTAACTGAAAGATAAGGAAAATGAACACTTCATATGAATATGCGTTTATGAACCACAGCAACAAGCTGTGTTATTAAGTGGAACATACAGAGCAAGCTTTAATTTGTATTCTGGTTGCTCATTTAAATAACTATTCCAATTTTCCTGACCATACAAACTGGGTCAGTTCCACAAAAGGTAGCAAGACCATTTCCTCTGGCTGGAGGGCAACTTGAGACTAATTTAGCTCTTTACTGTTTCACCTACCCTCTACCCCCTTTCTTAAGGGTGAAAACACATCTACTTACCAACAACATCCTGAAGAACTGCACCCAATCACCATCTTACAGTTTTTCAGTGAATCACAGACAAGGATTAGAAAAAATTCTAGCACTCACTGTCTAGTACATACACACACCCTTTACTGCACAACTACAACTCTGTCCCCTGTAGAGTTTAATCTTTTCCCCCGAAAAGCACAAAGTTTCTGACTGGAAGCTCTATACCATAAGCAGAAAGAAACAGAATGTGTTTGTAAAACAAACACATTCTGGATGTATTTACAGATATTGGGGAGGGAAAAATCCAAAAGACAGTATTAACAGATGGTAATGGGGGTCCATTTTCTGTCAAGTACTGCTCCAACCAAAACTAGAGGTTTACCAAGAAGTAATCACTTGTACTGAATTATGCAACAGGCTGCCGAGACAGTACATTTCTCCTCAGGGAAAGTTGTCAGTTGCAATGGAAAATAAAAAAATAATTTAAAAAAAAACACCACGAAAATTACTCTAAATGAGTATCATCCAGTTCTTCAGGTTGGAACTTGAAAAACAAAAACAAAACGTGCAGCAGTTTAGAACTAGACTAGTTTATTTGTTGCCCCGTTTTTATTAAAATTGACCCTATATAGTATGAAAATAATCCTTCTAAGCCCAGGGCTTAGAGTTAGGCCAATATTCAATTTAGCAGAGCAGGGAGGAGGGGAGAGGACAGCTTACACATCAACAAAAACAATTCTACAACCAACAAGTACAGAGCCTGTGCATACAGATCCCACTGAGATGAGATTATGAATTAGACAAATTAAGTAAACCGATCCCCTCCAGTCAAGGCAAATATTAAGATAAAAAGCCATCTGTGCAGTTGGAGAACTCAGTTTATCTGCAGCAACAGGTAGGAGAAGGCAAAGCATTTATTTACAAGTCACATTTGGGCAGCACTGCAGGTTTACAAACATTAAGATGTTATCTACCCTAAAAAAATGTTGCCATCTAAAAAACAAACAAGATAAGGAGGCTGAGCACACAACAAGCAATCCCAGCTGGTGTGCCGGCAGCTAGCATTTGCTGTCATATCCCAAAGAACTGGCAGCTTTCTGCCAGCTCAGGGAGTTAAACTGGCTTGCAGGAGGGCCTGATAGCACAAAAAAGAAGGGAGGGGGGCATTATATGATTGGGAATGTAGAGGGGAAGGTTAGAAAAAAAAAACCCAGAAAATAAAAAAATATCCATCTTGCCAGGATGGCAAGCTGTTAAGCAGTCTAACTGCATTTCACTGACCCCACAGCACTAAGCTGCCCCTCCGCAGCTGCCTGACCAGTGCCTGGTGCACTGCTGCACAGCTCTTGCCCCGGGTGCTGCTGCTCTTGCACCCCTTGAGCCATCCCAATGTGCCAGCGTAGCTGCTGCAGCACCATCACATTTTGCAAACACTGCTTCAATCTTCCAATTTCTAATGCTGCTAGCACTAGTTAAGTTGAAGGGGGGAAAACAACAGCTGAACAGAAACGTTACTCAAAACTGTCAATATTCCCCAGCCCAGCTGCCAATGAATCATAAATTTATGAGAGCCCATTAAAGCTATCATTAGCAGGGAAAGCAGAGTCACATGGCTGGGGGGGGGGGGGGGGGAGCGGTTTGGGGTTTGTTTGCTTGGGTTTTGGGTGTCTTTTGGGGGGGGGTGGTGTTTGGTGGGGTTTTTAACTACATACAAGAATGTCTAGGCCCAGTGTCACAACCACCCTGCTAAGAAAAAAAGCACTGGTCACTGGAGAGGCAGGGGCTTATCTGGGACCTAACCAACTGCACCAAGTAGACATCAACATGGATATGGTGAACCACTTATCACTTCAGCCTTTGATGTTTTAAGAGCTCTGCTGTAACAAACCACGGGGATTGTAGCAATTTCACTGTTTGGCCAGTGTCAGACCTACACTAGACCCTAGCACCAAAACCTGACCTACACTAGACCCTAGCACCAAAACCTGCAGGGGACAGCAGCAGGGAGCAATAATTAAATGCTCATCAGTTGAAGTGTAAATGAAAGCACAGGGTAAGATTCACTGTTACCCTGATACTCATACTTCAAAATTTTTGGTCCAATTGCTTCCATTTTTAAAGTTAAGCACCTATCAGTTGCTTGATGTCTTTCTCTTCCCACCCTCCTCCCACCCTCCTGGATTAAGTTACAGCTAGCTGCTCAACCAGCTGCTCTTTTATTCTAGGTGCATGCTTCTCTCTCACCGTAATCTACTACTACCAAATCAAGAATGTTGCCACAGTTCAAAATGCGTGTAAGGCACTGACAAAAAATACCACCTCAGTCTCTCTGTGCTGTCCACTTTCCCAAAAAGACACGGCATGAATATTCAGTATTGCAAAGCTACAGACAGAAGGGATTTAAACGAAGAAAAGCAGGTATCCAGCTTCACTGTCTTGAAGGCCAGAAAGAACGAGAACTTGCATAGCTCACGTTAAAACCTCAGGTAGGTAACAGTGCTGCGTGATCAAAGACCTGGGGAGACAGCACAAGCAGCATGGGCACATGTTCTGGTTTATGTGCAGCAACAAAACCAGCTGGCCCCTACGTGCAACTTCTGAAGTGCTATTCTCTTCCTTCACCCATTGCTATAGACCATCAGGGTTTATTACTTTCCGGTTCAACACCTGCTAAGAAGGAGAGTTTGATGCAAAACTAGTAAACATGTAATTCATTCTGCTTACATGGCTTGTAGTAAGGCTTCAAGATTACTTCCTTCGTTACAGCTAACAACCCGGACAGAGGGCTAAAAAAAAGGGGGAGAACAGACACCCCTTTTAGAAGGCTACATTATCGACTATGTTCACTACCAATGGCCCAAATCTCTTCCATTTTAGAGTGGAACAGAAGGGCTTCTGTGGCTCTTTTTAATTTCACACTTGAGAAAGTACTGCACTTCCACTCACACAGAAATTTAGGGGTGGTGGAAGTGGGGAAGCACAGGATTTTGAAGATGGAAACAGCCACAAAGCAGATGACAGCTGTGGTTTTGTTTTTTTTTTTTTTAAACTATTCTTAACTTTCCCAGATTAGGATATTGTGTTCATCATCAATTATCTATCCTGCTGTCAAAAGGCAGGTAAGAGATTGAATTGTTTGACAGAGCCTTTCAAAAAAATGTTTTCAGAGGCACAAACTCCTTAATTGACCAAGATTATGACAATGTTGCTTACTAAGCAGCAAGAAAACAAGATAAAAAATACGCTAAATGTGTAAACACACTTTTCCTCATCTTTCTCCTCCAGATTTTTCACTATCAACTCAAAGTAGGAGTTTATTGGCATTCCCTGCAGATAAGGCTCAGAAGATACAAGATAAAGAAATACAAATAAAATTTGCTTTTTTCCTCGTTTATTTCACGCTTAAATTTTTTCTTAAGTACACTGACTTTCTCCATGAGTTTCCTTCACATTCCAGGAGCAGGAGGAGAAGAGAAAATCATCAGTGCCTTACTAAGGCATCTAAACAACAGATAGGGCATGCCGCACAAAATCAAAGTCTGTAGGTGAAGAACAGTCTTGAAAGCCAATATGCATACCCTGCAGGGATCTCTGTTTACATAGTTCCTTAAATCGGCCAGCTGGATCTATGGTAAAATACCTTGGGGAAATACAGAGAAAATTCAATGGATAAAGAAAGGAAACTGTGGGACTGAGGGAGAAAAACCTCAAGAGAAACAAGAAATAAGTGTCCGCAGCTTAAAGAGAAGGGTGGAATGTCACCTTTCCTGGAAAAACATGCACGTTCCAGTACGTGGGAAAGCCCAGTGACAAAAGCATGCGATCTGCAAAACTTTCTGCATCACAGTTACACAGGGTGGGGTGTGAGTCATCATTGGAAAGCAAACCTCACATTCTCCAAAAAAAGCAAACCCAAAGTCACTTGTCTCAAGAAGTGGCTAAATAAACTAAGAGATGGTAAAAATCCGCATACTTAAGAATGCTTTCAGGCATTTAAGTTAACATGATCTAATGCCACGTTAAGTACAAAACAAGTGCAGTACTTACTCTTAATGGACTTTCAAAGAGCCTGTGTATTCTCTGTCTGAAAATGGATGTCTTGCCCAAGTGAGGTGTTAAAAAATATTCACAGAACATTCACACCCCCGTCATTCCACTGGCATGTTTCATATGGAAGCACATGAGCTGTTCTTCACCAGCTTTAGATGGGTTTTTAATGTCATGTTTTCTCCTTTGTAAATAATTTTCACTACTCTTAGTCAATAGTCTCAACATAGGTTAATATAGAGAAACAGAGATTTTCCTATCAATTGCTGTCAAATTAAAACACAACTCAGTATCTTCCAGAGAAGGAAGGGAAAGGAAGGGAAAGGAAGGGAAAGGAAGGGAAAGGAAGGGAAAGGAAGGGAAAGGAAGGGAAAGGAAGGGAAAGGAAGGGAAAGGAAGGGAAAGGAAGGGAAAGGAAGGGAAAGGAAGGGAAAGGAAGGGAAAGGAAGGGAAAGGAAGGGAAAGGAAGGGAAAGGAAGGGAAAGGAAGGGAAAGGAAGGGAAAGGAAGGGAAAGGAAGGGAAAGGAAGGGAAAGGAAGGGAAAGGAAGGGAAAGGAAGGGAAAGGAAGGGAAAGGAAGGGAAAGGAAGGGAAAGGAAGGGAAAGGAAGGGAAAGGAAGGGAAAGGAAGGGAAAGGAAGGGAAAGGAAGGGAAAGGAAGGGAAAGGAAGGGAAAGGAAGGGAAAGGAAGGGAAAGGAAGGGAAAGGAAGGGAAAGGAAGGGAAAGGAAGGGAAAGGAAGGGAAAGGAAGGGAAAGGAAGGGAAAGGAAGGGAAAGGAAGGGAAAGGAAGGGAAAGGAAGGGAAAGGAAGGGAAAGGAAGGGAAAGGAAGGGAAAGGAAGGGAAAGGAAGGGAAAGGAAGGGAAAGGAAGGGAAAGGAAGGGAAAGGAAGGGAAAGGAAGGGAAAGGAAGGGAAAGGAAGGGAAAGGAAGGGAAAGGAAGGGAAAGGAAGGGAAAGGAAGGGAAAGGAAGGGAAAGGAAGGGAAAGGAAGGGAAAGGAAGGGAAAGGAAGGGAAAGGAAGGGAAAGGAAGGGAAAGGAAGGGAAAGGAAGGGAAAGGAAGGGAAAGGAAGGGAAAGGAAGGGAAAGGAAGGGAAAGGAAGGGAAAGGAAGGGAAAGGAAGGGAAAGGAAGGGAAAGGAAGGGAAAGGAAGGGAAAGGAAGGGAAAGGAAGGGAAAGGAAGGGAAAGGAAGGGAAAGGAAGGGAAAGGAAGGGAAAGGAAGGGAAAGGAAGGGAAAGGAAGGGAAAGGAAGGGAAAGGAAGGGAAAGGAAGGGAAAGGAAGGGAAAGGAAGGGAAAGGAAGGGAAAGGAAGGGAAAGGAAGGGAAAGGAAGGGAAAGGAAGGGAAAGGAAGGGAAAGGAAGGGAAAGGAAGGGAAAGGAAGGGAAAGGAAGGGAAAGGAAGGGAAAGGAAGGGAAAGGAAGGGAAAGGAAGGGAAAGGAAGGGAAAGGAAGGGAAAGGAAGGGAAAGGAAGGGAAAGGAAGGGAAAGGAAGGGAAAGGAAGGGAAAGGAAGGGAAAGGAAGGGAAAGGAAGGGAAAGGAAGGGAAAGGAAGGGAAAGGAAGGGAAAGGAAGGGAAAGGAAGGGAAAGGAAGGGAAAGGAAGGGAAAGGAAGGGAAAGGAAGGGAAAGGAAGGGAAAGGAAGGGAAAGGAAGGGAAAGGAAGGGAAAGGAAGGGAAAGGAAGGGAAAGGAAGGGAAAGGAAGGGAAAGGAAGGGAAAGGAAGGGAAAGGAAGGGAAAGGAAGGGAAAGGAAGGGAAAGGAAGGGAAAGGAAGGGAAAGGAAGGGAAAGGAAGGGAAAGGAAGGGAAAGGAAGGGAAAGGAAGGGAAAGGAAGGGAAAGGAAGGGAAAGGAAGGGAAAGGAAGGGAAAGGAAGGGAAAGGAAGGGAAAGGAAGGGAAAGGAAGGGAAAGGAAGGGAAAGGAAGGGAAAGGAAGGGAAAGGAAGGGAAAGGAAGGGAAAGGAAGGGAAAGGAAGGGAAAGGAAGGGAAAGGAAGGGAGACAGAATCTAATCTACAAGCGCCATGAATTCCCTGAGGTCTTTCAGTCTTTCACCTGAGAGAGGGCACCTTCTCAGGAATCCCACCACACAACAGTCCTGGTTTGCTGTTTTCTCCAAAATAATTTTGGGGTTCTAGGGATTATTTTAATTTTTTTTACCCTGGTTCAAACTAGGTAACAGAGATAGGATGGACTAAATGTGAAGAAAATAAGGTAGCCTGAACTTGGAGACAGGAAGGTAAAAAGGAGGGCTCTCCAAAACAACAGACCTGTATCAAGCTGACCTGCTGTACATTAATATCCTCCTACAAGACACGATTTTCTCACCTCTGTTCTTCTGCAAGCCTCTGAAGGGACTGACTATAAAGGAAAAGGGAACAAGGCAAGGAAAAGAAGCATTTACATCCAACTCTCAGGAACAACACAGCCAACTACAGTAACGTGCTATTCTTTCAAGTCACCCTAAAAAAACAGGTAAGTTATCTCTTTTCAAAGAAAACCAATGACCATCTCCCCCAAATCTGCCACCTCCTTGCTGCACTGTGAGATTATAATAACTCTTACTGAGTTTCTATAAAGTTAGAACTGAAAGGCCCATTATCTGACAACTCCTGCTCAGTCCTTTGGACAGGTCAAAGCACTTATCACTTCTGTAGCCCTTGATTATGTTGCCCAGATACTTTAAACGTTAAACACAGGTCTGTGCTTTATGACAAGAGCCAAAAGGTGGCCAGGAGTGGAAACAGGGCAGCAGACAATGACAGACAACTAAACCCACAATATTATGTGGTCTGAGATCACTGGATCCCGAAATAAACATGCTACAAGTACTGTAACACTTGTCACAAGACATATTTCTAACTGTTCTTTTACAACCACCATTTTACTGTTAGATGATACAACAGGTGGATGGCTTAGCTGTTCCTCCTACTAACATGTATTCCAGCCTGACAGGTTTTTATTTTGTTAAAGCACACACACACACACACACACACACACACACACAAGCATCACAGCCATAATGGAGAACTCTCAAGTTCAGAATCATTCCAGAAGCCTCAAAACACTGTTATTCATTTTCCTCCTCCCCCCAAAATACACAGATTCTTTTCTATAGGCCTTTCACTCACCTCTCCCATAGCCCGTCCTTCCAGAGCAAGCGCTTGAAAATCATGATTCAGTTCATCCATGGAACGCACCTATTTATAGATGGGTAAGAAAAGCACATGAGGAAATGTTTGTATTTGTGGGAGTTTTTAAGGATAATCACACTTCATAGCAATTTTTCTGATACAGACTGAGAGATACAGTCCATATTACAGCATATAACAAGGTTATTGAGCTCCAAGAGATGACTTACCTTTAAGACTCCCAGAAGCTACAGTGTTTACAGTGTTAGATTTATACCCACACAAAAAAGGAAAAACTAGCAATTACTTTTAAGACACACAAAGTATAACGCAAATGCCTTTGCTAAGTTTATTGCAAGAACTAATATTTCACAGTAAGATGCATGATCTCAGGTGAGGGAGCCAATGCATAACCAAGCGAGTCAGCATCATTTCCTTTCAGGTGAAAATCAAGTAAAGACTTGTATAAAACAGGCAGTCTTATATTCAAGTTACATTGATACAAAAGAGAAAAACAATGGTAGAAACAAAAAGCAAATTAAATTAAATAACGCCATTTGAAATGGGGGGGCAGGGGACAAAGAAAGGAGAGCAAGCAATGCCTTAAGAACAGTTGCCTATTTTAGTTACTGTACCCCCAGCATCTCAAACTGGAAATCCAGAAGCACAGACTGGGATGCAAAGCACCTTAAGAAAACCCCTAATGGAATATGACTTTTTCCTCATTCTCAGGAAGTTGGCAGCATGTGCCACAGCAGCCATGCAGCTCCATGGTTACGCTAAGGACCCCAAGACTGGCCAGCTAAGGCAAGGCAGGCAAGGGAAAGGCAGTAGTGAAGCAGTCCTTCCAGGTTCAGGCAGGACAGAGCTCCGGCACTGTGGGAGCAAAGGGACAGCCCTGGGAGGTGACACTGACACTGGCCTTGCTCACCTAGAGGACCTGCAGCTATACATATACTTGGGCCGTTGTGTCATTTTTTGTTTTGGACCATAATTTGATGAAATTGATTGAATCAGAACAGAAAAAAAAGCAGCAACTTAAAACCGTTAGCTACACAAGTCAGGTATATTAAAAATGCAAGAAAACACTTCTGATTTTCATTCCCAAATCTCATCCAGACAAGTCCCTAAAGACACAGCCATTGAGCACACACACCAAAGAGAGAAAAACATCCAACTATGGACCTGAGGACAAAGCACAGAAGTTCAACCATGTGCTAGGCTTCAGACTAAATTATGGTCCTCCTCAGGTAACACACCTGTATCAAAGCAGCGCTTATTACAACAGCCACAAACATGTACAGTGGCACATAGGCAACACTACATGCCTCCTACTCAATGTTTACATAATCCCTGCTACTCAACAGATCTGATACACCTTTCTGCTTGAGCAGGGGTAATGTTTTACAGAACACTTATTTACAAGTAATCCATACACTCTATTCACTGCAGTCCTTCATAGGCTCCTTGCAGGATGCTGAAGACTAATACACAGTGTTTAGTCAAGTCATCACTGAAGACGTACCAGGTGACTTGGACACAGCCTCCTCTAGGCCCAGGGGAAGAGGTCAATAATGCCTAGTGTGTGATTTATAGGACAAAAACCCAACCGGTTTAAATGCTCACACATGACCCTTCCAGGGACCAGTGCTGTAAGCAGTTACACCGCATTCACTGACCTTAACCCTGACTTCTGATACTCATGACACTATTTCCAGCAGAATCAAGCCAAGACTTTGTTGTGATTACACTTTATTTCAATTTTAAGACAAGATTCAATAGACCTCACCTAGGAATATCAGATGTAGGGAAAGCACCATAGATAACCTGCAGAAGTCCTCTCCAGTCTGAATCCTTCTACTATTGTGTGACAATACTACTTTGCAAAAGATTATTAGATAATTTAACAGTATGTTACTACACATATATGTAATTTGCAAATCCTCAATGTCCAGCCACTCAGAATCACAGTTTAAAAATAAGGTATTCTCTTATTACTCTATCTCAATTCAAAGTTATTTTCAGCTATGCCTCAGTCTTGCCACCTTCTGCGATGAGACTTAATCATATCAACCATGAACACACAGAGTAAAAACAGGACTCCACCTTCCAGAAACCACAGAACCAGGCAACACCAAGGACTTTACTGTCAACTCACTGATCTGACAGCTAAGGTATATCAGTTGCCTCATGTGAGACAGACGTTAGCAAGACCAAAATCTTCCATGAAGCATTTCAAGCTGAACTTACAGAAAGTGCTGCAAGCCCCGGACTTGCTAAGCCACAAAAGCTCTAACAGCAGCAAATTACCGTTTCAATGAGACACCGGAGGAATAGACAAGCTATACAAAGAGATGCAGTAGGTGATGTTCTTTACCCTCACTGCTAAAGCAATACCCCAGCAAATCACAGATGCAGCCACAATGACACTGATCCAGGACTCACAGTGCTGTGGAAAGTGCCAGTGGAGAAACAGGGACTGCTTAGTGCATGTCCCCCACCTTCTCCAAAACAAATAAACTCCCAAAGGTGGATGTTGTGCTGTGCAAACCTCAAAACAGAGCTGCTAGAAAAATATAACCACTACATTCCTAGCATAAATCAAAAGGATATTAAAAGAGATTTCTATTTTGTTTTGGTCACATCCCAGCCCCATCAGCTCCCTGCTGCCAAGCGAGCTCCTCTCACAGCTTTATTATAATGTATATATAATACAGCTGCATTAAAATCCCTGGTCAAAGCCCTGTGCAGAACATGCAGGCAGTTTCCAAACAAGAATGAACTCCTCGGCCCCTTCCCTCACCCTTCTCTATGGTACTTGAGCAACTTACACCGTTACCCTTACCCTACCAAACATCTTTTAAAACGCTAAACCCATGTATTTTATTTGTTCACATTCAATGCAAAAACATTTTCACAAGTGTCTTGTTCAAGCATTTGTCTTGAGTAGAAAAATGTGTTATCATCATGCTAAACCAATTACAGCAGCGTGAATATGTGATTTACATCCATGTGTGAAGCCATGCTCCCATGCTGGCCTGAATTCTTGGTGGAGAACCTAGAGCTGGTGTAACTAGAAACAATATAATCTTCATCGCAGTCAAAGCATTCAACAGAACTTCACAATCCTTCACCAGAAACCACAACATTTTAGCAATTCCTGTTTCTCCAAGAGCTACAGTCCAGTAAGCATATACAGCTCTCCTCAATGTTGACCATTTGTCCGTTTCCAGCGTGGATAAGCATGTTTGCCTTCCAATGATGCCATGATAGTTAATTACTACAGAGGTGATACAGAGACCAAGATAAGAGTGGTAAAAGGCAAAAAGCAGGATAAACATGAAAGCCAAGTGTACTCCAGCTGTTTCATACCTGGTTGGTTTGACTGCACACCTAACAGCACGCTATTATTTTTACTCCTCTCTTAAGGGTCTGAAGGGTCTTAGATCACAAATTGCTATCCTAATTTCCCTGTTAAAAGATGTACAGCAGAAACAGACTGCCTCCATCTCCTTCCCAAACATATTTTACCTCAGTCACTATCAAAAGCACAACAAAAATAATATTGGCTTCTCTATCTGCTATCAGAGGTCACGTAACAGAAGAGGTTATTCTTCATTACAGATATTTTAAGTCACACCCCTAATCACCTCTCTTTCAATTCTAACAATTATGCACAAAACCATTTTCTAAGTCAGATCTTCCCACCTTACTTTCAGGCACTGTATGCTCAAACCATATATAATCACCAATGTTGAGGCCCTTCCTCTCAGTCACATAGTTCCCTTATCACCACTGATCATTGTATCTATTGTATAGCCTATGTATACAGGCTAGTTTATTATTCAGTTTTAAAAGACTGTACCCAAAAGGTCCTCTTCTCATTTCCCCACTTCTATAATACTAAATAGCAACATCTTTTCACCTCATTTTCTCACATGGTATGCACAGTATCCCAGGGCTCCTTCATTTCCCTTCAAAAGAAGAACAAATAGCTTCTGAAACAGCAGAACATAAAGCTAGTAGCATGACTTTCTACAGCTTGTTATTCCAAAAGGCAGGCAAATACTCTGAAATGGAACAATATAGATGGGCTTCCACCTCATCGGGATTTATTCCTGTTAACTACACTGACATGTAGAGCAGAGCCATGATGTTGTAAATACTAGAAACAAGCAGGTCCACAGAGAAAGAACCTCTTCATAGATGAGCACTAACGTGTCAATGATTTGATTACCACAAAATCTCACTCACCACTAAACCAGAGGTTTGAAAGAAATCCAAAAGACAACGCCAAAATAAAGTGGCTGCACAAGGGAGCGATGCCCTGACATCTGGATACAATAGGACAACCTGGTTCCTTGGAGGAAGAGGTGATCTTAAGAAACATCAAGAACCACAAGAGAGGCCAGCTGTAGTCTCAGTTGCTTCATAAGTGATCCAACAAAACCAGACTCCTCCTCTCAGCCATCAGCAAACCTCAGTTGCACCTCCATTCCCAGCCTCTTCCAGGCATACTATGCCTCTGCAAAGCAAAATGCAAAGTGCACCTTCCTTGCCAGCTATCAGCAACAGACCTCCCTACCTTATCAAGGGCACTCGTTCTTTCTGATAATGCAGAAAACCAGCAAGCTTGCTTTTGCATCCTACTTAACAAAATTAAGGCTCTATATACATCAACAACACTGCTACTGAATGACAGTTACAAAGCAATTCCACTGCACAAGAATATTCCTCCCCTTCACGTTAAATGCTGCATATGCACTCAGAAATTACGTCAACCCCACTGAAATTAATGAGAATCTCATTCAAGAAGAGTAATTTCCACACAGGCTAACATATGAATGTATGTCACTGTAACACACTACAGCTTATAACCACTTCACTGACTCCTAAATAATTTTCTGCCTTCACAGTGGAAGCACGCACCCCAAAGCGGAGCTGCCCAGCACACTAACTAGGAGCCACACCAAGAAGCTGAAGTAAACCCACAGGATTGCTTTGCTTCACTGAGGCTGAAGTCAATTCAGTCTCTCAAAAGGCCTCTTAACCAATTTTCACCTTTGCACCGAAAAACATGCGATAAAGCGAGAGACAGCTGTATTACTCATTACACAGTCACTCTAGGTCAGACCTCCAAATCTTATTTTCAGTGTCCTGAATAAAAACCCTTGGCCTCATACATGCTGAGGCTACAGGGGCCTTTCCAAGTTTCAATAGCAGATACACACTACCTATTTGAGAGAGGACAAGACAAAACACAGAACGCTTTCTGCTCTCACCTACTGCAGATTGCAACAACACGAACCAATTTCTCTCTAGGTCAATGGCCACTTTCAAAACTCAACCTCCTGCACAGCAGAAGAGCTTCTCAGCAGCTCTACACTGAACATATTCACTGTGGATTTTCCAATCCCTCAAGCAGCACACACCTTATTTATGTCAGGTAGTCACCTTACACACAAGACAATTACAGGTTTTTATTTCTTTTTCAAGTAAGATTAGAGGGCCTCACCATTGTAAAACTCAATGCCTGTAACTCAGAAGCAAATGCTTTTCTGATCCCAAAGGTACACGGACCCTAGTCCTTGTATGTATCTGCAACACTTTTGAATTTATACAGCTATATAACAAATACAGAAAGCAATATTCCAGCAGCTAAAAATGTTCTATGCACTGGTACTGTTTGATACTGGACCTTCCGCTCACCTACCAGACCACGGACCCAGGCAAGACACTTTTCCCTGCCTCTGAGGCCCCCTGAAACATACCCCATCACAGATATAGCCTGTATTTAAAAGCTTTGGAAGTTGTCTCTTACAGAAGAGCAAAGCGGACTCAGGCAATTATCCCAGCTATCACCAAAGACCCAAGGGTCTCAGTGACCCACACAAAAGGGTGAGAGTGGAGGGAACAATTTACAGGCACAGACCAAGACCAAATCTCTCCTGTTACACCTCTAACAAGCCATCCCAAAACAGGGCCTGACGTCCCCAGTGCTAAAAAGCTGCAATGCAGTAACAGGTGAGAAGGGAAACCTGCAAAACCACCAGTGTGCCCACAGAAAGAAGCAATAAAAAAAAGCACCTGATAGGACACACTGCACTGCTGGTACTGAAAACTCCTGTTGATTTTAACATAGCAAACAACAAGGCCCACAGGGCTAAATGGCACTTGTCAAAAGCAATTCTGCAGTCAGTTAAATTAACAGGAACTGTGGCCCTGAACTGTCCTTACAATTACTAAACAGGAATTTGAAGGACCTAAAAAATTAACATGAGAGCAACAGTATTATTTACCTTTGGACTTCCAGTACCACATTTTTTTATTCTAGAATAATCCAAGGGTTTTTTCCTAAAGTGATAGCTACCAGCAAAGTAGCTGAATTATAATTTTAAGTAAATATTGATGTCAACAATCAGTGTTAACACTGCACTTACATTAAGCAAATATGGTTGCTACTATGACCTTTACATATGAATTCAAAGTGTAATACTGTATTACATTTCATGGTCTGTCAGGGGATTGTATACTAACCTTATATATTAAGGAATCCCCATTTATGTAGAATTTATATTCACCTAGACAGACACAGAGCAAAATTATCAAAGACTAAATTTCATTCTTAATCACAAAGGTTTTTTTCTTCCTCCTTACGCAAGTAGTGTTTCCCAGTAAAAGAAAGGACAGGTGGAATTCAATAAAGAAGGGAGGAGAAGGAAAAAAAAAAAAAAAGCAAACATACAAGAGAAAAAACAGACAAACAAACCATCTAGAAAAGTCCTTTGGAGAAAAAGAAACTGACAAGTAACCCTCTGAGAAATACTCTAGCCGATGATCTAAACAAGTTGTCTCTAAAAGTACACCATGATGTCTGAGCATTTATGATTTTTATTTTTTATGTTGGACAGCATTAAACAGATAAAATATCTGAATTTATTAGCAGTTTAAACCCTCTTCTGTTGCTGTTACTATCTATTTCTATTAAGCCAATTATGTTAAATAGGGTAACCAGAGCAAACTAGAAGGCTGCTTCTGTAAGCCTCAGCTCTCCAGTTTCTCTGTTTATCCTCTCCCTAACGCTACTCCCCATGTGGCCCCATTTCAAAGGCTGCCTTTCTCCTTCCCCAGTACTTTCTTCCACCAGGATCTATCTAGCACCCAGCTGTCCCTTCCTTAGATTAGAACACTTATTCTCTCACTACCCCTCTCCCCCAATTCTACTTCTGACCAGGAAATAAAAAAACCCAGAACAGCATCTGCTAAAACTGAGGTAAGTTAGGCACTGCAAAGACAGGATTTCATAAAGTTGGAACATGTAAATGCCTGCTTCCA
Source organism: Falco punctatus (assembly GCF_963210335.1). NCBI lineage: Eukaryota > Metazoa > Chordata > Aves > Falconiformes > Falconidae > Falco > Falco punctatus. The sequence continues at coordinate 121,423,075 of NC_137582.1, read as the reverse complement.
AAATGTCTTTGATCTACAGTAAATTACAGGGCCGACTGCAGCCTTCAGTCCTGCCAGCCAAGCAAATGAACTCCAGGGTATCCAACAGACACTATCATAAGGAGTTGTGGGTGAAGCATCCTGAACTTATCTGCCATCCTGGCAAACAAAAGCATGGGCAAGAGCCTGGTGCTGGGACCACAAATCCCCAGGAAGGGCTCACTCCTCAGCCTCTGCTGATGCTGGCTGTGCTCCCAGCAAGCCTGAAGGGAGCTCTCCCACCGTTTAAGCTCTGCCCAAGCTTCATGGGACCACCTTGCTATGAGACCACTTGTTTTGCTTTACTACTCCAGCAGAGCAATGCAGGAAATCATGTTAGTTTTATACTTGCCTGGATAGATCAAAATGTTACAATTTCTCAGCTCCTAAGAAGAATAGCATTTATTTGTTTCTGTAAGAAGAGATGAGAGATTCCCAGTTCTCCCTGTTTGCACAGGTACATTCCAGGTGCTTACCTAGAGCACTTCAAAAGTGTGATTACTACTTGGATATTTATTTTTAATTCATGTGCACTCCGCAAGTGTGAAAAGATAAGTGTCACATAAAGTTTCCATCCATTAGGCCTTCACATTTTGAGACTTGTTTAATTGGTAAAAGATGTAAAAAAAAAAAAAAAAAAAAAAAAGGAAAACACACCACACCACAAAAAAAACACCCAACACACCTCCCCCCACCCAATTAAAAAAGAATAATCTTAATTTTCTTGTAAAACATTCCCCGAAAAGGTCAACATTACTACCAGAACACCAGGACTTTACTACCAGAACACCAGGACTGAGGCAGTAAGAACAGGAAACACCAAAAACATTCAGGCTGCTGCCTGGATAAAGCATCCTTAGAATAGAGAGAACGAAAAAAAATACATATAGCATACTTTACAGCACTTGATTTATATACTCACAAGTTGTTAAACGCTTTTTAAATTAACCAAAGGTTTACAAATTTAAGATGGAAACAAATGCCTCCTACTGAGCTGTGGGAGACTGCCTGTTTGTTTTGTTTGAACAGCTCACATAGCAGGTTATTTAAAAAATATCTACTCTGAGTGCATACATACACACATATATAGTATCTAGGAGAGGAAAAAAAAATATTTACCAGCTGACAATAAGAAAAGCACTGCACACTGTCAACAACAGGCTTGCCACTAACAACTAGATCCAGGGTTAAAATATGTCGTTTCATCAACTGATTACAGCACTATTTTTAGTCCTCTCCTATAACAATAGTTAGTAAAGAAAGAATGTGAAGTCACAAATATTAGACAGGATTAGGTGCTTTAACTATTTTTGTAGTAAAGGATTCATCATTAGAATTGCTACTACCATTAGCGTTCAAAGCAAAAAGCCATTGAAACTGCAGATTTACTAATGCCTTACATGGCGTTTAGCCAAGATGATTAATGATTCAGGGTACAGAAATAAATGCAAGAAAGGCAGCCTTTCAGAATGGCTCAGCTTAGTTTGCTAATTATGTTTTTCCTCAGATTTTATTCACCAAGGGAAGCACTTCATTAACATGGAATTTAGGTTACCCTGCGATGTCTCAGGTATATCTTGTTGGGGTGCAAAATTCCTAAAAATTGGATTACAGAAGAAGCAACCTCAATTCTGCCCTGCTTGAGCTGGCAACACCTTGGGAAAAATCGATGTTCCTCTTCCCGGGTACATGTCTGGATCAATGTTTTTGTGCAAGCACTTGGGGATACACCAACATCTGGCTCATTTGACCCCACAGGAGAGCTTTTCCTTTCACTCCCACCCCTACTCCTACCTTCCAAGGTTTAAATTCAGAGGGAGAAAGCCATAAAGAAGGGATGCAAGTTGCCCCATGCCACACCAACTGTTGGCAGCAGGGCAAAGATTTGAGAGTTTAGTAACAGTTGAGTTTCACCCCAGTGCAGAATCCAGATCTGAAGCAACACTTGTGTACAGGCAAGTAACATGGCCAGATGCTCCCAATAAAAACAACTGTCCTAGAACAAAAGTTACCCCTAACAAAGGAAGAAGAGTAACATGATATCTGAGAGCATATCACTTGATGGGAGGGACTGCAGCATCACATGACATCTGCAGACAAAGACAAGTTTGTTCACTGCTGACCTGCAAGATCATAATTCAGAGAAGACAGCTTTAAAATCGTCTCAGCATACACCTAAAAACAAGTTTTCAGATACAGAAACATTAGATTCAATGCTCTGAAGCAGCTCTTGCTTGAAGAGATTTCTGATCACCAGCGGAAATTAACTGTGCCAGTTTGGGAGTAGGACACTATATGATTTGTATCTTATATAAAGTTTCACACGTTTACAAAAATGTTACAAGTATCACAACCTGTGCTGCAGAAGCACAAATATGTCAGTCACACCACTTAAGCAAACCACAAAAGAGCAGATAAGCAGAAAGCAAAGTTGGTGAGAGGGGAAGAAGAAAACAAGCAGAAGTTACACTCTAACAAAGCGCTCTCTTCAAAACACACTTGGGCACAATATATTAACTGAAATCCTTGAAAGTCTTCTTGAAGCATTGTAATTTGCAAAAATTCAACAGTGTGAAAGTATCTCTGCTCTCCTTGAGCAAGCACCACAGCAAGGAAGCAGACTACAAAGGCTATATACCACAGAGAAATCCCAAAGCCAGCACATCAGGTTGCTTGTGCAATCCCAACTACAGCCAGGTATGCCTGTCAGGGACAGTAAATCCCACAGATTCAGAGGAAGCAGATTCTTAAACAAACTTTCTGAAGATTTCAGGGTGGTTGTTTCTCCCCTATACAAGAGAAGGATTTTCCAATACCCAACCTTAAATATTCAACTTGGCCAATCTACTCGTGCTCCTTCTATCTCAGGAGGAATTTTCAAAGGGCAACGTAAAGCAGAAAACATTAAAGAAAAATTAAATGTTCCAATTCCTCTCCTGCAAGACAACCCCTTACTAAGGGGAAATCTCTGCAAAACACATCAGCCAAACTAGACATTTCATTTCAGCAAAGTATTATGATCTAAATTATCTGGGTATCAAGTTAGCACAGCACTTCAGTGTTAACGTGAGAAAAGCCCTAGTAACTAGTTCAGTGTGCCGCAAGGAAATACTCATGAAAATTCAACAGGTTTAACAACATACATCAGAAAATTATCTTTAAGAACAGAGCCACATGTGCTTCCACATGGTGTACGTGATTAAAGACTTGCTCTACACCTTCAGTTCTAGCACAGACAATAAACCAGATGCCTTGGACCACAGTGGCCCTCAAACACTGGGTGCTTTCTATAGGCAGATCAGGAAATCTCTGTACTGAAGAGTTAACTGTCACTTAAACAGGATTTCACTTTGAAGAACAAATACTGGGGCTTCTGCCACCTTAGCTTCCAGGATCTTTTTAGAGGACCACACCACGACTTTAAGGCAAACTCTGGCCAGGGAGCCTGCCAACAGGCACCAAACACTGTCAAACATCATCAAATCCAAACACTTCCACAGCAGCAAGCAGCACAGCTTGAGTAGCTGTGCTCTAGAAGGGCAGCTGCCAGGAGAATGACCTTCTGTCGCCACTTGAATTCAAGTTCCTGGTTAAGAAGTTGTGTGGTCACACTGTCAAAAGCCAAAACTGAGCATAAATCCCAGTTCCAGCCCTGTTGCTCTCACTATTCTTCACCAACTATATGTGAAAAATTCCCCACATTCAACAAGATGATCCCTGCAGAGTTCTATTGTCTCCAATTATTGATTAAACATGCTTTCAAAGATAAGTGAGTACCTAAAATTATTTGCTTCTGCTAAGCAACTCCCATATTACCCTAATTGCAATTCAGACAGTCTAAGTATATCCATTCACTGTAATTCAGAAGGGACGACCACCAAAGAAACTCTTCACCGCAGTTCAAGAACACACATGCATGCACAAGCCACAAAAGACACCATCCAAGAAAACCCAGCCAATTTTCCTAAAAACCTGCTCAGTATTGATAACTTGTCCCAGCTGAATATCTTGACTGTCTTCTAATTCCCCTTAGGAGTAGTAGATGGCTGTTCGGATTTGTAATGACATATGCAACCTTTCATAACCAAGACAACTCCTGGTAAGGAATGGCCTAGGTTGGATATATCTTCTACCTCTTTACTCACCTATAGGAAGTTCTAATCTCCACCTTTTTTTCTTTTTTCAGGATAAACAGCACACAAACACCCTAATGCAGCTAGTGTTAACTGTCTGTCCAAACAGTCTGAAGAGTAATACAGCATCGTAGATCAATGACAGCCTAAACCTCTTCAGTTTGGATCTTGGAATTACTGGTGGACACTGGCACTCAGCCTCACCTCACTGCTTTTTGCGGATAGAGACTATGTTTTGCAGCCAAGACCTGGCTGATGGAAGTGTCTTCCATGTAAAGTTTGGTGATTAAGTGTCTAGCTACAGACAGCTAGAACTTTGCTTAGGGGTTCAAATTCCAACCTAGCAAAAAAAAGTCTGATTCCACCATTACTTCAGTGTCTGCAAGAACAAAGAGGAAGTTAGAAGCTATTTGTGTGGATGGTGTATCTTTGATACCTTTGCATGCAGAACAATAGTAGCATCTCTAATCACTTGATTTTATACAAAAATTTGCCACCCCACACACACACACCCCTTCTGGAGAAGAAGGGAAAAATGCAAAGGGAAAAGGAAGTTTCCAAGTAAAAACACAAAAAGAACCAGCACATTGCCACTGTTCACAACAAGAGGACAATATCTACTTCCTTGGGAGCAGAGAAACTTTGTCTTAAGTCATCCCTACTAAAGCCATTCACAGTTCAATTCTCAGAGCTGCTACTCAAAGCATGAACAAATGACAAGGAGGAACAGTCAGCACAATCAAAAATGAAAAGCAAGGACACTGTAAATAAGTTCTGACTCACAACACACTATTTAATAACACATGATGAAATGCTATCATTTGGTAAAAATCACTGGAGTAATATCACCAGACAGAGATAGATGTCTGACTACATACCAAACAAAGAAGAAACTGGGATTCAATGACTGGGGAAAAAAAAGAAAAAAAAAAAAAAAAAAACAACCCTCTATCTTTAATTACAACCTCCCAAGCTCTAGGCAGACATTAACCTATAATTATTTTTTCTGACTTTCCATTATCTTCTAGCTACTGAGTTTCCTAACCAGTCTTAAAGGCATCAAGGCAAAGGCCCTCACTGCATTATCTTTGAAACTCTAAAATCAAACGTACAGTAATATAAGTGTATCCATGAGAAATGGAGACTTAGCAGACATCTATAATGATCCCCACCCCAGCGTGTCCCAGCACTTCCTTCCACTTCTACCCTTGCAGGATAAATTCAATTCTACCCTGGCTAAGCCCAAACTGAATTAAATCATTTTTGCATGCACAAGAGTAGTTCTTGCTCCAAGGAATTTATAATTTAAGCAATAGATGCAGAGGTGGCCGAAAAGTCAAAAGGAATGGCACTATTAGGATTACGTATATTGTGCATTCTGCTTCCCATGAGTAAAATCTCCGAGGCAAACAGAGAACCATGGAAAGAGGGGCACCCAGGAAAGGCTGAAGCAATAAACACAGAGATGAAACTGCCCAACAATCACTGCAGTGTACCGTACCAAGTAAGACACATGAGAAAAGGGTTACTGCCCCACCTCAGAGTTGACTTTGAAGAAATCAAACACAACGACTGGGTTCAAAGATGCATGCTGAATACAAAACATCAGGACTATGGGACAAATACGTTACAGCCAATGTAAAAATCACCAGGAAGTAGAACAGAAGAGGTCCCAATGTTCAATTATATTATAGTGGGTATTTCTTGAGCTTCAGATCACAGAACATATGGGTGGAAAACAGAGAACTCATCATACAGAAACTTGTGCACTTAACCCTGCCAGGGGTGTTTTGTCCACACAACCTTCTCAGAAGCATTCTGCCTCCAAAGAATACGTGTCATTACTTAAAAGTTCATTTAAACTAGTATAAACTAATGAGTTTTTCTTTCATTAAGTGGTGCATGTATTAGCATCATTTCACTCAAGAAGTAACTGAAGTAAATCAAGCTGAGGAAGAGCAACGTATCTCCTGACATCAGAGCCTGTCTCTGTAACAGGTAGGATTCTTCTGTCCCAGTGAAAGTTTAAGTCTTACGGTTATTAAAGAATGCAGTAAAAAAAGCTCAAATAACCAGCACAATTTTTAATGACTGCAAGGTTCGCGTATTCTGTCCCCTCCCCATCCCAACCCACCACACGCAGTGAGTTGTCTTCAATTGCAGGGATTTTCAGAGAAAGGGAAATTAAAGTGTGAGTTGGAGGAAAAGAGGATTGAGAATTTTATGACGTTCACTTTAACTCATGAAGTCACCTTCCCACAAAACATCCAAACAAAAGCAGTCCCTGCCCAGACACTGCCACATGAGACTGCATGACAGTTTTTATTTGAGAAACCTAAAAGTTGCAGCCTTTCAGTAAGAAATTTTTGCTTGTTTCATACACAACTTAAAGCAGATTAAGATCTCTTATCATCAATGTCTCTTGAAACAAGTTTTATATTTACTGACTGAAAACTTGGATAGTTAACAGAAAAATTACATCTCATTTAAATGCAGTTATTTTCTTGAAACTAATAACTATGTTTCCAAATGAGGGAATAACTACAAAATTCTAGCTGCTTAGTTCATATTGCAGTATTTCGTGCGATTTTTCTTCCGAAACAAATTAACAGTGCACTTTGGTTTACTTCTTTGTTGATATACACGCTGACTTCAGTGAGGTTGCAAAATTCACTGCACTGTTTGCTTTAAAATGTCTGGATGGCAACACACCCCCTGGGGAGGCACAGCAGAGGAGCAAGGGCTTGTTCCCTTTTATTTGAAAAACTGGAGGCAGGAAATATTCATAAAGGTTGCAAAAGCTTTGTGTCTGCTGCTCTGACATTTGTGGGAAAATTCCTTTCTAAAATGCGCTTACATTTAAGTTTTGCTCCCTTAGAAGAGGAAGCACATCTTCTTTGACAAGTTACTTACAGGTCATAGACAGAAAGCTAGAGTGAGTCATGCCCTCGTTTAACTCACAGCACATCTGACAATGCAACTACTGAGAAGACTTCTAGTAAACACTACTACTGAGACATGTTTTGGCCCATGACCCTTTTAGAGATGTTAAGCGCTGTAAGAAGTTAGCCATGTTTCTAAAAGCACTGTTTCATGACGCTGTTAAGGCTGTTCTCCTCTCAGTTCAGTTAAGCACATTAATAGCACCTTCCCTTCCCAATTAAACCAGAAAAACCCAAACCCTCAAAACAAACAATAAAAGAAAACCAGGAAAACACATTACCAGCAACTTCCAGAACTACGATTTTCAATATTGGGAATGGTAAAAGCCCATCCTACATGCATTGGCAGTTTTGTAATAGCATTACATAAGAATTATTTAACTACAGCAACAGATGTGAAAAGCAGCTGCAGTCACAGTCACCGCTATGCTAGTTCACACATCCAATTTAAAAAAAAAAAAAATCAATAAAGTGAATGATAAATTTTGTAAACATGCATTTGACTGTCACAGAGAGTGAATTGGGATTTCAACACCCTCAAGAGCAGAAACATTTCAGCTTATAGCTACCAAGGCACCGCAATCCTGAAAAAGAGAAAACAAAAAGTACGACTGTTGCCATTCTGACCACACAACCAGCTTCAGCTTTAAAAAGCGTCATTAAAAGCATCTATCATAAGCCCAATGCATTCACGTGTTGAGTTTAGAAACATTGAACTTTTTTTTTACCTGATGTTCTGCATGAATGTTATCCCCAGTAGGCCAGCGATGTTTGCTGTTATTATAGCCGCCTCCACCACTTCCTCCTCCCCCAAGCTGCTCACCATGCTGCCTCTGGAAGAAGTAATCCACCATAGCGTCGTCCTGGGAGCGGCCTGCAACTCCTATGGATCCAGGAACAGGACTGGAGTGTGTCCCTGCTGCAAGTGCCTGATTTGCAGCTGGCTGTTGCTGAGCCTGGGACCCTGTTCCAGATGTCAATACAACAGGCATGTTGGGATTAGCTGTATCTTGAGTGTGCTGTTTCAGGTGGGGGCTGAATGAGTCCTGCCAGAGTACTGCTTTTCTCTTCAAAACACACGCAACGCTCATTCCACCAACACCTACGGGGGTGAGGGGAAGGGGGAGAGATGGCAAGAGAGAAGGAAAAGAAAACATTAAATCCTTACAGCTTCAGCTTTCCGTGTTAAATAACACACCCATCTTGTGACTGGCAAGGAAACATCACGATGCCAAATCTGACTCCTTTTAGCATAGTTATTTGCTCCATTAGCCAAGCAACTAAAATATCATATAAAAATGCACGTTAGCCAAAAATCCCACATTTTGTGCTGCAGAGTATTACCAGTATACTCAAGATTCCCATAAGGTACCCATTCCACTGAAATCAGAATGCCAATTCATGCAATGGACGAAACATTGACTGGAGTGCTGCCACAGAAAACTGCTAGAAAAAAGGCCCTGAAAAACCTGTTGGGACGCAACTTACACCATCAGTGCCTGCCGTGCTTGTTTACACCTGACAAATTACAAGGCAGATCTTCAATCAATACATGAGTCCCACTGTATAACGATGTATGTGTTCACTTAGTCATTGAAAACATCAAGGTAAGAGTGGTGGGTTTTTTCAAATGCAAACTTAAAATACTAAATTTCTGCTTATACAGTTAAGTCCCAAACACGATGTGCACTCTTCCTGCAAACTCAGAAGCTGGTTTTGGTCATGAGATGGTAAAACACACTGGCATGTTTTGTCCAAGATTTGCTGGAGAAAAAGCAGCTAACCTCTCAGTACCCAGGATCTCGGCAGAACCTTCCAGAGCCAGAGCAGCCAGCAGTGCCGGTCCCGCTGTCAATGGCACCAGGGGAAAGCTGGACAAGTCACAGCAGCCATCCAACACTGAAACTGCCCCAAATGCTTTGCATACACCCAAAATCATCTGCATGCAGGACAGAAACTGTCAGACTAGGCTGACAGCAACTCGCTAATTTACTAACCCCCCCCAAATACTTTGATAGCGTCCCAGCAGCACAAAACCAGCAAGTTTGTTATTTTAAGACAACATTATCAGCTGATCCTGACAATAATAAAGACATTACAGTGTGAAGTGTTTTCCCCTCTTATGTAATGCTCAGCTAATGCAGGGCACACACAAATCCAATTTGTTTTTAAAGGCATGGTATAGTCAGAATTACTATTTTTTAAAAAGATCGCTAGTTTATGACTTTAGTTACCTAAATGCAATCCCACAAATACCACAGAGAATTAAAAGGATGAAACTGGGGGGCGGGGGGTTGTTCAGCCCTTACAGACTCCCACCACAGCTGCATACCAGTACCAGAATGCTTTTACTATTGTACCTTGGTGGCTGTAAACCTTGGCCCTGATCCTTACAGCAGCTATGAGATCCTGAAAGGCAGCTCTGTTTCCTCTCTGCTCATCACGGTAGTTTTGAACAACAGTCAACTACTACAAGCAACTTCCAAGAACAATTTTCTAACAGTGGAGAAAGTTGACACACACCAAAAGAATCCAAGTCCTATCTTTGATCAGACTTTGTCAGGTCTGTCCCACTAATTTAGAGCTGTGTTAATATTCAGAAGAAAATTACTACAAGGACTGCAGAGATTAAAAAAAAAAATCTTAATTGCACCTACAAAGTGCATTTGTTGACACACACACACACACACACACACAGAACCTCCATGGCCACATAAACAAGCAACTCTGCAAGGGTTTTTACACATTCAAAGACCTTCACAACTTAAATACCAGCAGCATCCAATAGAACTAACTCCCCTGTCTTTCAGAAAGTCTGGAAATCACTACCTTCCCCATATACTTCATAAAACACTGACAACACCTGATACTACTAAACCTTCACTACAATTTAATGGCATTTTCCCATTAGTTGTCCTTTAATAAACATTATCAGAATCCTTCAGTAACATGAAATCAAGCAATAAAGCTTCTCTATGCAGCAAGAAAAAAATTAAGTAATTACTGGTAAGAAATTAACACATCCCCAAGGTGGGGTGTATATTAATTGCAAACAATGAAATCCGAGCAGCTTGCACCAAAGGAGGCTACACATTATCTCAAGACAGACCTAAAAAAAATACAGGAATACGAAGAATCTACAAAAAGTTTAAAGTATCTAAATAGTGTGACAAGCTGTTTCCAGTGGAAATACCACAAGATACAAAGTTGCGAGTGCAAGCCTACACGGCCACATTTCTTAGCTCCCTCAAAAGGCAGCAGGCTGTGAGGTCCCTCTGTTCACCAGCAGAAATTCATTTCTGGGTTCAATTGCATGCAGACTGTTAATAACCGTATTACTATAAAAATCAGGGGTTTTTTTTGAGCCTCTAGAAAATCTCAGTCAAGGTACTATGAAGAGCCGCACAAGTGCCTCCTGTGCCCAAACGCTTCCTCTTTCATCTAATACAGTTGAGGCAGCTCCAAACACAAGAGAAAAAACTTGGCAAAGGCGACATTTTGAAAGGGAGCAAAGGGGAAAAGAGCATTCTGGGTAGTTCAAGTTTAGTTCCAAGATGTGTTTTTATAGAAATGCCATGTTAAATGTAGCAGACAGCTGAATCCTGTCATTCAAAGCACACAGAGCATCAGAAATATGTGAAGTCACCTACACAACGCACATTCATTAGCTAACCAGCAGCTGCAAGGTTCACCACTGCTAATGGATACTAGGACCCTTTTCGTTCCCAAACTCTTACTAAAAATACATAATAAACTTTTCCTCTGTAAACTGTTTGCTGGCAAAAGTTATGTATTTACAAACAAAAGCTTCAAATCTGCTACAAAGCACTCAATGCAGACAATTTTCCCCTCCTCTTGGTAAAAAACACAGCGTCCAAATGAACTCCTCTGTGTTACCATTACAAGCAAAATGCTTTAGATTATGGGATGCTCCACCAGCAACACAAACTTCAGGAACATCTCCAAGCAAGTTTTAAGCACAAGTGGCAACAACATTGAATAAGGCAGCTTTAATCTGCATAGAGCACAGCTACACGTTCAGATCTTCACTGCTCTTATTTTATATTCTTCTAAAAATAACAGAATATTAAAAAAATAAAACAAAAAAAAAACCACAAGACACGCATTTCAACAAGTTCAATCACGAACTAGAAGACTGTTTGGGTTGGGTGGGTTTTTGGGGTTTTTTTTTGTAAGTCAGAGTGGAAATTAAAGCACAGCCATTGTTCGGGAGCTGTGGCCTACAAGAACTTTTAACGTTAAACCTTGTGTTTTCCTGAAAACCTGGGGAGACGCAGCAGGAAACGGGTACATTGTGATCACCAACCGGATTACTTAAACCAGCGTTAAAACGTTGTAAGATAAATGCTACCCCTTAACCCACCTCCCCCGATCTTAATAAAGGAAATTCCTTACTCATGATCTACCTAACAAAATCTCTGCTCAGAACAAAATTATTAAACACCGACCAAAAAAAAAAAAAAAAAAAAAAATCACACTATTTCTCCGGTTGGGGGGAGAGACAGACTCTTAAAATCCCAAGTTTGCAATTAAAAAAGGCCCAACACTTGTTATTACGTGCAAACGAGATAAAAACAAGGGAAAAAACCCACACAAACACAACCCCCCTGGGTCACTCAGCACATCAAAAAGTATTGTCTGCATTTTCCGACCCTCCCGCTTGCGAGGCGCCGTCCCTCTCCCCCTCCAGGGACACCGAGCCCCCCAGCCCTGCCGAAGAGCCCCCCAAGGCCGGGGGCTGGGGGGAGCACACGGACACCCGGCCACACCACCACCGCGGGCCAGAGCCGGGCCGGGCCCCGCGGAACAACAAAGCGGGGCCTCGGCCCTCCGCGGCGGGCCGTGCTAGGCTCCCCCCCCCCCGGCAGAAAGGGGAGTCCCGGGGAGACCCCCGGCGGCGGGCCGGGCCCGGCGGCGGACGCAGGCGTGGGGCGCCGCCGCCGCCCGACCGGGATGGGCCCGCGGCCCCCCCCCAAACAACACCCGCTCCGTGCGGGCCGGGGCCGGCGTGCAGCGGCCGGGGAGCCCCTCACCGGAGGCGGGGGCCCGCCGCGCCCCCCACACCGCGCTAACAATAGGGGCCAGGCCCCGGCCCCCGAGCGCCGACAAGGAGCCGGGTGGGAGACAGCTGGGTGCAGCGCCCCGCCGCCGCTCGCCTTCGGAGCGGCCTGGCACGGCTCCGCTCGACCCCCCCCCACCAATATGGCCCCACCAGCAGCTCCACTGAGGTGCGCAGTGCGGCGGGGGCCCGGTCCGGTGCCGATACTCACGGGCGGAGCGGTAGGATGAAGACGGATCTCAGCCCCCCCCAGGCCGCTCGCCGCCTGCCTCTCCCCCTGCCTTTCACTCCGACAACATGGCGGCCCGGCGGGGACGGGCGCCGCGCTGCACGCCGGGAAGGCGAGGCCGGTCCAAGCGCCGCCGGGCCGCCGCTCCCCTGGCCCGGCCAGGCCCTACCCGCCGCCCCGCAGCCGCCTCGCCGCCGGGCAGCGCAGCGCGGGGGGGCCAGGTCGTGCCGTGCCCTGGCGCCCCCCTGCGCGTCCCCCCACGGGTTGGTGTCCCCGCTCCCCGGCCAGGCCCGGGGCGGCCTGGCGCCAGGCCAGGACCAGGGGCTTCAGGCTTTCAGCGTGGCCCCTTCCCCAGATGGCGCCGGGTACGGCCGTGCCCTCCCCCACTGCCGCCACCGGCGCTTCCTCGGCCGCCGGGGCTGCGGCTGAGCCTCTCCAGCTCGGGCACCCCGAGCCCCCGGGCAGCAGCGGGGAGGCCGCCAGGCAGCTGCCAGCGCCCCCCGCCCGCACAGCAGCCACCGTGGGGCCTGTCGCACAAAGGCGGCGGGGACCGACAGCGGGGGCACGGAGCGCAGCGGCGGGAGCGGCTCCTGCCCGCTCCGCGCTCTCACTAGCGCAGCGCCAGCAGCCAGGCACAACTGTGGGGCGATGTCCCCTCGTACCCACGCCCCAGGCCCTCTCCCCACACAGCCGGGGCTGGGGGCAGACTACCGAGACCAGCAGGCGCCGGCCGGGCGGCAGCCGGGGACCCGGGGAGCGCGGAGCGCCGGGAGCGGTAGTTCTGCAGCAGCGCCTCCATGTTAAAGGGGCAGCTCGCTCGGCAGCGGCTGCGGGGACTTGTGCCCCCTCACGCACCGCGGTGGTGGGCTCTTCTGGTTGGGGAGGGGGGGTTTCAGCGCCTGCGCTTGATGCTTAGATGTAATATTTTTCTCTTCCTCTTGGCCAGGCGAAAGAGCCACACGTGAAAAACGGGAGGAAAATGCTCGCGGCGGGCAGCGACACGGGGCATGCCCTGGCATGCAGGCAGGGAGCAAACAAGCAGCAGCAGCCCAGCGCAGCCTTTCAAGGGCCTTCATCAGACATACAGGGTCCCGCAGAGCACGTGGAGCTCGGCGAGAGGTTTCCCTGAAGTCTGAGCTTTTGTGGGTGAAGCATCAGGCTGTGGTTTCAGGCACAAGAAGTTACTTCAAACAGGGTTTATCGCAGTCATTAAAGTGCAAGCAGGGCCAGATCCGAGATCTTGCTGCATGGCTTGCGTGTATCCATTTTCTCCCCGAAGGGCTGCTGGGGTGATGGGTGTCTCTGCAGCCACGCTGCCTCTTCCAGGCACCCGCACCACGATGGAGCGTGCAGCCCAGCCAGCAAGGGCCTCACCCCAGCCAGCCTCCCAGATCCTGGGGAAATAAAGCTGTGGCTGCAGCCTGGGAGGTGCTGAGTACTCCAGGCAGGGCGTGACAGGGGACCTTCAGGGTAAACAGTAAAGGCTTTCACAATCGCTGCTGGTTTTTAAGCCAAGCCTTGCATAGCCACCCAAAGCTATCTTCAGCCAGCACCAGCGTGGCTTATTCGAATGGGCAAAACCCCACAGTGAGAAACTCAGCTCTGCTGGGTTCAGCTGCCTGCACCACAGCAGCACATTGCCCAAACAGGTGTGTGGCACTTGGCATTGACCCCCCCTGCCCTGCTGCCACACAGCCTGGCCCCGAGCACTCCATGAACAGCTGCAGTGTGGATTCTGTGCAATGAGTAGCTCCTGTTAGTGAGGCCTGGCTGCCTCCAGGCTCTTCACTGGAATAGGAGTATCAGCAGGTTCTTCTGGCAAGCATCCCTAACGAAGATGCAGCACATTCTGCCAAGCTGCGCTCAACAACAAAACCGCCTCAGTGACACAGTCAGCCCATCAGAAGTGAGCTTGTGTGGTGAGGCCCGATCAGTTGTCACCTTCTGGCTGGTAGAGCCCTAAATCTGGCTCCGCCATGCCATGGTGGACAATGCAACACCCCCAAAATGCCACCGGTGTGAGCAAGGACAAGCTCTTGGCATAGTGGAGACGAGAACAGTGAAACTGTGTCATCTTGGCGAATGAATCTGCCCACCCTTCTCTTTTGATTGCATTCTGCAATGTCCCCTGAACATCCCAGGCTGATATGAGCCATCAGTGTTGACTCTTGGGTGATGAATATTAGGGCAGCAAAGTGTGAGAGGTCAGGAAGTCCTTCCCACAACGTGTCTTCATTGCAGAGCCAAGGGGAAGGAGGGCTGACAGGCCCCTACCTGCTTCTGCTGGCCAGGTTTTGGGGTGCTGTGCTTGCAAACTGGCAACCTCAGCACCCCACCTGGGTGAGGGGCCACCAGTCCCCAAGCTATCATGCTGGTGGTAGCACAGAGGTCCTCAAGCAGCACTGACCCTCTGCTGTGAGCCAGAGATAACAGCTACACCACAGCAGGTTGCAGCACACACCCAGGCTGCTTGCTGATACTAGAAACATGGTTTCTGTTAATTATATCTGGGATAATTACATTTATACCAGCATAATGAAAGGGGGAGGGAAGGAGTCCTCCTGTGGATGAAGTATTAGTTGTTAAAACCTGCTTATGCCTGTCAGTTTATTCAGTTTAGGAAGAAAGGTGCAGAGAAATAGCACATGGGGACACACAGCCCTGTGGCTATGGGACTGAGCTGAAGTTTGGGTCTCACCTCTAGTGCCTCCATCCCTCCCACAGCCTTTTCTGCCTCCCACCACTGCCATCCTCTCTTTTGCCCCTCAGAGTGTGCCTAAGCTCCCAGCTTGTTGCAATCCATGGAAAGTCTCTCACTGGGAGAACATGCTGCTCAAGGGACTTTGGAGCCATGAAGAGCAGGCAGAGTGGGAGGAAGAGGCACTGTGGGCAGTGAAATAAATTCCATCTCCATGGGAAAAAACTGCTGGCAGCGGAAATGTCCTCCTGATCTTTGCTGCACCATTGGCCATCAAGGGCAGCCCCAGGTCCCTGGCCCTGGCTCACTCTGTACCAGTCCCGGCATAAGTTATCCTGGGCTTCATCTTCAGTCTACAAAGAGAAAAAGAAGCCTCCAGAAGGTGGTTGGTGTCCTCCTAACCTCTGAATGGCTTGCTAGAAATACCTTTCTCTCTGCTGTCTACAGAAAAGGCTTCAGTCAACTGCGCTCTTCATTAAACATCAAACTTACATGTCCAAAGCCAAATGCCCAAATCCAGACCCTCTAGCCACACCCTGCCCAGACTGTTCCTGGTGGCATGGTGCCCAACGCTGCAGTATCTTCTCTTTGAAGGAGCCTTCTAGTTTAAAAGCAAATAAACCTAGTGCTGCTGTGATTCATGCTCCTCAGAGCAGAGCTCCCCACAGCTCGATGGAGACACGTGCACAGGACAGAGGATTCAGCTGGAAAAGAAAATCGATTGAGTGACTCCATAAATCACAGATGAGTGGCTTCATACTGCCTCCAGACATACCTGGCTGTCCCTGGCCTTGGGGAAGCGTAGGGGTAGGGAGGTCCAGCGTTTTTATTTCAGTGACAACCTGGTCTCTGAAATTAAAAGCCAGATGGGAGGAAAGAGAGTCTCCCCACCCAGTGCCAAGTTCTTCAGTGGGGCAGTGAAATTTTCTTGGCCACTAGGAAAAAAAAAATGTACTGGATTTTTTTCTTAACCTAGCCAAAAACTGCTGAGATCTTTATGCAGGATACTTTCAAAATGTGCTTGGCTTGACTAAAAAGCTTTAAAAGCCAACTACATGATTCATCTTCATCACTGGGACAGTGTTTTGTCAAACCCTGTTGCCTTGAGACAAAAAGTTATGACCAGCCCTGCAGCTGGGCAGCTTTAGTACTTGTTCACAAATGCGGACTGTGTGCTGACCCATGCATCACGCCATCAGCTGCTTTGCAGAGATGGCCATAGACCTCAAATCATGGACCTTCCCCATGAGAGCCCAGTCCCACATGCATGCAGATGCAGGGCATGCGCATAAATGCTTTCTGGGCTGGACACCTTGTCATCAGCAGACCCAGACCATCATTTCTGCAGCAGCTTTCAACTATCAGATAAAACCGTGGTTTTCACCGACACTTTTTGCCTACAGGTTTCCACGCTCTTATTGAGAAACCCAATGCAGATGTTTTCAGGAGCCAGCAGCCAAGTGTCTAAAAGCAGCTGGTGAAATGTTGTGGTCACGGCAAGCTGAAGGAAATTCTGGCTGTGGACCCACCTCACAACAGTAAAGTCTGAAAGTTTCATTTTGGCTGGAAAGTCACTTTTTCTTGCAAAAATACACCCCCTCTAAAATTAAAGTTTTCCATCAGCTGTGCTTAGGGTTGTTCCGAGCCTGACACAGAGTCCCTGATCCTGGGTGCAATGACCAACCAAGCAACTCTGGGTGATGTCTTGAGGGTCATTAACAAATCCCAGTTTCCTCTCTGTGTGCAGGAAGGCAGTTGGCAAAGCCTTGCCACACATCCCATGATTAGAAAACAGTGGTGCCAATGCCTTTCTCTGCATCCCAGTGATGTCCTCTGCTGTCCTCACTCCAGTTTGCTATGGCTCACAGAGCCACCACGGAAGAAGACAGCAAGAGGCAGGCAGTGAAAAAGGCCCTGGAAAAATGGAGATAGATCCAGGGTGGATTAATGGGATCCAGAGTGAGTTAAATCCAAGCTAAGAAGAGACACACAGGACTTCTAACTCTTATGGGGTCAAGAATGTATTTTCCCCAGGGACCAGGAAGCAAGAAATTTTTTTGGCAGGGTCACTAGCACACGAGGCTGAATGTCATTGGGAAGGATGCTTGAGTGCCCCACTGATATAATCTATCACCCCACTGCCACTCCACTGATGTAATCTACAAACCAGAAAGTAATTGAGAAACCTACAAGAAAAGCAGCTGTGCAAACAACTGACAGCAGCTATAAACCAGGAAAAAGGAAATTCTTGTTTGTTTTTTAAACTGTGTGGGTTTTTCCCCCAGACCTCGCTGCTGAGATATGTCATGGCATATCTCATATGGCTCAGCCCTGCTCCACATTCCTACCTTTTCATCAGCCGCCTTACCTAGCTGCCAAACACTGTAGGGACCTGCACATCAGAGCTGCAGAGAAAACAGGAGCTCTGATAGATGCTGATGGATAAAATAAATCAGCCCTTGGGGTACAAACAGCTGTCCCTCCCAGGAGCCTTGCAGGCATGTAGGGCTGCGCTGCGGCAGGACAGCGGTTGGGTTGAACACAGCCCCAGGAGCTGATAGGATCTGAAAAATCCTATGGCTTAGCAAAACAGCTGCAGATAGGAGACTTGAGGTTGTAGCACCTTCCTCCTGAGAGGGAGGTAGTGGCGGTGTCCCTGCTGAGCACAGGCTGCTGACCAGGGCTTGGTTGATACCCAGTTAGAAAGGAGCTGGCAGGCTCCAGGGCTGCTCTTGGCTAGCGCTTGCCAAGTCATAGCGGAGACTTGTCCCTGCTCAGGGCATCCCACCTGCAGTGTCTGTACCTCCAAACGTGTCCCAGGCCAGCCACAGCCAAGGGATCGTACCTATGTATAGTCTAGCTAGATCACCCCAAAATACAAACTAGATCCTTATACCTGCCCACCTCCCTTCTCTTTGGGCCCCAGGAGAGAATAGGCACCCACCAGGAGCAAGGGAACGGAACACAGGGGTCCCTCTGCTACTCATGTCCTATTAGCAAGGCAGGTAAACGCTGCCTGGGGACATTTCCCATCCACTGGTGACATGTTGTCCCATATGCTGTCACTGGTAGGTGCAACACCACCTCCTTGGTGGGTCCTTGTGAGATATCCCTTCTCAGGGATCATCTCAATTTCTAATCATTAGAGCTCTGAAGCAGGAGGCAGATTAAGCTTTCTAGCATGTTTGTTATCATTAAATATATCAACACTGGATTTTCTCAACAGGCAATTACATGACTAAGCTTTTTGGAAGCTTGCTACCTTCTCAGTCCACATGACTTCTTCTCACAGTCCTGTAGCCTGATTATGTTTAGTGGGGAGCGATTTCCTTCTGCCAGCTCCGTGTTTCTCATTTACATTGCATCAGCTCTTCCTCAGCGCTGGAAGATGGGCGGGAGGGATGCTCTGCTTTCTCCTGCCTCTTTAACATCTCCATAGCCCAGCAAGGCTGGAGCATGGCATCGAGACCAGCAGATCCTTCCCCTGCAGACAGAGCTATTTATTGGAGTATGTATATATGTTGGAAAATAGATATTATTACTGGAAATTTTTAGGCTGCATGTAGAGGCAGAGTCACAGGGCAGCAATGCTCAAATAGGAGCAAGGGAATGAATGGTGACTTTGCAAGGTGTCGGTCAGCCAGAAGGTTTTCCTAGTCCCCAGCCCCCCTTCCCCTTCACTTCCAGCTTTCCAAGGCCTTATTTCTTGGGGGTTTAAGTTGTCTGATTTGCTCATGTCCTTGTCACCATAGAGAGGGTGACAACGTGCTACTGCTGCCAGGCTGTCAGAGTGGGGTCTCCCAGGGCCCTCCCCAGGCCACTGCTGTTTGCGTGCTGCATGTTCAAGATGTGTTTCCTGTTATGTTCCCAGTTAAGAAAAAACAACAACCCAACAAATTGTCACATTTAGAAGAACATCATCCCAGCTTCAGTCTCATGCTCAAATTTAGGAAATACCAGTGTTAATTTGCCTGTGCAACTTTAATTCAGCCCTCTTAGGCACATGCTTTGCGATCCAGTCTTTAATTTCCCATGGCACCTGTAACCCACTTAGGGCTGGCTCTGCCCTGGGCCAGAGCAACAGGGGAGATGAGGACATAGGACCCCCATGTCCCCCCCAGCCCAAGCTGGAAGGTGTATGCAGCACGAAGGACAGAGGTCTGGTGCTTGAAATGCTTTTGCTTTTCTCCTCTCTCATAACTGGAGCAATTTTGCTGGAGTTCAGGGTGCTGCAGGTGGGTTGGCTTAGCAAGAAAGGGTGAAGGATGAAAGTGGAGCCTCTCCGCTCCCAGCTCCAAACCCCACTGCCACCAGCATCCACCCAGGCCCCCTCCTGGCCACCTCTGCAGGCTGCCCAGGGCTGCCTCCTCCCTTCTCTGACACAGAGAGAGACCTTCTGTCAAGCTGAGTCCCACACTGTCCCTCTGCCCACGCACACCTTTCGTTTGGACACCAAGATGCACCTGGGCACTGGGTGGAGGCTGCTTCTGTCCTGACTCCCTCCTCACAGAAGGCAGCCCACCGGCTCCTGCGGCTCTGCCTAATGCAAGCAGCTGCTTCTCCTGCCTGTTGCAGCCCAGCCCAGGGTGACAGTTTGGGGACCTGGATGCCTCCTGCCTCTGCTTGCATGTCCCCATGTGCCACGAAGTTCCACGAACCATTCAGCCTGGCAGCAGGGAGCTGGCGGGGGAGCAATTTGTGACTGACAGCTTTGCCAGGGGAACATCCCAGCGTAGCTTGTTTTACGTGGAAGGAGGCCTGGGGTTTGCTGGGCGGCCAGAAAAGATGTTTCCCAAGCAGTGGCTAAAACCACCCCACTGGAGTCTTGCCCGAGCAGCACTTGTCTCCCATGTCCTCCGTGCACCAAAGTTTGCAGGGGCAGACACCTCGCTCCCCAGCCGCAAGCTCCTGGCTTCTCACCAGTGCTCCTGGTTTGATCTTTGCTGCAGAGATGGAGGCTCAGATACACCTGGCTGAGAAACCTTATTGCCCTTGGTGTAATTCGGAGGCAGTGAGCCCATGCTTAGAATGGCTGATTCACTCTCTGGACCTGCCCCTGCTCTTCCTATGAGGCTGGAGGGAGCCAAGGGCAGCAAAGCAGCACCCAGTGGAGATGCCTAATGTGGGTGACTGCAGGCTTCAGCATGGCGGTGAAACCTTTCTCAGGGTGCCTGCTTGAAGACCAGGATTTGCCTGAGCAAAGTGGCACTGGGTGTTGGCAGGAGCAAAGCTTTGCATGCATGAAGGGAGAAAGCATTGCAGAGACTTCAGAGGCATCTGGTTTGGAGGGTCCTGAGCACTGGCTGCATGTTCAGCCAACACCAGGTGGACATTTGCCTGTTATTCCCTGTTCTTGTGCCCATTCTGACTAACTATGTGGATTTACTCCAGATCACACCCAGGCATTGTGCTGGCAGTGATGAAGGGATGTGCATTCTTCTGCCAGCCCTGGAGCTGCCAGCCCTGAGACCTTTCCCATACACTTTCCCTGCATGGGAGGTGATGCATGGTGGTCACAGCTGGTTGCATCTCCATCAATTTCACATGTAAAAACTCACTTTTCTGGCTGTGCAACAGGACCAGGTTGGAGCCCAGAGAGGTGAATGGGGTCTGCAGGGGGAGTTTGGGAATGTGGCTCTGCTGTGTGCATGGAGGAGGCCCCAGAGATGCAACCAAACCACCCGGAGCAAGAGGCACTGGTGCCAGCAACAGCACAGGGAGTCCCATGGCAACAGGCCATGAAGACAAGTCCAGGGAACTGTGTAACACGTGTGGCACCCACCCTGCTTACAGGAACAAAATGGAGCTTCTCCTGACCAGCCAGCTGCCCACACTGGCTCCCACCTTCCCCCTGCGCCTGGATGTGTCCCCTGTCCTGCCTGCCATGGTACTGGGACTGGCATGATGCTGGCAAGAGTCCTGGCACAAAAACCCTAGCAAACTCCACCCTCATTGCCCCTGCCATGTCTTGGCTTTCCTCTGCATGTTTTCAGCTCCACCACTGGCTCACAGGCATACTCCATCTCACCCTCAGCCCCTTCTTGATGCCAATTTGGAGCTGGCTTTGTTGGACCAAAGCATGATGTTACTTTGCTCCAGCAAAGGCATCTTAGCTGATCTCCTGGAAAGTGATGGGCCCAGTGGTCCATATATATATGTATTTATACACACACACACACACACATATGTATATGTGCAATATCTTTCAGGAGAAGCCAGCTCCCAGTGCAAGCCGGCAGGCTGCAGAGAACTTGTCATGCGCTTTAGTCTCTGTCGTGTCCATCCAGCATTCAGCTGGGTGAACACCCATCCATGTGTCACCTTCCAGCTGGGATGAGAGCACTGAAAAGAGCAGCTTTTTGGGGATGTGCGGCTGGGGGTTTTGGGGGGCTCCCACCCATGCTGTGGCATGTGTTTGTTGGGCAATGCGATTTCAGGAGAAGGGTGTCTCTTGGGGTTGCCACCACATGTCCCACCTGGCAAGGACCACTGGACAACCATCCATCCCTGCTAAGGAATCAAAGGGGGGTGGAAATAAGGCCCAGGATGTTTCTTAATTTACCACCAAAAGCAAGTGGTAAACTTCATCCAAGCACGAGGACATCATTGTTTCTATTCACCTACCGCATCCTACCAGCCTCGCTCCCGCTCCCATTTCCTTGGAACCAGCCATCTTTAACTCAGCACACCTAGGACCGCAGCAGCTGGATCTCCAGATCTTCTTGAGTCCCTGAAAAGCATCTCTATGCCTTTGTTTGGGGTTGTGAAAGCGGCTTTTTTACTCCTTAACATCTGTGACTCACCAGGGTCCTGCGGCTGCAGGAGGGAGCCGGCGTTTCTGAGCGGGCTAAATTAATCCTTTGTTGCTCCTCAGCCATTTCTTTGCGTGGGTTGGGATGGAAGAAAATCGACTCACTTTTCTTCCTGCCTTTCCTGTTTACGGTGACACAGGGTTTCTTCACATGATAGCAGCAAGAGATGCTTGGACTCTGTAATTACGTCTCAGTCACAGCCAGGCAGGGAACAGTGGCTGTAAGGAGGGACCGGCTAGGTCCAGAGTGTAAGGGGCTCAAAGTGAAGCCCCCCGCAACCTGCCCTTGGCTGTGGGTAGCAGTGCAATTACCCATACTCACATGCTTTTTAAATCTGAGGTGCCCTGATAGTTTTTGGGGCAGCAAGGGCATTGCTGCTGGGGATGCTGCACCCATGTCCCAGCTTCAGACCAGGGTGTGAGCAGAATGGGGGATGTCGCATGGCAGGGGTGTCTGGTGCTATTTGGGCGATCATTCATATTGGTTTTATTTGGAAGATTTTCCCCTGCTGCTCTGAAAATAAGATTGTGGTTATAAAACCAAAGTGCTGAGAGTGATGTACCCTCCATCTGTGGGGACCTGAGGGCAAGGCACCCAGTCATGCATGGAACATCCTCCCTACCCAGCAAAGGATGCACCAGCTGCAAACAGAGAAAAAAGGAGTCAGGCTTCCTGAGGAAGGTGGAGAGGCAGGAGGTGTTTTAACATCCATTTCCCAAGAGAAGTCAGTGATCCGAGAACTTAATGTGCCCAAATAATGGGGTAGATGCGGTGATGCTCCCAGCCAAAGTGTTGCCATTTGCTCTCCCTGTGAGTCATGCTGGGACAGGAATTAAAGGCTGGGTTATCAACCACCTTCATCTCCTCCACCAGGTCCATGCCAGCACCCAGCCTTGCCCAAGGACCCTGGGATGACTGTGTGGCACCCAGGCTCAGCTGGCAACCAGCAGCGATAACACCTGCAGCAGGCTGGGTTTCCTGGAGCCACCCAGCAACTGCTGGTACCACTGGTGGGATGCAGCTCTGGCGTGGGAGATGCTCAGGTTGCAAGGAAATAGACGTGACACCCAAAAAAATTCACAGTTTGGTTTTCAGCAGCTGGTCCTGAGCTGGCTTTCCTGTTTTGCAATGACCCTGCTTGGTCAGTGTGGCTCTAAATCTGCAAGCAGAAATTTGGAGGGAAATGCTCATGGGAAAAGAGGTGGAATGGAAATGGAGAGAAGGGAAATGCTGGGAAGTGGATGGCTGGTTTTCCTCTGTATCCTGAATTTTTCCTATCTGTCCCACAACCACCTTTCACCGCAGCAGCCACTTCCTAAGGGACCTGATCCGTGTCAGGTAAAGTACAACAAATGCTATGACCACAAATACTGTGCAATAAACTGGAAGATGCCTCCCAAAATTAAAGATTTTAATTGAAAAATACTTTAAGAATCATATTTCAGCCTCCAGTTTGGTGCTTACCGTCCCCCTCCAAGGTACAGGAGACAGAACACAGGGCACAGTGAGGCTGAAGGCTGGAGCACCATTACTGTCCTAGCATGCCTGGGCAGGCTGCTGGAGCTGGGATGGGGCTGGGCAGCAGGAGGTTGTTTTGCAAGAGGTAGATTGATGGGTGTGGGCAGGCAAACAGGTTTCCTCCTTCCTCCCCAGCTGGGGTGGAGGGGTGCAGCGGGATGCTCCAGCAGCATGGCCTTGGGATGCTCCAGCAGGGCCATGGGAATGCTAACCCAGTTCTTCCTTGGTCCACAGCCATTGGGTCTGATTGGCCTCACTGTTGTCATAGAAACAGGCTTACATCCCTGCTCATCCCCCCTTAAAAAAATCATCCTCTCTTCCCTCATACCTGCAAGGCATGAGATAGCTCTTGTTTGATCAGGTTTCACCCAAACACACATGCTTACCTACACAGGTGGTGGGTGCTGTCCTCACCCATCCCAGCAGCTGCACCTACACCAGGCGGTCCTTTGGGTCCTTTTGTGTGGCCACAACCCAGCATCTCCTGCCAGTGAATCCCTACCCTTGCTCCTTGCAGGGCTGGAAAACTTTATTTCAGGAGCTCAACCTGAAAAAACATCCCAGGGGGGGTCTTAGCATTTTTCTTGGGGTTTATTAATATTCCTCTTAGGAGAAGGGAGGCTGCAGACCCCCTCAGCTGCCCCCTTGCACATGGATGGGATGTGCTGGCCACCGACACATCCCCCATCACACAGCGGGTGGTATCCACACCCAGCCCGGAGGATGCTGCATTTCAGGGTGTTTTTAATTTTTTTTTCTGTTATTTTACTACCAGGAAGAAAATTACCTGAGGGGGCAGAATGTCACTGGGGCACTGTTAAAAGGATGTGTTGGGTTACAATGCAGCAGAAAGCTGGGCAATGCAGCACTCATGGGAGTAAGCTGGCAGCATTAAGGGGGGGGGGGGGGGGCAGCAAAAACTAAAAAACCCCACCATTTCTTAATCAATTCAATGGCACAAGGAAGGGAAATGCCCCAAAACCAGAACAGCTATCAGATGAAACTTTCCTTCGACTTTTATAGTTACAGAATAGAAAAGAAATCCTCAGTTCACATTACAAATACAGTCTTATATAAAAACAAGCCAACGGGGAAAAAAAAAAAAAAAAAGGTCTTGGAGCGCCAGTGCCTGGCTCCTGCAGAGCTCAGGAGGGAGGGAAGCTCTTTTGAATGACTTTTTAAATAACAGCAAGTTTTTTCTTCTGCTTCCTGCTGGGTTTGAGAAGGGTTTTGAGCAGGCGGGTGTTTGCCTATCGCATCCCATCACATTCCATTGCACCCCATCACATCCCATCCCATCCCATCCAGCAGCAGGTCAACAAGAGCATCCTTGGTCCTGGAGAGGAAAATAAGCCCCAGAGATGCTTCTGTCCCCGAGACTTGGCAGTGCTTGGGGGTGGGGATGTGTTTTGGGGGACAGGGGGATCCATTGACTGAAAAACACTATTTTCCTTGGAAAAAAGAGGGGGGAATGGTGAAAAAATTATTGCCTGTAAAGTTCACAGCTTGGCTGGAGGTGTCGGAGGGGCTGATGGGGGGATGCAGCCCATCCCGTGCTCAGGGCTTGGGCTCAGGAAGATTTGGTCGTTGGCACTTCACGGCTGCTTACTGGGAAGGACAAAAAAAAAAAAAAAAAAAAAAAAAAAAGAGTCCAAGGTGAAAAAAAAAATAATCCCCAAATAACCCCCAGGTTTGGAGGACAACTGCCTGGGAGGCAAAATTCATGCAGCCCCCCAGGTCCCAGATGCAAAGGGTGGGCTTGGGGCCAGATCCAGGGATCCAGGAGAAACTGCATCCTACCTCCAGGAAAAATAGAACAAGGAGGTTGGGGGGAGCTGGGATGCTTTGTGAAACTACTTTTTTCCTTCCAGCTTCTTCCAAGGCTTTTAATTCCCAGGTCATCTTCATTTTGCAAAGTGATCACTGCCCAACAGACCTTGCACATGCCCCCCCCCCCCCCCAAATAATCATTCCCCACATGCCAACATCACCCCTCTTCTGCTGCCAAACCTGAGGGATGGATTTGCCACCAAAACCCCGAATGGATGGAGGGATTAGGGGGGGTTGGAGAGGCACCGAGCAGCCCCCCTGCAGCCCTGGGCAAGGGGCTGGGGGCATTGGGGCACCCTGGAGTGGGCACAGCATTGCTGAAGGCACAACATCAGCCTTGGGGGGGCCTGGTGCAGGCTCGCTGGGTGGTTGTGCTCAGCCGGAGTCTACTCAGGCACTTTAAATTAAAAAAAAAAAACAACAACAAAAAACAACCAACCCAATAATAATAATAAAAAAGAAACCAACCCAAAACATTCATTAGATTCGTTAAAACAGCCAGAAAGGGGCTGTGTTGAAAGCAGCGTCAGTATTGCCAAATTTGAGCAAGACTTCCCCCCAAAATGTGGGAGGGATGCGGGGCTTGTGGGGGAGTTCAGGGGTGCTATGTGTCCCCCCATGTCCCTAGATCTGGGGGGAGTTGAGGCAAGATGCTGACCGCCAGATTCAGCTCTTCGGGGCATGCCGGACCGAGCCCCTTCAATGCTGTTTCAACCAACCAGGGGGCTGGAAAATTCCTTCTGGGAGCAAAACCTCCATTTCTGGGGCCAGCCCAACTCCCAAACCCGGCATTTCGGAAAATTGTCCCAACCCTGTGGAGGGCAAAGCTGCTCTGCATGCCCTGCTGTCCCCAAAGTGGTGTTTGTCCCCCACCCCCTGCTCCAAACTGGCTGGTATTTGCCCCAATCCTGCTCCGGGTTCCCCTCCTGCCCAGCACGCTGGGAAGGGCCCTGCTGCTCCAAGGAAAATCCAGGCTGGAAGAAACAGAAGAAAAGTGTCCAGTGAGCGATGCCACCTCCCTGCGTGTCCCCATGTCCCCAGCCTGGGGAAGGTGTGGGAGCCCGGGGGGGTGGCACGGCTTGGGGGGTGTCCCCCATATCCAGCCCCCCCAGTCCTGCTGTGGGTGGGTGGTTTGGGCTTGGAGGCATCCGGAGTGGGATGGATGTGCAGCTCCCCGCTCTCTCTTCAGGGGTCTTGCAGGGTGTAGGGAAGCAGGGGGGAACTGGGCAGCTTGGCATCGTGTGTCCCCCCTCGCTGGGGGTCGTGTCATTGGATATGGGACAGTTCACTCTAGGGGGTCCTGCTGCCTCCTGCTCCCACGCCGGGCCAGGGCTGGATCCAGGGCAGGAGGAGGTTACCCAGATCTGGGGAGAAAAGGGGAGAGGAGGTGTTAGGGGTGAGACTGGAGTCCGGGCAGTTGTCCCCGCTACATGTCCCCACTTACGGACGAGGAGACATGGCCACTGGCAGCCACCAGCTTCCCATCCTGCAGTCAGGGACCTGCTGGGATGACTCAGGGTGGCGCTCACATCACCCTTGTCTCACCCCCTCAAAATATAAGAGAACAGCTGGGGCCAGGCTGGGAAGCCCCAGCGGGTTTATGTCCCCTGCAGCAGTGACGTGGGGGCTGCCTCACTTACCTGTCCCTGGCTGCTTGTGGGCACCGAGGGGACATGGAGGGGACATGGAAGGGCCCAGGACCCTCAACCACAGTGGAGGCACATGCCTTTTGGCAGCAGCTGGTGGGGTCTGGGGTCTGGGGGATGCTGCACATGCCGCCAGACTGGCTGCTCCCCCTGCGCGTGTGCATGCATGTGCATGTGTGTGCAGGCACATGCGTGTGTGTGCAGATGGGTGCAGGTGGGTACAAGTGTGTAAATGTGCATGCATGTGCATGCAGGTGGGTGCACCAGTGCATGCAGGCATGTGGGAGTGTGTCTGTACACACATGTATGCGCAGATGGGTCTGTGTGTGCACACACAGGCATTGCTGTGCATCCTCAAGGATACAGGTGCATGGTTAAAATGCGTGGGGAAAGCTGGTGGAAGGCCGGATCCTGGCGCACACCCACAGCCCTGGCCAGTCACACAGACATTCCACACACAACTGCAGCATGGGGCGAGCACGTAGCCCCTCACCCCAGAAAGAGAAACAAACCCCGTCCCCCTAAGGACAGGGCAGCGGGACCCCCCTCCCACACACCCCTGTCACAGCTTCCCAGGTCTCAGCTACCAGCTCCTAACCTGTGTTCCTCCACTTCCGGATGTGCTACAGGGGGGACTTTGGAGGTGAGAGCCCCCATCCTTGGGGGGACATGATGCAGGTGGGGACCTGGTGCCACCCTCGCTGGGCAGAAGGGACCCAAGTGGATGAGGAGCAGGTGCTGGCATGCCGCATCCTCCTCCTTCCGCTGGAGGGTGGAAACCCTCCCCTGTACCCACCGTTAATCCAATTATAGCTAATTGGTAATTGCAGAATAAGCTTTTCATTTCTCAGGCTCGGACGGCAGCCCTGTTCTGTCCTGCCCAGCTGTCCCCTGGGAACACAAGTGGCCGGATCCACTACACTGAGCTGGGACAGCACCTTGTACATCTTCTCAGCAGTGACAGGTAGCAGCGAGACCCCCAGTGTCTCCCTCCCCAGGATGGGGTTACCACTGTCCTAGCACCTCCTCAGGTCTCCCCACCTGTCACTGTGCCACTACAAACCCTGTATCTCCCACCTCAGGGATGAGGTTCATCCCCCCAAGTCCATAAACCTGACCTGCCACCGATGTCAGGGTGATGGAGGTGCCTTGATATAAATTATAGCTGCATCAATTAGGTGGTGGGTTATTAATGAGCTGACAGGGTAGGATGGAGGGGGCTGCAGACAGGGAGGAGCGAACAGCATGGTGGCAGGGTCCTGATTGTGACCTCCCCAACCACGATACCCTGCCTGCAGGAAGGCCACAAGGATGTGGGCATTCTGATGAGCTTGATTAATTAGGAAACAATCTAATTACAAGGAGTGCTGCCCAAGCCAGCCCTGCAGGCAGGGTGAGAGCTGGCACCCCCAGCACACTGCCTGCGAGGCCAGAGGCTGGATCCACGTCAGCAGCCAGGCGGCACCATTCCCAGCAACCCCTCTGGATGCTCCAGTACCTGGGTGGCTTCACACAACCCACCCCCAGCCATGTAACCCCAAACCACCCCACCACCCTGAAAAAGGTCCGGGGCAGCCGGGGCGGTGCCAGGGGGTGGGTTTTGCAGAGGACACGGGGCTGGGTTAAACATCTCCCAGAAAGGGAGGAGGGGGATTTCCCCAGCACAGAATCACAGACTGGTCAGGGCTGGAAGGGACCCCTGGAGATCACCTAGCCCACCCCCTGCTAGAGCAGGCTGTCCCAGAGCAGGCTGCACAGTTGCGTCCAGGTGGGCTTGAATGTCTCCGCAGGAGAACCCACAGCCCCTCTGGGCAGCCTGTGCCAGTGCTTTGCCACCCTTAAGGTAAACAAGTTCTTCCTCATATTCAGATGGAACTGCCCGTGTTTCAGTTTGTGCCCATTGCCCCTTGTCCTGTCACTGGGCACCACTGAAAAGAGCCTGTCCCCATCCTCGTGATGCTTTCCCTTAAGTAATGTGTAGACACTGGTAAGGTCCCCTCTCCATCTTCCCTTCTCTAGGTTAAACAGGTCCAGCTCTCACAACCCTTCATTGTAAGGGAGATGCTCCAGTCCTCTCACCACCTTTGTAGCCTCTGCTGGACCTCTCCAGTAGCTCCGTCTCTCTGGAACTGGGGAGCCCAGCACTCCAGCTGCAGCCTCACCAGGACAAAGGAGAGGGGGAGGACCACCTCCCTCAACCTGCTGGCCATGCTCCTCCCAGCGCATCCCAGGATATCTCTGCACCTTGCTGAGGTCTCCCCGTACTGGTATCACTGCACCAAGTGTCTCTGCCATTGGCTTTTTGGTCCTCTGTATATCTAAAGTTGATATTCCCCCCACCTAAAATTGATATTCCTGCTCCTATCCCAAATGCTGCAGCTTTCAGCACTCATCCTGCACCTGTTGGGGACTGCTGGGCCTGCAGCAGCCTCCTGGCAGCCCGGAGGGCTGGGGTCCTGGGAAGGACCAGCTCAAGGCAGGGGGGCACAGCACCCATGGGTGCTCACCCACACCCATGCACCAGGGTCGGCACACGAGATTCCATGCCCAGGTGCCCAGTGAGGGCTGAGCAGTATCACAAACGTGTTTGTTCCACCACAGCCCCTGCTTTGCATCTCTAATTGCATGGTGTGCCCTTGAACTTGCACAGAAGGCTTAAAATCCTCTGTCCTTCCCCTTGCAGGGAATGATGAGGGAAGAAACAGCAAGAGCTGGCAGATCAATCCCTGGCTCAGAGCCTGGTGTCTCAGGCAGAATTTGGGGGGTTTGATCACCGGTTGGTCTACAAGCCAGCAGCCCTGCTGGCAGCAAGGGGGGTGCGCCTGTCTCAGAGGGGGAACAGATCTTTGCGTAGGAGTAAGCAGGGCTCATCGGAAGAGCTTTAAACCAGATTTGAAGGGGGAAAGGGATAAAACCTGGCTTGCAAGAGGCAAGGCTGGGGGCAGCACACCACTGTTTGGGCAAGGTCCTTTGATTTGCCATCTCAGTGGAGGCAGGGGATGGAGACCCAAGCAGCAGCAAGGGTGCAAGGGTTAGTGTTGCATCAGAAACCATGGAAGCGCCTGAGAATGGTCATGTAAGAATTAGGGCTTCTCCTCCCAAGAATGTGGTGGGACCGATAGCCCAACTGAAGTGCATCTCCACCAATGCCTGCGGCATGGGCCATACACAGGAGGAGCTGGAAGCAACTGGAATCAGGAAAACCATGGCACAGTGGCCATCACAGCAGCACGGTAGGATGTCACACGGCTGGGGGGCTGCAATGGATGGCTGTAAACGCTTCAGAAGGGAGAGGCAGTGGGGCAGGGGGTAGCCCTGTGTGCTAGAGACGGTTTTGATTGTCTGGAGCTTGATGATGATGCAGATAGGGATGAGTGTTTCTGGGAAACACAGTGACAAAGAAGGCTGAGGCACTTAATGCCTTCTTTGCCTCAGTCTTTAATAGTGACACCAGTTCTTCTCGGGGTTCCCAGCCTCCTGAGCTGGAAGACAGGGACAGGGAGCAGAATGCAGCCCCCACAATCCAAGGGGAAAGGGCCAGTGACCTGCTGCACCACTGAGACACACACAGGTCTGTGGGGCCAGGTGGGACCCCCCCAGGCTGCTGAGGGAGCTGGCAGAGGAGCTCAGCAAGCCGCTCTTCATCATCTCCCAGCAGCCCTGGCTAACTGGGGTGGTCCCAGCAGGCTGGAGGTGAACCAGTGTGACAGCCATTGCCAGGGAGGGCAGGGAGGACGATCTGGGAGATGACAGGCTGCCAGCCTGACCCTGGTGAGAGGAAGGCTACGGAGCAGATCACCCTGAGTGCCATCACGTGGCACGTGCAGGACAACTGGGGGATCAGGCCCAGCCAGCAGGGGGTTATGAAAGGCAAGTCCAGCTTGACAAACCTGATCTTCTACAGCCAGGTGACCTGCCTAGTGGCTGAGGGCTAGGCTGTGGGTGTTGTCTGCCCAGACCTTAGCAAATCCTTTGGCACCATCTCCCACAGCGTTCCCTGGAGACACCGGCTGCCCCTGGCTGGACTGGGGGTGCTCTGTGTTGAGTTAGAAGCTGGCTGGCCGAGCCCAGAGAGTGGTAGGGAATGGAGTCACATCCCGCTGGCACTGGGCACACGGGGTGTCCCCAGAGCTCCGTGCTAGGGCCTGTCCTGTTTAATGTTCTTTTTGATGGTCTGGACGAGGGGATCGAGGGCACCTTCAGTCAGTTTGCAGACAACACCCTCTTGGGGTGGCAGTGTGGATCTGCTGGAGGGCAAGAGGCTCTGCAGGGGGACCTGGGCAGGCTGGACCCATGGCCAAGGCCAAGGGTATGTGGTTCAACATGGCTGTGTGCCAGGTCCTGCCTGTGGGGCACAACAGCCACACACAGCACCACAGGCTGGGGACAGAGTGGCTGGGAAGGTGCCTGGGGGGGGTTGGCTGATGGCCAGCTGCACCTGAGCCAGCAGTGTGCCCAGGTGGCCAAGAAGGCCAACAGCATCCTGACTTGTATCCGAAACAGTGTGGCCAGCAGGACCAGGGCAGTGACCAACCCCCGGTACTCAGCACTGCTGCGGCCGCACTGCAAACCCTGGGTTCAGTTGCACAGGTCTGGTGGGGGACGGCTGGGGGAGCTGGGGGTGGGTCAGCCTGGAGAGGAGGGGGCTTAGGGGGCACCTGATCACTCTCTACAGCTCCCTCACAGGAGCGTGTAGGCAGGGGGTGTTGGTCTCCTCCCAGGTAACAAGCAACAGGACAAGAGGAAACAGCCTCAAGTTGCACCAAGGGAGGGTTAGACGGGATAGTAGGAAAAATTTCTTCACTGAAAGGGTTGTCAAGCACTGGAACAGGCTGCCCAGAGACATGGTGGGGTCACCATCCCTGGGGGTGTTTAAAAGCGGTGTAGACGTGGTGCCTAGGGACATGGGTTAGTGGTGGGCTCGGCAGTGCTGGGTTAATGGTTGGACTCAATGATCTTGAAAGTCTTTTCCAACCTAAACAATTCTGTGATTCTATGAAATACAATTAATTTTTGGCACACAGCAAAGCCCTCATGAGGCTAATCCCTTTTGAATTTGCAGCCTTATCTCATTTGAGCATTTATCTAGTTAAGTTTAATGGGTAAAGGAGAGGAGAAAAAAAGTGAGCTGCACTTATCTGAAGAACTGCTGCTTCCCCCCAGGCAGCCCTGGTGTGTTGATGCTCAGTAAACAATAAGCAGCAACAAGCAAAACAAAGGCACAATCCCCCCTAAAACTACCCAGCCCTAAAGGAACCTCTGTGCTTTATATTGAGGCCAAGTGGACTCACAGACACAAATCTTTTGGGTTACAATGGTGCGGTGAGGCACCTTGGAGGGGCTCCTGCATCCCTGAGCATCCTGGGGAGCACTCCCAAGGCTTTCCCCAGCCTAGCATGAACTTACGTGTAGAGCGGCTGTAGCTGTAGGTGTGACGTCTTCTGTGGCGCCTGGTAGCCGTAGGAGTCAAACCCTCCGATGAAGTCGACTGGGAAGTGGGGGGAGAGCAGTGAGGTGAGCTTGGGAGGGCAGCAGGGCTTTTTCCCTGCCTCTCCACACCCTGATGGCACCCACAGGTCATGCAGCATCCCATGTTGTAGCAGCATCTTGGGGAGGTGCAGCATCCCAAGTTGCCACAGCATCCCAGGGAAGTGCAGCCTCATAGTTTGTAGCTGCATCCCAGGGAAGTGCAGCATCCCAGTATGCAGTGGCATCCTGGGTCACCACAGCATCCCGGTTGCCACAGCATCCTTGGGACATGCAGCATGCCAGGTCACCACTGCATCCCAGGTCCTAGCAGCAGAGAGTACAGCACCTAGGTTGCTGCAACATTCCAGGATGCCACAGCATCCTGGGTCATTGCAGCATCCCAAATTGCCACAGCATCCTGGATTGCCGCAGCATCCCAGGTCATGGCAGCACCCCAGGAAAGTGCCAGCAAGAAATGAAGGGAAGGAGCCAGACCAACTTGCAGAGATGCCTGCAGCTCTCTCCTGACCACAACAGCCCTTGTGTTGCAGGCCAGACAGAGTGGGTGAAATTACGCTATCATTGTCTTCAGAGAGGGCATTTAAGGAGAATTACGATGGAATTATCTCATTTAAAGCTTGTCATTTAGGGGAATTGCACACACCAATAGATCAGTTTTCATGGCTGCAATTTCCACCCCGGTGGTTCATCCCCCTCCAGCTGGCTGGGCCTATCACCTGCCCGACAAGCCCCTGGCCACTCGCTGGAGGAGACATGGTGGCAAACCCCAGCCCTTCACCCGGGCTCGATTCAGTGGGAGTAATGGGTGGCTGGGGGTACTTCTCCCATGATCATCCTACAGGCCTTCAGACCCAAACCCTGCCACCAGCACAGCCAGTGCTGCTCAGCCAGCCCCAGAATGGGCACCACACGCAGCCAGGCTGGGGAATCCAAGCTGTTACAGGAGCCATAACACAGCTCATCTCCCTAAAACCAATATACTAATCCCTGTGGAGCCATGATCTGGGTGGTTTTACACACAGGTGTCCAAGAAACAGCAGCGAGCTCAAGGGGGGAGCCCAGTTCTCCCAGCATATTTATCTTCCCAACTTAATATTCAGCCAGCTCTCAATTTTGACACCGTCCATCCATTTCCAAATCTAATAAGATATTCCATTAAAAAAGATGCATTTGAGTCCTGAGCTCCAGCAGCATTAATATTAAAAGTGTATTGAATGCAGGAGTTTGTTTGAATGCAAACACGCTTCAAAGCCGGCGGCGGTAGATAAACCCTTTTGCCAGCTCCCTGGATACAGAAACAAGTTATTACTGTCGGCAGTGTCCAATTTCACGTGGAGATTTTCCTTTTCTGCTACACTGGTTCCCGGCAGTGGAGGGGAGAAAATGTGGGGATGCTGAATTCCAGCACCTCCTGGGCTGGGCTGGGACCATTTCTGGGTCCATGGCACTGGCAGGGGTGCTGATCTCGATGCTGTGGGGATGGAGCCCAATGCTGAGCACATCTGAGTGGCTTTTGCTGTGCCGGTGGTTGTGGCACATCCCTGCCTGTGGTCAGCTGCCGGGAGCTGCCAGCTGGCACAAATTAATTAATGGCAGATGACAATTTAATGTGGTTGAATGGCTACAGCCTTAACTGCCTGGTTAATTGGGGCCAGGGTGCTCAGCGCTTCTGGAGGGGTGTTTGCAGGGAACATTGTCAGACTGGAAAGCACAATACAGATTGTTTAAAAATTATCCTGTAGCTTTGGCTAAATTGCTGGCTTTCCCCCTGCTTTTGGGTGAAAAACTGTCTGTGGTGATGCTGGCCAGGGACACACAGTATTTCCCATTGCATCATCCCCAAGCTGTCAAAAGGGGAAGGCAGGTGATGGCTGGCTCCGGGAGATGTGAGCCGGGTGGATGGCTCTCCTGCAGTCCCTACAGGGCTGGATTCACACCAGGAGGAGCATTCACCATGAGTTTATCAGGGCGTGGAGGTGGCTCTTTGCAGCAAGGGCAATTCTCCCTGCTGCCACAGCAGACCAGGGACCTGAGGAAGGTGCTCTGTCCCAGAGGAGATGCTCTGAATTCGGGTCAGTGAGGAGCAGCAAGAGTGATGCCAGCTCCACATCCACCCCCGAGCAGCTGAGCACTGGGATGAGCATCCCAGCTTCAGAGGGAGCTGGACTTGGTGCCACATGCTGGTGTGGGGACTAGGGATCGGGCACTGGGGACCATCTCAGCCTTTTTGTGGGCTGGTGTGGGGACAAAGCCGAACCCCATGGGTTGGATGAAATTGGTCCCATGCTTGCACCCAAAGGTTGTGAGCACTGCAGTCCCATGGGAGACACAGCAGCTGAGGGCTCTGTGTCCCTGTCCCCCTTCTCTCCCAGCCCTGGCCAGGGTGCAACACCCTCCCCGAGGCTAGCAGGGGTGGACTGCTGGTGGCACAGGGTGACACATCACACCCCAGCACATCTGCCTCATCAAGGATGGGAAAATGGGGCAAAACCATCTACTAAAGGGACTCCTTCACCTGCCTGTGACCGAGGCATCACTCCCCCATCCCCAGCCAGGAGCTGCCACCCCAGCAAGGTGCTGGCAGGTGTCAGCTGAGGCCATTTTGCAGTGCTGCAGTTCTCCCTGTTGTTGACTGATAGCAAAAGCACTTACAGCTGTCTTCTTCCTCCAGGAACACTTTGCTGACATAGCAGGCGTAGACAAAGCCAAAGAGCTGTGAAACAAAAGCAGGCAGAGAGAAGTCGGTTATGGGGATGATGGGCAATGTGACCAGCATGGTGGTGTTGGGGGGATTGGAGCTGGGTGCTGTGAGCTGGATGCCTGGGAGCATTTTGGAGGGATTGGGAGCATCCTGGGTAGGATCAGGGCTGCCTGGGCTGGCAGTACCAGAGCCTGTCTCCAATGGCTCTGGGTGCTGGTTTGGGATGCAGAAAGGTTGGATGGTTTCAGCTGCACTGGGGGAACAAGGGTGGTGGCTCTAGGGAGGATGGGCTGGCACCACACTGAGACAGCAGCACAGAGAATGCTGAGCCCCACAAAGTGCTGGGTCCCCCTTTGGTGGGTGCATGGCAGCTGCTCTGGACCCCAATTTCCTTTAAAGTTTTATTTTCTTGCAGCCCCCTAAGGCTCCCCAGGAGCTTTGCATCCAGGTATGTCTCCACCCCACCTCCCCATGGGGTGAGGCAGCCACTGGGACAAGGGAACCCTCCCTTTCCAGCAAGCAGAACATCTCACTGGCTCACAGTCTAGCAACGTCTGGGTGTGTTACACCAAGAACCCCCCTATTCCTGCAGCATCTAGCCCACAGCCTGCCAGGTTTTGGGGTGGGCAGCTGGCATGGGCTCTGTGTGCTCCTTTCTTCCCAACCCTGAGCCAACACCACCTTTGATGCTATAAACAGGCAGTGAAGCAAGATGACACAGTGGGACATCTTCAGCTGGACCACAGCAACTCTGCTCACCCCAGTCCCATCACTTCACAATTGTGGAACAAGGGATGAGGAGGAAAGGGGCTGGCAGCTGCCCTTACCGCCAGGAATATCTGCATGGCACTGCTGACTACCTCAATGTACTGGTAGTCAAGCAGGCAGCCGCTGACGGTGATGACATGATGGTCCTCAGGCGCCAAGTTGGAGTTCATCACCGGTGTCACCAGGCAGCCTGGCCCATTCTCCATCCACCACGAGCGATGCAGTGAGGTATTGAAGGTCATGATGAAGTCTCGGTCCTGCGGGAGGGGAGCAGAGGAGGAGGTACAGACTGGAGCTGAGGCTCTTTGCAGATGGATTAGACAGAAGATGGGCTTTTCCAAACCAAGGATGCTCCCCAAGACCCACCACGTTAATGCAGGGCAGTCAATGAACCCCTGCATCTCCCTAACCCACAGCCAGTATCCCTGGGGTTTGTGGCTTCTTCCCATGCCAGTGTCACGGACCATTTCGTCAACCAGCATCCAGGTGTGCCAAGATGGCCAGGTGACGTCACGATGTCACAGAGTAGTAACCAGTGTGGCAGCCTGGCCTTGAGACAGAGACGCAGCTGCTTGCGATGCTGTCAGCTGCATCTAGCCATCTGAGAGACAGGACCACAGGACCACCCCAAGAATATGGTCCAGGGGTGCAGGACAATCCCTTCTGCTTCTCCAGGGGCTTCAGGGTGCCATCCCCTATCTTCATCTCTGTGGAGCCTTGTGGGTGCCCCACTCATGCATGTCCCCTTCTTGTGAGCCCATTACCAGGCTTTTGGGCTCTCCCTGCTTCATCTCCAGCAGCTTTGAGGTGGCAGTGCAGTAGGCAGCAGACTCCCTGATGCAAGGCACAGCTGCGGACTGGCACCGGGCTCAGATAAGATGCAGGGCTAATCCCCCAGCCCCTGCCTGCACCCTCCCCATAGCAGGCTCATGTGAGGCTAAGTTCCTGGGCTCAGTCCAAGGATGCACCATGGCACATTTGATGCTGATGCTCCTGCCTGTGGATCTGGCAGGGAGATGGGGACCATACAGGTTGGGATGCAGCCCCGGCACAGGGCTCCTGCAGACAGCAGCTGCACAGCTGGGGGAACACCTACTACATGGTGGGGTCCTCCTAGCACAGCTGGGTGAGCACCCACTCCACGCAAGCTCCTCCCAGCCCCTCACTGCACCACCAGCCCTCAGGTCTGCAAGGGGCTGGGAAACCCGCTGGGATCCTTTGCAGGAAATCACCAATCTGGGATTAAAAGATTTCTGCTGGTGGGGGTGTAAAAAATAGAAAGTAAGTGGGTTTTTGTTTCTAAAACCAAAGGATGTGGGTTTAGGTGCTGGGAAGCACAAAGAGGGGGTGTTCTGGCATTGCAGCATCACCAAGAGATAGGGGATTTCCACCAAAACCACGCAGTGGGAGTGAATCCCCCCCCCCCCCCCCCCCGCATCCTCCATGCCTGCTGCACCTATCCAGCATTTCAGCTTTTTAGAACCTCAAATGACCTGTTGCAACATGGGAAGATAGTTTCATCCACCAGGCCCCCCAAGAAGCCCTTTTCCCTGCCATGGGCAGCCACAGAGTGAGCCAGAGCCTGCTTCCCTGAGTCTTCTGTGATGCCCCAAGCACAGCACATGGAGCAGCATCCTCAGAGCTGGGAGCAGGACACCAGAGCAGGGCACATCCTCGGCACAGGTACCCCAACCACGGGCTGAGTATGCTCAAACCATCTAGTGATGCATCATTACTACATCAAGTTTTGCTCTTTTTTGTGTAAGAACTATAATTTAATAGCCCAGGGTGGGAGCAGAGAGACGTGAAGAGGCATGGCCCCACTGCTATCCTCACTCACATCACCACTGGGTAACTTTTCAAAGCCATTAATGATGTCCTGCTGCTCTCCTGCCACTGCTGGGTGCTCTGGGGCCAAGTGGTGCTTGCAGAGCCCCAGAAGACCCCAAAACATTGGGAATATGCAGCAGGAGTGTCTCCTTCTCCCCACCCTGCTGCCTTGCCCATCCCTGCCTGCACCACAAGCAGAGCTGCTGGAGACCCTGCCCCAAACTTCCCTGCCATCACTTGTCTTCAGTCACCATGTCCCTTCTCTGCTTTGTTTCCTCACTGGCATGTTAGGAAACAGCACTGGCCAATTTCTGCACTTCATAAACCCCAGCAGCACCAACAGTGCACCAGTGATTAACAAGCGCCCTGCAATTCCCGACTCAT
This sequence comes from Falco punctatus, assembly GCF_963210335.1. Classification (NCBI taxonomy): domain Eukaryota; kingdom Metazoa; phylum Chordata; class Aves; order Falconiformes; family Falconidae; genus Falco; species Falco punctatus. The sequence goes on along the minus strand of NC_137582.1, from coordinate 121,384,996 downwards.
CAACTTTATTAATTTTGCATTCCTGTTTCAAAGCCTCCCCCCACTGCCGCCTTGGCCCGAACCATCCGTCTGTCCACCCCATGCATGCCCAGGTGTTTGGTGTTGCAGCTGGAAGCCCCTGGGGAGGCACCCCCAGCACCCAGGTGGGTGCTTTGCCATCAGGGTGGGGGCACCCCCAGGTTCTGGGTACCTTTTGGGGGCAAAGCTATGGAGCAGGGCAAGGAGAAGGAGGAGGGCAAGGGCAGTACAGCAGGAAGGGTGGAAAGACAGAGAGAAGGCGATTGTGGGGAGGAAGAGGAGGCAGGCAGGGGGCGTTACCTGTGACAAGCGTCCGACCTCCAGGTAGAAGCAGATGATAAAGGCGTTCCAGCCGACCCACAGCACCAGCCACACTGCGTACTGCCAAGAAGAGAGCAGCTCAGGGCATGCCATGCTAAACAGACATCCCCAGGTCCACCCCCCCTTCACCCTGCTCGCTGGATTCTGCTGATTCCACAGGGATTTGGGTTTGGATACATGAGGGGACCTGGGACTGAGCCATCCCTGGGGTTGATGCTGCTGCACCCAGATGTGGGGAGTGGCATCCATGGTTGCACTTACCATCATGAGGTATTTGGATCTGTACTGGATGGTCCCGAAAATACCCAAAATAACGGCCATGATGTGTAAAAAATTAGCCAGGATAGGTGCCCACTGGTAGCCCAGGAAATCAAAGATCTGCCTCTCCAGCGCTGCTACCTGCAACAGAGCAAAGGAGGGGTTGCAGGTATTAAGGCAGGGTATCAGTCACCGCAGCAGCTCCCGAGATGCTAAAGGCAAAGAGAAGCCAGCAATTAATGGGAAATCCCATGGATAATTAGTTGCAATAGGCTGAAACATCTGCATGATGCATTGGCTGGCAGTGGGTGAATGCATGGTGGCAAGCGAGGGGTTATTAAGAATATTTGGAGCTGAGAAGGGGAAAGGAGGGAGATGCCAGCTTGTCACCCCACCAGCACCCTCTGTGTCTCCGTTTCCCCACTGTGCAGGTCTCAAGCACTGCTGAGAATCACCCTCCAGGACACATTTATCCCTGGGCTCAGCTTGTTCAGGGAAAAATCTCCTGCTCGGGTCCCCTGGTATTTTGCAAGTGATTTTTCTGCCCATCCTCACCAGTTTGTCACATGCCTTCCCATTTAACACCATCGGGTTTTGATTGCCGTTATCATGTGTAATCCATAAATAAGGATGTGATGCAGCTTAGTGAATTGCATGCCATGCAAAATTAGAGACGGTAGCTGATGTGATCTGCCTGTTATCCCAGCGCTTATTTATGGCTCTATTTTGCTACTGGCTCGGGGTCTGTTATTCTTAATTACAGGATTAGCTTAAAGAAAGGTGGTAGCAAAGGTGAGGTAGGAGCACTGGAGCACTCGCCAACAGTTTTGAGTTAAAAAATGGAGATTTGATGAGGCTATGTTTTTTTAGGGAACTTTTAGGGAACCTCTATGTGTGTCTGATGCCACAGTCCCCAAGGGCATGGGGACAGGGCTGCAGTGAGCTGTGTCTCCAGCAGCCTTGAAAACCAAAGAACCTCTTTACATTTATCTTTTTGACAGCCCAGCCCTGTCTTATTGCTTTTTGAGATGCCCCAGATTCACGTGATAAACCCTGCAAGCTCCAGGGCCCCGAGTCCTCCCACAGAACTGTGCCTCAGTTTTCCCTCCCAGTGCAATGCCTCTCACCCTAGTGGAGAAGTGGGAGTTTATCCTGAAAATTGCAGGAGAAAATGGGTTTTACATCCCTGCCTCTGTTCACTGGCAGCTCCCCACTGTGATCGGGATTCAGCGGGGCTCCATCCTGGTGCTCCCTGAAGCTCCCATGGCGGGTTATGGCCGTGGGGCTGCCCCAGGGCCCTGCAGCATCCCTGCCTGGCCAGCCCAACTTAACATGTCCTAATTACAGGGGGGAATAAATGAGGTGGCAAAAGTCTTCCCTAAGTGTTTCACGAGGATAAGCCAGGGCTAATGCAGCTGCATGTGCAACTGCCAGCTGTGCCTCTGTTTCCCCATCCATAAAGCATCACACACTCGTTGAATTGGCTTAGTGAGGGCTCTAATTAATGCCTGTTTTAGCTCAGCTCCATCCTGCCAGCAGGTGGAAGGCCAAAGGCAGAGCAGAGGACTGTGGTATCCCATTCCCTACTCTACCCCCGGGATAGGATCTACTGGACCTGTGCCGGCAGGAACCTGGTTTCAATTAAAGGCGATACAAAGCCATGGAGCAGCCAAGCCCAGGCAGCCCCTGGATCCACGGGGCCAGGGCCAAGGCTGTTTGCACTGAAGCTTAATTCACTTCCACGCTATTTAAACTCTCCGAGGAAACAGCCTTTGGAAATAGTTACAACCAGGCTGTAGATCTTTTAAATTGAGGAATGTAAATTATAAGTGATACAGGGAGTATGGTGCTTGGGGTTTTATAGCCATCCATCAATCTGGTGGCTGTTGACAGAGCTGCTTAGCAGGAACTAGATGCAAAGGCTGTGAGTTTTGGGTACTGGTGAGTCTCTGAGGTGAGGAATGGAGCTGGGAAGAGCCTCTGAGACCATCCCACAGAGCTGGAGAGATGGCCTTAAACCCATGTGGCTCCTTAATTCCAGCCCATCAAGCCAGGACAGGCTGCAGGAGAAGGAGCTGAGAAAAGCCTGGCCAAACTGAATCCTTCTTCATCCCAAGGAGAAGCAAAGTTAGGGATGAACATCCCAGTCTTCCCACAGACCAGTGAGGGCTGCTAATTGCACCAAAAAGCTTTGCCGGAGCTGCCCCAGCAGGTATAATGCTGCTCTGTGTGTGCCATTGTTTGACCTTATTCTCTCTGTGTGAAAAACAAATCTTGGTTTTTTTTCAGCCTTGTCGGATCCTGCTTAAGGTTAAGGAAGATACGGAGACACAGCACAAACACGGCGAGGCTGCAGCTGCAGCTCCCCTGGCACTCATCGCCTGCACAGCCCCAAGGGCAGTTCAGCAGCCTTATGCCCAGTTTCACGAGTGGGGAAACTGAGGCACAGCCATGCTCCAGAGGGAGTAGGGAGTGCGGATTTAGCAATCCTCACACAGGGCATTGTGGGGCTGAATGAGGACCACCTTCAGCTCAGGCTGATGCTCCTGCGCTTCTCACCGCTCACTTGCTGCAACCTCAGGCTGTTCCAGCACCTGGAGCATCCTCACCTGATCCTTTGGGGTTGAGATGCCCCCAGCAGCAAACTTCAAGACACCCAGGCTTTTCATGCAGCCATTGCAGCTGTTCATCAACAGTGGCCCTAAATGAAGCAAGAGCAGTGAGCAACTTCGGCTGCAGGGCTCATCATCACCTGCAAGCACAGCAAGGTGCTCTGCAAGCTCTCAGCACACTCCACAAGAAACCTCCAAGCAGCCTCGAGACCAGCAGCCTCCAACCTTCCCAAACCCAGGTGACTTGTAGAGCTCAGAGCATACTCCCCACAGGCCAGCCTTTATTAATGACTCACCCTCATTAATGCCTTGCTCTCCCCTTTCAGCTCTTACTGCTGCTCTGCCACTGAAGCCGTGATGCTCCTGTGGGTGTGGGACTAGGAACGACTCCCCACCCCACTGCTAATTAAGATAAACCTGCAACCGATCAATGGAACGAGTTTTAGGCTCCCTCTTAATTAAACACTCTCTAGTTTATCGATCAGGCCCAAAAGTTCCCTTTGCTGCAACTCATACCAATTAGTTGGGGGCAGGCGTGTGCCAGAGTCCTGCTAATTGAAACCCATTGCCTGCAATGATTTTATTTTAATCAAGAAATCAAAGCAGGTGGGATGTGGGGACTGGGCTCCATCAGTGTGGCAATCCCCAGGGAGGACTGCAGCAGGAGGGACACATGTGCAGCCCCCTGGGGACAGGGAGCTGCCAGGGCTCAGTCTGGGGCTCTGGGCAGGCAGAACCTGTGAGGCAGAGCTGAAGGAAAATGGGGTTTTTCAAGGGTGCTGGCACCAAATTCAAGTGGAAAGGAGTTCATCTGTTCCCAAATCATGCCTTGGGTATGGCATCTTCACTGTCTTCACGCCCATCCCATTACTCGGTGGGGTGTTCCCAGTTCTTTTTAACCCCCATGACAAGGATGGGAGCGATGAATGCCATGCTGGCTGTGTTGGGAGGATTGCACAGACACTGCGGAGAACCTTCCCCCATGTTCCATCCCCTCCGGATTTGGTATTTTAAGGTTGGGAGTCCCCCCTGCAACCCAGCTGGGCAGCATTGGGCCCTGGGAAGAGCATCCTCGATGCAGCACTCTGACACACTGCAGTATTAAACCAGAAAACTTCTTGCCCGGCACCTGCCATTTTTGCTCTTTTGGAATCAGAAAATCACAGGATGGGTTCAGTTGGAGGAACCTTTAAAGACCATCTAGTCCAACCCCCGTGTCATGGGGGGTTATATATAACCCTTTAATATATTGAAAGGCTGCAAGATGGTCTCCCTGGAACCTTCTCCTTTCCAGGCTGAGCAACCCCAACTCTCATCCTGTCTCTGTAGGAGAGGTGTTCCAGCCCTTGGACCATTTCCATGGCCTCCTCTGGACCCATTCCCACAGGTCGATGTCTTTTTGTGCTGGAGACCCCAGAGGTGGACACAGAACTGCAGGTGGGGTCTCACCAGAGGCCAGTAGAGGGGGACAGTCACCTCCCTCAACCCGCTGGCCATGCTGCTGGTGATGCAGCCCAGGATATGGTTGGCTTTCTGGGCTGTGAGTGCATGTTGCTGGCTCATGCCCAGCTTTTCGTCCAGTAGCACCCTCAAGTCCTTCTTGGTAGGACTGTTCTCAACTCCTTCATCCCCCAGTCTGTGCTAGTGTTGGGGATTGCCCCGTCTCAGGTGCAGGACCTTGCACTTGGCCTGGTTGGACTTCAGCCCACTCCTCCAGCCCGTCCAGGTCCCTCTGGATGGCATCCTGTCTTGCCTGCACATCAACTGCCCCACTCAGTTCAGTGCCATCTGAAGACTGGCTAAGGGTGCACTCCATCCCACTATGTCACTGATGAAGATATTAAATAGTACTGGTCCCAGTACAGACCGTTGAAGGACACCACTCATTACCTATCTCCACCTGGACATTGAGCTGTTGACTGCAGTTCTTTGGACATAGCCATCCAGCCAATTCCACAACCATATGACAGTCTACCCATCAAAGCCACATCTCTCCAGTTTAAAGGTGAGGATGCTGGGGGGACCTCTTCCTGCATCCCACACTCTGTTTCTGAGATAAACCCAACCCTGCCCCACTTGGTAACACAGCAGTGGACAGGCTGCCTGCAGGGACCAAGTCCTTCTGCCACAGTGAGATGGAGACCACATTAACAGAGTGGCCATGAGGTCCCAGCATGGCCCAGGGCCACCCCTTGTCCCAGTGTCTCCACCAGGGACAGGCTGGAGCCACCTCGACCCCCCCAGCTCACAACCCTGCCAGGGATTTACAGAAGCAGGATTTGACAGCAGACTTGTCACACCTGGTGGCTCTTGAGACTTGTCCAAACCCCACTTAATTACCACCAAAACCTAAGGGACATGAGGACATGGCCACCTGTGGACACAAGAGACCCCGGGGCACATGCGTCCAGGTGCTCAGCAGACCTGGCAATCGCGTGGATGATTTATCCATGTCCTCCTCCCATGGTGCCCAGGAGAGGTGACAATCGTGTCACCAGGGCCCGGGGGAAGGATGCTGGCCCAGCTGTGGCCCCCAGCCCCCCAGGGTCCATGGGGGGAGGTGGCAGTGCCCCCTCCCCATGTTCCATCCTCTTGCCTCAACTGCAATGAGGAAGACACGTCTGCTGACAGAGATGCATAAATATATTATTGAATCCTCAAAGCCTCAATAATTAACAGGTGGAGAGAGTTGGGAGCTTGCTCTGGCACTGGGCGGGGGGGGTTGGGTCTGCCAGGGAGAGCTGGGGAGGGGGCCAGTCCCTCCATCCTGCTTGATCACAAGATCACAAGCTTCTGGGTGGGGCCAGTCCCTCTGTCTCTCTCTGAGCCGCCCCCCCCCCGCCCTCCCCCCCCCAAGCTGCAAAGCCCCCCAGTTGCATGCTGGGCAATGCTGTGGGTGCACCCCTGCTGCTCACTGCATCCTCACTCAGCCCATAGCCCCCTGAGAATCACCCTGGAATGCAGTAGGCAGGGGGTCATGCCTGGGGACATGGGGCAGCAGCTCCCCCATCCCCCTGCTGCATCTCAAGCTGTGCCATCCCCCAAGCCTATGCAGTGATTTTTCCGGATGCGTGATTATGTATTTCATTGCTTTTAAATAAAAGTCCCATGTCCCCAAGGGGGAACCCAGACATCTGGAGCACATGGGGCACTGGTGATGTGTGCGGGGCACAGTGACACAGGAGTTCAGCCCTGTTAATTCACACAGAGCGACACTGGCTACCCTGTCCCTCTGCCCACGGGGACAGCCCCAGCCAGGCCACCACGTGCCCTTCCCTATTCCAGGGTCCTCCTGCTCACTGCCACTTAAGCTGGGCCATATGGGGGCAGAAAAAGGGGTTTGCACATTTTTACTACTTGGGCTAAAAAATTTGGGGGGACAACAATCCTTTTTGGGATGGAAACTCTTCCCATCTATTTTTTCCCCTTTCTAGGAAAAATTGGGGTGGAATATCCCCTTCCCTTGCCTGCATGGCCTGGTGAAGACGCTTGGAAGAGCAGTGGGCAGGTTTGCTCCTGCCTGCAAATGTCAGAGCTGCATCCTGGAAAGCTGGCAGCAGAAAAGCTGTGGTTTCAGGGTGGGGGATCATGGGGGGAAAATTCCCTAAGAATCCTCTTTTCCCCAGCCTCCACCACTGGGGCTGGCCTGGGGCAGCTGTGTGGTGAAAATCCCCAAAACCTGGGTCAATCCCCCGAGTGCACAGGGATGCCGGGCATGAGATGCCCTGGCAGGGTGAGGGCAGCAGGTTCCCTTGGGATGAACTGGGGTCAGGATTCCCAGATCTAGGCTGAGCCCAGGAGACGCAGCAGAGGAGGATGCAGCACATGGGTATTCACTGTCTGCCCATACACAGAGTCTGCCCACGTGTGGCCTGCCTGCACACACAGCCCACACACACAGCCTGCCTGCACACGCATGGTCTGCCTGCACAGCCTGCCTGCACAGCCTGCCTGCACAGCCTGCCTGCACGCAGTATCTGCACACACAGCCTGCCTTCATACGCAGCCTGCACACACACACATGGTCTGCTCACACACATAGTCTGCCTGCACACATAGCCTGCATGCACAGGCCCCCCCCCACACACAGCCGCACACACACACAGCCCACACATACACACACCTGCACACACAGCACGTGCACAGAGCACATGCATGGAGTGCACACAGAGAGCACACTCAGCCCGCACACACATGGACACACACACACAGAGCACACACACCTGCACACACACACCCCGCGCACACACCCACACACCCCCTGCAGCCTGTGCACCCTGCACCCCCTGAACGGGACTGGCTGAATGGGGGGACTCAGGGGCTCCCCACCACCCCAGCCCTTCCCCTGCACCCCACTAGCCCTGCGTGCAGTGGGGGGGTGCCCGGGCATCACATGCATGGGTGTGCCCATCACTCGTGGGTGTGCCTGTCGTGTAAGGGGTGGCAGTACCCCACAGCCCACACCGATCCCCAGTCACGGAATTTTCAGCAGAGCGGGAAGCATCCCGGCACAGCACCTGCTGCCAGCTGGGATACAGAACCCTGGGACCCCTCAGGGGACCCGGCTGTGGGGAGGGAGGGGGCAGCAGGGTGAAGCCCCAAACAGGACACCCTGCAGTGCGGGGGTTCTCCGCCACTGAAGTGGTGCACCCGGCATCCCCAAGAGCACTGGGGGTTGCTCCAGATTTTGGGCAGTTTGATGCAGCAGGAGCCAGAAGCTCCCCCTGGGGACAGAGGCTGGGAAAAAGGGGATTTTTAGGGGATTTTTTTTTCCCCATCACTGAAACCACAGCTTTTCTGCTGCCGGCTCCCCAGGGATGCGGCTCTGACATTTGCAGGCAAGAGCAAACCTGCCCATTGCCCTTCCGAGGGTCTTCAAGACATGCAGGTAGGGGAAGGGGATATTCCCCCCTGATTTTTCCTAGAAAGGGGAAAAAATAGATGGGAAGAGTTTCCATCCCAGAAAAAAAGGGATGTTCTCCCCCTGAAAATATTCTCTCTAAAGATCAAGAAGCTCTGACATACAGCTGCATTGTTTTTTGGTGTCGGAGAGGCCAGAGCAGGCAGTGCAGGCAGGATGCTTCTCCCGGCTGCCTGCTGCCCTTGATCTCAGCAGCAGCATCTGCGTGTCGGGCTGAAATAAACCCGCTGTCCCCTGCTCCGTGCTGTGGTGTGGCAGGAGCCGAGCAGGGCTTCATTACCCCCTGTCGGGTTATTATCCTTCAGCCAGGTGATTTCCTCCCGAACACCATATGCCTGAGGCTCGCTGGGGATTTAACTTCTCATTTCGCTGCACGTTGAAGAGATTTGGGGGTTTTATTCTGCCTCGAATTCCCCTCTGTGCTGGATCCAAAGATGCTGCGAGAGTATCGCTCTCCATGCCGCTGAGCCCATCCTGGTTGCTTGGGGCAGAAACGCCCTGTTTCTAGGAGTTTTGGATTAAAAAAAATGTTGGGGTTTAGGGAGAAAACTCCCCCCAGGAAGAGCTGCAGGGCAGGATCTGGCCTGCTAGTGGGATGCCCAATGGTGTCGGTCCCCATTAGGGACATTTCCCGCAGCCCCCAGGTCTCGGTGTCCCTGCAGCAGATGGAGCATCACTGGGGCTAACAAGCGCACGGGCTCCCACAGGCTGGCTGGATACTGCCCCCATCCCCAGGAGGGAAAGCAAAGCCCAGCTCCCAGCCTAGCAGATGCTGCAGGGCCACGCCCCCCCCCCAGCACCTACTCCTCTGCAAACTCCCTTTTTGAGGCAGTTTAAGGCATTTTGCTAATTTTCGCTCTGACAGTGCCTTCACCTGTTCGTGGGGAGCCCAAGGAGCCATTGGAGGTGTTTTCATCATGTGGTCCTCGCAAGCCGCCCATCTCCACTTAGGGAAATTGGCTGCGATTTCAATGAACGGCAAGCAAGTGAATTGACTATTAAGAAGGTGCAAACACCGCTGTGAACCCAGGGACTTCATTTAATGACTTGGAAACAAGTTCTTGACCTACTTCCAACTTGCAAAAGCCTTCGTGAAATCACAGAGGAAAAGAAATTAAAGGCACCGGAGCCTTGATAGCTCTCTGGTATCAGATAGAGATGAGCAGGATGCAGCCCCTGGCCAGGAAGATGCTCCAGGACTGAGCAGCCCCATTACAAAACATGGCAGGAAAAAAAGCATGGCACAAAAAAGCAGGGTGGAATAGGCACAAATCGGGTCCTTCCCCAGCTGTTACAACCCCTTCTTGATGCCAGTGGGTTTGGGAGGGCTCCTGGCCTTTTCCCAGCCTCTTGCTCCATCCCAACTATGGTATTGCTGGATTTGGGAGCTCCTGGCACATGGCTTGAGCATCCCAGATCTCTGGGAAGTGGCTGAGGGTTCTGGGGGCACAGGCAGAGACTGGGAGTGTGTGAGGTCCCTTGCCACAGCTCCCCAGCACCCACCATCCATCCTATGGGCTTCCCTTCCTCTCATCTATCTGCGCACACACACACACACACCGCCCCTTTCCCCCAATCCCCCAATTCCTGGTTATTTATTTCATTGTGCCGCATCTGGCAGCGTTGCCATGGGAACGTGGCAGCAGCCCCGGCTGGATGTGCTTGTCTAGACGCTGCGCCCCAGGATCCCACTGCCAGCAACCTGCTCCACAGGCTGGATACGGTCCCAGGGTGGGCTGCACCCCGGGGTGGGCAGTCACTCATTGCACCCATCCCCAGGACCACCTGGAGACCCTAGCACTCATACAGCTGGGTCCCCTCCAAGCCCTACACCCCAGATCTGTGCTCCTTGCTCCATCCATCCCTAGGGGTTCTGTACAAGGATGACTGGGAAATGCAGCCACAAGGTGGCTACTGGTAATACTACTACGAATATTACTACTAATATTGATGATAACAACAACAAAACAGCAAAGAATAATAAAGGATAAAGAAATAATAATTATAAAGATTATTATTAATAATAAATACCCTGAATATAGACAAGGGTTGCAAAGGGCCCTTTGCACAAGGCAGATTAAACCCAGCCCCCTCCTGCTTTGGTTCCACCACAGGGAAGAGAAACTGAGGCACGTCATGGGGAGATACCCCCAAACATCTGCAGTACTCTGAGATGTCACGAACACCGAAACTCAGGGCAGTGGGTGTTCCCATGCAGAGAGGGATGCTCCACCATCACCCCAGGCTCCTCATTTACACCCACTAAGACAAAGCCCTGAGCCACCGCTGGGCCTGTTGGCTCCCAGGACTGCAAGGTTTGGGTGGATTTGGGTCTCACCAGCTGCGATGGCCCCAGTAAGGACCTGCAGTGGGTCATTACCCTGGAGGAATTCTGACAGGTGGGTTTTTTTCCCAGCAAACATCACAAATTTCAAATTTCCCTGTTAGCAGGCTGGTTTAACCCTAATACAATATTACATCTATTTAATTTCAATACAAGATTACATCTATTATTTGCACTGTCCTATAAACACTGAAATGAGATTCTTTCCTTTCTCTTGCCTTCCAGCAAGGAAACTTTTCGATGCCAAGGGAAAGCAGAGGAAAGGGAAGCAGCTCAATTCCTCTCTTGCCCATCAGAGGTTGGCTCCAGAGCAATGCCCTCTGGCATGACAGGCTTTATTCCTGCAGGGAATTGCTCCCTCCCTTTGGGAATTGCTCCATCCCCTTGGGAATTGCTCAGAAGCCACAAGCCATTGAAGTGTCCCCAGAGAAGGGAGCCAGGATGACCTCATTAACCCTGAGCTTGTGCTGCTTTGCATCCACCCAGCCTGACCTTGCAAATGACCTTGACACAACCCAGGACCCTGAGGTCCCCTTGTTGGGGAGGACATGGGGTGGTGGCACTCATGTGATGGGTAAGGAGCGCCAGCAGTGTCCCTGGGGGGGAAATGTGCACTGGGGGCAGCAGCAGTGCCCAAGGAGGCACTTGCCATGGAGGGGAAACTGAGGCACAGGGCTGGAACCCCAGCGGGACCCAGCCATTCATTCCCGTGGGGCTGAGGTGCTTCATATCTGCAAGGCTGAAGCACCAAGGTCACTGGTGATGGTTGGCGAAGGGCTGATCCTGCACTGCCCGGGTGCTGTGCACCACTGTGCTATGCCTCAGTTTATCTGGAAAATTGGCTAGCCCTGCTCAGCACCACACCAGCGAGCATTTGCTCTCTTGGTCAGGGTGACCAGCTCCACCAGAGCAGGTCTGAGGAAACTAAGGCACAGAGGGGTGATGGAGAAGGCCAGAGGCTCAAGCCCTGGTGAGAGGCTGTGCCTGGAGGACACTCAGGTTGAGAGCTGCTCCGCACTCGCAGGCGCAGGGCTGGGACTGCTGGGCTGGTGTGGAGAGAAGGGGTTTGGACGGAGTCTTGCTGAATTACAACTTTTAGCCTAAGTTAAGCCACAAGAAGAAATCAAGAGAAGAGGCATGGGCAACGGCCAGTGACACAGGGCTGCAGAAGGAACAGGCACAGGGGAGCAACAGGACCCAGGGACAGAGCCTGGCCATGCCACCTCAGGCAGCCACGAATAGAGAAGCTGGGCTGTGGGCTGGAACAAATCCACCTGGAAGCAGAGGGGGAACTCAAGAGGCCATACAGCCCTGTGCCGTGCCTGAATAACCCAGCTGTGTATCTGGGATGGAGCGTGAACAGGGGACCCTGCTGTCCCATTCCATCCTACCCCACCCTACCCAATCCCATCTCATCCCATTCCATCCCATCCCATCCCATCTGTCTTATACATCAATCTCATCCCATCCATCCTATGTATCCCATGCATTCCATCCACCCAATTTCTCTCATCCATCCCATCCCATCCCATCCCATCCCATCCCATCCCATCCCATCCATTTTATCCATCCCATCCTCCCATCCTATCTCATCCAGCAATCCCATTCCATCCATCCTATGCATCCCATCTGTCCCACAGCAAATACACTCCCACCCTGGCCCAGCACAGATCCCTGATCCTCGGCTCGGCCTCAGAGGCACTTGCTGTCTCTGAACCATCAGCAACCATCCCCCTGTGACAGCTGGCTTCAAACAGCCTCTTGGATAAAGAAAATTGGGATTAATCAAGCACCTCAATTAGCTACAACAAGCTGCAGCTCGTCATCACACCGGAGACTCACAGCAGAAAGCACATTAGCAACATGGCCACTGAGAGGCTGAGAATTAATTAAAATAGAGCAAAACTCCTAAAAAAAATCCCAAGGAAATAGGGAATTGCTCAGACTGGGGGGATTTCTCCCTGTGAGTCTGGAGGTGCTGAGTGGAGCCACATCCCTGACCGAGCATCTCCAGCACTCAGCCAGCCAGCATCTCCTCTGGTTTGCCTGTGGGACGCAGTGACATCCCCCACCGCTCACAGAGACCCCACTGCCCACCCAGCCCCTCGTCCCGCTGTCAATGGGGCAAGGAATAACTGAGGCACTCGGCACTCAGTGATGATGGAGCCACCAACACACTGCAGCGGGGGACTGATCCTGCCCTGCTCCAGCTCGGGGGGGAGCTGGGGTTGAAATCGGGGGGATCTTGGGTTTAAACCTGGAAGATCTTGGGCTTAGATCTGGCAGATCTTGGGCTTAAATTTGTGGGATTGGGTGCTTAAATATGGGGGATCTTGGGTACAAATTTGGGTGGTGCACAGATACAGCAGACAAGACGGGGAACCAGGAGAGATACGGGGAGCCTGACCTCCTAAGGAACAAATTGTGGGGTGAGACACAGACAAATGTTGGGGCTGGAGAAGGGTGGGGAGAGAACAGGAGCTGGCCACTCCAGGAAAATCAGCTTTGGGCGATTGGAAAGCAGAGGAGCAGGACAACCCGGTCTCCAAAAAATTTGCACAAACCCACCAGATGCTGTGCCGGGTGGGACAGGATGGACCCTGGCCGAAACATCCCCCCCAGCCCGTGGTGGCCAGGACCATTTGGACAAGGATTAAGCCACAGGCAATTTCAATGCTAATTCTCTCAGTTAAGTTCTTTAGCCCAACATCTATGAGAAGCAAGAGATATCTTCCCCCAGATATCAAACAGTGACTCAAAGACATCATTAATATAATCCAAGGGGGGGGTGTTTATATATATATATATTTATATTTTATATATATATATAAAATCCAATTTACTGACTTATTTAGTGACACTTTTCATAATCAATTCTCCCAGGAAAGAAATACTGATTAAAGCCAAGTGCATTGCTATGGAAACCGGCAGTCCCTCCTCCCACTACCCGCAGGCTGGGAAGGAGAAAATCGGGTGAGGAAATCTGCCTGGTAACAACGCTGTTAATGAGCCAGGGAGCAAAAATAATCCCTCGGAGGGATGCTGCCGCAAAAGGAGCAGCCGGTAGCAGCCGGTGGGGAGGCAAAACCACACACAGCTCCCAAAATATTTATTTTTATGGGAGGGTAGAGCCGTTTCAGAGGAGGAGGGGATGCTCATGCATGCTAGAAGGATGAAAGGGGCATCTGGAGGTGGTACCCATGGGTGACTGTGCTCACCCACAGTGCCCTGTGAGCATGGGTGTTTCTTCTAGCACTTACCCAATTTTTTAGTCTTAAAATACAGGATAAAACCACCCTGAGACACAGATTTAAGGGATTCAGCTGCCCAGCAGCCTGCGAGGAGGTAGCTGCCAGCACAAAACGGATTTATGTAATAAACCCAGTGGTGTTCCCTCTCCTCGGGGTGATTCCCCAACCCACGGGCAGCCACAATGCCTGGTGAGGGGCATTGCTTCCTGCTGCAGGCAGGGCTGTCATGCCTGCACTCATCCCCAGGTGAGCGAAACCTCCATGGGGCAATTTATTTCTACATTGAATAGTGGCCCTGGGCTCCTAGAGGGTTTGGGGATCTCCTCCTGGCTGGATGTGTCCCTCCCCCAGCACCTGAAAGGAGACGATGCTTGAAGCACCCATGGGTGCTGGTAAGGCAAGGATAAATCTTCCATGGGCTGAATATAAAAGCGCCCAGGCAGTGGGAAGCAGCCGGTGCTGGCAGCGAGTGGCATGGAAGAGACTTGGCTGTTTCCCCAAGCACTCGAGATGCTTTTTGGGGTGCTTTAAGGAGCAAAGGGTAGGCTTATATTGAATATTAGGAAAGATTTCTTCACTGAAAGGGTGGTCAAGCATTGATCAAGCCTGACAACAGGCTGCCCAGGGAAGGTGTGGAGTCACCATCCCTGGAGGTATTTAAGAGACGTGTAGATGTAGCACTTAGGGACATGGGTCAGTGGTGGGTTTGGCAGTGCTGGGTTAACAGTTGGACTTGATGATCTTAAAGGTCTTTTCTAACCCAAACAATTTTATGATCCTATGAAGGTCTGCACAAGACATCATTAGTGCCACACATTATTTATTGAGGGATTTAATAACAATCCCATCCAGTATTTTCCTAAAATTCCCCATTTCCATCACAGGCACCATGACCAGGGATGGGAGCGGGGCACCACTGCTCCACCAACAGGACCATGGTCCCGCCCAGGGCTGCAATCCCACAGGACCGGACCATCTGACTGCTGCCATCACCCCATCGGAGAACGAGAGGCATCCACCCTAATAAAACCAGAGACCTGAATATTTTGAACAATTGCTTTAGCAAGAGCCGGTGCTGTTAAACCCGCCAATACCTTTCCCATTCATCACGGAGAGGATTTAATAAGGCGCCTTAGCAGAGCGTGCTGTGACCACCGGCGCATTATTAAACGCAGCGATTAGCAGCTGCCGCAGATGGGAGCTCATTAGAGACTTCTTAAACATCCATAAAAATTGCTTTTATTAATTGGTTCATCCTCTTTTTATACCCACCACATTCAGGAGTGGTTTTTGGGGTTGCTTTTTAAAAATCCCTTTGTTGCATCATGGTGGATGGGAAGCTCCCAGGTCTGGATCCATCCCAGCGCCTCGGGGCCTTCCTGCTCCGCTCCGCTGCATCCTTTAATGACAAGGTGTAACACTGGCATGTTGTGACGGGTAACAACACCGCAGCTGAGTGGAGGCATGATGCCATTCCAAGCATCCCAAACCCTGCCCAGGGCCAGCGCAGCCATCAGTTCCCTGCATCCAACAGGGACGTGAGCCCATCCCTCTGGTATCAGGGCCAGCCCCACATAGGGGAAAGCAGGATTTTCCTCAAAAACCTGGTTTTTCCCCCATAACTATATGGGATGGCTTTGCCAGCTAGGTGGTGGGTGCTGCCCCAAGCCATCCATCCCCCATTTTGGGTGCACCTGCAGAAGGGACAAATATTTCTGTATCAAAATGTCTGGGGAAAACCCAACCCAGCAGCACCCATTGCCTGGACAGAGGTCTGGGGTGGGTGGACTCCTAGGGTCCCCATGTGGCACCCCCCATGGCCTGGACCCAGGATGGATGCTCCCACTGCCTCCTAGGGTTCCCTGTGGGTCCCCCCATGGAAAACAGGGCTCTGTGACCCCCTGCTCCCTCCCATCTGCTGGGTGGGGGACACCAACCCTGCCATCAACCCCATTAATGAGGGCGCTGCTAATTGCTGGGCAGACAGCGAGCCCACACCCCATGTATAATTCAAGCCCCTTTGTTAGGTTTGCTGGGTTTGCTTTGTCTGGCAAGTGCCACCTCCCTGTGGGACCCCCCCTGACCTGGCCACCACACAGTTCCTTCTTTGCGAGGGGCTTGATTAAAAATAATTGGGGCCTGGGGCTGCTGCGAGGCAGGAGGTGGTGTCGTCACCAGGGTTGGGGTCATTAGTGGGGTTAGCATTCCCCCCCCCCCCCCAGCAGAGCTGAAGATGGAGAAGGAGGCACAGGGAGAGCCCTGGAGCCCCATTTCCCTGGGGGGGAACCACTCCAGGAGGAGGTGGGAGCATCAGTCCTGTGTCCAGCCCATGGGTGCTGCTGGGCTGGGTCTTCCCCCCAGATTTTGAGATAGAAATCCTCATCCCTCCTGTGGGTGCACCCAATGTGGGGGATGGTTTGGGGCAGCAGCACCCTGTGGGTGCTGAAGTTGAGGGCAGCACCCATCTCCTGGATGGTGGGGTGGGAGTGCTCACCAGATGATGGGGAGGACCTGCACCCAACAGGGCATAAAGTGGACCCAAATGGGTGAGGAAGTTCATAAATACAGCTCCTGACACCCACCAGAGCCCCAGGCAGACATCCTAAATTTACTGCGGTATTGCTCACCTGCACTTCCCAGACCAGCCACCCTCAGCACCAGGCACAGGCACCACCAGCACCCTGCCCATCACCAGCCAGAGCTCAGCCCTGTGGCCAGGGCCAAATCCAGGCTGAGCTCAAGGGGCAGCAGCCCTGGGAGGGGCTGCCTACAAATCTGGTGAGATGCAGCTGGAGGAAGGTTGGTGGCCCTGGGCATGGGACAGGGATGTCCTCTCCCCACGCCGGAAGGAACCACAGGGACCTGTCCCAGCCCGCACCAGCCTCTACTCACTGTCACCCACACAACCGTTAAACTTGGAGATGGGGAATAAAATATATATAAATAAAGCCTTTAATAATCAATTGGTGTTTATTGAGCAGGTCATAACAATGCCAGCCTGCTGCTGCCAAATTAAATTCTTGTTTGGAGCCACCGAGTGAGAGACATGATGCAGATCTCTAGGAGGGAATAAAACAGGTCTCAGCACTGATCCTGCACATGCCTCCCCATCCCTCTGGGCTCTGCCTCCTGTCCCTCCCAGGGGAAAGGGGGGAGATATCCTGGGTGTCCCCCAGGAGCAAAGGGCAGGGGGACATGACCATGTCCAGGGCTGCAGTGGCAGAGCTGGGAGCCAGAAGGGACAGAGGCACAGCCAGGCTGGGCATGGAGACCCCCAGCCTTTGGGGGCTAGCCCCACTCCCTGTGAGCTCCACACCCAGTCCCAGCCCTGCAGAGCTGTACCCCATGATGTCCCCACCAAAGCCCGGCTGTGGTACCCACAGCCATGGGGCTACCCATTGCCCACAGAGCTCCAGATGGCCACACTGCCATGCCAGGGGGATACCACCACCAATACACATGCCACCCTCCAGCAAGCCCCCAGTGTCTTCTCCAGCCCTGTGGAGCAAACAGGCACCCCCATGCCCATCCAAACCTGCTGCACTCTGACCACCCCACCAGCTGCTGTGCCAGCAATCTCGACACTGTCACAAGGACTCGGTGCCAGCCATGTGCCACCCTGGAGCCCATCAAAGGGCTTTTGCTATGGGCCCCCTGAGCCAAGCTGAGCTGAGGGAAAACTGCACCAGATGCTACAAAAAGGGGCCAGGAAAGGACGGTTTTGCCTGAGAGTCCCGGCAGCTGCTGAGGGGAATTGGCAACAGACCAATGATGGGCTAGAAGTGGTGGCAGAGAGGACAGCAGGGACAGGAGCAGGGTGGGTCCCAGAGATGCAGATGGGGATGCTGTGCCCCTGGGGTGGGTAAGGGGGACAGGGCTGGTTCCTGAGCCAAAATTGGGGAAAAAAAGAGAAAATACAAACTAGAGCCTGCAAAGGGTTTGTGCAAAGCTGTCCGTGCTGTGCCTGGCTGCTGCACCTGCAGGGTGGGTGCCAGGTCCCTTCCTGGGGCTGGGGGACATGGGGACTGTGGCTGAACCCCATGGCCATGGCCAGCACAGCTGCCCTGCCGGCCTTCCGCCGCTCCTGGCCATTTGGTGGAGTGGAGGAGGAGGGGGAGGATGTGTGTGCAGGAGAGAGCCCCGAGGGGGATGGGACAAGGACTCAGCTTGACATTTCCAGGCAATAGCTAAGGACCACCATTAATCTGAGCCATTACTGTACAGAAGTCAAGAGCAGACAGGTTTTCCCGTAGGCTCCCATTAGCCTCAGCATCCCTCACTGTGCTGCCTGAGCATCCTGCGCTCCCACTCCAAGCATCCTCCATGCTCACTCTGAGAATCCTCAACTCCCATCTGAGCATCCTCCATGATGATCCCAAACGTCCTCCACTCTAACCAGACCATCCTCCACTCTGACCCCAAGCACCCTCTGCTCCCACCTGAGCATCCCCCTCTTCCTTTGGACATTTCCCAGTTGGGATTTTGGACCTGGGTGTCCCTGTGGGATGGCACGAGCGTGCCCAGGGGACAGGGTTCCAGGCAGAAATGCACCACTCCAGTGACATGTCCATGGCTCCCTGCAGCCCCCGAGCCCCAGACTGGGCTCTCATCAAAGCAGAGCCAGACCACCCCCAGCCCTTTGGCTTCCCAAGTCCCTTTCGCCAAAGGTCTTTACATTTTCCTTCCCCAGAAAGAGACCAAGGGAAGCAAAGCTGCTCCACACCGGCTCCTCCCTGGCTCCCTGGTGCCACCCTCCCTGTGTCCCCAGGCCACAGGCTCTGCCCTGCGCACCTGCAGTGGGAGAGGGCTGCACTATTGATCCAGTTATGGGAAGAGACCAGAGTGACCCAGAGTGCTAATTAGCCCTAATCAAGGTAATTAACCTGAGAGCCAAGCAGCAGGCCAGCCCCAAGCTTGCTCCCTGCCCAGCCTCTGGTTGTATGTGTGACAGCCTGTGCCAGTGCCTGACCACCCTTTCGGTAAAGAATTTTTTCCAAGCACCCAGTCTAACCCTCCCCTGGTGCAACCTGAGCCCGTTTCCCCTTGTCCTGTCGCTTGTCAGCTGGGAAGCTGGGAGGATGACCAACCCCCCCTTCCTACACCCTCCTGTCCGGGAGCTGTAGGGAGCGATCAGGGCCCCCCAAGCCCCCTCCTCTCCAGGCTGACCCACCCCCAGCTCCCCCAGCTGCCCCCCCCCAGCCCCTAGCCCTGTGCCCCAGCCCCTTCCCCAGCCCCCTGCCCGGCTCTGGACACACTCCCGCCCCTCTGCATCCCTCTGCCCATGAGGGGCCCAACGCTGAGCCCAGGGGTCATGTTGCCAGTGCTGAGAACAGGGGGACAGTCACTGCTCTGGTCTTGCTGGCCACACAGTTGCTGACACAAGCCTGTGCTGCCTCAAGCCATGAAGAGATGGAGGCCACATGGGACCATGCGGGGACAGGAGTGACAGGGGCAGAAATTGCCCCCAGCATCCCTGCATAGGGTCCCCTTTGCAATGGGGTCCTCCCCACAGCCCCCCAAACACTTGTGCATGCTTCTGGTCACCAGAGCAATCCAAACATACCCCTCAAAACCCACA
This sequence comes from Falco punctatus, assembly GCF_963210335.1. Taxonomy (NCBI): domain Eukaryota; kingdom Metazoa; phylum Chordata; class Aves; order Falconiformes; family Falconidae; genus Falco; species Falco punctatus. Next base: position 121,365,693 of record NC_137582.1, on the reverse strand, counting down.
CCACACCCTCCTGCATCCCTCCCTCGAAGCTCCTGCTTCCTAATCCCACTGGTATCACTGGGATGTGCTGAGCCCCACAACACCCATGCCAAGCCCCCCAACTCCCTGCAGGCTCCCAGCAGCTGATCCCTGATGGGAAAGGAGATAACATCATCCCAACATGGGTCCCCACACACCCCTTGCTCCAGGGCAGGGGTAACTGGCAGTAAAATTCAGTATTAAGTAAGTAATTAAGTATAAGGCAAAATGTGCTGGTGTACAACCCCCATCAGGGCAAGGTGGGAGGGACGGCGGTGGGGGGCACATCCTACCCTAATGCTCCCATCTGGGTGCAAGCAAAGCAACACTGGGACAATTGTTTTTTTCTCCCGCAAATCTCCTTCTGCCACAGAGCAAAAATCAAAGATGGGTGAAATTTCCCCACCAAGCACATGGGAACTGTTATTAATCTCATTAATAAACCACTCGGGGTTTAATGTCCTCTTTAAATATGACCAGGGCTACTCTCTGCCAACTTTGCCTTTCCAGTTTTCCAGGCTATTACGTACATATCTTGAAAATTGAAATAAATAGCTGCTTTCAAATGGGGGGAAGAAAAAAAAGACACCAAGGGACCCACCCTGAGCCCCTCTGCCCCTCCAAGCATCCCTCTGGGATTCAGGCAGAATATTTCCTTCCCACTCAACCCCCAACGCTCCACCACTTGCAGCCAAAATCTGCCCCAAGCTCCATGCTGCGACAGGGATAAGGACATCCTGGGGCACCCCAGGAGGATGAGGGATGGGGATACAGCCTGGACCACTGGGATGAGAGGGGTCTAAAGCTGCCTGTCCGCCTGCAGCTCAGCTTGGCCAGGCACCACAGCGATCAATATGCAATAACCTGCATCTCGCTGGCCGGTGCTGGAGGAGCTGTTAAGATGTACAGCTGATGTTGATGGGAATGTTAGAGTTTTGTGGGTCTTTCATCCTTGACATATTCCTGGTCATTTTGTCCCCTTTCCTTAAGGATATCCCCAAGCCTTGGTACCCAGAGATGGCTGCAGCATCCCAGGGGGTCCCCTGCTCCACTGAGGGAGGTGGTGCTAGCAGGACCCCACTCCCTGGGCTGATGTGCAATGGCTGCCAGGTTACAAAGCCCTTTTCCAGCCTCAGAGCATCTGCACAAGGCTGGGAGGGTGCCAGTAGTCCACTGTCCACACTAGCATCCCCTCCAAAGCCATAACCCACCACTCTATTGACATTTGTGGGTGAAGCAGGAACAGTGCAGGGCTGGCAGCGCTGTGGGCTCAGCACTGGGTCCAGCTCCCAGAAAGGGATGTGGGTTTCCCATTCAGGAATTGAATTTTTCCATAATTAGTTTTGAACCGTTTGAGTCCTGAATCCTTCCCCCTGCTCAATTACTCAGCACCTCCAGCTTTCTCTTCAGAGAAACCAGGGGGAGAGGAGTCAACAGTTCCACTGCAGGAGGAAGAAGTGGCAGGAGCTGTTAGTGCCTATGGGCAGGGGAGAGCATCCCCCAGGGCTCCAAGTCTGCAAACAAATAAAGCTGTGAGGAGCTTGGCCGAGATGTTCATTGATCCACGAAGCAGCGAGTTCCCAGAGCAAAACCAACCGGTTCATGTTGCCAATACACAAGCCAGGGCGCCTGGCACCTCCCAAATGCAGCCACTTGTCACCAGCGCAGAGATGTTCCCGTGGTCCCCTGCATCCCCCGCAGAGGCACAAAACCAGCCGCTGGCATCAAGCCCAGGGAGAGTGTTGGCCAAAGGCACCAGGGAAAAGCCGTTGCATGCAGAGGTAATTTCTTGCTGCCAATAATTGCCTTTGGGGCTAGAAAGCTGCTTTTCTTCCCAAACCCACTCTTTTTGCCTTATTTCTTCTGCATTGAGGACTGTCAGTACTGGGAATCTACTTCCACCTCCCTATCTTCCCTTGGACCAGCCACAGAGACCAAGCTTTTCAAGTAACTGCTTTGCTGTATCTTCCAAACTCAGATCTCTCTTCCCAATCCCCTTACAATATCTTGGCAATGTATTTTGGGGTGGGAGACCCAGTTGCCCCACGAGCTGGCAGGGATGCGTTACTGGGGGGCCTGTCCCCAACTTGCCCTCCACCAGGCGATGCTCCCCACGATCCCATCAGTTTGCACGTTCTCTCCAGCAATGATTTTATTCCTTCTCTTCTTTTTTTCTACTACTGAAACGAGCATCATTGATTTTTTATAGTGCTAATTTTTTTCCTAGCAGAAAGCCACCTGGGATTAAATCAAATTGCTTATCGGCATCTAAACACTATTATGGCAACTCAGTCCCTTTCAGCAGCCAAACTTGTGAGCTCAATAAGGAACAAGAGCAGGTTTGGCTGGACAAGACTCATTTTCCCAAATGTCAATTAGGCCACCTACTTTTAGACTTTGCTGATCACATCATGCACCAACCTTTCCTTCCCCTGCTCTCACCAGTTCAGTGTCGGGCCAGGCTGTTTTGTGGCTCATTTTCTTTATTTTCTCTACAACCCAGCCCTCCAAGACGTTTATTTTCCAGTCTCCATTGCTCCCAGCTCTGTTACGAACCAGCATGAATGATTTAGAGAGTTCTTCAACTGGTCTCATTAATACTCTTGGGTGCACATTAGCTGGTCCTGCAAATTTAGACGTACTGCACTTTAATCGTGGTTTTAATTGCGAGCTGTAATGCTGTAATGTCTTCCCAAATGTGCACCAGTAAACCTTTATAGCTTTGCCTGTGAATAATGCAGATGCACCAGAGGATGCACGTCCACATAGATATCTTACCAGGCTGGAATGCTTCTCCGCAGCCACCTGCATCCACAGTCCCTCCTGTGGCTCTTGCGGTGGTCACCCTGGGAGATGACAAGGTGTGTTGGGGTTTTTCATGTCTCTAACACACACAGTTCCCACCTTGGGGCTGTCTCTGCATCCTTGGCACTGCCAGTCTCCAGAGTGTCCCCATCACTCCATGCCAGCACCCACCACCCTGCAGCATCACCAGGCACGGAAGCAGCACCGCACCCATTGTGTCCTATCCCATGGAGATGGGGTGCAGGGAGATGAGGGCTTGTCATCCCTGGTGCCACTGTCAGCCCCCCATTTCCATGGCAACCATGCAAATGTGGAAGCTTTCCATAATCATTAGGGAGCGGAGCCGGCAGTATAAACAGTGACTGCAGTAGATTACATGCCTATTACGAACAGTCACACCTTCTGAGCTCTGGTAATTACACCTAATTGTGCATTTAATTGTGTAATTGAAAGCCCCCATCCAGGGTTCAGCCTGGGCTCCTGTCCCCTTCCCCATGGTGGGAAGGTGGCCAAAGGCAGCTCCAGTCCTGCTGTCCTTATCTGATTCTCAACGATGGGAACCACGAGAGGACAAAAGATGCTGGCAGATGTCAGAGGTGGCTGACTCACCGGTGCCAGAGCTAGGGGGTTGGTGGCCAAAACCAGGCAAATCAGGGCAGGAGGTGGTGGTGGGGACAGCAGGGGATGGCAGGGCCGTGAAGCACCCAAGGGTGCAGTGGGGTCCCACTGGGGAAGGGGAGGTCATGCAGGGCTGGTGGATTGCTGGGGAATGCAAAGGATGGACCACCCTTTCCCTTCACCCATCCTTCCACTAAGCTGACCCTGTTAGCTCCTTCTCCAGGCTTGGTGATGGGGGGGTCATGTCCCAGAGGGTCTCGATACCCTGTGCAAACCCCACAGCTCATGCAGGCAGGATGGGACGGACCCATGGCCCCTCTCCCTGCGCTCCAACCCTGGAAGGCTGCAGGAGGAAGGATGCCAATTCCAGCACAGCATGGCATTGCTTGCCACCAGCCTGGCAGGCTCTGGCAGGCTCAGCTGGGCGGGAGGTGCCAACTGAGCTTTGCTTTTCCAGCCAATTAAAGGAGAGGAGAGAAACAAAGAAGGAAACGAAGCCCCGGTTCTGAGCGAAGCTGAGCTCTGCCAGGCAAGGTGGGAGCACTGAGCATCTCTTGTCCCCACCCAGCTCCGCAGCTGGAGCTGCATCCCACCCCCGATGAGCCCTACACTGCAGGGGGAGGCAATGGGGTCACCACTTTGGGATGGAGAATGAGCCCGCTGGAGCAAGCCTGCCCTATGCCAGTGCCTGAGTACAGCCCCAGAGTACAGAGCAGGATGGCCCAGGGGCACGTGACAGCAGCCAGTCGGATCCAGCCAGACCTCAGCTTCCAGCAGTTCACACCCTGATAGCCCGTATCACTGCCTCCAAGGCTGGGTACATCCCTCTGCAGCAGTGCAGCTGTCTCGATCTGCAACTGACACCACTAGGCTTCAGAGTTAACAAGAGTCCCAACTTGCAGCTCTCACACCCACATGCCCGTGCTGGCAGTGGTGAGCAGGGCGGTGTCACCTCCAGGTTCATTTTGCATCCACCCACCTCAGCAGCTCTTATCTTTGCATAAAGAAAAGATAAATCCTCCCAACAACAACTGGCATCTCAGAGAAAGATTTACTAAGCCACTGCAACCACTACCACCACCCCCAACCCCAGCCAGCTATTTGGTCTCCAGATGTTGAGGAGAACCAACAAAAATCTGAGAGTTTTGATTTCATCCCACTTCACCAGCATAAATATCTCCTGGCAGCCTCTCCTGAGGTGGGGCAGGGCTGGTGCGTGTCTGGCAAGCGGATCCCTGGGGTTTTTCTGGAGAAAAAACATAAATGGAAGCAAAATCTGATGGGTGCTGCTTGTCTCCTGGGAAAGGAGACACCCAACGCTTCCAGCATGCCCTTGCTGAGTGGTGGAGAAGGAAGATGTAGGATATTTGGATGTTCCAAAGCAGCTGCCCCCCTCACTGCTGTGCCATGGTCCAAAAACCAGTTTCCCAAACTTGTTTGGGCACAATGGCTACCCTGAGGTCTGGGCTGTGTGGGATGGAGCAGGCAGGGCTCTGCCAGCAGCAGGCAAGGTGTGTTGCCTCTCCAGATCTGCCTCCTCCCACCCCAGCATGGGGGACCTTGCACGTGGACCTTGTGCCTAGCAGGTGCCAGCAGCACCCTGGCACTCTGCAGCTGTGGAGCATCCTCAGCCACCACAAGCATCCCCTGTGTCCAGCAGGGACAAGGGACCAGGGTGCATCCCCTGGGGACAAGGCTGTAAATATTGGGGAAACTAACAGGGACGGGAGAAGGTGCCTATGGGGTCACGGTGGCACCCGGGGAGCCACGGGAATGTGCCTGCAGGAAGGTGGCCTGACAGCGAGGACCAGCTGGAGATGGTGGCATCACCCCAGGTCAGGTGGCCTCTCACACACGCTGCTTCATTTCAGGGAAACTGAGGCATGGGCTGGCTGGTGAGGTTTAGCAAGCCAGCGAGCTCGCTGGGTAGCCCCACTGTTGCCACAAGCTGACCCCACAGCAATGGGGTATGGCTTCTTGGGCAGCCCCAGCACACACCAGTCCAGCCCCAGCTCCAGCGTCTGAGGGCACTGGGAGCACTGCTGTTCACCCCATAGTACAGGGCCCAAAACAGGCATCAGGGCTACCTGGATGGAGGGACACGACTCCTGTCCCCTTGTAAGGGGTGGCACAGAGCAGCTGAAGCATAGGAGAGGAGCAGAACCAGGGTCAGGTGTCACCCCCGCTCCCCATCGCCACTTCCCAACCCTTGGCACTGCCTGGTTCGTGTGCCCTGGCCACACCACCTCATGGATGAATATTGGCCTCAGTCACCCAAGGGGACACCCTGATGGCACCCGTCACCTCCACCGCCCTGAGGCTGGCTCACCCTAGGGCTGTGGGTGGGCACCCAGAGCCCCCTACCCTGGGCAGGGCACCCTGTTGCACCTTCTCCTCATGGGGTGGTTGGGTGCCACTGCTGCAGGATGGGATGCTAGGGGCAGAGCGCATCTCCCCCCAGCTGGCACAATGCTAGCCACTGCCTCCAGAGCCGAGAAGGAGCTTGGGAGAGCATCCTGCAGGCTGGGAGGGGATGAACTGGGGGTACAGGGTGAGCCAGGGGTGGAAAGGCCACTGATAAGGAACAATTCCAGAGCCAAGCCTTTGGGGATGCCAGCAGCAGCAGAAGACATGGGATGAGGAAAGCCTGACCCCGATCTGCAGTGCAAAGTTTCTTCAGGTGTGAGCAGGAGCTACTTTCCCAGCTCAGGAGCTCACACCAATTCCATTCTTCCCCTATAACAAGTATATTAAAATCTCTCAGAACTGGGATATCTCAGGGAATAAACACCAACAAACCTGTTTTGGAGCAGAGTGGCAAAAAAAAAAAAAAAAGTAACCAAAAGCCAGGAAACTCCCACACACGCAAAAACCACACATCGGATTTATCCTGGATGAGGAGGAAGGTGAGCAAAGTGCGAAGACTTTACAGACTGAACCGGGGGGACAGCTGGGGACACAAAAAGCCATTCCCACTGGGGACAAGTGGGATTTCAGCCTGGGGATGAGCCCACAACAGCTCCACTCCCCGGGGTCAAGGTCTGGCTTTGAAGCTTCCTGCATCCCCCCAAGGAAAACCTGGTTCCCCTAGCTATCCAAAAGTGGGGACCCCTCTTCGTTTGCTGCCTTTTGAAGGATGGAGAATGAACAAAAGCAACGCTGGGAAGAAAGTGCTGGTCAGCAGGATGCCACTATCACCTCCAGAGTGGATCCGGAGCCTGTTTCCATCACTGCCTCCATCCAGCCCCTCACCTCCGATCCCTGGGGACATCACAGGCTGACCACCACACGTTTCCGCAATCCCCCCTCATTTTCCTTGTCACGACAAGCACTGGCACGGTTGTGGGGGCAAGATGTAGGATGCTGATTCTCCGCTAACGAAACACGCAGCCAGGATAATTAATTGCAACCTTGTCAGTGCTGGTTTTAGCAGAAAACCCCCCAAATACCCCACGCGCTCCCTTTGCCTGCTCCTCTGTCAGCAGCCTGATGAAGATTGATTCACGGGCAGTGGCAAGCACAGCAACTAATTATTATGAAGACTGACAATCCTATTAAAATTAAAACTCTCCCTTCTCTCTGCCCCCAACATCCTGGCGTCCCCTGGCCGCGGGCAGACAGGTCCTGCTTGAAAGTGGGAGAGTTTACGAAGTGCTGGCAGCAGCTTCAAGTTTCCCTCTTGCCCCGAGATGGGGGACCAGCACCCCATGAAACATCCTCAGAGTTGCCAGGATGGGAAACTGCTGGCAGGAGTGAACTCGGAGGGATGAGATTGCAGTTGGAAACAAAGCTCACACCTGCTGGAGACGCATCCCCAGGCGCTGACAGCACAGGGAACTGGTTCACATCCATCTCCCCCAGCCGCAACTCCTACCAGTGCTGGATTGAGGCAAGGGAAGAGGGTGGCATTTTGTTCCTCCCTGATTATTATTTTTTCTTTTGTTGTTCTTTGGTTTTGGGGTTTTTTTTTGGGTGGTACTGAAGCATCCCCAAGCTGGTCCCACAGCAAGGTCACCACCGCGACGGAGTGGGTAGCAGTGACAGCCAACATTTCGCACAAAGCACAACCCGGCATGCTGATGAGCACAAGACGGCCCCTCGCCTTACCAGCTGCAGGCAGCAGAATCCGACCAGCGTACATCTCCCATTGCATCTCCCCATGGTTTCCCAGCCGGAGCCTCGGATTTCCCCCACCGTGGCCTCGCGTCGCCGTCCTCCGGCCGCTCACCAGCCGCCCCTCAGCCAGCAAAGCCGCCGCCCGGGGAGCATCAAGGGGGCACCAGCAACATGTCCTGCTCTCCAGCCTCCGGCCAGCTCCGCTACTTTCTCCCCAGCAGCCCTGCCGCCTCCCGCGCCCTGCCAGGTTAGCACAGAGGCGGGCTGGGCTCAGAAAGGGGCATCGCCCCCCTTCTCCGCCTCCCCCCTCCCGCAGCCCCGCTCCCCCCGACCCGCTACAGCCCCGGTCCCCGCTGCAGGGACCCCGGGGCCGCGCACACCTCGCCATCCATCCCCGGGGCGCGCAGGTTTGCGCGAAGCCCGCCCGGCCCTTCTATTGTCTCTGCGCACAGCCGCGCTCGGCGCCCCGGGGGCGGGCGGGGAGGAGGCGGCGGGTGGGGTCGGGGGCGCGCCGGGCAGGGCGGGCCGCGGCCGCCGGAACAAGGCGAGACGCGCTCCCGGCGGAGCCCGGCGGGCGGCGCGGCCGGGCGCGGGGAGGCGAGGCCGGGAACGCCGCGCCGCGCCGAGCCGTTGGCGGCTTCCGGGGGTGCCGGGTAGCGCGGTCCCCTCCCCGCAGCCGGCGGCAGGCGCGGCTGCTAGTCGCGCCCGCCTTTCCTTATCGTCAGTATTTGCCTTTTTAATAGCTGGGTTTTTTTCTGTATTCCCCCCGTCCTCTCCCCTCCGGAGCCAGGTGGGGCTGGGTTAAATCCCGGCGATTGCAAAGCGAAGGGCCGGTGAGCTGCTTCCCTCCCCCTTCCCTCGGCCCTGCGGCCCTTGGGTGGTGCCTGGACCCGCAGCACAGGGACCCCGCAGCCACCTCCTCAGGGGGGCACCCTGGGGGGACCGTGCTAGGGTAGCAGCTGGGTGTGCAGGGAGGGCAGATCGCTCCGCCCGGCGAGGAAGGCCCCCAGCTGCTCCCTGCAGAGCCCCGCTCCGCAGCCCAGCACCCAGCCAGCCGGCTCTGGGTGCCAGGGGCTGACGCCCAGCAGGTCTGGGCAAGGAGGCGGGTGCAAGCAGAGCAGGCAGGGTATGGCTCCCCGCCGCCATACACCCCGCTCGCCTTTGTTCTTTTTTCACTGCACACCTTCAGGGGGGATCGCGGAGTGCACATCTGCCCGGGAATAGCCGGGATGCTGCTTTTCCAGTGCTTTAGAAACCTCTTCCTAAAATGCCACCTTGCAGGACTTGGGGACAGTTCACTGCTTCTCAGTTCTGTGATTTCTTAATCCTCAGCTGTGATTTTTGTAAGGAAGCATCTCCTAAAACAGCCCCCCGCACTCCCAGGTGTCAAGGCAGCTCTGTGCAGGGTCCGAGGGGCTGCAGCCTTACAGATGCATTTGTGCACAGCTGTCGCTCTAGCCATGGTCTAACCTGGCCCAGCCAGACCACACATCCCCGTGCACTGCTGGGACCAGCTGGGACCACACCTGGAGCTTTTCCTTCACCCTCAGGGGTGGGAATTTCTCTCCCTCCCAGCTGTTCTGTGCTCCCAGGAGTGTTTTGGGAGGCTGAAGGACGGGGCTTTGCAGAAACCACTTGGCTTCCATGAATGCAAAAACCATGCCACAAAAATCCTGTGGGTTCACCAAGTGATGCTCTGAACCAGGGGCCTGGGAGAAGTGGCTGAACCCAGACTGAGCCAGTGGGTGTTTGAAACACGGGGACCTCTGCATTTATACCACATTGTCTTAGGTCAGTGGTGAGCTGCAACCTCCACAAGCCCTGCTCACACCTACACCTTACTGTTGCAGGATGCCAAGGATCCCACCCGTGGACCAGGTCTCCCTGTGACACCACCACTGTGGGCTTGACTCCATCACCTCCAGCGCTCTGGGCTCCATCATCTCCAGGTCCTCACCCAGAGCCTGAGAGAGGTCTCATCACCCTCATCCCATGGGGAGGAGTGTCCCAGGCTCCTAAGGGTTACCCGCATGCAGAAGTGGGGGGACCAGACCCATCTCCAGGATCGAGCTTGTGTGCTCCTCTGGGATTCAAGCACAGCAGAAACCTGGAGCAGAGGGACTGGTTTTACCCCATGGGCCAAAAAAGGCTGAGGCTCCAGTCACCTCACAGCATCTTCTTGGTAATAGCCAGGAAAATCCGCTCAGCTCAACCCTTCCTGTCAGCTCCAAAAAATACCAGAGAAAGGCAAAATGCCCTGGATATAAAATCATGACAATTGATACAACGGCACAGAGATGCCAGGTGGAGTTATGCGAGGAATCAATTTTAAATTAAAAAAGGTCAATATAATGCGTCAAGGCTTCCCTAGAAGGCAAGGAGAGAACTTCATTTGTGAGCGGGTGGGCAATGAGCCCTATATTTTGTCTTTTTCTCTGCTTGTAAACCACCACCCTCCAGAGCCCACAATCCCTTCGCAAGAAAAAACTCGATGACCAAAATTACAGAGGAAATTTTAGGAAGAAGTTAAACCAGGGTCATGTTATTCATTCTTGGGGATGGGAGGGAGCTGGAAAGATATGTCTTTTGGTGTGCAGCCACAGCTGCCACCAAGCCCTGATGGGCCTCACTTTCCCCATTGCAATGGCGATGCTGGAGCCTCACCCCAAATCCTGCATCCCTGCCCTCCAAGAGCCTGGGTACGGCTCTCGCCTCCATCCCAGCCCTTTGGGATGGAATTGGGAGAGCAGCCATGTTCCCAGGGGCTCCCATGACAGGAGGGCACTGCAGAGGTCACCACCCATAGGGACTCCTCATGCCTGGCTTCTGCACAGTGGCAGGTGACCTCTCTGCTCAGCCAGGGGCTCTGGCAGTCCCCCGGCACCGGCAGTGTAGCAGAATCCAGCCCAGCCAAGCCCTCCATCCCTAGGGCAGGAGGAGCCAGGTGGGATCACTTCTCTACAATCAAAATCATCTCCTTCCACCAAAAAGATGTTTTAAGTAAAAAAATGCCTGCATCCTTATGCCAGAGAGATATCTCTGCCAAAGGGTATAAACAAAACACAATGAAATGGGGTGTTTTCACTGAAATGATATTTTTACGCAAAAGTGTCTATTTTTTGCTCAGAAATCTCATGCAGGGATCGGGTTTAAATTTTTTTTTCCTTTTTTCCCCCCTCAAAAAGTTCTGGAGCAGAAAAAAAATCACACCACCAGCAGCTTTTGCTCCTTTTCTCAGCTGAAGGCAGGGAAGTCCCATGGAGAGCTGGGCCTCTGCCAGGACACCAGGACTTGGGACACTTGTATCTATCACCAGAATTATTCACTATTTCCAAATGGAGCCAAAAAATAAAATACAACTCCCCAGGATGAGCATAAGAAATGCTCCCAAGCGCAGTCACAAGTAGTTATTTGGGGGAAGAGGAGACACAAAGCTGCTATAGGACAAGCCAGGCTGGGGATGCTGTTTGCTGCCTTAAAAAAGGCAAAACCAGGAGAAAAAAAGGGGGTTTTAGGTTAATAGAAGACACCCAGGGGACATTGCAGTTCTGCAGCCCTGAGCCCTGGCATTGGAGTTGTTTTGTTTTTTTTTTTCCCCCTTCTTTTCCTCATGGGCTCTTGGGGTTGAATTTTTTCACTTCTTTTGAGCTAAAACCATTGTCTAGGCTTGGTGATGATTCACAACATGAATTCTGGGGGCAAATTTATACTGAATCTCTCTGCCCAGGGATGTGTCAGCCCGGGGGGGCTGCTGCAGACACAAAGCCAAGGGGGCTGGTGAGCATCTTTCACCCACTCAGGCAGTAATTAACAGTGCTAAGTCATCAGAACAAGACAAAACTATGATTTTTGGCATGTTTATTGGCAAAGAAATCTTTGAAGGGGCCTCATATATCTTGGTTATGGTGATGGGGAAAAGATATTTATTCTGATGCATTATGTAAATCAGTGCGGGGTAAACACATGCAAATCATTGGCACACATCCTGCATAATTTAAGCTGGTCGGGTAATTCCCCTTAATGGGGAGCAGGGATGGGGTGTGTGCTTAGTTCAGGTTAAATCCCTCCAGAGCCTGATGGGTGGCTGGATTTTGGCTGAAGAGCCACGATACACTCACCTTTGCTGCTCAAGGGATGAAGATCTCCAGGAATCATGCTAATTAGCCCCTAATTAACCAGTGGTTAAAAAGAGCAGCCCTGTCAGCATGAGGGAGAAGGTGACAAGGTGCAGCCTGGCACCTTGTGATAGGGCAGCTGGGCTGGAGCAGGTGGCTGGGATGGGCATAGCTCCTCTGGGTTGTGCTGGGACAGAGCAGCTTGGGGACAGGGACATCCTAGTCCCAGGGTGAAGGGTGCCCCAGGTTGGGGTCAGGAGTATTTCATCCCTGGGGTCATGGATGCCCTGGTGTCAAGGATGCCCCAGCCCTGAGGTGAGCCCTGGGGTCAAGGATGCTCCATCCCTGGGATGAGGGATGCTCTGTGTGATGGGAAGCCCAAATCTGGGCACCAGGTTTGTGCTAGGGGTGCCAGACTTCAGCCTACACCCAGCACCTCTTCTGCCAGCCTTGACCCTGAACCCATCCCTCCTCACTTCACCGGGGAACAGCCCCAAATCCCAGCGACTCAGAGCCCCAAAGGACACCTTGTGCCCCCCATGTGGGGCATCCTCCCCCCACTCAGCCCTGCAGGGGTCAAGGGAAGGGCCACAACAGAGCAAATCAAACCAAAGTGACTTCCCTGACCACCTCCAGCAATGCACACAAATCTATTTAATCAACTTATCCCCAATTTTAACATAATTAGCCATCAGCCTGCCAATCAATGTCAGCTCCCACAGATCACTGTTAATGGATCATTCTTCAGCTGGCTGTTATTATTGAATCTATATAGAAATTAAAATGCATTCACGCCATTCTTTCTCAGTTGTCATCTTATCTCTGTGTCTAGCGAAAAGTATGGCAGATTACAGAATCCATCATCATTTAGCCTTTGTAGCTCACAAAATTCATAATTAACAAAAAATTTCTATTCACTCGCTCATGTAATTTAATTAGTTTTCCATTAAATAGAGACTAAATATCACCTAATCCCCCAACAGAGCAAATAATTGTTTTCCATTCTTTTAGAAATTATCACTTGCTTATTGTAACTATCAAAATCCATTAGAAGCTTTGGAGCAGCAGTGGGAAAAGGTGGGAAAAGTGCTGGAGGAAGGACAGGGAGGTAATTAGAGGGTGTAGCAGGGCCAGGGCTGCCCTTGGGTGAGCTGGGGCCTCCCGGTGATGCCCCTGTTGCGCCCAGCATGGGGATTACCAGCACCCAGAGCAGGATCTGGCCCTCCACACCATGCTGAGGTGCTCTGCGTACCACATCTGCACCAGGCTGGGATCACTTGCTAATGCTGGAATTGCCAAATGATCAAGGACCAGGATGGGGATGAGGATAGGGACAGCCACATAGGACATGTCAGAGGATCACTGCCAGACCTCCAGTGTGCACCAAAAGGCTGGGAAGCAGCTGGCAGCCCCCCTGCCAAAGCAGCTCTAGCACGCACACAGGCCGTTTATCTGCATCCTGGGAAAGATTTAATTTATAGTGGAAATCTCTCAAGCAAATACCTCCCTTGGAGGAATAAACCTGTTTAAGAAAACAATTTTCTCTGCACTCAGATTATGCCTTTAACGGTTTGCTGCTGCGATGCCCCAGAGCTGGCACGGCTCTAGCATGGGACAGGAGCCAAGAGGGGCCCATGCTCACCCGGGTGCAGCTGGCAGCAGCCAGGAGCTGGGGGGTAGCCAGCCCCTGGGGCTGCCCCGCCCCAGATCCCCATGGGTGCTCTGCTGCCCAGCACAGGCATCACCCTGTCCCCACAGCCTGGTGGCAGTGCTGGCCCTGGCAGTGTCAGTGAGGGGGTGTGTGGGTACATGTATGTGCATGCATGCCTGTGCATGTGTGCATAGGCTTGTGTATGCACACACATGCATGTGTGTGCATGTATGTACATGCACATACAAGCAGGGTGCAGTCTTGCAGTACTCACTTTGTACAGCATTTGCAACAGTCCTGTGGCAGCCAGCCCTGCTGCAAGTACCAGCTCCCCTCGGTGGGTGCCAGCCCTTCATGGTGAGTGCCTTGCTCTCCCGGCAGTCCCCATGGCCTGGCAGCAAGTGCAGGGGAAGTGTGAGCCCAGGGGATCGTGTCATAGAGCCGGCTGTGCTCACTGATGCCCAGTGGGGCTCTGCACAGCATTAAACCTGCTGAGCTCCAAGTACCACCCCAATAGCAAATTGCATTAAATCCATAAATCATCCCGATGGTGCCAGAGCTACAATCCACTGAACAGGCATCCCATTGTTGCAGGACTCTCCAGACTACCAAACTGCAACAAGGTCTGTTACCGTCTCATGCCAGCACACTCTTCATACCAGTCCCTCTACTGCCATCTCACCCAGGACCCACTCTCCTCTCACTTGCTTCTTTCTCAACTTCTCTCTCTTTATTGGCTCTCAACCACCTAACAGAACCAGCCACACCTGCACCTTATCTACATCAGCCAACGCCCCTGAAGCCAACCCACAGCTGTATATTATCAATGCTAATTAACCCAGCTTCATTCTTCTACATCCCGTTAGGAGCAGGTAGGTGATTCTCCTAAATGAGCTTTCAGCTCTCCCCAGGGGCTGGGATGTTGGCACATGGTCCGATCTATCACCAAAGCAGTGGGGTGGGTATTGATCCAGCCTTAATTGCAGACAGTAATTGGCAGCAGTAACTCAGAGCTGCCCCTGTCTGTGTTTCCCTCCTCACCCTCCACTTGGCACAGAATGTTTATTTGATCCACAAGTTCCCTGGCGCTGGGGAACAGAGATTTGTCTTGTAGCGCTGGGGCGGGCACAAGGACCTGCCTGGGAAGCTGGACTGGGGGCTCACTGCTGCCGTGAATTTGCCAGTGCTCAGGTGGCAGCAATGCAGGCAGCACGGAGATGCCCTCAGAGCAAACCAATCGTCTGCCGTGGGCCTGGCTCGATCCGCCCGGCTGCTCCCTCAGGGCTGGGGGATTTAGCATTAATCCGGATCATTTCCCTGATCTGGGTCATGGCTCCACAGACATCCATGCCATTGTGATGGACGGGTGTCTGGGGGCAGAAGGGGTGACACCTGCTTGCCCCGGGTGGATGCGGATCCATCCAGCCCCCACTGCCCAATGCTGGAAGCTGCCAACTGCTGAGCATCCTGCATGGGACCCCCAGGCTCTGCGGGACCCCCAGGCACAGCAACCGCTGCCCAACAAAACCCTCCAGGACTCAGGCCAGGGGGAGAGAGGTGCCCCTCCTGCACTTCCCTGCAGGTTCCTGGGTTGGGAATTAGGAAAACAAAATAAACTAACCCTTTTTAAATTATTTTAAACAAGCAAGATTCAGTGAACTGCAGGGTTATCATCCTGGCACTGTGGGCTCAGCCTCAGGAGTCACTCTTCCCTCTGACACCTGGGCATATATTCAAATAGAACCATAAACCCTCGAGGACTGTGACAAGGTCTAATTAAGCACTAAATCCATGTGTTGGCACCCTCCTTGCCCAACAGCCCTCAGTGAGAGGATGGAGGCGCGGTGTGGGTCCCTGGGTCCAGGGCTGCAGCTCGGGTGGGTCCGGGGAGGTCGGTCCCCTCTTGTGCCCTCCTGGCTGGAGTCCCAGCTCTCACCTACATGTGTTTCAGGGCATGTTCTTGAATACTCTGCAGAGTTAAAAATAAATCTTTACCCTACCTTCAGCTCCCTCCACCTGCCTCTTCAGCAAAGGGTGATTTGTTTGTGTGCAGATACATTCATTCGCCGTGATCTGGCGATGATGGGCCTTCCCATGCCTGCGCCATCGCCACCCGGCTCCAGCCGTGCACGGTTCCCCCCACAGGGACAGATGCCATCGAGGGCAGTGGCACAGGGATAACCACAGAGTCCCAGGGCTGCAGCGGCCGTTCCTGCTGCTCCTGCTGGGAGTTGGGGAATGACAGGAGGTGGATGTCAGCAGCCGACGGACCAGACCCGCTTCCCGTGAAGCTGATCTTCCCTGGATTTGAACTTGGAGCTCTGCTGAATCTCAGCATTCAGATCTGACCCTTGAATCCATCACCCCAGGGATGAAGAGTGTCAGTGTAGGAAGCTCATTTGGGGTCAATGGTTTCCCCAAGATTTAAACCCATCCGTGCTCTCCAGTTCACCCCTTCTTGCACCCAAAGTCACTCAGACTGCGATGATTTAGGAACCTGGAGCAGAGACCAGCTCTGCTCCAGCTCCAAGGGCTTCAAAGAGAAACAACTGTGGTGAGTAAGGTTGTGTGTCCCTGAGGGATGGGGCAGCCTGCAGCCAACTGCTGACCGAAGGACATAGCACTGGGACAGGAACCATCCCAGGTGACAGGGACCAGGGACAATGCCACACACTACATGCCCAGGAGACACCTTGCCTCCCGGGGAACACGCAACCAATTTCCCTGCCTCCTTAAAAGCTGATGTGTCTGTTTTGGCGCCAGGAGTGGCATCCTCCAGTTTTTCTCTTCTGCCTACAGCAGGGAAATGAGGACAAGAAACGTTCTCAGGGGGACCCCACATTCCTTCCCTTTTCACTGCACAAAATTGCACCAATTTCCCAGCTCTGAAACACCTGGTGGCTGCAGCAGATTTGTCCTGGTCAAATGCTGCCAAGACTGTGCAGGACAGTCCTATGGCATGGTGCTGCTGGGGTGGGAGCATAACATGGCCGCTGTCCCAGCTGAACTGCAGCCCTCAAGAAGGCCCCTCTGGGATGGGGCAGAAAGGCAGTGAGGTGAGAAACGCCTGATACAACCTGAGCCAAGGCAGCAAATGGGGGGAAAAAATGGGGAGGAAAAAAGGATGAAAACTGAGGTGGACACTGTCAGAAGAGAAATGCCACATGTGCTCCTCATGGCATGTTAATTAACATCAGACAACAGCTCATGGCACGGGAACCCCCCCTTGTATGTTCTCACACAGATGCGCTGAGGCTCAGCTCTGAGTCAAGGGCTTGATGCCGGTTTCAGCCTTAACCAAAAAAGCCAGTGCGGACTGTTCCCTCCCGGCCTAAACCCCAGGGCTGGGGTGCAGCAGCGTCAGCCAGGCAGAGGGACCATGGCTAGAGGGCAAGACCTAGCAGAAGCTGAGGTCCCCCCGAAGCTGAGGCAGGGTGCAGGCACCCTTGTGGGATCCCAGCACTCAGCCGGAGGTATATGAAGGACGGATCTAACCTGCTCGAGGACCTGCCACCAGGCCTGTTCCCCTACTGCTGAGCACCGAGAGCACTGTGCCTGCCACAGAAAACTCACTCTGCTTACAGAAGGGAGTTTTTAGCAAAGTTTGTAACAGAAGGCTGGATTTTACTCAAAACATGAAAATAGGATTCAGCAGTAGCCCAACAATTACTTTAAGTGTGGTCATTTTTATTGCCATCAACAAAAAATAAAGCTGCTCTTCTGAAGATGAGTGCCCTTCTTCAGGGGTCTGTATTGGGGCCAGCACTGTTTAACACTTTTGTCGGTGACACGGACAGCAGGATTGAGCGCGCCCTCAGCAAGTTTGCCGATGACACCAAGCTGTGTGGTGCAGCCGACATGCAGGAGGGGAGGGATGCCATCCAGGGATGATGGCTCTAGATGCCGGTCTCTGCAAACCTCATGAAGTTCCAAGGCCAAGTGCAGGGCCCTGCACGTGGGTGGGGGCAATCCCAAGCACGAGTACAGGCTGGGTGGAGAATGGATTGGGAGCAGCCCTGAGGAGGACTGAGGGGTGCTGGTGGATGAGAAGCTCAAATGTGCACTCACAGCCCAGAAAGCCAATTGTAGTCTTGGCTGCATCACCAGCAGCATGACCAGCAGGTCGAGGGAGGTGACTGTCCCCCTCTACTTGGCTCTGGTGAGACTGCACCAACTAGTGCTGCATCCAGCTCTGGGGTCCCCAACATAAGGACACGGACCTGTTGGAGTGAGTCTAGAGGAGGCTGCGAAGATGACCAGGGGGCTGGAGCACCTCTGCTGTACAGACAGGCTGAGAGAGTGGGGGCTGTTCAGGAGAAGGGAAGGCTCCAGGGAGACCTTAGAGCAGCTTCCAGAACCTAAAGGGGCTGACAGGAAAGCTGGAGAAAGGCTTTGGGCAAGGGCATGTAGCCATAGGACAAGGAGGAATGGCTTTAAGCTGGAAGAGGGGAGATTTAGATGAGATACTAGGATAAATCCTTGCCTGTGAGGGTGGTCAGGCGCTGGCACAGGCTGCCCACAGTAGCTGTGGCTGCCCCATCCCTGGCAGTGCCCAAGCCAGGCTGGACAGGGCTGGGAGCAACATGGGCTGGCTGGAGGTGTCCCTGCCCGGGGCAGGGGGCTGGAACTAGACGGTCTTTAAGGTCCCTTCCAACCCAAACCCTTCTGTGATTCTATGAAGGTAACATCTATGGTTTCCTCAGGTTATATACCAGTGAGGTCCTTGATTGAGAATTGTACAATAGAAAAATAAACCAGAACAATAAAAGCCAACCACACAGTTCTTGTAAAAAGCTATCTATTTCAGTTTTGACCATATAAAAAACAAGAAAAGAAAGCAGACAGGGAATATACAAGCCATGTGTGGACTTTAAACAAATGTTACCAATTTCACGTGATCTGGGTAAGGGTTTAATAGTTGGTAGTACAGCCAAAACCAAGTTCCTTTCAATTCCAAATTTTCCTTCCACCCCAAAGAAGGGTGGTGGTGGAAAAAAGCTGTACAGTGAGACCATGCAGACATTAAAGCCTGTGAGAGGGCAGCTTGTCACATCAAGCTGCTTCAACATTTTCCCAATGCCACAAGCATGAGGGGGGCTGGCACCGATGAGAAGCAAGTCAATTGACTTCTGTAAACCAAGGATCGTGAGGGCACGAATCCTATCATCTCCTTGTCAGCTTTACTGGATCTCCCCCATATACAGTCTTTTGTCGCTGGATGCGGAGAGTACTGAGGGAGGGAGACAGGAGGAAGGGAGGAATATGAAAATTAAACACAACAGTTTGAGACTTCCGCTAATGACACATCATTTGAATGGAACTTCTCATTTCACTTGCTGTAAGTGATCTAGAAAGCCAAATTTCATTTGCTCCCCAAAAACACTTCATGAAATTACTACTCTGACACCTAATCACACGCTGTGCATCGTGGCTGCCATTCCCCTGTCCCAAAGCAGGCATAACAGCATACTGCCTGTAATGTCTAAGCATTAAAATGGTAAAGTGAGGCGTATAAACATGCTGTTAACGCTCTCAAGCATTCTGAAGAGTTATTTTCATTGCGAGAAGTGTTCAGATTGCAAACTGGGCACTGCTGCCGGGACTGCATGCCGCTAGAGGGCACAGGCTGGCCAGGAAAGCCTCGTCAAGACATTATTATTTTATCAGAACAAGCAAAATGCAGCTGGCACCCAACTACAACACACCACTGAACCAGAAAAGGCTCTGTAGGCGATTCAAGACATAAGCATCAAAAGAAAGACCCAGAAGTGCAGCTCTTGACACTGACAATGGTTTTGTTTGAGTCCAGGAGAGATTTGGGGGATTTCTATGTAAACTTGCAGACTAGTGTCTGTCAACTCGCTGTTCTGGCTCCCTGTGCACTCCTGTGCAGACGAGTATAGCAGTGCGGGCACAGTGATTTACAAGACTAACATTCCCAGATGTTAATAGAAATCAATTGCATAACTCCCATGCAATGCCTGAATAGGTTTTAATTTTTATTTTAAGCTGAGTGATTGATTCACAAATTGGAACTCAGTGGAGTACAACTGCAAACAATCTGCTCCAAACCAGAGAGGAGAGATTATGCTGCACTTCCAGCACAGTCTCCAATCTGAAGACAGGGCAATGAATAACCAAGGAACAAACCCATAACTCACTGCTCTGCTGCACAGACTGTCAACCTTAGCACAACCAAGCTCTTGGCTTCACTTTGCGGTTGACTCTTGTTAATTTTTGACCGGAGCAATGCAGTGACCTGGCTGATGGTGCAAGTGTTTCCATAGAAACAAACAGCACCCTGCAGTCCTGCCTGGGCCACATGTTGCACCAAGAAACTGATGTGGAATTTGGGCTCAGTTAATGCATGGTGGTTAAAACCATTCTGAAAAAGCCACCATGAGCATTGTCTCACTCAGTGCTGATATGTGGTGCCATGTGCCAGACATTCTAGGAATGGGGACAAAACCTGCTGCACAAAGAGCCTTCTTTGCCTCCTGTGGCTTTTGGGTAAGCTAAGAGACCCCAGGCTGGAGACATGTTCCCAGGTGATCACTGTCCTCATGCGATCACCAAATGTATGGTTATATCCCTGGCGTCCAAACCCAGGTACCCCAAAACCTTTTTGCACGGCCCTTGGGAAGTCTGGACAAGCCCTAGGTAGCAAGCAGTCAAGCCACGACTCACAGCCACCCAACAGGTAACCACCAGCCCAGACCACCGGCCACCCTGCTGCTGTATGGGTGCACCCCTCCAGGCAGAGCCCCCACACTCAGCCTAGGACCCCAGGGCACACCCAGCCCTACTCCTACCTATGGGAGAGGAGCAAGCAGGAGTCTCTTCCCCTAAATTTGTCTGATACTTGGGGCTCTGGGCCACAGGCGATTTTGGGACAGTTTTCCAGAGGATCAGCAGTTCAGCCAGCCCTGAAACTATTTCCCCTGCTGACTTGAGATGGGGAGGACTTACTAATGGGTTCCTCTGGATGGAAAGCCAGTTCATTCACCGACCCAGCGTGGCCTGGCAACTTGTACAAAATCCTCCTGGATGTGGTGTCCCAAACATAGACAAACCTACAAGAGAGCCATTGTGAGTGCACGCATTTGATAAAGGAAAGCAGCTGCCCCTCGCAGCAACAGCTTATTCTTGCAGCAGTTCATCACCTGGGCTGAAACAGATGCAGCACTTAGTGTGGATAAACAAGGAGCTTCTCAGGAGCAAAATACTGCACTGCCAAATCCAGAAGAGCAGAGGTCTGAGCAGGTAGGAGTCAACATGTCGATTCATGTCAAAAACCTCACCACTGTCACAGTACAGCAGCTCCATTTCACCCCTCATGGCACAGAGCTGGATTTGAAAGCATGAGGCTGTAGAGATTCTCAATGCAGCAGCAACATTGCTGCTAAGGCAGAAAATTAGCGTTGGGATTGGGGAGGAGGGTTCTCACCCTTACAAACACCTGCCTGCAAGCCCAGCGGTCACCCTTGGTTTGGGCTGACAAGGAGTGAGGAGCCCAGGCGCTCCCTCAGCCCCTGCTATGGTGTCATCCCCCATAGCCAAGTTTTATATCTGGATTTCTTCCTGCTGCACCATTAAAGTCATGATTCACTTCCCAGCGTTTATTAGAGGGCCGATCAGATTGTGCTGAGCCCTTTGATTAACCTCCTGCAGTCCTCGCCACAAGCTCACAGCGCTGACCAGGTCCTGCCTGAGCACCGCACCTTGGCTGAAGTCACCGGGATCCTTCAGGCAGGTCAGAAAGAAACCACTGGCACCAGGCACAGATCAGCCCCCCAATTACTCTTATAAATGGCTTCAGAGAGTGGGGGAAATGGTGCCTTGCTGTAAATCACCCTGTACCTGAGATCACTGCTTGCCCCTCATGGGTGTTGACAGATACCTGCATGGTGCGGTGGCTGCACACAAGATCCAATGGGAAGCAGAGTGATGCTCTGATCCCAGTTATGGTAATCATCCATAGGAGTGAGTGGGATATTTTTTAATACATCTAAACAAGAAGAGCCCTGAGCAACATCCTACAACCCAGGCAAGGTGATGCTGCACCCCACCTGCACAGGAACACTGCATCTCTCCCTCCCAAACACAAAGGCCTGGTCACATGAAACAGCATTTGTTACAAGGTTCACAGCTCTGCAAAAATATCTGTGGCTGGAGAAAGCTGCCAGTTCTGGGCTACACTCACTCAGTCGTCTCATTTTGCTCTTTAGTGAGGTGACTGGCAGCTAAAACGTAATCTGCTGGGGCAAAAAAGAGAAGCAGCAGGACAGTAATTGGCTGGGTTTGGCAGGAAGGGCGCTCTGCTGCCTGTATGCCCCATGGGCATCACTACAGCTATTTACAGGGGACTGTAGAGGGTGAGGGCACAGGGGACAGTCCGTAAAACACATGTAAAATCAATCTACTGCATCACACTCCTCCAAAGGAAGGTCACTGCAAATGTCCACTGTGCATCCCTATGTCTTGCCTGCATGAACTCAAACATGATAAGGATCATTAGCACTTTCATCAGCCCCACAAGCAGCCCAAGCTCTGAATACCATGGCCAGACTGTTTCAGGCTTATGCAATGCTACCCACAACAGGTTCCTCAGTTTCACCTGTTCCTTTCCATTTGTCAGGGCTTTGCAGACCAGACGAAGAAAAAGACTTGCTTGTACAACTAGCCTGCCTTTTAGTTGAAATAGAACTGAACTTCTCTTCCCCCCAAAAAAGCACTGAATCATTTATAACGCTGGCTAGACAGAAAGGACACTAGACACCAACACAGGGCAGATCCACTTTGGTAGGAGCATTCGTTTTTAGGCTGGTACTATTATTTGACTTAATTTCTTGATACACACAGGAGAAAATTCAAGCCTGCAAGTGAAGTCATGTTTGTTACTTAAAGCAGCATTTCTTCAAGAACAACAATTTTATATAGAATGCAAGAACTGTAGCAAATGCTTTCTCAAAGCACTCTGCTGTCATGTTTTTAATTTGGCATTGCAAAGCAGGCGAGCACTTTAAGTAGTTAGTTTTACTATAACCCTTCTGAAGGGCTCAACAGCAAAAAAAATATTCAGGTAACTGTCCCTCCAACATACACATGCACTCCATGTAATGCAGGAGAGAGTAATCACTATTTTGCACTCAGACAAATTAAACACTTGTTTAATCTTGCTGTGCTTTCCCAACAGATACTCCTTCTCAAAAAAAAAAAATAAATTAAAAGCTCAGAGATAAAGACAAGATTTGAGCTGCCCTGTCTAACCTGCCCCGGTACCTGGCTGCATGCTCTTCCACACGAATATCACAACAAAGCTGCTGTCAGGCCACAGAGCTACATCACCATCTGCAGAACTAACCTAATGGCCTAAGACGTCCAGCCACACTTCACTGCTGAACAGATCAGCCACAGCTTCGGCAGGCTAACACGCAGGCATTCCTCCACCACGTGCACTGCCGCTTCTGCCCAGCAAGATTGTGAAGGAGAGTCACATCTCAGTCGCTTGCTGTGACAGCTGGCCCTACTATATCTGGACAGTGGGAGCTAAAGTTCTCCCTATCCTCCATCAGAAACTCATTAATTTGCTGATTACTACTGCACCATGCCCTGGACTCTGGCCTGCAGGAATTTCTGTCTCAATGTCACTAAAGGGCATCTGGATTTGCTCCAGCAGAGGTTGGTATCCTTCATAGTGACCTTCAGTGTCTGGCACAGACCCTCTGCCAGCTTCCTCCCTCCACCCAGTTTGCTCCCCAGTTGCCTTAGTTTATACAATACCTCATTTAAAAGTCCAGTATGCACTAATTTAGTCAGATCTTTATTGCTTCTTACTCATTAATTAAGTAAAGATTAAGAATGATCCTTGGAACAGCACTGGTGCCTCCTGCAAGCCACCACACAGCCATTTAACTGGTATTTGTGGCCATTATCAGTATAACCCCCACACTACACACACTTCCCCAGACTCCCTGCATCTCAAAGACTCTCACAAGCATCTGCCAGTATGACCACAAGGGACCTAGTCCACTGAACACCATGTTCCTGTCATATGCTGGTCCTGGATTTAGATCTCGTGTTGAACATAAGCAGTAATGTAGATCTCTAGGCAGCTCTTGACAATAAGAAAATTTTACAACTATATGGTGCTCCTCCACTGTCACTAAGGCAATATAAATGGCTGCTATTGTAATCAGGGAAGATAATGCTCACAGAAGACTACAGCAGAGGGTTGTTTGGGTCTTCACACCTCTATGCACAACTCTGAGTCTTCAGATTATGATCTAACTCATTCCAGGAGTGCCTGCAAAATGGTTATGGATTCATAGTATCAGGAACGCAGTGGCAACTCACCTGTCAGCTGATCCCCCTGCAATTTTACTCCCATCTGGGGACCAAGAGCACCTCAGAAGATTCTAAAATAAAAAGAACGTGCACAGATCTATTTCCAAAGGAAGATTTAGTTTTCCCCTTTCTCTTGAATTAAAATCACCACGAGACTTTAAATATCACAAGCACCACTTTAATGATCTCCCTTCAGAAAATGAGATGGTAATTACAGATTTTATTTTACTGCTGGAAACATCCAGTGCCTTGTTATTTTACACAAAGTAGATAGTAAATGTAGAAAATACTTAATTTACAGCTAATTATAGCTGAACCAAGCAAAGAAATGTTGTTATTGTGGCTTTAATTGGAATCCCACTTTGTGCATTCATCTTTCTTTGAGTTCTTATTAAAGCCTTTCTGGTTTAGACTTGGATTTAAAAACAATTTACAGAAAAGTTAATAGCAGCAGCATTTTGCAACAATCACGTTTTGGTCTACAGTACACTCACCTTTTCAAAATTATGTACGTTCCCCTGGAAAATCTTTACACATCTTTCTTTAGGGGCAAACGGTCGCACATCCCAGATGCGGACTGCAACAGAGAGCTCACAGTAATTAGTTGAAGACGGCAGAGGCATGGGGGCAAGGTCAGATTCTGGAAACATTCCTTTTCCCAAGACATGTTGCTAATGAGCAAAGACCTGGTCATGCTCCTTGTCTCTTCATGCCTAGGTTTCCAAGCAAAAGGAAACCAGCAGCTTTCCCTGCAGAAAGCTTTGATTTGAAAGGTCATATGCAGAAATTTATACATACATCAAGACCACTGCCACAGGAGGAGGAAAATCCAAAACTACTACACAAACAAACCACCATCTCCTTACATGAGCATTTGCTTTATTCTAACACACTCTGTGACCACGATTCTAATCAGCTCAGCTTTGCTGAGCAACCTCACACAGGAGACAGGCAGTTTGGAAACTGTGCTGTCATTCCCTGCTGTGGGGAAACAGCCAAACTGCCCTGACAAAAGCCAGACCAAGACTACATTCAACTGTCTGTACAAGTAACATGTGCCATAGCTTGTGTCCTCACTGCCATTTGGGAGATGTGACAAACTCTTCTGATGCAGTTGCTCCCTCCCTGCAAAGGACATGACCATCACTGGTGTAAAAAGAATTCAAGCTTTATCTCTGGAGCCAAGCTCTCTTCAGCCTACCCCTACCTCTGGCTCTTTGTTTTTCTACATCAATTTGTTCCTTCCTAAATGCCATGCAAAGCCAGCATAACAAAGTACTGCCCGACAGCTGTGCTGTCACACCAGGTAGGACGCACCTGTGTTGTCCATTGCGTTGGAGAGCAGGTAGGAGCCTTCTGAACTCAGACTGAGGCCTGTCACTGAGTCCGCATGTCCTCTCATCGTGTAAGTGAGCTTGTTCTGGCGAAGATCCCACACCTTTCAGACACAACATTGTGGTTTAAAAAAAGACAGCCAAGACCGATGGAACTGCTGTTTCCAGAGCATTTCACATGGCTACTGATCAGTCAGCTGTGGCATCAGCTTTTGATTCCAGTCGGTGGGGTCTGAATGGCTAAAATACAAAGCTAAAATTTTATGTGTGTTGTAGGAAAAATGGAATTTACCCCCTAGAAGACTTCTAACTGAACGTGTTCAACCACCAAGAAGTTAAATGCCAGCAGCTCCATGCATGCAGGAATCCCTCTCTATCTGGCTATAGCTCCCCCAGCTCCCAAATTCCACTGACTGATGGCACAGAGCAGCAGTTGTCCAGTCCCCAAAATTTCATGCTGTTCTTCCCCAAAGAGGGGCAGTCTGAACAGATCTCATGTCAGGGCTACACTTAGCAATGGCTTTCTGATAAGCACATGCTCCCCATGCATAGGTAAGGCTGGAGCCTGAGGCTAGGACAGTAAGGCAGACTGAACCGTACAGCTATCAGGAGAATCTAAGTTACCAGCTGAATGAAACATTGAGCTCACTCTCAAATAAGAACTTTCCACACTAGCAGGTGACAAAATAAGTTGCAAACTGAAGCAGAGGGCAGAGAGTGTGGATGTGACACCACATTTTATTTAGTTTACCTCATACACAGCTCTAGAGCCTCTGGGACAGGCACAGGGTGCCAGAAGAGCCAGCATACCATATTGGCTCCAGTGGGTGACAGCAGTGCTGGGACGCCTGGCCAGGAATGCTAGGGCTGTCCAGGCCAGGGTGTCACATGGCAAACAGCCCCAGAGTTAACTCCCTCAGTTTATTGGCCCTGTATCAATAGCAAGGTTGGACACTGTGGGTCCATGTGGTTCTTGTGACTGTAAAATTAACCAGCAGGCTTCCACATTTGTCCTTGACTAATGGAAGATGTGACAGGATGGAAAAGGTGTGCACAGTTGGAAAAGCAGACGAGGACACAGGCGTCCTACCTTAATATCGTTGTCGATGCCTCCAGATATGATCTGATCACTGGTGTCATTGAAAGTTACAGCCAAGACCTGGTATGTGTTCTGAAACGTCTGGACGGCAGCTTTTTTCCTAATATCCCACAGCTGAAAGACATGGCAATTGTAAAAGTTGTATATGAATATATTAACGACAAAATTATAACAAGCTGCACAGATACTTGGCAGAGACTCAGACTGCTCTCCTGAAATTCCTTCTTTTAGATTTCAAGAGATGTCTATAAAAACCATAATAAAAGTCTGGTGTTGTTGGAGCACAGGAACGCAGGGGAGGGAAGAAGGGGCTACGGTGCAAAATTTCAGTAATGGCTCACCTTTCTCATGCTTTGTTAATGCACATCAGCAGAAAAAGTACAAATGAGCAGATTAATCTTCTTAACCCCCCCTCCCAAATAATTACAGAAAAAAAGAGCAGTCAAATTTAATTTCAAATTTTTTATTTCTACAGTTATTAGATAATAAAATTATAAGAGTAATGAAAGGCTGAATTCAGCCCACTTAAATGGGAAGACCCCAAAAATTCTTTCAGAGATCCTATTTTACTCTCATTCCAGACTATCTCCTTAGAAAATATACTGACCTTCACTGTTCCATCATCACTGCCTGTACAGACAAGCTGGGGTCCACGTCTTGCTGGGTAACAGGAGTTAACGAATGAGGTATGGCCCTTCAGTCTTTTCACTCTCTCTCCAGTCTCACTGTCCCACACAGCCACTGTTTTGTCTGTGGATGCTGAGAAGAGCATGCTGCGAGGAAAAATTGCCGTGAGGATCTCAATTTTGGAAGCACTTCTCCCTTCCACCTTTTTTATTCTCAAGTTCTGTGATCAAAGCTGGACACATTCAGTGGAAACATGCCATGAAGAAGAATCTCTCCCATACACCAAGACGGTGTTTCAGAGGAGGCTGACTGACAGTGGGGCAGCTACACAAGGCACTCACATTAACCCCCACATCTAGATACATATAGATTGGTTTTCCACCTCCTTGAACACTATCTAGGACAGGAAGGAAAGCTCAGTGGCAATAGCTCAGCTGCAATAGAACAGCCTTCTAATTTAACAAATATCTCACTTGTTTTATTTCCTTCCCCAGTGTTTTCCATATGACTGCCACCAACTTTCCCCCTGTTCCTCAAGAATGACATCAAGGGCACTGTGGGTCACAGGTGACTCCAGATCCTTGGTGCAAGCTCAAGCAGGCACCGCTCCTTATCTGGGAAAGCCACACTATGAGCATTCACCATACACAGACCAACCAGGGGCAACGATGAGACACTCTGCAGGACTCTGGCCAGCAGAAAGCACCTTCCTACAGAAAGAGCTGGGCCTGAGGCCAAAAGACAACTGCACACCACTTACCTGCCGTCTGTGTTATAGTGCAGCTCCATAACCGCCCCGCTATGTCCCTTCAGGGTGGCATAGTTATCGCAGTCCCCATAGACATTCCACAACACTGGGGGAAAGGAAGGGACAGGTAAGCACAGGAACCTGCTGTGGATGGAGCCACTCTCCGGGCATTCAGCAAAACAAACTATGTACCATCATCACTACTGTCCCCAATCCAGGATGATATGTAGCAATAAAGAGCAAATCACGTGAGCTCTGGAAGGACAGACAGTTGATTTGAACTGATTTCTGGGTTTATATCAAGGTGAATTTCTTAAGAAAAGTAATGATCTTCACCTCTGCAACCCAAAGCATTAGCGTTTGCATTGCTGAAGTCAAATGCAGACCGATGAGGGACGGGCGAACACAGTTCTGTGACCAGCAAGGTGTGTTACCAGCCCCACTTGAGGAAGGGCCTAAACCAGCTGGCAGTGACAGCTGCCAAAGAAGCTGGAAAAAGTTTCTTTCACCCTTGCTGGTAATACACTTCATGCTCAGGACCCATCACAACACAATGGCCTGAAATCATATGAGCTGCAGCCCTGCAAAGCGCTGGCTGGGACAGCAGTGCCTGGTACTCACAGATGAGCCTGTCGAAGCCAGCGGAGGCAAGGGTGTTGCCGTTGGGGTGGAACTTGCAGCAGTACACCTCTCCTTCGTGGCCCGAGAGCAGCATGATGGGGGCCTGCAGGGATGAGCAGCGTGGCGGGCCCTGCCAGAGGCAACGGGAGAGCCGGGTGAGGGGACCAAAAGGCACAACCCTGAAGCATGCCCGGCCCACTAACCGCCCACAGGCCTTCCCACAGCCTGCCCCACGGGCCATCCCACACCCCCGCCATCCCCTTATGGGCCATTCCCCCTCCCCAAACCCCGGCGGCCCCGCACGGGCCTGCCCTCCGCCATACCGCCTGCAGCAGGGCCCCGGGGGGAGGCTGCCCCCCGCCTCCCGCGCCCGGCGCCCCCGGCAGCTCATGGCGGGGCCGCTTGGCCGCAGTGGGCACAAGCGGGAGGTCGGGGCCAGGGGCGGCGCCGGGGGCTGGAGCGGGGCCGGGACCGCTGCCCGGCACTTTCCGCTTGTGCTGCTCGATCATCACCGCCGGCCGCGCGCGCCCGTCCACTCCCCTATTGGCCGGCCGCGCCGCGTCCTGCCGCGCCAGTGGCAGAGCGCGGCCGGACAGCCCGCCCCTCCCCGCCTTACTTCCGGCGCACGGATGACGGAAGCGAGGCGCGCAGTGGCGACGAGTCGCTGGCGCCGGCGGTAGGGCGCCACCTAACATGAGTAACGCTGATTGGCTGTAGGTTGTCACCCGCCATTATTGCGCGTGGCGATTGGCGGAGTGAAGAAGTGGCGCAAGGTGAGGGAGGGGGTGTGGCGGGGCCACAAATGGTGGCGGTTGGAGGGAGCGAGTGATGGTGGTGGCTGGGTGGTGCCGCGCCCGGTACTGACGGGTTCTGGCTTCCCTGTGGCCGCTGGGCAGGGGCTGTTCCGTCTCTCCGAGTCCGGCTGGGCTGGTACTGTTGCTGCCGGCGGGGGCCCAGCGCAGCCACGGCCCCCCGAGCTGCGGTGAGCCTGCGCAGCGCCGGGCACCGCAGGCCGCTCGGGGGTCGCTGCCGGGTTGTAGCCTGAGTCAGGGTGAAATAGCCGCTGTTGCCAATTAGTGGGTCTGTCCGTGGGTGTTTTCGCGCATTAATTAAATATTTCTTTTCAAGACATCTCTCTGAGCTGGGGTGTTGAATGCAGTAGCCTGGGGTGAATTCTGCTGGCTGTGGGGCCCTTGGAGCGTTTCTTGCCCGGAGCCCACCAGGTGTGTGGGGATGGAGCTGCTGCCCGAGCTCTACGCTATCTTTCAGGGAGAGGTGTGTAGGGCTGCTGCCTGTGGCTGTGACCCTGGGCTAGGTTGTAGCCTGTGGTGTGCTTTTCTGTTTCTTTATTTTGTTGGTTTAGTCACTGCTTAGTTCAGTGGCAGTTTGTGTAACTGACAGTTGTGTAGCGCACATAGACACATCTACATGTATGCATGTTTATGTACATATATATATGCATAAGATGCTTATCTGAATAACACAGGGTGGTTGGCTGACCATACCTGCCCCAGGGTTATCAAGCACTGCTGTGTCTAACTTGCCCTGAAATCTAAAACTGACGGAAGGCAGGAGAACCATGTAGACTTTTTGTGTGTATTGTAATCAGTGGTTTGAAAATGGGTGTTTTATGAAGTGTTTTCCTTTAGGTGTCGTGTCAATTTTCTTTGCAGGTTGCTACTGTGACAGAATATGGGGCATTTATAAAAATCCCAGGCTGCAGGAAACAAGGTTTGTTCAGCTAATTTTGTTCCCACACAGTGTCATGTTGATCTGATCGAGCAAAGCAGTTGTCCTGGGAAGTAAAGGTTTGCTAACTTTTATAAAAAGCTTTGAAATGTGGTGGCTCTTTTTTTTTCTTCCTAAATTAGGAAGCGGTTGGGGTTCTCAGAAAGTACTTAGAATACATTGGTGTATTTGCATGAATACCAAAAAGACTCAGAAGGCTTTTTGGTAACTTCAGGATACTTTGGTGTGTTTTATTGGTAACTTCAGGGTATTTTAGAGAGTAACTTTAAGGTATTGGACAAACTGTAGAAACTTTCTGCAATTAGATGGCTTGCCCAACTTAATTTCTTTTATGGAAAGTATAAATGGTTAAATAAAAAAGACTGAAATGAAGCTTAAATGAAAATTAAACCAGAAAAATTGACTTAAAGCTCTGTGGATTGGTGGGAAACCTGCAAAGTCAAACAAACTCATTTTACAGAAGCAGCAGCTTATGGTGGATGTTCTGGCAGATGCTGGTAGGCACGCAAAGAGCCCCTTCTCTGCTCCCCTCCTGAAGCACCCAGTCACTGTAGTACCACTTCTAATAAAAGTTTTTGGACAGAAGCATGGCTGCTGGAGGGAAGTCGCTTTGAGATGCGAACGGGCACTGAAATGTGAGCTTGAAGAGTAAAGTGTGTTTCCATATTTATCCTCCCTTGTGTAACCCTGTAGCCCATATGTCGTTCATGCAAATTAGAAATAGAATTTTGGGGCTGTGTGACCTCGCAGGCACAGGAGGTCAGGGCAGCATTGGTGTTTCATGCTTTTGACTTGGCAGCAAAGTACTGTGTTGTTCATGCTTGAAATGGTCTCTTTATTCTCCCGTGCTTGGGATGACCTCAGAAGAGAGGCAGGAGGGGAGAGGTGTTTGTGTGTGCTACGGTTTTCTGTATAGGTGCCTGATATTTTGAGCACAAAGGCATTGCTTTGGCAGCCTGCTTCTCCGAGTTAATTTGGAGCAGATCTTGATGAGCTTTTACATGTTTGGTTGATGCAACTAGTTAATTCTCACCTGCGTAATGTACTGGAGGAAAAAAAAATGTATAGTTTTGCTTAGGGGAGCCACTGATTATGTTCACTTCTCACAGAGCAGCGGTCTACAAATGTTTGTGATTGTGCACCCCCAGCGCACGATCAGTTAAAACCAGTTACCCATATTAGCTAAAAAAAAATTTTTGAGCATCCCCCAATATATGTCTATTTATTTATAAATTAAATGCATGCACTGTTACGTACATCATGAAACATATGCAAAAATCCCCCAATATATGTCTAGTTATTTATAAATTAAACGCATGCACATGTTACGTACATCGTGCAACATATGCAAAAATAGAAACAAAAAAAATGAGCTAAAAATGAAACAAGTATTTTTTAAAAAAAATTATTTTATTTATTAGTGGTACAAAAATATTTTCTTCCCATACTCCAAACCATTGTCTTGCATCCACCCCACTTTGGAGAGTGCTGTCCTAGAGGACAAAACAGATTCACAGGAGACTTGTCTTTATTTTTTCTCTTCTCTTCCAAAACCATGACCAGGCCTCGTCCATAGGACTCACATGTCTTCCTGCCGTGTGGATAAACCCTCAGAGATAGTAGATGTTGGAGACAAAGTATGGGTGAAGCTTATCAGAAAAGAGGTAATGTTAATTCTTGGTTTTTTTAGTGCTGTGTAGATAAAACGTACAGCAAAACCACTGAGAACTGTGCACAAATGCTGTGTGGTGCTGTGGCTTTGTTGGGGTTTGACAGGTGCTGTTTTACAGACAGGTGAATTCTGTTTATGTCCAGATTCAGGCATGTCACTTCTGTGACTTGGAGCAATGCACTTCAGAACAAGGGATTTCATAAGCACCTCTAGTTTAAAAGCAACAAAACACTTGGCTTTCTTCCCCTGCATGCACACCTCTTTGCAGCTTGTATCACCTTAACTGTGATTTGGTGGCTAAATGAGCAATTTGAGAGTATCCCAAGATAAAAGGTGATAAAAACACAGTTCACTCATTGTTTTGAGAGACAGGTGTGATATTAGAAGAAACCAATGTATCTATCTTTCTTTGTTTTCAGGAAAGAATCAGTGGCAGTGAATTACCTCAAAGAGAAAATACAGAGGCTTTTTGTTTTAAAGTAATAATATTATACTTTTTCTTTGCTGTGCAATCTACATTGCTTTTCCTTCTGCACAAGCTGTGACAACAGGCATATTGTCTGTATTTAAAGATTACTTGGAACAAAAACTGAAGACTATTGCTTTGGTGAGCTGTGGAAACAAAGCAAGCTGACTGTATTTTGTTGGGATCAGGATGGAAGCATTCAGTTCAAAGTTGCACAGGATTTCACCATAAATTCTTTGCATTTTTTCTGAAATAAGATAATTGGGTTGATGTACCAAACAAGGACTTAATTTTCTGTAAGATAATGGAAATGGGTTGCAAAACTTGGTCTTATTTACACAGTATAGAAAAACTATATGAAAGACTTAACAGATTCCTTTAGCCTTCTGTGGTGTGCTTTTTTTAAAATTTTTGTTTTGTTTGTATAAGTGTTTATTAAGCCACTGTTTTCTTTATCTGGAACACAGTTGTTGGGCTGCTGGCCTCTTCTGTAGAGGCAAGGTGCAGAAGCATGTTGGGGAGGTGGACAGTGAAGGAGTTAATTGTTAGATTGCCTGCAAAGAACTGCTTGGATGTCATAAACCAGGGGTCCTCAAACTACAGCCTGTGGGCTGGATACGGCCCCCCAGGGTCCTCAATCCGGCCCCCGGTATTTACAGACACACACCCCCTTCCCCCCCTGCCGGGGGTTGTGGGGGGGAAACCAAGCAGCCGCAGATGACCTCCTGCCACTTCATACGCGCGGGCCCCCTGTTTAAAAAGTTTGAGGACCCCTGTCATAAACAGGCAAAACAGAAATACCTTCAATAGCAACACTGATGAAAATGCAGGAAGTTGTAAGAAAGGCTTAACCCTCACCCCCAAAGCATACAACTTCTGCTCTTCTGAAGTGATTGTGCGTCAGTCAAGGACTTACTAGAATTCAAAAAGGAGTAAGCCCCTAACAGAGATACTTAAAACACTTTCAGTCTCGTGAGAGGATCAAAATAGGAAAAAGGATATGAAGTTTTATTTCTCATTATGCAAGTCGGCTGAAGTCCGGGGGGACTGTCTTGGGCATAGATGATCTGAAAATTACAGCAAAGCTTCCAAACATACACTTTCTTCTACAGCTCTTGGGTTTGGGCATATTGAAAGCAGAACATTAATCTGAACGGGTCTACAGTTTGCCCTTGTCTTATTACTGAGATAGCTGCTGAAGAGAAGCTGTTATATTAGCTAGAGTACTCTAAATGCAGCTACAAAATAATAGAACAAAATCACTTTCATGTAGTATACTTTGTGGTGCTGTTCTTTGCTAACCAACAATTTCCTTCCTTCTCTATAGGCCTCCAGGCATAGCATATTGTTATTTATTTTTCTTATTCCATGTGTTTCAGATAAAAGATGACAAACTGAAGCTTTCCCTCTCCATGAAGGTAGTTAACCAAGGGACAGGAAAAGACCTGGATCCAAACAATGTTTCCCTTGAGTAGGTAAATCTGCTGAGCACAATGTAACAGACAGGTTGCTGCTGCCTGCCCCTCCCTGCCTTGTGCTCTGGCTTTCCTGCCACAGTTATTCTCTAGGTCCTGTCCCCGTCCCCCCCGCCCCGGCTTTGGAGGGTGAGGTGGGCTCTTCCCGAGCCTTCTGGCAATGCACTGGCTGACTGGAGGGCTGACTGAAGGCACTACCTGAGTTATGCTGCCTAGAGGCAGGCAGGAGCTGCGGGAGGCTGCAGTGAGCCTCAGCCCTTCACACCGTGGCAGGATTTTCATTCCTGTGTTGGGACCACTGTGCGCTTGTGCTGGAAGGACTGTTTGTTCCAGCTGGGCATTTGTCTCGCATGTGCTAAAAAAATCAAATCTTCATTGCTTGGATGTTTCAGAGCTTCTTTCTCTACCTTTTGGGGTTTTTGCAATTTCTCTTGCAGGTCAAATAAAATTGCTTTATTTTCACACTGGGCAAATACGTATATGTGTCTCTGCATTCACATAGACAATACAGATCTTAGTATAAAAGACATAACTGCAGCTCCCTGAATTTGTCTACTTTGTCTAGAGGGTGCTCAGCTAATCTCAAAAGTAAAAGATGACAGGTGATATGCTGGTAACAGTGTGGTTTATTCTAATGAGCCGTTGGTCAGCTCTGTTCTTTGGTGTAGCTCACTACTTGGTACTTTCAGAGCAACGTTTGAAAAAACTTGTGTTTAGGTTGTCTCCATGTAAATATATAGGGTTAAAGATGAGAATGGATTGAAAATGGAACTGTCCTCTTTCCAGTCAGGATGAGAGGAAAAAACGCACGTTCAGAGACTACACTAGTCAGAAGATCACGCTTGAAGCTGTCTTGAACACTGTGTGCAAGAAATGCGGTTGCAAAGGTATGTTTATGCAAGGCTGCCTTGTTCTTATGATGTAGCCTTGTTCTAACCAGGTAGTGACCTGTAGACAGAATTGTGTTGACATCTGTCTCGTGGTTGTTTGTAAGGATTGAATCAGTGTGTCTCTTTTAGAGAACTAAATTTTCTATCACTTCTTACAAAAAGGAAAGACATAGCTGAACTCCTTTTATAAAGGTTTGTTTCTTAGTTGCATCCCTTTGAGCTTCCTGTAAAGAACCTTCCTACTAAGTGCAAGTTCAGTACAGGTTCCCTTCTTGCAGTATTTATGTTAATGTGTCTTACAGCTGAGGTCTCATTCCAGTTCTGTATTTTGAGAAACAAAACATAGGCCTTCTCCAGATAATTTTGTTATGGAAAAATGATCCATGGAATTTACTTTCCTGACCAGTTGTTGGGAACAATGTTAGCTTGTGAGCAGTGTCATAGAGCTGAAAACAAGCATTTGTGTGGGTTTTTTTAATCTGGTGAAATTTTTGTGTTTTGTCTAGTTCAGCACGAGGAGTTGACTTAGGTGATTCCTTTTTAGTAGCTTTTAAAAAATACTGTTTTAAATAGAATACCATTTTTAAAATTGTTTTAAAATACCGTTTTAAAGAACTGAATTTTCCTTCCATGTGCCTCTTTTAGGGGGATGCTACACTTCTCTCTAGTTGCCTTTCTACATCTATACCATTTTAAAGAACCCCCAAAACTTTAAGCTGGATTCTGTGTAATTCCAGTCTGCTTTATAATGATGATGTCTACTCATAACAGGCAGGCAGATGTTGTCTATCAGCAGTTTCCACTATAACTGCTAGTAGGTCAACTTTGTCCTCAGAGTAGAAAAGGTAGAACCAGAATGAGCTGTTTTCCTCTATATGTGTGGCTTTTGTCTGATTTCCCAGATGCCTATCCACCAATTTACTCCTGTTCCCATACACTTTTCTGTGCTGTTTAAGCCCTTGCACAGACGTTGCTACCAATTGCCCTGTTCAGACAAGAGCGTCTTAGTTTTTGCCTGACTAATCTGCCCAAACTGACCTGTGCTGTGTTCGCTCTCCAGCTTGTTTAATCAGGGCATGTTAAACTAGCTGAAATACTAGGACAAAAAAAAAAAAAATCTGCAGTGCAGATTCTCTTTTTTCGACTATAATAAAAATAACGTTGGCAGCACTTCAGGTGTATGAAATGCAGTTTGAAAAAAAAAAAGGGGGTGGAAAGAGGGGAATAGATGGGTTGTTCCTTCAAACACTTATTTTACAGGTCATTTTGCCAAGGAGTGTTTCGTGCAGCCTGGAGGTACCAAATATAGCCTTATTCCAGAAGAAGAGGAAGATGAGGTGGCAGCAGCAGGATATGAAAGAGATAAAAAGACCAGCCTGGCTGATGATTCTTCAAAAAAAAGGAAGAAGGTATGAGTTGCCCTACTGCTGGCCTGGAAAAGTGAGCCAGATAATTTGTTCTGCATAGTTAACACCTGTGATTTACTACAGCAACGTGATTATGAGTAGCCAGTTCTAGGCTGAGAGGGTGGCTCAGTTTTGTGCAGGTTTTGTAGCAAAACAGGAATCTCCTCTCCAGAGTTTTTTAGTAATTCTTATACTTTCTCCCTTTATTCTCTTAAACTGTCTTTAAGATGTTTTTGTGCTATAATGCACAGTCCTCGAGAGGTATTTCTTAGAACGAGAAGAGGATTATTGTCTTTTTTTTTTTTTCCTGGTCTTTGTGAAGCTCTCTAGGAATTGCTTCAGTTTCCTGAATTTCTGTGGTTCTTGCCACTAACCCCGTTTCCCCTCCCATCTCACTTCTCTTGCCCTGACACATTTCTTAAATCTGAACTAAATGCCCTGCTGCCTTGCTGCAGTGGGTATCCTGACCCAGCCAGTGTGATGTGAACTGGGCTTATCTGCATACGCCAGGGAAAAATCATTGGCTGTGTTTGCACAGGGAGTGTACTGCATTTCCAGGCTCTAAAGCAATGTGTGCCTATGTGAAAATGTGAAGAGATAAGAGACCTTTTACGTCCAGTGTTTGAACTCTGACTTTGGAGCATGCTGGTATAAAATGTAGGGGAGACCTGAATCCAAAACGGGAGCCTTTGATGGTCAGTCTGTTTGTACAGCAACAAGTATTCCAGTAGTAGACTTTACTAAATAAACTGTTTCATCAGCCCCTTCACCACTGGAGGCCAACTTTTAATTATACTTCCAAAGCTGCTTTTTTTTTTTTTTTTTTTTTTTTTTTTTTTTTTTCTAGCTCTGTGTCCTGTCTGTATCCCTGGAGAGGGGCAACAGGCAGAAAAGGTGGTGTATTTTGATTTTACAGGAGGAGGACAAGGATGGTGTTAGCAACTGCATAGCAAGAACTAACTTCTGAGGGCTTAGCTCTCCCAGGCTCGCTGTGGAGTTAAACCAGTACTGGTGCTAGTAGGAGAGACTGCAGATGTTGGCAATAGGGAATGGAGGAGTCTGTTTTGATGGCAACACTCAGACCAGTCCAGAGTGACTGACACTGGTAGCTGAAGTCTTGCTTCCAGTCACATTTTTCACTGATAGTCAGGTTTCTGTCACTTCAGCATACTCTTACTTGAGAGAGGAGTAACTGGAGCTGTTTGTGGGGTTGTGGGTGGTGACTGCGCTGGACCAGAAGAGCCAGGTGTGTAGTGGATTTCCTTGTGTCAGCCCCTGCCCTGTAGTATACCTGTTTCTGCCCTACAGTCAGTACGAAATTAAGTTTGTGTTAATTTGATGCCTGATTTGCACTTGTTTGCTCAGTAGCACTCTGGGTAGATGATCCAATAGTGGAAATAGGATCTCTCTTGATTGTAGATCCTGTTGCCTCGTTCCATCCTGAGATGTGCTTTGCTTTCCCACTACATAGGCTGTTATTCAAGAATGTCTTGGACTTGTCTGCCGAGTGTCGTTATGCTGTGATAGAGAATACACATAACCTTTTTTTCCTATTCTGATCTCGGAAGCATGCGATTGAACCAAGTGGTATCCCTGGCTAACAGTGATTCTGACCTCTCTGGACTCCAGACACTGGGCTTCTCTTTTGCCATGGAGCGTTGTGAGAACAGGCCATTGGTAATACCTCAGCAGGGCTGACCTGTGCTGCCTTGGGTTCTCTTCCCTCTAGCAGTGATGATGGTTTGTCTGGTGAAGGCTCATGTAACTTATTTAAATGCTGCTGGGAAAACATTACATGAAGAGTTGCACAAATAGCTCATTATTGTGTCAGTGCCCGTCCACCAAGGTGGGGATTCCTGGTGGAGTCTTTCCCTGCTGAGACTACAGGATATGTGGGTCACTGTCCTGAATTTATTACTAATTTTCTTTAGGTCTGCGGATCAACAGCCTTCCTTTAAATCTTGCTGGTTCCTTTGATCTCCTTTCCTTCTCAAGGAGGAGATCAGAAATTTTCACATGTTTTCCTGTGCTGGAAAATAAAACTTTGAGCTTTTCAGAGGCAGGATGTGGGATCCTTGAAATGAATAGCTCCCTTTATTGTCTTGGGTGCCTGCTGTGCTCTTTTCTGAGAGCCACTATGTGCTTGCATGGAGCCCCAGGGGGATTTACATGAAGTAGAACAATGTATCTAGTATTGCCTTGCTGACCCCATCCCATCCAATGCTTGTAACATAGATGTTGAGCTTAGATTTTTAAATTAGTAGACAGGGCACTGCTATATAGCAAGCATCTGTTTAGTGTCATAGCAATAGTATTTAACATTTTTGGTTGTTCATGATCAGTGTTTTCTGTTCCCTTGATCTGATGCATCCTTGCAGTTTCTGGGTGCTCTTTCCTCTCCTCAGAGATGCTGTTCCTTACAGAGATACTCTGGGGTCCTCACCCCCTTTTTTCTTGGCTTGCCTTCCCAATGGTTCCTCACTTTCTCCTGCCTGAGCCTCACAGCATTTACGGGATTAAGAAACAGCTGTAGTCTTTGGGTCTGTACTGGTTCAGGCTTCTGGTATGACTGTGGGCACAAGTCATACTCTGTTAGTGCTCTTCATGAGACTACTGTCCAGTGTCTCATAATCCTTGAGAAAATAAGTGAATTGAGAGAGAAGTGGAGATGTTTGTGTCACAGCACTGTGTGGAAGTATCAGAGATCATCTCAGACATTGCTGACAGCTGCGCAGACATGTGGCTGTGTCCCTTTCACTTTTAGTCTTTGGGTCACAGGGTGAAGGAGCTCCTATGGGAACGCAGCAGCAGGCCTGCACTGAGCTTGCATGGGAGGGAGGCGTGCTGGGAAGAAACAAACCCTTCTGATTCTTCTTTCCTCCCTGTCTTTCAAGAGAAGATTTGCACTTCTGACTGTAGGAGTAACCCCTTTAATTTAAATTCCACAAAAGCATCCCATCTTCTGCTCTGGTACATTGATTAACTCATCCCTGGTGTAGTTTTGCGATAATCATTGGAATCACATACTAAATGCGACAGCTTTTTGGCATTTTGTTGTGCTTTCTCACACAGTGTAAAACATTTTCAGACAGTCTGCATGCAGATGATGTCTCTTCATGTAAAAACCACACCTTAATTGTTGTTTGTTCAGTGACTTGTAGCTCATCAAGACCTAGTCCATTCTCACTTGTAGCTGGTACTTGTTTTACTAGTTCTCAAATGCTACTAGCTTAGGGCACAGCTCTTCACACACTATGCTGTTCTCTTACTGTCATTAATCTGTGCTCTTCTGAACTTTGCTGTATTTATTTAATGGCCACAGACTGGATTTTTCTCATCAGATTAATTCTGACTGGTCCTCAAACAAGGGATGCAATAATGCCTTTAAATTTATGTAATGCATCTTGTTTGGAATTAAACTGGTGGAATTTTGCTTTTTAAGAATACAGCCCCTGTAGAAGGACTACTGGCACCTCTCTGGAGATGCAGAAAGACACATGCCTGGAAGTCCATTCCTTTTCACAAGAACAGACATAAATCTCCAAATGAGGCCATAACTCCACAAAAAGATCTGGCAAAACATATTTAAACTTCTTGGAGGGTTCTGGACACTCCGCTCTTACCTGAAAATCAAATACCTTTAGAAGGAATGAACTTCTGTAACATTCTTCAAGCATGATCTGGAGCAACTTTCCTTACAAAGGGCAGGAGAGAGCCTAGTGTGTCAAGATGATCACCATTTAGTGCCAGCTTTTTAAAAATAAAAAAATAAAACTAGAGCAGTAGGAAAACCAGCACTGTTGGGCTCTACACCTGCCTGTTGCTTCTGCATGCCAGCTCCCAACACAGGTTTTTGTAGAGGAGAGATTTTGAAACAAGCTTGTTCTGTTTTGGTAGAATTGTAATCATTACATTAATTGGATGGGACGTGCAAGGAACTGTAACGTGCATCTTCTCATACTTGTTGGCTCTCTCTGCATCTTTACACTGAGGGTCTGCTTGGGCAACATCCACTCAAATTTGTTTACTTAAATGCAGTGTTTGCAGTTCTGGGGGAGTGCCTGTGTGTGCCTGAGAGCTGAGCCTCATCCATCAGTTCTGGAGACCAGTTTGCAGCTCAGGGTGTGGCAGGGCTTTGCTGTTGTTGCTAGAGGCAGAAATCTGGCCTTTGCTTTGATGCTGCCCTCTTTGATGAGTAAACTAGAGAAACACTGCTTCTTTCTCAATGGTGAATTGGCTGGTAAGCAGAAGAGTGTGTGTCTCTCAGTACTGGGCTAATGGAGTTTAAAGAAATCCGTGGTCCAATAGAAGGATGCTGCCTTGTGTAGAATGATTTCACAGCAGCACTGCCTCCTTCTTCTGTTGCTGGCTTGCTCCCTGCAGTCTTTGCAGTCTATTGTGTGCTTACATGCTGTGGTGCTTGCATTACTGCACTGAGAGTATTCTTCTGTGTTGATGTGAGCAGTTTGGCTATTAGAAGCCCCCCAAAAGGGGAGACCAAGGGTTTGTGGGTGTTTTTCAGCCAGCACAGTGGCCATGTGTGTACTTTTATTTCCCCTGTAATCTTGAAGGAACGTGTGTGACATCCTGTTCTGTCTTCAGCCTTCACATGCTGAGGAAGTTTCCCAAGCTCTGGAATGACTATTAGTTGTTAAGGTCTGGTCAAATTTTCTCACCATGTTTGCAGGCTGGAAAAGCTTGAGAAAATTTTCCTTCCTGCATCCCTTTCTCTAGAAGATTTAACTCTTTACCATCCTCTTCTTCTAAAGATTATGATTTGCTTTTGGCCTTGATCTGTGTATAGGAGACTTTGTAGGGAGTCTGGTATTGTCCTGCAGAAAAATGTAGACACTTAAATTTTGGGTGACATCTGTGATCATAGTGCTGTTGTGGAGTTAAAAATAAATACACTTGCCAAGGGTCTGCTAGGTGTGGAGTGAACTCAGTTCTTTGCTCTCGCCTGGAGTCCCAAATGACTC
This sequence comes from Falco punctatus, assembly GCF_963210335.1. Classification (NCBI taxonomy): domain Eukaryota; kingdom Metazoa; phylum Chordata; class Aves; order Falconiformes; family Falconidae; genus Falco; species Falco punctatus. The sequence continues at coordinate 121,324,957 of NC_137582.1, read as the reverse complement.
TTTGCTTGATGTTCAGCCCCAAGCCATGTGTTGACTTTGCTCTTCCACCTCCCCCAAAGAGTTGCTCTGTTTTGCATTAAACAAGCTACTAGCTCCCTTCACTTGTCCCTAATTGATAGCCTGTATCTGGTCCAGTCATGACACACAGTCCATGCTAAATTGATGTCTTTAGCTGGGCCTTTTGTGTCCCCACTCTTATGGGAGAATATGTTGGTTTTAAATGAAATGTAGACAGACTCAGCTTGTCTTCCTGTAAGCTATTATATTAATCGTCACATAGAAACAGCATTTGTCTGGAAATGGCTGAAGCTAATGGAAGAAATGTCTTGTGGGGAACCCAGCCTTCTCTGTGCTCTCACCATTGGGACGCTCCTTTTTCCCCAATTTTATAACAATTTGCCCTTCAAGGGGAGATTGTGCATAGCACTAGAGGGCTACCAGCAGCCCTTGCTGTAAATGCATATATAAACAGAGCATGGGCTTGGCTTCAACCTGCTCCGCCTGCCTTGGTGAGCTACCTGAGCACCTCCAAGACTACAGCAGATGATGCAGAGTTGGGATGTAAAAGTAAATTACTGCAGGGTTGGGTTTTTCCCCCCACTTTTTGCATCATTTTTCATGCTGTGCTTTGCAGCTGCTTCTAGCTTTTGTTTTGGATGGGTGAGTGCTGGTTTCTTAGCTTGGAGTCCTCTGGATGAATGTGGCACATGCTGCTGTGTCTCAGGCTTCCTTCTTTGTGTGAAACAAGTTTTATTTACATGGGTGCTTTCCAATCCATTGCCAGCCAGGGTGGGGTGGGTGTGTAACAGACCTAAGGCAACACCTGCGGGTGCCCAAGGAAGGAGGTAGTATCTCACACTGGTGTCAGCTCTGGGTTCAGACCTTTAACTGCCATGGCCAGCCCTGTGCTGTGCCTGATTGTGTTGGGGCAGGTGGAAATACTTGCCCACACCAATCATTTTGGTTCTGTACAGGTATCTCATGTGGTCGTGGCTGATTCCCTCTGTTCCTTTAATCAGTCATGCATTCATTTTTTTCTCTCTTGACTTGGCTTCTTAGGGTGGCTGTGGATGTCTGCAGCAGCTGGCCAAGGAGGGCAGCCTCCCCAAGGACTCATCCTGCCTGTAGTCCTGTGACTGGCATAACTGTGCCCTTGAGCTTGCTGCTGCTTCCTCATGAAATGAGTGCATGGCACTAACAGCCCTGCCAAGGCAGGGGTGACTTAGAGCAAACCTCTCCCAGTAAAACTCTCTGCAAGCCCAGAGGTGGCCTTGAGGTCATTTGGGACACTCTTGGCAAGGAAAACAAGCAGAGCTGTTGGCTTGCGGGCTCCAGGCATCTCCCATTACATTTCTGTCCAGAGTGGAATGTAGAACACGTGTGTGTGTGTGTGTAATATTTGGGACTGTCATTTGACTGCTGTCACCCATTGTGCTGCTCCCCAAAGCCTGTGCACAGCCATGCTCTGAACAAGCAGTCATTCAGCCTCTTTCAATTGGAGGTGGTGGTGGGAAACAGAGCTTTTTGTCTGGCTTACCAAGACTCCTTTTCCAGGTCTAGTGATGTCTTTAAGTCAGTGCCCTGGGCTTCTTCCACCCGTTGGCACAGGCTCAGCAGACTTGTTACTGCTGCTAGCAGAGAGCTCAGCCCTCCAGAGGTGGTGGTCAGCATGGAAGGCAGTGTCATGGTTCCTTGCTCATACTGTGCTTTGAGAGCTTGCTTTGACCTCCAGCTGCAATGCTGCTGTGCCATTTCAGCTGGAGGGCATGTTTTTACAAACCCAGATCGACACTAGTCTAAAGGAGATATGTCCAGTAAAGATGGAAGTAGTTGTAGGCGAAAAGGGGCTAGGCTATGGCTGCAGGATAAAAAAACCTCATCCAGTACAGGTAGCAGTAGTAGGAGTATCACTGGCACCTGGCTGCACAGCTAAATTATGGAAGAGAATAGGGTGCTGGTTTGCAGCAAGTCTGGGGAAGACTGTGCCCATCTTATAGGTGCACCACTTGCAGAGCAGTGAGCACCTGTGGATCACTCAAGAAGGTGTAGCTCGCTTTAAGTACACATGCTTAAAAAATGGCTTAGTCAAAGCAGCTGCTGAGTTGCATTCCTTGCTGGTATTGTCCAAGTCTGTTGCAGGCAATTGCACGGGCTTGGGTTGCCTTGCTGAGCCATCTCCACTCCATGAAATCTTTTGCTTCTTCCCCCATGTCCTCTCTTTGTTCTTGAATAGAATGAAAAATCATGATGGCCATTGCAGAGGAAGGTCTCTCTCTGATGTTGATGTGACCATGCAATAAATAGGTTGGTGGGTCCCTGTTGGAGGCCAGTGTTGTGCCTTGAGTGAAAGCTGGAGCCTTAGTTAAGCATATGCAAAATACTAAGATTATTTTAGGGGCCCGCTCACTTGCATGCTGCTTTCTCTTATTTTTCAGAACCAAAGGGTGCTAGAGAAAACACCTCATTTTTTTACAGGACAATAATTTCTTTTTCAAAGCATCTTCCACCTGAGAAAAAAATCTTCGATCTTGTTCTGAGAGTTGCTCTACACAGTAATTTTCTGTGTATTTGGGGCATGAGAAAGTTGTGTTGAGCTGGGGTCGGATTTGGGATGTTTGTTTATTTGTACACAAAAGCTGACCATGCCAGCTGATGCCTTTGCAGCCACTTGGCTGCTGGCACTGAGACCACTGGGGCTGACGCTGGCTGCCCAGCTTGCCTCCAGCATGGGCTGCTCTGGCTGGAGCCCTTGGGCTGCCCTGGCACTCAGGGGGCACGGCTGGCTCCTGAGAGCTGTGGTCAGCACCTCTCCTCCTACTCCTTGCTGCAGCAGGCAGAGCAGGGCTAGCAGCTGGGCTGTGCACTGCCAGCACAGACAGATCAGATCCTCTCCCCAGTACTGCTCCCTAATTAAATATGACACAGTACAGCAATTTGTATATTAAATAGTCTTTATCTGCTTTGGGATGCTCTGCCTGATGTGATTCCATTGGAAGGTGTACTGTGGTACTGATCCCAGAGTAATCTGTGCTTGGTAGTTAGTCAGATGCCTCAAAATTGAGGGTTTTGATCCATTTCAAAGTTCCTCATGAGCTTTATTCCAGCACCAGCTGTTCTTATTCTGCATCTAAGTGTCAGGTCTTGAGCTCTGTGTAGCTTCTGCTTCAGGGCTTTGCAGAAACACAGCCCCAGGGGGCTCAGTGCTGCCCCAAGCTCTGCCTGTGCTGGGGGGGGGGAAGAGGGTGGGAAGCTGCAAGAGCTGGAGGCTGTGCAGTTGGCTTGGAGATTGTGCAAAGAGGTGCTGCTTGCAAAAGGGCGCTTTCCTCATGCTGGCTCCCTTCCAAGGAGGGCTCTGACTGGCATTTCTTGAGCCTGGGCTTTCCTGCAAGGGGAAGGGAGTGTTGTCATGAGTGCTCAGTTCCTGGCACTCTGTGGGCTGATGATGGTGCTCGTGTCCAGCTGGCTCTTCTAGAAACTCATTTTGTTGGCAAAAAGACTTCATCCTGCCAACCTCTATTAATAAAGAATAGCCTTAAATAATGGAGTGTGTGCTCCGCACTCTGACCATGGAATGATGGCAGGAATGCTATTCTTGTGGGGTTTGACTAACAGTTTTCAGGCTTGGATTTAGATTTTGATGCACCCTCTCTGCGCTGATAGCTGCCATATCCTGCCCAGTGCAGCTGTGGACCAGCAGTGTAAAATCCTGGTTCACTGGGGCAGAAGCTGCATGCACTTTCCGGGTAGGAACAGGCTCACCCAGTCGTAGCTTATAAGGCATTTGGAACAGAAAGTGTCTCAGTGCCCTGGTGAGCACAAGTGACAGTTTTCCCACATGCAAGGCTTTTTATTTGTTTTCTTTCATTTTCTAGGAGAAGAAGAAGAAAAAGAAGCACAAGAATAAGCAGTTCTCTGGGTCAGACTCAGACAGCGATGGGGCTCAGCCAGCCAGCAAGAGGAGCAAGCATTCTGGGAAGCCCAGCAAGGCTCAGAAGAAGAAGAAAAAGAAGCACAAGAAGGAGCCCTGGGATTGAGTGGGCAGGCAGGTGGGGTGCTGGAATGGCAAGTCCCTGGTGCACACCACGAGGAGCCAGCACAACTGACTCAGCGCACCCCTTGCTTCAGGGACCAGGAGTTTCTTTCTAAAAGTAATGCTTGGTGTGCAGTGTCACAGGTGTTGACTTTGATGCAGGTTGCTCTCTGTTACCTTAGGGGCAGGTTGCTGTTTTCTCCCATCGGTAGGCACTCCTGCCAAAATAAGCTAATTACACCCCTTCGTCAGCACCTCTCCCACCCTGTAGCCTCATGTTTCGCTGGGTAGGCTGCCAGCACTCGGCAGCTCCCCTGGACAGTGCGGCCAGCTGTGCCAAGCCTGCATGACATCAGCTCCCATCCAGTGGCCTGTAAAAGTTGGAGTGGCACAGCCGTGCTCTTCCTGCCTCTCCTCACACCACCCTGAGGGACAGGGGTGGCTGTTGCTGGGCTCTGTGATGGGGCTACATCCTCCCAGCTGGTAACAGTGTGGAGCTGCTTGACTTTGGCCTGCAGGCCTTCCCCCAGCCTCACTCGTTTTGTTTGCAAACATTGGGAGTGGAAAAGTGAGAAGCAAATGGGTGAGTGGGGATATTTTAAGTAAACATTAACTGTGGTTGTTTGCCGCCTTGGTAAGTGATGGAAAATAAACCTCTCCAATCTCCAGTTGTACTTTGTACTGAGTCTTTTCATTTGTATGCTCCATGCTTCATCTTGGGCAGTGAAAAAATAGGGCTAGCTGTGTGGGAGTGGATGAGACCTGTCCTGGCTGCTTTCAGAGGTTCCCCAGGGTGGGAAGGGGGTGTGTGATGAGGTGACTCCCATGAGAAGCCTGGTGCCTTCTGTTGAGGAGCAGCTGGAGCATAAATCTTGTAACTGGAGCTGAAGGTCAGGGGGGAAGGGATGGCAGAGGGCTGGGCTGTCCTGCACCGTCTATGGTTGCTCTGGGCTACAGTGACCGCAGAGGAAGTCTTGCTGCAAGCAGCACCGTTGCTGCCAGGGCAGATGTGCTGAACAGAATGGGGGGAGCCGGGTCACTCCTGTTACCTCTGGCTCTGCTGGGAAGGGAGGGTGGGGCTGGCGATTGCCTTGCTGATGTAGCAGGAGGACGACTTGGTGTTGCTGGAGGCAGCCTGCCCTTTCTCCCTGTGTTTTGCCCTTTCCAGCGTTTCTTGCCCCAGTTGCCCATGGCTGAATCCCCCCCGCCTGGGCCAGTTCCCTTTCCAGACGCAGGCATGAAGTGCTTGTGACCTTGACTCCTGGCTCGGCTGCTGCTGGCATGCACCATCAGCTGATGCTTTGGCAGCAAGTGCCCGCCTGCACTGGTGGCAGAAAGATGGCTCTCGCTGGGATGGAGCGTGCCTGGTCGGATCGTGGACGATTGATGGCAGAGCTGCAGTGTGGGTAAACTAATATTCTCTCTGGAAAAGCACGTTTCTAACCGTAACAACATCTCTTATTTCCACAGCTTAGAGAACTGCCCGAGATGGGCTACTTGGATCGCTGGTCATATCCCCATCGCTTCCAGAGTGTCTGGACTGGATTTAACTCCCATGTTCCTTCCCACAGCCTGGCTGAGACCAGTGTGGCTCAACACTATGGGCAAGCATGTGCCATTTTCCAAGTAAACTGATCACAGAGCTGTAACAACATGGCCTTTATTAGTGGGTTTTTCCCATTATTAATAAAAAAAACAAACCAAGCCTTGAAACCACCACCCAAGCCCCAAGTCTGAGGTGATGGGGCCAGGGGCAGAAGGCAGCCCCAGTGGCTGCAGTGGGCTCTGAGAGCACAGCAAGCCATGCCCGGCATGGGGCAAGGATGGAGGCAATGCAGGGGACAGCAGGTGATGTGCAGGGAGCTGCAGATGGCATCTATGTCGCCTTCTCGTAGGTGCGGGTGGAGACGACGTTGCCCATGGTGAGAGTCTGGTGGCAGAAACAGTGGCGGGGAGGTTAGTTGTGCTGAGGTGGTGCAGCTCCTAGCTGGCCCTCTGAACCTCTCTGATCTAAACCCATTTCTATTTCCTTACCAGAATTAATTTACCATCCTTCAGCTCCCGGACCAGCGATGTCTCCTTCCCGTCCCACTTCTGCACGTGGATGAGTTTGCCTCCATCCAGCTTGACCACAGACTGCGGGGAGAGAGCAAGACCCACCATTACCCTCCTCCCTGGGGTTTCTTGATTCTTGGGGACTTTGTCCCTCAGAGGGGACGATGCTGGGCATGCTCGCGCTCGCCCTGGAGCCCCATGGGGCTCAGGGTCAGGCCACTGGTGCCACTGTTGGGGTACCCATCTGGCAGCATCCTGCCTGACTTTGTCAGCCCAGTTCAGCACAGGCTGGATCCTGCCCTGTCTGCTGGCTGGGTCACGGCCTCGGCTGCTCCCCAGTAACCCCACTGTCGGCACTGTCACGGTGACCCTGCCCACCCTGACCTGGGGCTGCATACTGCTCCAGGGCTACTGGGACCTCATTGCAGCCACTCCCAAGAGTGGCTTTGGTGCCAGAGGGGATCAGAGAGGTAGGGCAGGTATCAGTTCTTTGAACCAAAGCCTCCCCTGATGCCAGAGGGCTCGGCAAGAGTTATTGGAGGGGCTGATCCAGCAAACACGCCTCTGCTCGCTGGGGCTGCTGTTTGCACAGCTGCTGCTGCTGACTCAGCCCCGAGAGCCTGGCTGGCGCCAAGGTTCGGCTGGGCACAGCCACGGGGCAGCGTAGTGCGGGTTGTGCCAGGACAGGCAGTGGCCCCATCCTGCCCCTTGCCTCCTACCTAGCTCCTCAAGAGTAGGGTGCTGCCCTTCAGGTGCCCCCACAGCCCAGGTCCCCACAAAGCTTGGGTGCCCCCCATGGCTTGGGGTGTGTCCCCTAAGAGCTCAGTCTCCCCACAGCTTGGGTGCCCTGCAGCCAGGGTCTCCACACAGCTTGGATCTCCCCATAACTTGGCTCCAGCAGAGCTGGGGTGCCCCACAGCCCTGGACCCCACACATCCCGGGTGCCCTATGACTCAGCACCCCCCACCTGACCCATCTTGAGCAGCCATCCTGGCCTCTGCTGTGTGCCCTGGGCTGCAGGCAGGGGCTCACAGCAGGTTGCACATCTCTGCTGCTTTGAACTTAGTTTCTGCCAGCTCTGGTGGGGCTGAGTGGCAGCAGAGCTGCAGGCAGGGACGTGCTGCCCGGTATCTACCCAGTGCTACCGCCTTGCTCATGCTCTCCTTGTTTCAGCCCATCCTTGCTTTGTGCCCAGCCCTTGTGCTTGCCTCTTTGGGGCTGTGAAGGGGGTTTGTGTCCAACAAGCCCCAAGGACCCCCTGAATTGCCACCCGGGCTGGGTGGGGGCACAGGGTGGCCAGCTGCTCCATGCATGGCATACTTAGTCCATAGGACCAGCAGCTGGGAAACTAGGAAAAACTAGGGGCTGGATCAGTCCTGCAAGGGAAAATGTCTCAGCGGGGTGGGGGAGAGGCCATGAAAGCACCTTTTTTTTTTTTTCCTTGTTCTTAAGGGGAGGAACAGCCTGATGTGAGAGATGTTGTCCTCCCCAGGGCCCTCGGGGAGGCATCAGCCCCTAGGGAAGCATTGTCCGGGCAGGATTGCACAGCTACTCCAGCTGCCTGCTGTGTCACACAAGAAAAGAGGGGGTTCAGCAAAGAGCTGTTGTGCCCCTTTCCCCCCCACCCTGGAGTGGGGACAATGCTTGCTGCCACCCCAGCATGTCCCCTCACCTCCTCTTGAGCAACCCCCCAGGCAGGCAGCTGGCATTTGCAAGCCTGGCTGTTGCACAACCTTCTCATCAGCTCCAAACTGGGCAGCTCCCTGGGGGAAACCCAGCTGCAAAACGGGGTGAAGGTGGGGTGGTGGTGGGGTGGCTGGATGAGACAGGGCTGAGCACCAGCACAACTTGCAAAGAGGTTTTTCCCTTCCATAGGCAAAACCAATGGAGCCCTAGAGCCCAGAGCTGATGGCTGGATCCAGCAGAGCGCACAGATCCTTTCTGGGGGCTCCGATGTGGGGGTTAGGGCTTGGGGGCTCACCTTGACATGCCTGTCATCTGCTGTGGTCTCGTCAAACTCCTCGCCCAGCTTGAAGCTGATCTCCGTACTCTTGAAGGTGCTTTGGGTCTTCACCGTGATCTTGTCGCCGTCCACCTCAATGATGGTGGTGGGTTTGGTGAGGCCGGCCATCTGCCGGGTGGCGAAGCCCACACCTGTGGGGTGCAAGGTCGGGGGGGGTGGGCTGAGGGTGCGTAGAGGGGCAGGATGTGGCTGTCACCCTCTAGTCCCTGCCGGCATCACCCTGGAGTACTTCCTCCCCGTGATGGGGGTGTGTGTGAACCCCAAAACTCCAAAATCGCTCCCCACCCACAGTCCTGGGGAGCCCCATGTGTGCCTATTGTGCTTGGGGGGCTCCGGGGCACAGGTAGAGAAGGGAGTGCCTGGGAGTGCTCAGGGATGGATCCTGCACCAGCACCCACCAGCTCTGGGGCTGGGGGCGGGGCACCGGTGTCACCCCCCTCCCAGATCACTCTGGGATGGGGGTCCTGCCCTGCCCAGGAGCTGCACAGGGGCAGGGCTGGGTGATGGGGGGCTCAGGGAGGGGGCTCAGGCTGGAGGGGTCCTGGGCAGCTCCCAGCACCCTCGGGGGGTGTCCCATGCCTCCACCTGCTCCCAAGAGCTGCTCCTGAGGGAGCGGGGGGCAGGGGAAGGATGAGACCCCTTTACCCAGCCCAAGTCCCTGGGCATAGAGGCCCCCATAAAGCACCCCACCCAGGCAGCAGTGACCTCCCCAGTGCCTGCAGACCCCCTGCCAGACCCCCGTGGGCCAGGCAGATTGGTTGAGGGGAAATGTAGAAAAAAAAAAGAGGTTCTGTCCTGATTCCCTGCCCCCCCCAGCCTCCCCACTCACCCAGTGCCTTCATGTACTCATCGAAATTGGCCGTATCCACCAGCTTCCAGGTGCCCACGAAAGCGTCAACCATGGCGAGGGGGTGCGGGGGGGACGCACAGCCACACGCGCGGATGGGGGGGCCCAGGGGTCCAGCCGGCTCTGAGCGTGGCACTGCACCGCCCAGCTCGCAGCTGCCTGCCGGCCTCGCAGCCGCCTTAAATAATGTCCTCATCACATGATTGGAAAGAGCACAACCGCTCCAGAAATACTCCCCGGCAGCGCTGCCAGCGGCCACCTCGGCCCAGGTCACCCGCCACCCACCACTGGCCACCAGCCTCTGCCGGGCACCCCTGGTCATGGAGGGTCCGGTCGGGTCAGGGATGGGAGGAGCAGAGTGGGTCAGTTGTGTCATGAGTTGTGTACAGCCTCAGCGCCGGCAGGGCAGGGTGGCCACAGGGCTGCGTGGGGGCTGGAAACAGGCAGGGCTGGTGTGTGCCCCCCGGCCCATGGTAGTCCCCAGGAGTGGGGGCAGATGCTGCCTGTGGTCTGTGGGTCATGGCTGGGACATGGGGACGCTGGCAATGGCAGTGTCTTTTGGGGCAATGTGTTCTGGGGACAGGGAGGCTGAGCTGGGGAAACTGAGGCACAGGGAGCAGCACGTGCCAGGGTGGAAGGTCGGGCATCCAGGGGAGTGTGGAGGCATGTGTGACCCCATCCCTGCTCCGTGTGTGTGTGAGAACATGTGTGACCCCATCCCTGCTCCGTGTGTGTGTGAGAACATGTGTGACCCCGTCCCTGCTCCGTGTGTGTGTGAGAACATGTGTGACCCTGTCCTTGCTCAGTGTGTGTGTGAGAACATGTGTGACCCCGTCCCTGCTCCGTGTGTGTGTGAGAACATGTGTGACCCCGTCCCTGCTCCGTGTGTGTGAGAACATGTGTGACCCTGTCCTTGCTCAGTGTGTGTGTGAGAACATGTGTGACCCCGTCCCTGCTCCGTGTGTGTGTGAGAACATGTGTGACCCCATCCCTGCTCCGTGTGTGTGTGAGAACATGTGTGACCCCGTCCCTGCTCCGTGTGTGTGTGAGAACATGTGTGACCCTGTCCTTGCTCAGTGTGTGTGTGAGGGGGGGGACACATGTGACCCCACCCCTGCTCCATTTGTGTGTGTGGACACAGGACCCTGTCCCTGCTCCATGTATGTGGGGACACACACACAGATGTGTGACCCTGTCCCTACCCCATGTGTGTGGGGACACACCTGTGTTCCCAGTGATGCTCTGTGTGTTGGGGGACACTGGGGACAAGGACAGCAATGGGGCTGCTGGACCTACAGCATGCCCCCTGCCACATGTCCCCTTGCTTTGGGCTCCAGTGGCAGCAGGATCAGGGCCAGTCAACACCCAGTCCCTGCCCAGTGCCCAGGGGGTCACCTGTGGTGGTGAGATTGGTGTCCCTTGGCCCCATCCCAAGGCAGCGGCGTGTCCCAGCTGGGGGGATTGGGTCTCCTCGACCCCTGCAGCTGCAGCGTGTCCCTCTTGTCTTGGGGACATCAGGGTCAAAGTGACCAGGTCTGGAAGGGACCTGGGGACACTTTGTCCCCCTCTCTGGCCCCAAGGTGTCACCTCAGACACCCAAAAATAGCCGGGAGCTCGTGTTCAGCTCCTCCCGTCGGCACTGCCACTGAGCGGCACTCCTTCTCATCGTGTCCCTGGGGGGGACAGGCACCAGACCCCGTGTGATGGGTGTCCTCCAGCCCTAGCTGGGACATCCTGCATGGCTCGGCTACCCAGGGAAAGGTGGGTGATTGATTCTGTGAACAAGTTCCCAGGGAGCCAGACCCCCATGCACACCCGCCCCTACAGCTGCAGGCAGGGGAGGACAAAGATGGCAGGGACCGTGGGACTGTCTCCTCGACCTCCTGGGTGTCAGTGGCCCAAATCCACACAGCCCTGGTCCCCACTCGTGCTCCTACCCTCCCCCAGAGTCAATGGGACCATGAGACGTGGGCATTCACATGTACAGCTGCTCACACACAGCCACCCACCCACAGGAACACCCATATGCATGAACACACATGCACACGGATCCCCACCCACCTGCAGAAGTTCCCGCACTGTGGACACCCACGCTCACCACACACACCAGAGACTCACCATGCACATAAACATACATGCACATGGACACATACCCACAGGAGCACCCATGAACACAGCCACGCACCCAAATGCACACTGACACCCATGTGCACAACACCCATGCACATGGATGCACAAAGGTCCCCACACACATGGGTGCTCCATGCGCACAGGCACCCATGCATGGAGACACCCATGTGCATGCACATACACAGATGCCCACACACATGGATGCCCCCACACATGGATGCCCACGCACACAGATGCCCATGCACACGGATGCCCCTGCACACAGATGCCCATGCACATGGATGCCCACGCACACGGATGCCCACGCACACGGATGCCTACACACATGGATGCCCATGCACATGGATGCCCACACATATGGATGCCCATGCACACAGACGCCCATGCACACAGATGCCCATGCCCATGGATGCCCATGCACACGGATGCCCACGTACACGGATGCCCACGCACACACGGATGCCCATGCACGTGGATGCCCATGCACGTGGATGCCCACACACACATGACGCTATATCCTGGCCCGTGCTGGCCTCCACAGCAAGGGTTCTTGCCCCAGATCCTGGGGGTGTCTGGGACCACCCTGGGGTGCTGGGGCTGGGTGCTGCTGGACACAGTGGCCTTCCCTGTGGCCCCGCACAGCTCTCCTGCACCCAGTCACCACCCGGGTGGTGGCCAGCATGGACTTGGGCTTTGGGCTTTCTTTGCTGGTCACACAGCGACAGCTATAGGTGACCATCTGTGACGGAGATGGGTCCAGCACAGCATGCAACCACACTGCCTGGCTCCAGCCTCCAGCCAGCAAACCCCAGCCTGGGAAACCAGCCCCTGGCGTGGGCAGGATCCAGGCGATCCCAGTCCTTCCCAGACTCCTGCCTCCCCCAGCCCCTTGGTCCCCATCCCACCAATCAGCAGAAGTGGAGGTTTTGGGGAGCGCGGCCAGAGACTGGGAAAGCCCGGCTCCGTGCACATCCCCAGAGTGCCCGCAGGACCCAGCTGGCCCCGTTTGCTGCTGCTTCTCCCTCTCGGGTTTCCCCAGGACACGGCAGGGGGGGATCCCAGGGCAGGAGGGGAGCAGCCGTGCGGACCCATGGGTAGCTCTGGCATGGGGACAGCACAAGGCTGGGGATGCTTAAAACAGCAGCACCCTGTCCCCAGGAGCCGAGACCCCACACCCCCGGGACAGGGACCATCCTGGGGTGCTCCCCTTCTTGGTGGGAACACACAGCAAGGTGCTGGCTGCTGGTGGGGGGCTTTGCTTAAGGGCTGGGGGAGGTGTTGGAGTTGTGTCATGCTTCCCCCCCATCTTGAACAAAGCTCCTGCATCACCTAGGAAGAAAGGCCAGGAGACGGAGGTGGTACCCAAAACATCACAGTGAACACCACACTCAGCTAGAAACACCCGCGGGCTGCTCCTGCGACAAGGAGAATCCCCCCCCCCCCCGCCCCCCGCGGTGAACCCCCTGTGCTTGGCTCTGCCAAATGACCCAGAAGAAAAATATTCCTCCACGCCAGGAAGGCAAAAAAAATTCCTCTCCCCCCCCCGGGGTCCTTGCCCAGGGCGTGGGTGGGAATGGCCCCTCTGTCATGGCAGGTCCCCGCCATGTGCTGCTCCCCCCATGGCAGGGGGGTGACGCTCAACAGTCTCGCCGCGGTAGCACCCAGAAAAACCCAGCAGCCTCCGGCCGTGCCAGGAAAGCGGAGCGGATGCTCCATGGCCTCTTTCCTCTGCTGGTCAGCAATGTCCGCCCCGGGGAGTGGGGTTAGGACGTGTCCTTCAGCTCAGGACTGGTGGCCTGTGGAGGGGGCATCTCTGCCGAGGGCGACTGCATCTCCTGGGCACTGCCTGTGAGGAGAGACAAGGGGATGAGCAACCCCAGTTCCTGCCCGCCCTGCATCATCCTTCATCTTCCTCATCGCCTACCTGCGTTCAGGGACATCTCAGCCAGCTTGAGGGGGAGGTCGGAGGGGCTGACGCCGGCCGGTGAGCCCAGGATGTCGGGCAAGGCATTGCGCCGGCCTGTTCTCCCAGAGGATGCGAAGTCCAGCACAGGTTCCACCTCGGTCATGCTAACCCTGGGGAGACACGGTCCCCTTCTGTCAGCCCCTCTGGGCATGGAGGGCAAAGGGGACCCTGGTCCAGGCAGGATGCTCTAGTTCCAGGCAGGCAGCATCCCCTGCCTGCAGCTGCCCAGGGCTCAGCCCTCTACAACTCCCTCTGCCCACCCTGACTGCAGGCTCTCCAGGAGCCAAGGCAGGGGTTACCCTGCCTGTGGAACCCCCCCCACCCCTAGGGCTGGCACCTTTGGGTGCTGTGATCCTCACATGGTCACTGCATCGTGGAAGAAGAGGGGGTCCCATCCCAGGCAGCCTTACCGGGCACCCTCCAGCCTGGCCTGGCGCTGCGTCTTGCCTGTGCCCAGGGTCCTGCTCCACTCCCTGGCCTGGCAGTTCCCACTCCCGATGTCGCTCAGCCAGGGAGGGACCCCACAGAGTATGGGGACTCCTGGCTGGGACCCCTCTGGCTCCAATCTGGGGGGAGGCAGAGCAGGGGGTCAGCAATGGGGCTGGTGCCAAAGGGGTGTGGGGGAGGGAGCTGGGAGCAAGCCCGGGGGTGGGAGAGGCTGTATCCCCATACAGGGCACCCATAGCACCCAGCACCCTCCTCCCGGGGGGGCCACACCGAGCAGGGCTGTGAAAGGCAGGGACCCCTCATCCCTGGTGGGCAGGCAGGAAGAGGGGATGGCAGCAAAGGATGGCTGGACAGCAGGGATAGGGACATGGAGGTGGGACAGCAAGGGAGGCTGAGAGGGCACAGCGGGACCAGCTGCAGTGCCAGGGGGCAAGGGCACATCGTCCCCAACCTGGGGACCCCACTATGTCCCTTGGAAAGCAGCCCTTGCTGACCTAGAGCAGGTGGCAGCAATGCTGGCATCTCTGTGGATGGGTGGGAGGCTCTCCCGGGAAGCCCCCAACACCATGCAGATCCCACCGGCATGGAGCCGGCCCCAGCACATGCCACTGCCAGCACCTTACCGGGATGTTTGCTTGGTGCTGGTAAATAATTTGGACTTTTGCAGAAGGGTTTTGTGGCTGCAGGCAGGGGGTGGCACAGGACCTGGCAGGGACAGGGTGGCCTCCAGCCTCCCCAAACAATCATGGGGTGCAGGAACCCCCAAGCCATCACACCAGGAGCCCCATCCCCTCCAGGCCGGACACTGGTGGCAATGCTGGGACTGGTGTCCCCAAGCTGGTGTCAGCGAGAGCTTGTCCTGCTGGGGGGGCATGAACTCACCAGTGTCCGCCTGGGAATCACTCTCAGCAGAGGATGAGCCAAGGTCCCTGAGTCCTTGGGTACAGGCACCGTGCTGAGCAGGACAAGTCACCCTGGCTGCGTGCGATGAGGAGAAATGAATGATTAACCCAGGAGATGATTAGTCACAGGGCAGCTGCCCCACATGGGGCAGGACCCAGGACCTTCTCAGGTGGGGAAACTGAGGCACGGAATGAGGCTTGGGTGTGTGATGGGGACAGGGCTGGTGGCCCTGAGCGGTGGCTGTGCCATGGCAGTGGCACAGTGGAGGTGTGATGCTCTATGCACCATCTGTGGCACTCTGGACCTGCATGCATTTGTGTGTGCATTGGCACATGTATGTGCATGCTTGCATGCATCACCTCTGGCCAGGCTGTTGTCTGTGAGTGCACACGTACATGCAGCTGGAGCTGAGCCCCAGAGCGTGCATGCATGGTGCTCTCTGGTACACATGTCCATGAATGGTGTCCCATAGCACATGTATGTGCACGCTTTGCATCCCCTGGCACATGTATGTACATACATGGTGCATTGTAGCACATGTGTGTGCATGCATGGCACCCCTGACATACATGTGCATGCTGTGTGTGCTGTATGCTATGTCAGTGTGAGGGCTTTTGCCAGCTTCCATTGATGCCAGAGCCGTGTCATCTCCTGGTCACAGAGTTTCTCATCACACATCACACGTTCGAGTTCACGTCCCTCATCTGGCACCGAGCATGCCACAGCACCTCCTGCTCGCCCAGTGGGAGCCTTTGGCCCAGCAGCTGCTGAGCCCTGGCACCAGGACATGGGCAGGCAGCGGGCAGCATCCGTGTCAGTGCTGGAGCACCCACCGTGTTCCCCTGGCAACCCATTGGGAGCCGGGGTTGGGGTGAGCTGGGGCTCACACACCAGGTATGTGTGATGGTGTGAGCATGACAGCATGCACAAGCACACACATGTACACATGTGTGTACATGTATGTTCACACACACATGCATAAAGTCATGCATGCATGCATAGATGCATGCATGCACATGCGCAGGTGTGCATGCACAGCAGCATATGCACATGAATGCACACGTGCTCACACACTGCGCGCGCACACACACACACACACAGACTGACTCTTTGCACATCCCAGCAAGGCAGGAGACCTGCAGGGCTGCATCAAAGCTGCCTTCCTGGCAGCCCCAGCTGCTCCTGCTGGCTCAGGCACTGGAGAACCAGGCAATAAACAGCCTTCAAGACCAGGCTGGATCCTGCCCATCTTCCTGCAGCTAAACACCCCCAGTGACGCTGGTGACTGGGTGCCTGGGACATGAGCAGAGGTTACATGCGGTACACTCACCCAGCACACCAAAAAGCCACACGGAGAGATCAGGACTTTAATGCTGGTACAGACAGAAGAGCTGCATGGTCCCTGGAGGGGACAGAAACCCCTGGTGGGGGTGAGCACTCCTGGGATGCAGCATCACTGTCAGGGGGAACCCATGGGGCTGTCCCCCTGCATCCCTGGGCTCCCTTGGGAACAAGGTCCAAGGTGCTAATGCCGGCCCCATGCCGAACGCTGCCACATCCTGCCAGTCCCACAGGCAGCAAATCCAACCCAGCGCTGGGCAAATAACATTGCATAAACCTCCTGCCTCTGCTTGGTGATTTCCCCCTCTAAGCAGGGACTGTTTCTGGGAGGCTTATCATGGTCTCAACTTAAAAAAGCTCCTGGAGTCACATGGAAGGTCCTTGGGGCCATGGGCTCCTGCTTTAATGCCCCTAATGGGATATAGAAGGATAGGGCAGAAATAAACCTTAATCCGTCCTGGAGATGGGATGGGGTGGAAGATACTGGAAAAAGGTGGAGGGAGGACATGACACAGGCCAGTAATCAAGCCAGCCTCCACTGTAGCAAAAGCTGTCTCTTGCACAGAAGCCACTGGGGCACAAGAAAATGTCCTACAAGGCCGTATCCAGGCTGGATTGCCCCCAGACCTCAGGTATCTTCATGCAACACAACTTCTCCCCAACACAAGGGCTCCATCCCCATGGTGCCACTGCACCCTGACACTCTCATGCCACGCGTGTGAGAACCACGGGCATGTGCTCAGCTGCTTGGTTTGGACTGGTGATGCTCAGCAACAACATTTAGCTGCAGCGACAACCAATTAAAGCACAAGAGGGGAAGGTGTTGGTCTGGCTGAAGGCCAGTGGGTGAGATGCAAAGTGATCACAAGATGATAGTGCAGAGAAGCAAGGTCTTGCCATCCCACTGCGGCCGGAATGTGCTGCTCCCCATCACGCGCTGCTGCAGATCCTCACCCCATACCCAGTGTCCAGGCTGCCTGGGCAGGATTACATTTTGCCTTTGGCATCCAAGCTCCTTGCGGGATGAACTGCTGCATGAAACATCCCCTGAGCCCTAACTCAGGTGCTGCCCCACTGCTCATCTTTATAGTGTTTGAAGCCTGGAGCAGCCTGGGGAGCTCCTGTGTCTGTGAGTAGCAGGGGAAAGGGCTCCTGCCCCAGCTGCTGCTCCCTGTTTGCCTGCTTTTTGCTCCAAACCTACACATCCAAGTCCAAAAAAGCCCAAATGCACGGCTTGTGTCGGAGGTGCTACAGCTGGACATCTCTGCTGAGACCCAGAGCATCAGCCCTGGGAAGGCGAGTGTTTTGGGGTGAGAAGCATTCGACCCCCTCTTCCTCTTCCCTCTCTTCCTCCTCCTCTACCAGCCTTGGGCCAGGGAACTGCAGGTTGGACCCAGCCAAGGGACTGACCTGTGTGGGAAACAGCCACCGCCTTCCCTACCACCAGGCATAGGGTGACACCAGGCACAGGCAGTGACAGGCATTGCACGCCACGGCCACCCCATGCCAGACATGGGCTTTGCCATCAGTGGGGGGAAACCAGCCAAAGGCGTTAGGAGCTCAGTCCCTTCCATGGGGGTTGGGGTAGGATGGGCAGCAGGGTTTGGTGGTGGAGGTCTTCCCCGCAGTGTGGTGTCATTCCTGCACAAGGGTTTGCTCTAATTTCACATTTCCCTGAATATAAAAACCTTGGAGGAAGGAAGGAAGATGCTGAATGGGCAGAGGAAGGCGTGAAACACCCTGGGGATGAAGTAGCCAGAGACCAAGTTCAGGGTCAGACGCCTCCACGGGCAGCACGTCCATGGATCCTCCCCAGCAATTGAGGCAGGGATGTCTCCTCTAACACAGCCACTGGAGGTGCTGGGGGTGGAGGGATCAGACCACACTCACGAAGTCACCTGAAGTAGCATCTGTGGCTGCTGCCGGAGCCAGCAGCTGGAGCTCAGGGACCACGGGACACCTTGCAGTCAGCACCATGACCACACAACACTGGACAGCTTTGCCAAACGCCTTCTCCCTCCCAGGGCACATGAACCAGACGCTTAGGACTGGGGAGATGTTACAGCAATGGCTGTAAAGTTTTCTTAAGGATTTATTTAATGACAGGCATCTTCTTCAGCATCTAAGGGGCTGAAGGGTCATTAGCTCATCTGGAAGTGGGGGTTTGGGCCATTTAATATTCTTGGCTTTCTTTATAAGAGGGTTCTTCATGCTTGTTTAATTCTTGTTACAGGGTCTGTGCTGTGCCCTTCCAAGAACAAGTGGGAAATGCTGCAGCCCAGTGTGAACCCTTCAAAAATTCACTGGCAAACCCATGATGGTGATGTTATTAAGAGACGATAAACAATGGGAAGGATTTAGTGAGGCGTAACTGTAATGTTGAATTAAATGAGCATTGCAAGCCAGGAAGGAAATAGCTGCCCAGATCAGAAGGGAATGAGAGCATCATCCAGGAAAATCAGCAATGAGTCCACACAGGAGGAAAATCCAACGGGGCTGATCTAACCAGAGACGGACAGCCACCAGACAGACCAAGTAGCCCCTGGAGTCTGGAACACCAGATGGCAATAATTAAACACAGGATAAAATCTGGAGAGCTGAGAGATCTCCCACGGAGGCAGCAGGTTTGGTCCCGCTGGTTTCATCTCGAGGGATGTGGCTGCAGGCAGCAGCGTTCCTGCCCGATGTAGCGGCAGCGCTGATGGTGCCAGAACCCAGGAAACGCTGAGCAGGCACCTGCTGCCACGTAGAAATTGGGTTTTGTCAGCTGCCAGCAGCCCATAAACTGCTCCCAGGATCTAGGCAAGAGGGAAGGATGGGAATAAATACTGTCCCAAACTCACTGTCTCCAGGGCAGGGAGGGAAAGGCCCCAGGAATGTTGGCTGGTGCAGGGGTATTTAACCTGGAGATGCAGAACTACATGAAAAACAGGTTTTGCTTCAAGCACAGAGCACAAGGAAGTTCTAGCCGAAGCTAGAGATGATGATCCTTCCTGGAAGCAGTGCTGGGTGTGATGCGGCTGCCAGCACTGGCCCATGGGGGGATGCTGGCACTCTGCAGCCTACCCTTGACAGCAAAACCGACCATGGACTGGCACTTCTGTCCCTAAATCACCAGGATTCTGGGTGGGCTGGGAAGGTGCCTGGGCCAGCCTGGGGGCTGCCTGGCACCTTTTGAGTAGCGGTGTCACAGTCCAGAGGAAAGCAGGGATCCACGTGAACCTCTGCCAAGATGCTTGGAGCATCATCAAGGTCTCATACTACTTTCCCCCTCATTTTTCCCTGGCTCCTCCTCATCATGTGGCCTCAGCTCCTTCTTAAAGCTCTGAGGAATCATTCCAGCAGGTTTTCATAGATGAGGTTACACAGGCAGCTCCCCAGATCTCTGGCCCAGCCTGAGAAGGTCCAGCACATCACAGTGCCCGCAGAGGTGGCCCCTCCATTTGATGCACTTTCCAGCAAACTGTTGCCTGAAAGGCATCCAACATGAGGGCTCCCACTGCCTCTCCTCGGTGCTGAGCAGCAGATCTTTCTCGTTAGACTAATGTACTTACAGCAGTAATTCTTGTTACTCTCTAAGCCCTTCCCATTGTGTCCTGCTTTGCACTTTGACCTTCCTCCCTGCTCCTACTCTGGCGCATCCATCCTCACAGCATGGCTGGCTTTCCCTCTTCTCTGCAATTCCCACTTGTTCTTGAATTGCCTCATCCATTGGTCTGGGGCATGCTGAAGTGTCTCTTCCTCCCTTCCATCACCTTGACATCCCCCTCATCATCCTCACATCCCTCTTCTGCCTTTCCCCTGCTCTGTCTCTGGTCCCCATCAGTGCCCTGCAGGTGGGCAGGACAAGGTCTAGGCTCCTTTCCACCCCGGCTCATACCGCAATTCTGAATTATTCCACCCAAACCTCTCCCTGGGTTAAAAGGATGCTTTTGAAGATCATCCTTCACTCTCTCACTTTTGAAGACCATCCATTCTCCCTCTGTTTCCTTCTTGCATGCTTTAGGGCTGACTTAATTTTTTAGGATTTTTTTCTCCAGTTGTAGGGCTTAGAAATTTCTTTTTCACACTGAAATGTGTCCTAGCTAACGCCAGCCTAGACTGAGCATAAACACTTCCCTTCACTGGCTCTGCAGCAGGGCTTATCCAGGCTCATTGGATAGTGGTAGCTAAATTCCTGTTCAAGGCAAAGAGAATGAAGGACTCCAAAACAGGACACTGACAATCTTCATTCCTTGTAATTCCTGGATGCCAACAGGGAGATGAGCACAAGAGGTGTTTTTTGCTGCTGGCATCCATAGGATGGAATCAGTGGGAGAAACGAAAGGTGTGTTATTGCTCTATCAGTCCTGGTCTCATTGCACTTGGGGATGATGGCAGAGTTCAGCTCTGTTTAATACCCTCACGAAATCCAGGAAAAAAAATAAAATCCAACCTGAGTCTCTCCAGACAGGATTTCAGGCTATTTGTATAAACTGTCACTTTGGTTTATAATGCTGCAAATGCAAATCAGAGCAAGTCCTGCTCCAGGGTAAGAGTGAAACCAGCTCATGCGCTCGCTGACATCCCAACCCAAAGTTTCTCCAAGCATCTGCAGGGCAAACCAAGTGCTACCAACCCAAATCTGGGTGCCTGCAGACCTTGAGGTGCTCACCTCCATGTCCCACATCATGGCTTGGCTTTCCCAAAGGGTAGTGAGCACAGAGAAAATCTCATTTTGATCCTGCAGACCTGGATTGGGCCAGGAAAATGTGCTCCAGAGGACTCAGTGGTTTAATCCCAACACAGCTCTGCCCAGCACAGCATCTCCTACAAGTCAATACATAGATAAAATTAAGGCATCTTCTCCCATGGGAGCAGCACATGGGTTATCCTGGGGGCAGATGCTGAAAGCATGAAGGAAACCTGAAAATGTGATGCCCTCTGGACCATCCTAATTTCATTCCTGGACAACCCTGAGTTGCTCTTATAAAAGAGCAAAGCACTGAAACCTCAGCCGGCAGAGGCATGAGGACATGGGCTGGCAGCACAGCATGGTTGCTGGGCTTTGCTGAGGACTTACCCTGCACCTAAAAGCTCCCAAGATCTCAGCGCCGGAGGGAGGGGATGGATAACCAGCTGCGCTGGCTGTGGGGCATGTATTGGGACCTGCTCACATGGAGACGGAATAACCGTATCCCAGGTCCTCTTCTCCATCCTCTTGGAGCCTGGGGCTCCCAGCCCAGTGCACATCACTGCTTCCCACTCCACCTCATCTCCCCTAGGTTCCCAATTCTTCCCTGGGAAACGTAGAGAGGAAAATTTTTCCTTTGCTTTGTGCTAATAACAAGCACCTCCAGCTTTTACCATCATATAGAGCAGGGCTTCTGTTCCCCAGCAGTTGGGGGTGTGAGGTCCTTGTACAAAGATGCAGGCAGGACTTGGGGAAAGCTGCTGCCAGCAGAGATAGAGCTGCTTTGCAATATGGCATCCCCAAGGAAGGAACAAGCAGCTCCCTTGCTAGGGTCTGGCACCCAGGCTGGGCAAAATACTGTAGTGGAAGCAGCTCTGGGACAGCAGAAAGGTCTCCCCCGCACCCTGCAGCCACCGCTGGCCCTGCCAGCTTGCCTGCTCATCAGCACTAGGAAAACAAAAAGCACCCAACAAATCACCAACAATATTCCAGTCGTGGCTATTTACTGTGGGAACATGGCAAATCCTCAGTGCCAGCGGTGTTGGCAGTTCCTGGCTTCCCAGTGATGGGGGAGGTGACAGCTACATGACCCAGCTCAGCACCACCACGCAGGAAGACACATCCAGCAAGAGCACAGCAATGAGCAAGACCCTCACCTGCACATCAATTTGGGTGCAGATCCATCAGACGACAGCTCCCCTGCCCACACATGAGCATCCTGGGCCATAGGCTTGTGCTCCCCTGCCCACACCTCCCAGATGGGAGATGTTGTCCTGCATCCCAGGGAGGGATGCAGGCAGGGATCCCACCGCGTCCCAGGGAGGGATGCAGGCTGCTCTAGCCAGGTGTTTGTCAGCCTGTGGGCTGTGACGTCTCCCAGGGCTTGTGAGCATCCCTGCCTACACCCCCCCTCAGTTAATTACCTTTAATTGCTGGTGTGGTGGGAGGAGAACAGGAATTTCCCCTGGGAGGTCTGGGTGCCCATCAAGGACCCTGCAAAAGTGCTGGTGTTGTGCAGGAGGGCTGAGCTCGTCTCCCCCACACCCCTCTCCCCATGGGTCTGCTCTCAGTCCCATTGCCTGCATTTGGGTCCTTTTTGAGTCCCAGAGGGAAAATTCAACAGCCCCTTTCACATGAGGGTGATGGAAACCCACCCACAGCCCCCACAGAGAGGGACCTAGCATTGCTGGTAAATAGGCGCTTGCTCTCGTGGGGTAAACAGGAGCTTCCCCTTCCACACATCTCAGTTGCAAAGCAGGTGATCTAATGGGAGGTAATTACAATGATTGAGCCCTGGGTAATACAGCTCGCACCATAACCTTTAGTTAGCTGCTCCGACGATGGCACAAACTATAATTTTGCATAATAAACATGTCACCCACATCGAAATAAGTTTCATTCTTTAGCAGTTTCAGGCTCCCTCCTCCCCAAATAGCTTTTCTTCAGCTGCTCCAGCCTCAGCATCCTGGGTGGGAGCTAACAGACCTGATCTGAGATGCTGCGGATGGAGACATCCTCGATTCTGCTGGCTGTGGGTGTGCAGCGTGTGGGTGGCACAGGGATTTGTGCCAGGGGAAACCCAAGGAGGCATGAGGATGCTGTGACACGGGCCATGGGCTGCCTGGGGCAGGGGCTGGGAGATCTGTGGGGACACAGGGTGCCAGCTGGGTGCCACCAAGGGCATGCTGGGCTGTGCCCTGCCAGGAGTGCCACAGGCTGGGTGACACACCAGGCATTTCTGAAACGCAGCCGGATGGCCCCGGGCTCGACCACGCACCAGCGAGCCACTTCTCCCAGCACAAGGTCCCTCCATCTGCCACTGGCTGGCACCAGGAGAGGACTGAGAGGGCAGCAGGGTGCCCCGAGAAAGCAGCACTGAATTCAGAGGAGGCTCCCCAGCTCCGCCAAAGCAGCAGGACACATTTTTTTAAAAAAAAATGTGGTGGGACACATGCAGGCACCCAGATAATTAATTTTGGGGAGCAGAGCCAGCTGATGCTTCCCAGGCCACGTGCTGCAGCTGGTACCTCCGGCTCCCTGGGGAGCCCCCGGCATGTGCTCCTCCCCAGGTCCCTGGCAGCCAGCAGATTTCCTCCTTCCCATTGCAACTCATCCAAGAAAGGAGGTGGAAATCTTCCAGGGTGTCCTGCTCCTCAGACAGCATCCCCTCGTGAGGGACTGAGGGGCCTTTCCCATGGCAAGGCATTGCATGGAGGTGATCCAGATGTTTTCCCCCATCCCTGCACAGATGCCAGGAGCATCATTTGGATTCTCCAATGCGGTGGCTGTCACAGCACCTTCCCCACCACCCAGTGACACTCTCCTGGCCCCTGGGGAGCTGGCAGGGAAGGGACCGAAAGCCAAGGAGGGAAGAAATCTGTGCAGGCACCCTGGGATCAGAGGTACAGCTTGAAATCCCTAGCCCTGATGGAGCAGAGCCGGATCCACCGCCCCCGAGCTGAGCTAGGCGCTGGAACCGCCTGCCTGAGAAGCCAAGGTTGGAACAGGGCTGTGGCCCCATCCCCATCCTTCATGGTGCCATGTCCCCACAAGGAACCCGAGCATCCCATCCTGCCAGCGAGCAGGGGGCCAGGACTGGGTGCCTGAGCTTTGCCAGGTGAACTGGGAGCTGAATGCCAAGGCTTCGCCCAAGGGTGGCTGCAACCACAGCCACTGACAGACTCCCGCTGAGCATCCCCAGCTCCCGGCCACCTCCTCCGCCTCCCCCTCTGCCTCCCTGCATCCCAGCTGAGGAAGAAATTTTGTGACTTCCCCAGTTTAAAAAAGTGAGGAGAACCTGGCTCTGCCACCACCCCTCCCCCTCCAAAACCTCCTGTTTTTTTGGGGGAGATGCTGCAAAGCAGATAAAGGGTGGAGACAGTGGTAGGGCCATTTCACCCGGTGTTGTATCTCCCACCTCTCCCGCCCAGCCATGATGAGGGAGGACATTCCAAGAGGAGTCCAGGCAGCCCTCTGCGACAGCAAGGGTTCAGGCATCCCTTGGTGGACAGCCCCAAGGTCATAGTCTGTGAGTATTTAGGGTGAGCACAGGACACCCAGCCTCTACCACCTCCTCGGTGGCACTGCCACACAGCCAGGGGACACGAGCCAGCTCCAGGGACCAAAGGGACCAGATCCAAGCATCTGCAGGGGCAACCTGCCAAAATAATGCCCTGAAGGTAGCGAGGAGAGGTTGTCCCTGGGGAAGCCCTTTCCTCCCAAGAGGATGCCACCTGGGAGGAGGCACAAGATGAGCATGTCCTCTGCATGAAGCAGTGCTCAGCCCTGTGCTGGCTCTCCCTGGGCTCTTGCTGGCTGGGACCCCTGCAGCTCCCTGGGCCTGAAATCATCTGGGAAGCTCTAATGCAGGAAGCTGAGGGCTGGAGCTGGGGTGTCGGGAGGGCTGGGGTAGCCAAGATGAGGATGGTGCAGGGTGGAAGGTTGGAGGAGGCAGTGGTGACCACAGGACCTGATAGGGAGGAGGCGGCAGGGGGTGAAAGACCAAGGGTGGGTCCCAGGCTGGGACAGAGGAGCGGCCATGGGGATTGATCTGAAGTGCCCACCCTGAGATGGATGAGCTTTGCTCAGCGCCTGACCACTGCTCACCCAATCCCCCCTGAGCCCCCAGCCCCTGGTGGGGTGGACACGAACCCCCCCTCAAGCCTTCGAGAGACACCCCACCACCCTGCTCAGCACCGCAGCCTGCTGCAAAGTTTCATACTCCCAAAACCATCTGCCCGCCGAGGCCACTATCATCTCCTGCGCCTCCTACCTCTTCACCCTCCCTTCGCTCTGATGCGCTGCCATGGAGGTGCCCCAGGTGGGCACCCGCTTCCCCGGGTGGGCACCCAGCCTGGACCCCAGCACCCACGAGCACAGGGCATCCACTGCCGCGGCCCAGGGCCTCAGGGCAACCATGGCACCAGCACCCGCCACCCATCAGCGGCTCACCTGGGCTCCGCTGGGGCTGGTGCCAGCAGCGATACCGATACTGGTGCCGGCGGTGCTGCTGCCGGTGTCGGCGGTGCTGCCGATGCCGGTGTTGGTGCCGGCGTTGATGCTGATGTTGGTGTCCGTGTCGATGCTGATGCCGATGCCGGTGCCGCTGCCGCTGCCGCCGCCGCTGCCGCCGCCGGTGCCGCTGCCAGCCAGTGCCCGGAAGAAGGATGCTCCGCGCCGGGCAGGAGCCCCGGGGACGCCGCCAGCTCGCAGGCAGCCCCTGGGGCACCCGGGGCCGAGCCGCCGCCGCCGCCCGCCGCCGCCGCTCCCCGCAGCTCCCCCCGCCCGGCCCCCTCCGCCGCCGCCGCGCCGCCCCGCCCGCCGCCTCCTCCCGCCGCCGGGCCCTGCTGGGGGCTGCCGGGGCCGCCCCCCCATTCCCGCCGCCTGCCCGCCGGGCACCGGCGCCCCCCGCCGACCTCCCCCCACCTCGGGCGCTGCGTGCCCTCTGCCCCCCCGCGTTGAGACACCGCGAGGGGGCTGTGACACCCCCACTCAGGGGCGCAGCTCTCCCCGTAAGGCTCCACGTGACGTCGCGCTGCCATGCGCCGGCAGGACCCACCAGCCCGGGCAGGGGGCTTGTAGCCCGGCCTGGCCAGCGGCTCCACGTGGAAAAAAAGTGCAAAACACTCAATTTCTTCTGAATTAGGGTCCCTGGGAAGGAGCCTCATGGCCCCTGAAGGGGGTGAGGGGGGGGGGGCACTCTCCCGCCAGGACAGCTTGTCCCCAAGCCCACACTGTCCCTGTGCATTTATTTCAGCCAAAAACAGTTGCCGGGCTCAAAATCTTTGGAAAAATAGTTAAAATATATGTGGCTGCACCCTTGTGGCTCGTGGTGCCTGGGGGCCAGGTGCAGGGACGGGGCTAGGAGACCCTGGATCCAGCTGCTAAATCCACCTGATCATGTCACAGCCACAGGCTCTGCCCAACACAAGGGTTGTGCTCCCTGCAGAAGGACACTGGGCAGAGCTGGGCATGGAGTGGGTGCTACCATCGCAGCCGCCCAGGCTGCTCCAGGCCTGACACCAGCATTACCTCAAGGGGGGACATGGCCAACACTGAGGATCTGCGATGAGGGTTCCTAACCCGCACCCCTGAGCTGGATCAGAACAGTGAGGGAGGGGAGAGGCAGAGATGAACAGAGCTGCCCTGAGCATCGATTAAAAGCAACTTAAATTTGCACTCAGGAACAGTAGCCCAACTCCTCAGGCTGCCACCAGCGCTCCTGCCTGTGACCGCAATTGTGAAAGAGTGTGGTTTTGGTGAAAGGCTCCAAAATGTCCCCTCCTGGCTCTCAGTATTCCCAGGGCTGCTCTCAGGAGACAGAGTCCCTGCTCCTCTGGCCCTGTGCTGGGATGCTGTTCCCAGCAGGAGCGGGGCTGGGGGCACATTCCTGGCTCTGGCCAACCTCCTTTCCCTGCTGGTGATGGTGAGTGGTGACGCTCAGCACCCAGAGCAAGGTCTCCATCCTGTCCCTTCCCTGGGGAGCTCAGCACCACCTAGGGCTCTGGGCCACAGGGAGAAGCTGGCAGCTGTGCCAGCCCCAGCGGAGGTTGCTGCCCCGGGAAGGGTGATGCACCAAGCAGCAAGGCAAATTGGACGTGCCTCGCTGTGCCTGGCTGTGGAGGGATGAGAGCCACTGGACCTGGATGCTCTCAGCCCAGTGCTTGCCCCCAGTATCCCAGTACCCCCAGTAGCTTGGGGGGGCTGAAGCCACCTGGCCCTGCCAGCCAGCGGGAGGGACATTTATCCTGCCTGCTTGCTCACACGTGGTGACGAGCAACTGGCAGCTCCTGTGCGGCCTGTGGGGAGGGCAGCCTTGGCCAGCTGCTATTTTTAGCTCCTCACACTCCGTTTTCTCCTTGACTGTCTCCTCTCTGGAGCAGTCTCAGGCTGAGCATCGGTGATGTTTATCTTGCCTGGCACCTGATCGAATGTGACACTGGTTGTCGAGGGTGAGGGCTCCAGGAAACATATGGGAGCAAGGGGGGAGATGTTGGGGGGGCGGGGAGGGAGAGAAAGGAAGCCCTGGGTGGTTGGGGAGGGTCCTGCTGGAGCACCCTGGGGTGGGTCTCCCCTTCCTCCAGCTCCTGGGTACCCACAAGGGATGCTCTGTCCGTGAGGAGCTATGGCTGGTCCCCATTTCTACCTAGGCTGAACACTTCCCTCTGACAGTGTGATCCTTTGGTGATGACTGGGCTAGGAGAGCTGGGTAAACTGAGGCACACAAGAGGTGTGTGAGTCCCTTGTGTTCAGCCAGTGTATTGCTGGCACCAAGTAACCTCTCCAAACCTGCCTGCATCCAGGACACGATGAGCACCAGGAGCCCAGACTCCCAGCTGAAGCTCATAAAACTCTTGGGTACAAGCCCCGGTGATGCAAAAGCACGTTGGCATGACAGCTGGGAAGGGAAAAAATATTCTCTATCAGGTAGCACCTGCTCTGTGTTGGTACGGGACAGAACTGTGATGCTTGGTGCTATACTGACATAGAATCATAGAATTATTTAGGTTGGAAAAGAACTTTAAGATCATTGAGTCTAGCCGTTAACCGAACACTGCCATGGGAGCAAAGGTTGCTCTTTCTCCTGCTCTTTCAGCACCTGCTCTAGGGCTTCGTAGGTGTTGGGATCCTCTCCCCAGAATGCTGCCCACACGGTGAGCATCACTGCTGATTGGGACCTAAAATATATTGTCCATGCCCTCCCAAGCATCGGGGGAGCCCCTGATTTACTCATCCAGAAGGTGAGACCAGCAAGGATGGGGTCAGACTACTCCCTGCTTTGCCACTTCCTTTAATTCCTATTTTCTCCTAAAAAAAAAGGGTCCAGAACAGGGAAGAAATGGGCTTGGGAGCGTCTATTCTTCCTCTGCTGCTGCCGAGCTGCTTTATCCCATTTGCCCAGGAAGGTTATTAAAAGACACTGACCTGCGAGGTGCCATAGGGCTGGGGCAGCCCCCCAGGGCTGGAGGTAGCAGCCCCCCTGCCCAGGGGTGCGGGCAGGGAAGGAGCAGGACTGTTTTCCACTCATCCACCCAGCGCTGCAGGCTCTGATCTGGACTAAAAGTCATCTCTGAGCAAGAGCAGCACTTTACGGTTCCTCTTTTAGATGTATATTTCTAATTCCCAGCCCAGTTAAGCCCCTGATTTCTCTCTGGGTATGTAGGTGATGTGGTGGAGAGCTTATTCCTGAGCTAAGCTCACCCCTGGGCTGCGTCAGTCCCTCCATTAGGGTGCTATTTTGGGACATGGGTCACAGGGTTTGGGGACCTGCAGGTTATTCTCTGGTGGGGGACAGGGACTTTTCATGAGCCTGGGCAGGACACAGCCTGGGGGCTGTCCCTGCATGGCGGGTACTAACCCCAGAGTGATGGAGGTGGCTCCTGTGGGATGGATTTGCAGAAAACATGCTTAGTCCTTGAGCAAAACCATCCTGCTCATGAGACCTCAGAGGCCAAAGGCAGAGAGAGAATCTTGCCTGGAGGATTTAAAACAAGAGGGAAAATGCCAGCAAACACCTCCCAGGGAGGTAATTTGTTACTAGGCAGGGTAGAGCATCATGCCGAGATGAAAGTCTGGACATCTCTGTGCTGCCTTGACAGGAGATGTTCAGATCACAACAGATAGTAATGCCCTTCTGGGACATCCTCTTTGCTCCGGGTACTCAGCCATCTGCATCTGAGCCTACTGCACCTCCTCTGCAGGGCACATCGATTATGCAGCACTGTCTCCCTCCCGGGCATGACATGATGGAGGTGGTGGAGATCTTCCCTCTGCTGTGCCATGCAATCGAGTAGCCCTCAGGTGCATGTATAGCCCAGTGCATCCCATCCACGATGGGGGACAGCACAGGAGCTACTTGTCCTATTTCTGTAGGTCAAGGCAACTTGAATACCTGCAATGAGATGCACAGGTCTTTGCAACTCACCTGCAACCTTGCCATTCCCAGCAGAAGGGGAAATTTCAAACAAAATAATGTTGTCTTTTCTTTTTACAGCAGCAGCAGCAGAAGCTCTTTCCTGACACAAAAGCATGGTGGATGACGCAGACAGATACAACCGCAGCTTGGGGCTCATCCTGCTGCCAGTTCATCATGGGAGCGGCAGGCCTGCCTGCAAAATGAGGTCCCCATTGAATGACTCTAAGTGACTCTCTCAGGGCCCAGCCACTGAAATATTCATCACCTGCCCCAATGGACAAGCAGAATATGTAAATTATTTCCTGGACAAAACAGCTATAGTCGTGGAAACCACCTCCTCTATGTATTGACTCCTATATTTGCCCAGATCCGGTGTTTCTGGGCAGCAGCCTGGTTTGCACAGGTAGGAGGTGAGCCCCAGCAAGGTCAGGGCAGTGCAGAAGAGCTCAGAGCATCCCAAGAGTGTCTGGGAAGAGACAGGATGTGGTAGGATTTGCCGTTTTTGCTTTAAGAGACCAGATTGGAGCAGCGAGGTGAGCCTTTGGAAGAAAGATGTGTTTGAGTTAACTGAGCATAAAGAAAGCATCCCAAAAAGATGTCTTCATGGGCAAAAAAACCCCCAAAAAACTCAAATCTATTTTTCATGCTCCAGTAACTTCCAGATGCCTGAATGGGGATGCAGGAAGCCTCACAAACACCTCCTGGGTTGGGGAAGCAGGCTGTCCCTCCTGCCTGCCACTGGACCCTGCCCGCAGAAGGGGATGCCTGCCCCAAAAGCCGTCAGATTTAACCAAAACCACCAGATTTCAGGCTCCATTTTCCCCTGGCAGAGACCTTCACTACCCGGCTGAATGCTGGGACTCTGCAAACCAGCCAAATCAGCCAAAATCACCTCAGGCAAATCGCCAACTGGGTGGTCAGCAAGTAGCCATCACCCGGTGCTACCACACAGGAGGGATGCTGCTGCTGCCTGCAGCCCTGCCTGCCTGCCTCCACCTCCAGCAGCAAGGGGGATTTGTGCAAAGCTCCCAGTGCCTGGGTTGGGCTTTTTTTATCCCTGGCTGCTCTTACGTTCTTAGCTGTGCCACTGGCTCCAGCACTGCTCGCTAACCCCTTTTACAGGCAGCTAAATATAGTCCAGGCAGCTAAGCAAAATCTGCTCAGCAGGGCCACGTGGGGCTCGACAGCACCACCGCAGCCATGGCTGAGGCATGGGTTCTGCCAGCATCAGGGGGCACAGCCATGTCCTTGCTGGTGACATCTTTCACCCCATGCAGGGGCACATTACCACTGCTTTGGTGCTCATCACTTCTCCCCGCCTTGGTGGCCCCATCCCTCTCCCACCCCAGGGTTTCCTGGGGTCCTTCCACCCAAGCCAGGGTATTTTGTGCTGGGGAGCATCTGGACTTTATTAGCATCCCTGATCCTACACAAGCATGGTGTAAAACCCCAGCTCGCTGCTGTGCTTAATAAAGAACAGCCGAGTAGCTCCAGGCATCCACACGAATGCTGTGCAAAGTGCAGGGAGTAAACCTATAACCTGATGAGGCACCCTGTGGGGTCACCTGCACCTCGCAAAGGGTCTGAAAAGGTGGGCACATGGCTGCCACCCCAACGCACACTCACCCACGGGTGCAGCTCATTTTCTGCCTCTCGTGTCAAAGACAGGTATTTCCACTGGAACCATGAACTCATTAAGGAGACACTGATCTAATTGTCTCCACACCGGCACTTGTGGGTTGTTTTTTGTTGGGTTTTTGTTTTTTTGTTTGTTTGTTTTTTGTTTGTTTGTTTAAACCAGCAAGGAATGAGGCAAAAGCTGACTGGAGAAAGGTAAATGGAACCCCATGGCTCATTAGCCATTTCTCTGAGAGGAAGAATTGTTAAGGCTGAAAATGAACAGGCTCAAAAATTGCCATGGTCATCCCACATTTTCAACCCCCCCAGCACTGCCCTGGCCAGGCCATGCTTGCTGGGATGCTCTGGCAGCACCAGGGATGCCCTGTCAACCAGGGGACATGGGAAATGCATAGGAGGGGCTCAGGGAGGCTCGTGGTGGAGTTTGGAGGAAGGTTGGAGCCTTTGGGTGCCAGGTGAGCAAACTGAGGGGCTCAAAGCCAGAGCTGGTGTGAGCATCAAAGCAGAAGCACCTAGCAGTGCGGAAGCTGCAGGCTGGTAATGAAGGAACTGGGTCCTCCTACCAGGTGGACCAAGGGCACCTTCATATCAAGGCCTCACCCTGCCTCTTCCTCCTCCAACCTTCCTACCCCACCACCTCTGTTGATTCAGATTCTGATACCTTGGGGAAGAAATTCAGCTCACAGTGGAGTTAACCCTCCAGATTTTCCACCCCATGAGAACTCAGCAGTTGTGACAGCACAGAAACTCCTGCGCGACACTCCCATCCATCACCAGCCAGGCATCTGGCCACTGCCATGAGAAAGACAAACAGCATCTGTCCAAACTCAGCAGGGAAATGATGAAGATTTTCCAGCCAGTCGCTGTGTCTGTGAGCCCAGGCTAAACCAAGCTTCAAGGACGGAGGGACGGAGGGTGGCCAGCGTTTCTTGGCTTCACAGCCCTTCACTCTTCTGGCTGGGAGAGGCTTTGGGAAGAAGATTCCAGCCTGCTGGATGACAGGCGTTAGGCTTTGTGATGATCTGTTATGGAAACCACCAGCTGGGTCAGCTCCGTATCGCCTCACTGGCCTTTAGGACATCTCAAACTGGCAAAAGGTCCTTGAAGAGGGTCCCAAATGTGAATCCTGATGCTCAGTGCATTCCCCAGAAGCCATGCCAGCAGGTAGGATGCCCATCACTAGATTCAGAGGGTTTTTTTGGTCTCCATCAGGTTCCTCTTTTGGGCTGGTCTCAAGAGCTGATGCATTTGAGATGTATTTGGCTGTTAAGCCTGCAATGTTGCAGGATGGGAGGGTCCTGGTAAACAAAAGGGACAAGTAGGAGCTCAAGCACAGAAGGTTCTGCAGGTGCCTGCAATGTTCCTTCTGAAAATCATCCCCTTCATTTCCACTGGGTTTGCATCCCAGCTCCTGTGACCCTGAACACCCTGCCTCTCTCTGTAATTAAAGACCAAGCAATCGCCCATTGCTAGTCCTCCCGTGTCTCTGTTTATTACAGAAGGGCTTAGCAGAAAACTAATTCCCTGACTCCCTTAGACAAGGGGGGAGGGAGATGCTTCAATCTCAGGACTTTTCCATTTGTCCTTCCCAACCCAGACTGGCTTTGTGCCTGTCCCCCTTCTTGTCTGGGGGCTGGAAACTCCAAGAGAGGCAGCACAGTTGAGAAAACATACTGCTGGCAGTAAACAGGCGTAGCTTCATTCCTGGCCTCTTTGCCTGGCCTCCCTTGCAGCATGGGAAGGGCTGGGGGACCCCCCACCCCCACCTCCCTGCGCAGGTGAGCAGCACCCTGAGGTCTTGGAGCGGTTCCCCAAAGCACCCAAAGCACAAGGCTGTGATGTGCTTGCTGGCAGGTGGTGACCCAGGTGAAGGGTCCTGGGTGCCCTAAAAGCCCCATCCAGGAGCAGGGCCAACCTGCAGGGTGCCAGATGTGGGACAATCCCATGGACCAGGGGCTTGTCAAACCCCAAATCATCACCACAAAAATACACCTTACATTATGCCTGAGTTTGCTGCATTAGACAATGCTCTGGAGGAAAGGTTCTTGATGGCTTTAGCTGGTTTTCCAAATACAGACTCGATTATTAATTATTATTAATTACTGTAATGTAGGTTTATCCATGAATAGCATCACTTGGGCTCAGCAGGAACCCTTCTGGCTGCACCCATGGCTAAGCTGGTATTGTCCCAGATACAGTCACATGAGATCATTTGTTTCCCCCCCAGGTCCCTGGGCCAGAGGGCATCCCTGGCAAGCTGCACTTGGCCCTGCTTGCCGCTGGCCTAGTGCCACCCCCAGTCCTATAATCCCCCCATAGCAAGCAGAAAGTGATACCCTGACCCCAATGAACCAGGCACTGGGGGAGGGGAAAGATGTCCCCTTGTGCCTTGAGGATGCTGAGTGATGCGGAAGGAGTGGAGGGGGAGGCAGAGCAGAAAAATGTTTTATTAGAGGTACATGGGCAAGGATGCTCCCAGCCCTGCTGAGCATCTGGGACTTGGGCTGGGGGCTTCTGTTGCAGGGGGGGCTGGAGGCAGCCACAGGTCCCTGTGCTCTGTGCCCCTCATCTCCCATTCCTCATCTTCCTCGTGTGCAGGGCAGTGTGAAACCAGCGTGTGCTGTGGCACCCGCGGGACTGTCACGGCTCTGTTAACGGCGACATCTCTCGCTCTGGTCTCGCCTGCCGAGGAGGGGACGGGGCTGGTGCTGCGGGCACAGCCCTGGGGACGCGGGGGCAGTGCCACCTGGCGGCACCATCGCAGGGGACGGAGACACACACACACACACTGGTCCCTCCGGGGTCCGTAAGCCGGTGGGATTCCTGCTCTTGGCTGGCCCGCGGGGTCACGTCCCTGCAAGGCACAGGGGGACAGAAGGACCAAGGGGACAAATACCAGTGTGGCTGATTTGCCCTTGCTGGGAGGACAGGGACTGAAGGACGTTCCTGCTGCGGGTGTCACAGGGCCCTGATATCCAGCTGGGAAGGGACAGGAGCTGCCAGACCCCCACCTTCCACCCACAGGGCTGTGCCTGTAGCCAGCCCATCATGTCCCCGCGGCTGCTGCCTGCCCCGCGGGCGCTGCCAGACCCGTGCCTGCGTGCTGCCAGGCTGGGCAGGTCCCCAGCACACACCCCAGCTGCCTCCCAAAAGGAAAAGCAACCTGAGATCAGAGAGTAATTTATGGGCACTGACCTCTCCTGTTGTACACTGCAACCAGCCGGAGCTTTTGGGAGCTCACAGAGGCTTTAGAAAATACTTTTTTTTTTTTTTTTTTTTTTTTTAATTGGTGCCAGCTGCTGATCAGAGGCCAAACCCTGGAGCTTTACCTCTGTAGCAAGAAGCATGACACCCTTCTCTTCCTCAAGGCCACAGGGGGCATGCTGGCTCCCCATCTGCCCCAGCCCTGTGCCCCCCAAAGCCTCCTGCCGCGTACTCATGTACTTTCACCACTGTCTAAATTTAGGGTCTGGAAGCGGGCTAGTGCAGCCTGGTTTATTTCATGCCCTGAATTATGCATGCCAGCAGCAAGGCAGCACTCGCCGCTCTGGATGGATGTGCCAGGCTCTGGCTGGTCAAGCAGAGTGGGGAGACCCGCTGCCTGCCCAGCCCCAGCTCCCACCCTGGGCTCCCTGCGGGCAGATGCCCCTCAGCCCCCCTCACCCAGGGGCTGGCCTCATGGGGGTTCAGGCTGGTGGGTGTGCTGGAGCTGGTGGGTGCATTGTTGAAGCTAGCAAGAAAGGCTGCCATAGGCCACAAAAGGAAGACTAGGGAAAATATGGGCCCATTGCTCCTTGAGGTTGGTGACTAGTGCCACAGGACATGGGAAAGGCTGAGGAACTTAGTGCCTTCTTTGCCTCTTTACTTGCAAGACTGATCTTCAGGAATCCCAGGCCTCAGAGACCATGGAGAAAGGCTGAAGCAAGGAAGACATACCCTTGGTGAAAGAGGATCAGGTGAGGGGATACTTAAGAAAACTGGACATACATAAGTCCATGGGCCCTGCTGGGATGCACCCACGAGTGCTGAGGGAGGTGGCTGATGTCATTGTGGGGCCACTCCTGACAACCTTTGATTGATCATGGCGATTGGGAGAAGAGCCTGAAGGCTGGAGGAAAGGAAACGTCACTCCTGTCTTCAAGAAAGTCACAATAAATTCCATCTGAATATGAGGAAGAACTTGTTTACCTTAAGGGTGGCAGAGGGCTGGCACATTCAAGCCCACCTGGACGCAACTGTGCAGCCTGCTCTGGGACAGCCTGCTCTAGCAGGGGGTGGGCTAGGTGATCTCCAGGGGTCCCTTCCAGCCCTGACCAGTCTGTGGTTTTGTGATTCTGTCACTTGATAGCCAGGAGCAACCCAGGGCTCTGCTGTCCCTGGGCCTCAGGTGCAGTCATTAACCCCGTGTCTCCCCTCGGCAGCTCTCAGCTGCACAAGCAGCATCCAACTGTGAGAAATTGCAGGGCTTCACTGGTAGGGCCTGTAGCGTTGGGACAAGGAGGAATGGTTTTAAATTGGAAGAGGGGAGATTTAGATGAGATACTAGGATAAATCCTTGCCTGTGAGGGTGGTCAGGCGCTGGCACAGGCTGCCCACAGTAGCTGTGGCTGCCCCATCCCTGGCAGTGCCCAAGCCAGGCTGGACAGGGCTGGGAGCAACATGGGCTGGCTGGAGGTGTCCCTGCCCGGGGCAGGGGGCTGGAACTGGATGGGCTTTAAGGTCCCTTCCAACCCAAACCGTTCTATCATTCCATGATTATTTTCTCTCCCAGGGCCGGGTGGCTGGTGACCCCAGGGTCTCTGCAGCATCGTCAGCTGCTCTGGGGACAGGTGTCAGTGGGATCCCAGGACACTCTCCAAGTACCCTTTGGGACCCTGTGCTGCCCTCGAAGGAGCCCACTCCTTCCCGCGGGATGCTTCGAGGGGAGGGAGACCCCCTGCAGTGTGAGCCTGGGCACCCTCCCCAGCCCCGGGCGCTCCCCGGAGCCGCCGCCCCGGCCCGGGCTGATGGTGCTGGTAGGGTCCCCCCGGCGGTGAGCACTGGGGCGGGGCCGGGGCTGCCGTTGCTCTGGTCCGAGGGGCTCGAGGGGATGGAGGGGCTCCCCTGCGGCCGGGAGGGAGCGGGGAGGGAGGACCCGCCCCGCCGCCGCAGGGGCCGCCCCGGGAGAGGCGGGGCGGGAGCGACGCGCCCCGAGCCCGGTGCTGCGGGGTCGGCACGGGCGGAGCCAACGCGGCGGGGAGGCCGGAGCGTGGAGCGGGGAGGCCGGAGCGGGCGTCAGCCACGGCCGCACCATGGGGGCCTGTCTCGGCGTCTGCTCCCTGCTCAGTTGCGTGAGTGCCCGCCCGGCCGGGGCACCGGGAGGGGAGTGGGGGCGCACCGGGTGGCGAGGGGGTGGGCACCCGGCGGGGGAGCGGGGCTGAGCCCGCTCCCAGTGCTGCAGCGGCGGGCGCGGCCCGGGGGCGGGGGCGGGCTCAGAGGAGGCCCGGGGGTCTGAGAGACACCCCGGGGCTGTGCCCCGGGTCCCAGTGGGGCGGAGGGGAGGCCGGGGCTTCCAGGGGAAGGCCAGTGTGCGCCATGCTGCACCCATGGGCATGCAGGGACCCACGGGGGTGCACCCTCTGTGCCTGGGGGGATGGAGGGGACCCCTGGAGCAGGGCATCCAACTGCACCTGGGGGTGTCCAGGGGAGACCCAGAGAACTCTGGGGCTCATGAATGTGATGGTCGAGGGGAACATGGAGTCTGAGGCGCCTGAGTGGTGCACCCCAGCATGCTTGGGGGATGTAGGGAGCTGGAGGAGTGGTGCCCTGCCACACTGGGGGGACTGGGGGCGTCCTGCCTCCCCTGTCCTGATGCCAAATACACTGGGGGGGTTCTGCGATGCTGGGGCACCAGAAGTCCTGCCTGTTTGTTACTGCCGAGCCCTGAAGTGGGGGGATGGGGACGGAGAAGAGGAGGCGGGACAGGGGGTGCAAGTCTGTGGGTGGAGGGGCATGTGTGGGGTGCCATGGCCCAGGGTAGGCACAGGGTGCATGATTTGGGGTGCTGTGCCCAGTGACGCAGGCATCTGCCCACGGCTGGCGTTGCCTTCCTGGCGTTGCCTCACCTGCGGGCACGGGGCCAAGGCAGGGCTGTGGAACCAGCCGGGGAGCCGCTGGCCTGGAAATGGGGCCCATTTTGCAACTTGACCTCAAAGTTTTAGTGGTTTAACGAACGGGAGCTTTTGAAAGATCGGATGGAGGGCAGTCTGCAAGGCCTCTGTCTGTAACCCACATCTGATGCTTTTCCTTATGGGCATGTATTGGAAAAGGCAGGAGTTACTCTGGAGCAGGGCTGGGAACTTTGTGGCCTAATTCTGGATTTTTTTTTGCCCAAAAAGCTTGCCAGACCACGGTAACGGGGTAGAGTGGCTATATAGGTTTAATTCTCCTGTTCCTTCCTGGAGCTGGTTGACTAAGAGGGTGTCTTAGCTCAATGCTGAACTGAAAAAACCCAACATAGAAAAAATCAAACCAAAACTAGACAAACCCCCTGATCTCTTTTTTTTTTATTTTTTTATTTTTTTAACAAGAAAATCTGAGCTAACTTCTTCTGGTCAGCCTGTATCATTTGAGTCAAAGCAGCATCAGGTTGCCAAGCCATCCTTAATGCTTTCGCATTGCAACTCTACAAGCCGTTCCCGAGTGAAACTTCGCAGCACATGAGAATAATTTCCCTTTCTCTGCCCCCAGTGATTTGCCAGGCTCTGCCCACCACTGCCATGAGCAGTGTGGTCACCTTGAGCTGCCTTCCTTGAGGGACAGGGCTAGGTGTTGCCAGCAGAAGCCTGCCCAAGCCAAAGTGAGCGCCAGGGGCTGGTGCAGCCCTCCGGCATGGTTTGAGCACCCCGTGGGGACTGTCACCCTCATTGTGCCAGTACCAAGCTACCTGCCAGCCATGAGAGCCACCAACCTCCCAAGCCTGTGCCAGACCCTGCAGGTTTGGTACTGATTAACCTGCTGAGTCATTAACAGGAGATAAAGACCAGCTGCTCAGCATTGCTTTTGGTTGACTCAGTCTCCGCCTTCCTGGGTTTGCCAGGGCAAAGGCAGTTTGCAGAAGATGTGTTGTTGGGGTTGTGGTGATGGGCTGGTGTAGGTGGGCTAGTGTACTTCAGTTCATGTTGTTGTGTTTCCCTGGCTGGGTGGACAGCCCTTGTCTAGCTCTGGCCATGCTCTCCCAGCCTCCAGGCAGAGGAGGAAGCACAGCAGCCCTTACGTGGGAGTTGCATTGGAGGTGAGCTGGATTAATGAGGAAGTCGATAGTGAAACTGAAGAGATTAATCTTTCATCTGCAGTAGCTGAAAACTGATGCTTCCTCATTACTCCACCACTCTTGGGCTGCAGTCACTTCCCTTGGTTGGCTTTTTCCATCCTGCTGTTTGGCTGTTGGCCATATTCATACTTACGGGCACCTTTGAGAGTCTTTGAAAGGAGGTGTAGCAGAGCATGTCCAGTGCTGCCTTAATGTGGGAGGATTTTCCTTGCTCTTAACCCACTTGCTTTTTAAAGAAAAAGGCTGAAATCAAGAGGTGCCCAGGCAACAGGCTGGGTTAGTGTGTGGCACAGGGTTCCTTGGCCAAGGAGGTTAGAGGGGGGGTACTCCAGAAGGGCACCGGGAGCCATGAAAAAAGGCTCCCAGTGACATGGGACTCTTGCAATACTGCTGCATGAAGCAGGTCAGTGGAACGGGGCTGCTGCACCAGTTACCTCAGCGGCTGCCTTCCTGTGGTTGCAAGAGGCTGTAAAACCTGAAATACAGCCACAGAGATTGGGCTCCGCAGATGCTGTGGGCTCCTGAAAGCCTCATACTAGAGACTAATTCATCCACCTGCAGCTTTCCTAGAGGTCAGCCACAGGGTTTGGGGGCTGCACGTGGAGCAAGGGTTTCCCTTCAGCCCAGCTCCATCATGGCCCTGGGGACACCCCTTTACCCCCCAGCCACCTGCACCGACCCCCAACAAAACGTGGTACCCAAGGCCATGCCTTCTGCCAGCCTTTGGTGGTGCTTGGATGTGGAGCTGAACCCCCAAATCCAACAACTTGCTGAACAACAACAAACCTCATGATTTGTTTCTCATCATGAAACAAACCTCAGGCCAGTTTCTGTGGGTTTGGGACTTGGTGCTTTTTGTTTCAGTGGGCAGTGAAAGGAGAGGAGCTGGAGGTACTGGTGTGCTTAAAGTTAAGGGTACAGTAAGGTGTTTTACTAGGTCAGGTCAAATAGTGCAGTAATTCTGCATTAAAAAGGATTTTTGTTCTTTTTTTTTTTTTTAATATTTATTTGAAGGGGAAATACAGGAACACTGGCACATTTTAAGTGCATTCTTGTGCAAGTGGTGCATTTAATGAGCCTGAAAGGAAGCCATCTTTACTGAAGGCCATTTTCTTCCGCTTTCAAGTTTAAAACATGAGGTGATGTCCCTTGAGCAGCTCCTGGAGAGGCGGGATGAGGGTCCCCGTGGGATGCAGGGGCTCTCTGACCTGCCCCAGGTCCTGTGGGTACCGTCAGCTCAACACAGCCTCTGGTGGGACTGGGACGTGGGGCTGGGATGTGGGTAAAGAGGAATAAATCAGGAAGAAGGTAATTTTTCTCAAATAATGGTGTGCTTATGTTTAAAAAAAAATTCAAGACCACCTCTAGTGACTTGGGGTCATCAAAGTGATTGCTTATGAGCATCCCTGATGAGGGGGCTGCAGGTTTCACGTCCTGCTTGCACAGCAGCTCAACATCTGGTTTTCTTTTCTTCCACATCCATTTCTTACACTACTTTTAGCAATGAGAAATGTATATTTACATTGATACCGAGCAATATTTTAATTAATATTGATCGCTGGGAATAATTAGGAAGCCCATAGCCATAATAAACACTTAACAAATGCACATCCCTTAGTACTGGGAGAGAGCTGAACCCTTCTGCTTGCAAGTGCATCTGGCTGGCTGATGTGTCTCAAGTGCGGGAGAGGAAAAGCTGTTCAAAGAGAAGGCGAAATAAATCAATGACATTAGCTTGTAAATAGAGGGGAAAGCGGTTTGTTGCTAGGGCCTGAGGTGGTCACAGGTTTCCTAGGAAGAAGCTGTCTCTGATAAAGGAGCGAAAAATGCCCAGTGCTGTAAATTTTAAAAGTGGATTTGGGAATGCATTTTAGCTAGAGAGAGGTATTTGGAAAGTGAAGCAGTAGTATTTTAAACAAATTTCAGATATTTAATTCCCATTGGTCTCTAGGCAATACCTGTAGCTGGAAGCTTGCCAGCACCTGCCTACGGATTTCTCATTGCTCCCTGGGCTGGTGTGTGGGCCAGGGGAGGCTGTGGGCTTGTGAGAGCTTCAGTGAGGCATTTTTTTTTTTTTTTTAAAGGAGCTAGCCTGAAGATTCCTTGTTTTAGAGGACTTGAGGTATATTTTGGTGTTGTATTGCTTGGGCTGTCTGTCCCGAGAGCCCCGCTGTTCCCACTGTTCCTGCTTACACCATGGGGAGTGGGTCACAGTTGGGAATTTAGTTTTAATTTAGGTTTTGGGTCCTTTGAGGCTTTGTTTAGCACTTTAGCCCATCTGTTCACTTACGTGGGGTCAGCGCTGTCTGCTGGATTAGTGGCCGGGCGGCATTGCCACCTGCTTTGCCTTGATGTGAGATGTTGGTTTTACTTCCCTGGCCAACCCCAATAATTTCTGAGGGTGCAGCGTCTTCAATGCAAACCTGAGAGACACCTTATTCCCCTATTTTTTCCCCAGATATTTAACATGGGGCCTTCTGCTTGCATGACATGGTGGATTAGTGACCCAGCAGTGACAGGCCATCCCAAAAAGCTTCTTAAATTCTCTTGCCTGAATATGCCCTATTCATTTGCCAGCTTCACCCTCTTTTGGGAACATAGGGCTTTCAGAATGTGGCAGTGAGTCAGGAGATACCGGGGCTGGCATGGGTGATTAAGAGGCTGAAAATCTTTCCTATCCCGATCAGGGATGCCACAGTCAGGGCTGGCTATGGCTGTATCCAGCATTCCTGCCCCATCGTGGGCTTTAAAACCTGTTACGCAGAAGCCCTGCAGCTGTTCTTCCTCTAAGGCAAATGATGGCGGCACTCCCCCACCTTGTGGGTGTTAAATAGGTGGGTGAATATCCAAATTGTTGGACAGATTGGTGGGAACAGTGTACACCGGAGCAGCAAAACTCAACTCAGCCCAGCCCAGCCTGACTGCTGGGATGCGAACAGCATCTCCCTATTGCTCCTCTCATGGCTTACAGGAGCCAGGGAAGTCTAAGAATATAAATATTCTAAGAATAATAAGTTCCTTTTTCTCCTTGCAAGTCTTATTCTGCACAATCCTTGTGCAGGAAACCTCTGCCGATGTTTTGCTAGGCAGTAAGGTTGGATTTTGCTAAGCTGGGGTTTCCCTGGTACCCTGCTCTGTACCCACCTCTGGCACAGCAATGGGAGCCTCTGCCCTTGGGCTGAGGGTGCACCTGGCAGCACTGCCAATGGTGGATTTGGAAAGCCAGGATCCATTGTGGACTCCCAGGGATGCCATGCCTCAGTTTCCCCACCTGTAAAGTGGTCTTTGGTGAGGGGAAAGGATGGCAGAACAAGCTAATTTCCACATAATGCTGGCATCGGTGTTTTCCCCACACTGTATTAGATTGGAAAGGCAGCCTTAAATTATTTTACAAATTATTATTTTTTTTTTTTTAAAGAAAAGAGGCTCCTGCAGGGCAGTGCTTTGTTTTGACAGGAGCCTTTTTTTGCATGCAATTGCTGGGGAGCAAAAAAGAAGATGAGGGTGTCTCCAGAACTCTTGGTGTCATTTTCCAAGTTGGTTTGTTATTGCAGTGAACCCGTTCCTGTGGCTTTTGGTTTTCAGCAACATTTTTGGGGGATTTAGAACCTTTTCCATGAGGTCTCGCGGGCTGTGGGTTTTGATATTGGCTGGTGAGAAGCTCTAAGCAAAGCCCCCAGTACAGCAGTATGGATTCTCGGGCAGATCTCCTTATGGTTCAACCTGGGCACGTGTTTTGGGGCCAGTTTCAACACCACCAACATGAGGATGCTCTCATTGCAGTTGTCCTGTCTCTGCGGATCTGCGCCATGCCTGCTCTGCAGCTGCTGCCCCTCAGCCAAGAACTCCACCATCTCCCGCCTCCTCTTCACCTTCTTCCTCTTCCTAGGCACTCTCGTGTCCATTATTATGATAATCCCCAGTGTGGAGAAGGAGCTGCACAAGGTAAGTAACTCCTGGAGATGGCTGGTTGGTCACCATGGGGGAGATGTTTAGTGCATGCTGGGTACATGAGGCTGAATCAGACAGTGAATTTTTGGAGCATGATGTTGCTTCTGTTCCTTTTTTCTGAGTATCCCACTGGCAGAGGGTGTTGTTAACCCTGGTTTTCTATGGAGAGGAAATGCAGTGGGATAATTTCATGCATTATTTAGTTTTGTCAAATGTCTCCCAGGAAAGTTTCCTACATCCCATTTTTGGGGTTCAGTTGGCACAGTGACTTGCAAGTGATGGAGGTGGGACTTCAGATGCAGAGACCTGAGATCTGCCAGCTGAGCTAATGTGAAGGCTGTGCTAAGCGTTTTGGGAAATGCTGGTTTCATCTCAGCTTTCCACTGACCTGCAGGGTGGCTTTAGCTGTGCCACTCCACTGCTGTCCCCAGGCAGGCCATCCGATTGCTTTACGGGTGGCATTGGAGCAACCATGGGCTGGCCCATCTTTGGTGGCACCAGGGCTCACGGTGGGTGTGGGATGCTGGGGTGATGCTCACCCTCCCATCGCTGTTGCAGCTCCCTGGCTTCTGTGAAGGCAGCGGATCGGTCCTGGGGGTCCAGACCCGTGTCAGCTGTGACAGCTTCCTGGGCCACAAAGCTGTGTACCGCATGGGCTTCGCCATGGCCACCTTCTTCTTCCTCTTTGCTGTGATCATGGTGTGCGTGCGCAGCAGCAAGGACCCACGAGCCACTGTGCAGAATGGGTGAGCACTTGTCCCTGGGGGTATGCTGGTGTGGGGACAGGCCAGACCCCCCCCTTCCCCACTGGGTTCCCTCTTGCAGACCATGCCTCCTCTCTCCTCCTGCAGCTTCTGGTTTTTCAAGTTCCTGGTGCTGGTGGGGATCACAGTGGGGGCCTTCTACATCCCCGATGGTGTCTTCACATCAGGTGAGCAGTTGCCCATGCTCTCCTCTGCACCTCTGGGTTAACCCTCAGCACAGGATTAAACCCATGACTGGAGCTGGCATCCCTGCAGCTGTGTGCCCTTGTGCCAAAGTCCTGCTTTCTCTGCTCTTAAGTGGGTTTTCTTTTCCCCTCAAGTGTGGTTTTACTTCGGTGTGGTTGGCTCCTTCCTCTTCATCCTTATCCAACTTATCCTACTCATCGACTTTGCCCACTCCTGGAACCAGCTGTGGCTGCACAATGCGGGAGAGAGCAATGCCAAGGGCTGGTATGCAGGTTGGTATGACGGGCACTGCAGAGAGTTTAGGGGTGAGGAAGGTCATCCTGCAGCTGGATGACGCTGAGCTGGGGGTACTGGGGGCTTTGCTCCAGCCTCCTTCCTTTTTGTTCTCTCCCCCAGCCCTTTGCATCATCACCTTCATCTTCTATGCCACGTCCATTGCGGCCATAGTGCTGCTCTACATCTACTACACCAAGCCTGAGGGCTGCACGGAGGGCAAGGTCCTCATCAGCATCAACCTTATCCTCTGCCTCATCATCTCTGCTGTGTCCATACTGCCCAAGATCCAGGTGAGGTGGCAGGGGACACCTGGGAGGCCAGCGGCCGTGTCACCATGGGGTACAGGACCAGCCCTGAGCACCTGCCGTTGCATCTGCAGGATGCTCAGCCACACTCGGGGCTGCTGCAGGCGTCCCTCGTCACCCTCTACACTATCTACGTTACCTGGTCTGCCCTGGCCAATGTACCAAGTAAGCAGGATGCGGCCTGGGGTTTGGGAGGGGGTGCACAGGACAGGACCACACACTGTGAAGGGTGCTTTGCCCCCCTGGGTCTCTGGGGGCTGGGGAAAGGTGCTGAACCCCCTGCTTGTCCCCCCCAGCTCAGACCTGTAACCCCACGCTGCTGGTGAGGAACAGCACCGGCTCAGTAATGGCCACCCAGACACTGACAACCTGGTGGGATGCCCCGAGCATTGTGGGGCTGACAATCTTCATCCTCTGCACCCTCTTCATCAGGTGAGGACTTGGCTTGTGCCCCTGGGGACTGCACCGTCCCTCTGCCTGCCCAGAGCAGAGAGTCATCAGGAGGCTTTTGGGGAAGGGCGATGCTGGAGGGGAGGTCACAGCTTGGGTCAGGGCTTTTGTCACTAAGTGCCTCTTGCAAAGCCATCCCAGTCCCCAGGGACACAGGCAGGCTGCCCTGCAGGGTCACGCTCACAGCTCTTGGGGATTCCACACAAGCTGCATCCCCCAAACTGCCCTGCCTGTCCTGGGGACAGCCCCCAGGGCATCCCCAGGTGGGCAGACTTGGGGGGGCTGAGCTGGGACTGGGGGGCAGCCAAGGAGGCAGCAGGCGGGCAGCCCTGAGCCTGTGCCCCTCTGCCCGCAGCGTCCGCTCCTCGGACCACCTGCAGGTCAACAAGCTGATGCTGACGGAGGAAAGAGCGGCTGGGGCTGGAGGCGAGGCAGCAGCCACGGAGAGTGGGCTGCACTGTGCCTATGACAATGAGCGGGACGGCGTGTCCTACAACTACACCTTCTTCCACTTCTGCCTTCTCCTGGCTGCCCTCTACATCATGATGAGCCTCACCAACTGGTACAGGTGGGCAGAGCTTGCGTGGGGACAAGGGACTGTCCCCCTTCCTCTGCATCCCCTTCTCCTGGTGTCCTCCCTGCTCTTGCACCGGGAAGAGCTGTTTGCTGAGATGCATCT
Organism: Falco punctatus; assembly: GCF_963210335.1. Classification (NCBI taxonomy): domain Eukaryota; kingdom Metazoa; phylum Chordata; class Aves; order Falconiformes; family Falconidae; genus Falco; species Falco punctatus. The sequence goes on along the minus strand of NC_137582.1, from coordinate 121,280,566 downwards.
GTGTGCAAGTTCACTTAATGTGTACCCTAATCAGCGTTAATTAATTTTAGGTAGCGTAGGGCTGCCTATGGCAGGTTGTGCCTGGGCTTGCCAGCTCCCTGCTGCAGCATCCTCTGCTGCAGCCCGGGATCCCTTAAGATGTGTGGGGAGTGGGGACCCAGCCCTTGGGGTGCTGTCAGCTGCAGTGGTGGGGTCACATTCCCTGGGCGACTGCAGGGAGCTTCATGGCTGCAAGCATGTGGCTCCTCTGCTCCCTCCTCCATGTTCCTTGCATTGCACCCGTGGCTGGGTGCTTGCAGCCTCCATCCCTCCCTGGCGTGGTTGCTGCCCACCATGCTTGGGGCGCACAGTGAGATGCCACCCCGTGGGCGCAGCACAGTGATGGGTGCTGTCTGCTTCTCTGCTGTTTCAGGCCAGATGAGAGCCTGCAGGTGCTGACGAGCCCCTGGACGGCTGTGTGGGTGAAGATCTGTGCCAGCTGGGCAGGGCTCCTGCTCTACCTCTGGATGTTGGTGGCTCCACTGGTGCTGCTGGACCGGGACTTCAGCTAAGGTGGCCCTGGGCATCCTCCTGCCACGTTGGAGCCATTGTGGCCTTGTCCCTTGATGCTGGGGACAGCCCCAGCTCTGCCTTAGCCTCGGGTTCTGCATGCAGGAGTGGCTGTGCTGGGTAGTGCCTTCTTGTAGGTCTTCTGTTTTAATTTGAAAGGGATGAAGTGCCAAGCAGGGAAAATCAGCCAGGGCTGAGAAAGACCTGAGGATGTTTTTAAAACTCTTGGCTTCTCCATGTCTGTGTCTAGTGCCTTTGGCGGTACCTCCATACCTTCTTCTAGTGGACACCACCACTTTGCCTTGGGAGGGTTTGGGTTTTACCAGTGCCCCAGGACTGTGGTGCCTTTTGGAGGGGCTTTGGGGACTGGCTGTGTCCCAGGACCCAGGGCCAGGCTTATGTTGCGTCCCCAAACAGCCTGGAGGGAAACAAATCCGGGGGGGTTGGGGCTGGAAGCAGCTGCCCAGCTGCATCCCCCCAGCCTTGGCGGTGGCCCCAGCTCCTCAAGGGCTCTCCTGCCCAGCTGTCCCCACAGGGAATGGGTCTCTGGTCCCCGCCAGAGCCCAGGTCACATTTCCTGCAGGCTGTGCTGGCCTGACCCCAGTACCTTGCCTCATTAATAAAGTCTTGTTTGGAATAAACCTGGCAGATCGGTCCTTCTGGAGTCTTCTCTGATGCCTGTGCTGGGTGCATGGGAGGTGGAGAAAGGGGGGGTGTGACAAACAGACCCAACGCCAGAGTGAGGGCACAGTCGGCTGCCCTGTGGGTGCAGGCAGGGTGGCATCAGTCTGGGGCATAGTGGCTTGGAGCCCTGGACCCCACTGCCAGCCTGTGGCACCCTGAGAGCTGCTGCTGGAGGGGGCATGTTGCAGGGCAGGTGGTGGTTAGCAAAGCAGAGAGCATCAAGGGCGGGTGCACAGAGCGTAGGGGCGCCCCGCATGCCCGGGGGCACCTGGAGCTGGGGTGAGCACCACGGGGGGACGTGCTGTGCTGGGGTGCAGGGATCAAAGGCGGGGTGTAGCTTGCCGGGGGTGATCCCGGATGGGTGCACAGGCTGGCGGGGGTGTGTGTGTGGGTTGTTCTGCAGCAGCCGCGGGAGGTGCCCGTGGCCCCTGCGCGCCGGGGAAAGTGCCTCCGGCCCGAGCCCGCTGCTGGAGCCGCCGCGCAGCCCCGCACGGCGGGGGGTGGCTGGGGGCAGGGGCGGGCGGTGCCCGCTCAGACGGAGGGGCTCGGAGCCACCAGGGGGCGCTGGCAGCCCGCGCTGCGGCACCCGCCTGCACCCTGCACCCAGTGCCTGCACCCTGCACTCTGCCTCATGCACCCAGTGCCTGCACCCTGCCTCCTGCACCCTGCAGCCAGTGCCTGCACCCAGCCTCCTGCACCCAGAGCCTACACCCTGCACCCTGCCTCCTGCACCCTGCAGCCAGTGCCTGCACCCTGCACCCTGCCTCCTGCACCCTGCACCCAGTGCCTGCCTCCTGCACCCAGAGCCTGCATCCTGCACCCTGCCTCCTGCAGCAAGAGCCTGCCCTTTGCACCCTGCAGCCAGAGCCTGCACCCAGCACCCTGCCTCCTGCCTCCTGCAGCCAGTGTCTGCACCCTGCTTCCTGCCTCCTGCAGCCAGTGCCTACACCCTGCCTCCTGCACCCAGAGCCTGCACCCTGCACCCTGCCTCCTGCACCCTGCACACTGCCTCATGCACCTTGCACCATGTGTCCTGCACCCTATGCCCTCTGCCCTGCCTCCTGCACCTGGCACCCAGTGCCCTGCATTCCTCACCCTGCACACTGTGCCCTGCACCCTGCATCCTGCACCTGGTCTGCAGAATCCTGCACCCTTCATCCTGCACCCTGCATCCTGCGGCCTTCAGCCTACATTCTATGTACTGTACCCTGCTCTGGTACCCTTTATTCTGCACCCTGTGCTTGGCACCCCACAGAGAAGGTTCTGGGAAGGTCTGAATTGTGCAAGGGTCTGCTACAAGATTTATTTTTATGTCATGCCTCCTATCCATTATTTATTTAAATAAGAATTATCTTTGCTCACTCTTTTCTTCAGGAGATATTTCAAACCACTAGCAAATACACCTCAATGTAATGATCATTGCACCCCCAGAACCCCTATGGAAACTGAAGCAGGGCAAGCTGGGGTGACTCAGGGTGTGCTGCTATGGCTGCCAAGCTGTGCCTCCTCCAGCATCCTTTGAGTTTGGAATTCAGCAGAGAAGACCGTCCGCATGGTAGGTTATTGCCTGTATGATGCGACTGTCCCTTCTGACTATGTCTATCCACATTTGCCCAGCTGCAGAGCCATGGGGAAGCCTGGCTGCTATTGCAAGCCCTGACTGTATATTTTAATGCAAATCAAGGTGGATTGATGACAAAACCCCCCAGGCCTAAGCATGACATGAGTGAGGCTCATGGGCAGCGATGCCAAGTCCAGTCTGGGCCTTTGTAGTCCCCTCCCCGTGCTTGTCATGGGAACAGAGAGCAGTGACTGTTCTGCATTTGCTTGTTAGCAAGTAAGATTCGTTTCTGCATCCAAATATCCTGCTGTCCGCAGGCAGGGAGGATGGGAAGCAGTATCCTGCCAGCTGGGCATCACCGCTGAGCTCTCCCGAGTCCATGGGAGAGGTGCAGAGGCATCCCGTGACGGCTGCCACCCTCCAGTGCAGGGTGACAACCTGAGGCACACTGTGCAGGGCAGCCCCACGTTATGCCCGGGATTCCCCAGCCTTGGCATTGCTCATGGCTTTGATGGAAAAGGGATGCACCAAGGAGAGCTTGCGTAGGCGAGGGGTGCGTGACTGGCATAGAGTCAGTGAGGGTTTAAAAACTTCCTTTTTTTGGTGTTTGTCACTTCCAAAGGGAAACGCCCCCAGGCTGCGCACACACCCTGCAGCAGCAGCTATACTTTTGGGAGGCTAGCTAGGTATTTTAAAAATATCCAGCAGGGTCTGGTTGCTCTCTGCTAGTGGTGATGAGCTACAGGGCCTCTCCAAAGCCTGCCCGGATCAGACAGTATTTTCAGCCTCCAGATCCTGGTGGCTTCAGTAAACGGTCTATTGGCCGGCATGGGCCAGCCCGCAGCACTTGCAGCCACCTTGTTTCAGAAGTGGAGTGGCCCTTTTCATTTTCATTTTCTGGGTGAATAATTCATCAGCAAACATCTGCCATCTTTCGCTCAGCAGCAAACACAGCCCTGGGTTGGGTCCCCTCCCTGCCTGTCCCTCCCCATGGAGCAACCAAGTCACAGACCCAGCCTGGAGAGCAGGATCAGACCATGCACGTGCCAGTAAATGCACATGCCCCACTGGTACTATCTACTGATGTGGCTTTAATTGCGCTAATTTGTTCTCCCTGGGTGGGGGGCACCTCAGAATGATGGATACGTGGTAACGTGGGAATCTGGGGAACCCAGGCAAGTCAGGCAGCAGTTTGCTTTACAGAAGATAACCACGATCACTGTGTTGCTGAAATAAACTGAATTTAAACCCAGGGATGGGGACAAGTACCCTCCTGGAGCTGCTCAGCTCATCAAGGGGTTTTAGGACCGCACAGAGCAGGGATCCCCCAGCAATGCCCAGGTCTAGGGTGACTGGGGGCAGCTGCAGCCCCATCCCACTCCCCTGCCCCCCAGGTGATACCAGTGCTGCCAGGGGCTCTGCAGCACCGTTTTATTCTCTTTAATGTGTGGTGTCCCTTGTTTTTTATTTTATTCATGGGATTAACACATCGGGCAGCAGCTGGACTGGCTTTTGCTCAAAAGAGGAGGGGAAAGCGTTTACATAATTCATTTAAATGAGGCACCCAGGGAAATCCAAATTGGACTTCCAGCATGTTTACAGTGCCATGCAGAGCTCTGTGATCCGCATCCGGAGCCATTAATGCCTCCCAGACAGACCACAGAGCATGTATAATTAATTGTGGAGTAAAGCCATTGCCCAGCCTCCAAAGATAATGCTCAGGGGCAGAGGCAGCATTGCCCAGCGCTGTGCCCCCTGGGGTACAGATTTATTTCAATGGGCTTTTTCTCTTTCCCAAGATGTTCAACCAAACTTCCTTGGGGTAGATGGATGCTGGGGAACCGGCGGGGTTAAAGCAGCAGGAGGAATAAGCCAAGCTGGGCTGTGAAATCATGGATGCTTGGCTGGGCTTGTGGGCAAGCACCATCTGCAAAGAGTTCTTGGCATGTGTTTGAGCCCAGCAGAGCCCTGTGGCAACAGGCAGGCATCACGGCTGAGCCCTGCCCTGGGGAAGGGGTGAGAGGGACCCTTGGAGGGGAGAAAACCCATTACAGTGTGGAGCAAATGGCCCAGGACCAGTTAGCCCCAAATATCCCTGCTTTGTTTTGCAGATGCATGGACCAAGCATCCCCTGGTCTGGTGCATGGTGGGGTCTGCTGCTGGCTGAGACAGTGGGGGTGCTCTAGGGGACCTGGCTCCATGCTCAGCACCCTCCCTGCCCTCAGAGAATCGCTCCCTGCAGTTTTCACCCAGTGAAACGGGGCTGGTATCGCTCCCTTGGGTGCTCTCCAGCTGCAGCGCCTGGAGGCAGAGCCCGCACTGACCCAGGCTGGCTGCCAGCTGTGGTCTGGGGTGGTGGTTTGTGGGTTTCTGAGAAGGTGCCCCTGGCCTCACACGGGGACACAGGGGCACCTCAACCCACTCAAACACTTTATTTCTAAAACCTTGGGATGGGGAGTGACTCTTCTGCCTCCCTGCTGGTTTCTGGAGCTGCTTTTTCTACCTTCAGTATTGCTCTGAAGAGCAAAGGAGGGATGTGAAGGAAGACAGGGAGTAAAAAAAAATAAAATAAAAAAATCAGGCTTGAACCCTGCTGCTAAAGAAACATCTGTATCTATAAATATCGGCCGATGTGAGTGGGAACAGACTGTATCTCCAGCAGCTCCCTAAGGCAGTGGAGCAGCCTCGCCCCAGCTAACCTCATTCCAGCACATGCTCCTGTAACACACACAAGTCGCTGCAGCTTTGCAGGCTTTTTTCAGGGACAAGCCCCCCCCGAAACGGGTCTTAAAGAAAAAAGAAAAAAAAAAAGAAATGAGTGTTGTCTTCTTGTCTGCATCTCAGTCACAGGGAGGGTGAGCCATGGCCCTGGGGGATGTCACTGGCTCTCTGGGGTACAGCAGGGGTCCTGCTGATCCTTGCTGGGACACAGTGTCCCACTGTTGGTCCCCAGCCTTCTGTCACCCCTTTCCATGACCTCCATCCCACCAGCCCAGCTCATGTATGCTCAAAGAAACCCCTATCAAGCGCAGACTCTCTTCATCACCACACACAAACCCCCCTGCAGTCATGGCGGCCCTGGGGCAGGGAGATGCTTACTCAGATGGGAAACTGCTGAGCTCCTGGATGGATCCATCCCTGCCCTGGCTCTCTGCAGGAGCCCAGCACCAGCCCTGGGGCAGGCAGGATGGGATGGCAGCTGGGAGGACACAGTCCACCATAGGCTCGAACTGGCCCAAGGGCATGCCAGTGCTGGAGAACTTTCTCAGCAAGGTTTTGCTCTGCAAGTGCTGACCATCACTGCCCCAGGTTGCCCCCATGGGGGAGATGTCCCTCACTATCTGGCCAGGGACAGGAGGTGGTTGTTGGAGGCCACCACTGCTGCCACCTGCATTAGTCGGTATTTCCCATCAGAAGTGCTCTTCAGACAGGAGCTTTCCACACCCCATACAGCTCACACCATACAATGCTTTGTGGCTTCCAGGGGTCTAAGCCTTTTCCAGATGTGTATGTGACCTCCTGCTGCCCAAAAGCCATGTCTGCTGGTGCAAAAAAGGGAAGGAGACAGGGACCTTTCCCTGATGTGGGAGCTGCTGAAACCTCAGCTGCAAAAAGGTCCCTGCCAGCTCCTGCTGGTGCTGTGGTGAGCGGTGGGTTTCCACCAGTGAGGACCATACACCAGTAAGGTTTTGCAGATCCCAAACTAGAATTAACATTGGGCCTAGAGCCATGGAGCCAACTCTGAACATCCCCAAATCCTTGTTCAGACTACATGGAGTCAGCAAAGGTGGAGGTGATTTTGCTTGGGCTCTGCAGTCCCCCCTGTTGCCCATGCAGCTGGCTGGGGGAGTGGGGTGCATATGGGGCACCCCAGAGCTCCTCCAGGCAACAGCCACGGGGTCATCCTGCATTGCTCAGTCCCACATAAAGTAAATCCCATCCTTCATTCCTCCTAGATAGTAAAAGCCTGCATACACATGCACTTCAAGAAGTTATAGGGTGTTTCCCTTCCTGTCTCGAGCAAAACTATCCTCTTCCAGCTAAATCCCGTGGTCCCATGCCTGTTCTGGAGCTGCCCAACTCGCTGTGACACCCCGTGGGGTGGCCCCACCAGGCTGCTCTTGGAAGGCTGTTTCTCCAAGCCACACAGCACTGCTGTTGTGCTTTTTTTCTAGGATCATCTATGTTATCTGTGCTTGGTTTTGGGCCATAAGACCCCAAGCATCCTCTCAAGCAGAGTGTCATTTAGGTCAAGGAAAGGGGGACTGATGCCCCCAGCTCAGAAGATCCTAGGGGGCTGAGCAAGGGATGGAAACATTTGCTCTGACAGATGCTTGCACCTTTGGCTCTTTCAGCTGGGTCCTGTTTCCATTTTTTTTTTCTGGCTTCCCTCCTCCAAAAATACCAGTGAGGTGACACATCACATCCCAGCTTTGCAAGGACTCAGCTTCCTCCAGGTTTTGGAGAAACCCCATCCCAGAGAGCGTCCTCCTGCCCGGCCTGCTGCCACCCGGCACGTAGGGCTGCCACAGATGACCCGCTGCCCCACGTGGGAGGCGCTGGGGACTCTCGGAGCTGGCATGTGTGTCAGCGATGGAGGCAGCAGTGTGGGAAGCACAGGCAGCCCTTACGTCATCCTCCTCCATGGGGTCTTAGGAGCACCAGGGCAGTTCTGTTTTGTTTTTTCCCTTTTATTTTTTTTTTTTTTCATTCTTTTTTTTCCCCATCACCCTGTAACAACTAGGACTTCTCATAAGCTGCCTCCCTCCCCCTCTTTTCCTCTCTGACTCATTCCCTTCTGCCCTTGCAGCTGGGGATGTGCAGCTCCCCACGTCCCACAGCAGTACTTTCCCTCCAGCCAGGCAGCAGCAACAGTGACAACACGGCCCGGGAGGGGCAAGCCCAGGGCGAGGGACTAGGGACTCAATGCCACAAAGTGAATATTTTCTTCTCTTTTGTACTCATTCTAGCAGTGAATTTCAATGCAAGAAATAAACGACTTGCTCATCTCAAAGATGTTCATAAGCAGAAATTCTCCCGCCCTGGTGGCAGAGGGGGCTTTCATGGAGCACTGATGCTGCTGGGACATGCGGCAGCATGAGGACAGAACGGCCAGAGTCTGGCCATGGAGCCAGCCTGCTGCTATGGACTGCGGTACTATCCTGTGCCATCCCTGTCATAGTCTTGCTGGTGGCTGGGGAGGGTGCGGGGTGGGTGACCCAGGGTCCCACAGTCCCCACTGGGCTGGGAGAGGGGTTGGCTGCTGATGCCCGGAGTGCTGGGGATGGCTCCTAGTGTTTGCCCCCAGAACGGCAGCCTGACCTCACTGGCAAGTGCTGTCACATAGCAGCCTTGTGCTTCATCCTTTCCCCACACCAGCGACAATGACCCACAAACCTACCAAGTAAAAGCACCCGCAGGCTGCCAGTCCTTCTCCTGTCCCAGGGCCCTCCTGTTGCAGCAATTTTACTCTGGTGAAACTGCAGGGAACTAACCCCCTCCTGCCACTAGCCCTTTCCATCGACCTCTCCTTGGCTATAAAGGATGCAAAGACCCCCAAACCCAGTTACCGACTCCTTTTGAGCATCACCCCCCAACTCCACCTCTAATCCCAGCACCCCACACCAGCCCAGACAGACTAGCCCCATTGAGGGGAGTTCATACCCCATTAAAAGGGATTAAGCAGCCTGGAGACGTGGCCAGTGTTGCAGAGAAAGCCAGGCCAGCGCTGGGGTTATAAATGTGTACTGGGACACCCCACACAGGACACTCCTTGCTGTGGTGTAGCTCATTCTGGGGCTGTGGCAGTGGGAACACTGAACTCTGCATCTATGTGGGTCCATCGCTCCACAGCGCTTCAGTCCCATCCCAGCCTCCAAATGCAGGTGGGCTGTTAATCAGCACGATTTGGGTCAGTAATAAACAAGGTAATATCACAACTAGCAGGGCTGTCACAGGAACCCTTGTGGCTGGCAAACAGCCTGTGGTCAGCTCAGGAGAACATCTGCATGCTGCTGCAAACAGCTTTGGTGCTGAAAAATCAAAGGGAATTGTTGCAGTTCCACTAAGTTGGAGGAAACGTGATTAAATAGACAAACAAAATGGCCTTTCAGCTGAAAGGAGTGGCTGCATACGCAGAACTTCTGCCAGCCAGGCCTCCCAGCTCCCCCACGCAAGGAAGGGAAGGGACCAAGCAAGGGCTGGTGGCAGCTCCCCATCCTGCTGTTCTCCATCACCACGTGGACCTCCGGGAGCAGGAATCCCCCCAGGTTGCTCATACTTGCAATCAGATGCAACCTGAGCTTGCATTTACTTAGCACAATTTGTTGCTGAGGCTGAGTAAGGCAGTGCCACTAATCCCTGCCGAGGAGCAGCTGAGCATGCACAGCTTCTCATCCACCTTCTCCCAAAGGCTAGTTATATCACCTGCAGGGCAAACCCCAGTGCAGGTGGCAGGGTTGTTCCAACGGAGGGAGATTGGCAGTTGGGAGACAACCAGTCTGTCAGGGGGATATCAAAGCACCATGGAGCTGGGGTGGCTGCTGTGTGAGATGTGTATTAGTGCAGGAGGTTTGCTAGGGGCAGCAAGGGCTTAGCTTCCACTGCTCAGGCACCGAAGTGCCTTTGAGGGGCTGGATGGGAGGGCTTGCATGCAATCGGGCACTGTCATATTGCTGCTTCTAATGGGAACAGCTGGGAAGTGAGGGGGGATGAGGCATCCCCCAGCGATGCCCTGGGCTGCTGCTTTCTGTGTGCTGCAGCAATGCCCATGGTCCCTTCTGGGTGCTGTGAAAGGAGCCCAGACCTGGCTGCTGGTGGTGCTGGCTTTGCTTTGCTCTTTTTTTGGTGCCAGATCGCTTTGCCTCCTGGATTGTGGGGGAGGAGGTCTTCTTGCCAAATTGCTTAAAAACCTGCAAACACACATTTGTGTGCTAGAGACCACAAAAGCCCCCAAATCTCTGCTGCTGGGACCCAGCCAGATGGTTGCATGACGAAGCTGTTGCCCAAGGAAATCAGTTGCTGTGGGAGCTGAGGTCCCAGAGGGGTGACACACGCAGTGCCCCTGGGGCAGCAGCAGGACCTCAGCCTGTGCCACCCCCTCCTCTCCCCTGCTGCCAGCTCTGGGCAAGGTGCAGGCAGCAGTGGGAGGCTGGGGTAGTGAGGGGTGCATCCCCACCCACGGCAAACCATCTGAGGCTGCAATGAGTGAGGCTCAGCTGATAGCGAGCAATGCTTCCAGCTTCCGTGGGTGCGGGGACTGGGGCAAGGATGGCTCATCTCTGCGTCCCCAGCTTCCAGTGATGCTGCTGGGGGTAGCTGGGGCTAGGAAATGAACAGATGTGTTTTTTTTCCAGGAGACAGGGGCTAAGGAGGAGGTAGGGCAATGTGCTTTATTAAACTGGTTGCTCCAGAGAAAGACCTGAACAGGGAAAGAAATCTGCTGGAAAAGCCTCTTCCCTGCGCAGGGGTGCCTGTCCCTGCATCTCCCTGGGGACAGCAGCTGCTCAGACAGCCTCTCCCTTTCTCACAGTCTTGCACTGCGGTTGTCATGAGGACATCAAAAATAAATGAGCAGCTCAGGCTTTCGCCTGGGGAGTTGCAGCCTCTGTGGCTGGATGCAGCCATGGTTGCACTCTGTCTCTCCAGCTGCCCATGGGGCTGGTCCACCACAGCTGGCATGGGAGCATCCGACTGCTCATGATGGAGCACCCTGAGCACACTCACACCACTGGAGCAGATCGTTCTGCACCTGGAGCTGGTCCTGTATCATGTCCTGTGCCATGTCAGGGCTGCCATTGGCTGCAGCAGGCATGGGAGCACTGTGTGCATGCAGGGTCCCATCCTGCTCATGCTCAGCTGTCCTGGGACATTACCTAGTGTGTTAACTCTGGAAGGTGTCTCTCTATCTGTACTCAAGGGTGTATCTGTAAACCCACATGAGCCCACGTTAAGCCGTAAATACATGATTTCTGACAGATGTTTCTCTCTCTGGGCCTTAAATCCCCCAGAGAAAAGTTAAATGCCTCCAGCCCTGGGGATGCTGCCTCCTCCCAAGGCAAACCCCTCCAGCTCTGGCCATGGCTGAGCTGTGTTCTGCAGGTCCCTCACCGCAGCAGCCGTCCCTGTGCTCCTGTGTGCACCTCTGCAGGCAGGCAGCCCATGTGCCTGCACCCCTTTACACCCACCACCGAGCAGCCTGGCACCTTCATGTGTCTTGCAGTTATTTTCCAGTTTGCACATCCCAAAGCACTGTTTATCAGTTGTGACAGCTTGACACCGCTGACACGCTCAGCTTGTGATCGCCATTAAGCCCCAGCTCTCCTTGCTGTGCTCCTACCAGCCCCTTGTGACGTCCCGTGTTTGTCCCACTGTGAAGCTCAGCCTGGGCGTGGGGGCCTGTGCTGCTGCTTGTGCGGGGCTGCCTGGATCTGCACATCAACCTCTGAATCTGCAAACACCACCCCTGTCCTCCAACATGTAGGTGGGACTGCTTTGGTGCAACCTGGAGAATGAATATATTCCTTCTCTGTTTAGAGCCTGTGGTCACAAACAAGAGTTCTGAGTGGCACTATGTAATGAAGGGCATTAACGAGCATTATTTAATGAAGATATTTGACTTTGTCTTTTCTTTGTCATTATTTGCAGTCGGAGACACTGAGGCATGAAGGCTTTCTCAAGGACATCGAGGAAGCCCATGTAGAGCAGGAAACAGTCGGGTTTGGTCCCAGACTGATGCTCTGCCCTCTCTTGCACACATGCTGCCCTCTCAGTGCTCTGCTTCTTTTTCTCCTTCCCACACTGCACTTCTTGGACACAGGTAGGACCAAAAGCCAAACAAAACCCAACCACTGTCTGAGCCAGGGGGGTCTTCTTCTGTCATCCCCCTGCCAAGTAGCTGCGTAAACCCATTTCTTTACGAAACCAGACCAACAGGGTTTGCTGAAAAGAAATGCTCACCAGTGTTGAAGCCTGACACAGAAATGTTCCAGGTGAACATTTTCTCTATGTTTTCCAGGATTTTCTCTATGCTCTGCCCCGTGCTTTGGTAACAGGCAGCTTCAGGGTGAGCACATGCTTGTTAACTTTCCCCTGATTTTAATGAATCAAGCAGCTCGATCTGTGCTGAATTGCAGCTTGCCATTTTCCTAAGCAGGTGTGAGCTGTAGTCTCAGTGAAGGAAATTGCAGAGATTCAGTCCTAGAAATAAACTACTGGGGCTGTGAGCATCAGCCACAGACCTCCAGCTCCCAGGCTGCAGTATTTCTGAGGTGCGTTCTTTTAAAAGAGGGTGAGGTGAGCCCTAACAAGCGAAATGAACCGAGCTGGCAGGCAGGATTGCTAGATCTGAATTGCAACTGTACTGTGCCCTGGGACGTTGTGAAAGGGGCAGAAATGTGGCCGTGGCAAAGCTGGTCCCCCTTACAGGGGCACTGTGCGTCCCTGGGCAGAAGGCATGTGGCTGGGCTGTCCAGCCTGAGGGGAGAAAGACAAGCAAGGGCTTGAGAGCAAAGGAGGATGAGTGGAAAATAAGACACAATAGGGACTGAGAGGTACGTGGGAAGAACTCCTTATGGATTCACTAGTTGATAGTTGGGCTCATTAAAGAAAGGGCTTCATTAATAAAGACATTGGAAAAGACCATAAAGACACTGCTTAGAAAAGCTGTGTAAAGGCCAAGTGTTGTTAAATGAGCTGAAGCAAGACAGAAGTTGCCCCTTCTTAGAATAATAAAGGGGTTTTCTGTGTAAAGGGGCTGTCAAGAGAAGCAGCAGGCTGGATCCAGTGGGATGGGTCAGCCCAGCCACGCTCCCCTCTAACACAAGCACACCTCGTGTTGGGGTGACGGTGAAAGCTGGGGTGCAACTGAACCTGCCAGGCTTTCCTGTGGGCAGCTCACAGGCCTGGCTCAGTTTGCAATCAAAATAATTTCAGTATTATGGCTTTTTTTGCTTCCTAGGAAATGTGGCTGCAAGATCTCCTTTGTTCACTACATATTTTCATGTTCTAAAGCACTTTGAATGTAAAATTTGTGGGTGAATCATATTTTTGCTTTAAATAAAACTCCTTCCATGCTTAAGAATGTTTGTCATCAATTGTGTGACTTCTGTGATTGAGCAGTGGTTAGAAGAGATAAAGCAGCCAATAATTATCCTTAAACTCCACCAAGGAGTGCTTATTGAGGAAGACATAATGAAATAGGCAATATTTGTGGGAAGAAATAAGTTTTTTATTAAATCAAATCATATAGCTGGAAAATGAGGACTGACTTTTAGCCAGAAATCATAGTATGTCCACGGACAACAGCAAGTGTGTCCATTTTTTTCTCTACATGCTATTTAATCTAACAGTAGTTGTGACTCACCCCTGCAGACTTGCCTCCCTTCCATCCTCACGCAGGCAAAGCTGTCACAGCACTGTTACGCTGCAACAATAAAAGTCATGTTCTCATCTGCCAGGTGGATGAATTTGTTAAATGATTTTTGGAAAAGGTCTAGACACAGGGGGAAAAAAAATAATGTTACATTTCCTTGTTGCCTATCCCACTTTTGTCTGGTCGTTTTTCTGCTAACTGCTCAGGATGCTGTGCCAGGAGACCAGGAGAGCGGCGGGTGGTCCCTGCAGCCGGCAGCTGGGGCTCTGCTGTCTCGGTGGCCTTTTTCTCCACTCAATGTCACAATCCTTTTTAGGCAATAAAAAGCAGTTAGGAGAGCTGGCCTTATGAGTCAGAAAACTTTCTGCAGGGCTTGCCTGTAGGATGCAGGGCTCAGCATCACGAAGTTCAGGCTGTGAAAGCCAGCCCCTGGGAGCTGGGTGCTGGGTGCTGGAGACCATGTCTACGGGAGACCCTTCTGCACGATGCTCTGATGGGTAGAACCTGTTTTTTCATTCATCTTCCCATTTCATACTGTGCACTCCCTTCTTTGACACGGCTGAGCTGTGCCTGAGGGCTGTGCCTGGCCCCTCTGTCTCTGTGGAGCTGGAGAGGGCGAAGGAGGCAGGCAGGGAAGGAGGATTTTTGTGACACAGCTCACACACGGTTTTGGGACCCCTTTCTGGATCACAGGACAGGGTCACAGTCCTGAGTGAAGCCTGAGCCAGAATGAGATCAAAACACTCTGTAGCTTCCCCTAAATCCCTGGAGTCATGGGCACTGGATCCACAACTACTTCAGGCTCTACATGATGATGGGAAAAAGCAGAAAAGAAAGAAAATAGGGAGAAATGGCTAAAGGTGCCTTGTCAATCCTGCAAGGATGCTCTGACCTAAACCCAGATTTCTCTCCCTGACCTATTTCTTCCACCAGCTGTTAGTAGCATGGACACCCATGACTACTGCAGCGAGATGGAGATGTGCTGGCTCTTTCCACATAGTGCCTGGCTCTCTTCCTAGCACTAGCTGCTGGCTGATGTGAGCCTGCCGAGGAAAGTGGACACATCCTGCCTTCCCACTGGGTTCTGTGAATAATGTACATGTGCCGGGATATGAGTGCTACATGGCCAAGGCATGACATGCTGTTGCAGGAGTAGCCCCGGGTTGAATGGAGATGTGCCTGTGGGTGCATTTGCTCATGCAGAGCTGAACCACATCCATGCTGTTTCGCTATGGAAAACTGAGGCACGCCCATGGTTACTTGCTGCATCCACAGGAACCCGAACTGCCCTCAGCCAGGTGGCTGATGGGGCAAATATTGTGTCCTACCACAGCTTACGGGACTCTAAGACATGCAGTAATTTAATAACTACCCAGTATCCCTCCCCTCACATCCCTAAATACATCTGTCATTTGCCCCTGCTATTGTGAGTTCATGTTGAGGGTAGACGACACACAGCCATGAATGTTTAGCAAAGCCAAGAAAATGACTGAAGTGTCTTTGAAAAGTGACTGGAATATGAACTGAAATTACAGCAACTTATTAGGTGTAAGCCTGGTGACCAGCAGGCTTGACAGAGCAGGGATTTTCTATGGACACCTGTTGGGGAGCAAGGAAAGAGCAGCTTGGAGATCTCCTGACATCTCATACAGACAAACAGGAGATGCTCCACTGGCATGCTGGGACCAGCTACGTGGGCCAGATCCCATTTGCATGACTGTTGCTTGGGACATGTTAAAAAAACCTCAAAGAAATCTGTGGTTCCAAATTGAGGGAACATACCGTTTGTATTGGAAACATCTGGAGAAGCGAACAATGTCTGGACTCCCCAGGGGCTGGGGGGGTGGCAGGCAACATCTATGCAAGCCTGCGTTTTGTTCCTTGGAAGAAGAGGTCATGGGGACCCTCTGGAGAGAGCAGCAATCCCCTTGAGGAAAGAGTGACAGCAAATATTTGGGAGCCTGCTGAGGTCTTGGCAGCTCCACACTCCAATTGCTGAGGGAAGGCTCTGGAGCTTATTTAATTAAGCAAAGAAGAGGCCAAGACGGGACCTTACAGCCACCTACAGCTCTTTGAAGGGCAGATGGAAATGATGGATGATGGAGCCAAATTCTTAGTGGATGGTAAAACAAGGAGCAGTGGACACAGTCGCGACTTGGGAGGTACAGGTGGTCCTTCATTGGAAGGATGCTGCAGCCCTGGGGTAGACTGGTGGGGAACCTCCATCCCTGGAGTTTTTCAAGGCTTGGCCAAAGCCATGTCCAATCTGCTCTGAGCGTGGTGATAGTCCTGCTCCAAGGGGGTGAAGAGACTGGAGGTCTTAAACATCCCTCCCAGCCAAGGCCTCTGCAATTCTACCAGGAGGAAACCCAGGGATCCTGCACCTCATCCAGTGGCAATGCTGAAGGGACACCAACCCAGTGTCTTGTTGTGAGGTTGAATTCTCCAGTCTGAGCTATCCCTGTTTAAAAGCAGAGGTGGCCTGGGCCCTTCAGTAGGGGAGGATGCCAAAGGCTGGCACAGCAGGAGTCACAGCAGGGTTACGGTGGACATGCTGGGGCCGGCCAGAGCTTGCTGTGACGTGTAACGTCCTGGGGACAAAGTTGTGCATGAACCTTTATCTCTGCTTCGTCAGACTAAGCTGCTCTGTGCCTTTTTTATTTCACAGCAAAGATATTTGTTTTGCGTTTAAACACATTTTATTTTTTAAATTTTTTCCTTTCAGCTAATTTAAAAGCCTTTCACTCACCTTGGGGAGCTCTCGGTAGGAAATGGTCCAGACAGAGCCCTTGCGAAGGCTTTCCCTTCCTACCACTGCAGTACAGGCAGAAGGAGAAGTAAGGAGAGGGAAGGAAATAGCTCCCAAATAGCCACCAAAAGCCACCAAAAGTCACAGCCTGGTGCAGGACCACACCTCCCTGCCTAGAGGTCCCTAGAAATCCCTGGTACTTGAAGGGATACGGACCTGTCCAGCAGCAGGACAGTACTGGAAGCGGTGGACATGGCCGGGGATGCGGGCAGGACTTTGTGGGTACCAGGCAGGCATCGCACCCTGGACTGATGTCTGCTGCACTTGCCCTGATGTGGTGGAGCACAGGGTGCTGCACAGCCCTGCATGCTCAAGCTGAGGGGTCTCCCTCTGGGTGGGCAACCTTCACTTGGAGCTTTTAAAATTTGAGCAGGTCTTGTCACTGCTGAAGAGCGTTGGGCTGAAGGGAAGGAGGAGCTGTACCAGGGGATACCGTGCAGTCACTTGTACAGGCACAGAGCCATAAATATATATATTTAAGGATATGTACATAGTTGTATATGTATAAAAAGCACATAGCCTGCTCAGTGAGCGCATACTTCATCACGAACATTCTTCCAACAGCCTCAAACCTGGACATTGGCAAGGGCTGAGTGATGTATCCCTGTGCCCCCCCCCCATCCAGTAAGGGTGACGGATTTAGGGAGCGCCTGCAGACAGGGAGAGGGGCACAAGCAGGGTCATGGTCTGGTGTATTTGCAGGAGCTGTCAGGATGCACGGAGGTGATGCTGTGCCTGA
Source organism: Falco punctatus (assembly GCF_963210335.1). NCBI lineage: Eukaryota > Metazoa > Chordata > Aves > Falconiformes > Falconidae > Falco > Falco punctatus. Next base: position 121,263,852 of record NC_137582.1, on the reverse strand, counting down.
CCTTTGGGATAAAATGTGTTGAGACACAGATGTTTGTATTGGCAGTTCCATGGTTCCTTCCAGGGCCATGTGTGTCCTCTCCAGGCCTCCTCCTGCCTTCCAAGCTATGGGGTTGCTCCAGGAAATCTCCTTCTCACCTCCCACCTTCATGACTCCCAGGTTTTCCCAATATCTCCTCTTCCAGGCTCTCACACTGTCCTTGGCAGCTTGCCAGCTTTCTGGTGAGGGTGACACCCAGGTTGTCCTGAAGCCGTAGCACAGCTGGGTCTAACCACAGGATGAACAACCCCCAAACTTGTCTGTAAACCAGCAAAAATGAATCCATTTGTTCTCAGCCAATTTTGGAAAGTGGGTCTGGAATCTCCACTGCTATTCTGTGGTGGGAAAGGCTTTGGAGTCTCGGAGAAGGTGGGAGGCTCATGACTGGAGTTTTTCTGCACCAAAGAAGAGTGTGTTTTTCTCATCCCTGCCTGGCATCACTCTGCTCATGGTTTGGGAAATAGATCGGACATGGGACCACCCAAAGCTCCCAGCAGCCTTGGTAAAGACTCTACTCAGCCCAGCGTGTCCAAGGCAGTGCCTTTGCCCCTGCCACCACCAAAGGGCAGCCAGCCCCATCGAAGCGGTGACATGTGGAGAGGTGGCTGGAGGAAGGAGGTGGCATCCTTCCTTACTGACTGTTTTCCTGCCAGCAGGCAGCTCAGCCCTGCCCTCACCTCTGTCCTGGCTCTGCTCAAGGCAACAAACTACTCAGCCTAGGTTAACAACCACCTACTCATCCTTCCTCATCCTTCCTCCTCCTCGGTCCTGCCACCCATGACCTCCATCATAATGTGCCGCAGGCATCCCCCCATATCCCCCCAGGAGGCTGCCAAGCCCCATGCATTGTCTAATTAGTCCTTACAAATGGCATCCTAATTTCGCTCCAGTTTACTCTGCTTTTTTGTCACTGACATGTTTTTCAGCTATTAATGACTCCCATTTGGGGTTATTCTTGGCTCTTCTCACGGGAGCTGGGCTCTCAGTGCACAACCAGCCCTCAGAGACAGTCATGCCAACACCATGCCATTGCCAGAGAGGAAATCAAGCAGAACCCACTGTTTTTAACAAGTTATTTGAAAAGCAGTTGTTTTGCCCCATGATACTTCTCTTCCTGCTTCTTCTGCCCCTTGAGAGGCTCTTCTACCATGCTGCAGGATAACCGCCAACTCAGGGATGGCAGCTGCAGGGCTGGGGACAGCCCAAGTCCCTTAATTCCCTGGCCAGACCTGGAAGAAAATCCCAGCAATATACTTTTCAATATTACCTCAGTCAGGTTGTTCTGGGAGAAAAAAGAGGTATTTCTGTGACTGCCCGCAAGCCCTCTGCAAGTGACCTGCGGGGGATCTTCTCCTAACCACCGGTGGTACAAAGAAATGGTCCCCTGCCCTGAAGGGGGCTGTCACACTGCAGCACGCCGGAGGTCACAGGGCTGCCCAGCACCTTTGCAAACACTGTCCTTATGCCTTAAAGCAGGGCAAATCTTTTTCCCCAGGTCAGTAGGAGAGGGTGGGTGGGTGGGAATGATTCCTCCCTGCCATGGCTCTGAGCTCTGAGCTCTGCCGCAGACACTGTTCCTGCCCCATAAATGGGGGGAAATCATGTATCCAAGTGACTTGCTTGACCTCCCCATTCCCTGTCAGCAGGCCTGGAATAGCAGCTTTCCACGTGGCAGAAAACAGCGTGGGACATGCACGGAGTTTGTATAAATGTGATTCTGCTCTGGCCCGTGCCACAGGCACCTTCGTTTCAGTCTCTCTGGGCCAAATCTTCCCTGTGGAAGGGGCAAGGAAGAAAGTACACAGCTATTTTGCCAAAAGATGAACTGAAAGCTTGATGTCTTTCTATACTGTCGATCTCCATATATATCTTTCTCTCTCCATACTGAGCTACCCACATGCAATCTGCCACTCTGCAAGCTATCTAGGTTTTCGTGAAGTCCCTGGGGTGATGGTGAGGGAGCTGTTCTAGTTTATGAGTGTGCCTAGAGCCTCTTTTATAGCTGGGTTAAAATCTCTGCTGCTCCTTTTCCCTTTCTGACTCCCCACATCCTCCAGGGAGACTGGGGGAACCTTTCCAGTCAGTGAGGAATTTTCCACCTAAACACTCTTCTGACCTAAAATCACTTCTTATCTTTCCAGCAGAAAATACTATTTCCATAGAAAATGACTACTCACTCCACAAATAAAAACCTTGAGTTCTCAGCTTCCAGAAAAGAGGGGCTTTCTCCTGCTTGCTGAGCACCAATGAATAGTTTTAATCAAAAGCCTTTTTTTCTGCAACTAATCTTCCTCATTATCTGTCCTGAGGGGCCTGTCCCCAGAGTTTCCAAACCCCCCAGATGAAGGCTGGGTGCCAGCAGCACATCAGCTTCCTGCAGAGCTGCTCAACTTCTTAAAACCACCAACACCAAGAAGGAAAGCCAACGAACCCATCAGACACAGCCAGCAAGACGTGGCTGCCAGATATGGTTGAATGCTGAACACACTTCTGACGCTGCTGTTGGCAGCTCTGCTTCCCTGGGCTTTGCGGACCCATCCTTGGAAAAGCTCTTGCTGCTTAATAGCAAACACGTGGGCATCTCGGCCCCTTCCCCTTCCAGCGCTGGGGTGCAGAGCGGAGGTAGAGGGCAGTGGTGCTTCGTCTCTCTTAGCTGCTAGAGCAGCTCATCCCAGCAGGCAGGACCAACTGTCCTTGCACAGGGCTTGGCAACGAACCCTAGCCTGGCGTCAGTGCTAAGCTGGCAGCAAAGGAGCCTCTTCCAGGCCAAATGAAGGGAGGCTCAGTGTCTCGTTGTGATGCTGAGGGCTACCACCGATGTGGGAGATAAACCTGGAGGAGGAAACCATGAGAGCCTTCCCTTTGCACTTGCTCCTCTGCTATACCCACCTACATGTACCCCCTGGCCTTAGAGCTCCTGGGTCTGGGAGCAGCTGGAGGGGTTCCCTTGCAGATGGCTATCTGCGCCATCAGTGCCTGCCCTGCATTGCTTCATTTTTCCCCACAGTCACAAAGAGTGGAATATTTCCAGGAAAACTGTTCCTATCTCAACAAGTGCTTGAAAAATCCCCTGAGGATCTGCTGTGGGGCTCATGTAGCAACAGGGGCCATCCAAGGAGGGCTGGCTGAGGTGTGAAACCTGGCCACCGCTTTCACAGCACACACCCTGGCAGCATTCATAGGTTGTTTTCTGTGGATGCATCAAGGCAGTTTATATTGCTAAAACTTTCCAGTGTGGCACGACAGCAAGGACGGCTTCTAAAGTGTTTTGGCCAACCATTTCCCCATCTTGACTGTTCCCAGCCTCCCTCAGCTTGGCTGGGAAATCCCAGCACGGCACAACAGTGCTAAGGCTGCTGTTTCAGATGCCTTATCCCGCAGACCCAGATCCTCTCAGCAGGAGGTCTGTGACGTGTCACAAACACCAGGGACAACACAGGGGTTTCTGCACTACCTGATGGGCTCTTCAAAGGCAAACCGAGCCCTCAACCCTGGCTACATCTGCACAAACCTTTGCAGCTGTGGTTGTCCAGAGGGTGAAAGTCCCCATGCATTTTTCTCTTAGCTGCAGCCAGGTAACCTTTTTTTCCTAACACACCAACCTGTGATGCACTTGATAGATGCATTTACTGGCAGTGTTTGAAGGAGAAAAGGTGTAAGTGAGTTTCACAGGTGAATTTGCAAAGAAGACCCTATCTACAGGAATGGGGTAGATGAGTGCACCTCACAGATGGGTTTACTGGAAAAAGTGTGTTTCTGAGACTTGTAACAGTACACTGAGTGTGGAGTGGAACATGGTGGACGTGTTCCCTCTGGCAGCAACAGGCCATCCCTGCTTCAGCCACAGTGGGGTGACTCAGGCATGGAGACAAGGAGCTGTACTCAGTCTGCTGGGACTCTGGGGAGGAACTGGGGCTTTTTCCAGTTAGGCTTTTTGCTTTGAAAACAGCTTAAGCAAACAGCAGAGATGGCCCTGATCTCAGCTGGGAGCTGTAGTGGATGGAGCAGGGTGTGCAGATCATGGTGCTACCCGCCAGCATCTGAATGGGTGTAAAGGACTGCTCCTTGCCCCACAGCGTTGGTCTATGCTGGATGAGGACCTGGCAGAGGATTTTCCAAGACAGCCACCCACATCTGAGAGTATTTGGAAAAATGGTTTTTCTTACCTGCCCCATTTATGTAGGAATTGTGCTTAGTTCCCATGGCATCACAACATTCAAATTCCTGAGTTATCCTTTTTCCCCAGGTAGCACTTGGGAAGGGGGAAAGCCAAGGCTGTAAGTGATAGAGAGTGCAGAACAACTTGGGCTTGGTGAACTGCAGGGAGATCACGGCTTTACTCCTGAACGATCCAAGGGTAACTGGGCTGTGACAGGCAGGTCAGGCAGCCCTGCTTTGGCTAGCCCAGATGTCCTACAGCAGTGCAGGGTGCTGCAGAGGGAGATGTCTGCGGGGGGTAAGAGGGATGCCCAGCTGTCAGTGGGGAGAGAGCAGGCTCGTGGTCACAGGGATGTGAGCAATACCCACGTGGAAGCAGGAAGCTTCCCCTGAGCCTGAAGCTGTGGTGGTTTCCCTTTGCATACAAAAACCACAGAAGCAGCAAGACTTTGGGGCACAAGTAAGAATAGGTTTTTCACAATAATTTTTCTCTCCTGAGACACAAGGGCTCTGGAGAGTGGTCTCAGCTGCTCTGTCCTCTCTGAGCACTTGCAGACACCAGAGACAGCAATGATTCACTTAAACACATGACAGCCTGCCCCCTCAGACCCATCTTCCATGGCCATGGTCTCTGTAAACCCCTCCCAATGACACGGCAGGTGCTTAAGGGCTCTGTTGTGTTTTATCCTTAAAAACATCCATTGCCTTATCTCCCCACCTGTAAGATGAATCACTTCTTGCATGTCACCTACACGGGCTGCTGGGTTCCTCTTCTGCTGCCATCCTGGCATCCTAAGCTTGAGCTACACCCTTGGACATGGGATTATAATGATCATATAGCCATAGCAAGTCTATACATTAGAAGAGAAGATAGCTATGCTCATGCTCATCTTGCATGCTTATGCAGAAACATCTGCAGAACATACTGACCATGTCTTATAGGGATATAATATGAGACTGATTATTTGATTGGAAGCACAGAGATAATATGTTTAAAAGGTTGTAAAATCTGACCTGAATCGCTTTTTGATTATTATTACAAGTGGATTTAAGCTTGGAGCTGCTGATATAAAAACATAAGTAACATAATTAGTAACAAACATCAGTGTGGTGAGGTTTCTTTTATTACTTCATAATTTGAAACAGAAACTGTTTGTGGTATCTTCTGGGATAAAAAAATTTGCACAGAACGTATGCTCCAGACAGTTTGAGACAAATATGCTGGATTTGATGAAAATGAAGGAACAGACTCCAAAGCCTGAAGTTTGTTGATTTCTCTGCTGCTGTTATTTCCAGTTAAAGTGTCATCTCACTTGAATTTTCTATCAAAACTTTTTTAGACGGATTTGGAAATGTGTGAACCTCAGTCCCATCAGGATGTCTTGCACAGTGTGTTCCATGTAAGGTAGCAAACCCCAGCAGTGTGAGCGCATGTCTCACAGTTTTTCCTGAGACTGCTGCTGGAAGTGGGTACTTCGCACATTCTTTTTTTGCTAAGTGACCACCAGCAAACCAAGGCAACTCCAGACTCAGCACACCAGTGCGTGCTCCTCCAGATGACCCCAGCCTTCCCCTGCCACAGCTGGCTGGTCCCTGTGATGGCATTGGGTTGAAATGATCTCACACCTTTAACAGGGATTCCCATGTCCCATGACATCTGCAGGGAGATTCATTTGCCCTAATTTAGTGCCTAAAAATTAGACTGCCAAATGTTAACCAGTCCCTTTGGCTTCCTCTGAAGGCAGTGGAGCTCCTCCAAAGAGCAATTCATCTCCTCGTGGTGGCCTTCTAAGGCAGGGCAGATGACTCCCCATCTGGAGGTGCCTGCTGGTCTCTGCAGGCTGTCTGGGGAGTTTAAGGTGACATTTAAAGCTCAAAGTTAGGTCAGAGGACTCGCACTTTCAAGGTTTGTCAGTTACAGGATTTAGCACAAGGATCCTGCAGTTTCCAGCCTCTCTTGCCTCAGTGACCCAAAAGAATAGGAAGGAGGAGCAGGGAGCTGGCAGTTACTCCCATGTCCTTGCCAGAGTGTCCTGAGAAACATCCATATCAGGGAGTGAGAAATGGCTCTGAAGAAGATACCAGAGCTGATGAGCTAATTGTTGGCTCTTTTGATGGTTATAGAAAAATCCAGTGCCAGTGCATCCACCATGTGATGTACCAAATGTGGGCAGATTCAAGGGAGCTGGGAGGATGTGGACAACAGTTTCTTAGAGGACATTTCCTTGGGAGAGACACAGGCACTATAAAGCTTATTGGGACCAGCCCTGAAGACACTCTTGGAGAGTCGAGGGCACAAGTGCCTGGAACGAAAGCCTGGTGAAGCCTCAGTGAAGCCAGGCTGAGTGTGTTTGGCAAGGATCCTTTCCAGGAGTAAGACCAGTGGAAGACTGTATTTGGACAAATAAATGGTCTGTGCAACAGAAGGCAGCATGGATAATAAAGGATATAGCAGATGGGAATGTAAAGCAGTCAGGTCATCAGAGCAAAACTCATCTAAAATATTTCAGCCAATGAGCATATTCCAGTAGTGTGAGCTGAAGTCAGCCCCCATGAAGATGTGAAAGGCCTCAGACAACTGCCATCCTTCACAGGGAAAAGCAGCAAGACCTGAAGGTGGTGGGGACTTGGATCTGTAGAGGAATGAAGCTGGGTTAATTAGCATTGATAATATACAGCTGTGGGCTGGCTTCAGGGGCAGAGGGTTGGCTGATGTAGATAAGGTGCAGGTGTGGCTGGTTCTGTTAAGTGGTTGAGAGCCAATAAAGAGGGAGCAGGAGAGGAAGAAGCAAGAGGGGGAATATATGCCCTGGGTGAGGAGAAGGCAGCAGAGGGACTGCATGAAGAGTATGCTGGTGTGAGATGGTAAAAGACCTTGTTGCAGCTTGAGAGTTTGGAGAATGCTGCAACATGGATCCACAGCTGGAAGCAGTCACCTGAAGGAGGAGCATCTCATGGAGTTTTGTGCTCTGAACAGTTTTTCAAGTTAGCAAAAGTATTCAGTATCTGTGAGTCACGTCAGGACAGCAGTAAGTTCAGATGCAGCTTTGTTTGCAGATCTAACAGGGAACTTTCACTTCAGTAACGTTGATTTCTCTGCTGCTCACCAGCACCCAGAGGATATAATGTGTCAAACTGGAGGTGTTTGTAGATGAGAGATAACAACTGTTGAAAAATTAAATTTAGTGTCCTTAGAAAGTGTTAGCCAAGGTGCAGGAAAAAAACTAGCTATAACTACAACACCTGGGAAGTGGAGTGTGAACTCAGGGAATGCAGGGGGGTGATAATATCTTGCTATTTCACCCAGAAACAGGTCCTAGAGGTAAATTGTCACCTGGCCAGGGAGAAGGAAGCAGCCCCTGGAGACAAGAAAGCATGCAGTCAGGTTTCAAGAGGCACGTATAGTCTTGCCAGTCCTTTTATCTGTGTTTCCAATGCATGTGCTAACAGTTACATTCCCAGGGCCGGTTATGCCTATTTAACCCTTTTGTTTTGACTCAGGTGCTTGAATCACATCTGTCAGTTCAGGTAGAGGGACCGCGGCACTGGGGAAGTCTCAGTGCTTGGACCAGTTCTGCTGGGTCCCCCCACCCTGGTCAAGACAGGGGGAAACTGTCCTCCATGTGCAAGCAAACACATGCCATATAATTTGTACCATTTTTCTGGAGTGGCTGGGGAATTGTCAGGGAATTCTGCTTCTGCATTCAAGCTCCCTGTGGCCCAGATGATGGAGGTGTAATTGGGAACAAATGGCATGGGATGCTGTGGTTGGCAAGTACCACGATGCAGGATGTACTGGGTCTGTCTGGAGCCAAAACAGGTGCTGCAGACACAAGGCCACATCTTTGGGGGTGAAGGGCTGTGACAATGACCGGAGGGATGGTGGGAGTCTGAGTGGCTGGTGATCCTTCAGGAGTCTGAGATCTGGAGTGCTCTTTACTGTGGACCTGCCCACACTGCTGAAGACCTCTCCAGACACTCACTCCTGTGATGCTGAATTCATGCCTGTCCGAAAGGAGCTGGCACAAAGGACCCAGACAAGGTCATAATTTTTTTCTGAAATAGAAGCGGAAAGACAAACTCCTTCTTTCACTTTTTCCAGGCAGCCCAAATCAGGCTGTTTTAGCAATTTCAAGACAACCATCCTCCCAAGTGATTCTCAGCCTCACCTTCTGAGCTGAAGGGCCACACCACAGCCTATACCAGCGGTGGTTCAGGGAGCTGGCAAGGAAGCTTCTGTGTGCACAAATTGCTGGTAGACAGCAAAACTAGTCTCAGTTTTTAACTTCTGTGTTAAACCCTCAACTCAGCAAGGAATCATTACTTGAGTAGACAGCACAGAATGAGGTTGACACCTGTAAGTATGGCATGTCAGCTCTGTGCTGCACCAACACAAACACCGTGCCAGCTGTGTGTGGCCGAGTGAGCAGCGTGTGATCCTGCCCCCAACCAGAGGCTCATAAGCAACACGATGCTAGTCTTAGCTGGAGCTGCAAATTCTGATAGAGCTGAAGGAGCCCATGATGTCCCAGCTTGGGATGTCTAGTCCCAGCTTGCTCAAGTGTTGTGAGATTGATGTGACAAATGTGAGTGTTGTTTGCAGAGTGCAGATTTGGAAAAGAAATCTTGGAAAAGCTAAACCCAACACTGTCAAGAAAGAAGTGGTTTCCTTTCCATTTTTCTATCCATCACACCTGCCAAATAGTAAAGGCAACTCCAGGAGAACATACCACATTCACTTACGGAAAAAAAGTTTCATGTTTGTAAGGGTTCTCCACTCGCTGCTAGAGGAAACAAAGCAATGAGAGGACTTTTACTTTCCAGACAAGTGAAATGGGTGGCACAATGTGCCTTAATTCTGGTCATGTTGGAGCAGTGACGGAAGGAAGGCTTAGGTTTGTGCTGTGCTGGTGGATGGATGCTTTGAGTGGCAGCCCTGAGCACTAGGAGGTGGATGGTTTGTAAACAGGTCCTGTCTGTCCTGTCTTGTGTGGTCCATGGAAGGAGCAGGTAGCCAGTGACTCCCATACTTCTCAGCATGCTCTGGCCAGTTCCCAGTTTCACTGCCACGTACAGCTACACCCACACCTGCTCCAGCTGGCCAGACGGCCTCAGTCTGTGCTCTGCTCCAGTGTGTCATCCTTGGGGAAGAAGTTTTCTCTTGTCCCCCTCCCACCCTTTGAGTCCCTCATCCACAGAGTCTATAAACCCATGAGGATGGAGCATTTCTCACTCTGTGCACACAGTATACATCAGGGCAAAGCTCCCATCCTTGCTGGGCCCTCCAGATACTCCTGTAATTAAAGCAGCTCTTGAGAAAGCTGCAGAGCGGGTTCATGCCATGGTATAATGGGACTGATGAAGGAGCAGAGAAATTGCCATTCTGCAATGGCTCCTCAGCCCTCCCCACCCAGCTGGTGGACTCAAGGCCAGGCATTGGTCTCTTGGGCACACAGCTCCTGCTTCTGACCCTAAGACTGATCAGCGCTGGAGCCAGTGACCATGTGAGGCTGCATCCTTGTTTCTCACAGTCTCCAGGTTGAATCTGGATATTTTTCTGGTTGAGATGCTTTGGTCAAATAGAGGTAACTGGGTGAAATTTTATGGCCTCTGTTTTCTGCCTGAGGCCAGAAGAGATGAGCTAATGGTCCCTTTCTGGCCCTGAAGTTCATACCTGCAGGGTGATATCATGCACAGCATCCCACCTCAAACACCACAGTGGGCAGAGATGCAGGTGCCAGCTGTGCAGTGTGTCCAGAGGAAACCTCTTTGGACATGATCATGCCATTTGGAGATCGTTACACATTTGGAGAAAAAGCTGCGTTTCCCTTAGTGTAGAACCAGAGAGAACAACACTGGTCAGCGTCTCGGCCAGCCCCTTCTCAATCCGTGGTGTCTGGCCCTGGCTTCCACTGACAATGAATTTCAAACGTTGGATCCATGCTGTGTGCAGAATTATTTCCTGATACTTGAAGTTTACTGGCAATTAACTGCCACTGTCAGAGATAAGGATAAGGGGGATTTGGAAATGATCTTCAGAAAAGATCCCTTTGCACTTTGTGTTTAACTACCAAGCAGAGACCTCCCAGGTGGGGAGCATTATGCCCTTGGGATGGCCACGCAGAGCCCCTCTGCTCTCCAGACCCTGCCAACAGGATCTATCTCTGCAACCCTAAATTAACTCTACAGAAATAGTTGGGTTTGTGGTGTTGCATTGCTGTGAGGTAGGGGCAGGTCAGGTCCTGGAGCAGCAGCAATCAGTGCTTTACCTTTGCAACTCCCTCCTTCTCCTAAGAATCTCACTGTGGTAACCCCATTGGCATCTCTCTCCCCTGGAGCTCCTCTTCCTGAGGAGCAGAAATTGCCCAAAAAATCACAAGTGGTCCTGTCACCAGGTCCCATCCTCTGCTGTAGGTTGGACCATGACATGGGCACTTGCCACCTTGTAAGCGAGAGCAAGAAACGAGCCCTTGGATTTTGTAAATATGAATTTAACAGAAATATGCCTTTCCTTCAAATGTTTATTTTCATGACCCAATGGGTCAGATGGCCCGAAAGTACAGAGATGTTTTCTCAGTAGACTTTGATTTGAAGCAATCCAAGAATGCCGAGAATCTTGCACAGAGTCAAGCTCGACGTCTCTGTCCTGGGATAACAATGCAGGACGCGGCCGAAGGTCTGCGTGAAACATCCACCCACCACATCTGTTTGGTTTTAATTGGAGATTTATTATGAACAAAGGCAGCTCTTGGAAGACTTACTCTTCTCTGACAAGCCTGCCTGGCCTGTTGGACCAGATGGACAGAAATAGTTTCACATATTAGTCAAATTCTGGATGGCTATTCACCATAAACTACAGGCAGGCAGGAGAAGAATGGACATTATATTGTCATTGATTTATAGACAACCACAGAAAATAAATTCTAGCCTTGTATGGGGATGTTAGCCACTTAAGTTTCAGTATTGATCTCCAAGTCGAAAGACTGAAACTCCAGGTTTTTGTAGCCCCAATGCCAGTAGCAGTAAAAGTTTATATTCTCCCTGGTGAATTTGTGCTGCACATTGAATTGGAAAACTGATCTGAGGAGCAGAATAGCAGATTAAATTGTTACACTGGAAACCAGGGGATATATTTCCTAGGCTGCAATTCCAGGGCCTTGTGTCTTACTACCAGGTTTTGAACAATAAATATTTAACAAGGCAAATTTATTCTCCTGCACTCATAATTAAGGGGAGATAAATTGCATTCCTAATTATTCCTAACAAAAGGAAAAGCAATTTCCTCCAAGATCAAGAGAATTCCCATATCTCCTTGAGTGAAGTAAGAGCATGTAATGAATTGGGAGAGGTGCCAATTTAAAATGAAACAGGACATTTAGCATCTGATAGAAAATTAAAGGCAGTACTCATCTCTACTAGGTAGTCTTACCCAGGGACACTGGGTTAACAGAAGGGATTTCTCCATCACTAACTTACTAATGGACTATGGGAAACTCCCCATCTCTGGGCCTCAGTTTCCTATTTGTAATACGAGGATAATATTGGCTGGAGCTCACAAGGACGTTGTTGCTGGAACACTTTTTTTAATGCCAAGATACAAATTGCAACATCTCATGGAAAAATACTTTTAGAGCATATTTGTTGTTGGAAAACATTAATATTTGAGTTTGGAATTTTCAAATATTGCTTCTTATTTTATGAGATTTCCCCCCCCCCCTAGTTATTTTTATTACTTTTAAAAGTTTTTTCTTAACATGCCTCAACTATTAACAAAGTGGTTTATCAGCATGCCATCAACAAAGTACAACACAGATGAACAGCATGCACGTCACAGAATCACAGAATTAGTACCCAGTTTCTCTCCCAGTGTGATGCTCGAGTAGTGCTGCCCCTAACAACAGCATAAACGCTGCATGTTGGAACCTCCACTGCCCTCAGCTAGAGAAAGAGAATGGGCTTGGACCTTTCCTTGTCCTGGTGTGGTTCCCTGCAGCATCACTTGGGGAGAAATGTCCAATTTCTCACTAAATGATCCCGGGAAGCTACAACCCCTCCTTCCCACGTCTGCCACGTGATGCCTGCCCTGTCCTCTCCCCTTGATGCTGGAGCAGCCCCTGCAGTCCTTGCACCCTTCAAGGTGCTCGGCTTTCCTCAGGCGCTCCCTCCCCATGGCCTGGCTCCCACTCCCGGAGCTTCTGCCAGCACACTGCCTTGTCTCTTCCCATCCCTTTGCACAGGTGATTGGAAACATCTTGTGACTTTCTGGGTGCAGCTGCCTGTTCCACCCCACCAGTTCCCCGTCCATCCCCTGCACCTCCCCCAGTTTCACATCCCTTTGGCTTTTCCTATCTCCTTAGCTCCTTTCTCAGTTCCCGTGCTCCAGCCTACCCCTGCCCCTGGCTCCTGTCTCCCCTGGGCCTGACCCAAGAAGTTTTCACCTGCAAGACCTCAGGCTGGTGAATCTTTGAGGGCAGGGGCAGCCATGGCTTTGCTGTCAGCTGCAGCTTCAGCAAGTGCCACCAGAGCAGAAAGATGCAAACACAGAGGGTCCTGCTCAGTGTGCACCAGTTGGAACTGCAGTTGGAGCTATTGGGGCTGTATCCCTATAATCTACAGCTGAGGTTTGATATTAAACACAAACCAACAGCTATGTGGATTGCTGGCAGCTTGCTTCCCCGCTCCAAACCCTGGCACCACACGTCTGCCCCTTCCTGGCATTGCTCTGGTGGTGTAGCACCATGCGGTGGCTCAGCTCAGGGGAGGACCAACCCCAGCCCCACCACGGCTGAACCCAGCCTGGCGATGGTGAGCCCAGCATGGCGGCAGTGGGAGCTGGGCCATGGGCAGCCCGGGGAAGTGCCAGGGACACATTACCAGGATGTGGCACAGAGAAAAGGTCTCCCTGGGCCACCAGCATCCAGTCAATGCAGCTGATTAAACCAAACTGCACCAAGCTGCTTTGCTGGACCAAGCCCTTGCAGCGTGTTTTTTCCCCATACAGTTACAACTGGATTTTCTAGGTGTTAACAAATGACATAGGCTTCACCGAGAAACCACCCTGCAGGCCCCCATTGCAAAGCATGGAGAGGTCACAACTTTGTGAACAAAAGTTGGCCAGAATTAGCAGGCTGGGGAAAACTGTTTTTTCCCTCTAACTTTGTTCTTAGAAACTGCTGAATTGTTTTGGCTGAAGTTCACTCCCTCCTCCCCCCTTGCCCCTTAAAAAGAAATCAGCCTGAGGTGGATGCTGGATTATAGAAAATTTCGGCACAAATTATTTAAATTAAAATTATAACTCCAAGCAGAGTCTTACAAGGGGAGTTTCAGGCAGCCTTAATAGGCAATGATGCTATAGATGGGGCTAGTGAATCACTCCTTTTTACTGGGTAGTATTAATAGGTCTCTTTGCACAATTATATCCAGACACAGCAATTACAGTAAAAATCAAAAAGAGTATAAACTCTGGGCCAGATCCTCAGCTAGCACTAATTGGTACAGCACACGGAAACCAACAGACCTAAGCAGATTTACACCAGTTTAGGACTGCTCCAAGGAATTAGTGATTTCCTGCCACTCTCCTCTTGCATTTATCTTTTTTTCTCTTGAAAAGCCAAGGGCATCATTAGTTTAACCCTAAGCATGGAGACAAAGGAACCTCTTCCCCACCAAAAATGAAAATTAAGGCAGGCCTGCCATAATTGCTGATTTCTTCCAGTTTGGTAGGTGGTGTGTTTGGTTTTTTTTTAAGTAACATTTGGCTTTTCTTAATAATTGTAAGAGTTACAATTACATGCATCCTCCAGGATGTTTTCTCTCTCTTCTATCCTTTCATGAAGAAAAATAAGATAATATCAGACAGTTTAAAAATGAGACTTTTTATACAGTTAAAGAACAGGCGTAATGCCCTGGCTGCAGAGTGTTTAGCTCTGGGGAAGAAAAGGACTTCACTTGCTGCATGTGTAGACAGATGGGATTAAGGCAGGTAAGAAGTGTCCCACCAAAAAGTGAGTATTTCACTGTGTATTAGGGATGGTACCTGTCTCTCTAAACTAGGGATGGTACCTGTCTCTCTCTAAACCCTTCCCTGAGCACATACAAGCAGAATCAAGAGCAAAAAAAGCAGGCATAGCTATTTTTCCTCTCTTTTTGCCTTCTTTGGGTCCAAAATCTACATCTGTATTTAATCCATTACCAGAAGACAAACAATTTGGGAATTTCTTATGAAGGTGTTTTTCGTATTCTGTGCCACTTTCTTAGCAGGTGTTAGATAACAATGTCATGTCATCAGCAAATCTATATGGCAGTCTTAGCAACTGGGAAGATAAATGGCCCCTAAAGTGCCTAAGAAAATAATTTTTTTCCATCAAAACTGGACTACATAAAAATGAGCCTTTTTTTGCATCTTCTAAAGAAGATGACAAACAAGCACTGGGGAAATGAAGGGGAGGAAGAGAGTTTTAAAATGCGTATCTTGAAGTCGACATCTGGATTTGGAGGTGCCTGACAGACCTGTCTCTTACCTACAGACACCCAAAGAAAGCTGCCACCTTGGCCAACAGATGAAGACCTGTGCCAAGAACTGCCTCGCTTCCCCTCAGTGCCCAGGAAACCCCAAACACAAACACCTCCAGAGAGTTAACCTTGGGGTAACACCTCTCTAAGCCCACTCTCAATGTGTACATTCATTAATTTTTCTTATTCAATGAGCTAATAATGACTTGTAGAAAGCCTGGTAGTCACATCTGTGAGGGAAGGGGAACCATTTGAAGCTCATGTGCTTTGTTGAATTGCAAAACTTGCAGGGGAATGTAGCTGTCAGGGAGAGTCTGAGGACCTGCAGCTCTTTATCCTCCTGGGATGGCTCTGGTTTGATGCCCAGCCCAAATTAAACCCCTGCCTCGACTTCGCAGGCTGGCAGGGTGGGGAGAGGCAAGAGCCAGTGGCGCTCAGAGGGTTGGAGTGGAGGGAAAGCAGGAAAGGTGTGGTTTGGTGTCACCGTCACCTGGGGTATTCACTGGTGCCAGCCAGCAAGAGGGACTTCATGCCTGCTCTGTAAAAGGCTGCTTCTTGCCCAGGGTCCTGCCTCCTCTCTGTTTTAGTGAGGATGAAAACAGCCCCTCTTCAGCCTGTCAGCTAAGGACACGAGGCTCTTGCTCTTGCAAGATGCTTTTGGCCATCTGCTTCTTCCTAGCCCCCCTGCAGCGTGGGACCCCAGGGAGCCTGCCTGGGCAGTGAAGGCCAAGGATTCGAGGTCCTGAAAACATCTTGAGAAGTCAACAGGGGAGGGAAGAAATCCTTGTCAACATCCTCAAGAAGGGAATGGCAGCAAGAGCCACCCATCCCTACAAATCCAGCCTTTACTATCCCTACTCCTGAGGTGACAGTGCCACCACTGTCCCACAAAGCCACAGCCTTGGAGTGTCCATGTCCTGTGCTTGTCCCCTCCTCATGCACTGTCAGCTTGGCCAGTCCCAGCTGCAAACTGCTGTTGGGATCAGTGCAGTGAGGCAAGGCTGGGAGCAGAGCCCTGCAGTCGATGGATCCTGCTTGACCTGCTGGGACCATATTATGGATGGCCAGAGATAGCCGCTGTGGAGATCTACAGCTGTGCACAGGCACTGGCCGCTGCCTCCAGCCAGCACAATTCACGCCTGTGAGCTGTTCCCTTGATCCTCATTCGATGCACAACTGGAAGAAATGCCAAAGAGAGGGACAGTCTCTTTGCTTTTTTTTATTTCTTGTTGAATAAATGATTAAATATAAGTTGAGACAGGGTTTTCATCCGTGTTACATACCTCTCCACAGAGACTGGCTGTGGAACTTGTCTACAGAGGGGGATGACTTTAATGGGACAGAGCAAGGATGACAACAAGCCTTGCTGCCTTCTGCTTAGAGAAAGAGGTAAAACCAGCCAAAGCTTCAAATGAGACAGAGAAAAGATTCAGTCTCAGGTTTTTCAGTCCTGCTGGGTTTGCTTTCCCCAGGCAGGGAATGGGAACAGCTCAACACATTCAGACATATTTCAGGATGAAGAATGACCTGGTTTGGAAAAGGGCCATATCTTCTGGACCCAGCTGGGGAGGGAAGCATGGCTATGCCCCATTGCAGGATTTCTGCATGTGTTTAGCATGCATAACATCACTGCACGGCTGCAAGGCAGCAGTGCCAGGCTCTGCTCATGTCCATGGCATGGCTGGCAATCGCGAGCCAGGCATCATCCCCTCCTTTTCATCACAGCATATCGTAATTCCATGAAATACAATGCTTGGCTCTCTTGCTGATATTCTTAAAGCCATCTACAAAGCACCGAAGTATGTAACCCTGCAGTAATTTCACACCAGGAGAGGAGTTATGAAAATTATCCTCCTATTGCCTTTTTGGGGCAGAAAGAAGGAAAAATTCGATTTTTAATGCCAAAAAATTCAGAAGTAATGAGTAAGGCAATCCCCTCCTCCTCCTTAAATACAGTAGGATCAACTTAAAAGTCAAGATCTTTGTCGCTGTTAAAAATAGCTAATGAAGTGACAGTATTTGCTCAGAGGCTGGCTCTCCCATGTGAGCGCACTGCCAGCCACCGCCAAATCTCAACTCATCAGGAAGTTTAGAAACGACACATACAACGGCAGCAACCAAGTTTTGTAAGCACAATCTGGGAGAAAACAGTGATTATGCAAGAAAATATGGCAAAAACAACCATCTGTTTTATTTTCTCCTTTTGTTTGCCCATTGGTTTTTGAGTCTGTAGGGCTCAATTTTTTCCACATTTTCTCCAAAACAAATAATTGGCTTTTTCAATGAAGCTTGAGATTATCACATAATCACCTGCTTCCTAGAGGTGAGGCTGGGAGGCAATGGCACAAGCCCCAGCATGGCCAGAAGACCCAGTGGTGCTCAGAAATGAGGTGTCTCTGGACACGTGGAGAAGGGAGACTCCTATCTTCCCATTTCTAGATGTGTGTGAGAACCAATGAACCTTTCCCCTCTCTCACAAGACTTGCAATTGTGGAGACTTGCCATATAGCCTCATAATTAATGTAGTGGATCCAGGGAAATAAAAAAAGGCCCTGGAAAAAAAGATACTGTTTTCTCTTCGCATGCCAAAACATATGCCTTTTGTTACACCTCTGGCTTGTTCACCTCCCATGTGCTGTGGAAGGGGAAATAAACTCCAGTGATTTCACTGCTGTGACCAAGACTCCTGTTCATGTTTGAGGAATAATCTCCACACAGACAATGCTGGCTTGGAAAGCATCATGTGTGCTAGAGTGAGAGGAAAAATCCAGCCTAGCTGTTCACTGGTACTAAATTCTTCTTCCTGGGAGATGCCAGCATTTTTGGGTGCTGTTTTTCTTCAAGGCATTCTCTTTTCATCTCAGAGGTGCTGGGAGCAGCAGGCAGCATCGGCTGTTGCCTGGTGAGGGGCTCCCCTTTGTCAGGCACAGCCACTGAGAGATTCCTCTGCTTCATTTTCCTATAAATCATATTTAAAGACCAATAGATCATCCTGCGTGTGCACACACACACAGAGGATGCATGCACGACAAGTGGGAGTGTGGAAAAAGAGGTTGCATTAAGAAACATGTAGCCTGGCGCAGCTTTTTAGAGGTTTTCCCATGAAGTGGAGGTTTGGGTGTTATAAGACTGAAGAGGGTTTTTCCACAGGGCTTAGGCAGGGTGGTCAGATGGAGCCTTTTGGACACAGGGCTGCTGGGGAGACCTCAGCTGTTGCGGAGGAGGGAGAGGAAGGGGAGCTTGGCAGTGAGCGAGCCAGGTGGGACCTCTTAAACCAGAGCAGCAGTGTGGTGGGAGGAAGATGGCAGCTGCCCTGCAGGCAGAGAGCTCAGGCCGTGCTCTCCAAGCCCTGCAGCAGCAGTGGGAAGAACAGCCTGGCTTTTTTGCTTCTTTCCTTTTTAGCCTCTCTGTCGCCATCTTGGTCCCTCTTTCCAGCAGCCTGCTCCTGTGGCTGTGCAGGAAGGTCTCGGTGAGGTGTTAATTCTAACTCTCCATCTTGGCGGGTTCCATCCTGCTGAAGAACAGGTGAGGTGCTTGCTGCATGCATCCCTCAAGCTCTCTGTCCAAAGACAATTGTAACCCATCCTTGCACCTATAAACATGCTGCAGAAAGGCAGGGAGGGATGTATGCCCAGAAATGTGATTTTTTTCTTATATTCACACATCAGAGTATTCCATCTCCCAGGCAAATCTTCAGTGTTACTGGGCCTAATCCTTCACCCAGCTATCTCTATTTTGAGTCTAGTAAACTGTATTTAACAGGGTCATCTTCCCCAGACTATAAATGTGCTCTGAGGGAAGGGGTAGCATAGTTGATCAGCCTCTTTCACTTTTGCATCTGCCAGTCAGCTGAGCAGAGCTACACAAATAAAAAAGGTCCTGTGAGGTCCTTTGGAATCAGCAGGGAGACAAAAGAGAGGGACTCAGGCTGATGCTGCCACTGGGGTAGATGCAGGTGAATCAGGACAGTAACTCATCTGACCTGGCAGCAGACAACTAATCAAGCACCTTGTCTTATCCCCAGAGAAAGGGAGGGTGAATGATTTACACTGCAGCTCCTGGGCACAAGCAGCCACCATCCTCCCTGCTCCACCATGTCCTTCCCAGGCCAAGGCAGCCTCAGACTGCACTCCTCACCATGCCCACAATGACTCCAGGGCTTTGGGGATGGAGATGCCCTGGGATACAGAGCTGGTACAAAGCTGAGCCAGAGGGCTGTGGCCAAGTCTACCCTGAGGCAACGTTTTACTGGCCATGCTGGTGGGCATCATCCCATCTGTGGATGAGGGTGTGAAGAGGGGAGGCATCAAAGAAGATGCAGATAATAATCACAGAGGGTTACATTAGTAACCTTTTAGCTTTCAACTCTAACTAAAATTCCTCAGGTTGCTTCTGGCAGCCTCTGAGCCAGGGGTGGTGGGGAATAGTTCTTCATCTTTTACTGGAACTGATCCTGTCCTGGCCCACTGCAGAATTCAAAGTCTATTAGCAGCCTCTGAGGAGCAGAAGCAAGCGGGAGAAAGAAAAGGTGTCAAGGAAATGGCTAAGTAAGGACTAAGACATCTGCCACTGGTGTTAATCAGCATAAGTCCACAGCCCTCAGCAGAGCTGGGCTCATGTGGAAGTCCTGAGCATCCAAACCTCCTGGTCCTCATTGTCAGTCAAACCACCACAAAGCCTTGTTAAAATATACCTGAGTGCCCCCATGGCCCTGATTGATTGGCAGCAGAAAGTTCAGGGATGATATTCCTCTAAGATGTCTCTTCTGGAGGCAGGCTGAGGATAATTAACAAAAAATTCCTCTGGGGTCTCATCGCCTGAGCTGGCTCTGGGGCACAAGGGCTCCCAGAGCTGAACTGTTTGATGGGGGTGCTGTGAGGACATGGGAGATGTAGTTCTATGCTAACAAACAGTCCCACGTGCTAATCAGAGAAGTGGCTCAGCCCAGGGATGGGCTCCTCTGTGCCCACTGGGTCATGTGCCTTTACTTGCAAAGACAACCCTTTGTGTTTATGCAGAAGAAACAACGGCTGCGTGCTTGTGAGCACCAGAAGCCATGGCTGTATTGATCTAATTAGCTCTGTGAAGCATGGTTTGGCAGCCTGTGTCAGTGTCCCCCACCACAACACGGTCATCCTGTGACAGGCAGCTGTGGCTGAGAACTGCGGGAGGAGGCATGGTCACAGTGCGTGGTCTGCAGGCTGTTCTTCACACAGAGATGCCCAGGTGGGACAAACTGCATCGAGCTCACTCCACTACAGCAGGTGGCTGCACTTTATTTTTGCCAGTTAAGAACCACTTATTAAACCAGAGCAGCCAAAGAGATGAGGAGAGGAAGTGGAAGAAAGGCCCTGAAAGGAAAAATCCCTGCTGATGGAGCTGAGACGGGAGTGCTACCCAGGCAGGCTCCTGACGCTGTGATGGCGGTGTGTTGTCCCAGCAGATCTGGGATGCTCACAGCCCTGCCTGGGGCCAGGGATGCCAGACAGGACACGGCAAGTGCCAAAACTGCATTGGGCAGTTTGACAGTTTCTAGAGATGACTTGGAACGTGCCTGCAAAAATGGGACAGACTGGGATAGAACCCAGGAAAGCCACAGCTGTGACCTTTGCTCATACCCTGCCAGTGCCCTTTCCAGAGCTAAGAGCCGTGACAGCCTGAAGACATCTCTCAGGGCACAGTGTTTTACTCCAGTCTGAGCTCCTCAATCTGGTTCCCAATGCCCCATGCAGAGTGGGAGGGGAGGGCGGAGGTTTTGGTGCATTTACAGCCCCAGGGGCGCCTGGTGGTGGGGAGGAAGTGGAGGCAGGTTTGGCCTCTGCTCCCTGGTACCCCTGGGCTGTGCAGTGCTCAGAGGCGGGGGGGGGGGGGGGGGGAAGGACAGCAGGGACAGCTGACCTGTTGACAACAGGTTGCCATCTTCCTTGTTTTATGGTGCAACAGCAATGGATGAAAAAGGATAAGGAAGGTTACTCTAGTTATTCCCCCAGTAATTAAACTGTAGAATTTATTCCTTATTCCAGTGAACCTCATGCAGAGAATGAAACACAAGATTAATGAGGTGCCTAATGGTTTGTGCAGCCCCACTCAGAAATAAAGCAACTGTTTGCTCCTTGTGTGACTGGGTGTCTGAAAACAGCCAGTTTCTCTCCAGATGATATGCAGTGCTACCAGTGACAACTGCAGATGGATGCTTGTGCTGCTTGCCAAGGGAAAAGCACTGACGCAGATCTGAAAGAAATGCACTCAGACTTGCTGCTTTGAGCCATGGGTCTGAGAACACAAGCTCAGGGAAGGAGCAATAGGCAGGACTCGGCTGCAGTCAGGATTGCTGGGCTTTGCTTTCTCAGCAAGGTTACTCTGATCCAGCTGGGATTACAGCTCTTAAATTGAGTGCCACAAAGCTGCCTGTGACCCAATGCCCTTTGTCACCCAGAGCCACAGATCCTTGGGTGGCTGTGACAAGCAACGTAACCCCCATGAAGGTCTGTCTGTGTCTCTGACCGGCAATAAAAACTTCAGCTGTATAACCATGGCATGTGCTCCAAATGGATGTGTTATCTCTCACTCTCCCTCATTTTAATTTTTTTTAAGGACCACCCAGTTAAACTTTTTGCTTCCAAAGCATTTGGCCTCCACGTCAAAGCCACGTGCTCTCCCCAAGCCTCTGAACATGGATTCTCTGTGCTGGCTTCAGACACTGATGCTTTCTCCCATTGAGGGCTGGGAGCAAGGATGGACCCCTGGAGGTGCCCTACCGTGACTGGGACTGAGAGAGATGAAGGAGGAGTTAGAAATGCCAGCCTCTCCCCTTTCCAGAAAGGTCTGAGGTTTTTGCTTGCCAGTGTTCTGTACAGCTAGCCAGCATGGCTTCAGCTGTGTCTGCCAGGACACACATGGTGATACGCTCTTCCTCTGCAGCCCCTGCTGCCTTTCCCCTGTTGGGACATGTGGTGGGGCTGGGGCTCGGTGGGTGCCTGGTCCCTGTTCCTCCTCTCAGTCCCTATATATCTGTTCATAGGAGGAGCGCAGGGATCTGTGTCAGTGATCTGGTACTGGTGGGCATCACAGTGGTGCCTTGTGGGGTTCACCTGCCCACCTCTCTGAAGAAGAACAGTGGGCTGAAAGATCTTCATCTGAGAGCACAGGGCTGGAGAGACACACAGAGGTGGCATCAGCCATGCCCTGACAGACCATGCCACCCCATGTCCCTGTTGGGCACCAGCCTGACCGGGCCCCCCAACCACAGGTAAGAGCCCAAAGCTCTCCCATCTGGGTGTTCTTCTGAAATTTTTCTAATTACCCTTCTCTGGCACCCAGCGACATGGAGATCAGTTTATTTCCTCCTCTCTGCAGCAGCTTCTCACATAGCTGAGGGCTGTTATCACGTCTCCCCTCCATTGCTTCTAGACTAAACAAGCCCAGTGCTCGCAGCCTTTCCCCACAGGTCGTGTTTTTGAGACCTCTGATCACGTTCGCTGATTGCCTCTGGATTGTCTCCTGCTGACCGTCATCTCTTTAAAGGTGATGCCCACTGGATGCAGTTCTCTGGCGAGGCACACGAAGCAGAAGGATTATTTTGCATTTCTTATGGACAGCATTTGGATTTATACCTCCCAGGAGAGGGGAGAGAGGAGAAAGCCAACCTCTCCTTAGCAGCTCTGCTAATCACCCATTTATGATACTGCCTTACAAATCAGGCTCCCAATATACAAGAATCACAAGACAGAGAGTTTCAGGCATTTTCTTCCTAATTCTGGTGTCTCAGAAAGCTCTGGGTGGACTTGTTCTGGTGTTCCCTGCACCTGGGAAGGCTGGAAGCCCCATGATTTCCCTCAGCACGCAGCACTGAGAGATTACAAATGGGTATATAATAAAGCTAGGCAGAAAAATTACAACTCCCATCCCTTGGGAGTGGATCAGTAGAAACGTTTTTCTCATAGAAAATCAAAATTCAGAGAGTTCTGGACTGAAAGCTAATAGGTTAGGGGTTTTTTCTTCCTTTTTTTTTTTAATGCCAGAAATGCTCTGCAGTGTCTCGTGCATCTTTATGGACCTTTCTCTCTGTTCCCTAGCCAAATTCCACCCCCCCAGACACTCCACCGCCTGCCTTCAGCTGACCACGCTATTCCACCATGGAGGAGTCTCCATCTACCCTGAGCCATCAGAGATGTCATTCTTTGGCAAAAAATGTCATCCTTTTTTAAACAGACAAAGCAATCTGTGATCCAAAAAAACCCCACAGTGTCCCAGAGGTGTCAATAAACCCAACACAGAAGACACAAGGCTCAGCAATGGATAGCCAGATGACATGACTTCTCTGCAGCAGGTCTCACAGCTTTCTCATGAGAGAGGGATGTGCTGATCTCGGAGCTGGGTGCCCAGGGAGGACCAGGCTTCACGAAGGACCAATTGCAAAGGCGGGAGAAGGGCGAGCCCATGCAGACCTGTGTCCAGCAGCGAAGGAGCATGAGCTGAGTGAGCTGTTGTTTGTCCCTCATTTGGGAGCTTAAAGTGACACAAGAACTGGGGGGTCAGCTTTGCCACTTGTCCAAAAAGTTTTAGGGAAGGCTTGTGGGACAGGACCAGGCACGAGCTCAGATGGAAACACATCTCCCAGTGGTAATCAGCATCTTATCTTGTTCCTCCTCCCAAAATGCAACCAAACGGGAAATGGCCCATCCAAGCACTCATGCTGTAAATCCACTAGAAGCTGTATTTCCTAACCGAGGGGCTTTTACAGTCCTTACAGTAAGTAGTAAAACTTCAGGAGGATTTTCTTGTGGTTAAACAGTGAGGCCTGTTTTGGCCAAGCAAAGTGAGCTCTGCTCTGTCCTCCGGATGGAGTGGAACTGGATTTATTGTTATTTATGTTTCAGTTTAAGCATTACTCAGAAGGTAGCATTAGTCATAAAGCTGGCTCCCTGCACAGCTACCCTTGTTTTCCTTGTGTTTCTCTTCCTGCCTTCAGCTGAATTCTCTTTGACATCAGACATCAAACATTAAATTGCACATAGATCACATATTGTCAGGGGCTGGCAGGGTTTCCAGTTTGGCCTTTCTCTGCTCTACAGCTGTTTGGAGAGCTCACTTTGCTGGAAGGAGGGTGGTCTGTGTCTCCTGTCCTTTGAAGTCCAAGGAGCCCCTAGACACATGCACAGACTCTGATGTGCTCTCAGCTCATCCATGTTCAAACGTCAGGTGGACTGTGGCTGCACAATTGTCTTGTTGGATGAGGCTTTGCTCTGTGAGGGAAGGAGCAGGAATGCAACACCCACCTTAGGTGCTTCATCCTCGGACTCTACCTGTAGCCAAGGGAGAGAAGCAGGGACCCCCGGGGAGCCTTTCCTTCTGCCCAAAGCATGGCAAGTGAATCACCTGGTGGACCACTCAGGCTTTTGCCTTGACATGCAGGGAGCTGAGGGGGCTGGCTCCAACACAGGAACCTAGCTTTGAGACATCTAAAATCAATAGTGCAATCCTACCATGTGCTTCTCGCTGTGCACCTCCTTCCATTTCCTACATAATTTCATCCTCCTGACCACAGTTTCTGCTACACGCTGACAACTGTGCCTGCCGTCAATGCAGTTTCAGGTCATTCCGCTTTTTGTTTGCTGACCTCACTAACATTTACCTTAAATTCAGTCTTTCACCACCTCCTCACTCAGAGCTGCCCATGTGGGACCACTCCTATAGCAATGCCACCGTCTCTTCTGGTGGGTGCAGTCATGCCTTTTCATTAGCCACAGGTTTCCTCCTGTGAGTGCAATGGACGTGGCAGTGTTGGTGGATGGAGGTCAAGGGGAGCGATGTGCCCGCCTCTGATTCACTCTGCAGACTGAAAATGCCCCAGCAAACCTCTGCCTGCCACCATTCCCATCAGATGAAGGGCCCTCAGCAGGTCCTGGGGGGCTACGATCCAAACCACGTGGCTGGAGGCTGCCTTGGAAGTGTCTCCAGCTCTTCATTCCCAGCAGCATTCCCAGCCTCAGACCTCCTTGAAGCTGAGCTCAACGACTGTGTCCTTGCGTCTGCCTTGGCAAACGTGCTCAAGCTTTCCTCCCGCAGCCTGTGCTAGACAGTGTCTCTAAACACATTTTCCAAAACAGATTATTATTTACTTACCCAAGGCAAAGAAAAATATTCCAACACGAGGTGGCCTCCTGCATTGCTCTTAACCAACCCCTGGCGTATTCCTCTCTGGGGGCTGTAATTTAGGATGGAGAAGGCAGACAGCCTTGATGTGGTTTTTCTTTCTCTCAGAGCTTCTCCAGCACACTCATCCTCTCCTCCCCACGCCAAGTAGCTCTCCTTCCCCTCTCAGCCAACATACAATTGTCCTCTGATATTAGGAAGCTAAATGAAAAAACAGTTTGTTAAACTACTTGGAGCTGGGTAAATAGTGTTTTTTTTAAATTAAGGATCCCAAACCTGTGCCGTGCTTGGTGGACCAAGCTGCCCTTCACCATGGTGACTGCTAGAGATTTTGGAGGGATCTGTCCTGCAGTTTAAAGGTAACTTTTCATGCTGCAGCACTGCTGATATCCTCAGGGGTGTCGGGCATGGCAGTGAACTGCACAGGATTAGGAGGTGATCCTATTTTACTGTCTTCCCTCTGCTAGCTAAAAGGCCTGATCCAAAATACTAGACAAACCCCAGTGTATGCTATTATTAGTTTTCAATTATAAGTTAATAGATTGAAAAGTCATGCTGATTAATTGCAACAGGCTAAAGCAGTCACCTGGCTTTACAGCAATGTTAATATGTGATCCAAGAAGTAAAAGCAATGGGATGAGGGCAGGGAAATGCAGAGGGAGAGCAGACAACATTGGAGGGTTACAGGGAAGGAGGTTGTCATCTCTGTATTTTCTGCTGAAAGCTGTGGCTCCATCAGCACGGACACTGTGATTTGGAGCCGAGGGCTGAAGCTCCCATCCCACACCAGTTCCCAGAGGACCTGGATGCAAACCTTGGCCTGAGAAAGCAGCAGGACCAGCCACGGTGCTGAGGCGGAGGGAAATCGCTTCCAACACCCGTTCACAAAAGCCATTCTGTACTCTGTGGCTGCCCACATGTTTTATAATTGTTGATATCAAACTACAAATAAGCACACCCCAAATTAACAGTGCTCTCCTCTGGCTTTAAATTACTTTCATGGATTCTTCTCTCGAAATCACAGCAGACTTTTGGTTCAAAGCTTCATGGAAAATAAATCATGCAGAGAAAGAGATGGGACAGGCTAAAGTCTGCACACCTGCAGCTGAGTCTATAAAACCCTGCTGTGCCACTTGCACACATAGTGGTTTCTGAGTGGGACGGGTCCTTCTCTCACAGATGTCTGCAAAAGGCATCTCGCCCCTTGCAGAGCAAGCTGGATTTGGCCCACGGTTTCTCTAACACTTGCCTAAAAAAGCAAGCCCCAGCAAATCGAGCAGTGGCATCTGAGTCATTAACAACCCCTGTGGTGCCTTCTGGCCTGTTCTTGGGTTTCAGCACATCTAGCAGAGGTGACTGGTGGGGACATTGGGCTGTGGCTCTGTGTCCCAGCACCTCCAGGAGTTTTGCATGAGCTTAAGCCCACCCCTGAAGGCTGGGTCGCACTTGGGTGACCGAAGTGTTGGGACAGTGCGTGCAAAGCAGCACCAGGGGATGCACAGAGAGGAATTTCCCCTTCGTGTCTTATGGAAAGTTGCTGCCCTGGGGTAGGACCATACCTTCCCAGTTAATGGTCTCCCTTTGGCTGCATCAGAGACGGGAATTGCCTGGAAGAGAGAGGCAGGCTGGCTTTTTACTGCTGCTAGTGAAGAGTGATCCCTGCCTGACCCTCGCATCACATGGGTCTTGGCATGGTAGGTCTGGCTGCATTTTACAGGGCAAAGCCCATTAAAGAGGAGAGACTGAAGTTTATTGCCCTGTTTGAATTCCACTTACCTCCAGATGAAAAACAAGCCACTTAAAATGATAAAAGGGCCTGTTTTTTATTTACTGGAGTGGCAACAAAACTCCTAGCTACATCTCTTTTGTAGGCTGCGTTCGTGCAGGTCAGACACTACCAGTCACGTGGTCTTTCTTGACATAAAGCAACTGCCTGTTTGCAGGAGGGATGTGAAGGGTGCCGCAGAAGTGCCTGCCTGCCTGCTAGTCCCCTGCATCCGTGGCTGAAGTTTATCCACCCTGGAGTCCTTCCCTACTGGCCCCCCATCTATGGCAGCATCCCTGTGCTGTGCAGAGAGAGGCAGGGATGAAATCAGTGGAGGCTGTCCAGAGGAGCAGCCATACAGGGGAGGGAAGGTGATGAAGAGGATGGGAAGAGACAAGGTGTGCTGTAAAGGGTCAGGCTGACACCTGAACAGGGTGGAGAGAGTCTGAGACAGGGAGAGACTCCAAAACACTGAGGAAGATGAAGGTAGAGAAGGGGAGGAAAGAATGGTGAGGACCTGACCTTGAGTGAGGAGAAGAGGGGATGGCAGAGAAGGGACAGTGAAGCCACAGTGAGGGAGCAACAGACCTCCCTCAGCCATCGGTGGGGTGGGACAGGAGAGAGGGGGCGACATGCTGGGGCTGGGAGAAGCAGCCCCTCCTGCAGCCCCAGCTCTGGCCCCACAACTCCTCCCCAGTCAGTCAGAGACCAGGGAGGGCAGGAGGGCAGTGGTGGCAGGGTCTTGGGGGAATGCCTGCCCAACAGAGCAAATGCAGTCAGCAGGTTTGAGACAAACCACAGTCTGAAAGTTTTATCAGCTTACCCTACCTGAGACACTGCTTCAGATTTGGCGAGTTGCAAAAAGCCCCATTTTTAATGGCTTCCAGGCTCCCAAGCCCTGATCTGAGTGTGTTACAGACAGACTGTGAGATCCACAGTCCTCCAGGGACAGGGGCTGCAGGAACAGGCAAGGTGAAGGTGTCTGAGCGATAAGCACTTTACAAGGCAGTTCACCCCCCACTATCCCTGCACGTGTTTGCGTGATGCAGATGCAGATGTCTCTGTCGGTACATGTGCTCTCTACAGCATTACCTCATTGCAGTGAAACAGCACCAGGTAGCAATGCAGCATACTGCGATCAGGGGCCACGGCAGGTTTCTTGCTCCTCCCTCCAAAATAAACCACAACAGCACCTGGTGGGAAAGGGGAGGCTTTTAAGTGGAAAACGTTGGGGTTTTGACTAGCCCCGTCACCTAAACATTTGTGCCACAGTCCTTCAAAGGGCATATGTCCACCACATTTAGCAACCTGGCCGGACACGCGTGTTGCAGTGATGGGACCCCACAGTGCAGCTGGCTACTGTGATTTAGGGGCTGCTGTGGGAGAAACAAAAGGGTCCGTTCAACGTGCCATTTTTGGATGGAGAATAAGCTGTCATTGCAACCGTATCAGTGTGATTCCGGTATCAGGACATATGTTACAAAACAGATATGGCTTAAGGTGTCACCCCATGGAACCAGAGGAGCCTGATGAGAGCTTGTATCTGGATCCAGGGGACAGGCTGTCCCCACTGGATGTGGCACTGAGTCACCTTTGGGGCCAGAAACAAGGGTGGCCACGTATGAGCCTATTTGCATCTTATCCTTGTCTGTATAGAAAGCATATAGGAACGTCTGTCAGTCCCAGAGGATAGGTAGGCTGAAACTCTGACCAGGAGGAGTTATATTAGTGTCTGAATGGTGAGAGATAATCTCAGCATTTGGGCCAGAGCTCTGAACTGCAATGTTCGTGTTGGTTCACAGATCACACTGGTTGCAGAGAAGGTTGTGTATCTGTTTACAGACACTTCATTAGCAAAGTGATGCTGATAAATTGGAGCAAATTCCCCTGGGGATTTTTTTGAGACACAACTTTGCAAATGAAGCTAAAAGGACTAAATGTGCTTAGGATTTACAAAAGGACTCAGTTAAATGACAACATGCTGTCTGTCAGGTAGAAAGAGGCAACAACGATTTGGATGGTTTGCAGTGGTAAAGCTTCTTGGGATGAACCTAGGCAAATGCAAATTAGGCTGGGTGTTGGAAAGTCTAAAAGGATGTATCAGAAAAACTTGCAGAGGTTTTTTGAATGGGAACTTAATGGAGGACTAAAAAGTGACTTTAAAAGGCAATAAAAGGACTGCCTTGTTTTCAGATGAGTTATATGCTATCACTATGTATTTCCTTTCTGCAGTCTTTAATGCAGCTGCAGTACCTGCCCTGTTGAATGAAGGGCTTGGCTGTTCTTCTAGACCATCATTGTTCCACACACATTTTTACTCCTATGAAATTTAGTCAGGCAAATAATTCGCTATGTGCAGCTTATTACAAAACCAAACCCCTTTTTTCCTGTTTCCGTACTGTAAACACAGAGCAGTTTATGTGAATTTCTTCACTCCTCATTTATTTGGCAAGTGCAAACAAAACTTGGTTCTTGTGTCACCCACAAAATTTTTCCATGATTATTCACAAGGTGTGTGTCAGGCAAGATGTGTAACTAGTTTGCTGAAATCAATAATACTATTTCTGATTTTTGGCATTTTTGGCATGACATTTTGGCATCCTTATGCAGGGATTTGCTTTCTCCAAAGGACAGTCAGATTCCTACAAGGAAAACACCCCCTGCTTCCATAGATGTATGTGTACAATGAACCGCAAGCATCAGTGCTATGTTCAAAGAGAACTGGCTTCAGAAATCACTGAAAGATTTATGGTTCTGTACTGTTTGTCTGAGAATCTACTTGCAACCTGGGAACAAGAATGGTGCCATCCTGTGCTCAGGACATGGTCCTTTCCAAGTGTATGATTGTATTACAGCTATAGGCCATGCTTGCATGAACAGGTTAGCATGACTGGCATGACAGAGGAGTTTGTTCACTGAATCTGGGGATGACACCCACTGGGAGAAACCGCAGACATGTCGGAGCACAGTATTTGAATTAAAAATGATTTTGACAAGTTGGAGAAATGGTCTGAAAAAACAGTCCTCAATTCAGCAGGGACAAGTGCCAGGCACCACAGGTATGTGGTTGCACCAATAAGGCATAGACAGAACTGTCTGGGCAACAAATGCAGAGGAAAAGGAAAAAAAGAAAAGTGGGAGCTGGTGGATTGTAAGTTGAACACAGGTGGCAATGCAATTCAAGAGAAAAATAAACCAAAGGCAGAAAGGATGTGAACAAGAGAAAAACAGAAGTGTAGAGAACTTGACCCACAGGGAGGGAGTGGGGGACTGGAGCTGCTGGTGCCCCAACACAGGATGCCCAGCAGCCTTCAAACATAGTAAATGCCTGCTGAAGGGAGGGAGGAGCAACCTGCAGCCCGTGGTGAAGAGCACACAGATGATCTCAAACTGCAGCCAGAAGATTCAGAGCCACTTTAGGACAAACATGAATGGCAAGCAGGCTGGAAAAACGGGTATCGGGGAGAAACCTACACCAGAAAACTCCTCAAGGTCTCTTCCTGGCTGACTTTTTCCTGTATTTCTGCAAGCTGATTTGAGTATCAAAGCTACTAGCATGTGGTGCAGTTAGAAAAGGCAATGCAGTGTTACCCCAGCTGCAGCAAATTCCTCCTTGGATAAATCAGGCAGTAGGCTCAGAGTTTCCACTGCCGGCTAATCCATGCCCAGCCTGCGCTGGGTACAGCTGCCTCTCTGAGATTAGCTCCAGGATCATGCCCTGACCTTTACCTCTCCTCCCTTAGCCATTTTTGTTTACTTACTAAAATGATTTAAAATTCCTGAGTATGTGAACACCTTACTGCATTGACAGTCATGCAGTACCTGGCAAGTAACACCAGCAACCATGAAGGCAGTTGTACGGATGCAGAAACTGCTCTCCATTGCTCAGTAATCTCAGCTGAAAGGAAAAACAGGTGTCCCCCATGAAATCTGCATTGCACAGGACAGGAACTGGCCATGCTTGCAAAAATTTTCCAGCATGGTGTGAGCAATTTGTTTTGTTAGGTCAGTAAATATTATGTCTTGGTTTTATAAGCTTTTTCTTATTAAGGAGTGTAATAACTGACGAACGTACATTTCACTGAGGGATATTTAGATGAGTTAAAAAGAAAAAAGCAGGAGTGCACAGTATTAAACCTCTGGGAAAACATGTGCTGCAGCCTGGGAAAGTATCTCACCGACCTGAAAATGGACCTTTTTGATTTTCATGTCCCATTCTGTATTCTCAGAGGGAGAGGTGGAATACGGTTCCCTCCAGAAAAAGATTAGGTCCATCTTAACACGAGTTTATTTTGTTATTTCCTCCTGCTTGTCTTAAGTTAAAGCTATTTCTGCTCTTTGTTCTGAGAATGGCTTCAATCTGAAGCATAATTTTTTTAAGGGAAAACTTACAACATCTATAAACACCCACCAGCAGGACTGGGAACAGTTTTCTTACGTTACCTCAAAGTGTTCCCAGCTGATTTTCCCACTTTCTTGCCCTACTGAAGTTTTGGGGGAGGACATGCCCTGGATGCTCAGACATCGTGGCCTTAGTGAGCAGCAGTCCAGTGTGTGACAGTGACAGCACAGTGACAGGGGCTGCTCTGTCACCCTGTGCAGAGAGCAGGTGAGCAGGGTGGCTGAGGCTGGGCTCATGGAGATGCTGTGCTCATGGAGGCATTTTACTCCCGTAGGTTGTTTGGTGCTGAGCTTTTGGGCTGTTTCCAGCTTCCTTGAAGCCCTGCTTTCCCCACTAACCTTGACTGTGGGACTGGGGATGGTCCCTATGGTCAGTGCACACAAGAAATACCAAAATCTCCTCTCCTGCCTTCTTATCAGACATCGTGAGGGTTGCTGAGGTAGCGTAAGTGAAATATCTTAAATATCAGGACCCCAAAACTTATTGTGAATGGAAAGAGCAAAATATTTGGCCTGTAATTCCTGGCCATCCTAATTCCTAATCATCCACAAGCTGTAGGACACCAGAGTAGATGTAGGGTCTGAGCTGTCACATCATCAGAAGAGTTTTACAAGCTGGAAGTGATCCAACAAATTTGTTTTGAAAATCACTGCTGGCATTTCGTTTTGCCCGTGCAAGTGCCTAATGGGGGCTGTGAGCAGCCAGACCATGGCCTGCACTGCCCTGCCTGATGGGTGATCGTGGTCCAGAGCAGAGCCTGGCGCATAGCCCATATGTTTAGGGTGCTGTAAAAGAAAAGTGCTGTGTTAATGCAGCCTCAAGCTGAGCTAAATAGAAATTAAAAGTTCAGAGACAGACATGACTCAGGAAGCAGATATTCTTCATTTATTTCTCCCAGTGGATTCAGAAGAGGAGTAGGTAGGGGAAATGCTGTATCTTTTTCCCCAGATGTTAAGCCATGACTTCCTTGCACACAAGTGGACCCTGAGGGACCCGGGCTCTGAGAGACCGCAGCACAGGTTTGCCTTGGCATGAACTTGCTGTGTAGTGTTGCAAAGATGTTTCACCTCCATCCTGTGTGTCTGCTTTGTCCGACTTGGCAGATCTTTATCAGGGCTAGTTGCTACCTTTTTGTGCAGCATTTGGATCACTGGGGTTTCCAAAGCCCCAGCAGATCCAGAGGATTATGGAAATTATCAGCATTTTCTTAGAGGGTCCTGCAAGGTTTGGTGTTTCCTTGAGTCTCCTTAGTGGAGAGCAGGGTAAACTGGCAGCTTCTTACCCCAAACTATGGCTGAGTCTAAGGCTCAGCACAAGAGCAAGCAGCAAAACGTAGGCGTTCCAGTCTGTCTCACCTGGAGCTCACTATCCTCATGAAGGTCTAATTTCTTCAGCCACACGAGTGGGTTTCTGGGTGTGCCAGCTGGAACAGCTTCACAGCAGCAGCTGCCCTGAAGTTGTTGCTTTTTCTTTCCCTCACCTTCCCTTCAAGGGAGAAACAGCCACTTCTCACTCAGCTAGAGCACTTTGATCTCCCGGGCTGTGGGACTTTTGGCTCTGCAGCCCATCTGGTAGGTTCCAAGTGGGGTGCCCACAGGCCAAAGGGTTTCCCATTGTCCTGCAGTAACCACCAAGCTTTGCTGCAGGGCACCTTATTGGTTTTCCTCCCTTTCTCTGTTCCCCAACTTGGATATACAATAAACATCCCAGCAATCAGGCCAGCAGGACCAGAGCAGTGACTGTCCCTGTGCTCGGCACTGGCACCATGACTCCTGGGCTCAGCATTGGGCCCCTCACGGGCAGAGAGACGGGGGGGGGGGGGGGGGGGGGCGCAGCTGGGGAAGCTGGGGGGAGTCAGCCTGGAGAGGAGGGGGCTTGGGGGGGCTCTGATCACTCCCTAGAGCTCCCTGAAAGAGGGTTGTAGTGAGATGGGGTCAGTGTCTTCTCCCAGTGGACAAGTGACAGGACAAGGGGAAACGGGCTCAGGCTGCGCCGGGGGGGTCAGATCGGGTGTTGGGAAACATTTCTTCACCGAGGGGTGGCCAGGCACTGGCACAGGCTGCCCAAGGAGCTGGGGGGGTCACCGTCCCCGGGGGTGTTGAAAAGCCACGTAGATGTGGTGCTTGGGGACATGGGTCAGTGGTGGGCTCAGCAGTGCTGGGGTAACGGTTGGACTTGATGATCCTGAAGGTCTTTTCCAACGTAAATGATTCTGTGATTCTATGATGCTGCTCTTGTCCCATACCCTGAGCCACTGTGCTGGTCCCACCTGCTCCATTTTGCCCTGTTTGGCTCTGTTATGTTTTCCTTTTTGCCCCACTGCCCAGCCCAGGTACCGGTAGGTGTCACAGGGATGGAGACCAGTGACAGCAGGGCTGTAAGTGTGGCAGAGGAGGGACACATTGAGAAGGATGGATCTGAGGTATCACTCTCACCTTCTTCTGCAATGTGAAGCATGGAGGAGGACCCTCTGTGCCCCAGCAACCCCCCAGTTCCACTAGCACAGCAAAACTCACTACATTGCACAGGGATTTTCTCCAATGACCATGAGGTGGCCCACAAGGAGCAGTGAGATGCTGAGCTGAATTGCTCTGCCTCCCAAACCACAGTCACCTTCATGAGCAGCAGATCTTCCCGTGCAGGTGACACATGGGGACAGCCTACCCAGCAGGCCATAATGTGATGTTCCCATTCCCTTTTGTAGGACATATTTTCCAAGCAATCTCCAAGTGCCAACCATGGTGTTTCTTATATGTAATATTGGTGGGCAGGAGCACGGCAGAGCTGAATTTAGTCTCATAGCTCTCCCGATGTGTCACTGATGAAAGGTCACCGCATCTCTCCTTACTCCACTGGCGCAATGCCCGAGGGAGCAGGCGGCATTATATAACCGAGCCTCATCAGGATCTTTTTGTACTTGGCAGGGCAGCCATGCCTCTGATTATTATTTCCTGCAAACAGACTGGGTGCTTTGCAGCACCCTCAGAAACCCTCTGTGCCATGGGGCTAGTGCGTAGCTGAACCCAACGCGGAGATGCTGCTGCTGCTTGGTTGCTCTCCATCTTCTCCATGTCTTGGCTGCTGTCACCATGCTCCCACAAGGCCAACCCTCTTGTCAGTATTTTCCTCTTTTGACAGCTGTTGACATCAGACCTTGAACATGGACAGCTGCAAAAAGAAGAGCCAGGCACGCAGGGTGAGGCAGCACAGTGGCAGAGTAGAGAACTTGCAAATAAGTACTGATAGGCAATGTAGTACTGTGTGGTCGTGCTGCTGTAAAGCTTTCAGGAAGCAGCATGGCTCGGGGAATAGCCCAGGGAAGGGGACTGATGTGCCAGGCTTGGTGCCCAGGGCCTCCCACGGTGATGGGCACAGGGCTGGGAGTGAGTCATGCCACAGGGTGCAGCTCTGCATTGTGGCTGCCATTGCACCACTTGCGTTCATCATAGTGTCACACTTGCTTTGGGTCTCTTCTCAATCTTCTGAGCTCTCCAGCCCAGTCTTCTTCCTGCCCACTTCAGAGCAGAGTCTTTCCCCTCCAGGCTTCCAGAATAGACACTTTCATCCATTCTATGAATAAAAGCTGGACTGGGGAGCAGAGACAAAACTTACACCTGAAATAGTTTTGCTGATATGTGCAGTTGAGAATTTTGCCCTAAAGTCAGGGATCTGCTGCCTTTCCTCACAGAGCTGCCTGGAAAAGCAGTGATGCTCTTTGTGGCTCTAGAAATGTGATCAGCCAGGTGGCTCGGAGGTGATGACTACGCCTGGAGGAACCAGGTACAAGCGGTAAAGAAAGGGCCCAGCATGGCAGGGCAGACGACAGAGAAACGGAGACTGCTTCATGTTTTTCAGCCAGTCCTCAGCACTGCCCTGCTCGGTCTCTAGCAGGACCTTGGCCATTGATGCTGGGTGAGGTGGGTCCCAACTGACACCCATCAGGAGCTGCTCAGAGCAGGGAGGAAAGCACCAGCTCTGCTCAAGCACTGCCCTTGCATGACTGTCCGTGGCTCCGAGCTCACCCAGCCACCAGTGCTGGCTGCTCCTGTAGCATCTCCCCCCAGTTAACGTCACCTTGGGGGGGGATGGCAGCTCACCCCAGGGACGTGGCTGCGGTGGTGGGAGTGGAGCTGCTGCAGACAGCCACGTTCCAAAACCCCTGGGAGGGTGAGATCAGACCTGCCCCTTGGGAGGAAAATATCGGCACAACACAAGCCCTTGGATTGCTTTGTTCAGAGCAAGAAAAAACAAACATTTTACTTCTTAATTAGCATCCTTCAACCCTCAAACACGCCAAGCAATTATTACTTCTATATGTCACTCAGTCTAATGACTACTTAATAATAAAAGCCATGCTGGTTTGCAGCCTTCAAAGCCAGGAAGCAGATTTTAGAGTTAATCTCCTTTCACAACAAGCTTCAAAACATGTCTGTGTTTATTCTGGGACAAAACCTTTGGGAACGAATAGGCCTGAACAGGGCAAGCAATTTTTTTTTTCTGTATGGGATTTTTTTAATATATTGTTATTAAGGAAAGTGAATAATAGAGCAAAGTGCTTTGAAAGGTGGCAGCAGGTAGGGCTTTGGGTGAGGGAGCCTGGACTGGCTCTGAAAGCAAAAGCCCTTTAGCTGCAGAGTGCTGGCTAAAGGCTGTGCCACCCTCACCCTGCCATGAGGCTCTCTGTCCCCTTCAGCCTTTTGCCATTCACTTCTTCTCATTTGGAGCTGAGCTTCAAGCCCATCAGGCTTGCCCACAAAGCCACCCTCATGGCCACAGCCTCCCTGAGCAGTGTTTGGGGCAGTCGATCGTGGTGCTGGGGTAGTGTAACAGAAGCAAAACTGAGCTTCTGCGAAGCTGCCCTCCTAGCTGCCATGGCCCCGGGGCTGCGAGTCCTTCTTCAGGAATGATGGCCCTAAGCCTGCTTCTTGGTGGCAGGCTGGAGCATCTCCAGGCTACCTGCACCATCCTTTTCCCAGGTCCAGGTAAGCCAGGCTGTCTGAGGCTTGCTGGAGGTCAAGGCTCGCTGCAGCTCCTGCTGGCCCATGGAGATGAGGGTGTGGGGTGAGGGGGACATGTCTCAGTCCCGTCCCAGCATGCAGTCAGGATGTGGGCAGCTGAGCATCCGGAGCCAGAAGTTGAGAAGCTGCCCAGTGCAGAGAGCCACGAGCATCAAAGTGCTCTGATTCACCCCAGGGAGAGGTCTCTTGCCAGTAATTGCATTTTTTTCTTCAAGGACTCCTACGTTCCCTTCCCAGATCTCCATATCCCCATGCCTTGAACAAAACAATCCTTTCCCAGTGTAAGAGGTGATGGGGGAATGGGGAAACTTTGCCCCAAACACTGCAGACATCCAAGTGAGTGAGCTCTGTAATTCATGATGTCTCTGTGAGGCAGGCTCAGAGAGAACGAGAAAAATTCCTTCTCCAGAAAGATGTGGCAACATGAGCAATACGAGGGGAGGAACACTTTGGGAAGACATGGAGCAATTATTAAACATCTGTCTTTCCAAATGAGGAATCAGATGTTCAAAGCTGGCAGATGATTTGAAAAAGAGAAGGAAGTGACTAGAAAAAAAAATGCAGTTGCAGTGAGCAAAAAGATCAGGTCTGAACACGGTACTTCAAGAAGCAGGGCAGGAAAGCCAGAATAGCACAAGCTAGCTTAGGGGAGATGGTTTCCCACATCCCTGGGGAATGAAGAGAGGGTTCAGCCCTAGTTCAGGCTGCCTGCAGTGGTGACATTCCCTCTGGTTCTGGGCCACTCACTGCCGAAGGAGTTTTACCGTGCAAGCCCAGTGCTTTCAGATGGGAACGAGGCACGTAAATACCTTCTCAATTTGGTATCTAATCTCACCAGGTCTTGACACCTCTGCTAAGAATGTGCTGCCTCCATCCCTTAGAAGGTGTGATAGGGATGGAGACTTTCCATTTTGGGGTGCTTGTGTGCTGCATAATGGGTGTCTCCAACAGTTTCTTTGATAGCCTTAATGGGAGGGCTGGAAGTGGGTTAGCAACAGCTGGAACTGACATATTTCCCATTTCTGAGATGTGGCTGAGCTATGGAGAGCTTCCACCCACTGCATGTTGGGTGTCTGGCAGGAGAACAGTAATCACCACGAAAATACCAGCACAGGTGTCACTGTCTCTTGTGAAAAATATGTCCCAATTCTTAGATTTTTCAAGAATGAATTGAAAATATATTAGTGGGTTTCGTTGTAGTGGGGGTTGCCATGACAACTGCTACAGCTACTCAGAAAAATAGGAAGGGCTCACACTGTCACTGGGGCCATCTGTCCCTTCCATGGAGGGTCGTTGTGAAGCCATGTACCAACCTCCCGGAGCCAAATATTCCTTTAAGCCCATGGTGATAAAAGTACTTGGTACAATTTATCAAAATGCTTCTCTGCTGAATCACTGTTTCTTTTCTCTGCACTGACATGATAATTTCCTCTATATTGGTGCAAATTAAATTCTAATGAGGAAGCTTCGCATTTCAATGTGATGGAAAGCTTTTCTTCTCTAACATACATAGAAGCATTGCACCCGTTTTGGAGGGAGGGGAAGGGATTAAATATAGATCAAGGTGCACAAAACAAGAGCACGCTTTCCTTGTCTGTGTCTCTGATGCTGCCCCCCAGCCCTAGAGGTGCAGGAGCCCTTCAGCAGCCTTAGGAAAGGCAGTTTTGCTAAGGTGTCTTATTATTATTTGCCTTGATGCTATGGTATTATGTAGTCTGGGTGGCTGCATGTTCTTTTCTGAGCTGAGACCACAAAACCCTCTGAGGATGGAGGTGGTGAGCAGTTCCTGGAAAGGAGTCTGGACACAGCGGTGGGCAGGGTTGTCACCCTGGGCAGGGGGAACACAGGTGAGTGCAGGCACTTCCCTGCTGTGAAACTGGGGGCTGCTCTTGGGGTATTTTGGGTGGCATGTGGCACCACGGTCCTTGCTATGGTGGTGCTTCCAGCTCCCCCACAACCCACAGGGGAAGAAAAGACTGTTTCCACTGGTGCAATTTGATCCAGAGGATATTTTCTGTTGTGCTTTCTCCATAACACTGCTACAGAGAGGGCACCCCCGTGTCTTAGCAATGGGAACTGTGCTCTTAGCTCACATCCCCATCATACAGTCCATCTGATGGTTGGAGGCCTGAGGATACCTTGGCAGGGGGCAGGGGGCTGTGTCAATGGCTCTCTGCATTCAGGGGAGATCCTTGGCAGGGTATCAGATGGGGGAAATGCAGAGGTGGTGGGGCCTGGGTCTTTCCTGACCCATGGGTCCATACACTATTAATGGTATGGCTAGTTGGGAGGAGAAGAGCTCAAGCATGGAAATCTGTTCTCCACCCAGCAGAAACAGATCCCAGCCCCACAGGAGAAGAACGGGGGGGGGGGGGGGGGGGGAACTTCAAAGGAGACCCCCAGCTGAAGATCAGCAGAGTGATGGCTTTTCATTTGGATCCTCTCTTGAGTGGGGGGTCTTG
Organism: Falco punctatus; assembly: GCF_963210335.1. Lineage (NCBI taxonomy): Eukaryota > Metazoa > Chordata > Aves > Falconiformes > Falconidae > Falco > Falco punctatus. The sequence continues at coordinate 121,225,341 of NC_137582.1, read as the reverse complement.
CTCGAGGCACAGGGAGGGTGGTTGGCTCTAGGTTCAACTCCAAACAACTGATTTCCAGGGTCACTGCATGCTGCTAAATCTTCTTCTGTCACAAATTCCCCATCAGAAGGGGTGGGGGGTCACAAAGCCCAGAGCAACACCTGTGAGCAGAAGGAGGCTAAACCTCTAAATTAACAGAGAGCCCATTCCTAGGGGTTTCTGGGACCCTGCCTGCAGACAGACAAAGTCCATTTGAATTTGACATTCAGTGTAAAGTCAGGAGCCGGCTGAGAGTCGACTCCAACCAAAACTACACTGGTATTAGCTTGACCCCTGTAATGTGAATCTGCTGTGCCCGCGTGACGCTGTGCATCAAAATAATCTCTGACATCTGCTGCAATACAGGGCCAAAGCTACCCTCAGTGTAAACAGCAGGGTTTTATTTGACTCAGTGGCCTTTACTCCAGGGTTGCTTTTGGCCCCAGGAATGTAAGTTGCTGCCTCCACAGTGTTATTTACTTGGATGCCTATCTGTAGTTGTAGCTGAACTTTTTTGGATGGCAACTTGTATCTTATGCTGTGGAAGCTGCTTATATTGAAACTTCACAATGAAACTCAAGCCAAAAATACCAGGCAGAAAGCAAAAGATTACAGGCCCTGGAAGAAGGCGGTCAATCTGAGCCATTGTTTTTCTAGGACTGCTAATTCCAAGTAATCTCAACTGTAAACAAATTTTGCAGTTATCACAGAAAAAAAAAGAAAAGTATGTAATTGAGCTCTATCCCTCCTTGGGATATGTAGCTGCTGGGTTGTCCCAGAAATCTTTTCTTGGAAGGAAATCATGCATTGCTCTGCAGAAGTTGCTTAGAAGTTTCTTGGAAGACCTGGATCTGAGAGTGCTGCAGAGTTCTCAGACCTGTCTGTGTCATGTCCATGTCTCCCCATGCTGGGGAGACTGATATGCCTTTGGCCGAGTGAGGAGCATCACACTCCTCAGAACTGCCCAGGGGCTGTTAAGTCCATGCCCTGTTGTAGGTGTACAAGGCACTTGCCTCTTCATACAATAGAAGCCACCTGATTTCCATGAGACTATCAATCTGTGCTATTTACAGAACACTGTGGCTGATACGGCCATCGGAGCAAGACAAAGTAAAGCTCCACTGCACTAGTATGTGCCGTGACTGCGTGGGTTGAACCTGGCATAGGCATGGGACAACCCTGGGATCACCCTGAGAGCCACAGACAAACCAAATACCACTGAACTGGTATGTGATGTGTTTAGAATGAGCCAGAAACTTCTGCATATCCGGTCTGTAGAAAAGCCAAGCAAACTAATCCAAAAGGAAGGGTGCGGAGAGGAGCAAAGGCAGGGGAACCACAGTGCAAAGACACAAAATGAAACCCTTGGGCCCAGGCAGTGGTGAGTGCAGAGGAAGGAGCCTGGAGGGGTTAGTGCAGGACACTTCCAGAACTCAGCGTCATCCCATTTTATCTTTTGGTAACTGTTTTATCTTTTGGGAATGCCATTTCCAAGATTGCAAACAAGAGCCAAAGGACCCTCCTTGTTATCTCAAGACTCAAGTTCGTCATCCATTAGTTACAGAGGGGTGGAAGGCTTTCTTGTTAGTTTTTCCTCAGTCGTCTTGATTTCCAGGGCAGAAAGCAGAGTCAGGAGATCTGAACATATTGGACCTCCTCTGTGGCCTCATGCACATCATGGTGCAACTTCCCACTAGAAGAATTAATGAAGAGTAATTTTCTTGCCCTGCTGTGCTCAGTCCCAGGAGGGCAATCCCCTGGCTGGGGTGATGCTGACACATTTATCCAAGACGCATTGCTACACGCTCAGCTTCTAACTTGGGAAAAGAAAATGTGCTTTGGCACTCCTCTTGGAAAGGCTTTGGATATGCGCTTCAGGAACAGACCTCTGCACAAGCATGTTCCCTGTATTTCTGGAGGCAAGCTCCCTAAACCTGCGTGCGTGGCTGTTGTAGGAGCAGAGCAATAAACACACTGTTTTTTCACATGAGTACTAAGTGGAGGTGCCAGGCTTGTTCCCTGAGGCCTGGACCCAAACCAACAATGTGGCAGGAGAAGAAGGGCTTTCTTTCCTTATGTGCAGCCAGAGTCTGTGCTGGTGTAAAGCAGAACAGCTCCAGTGAAGGACTAGCACTTATTCACTTGTGAATGTAATGGGGGCTGCAGCAAGGGAAACTCATTTTTGAGAAGCCTGGATCTGCAACAGAGCTTCATCCAACAGGGTGAATGATTTATCTTCTAAAAGATAGAATGGTATAATTTTTTTCTGTTTACCTTTACCAAACAAAGAGCTGAGCTGGTGACTGCTTGAGTCTATTCCTGATCTGTATTTGCTAGAAGCTGCTTAGACTGAATTTTGCAAAGCTGCTAAATAAATCTCTCATGTAAAATGAACAAATTAAGCAAATTTTTAAATTACTCTGCTCAGTTGCTACATTGCCTCTCTTTGTTCTGGGACACCAAAACTTTGCAGCCTGGCCTCTCTAGTACATAGAAAAACAGAAACCCTGTCTCCTTGCTGGCCTAGGGGCACAGGGATAAGATTAGAACAGTAACTGTCCATGTTAATGTGAATTATTGTTTTGTATTTATTTATTCCTTATGTTGCTTGCAACAGCATAATCTTATGGAGTGGCTGTCCAGCTCACACAGCGTGAATGATGAGGGGAGAACAACAACAAATGCATGAACACCATGCAACTCATCACAGAGCGTGTGACACAGGTAGAGTTTGCTTTTCCCATTTTGCCAGCTCCGTGCCCTGAATTTCCTCCTTCAGCCTATGTTTGGGGCCAGTGAGGTTTCCCAGAAGGCCCAGATGCCTTCTTCAGGTCTTCTTGGGCGACCCTTGGTGGTGTTTCACCAGTGCAACCAACCAACATGGCTCTTTCCCCTTTCCTTGGGATTTTGGATGATGTGGGGAACTTTCCTCCGATCCAGGCCCATTGTCAGCAGATGGTAGAAGTGAAAAAAAAGAAAGCAGATCACTTAAGTTTGGTGGTCACCTGGGAGCACCTGCCCTTTCAGCTTGGGCTGTAACTCCTAGGTTGCACACATTAATGGTGTGTCCATTGCTTTCCTTTTCATCAGCAATGCCCACCTTGCTGGGTTTGTTGCTGCAAAGATGCAGTACTTTGTCCCATCCCATTCTCCTTCCTCTTGTCTGTGTAGCTTCTACATTTTTGCTGTCCTGTTGATGCTGCTTTGAGGTCTTTCTCATACACAACCTTTGCTTCATGGGTCAGCCTCTCGGTGACTTTCCATCTGACTCACCAGTTTGCCTTTCTAAATCTCCTAACAATTTCTCCCTCAGTGCACCTCTTATTTTTTTCTGCTGACAATGTTATCTTCTATTTAGCTGTGAAAACTGTCTAGAGTGGTGGCTACGGGAAGGACTGACTCAGGAATGAGCTAGACACAAGGCAGTCTTGTCACTTGGGAGAAAGTATCTTGAAGAGAACTTGGCTCTCTAACTCCTCTGCAGTGGTCCTGCAGTTCCTTAGAGATACTTTTAAAGCATGAGTGAAGATGACTGAATTTAACATGGCAGTGCTGAAGATGCAAGAAAGTTTCAAAATCTGGCTGTTCTCATTCTTAGGGAAATGAGAGTCCAGAAAGCTGATCCCTATGTTATTTTTTAAAGACTATCAGGTGTGATTTTCTTCCATTTGCAAGGAAGAAGCTGCAGACACACGAATGCTCAACTGATAACTCTCTGTCCTCTGGGACAGAAAGTCCCTGCCTGAAGTGCCCAGTCAGGCAAAGACACTGTGAATGGAGGGCTGGATTCCCAAGGTGACTGAGATCTTAAAGAGGAGATTTGTGTCTTGAAATTACCAGGCAGGCAGCTGGGAGAGGTGTTACTGATACACTGGGTGAAGATGCTCCCAAGCCTTCCCTCCACCCCCAGAGCTAAATACACCTGCCTTTTCCTGCATGCATCTAGGAAAGGAAAGAGAACTTGGCACCAAGCAGGGCAGCATCTTAGTGCTATGTATGATTAGCCGGCAAACTGCCCATTTCCTAGTGACCTGCCAACTCAATGGTTTCAGATTGTCTGGAGATGATTAATGATACTGGGAATATATGGAGATTTCAAGGATGTCATTGCTGCTGTTCAGCCTGTAAACAATCTGCAATGGACGTAGATGCGGTTCTGAACCGTATGTTCAACGTGTCCACGGGCAGGAGGCTACAAGAAGAAACCAGAGCTGCCAAAATCCACACTGTTGGTTTGATGTGAAGGGTGATTTAGGGTTACCAATACTTGCAGTGAAGCTACCATCATGCAGGAGGAGCACTCAAATGAGCAAACAAAGACATCATTTTTCATTACGTTAACATTACATTAAACCACAACTTTTGCATTTGCTGAAAAAAACCCCACCCAAATGTTTTCAGGTAGCTTTTTGACACTGAATCTCTGGAAATGGAAACCAAGGCTCACCACCCTGTTCCCAATACCAAGCTTTCTGCCATTACAGCTCCTTTGAAGTGTCAAGAAAAAGGTGAAGAGACACTCAACTTTCAAGGTCTTTTATGTTCATTTTGTGTAAAGTCTTGGCAGAAATTCTTTGCTGACATTCCAAAAACTCAACAGAGCTTCCTTTATGAGGTTTGCTGACTCAAATGAACATTTTCTGCTTACTGGTCTTAAATGGCCACCAGAAGTTTCTGGGAAATATTTTACTTGCCTCAATACATGTGTAAATAGATCCCATGAGATAAAAAAAAATATTAGAGAGTACCACTTCTCCATGAATGAAACCAAAAAAAGTCCATCCTACATAGTCACATGAATTTTATTGGCTTGTGAAAAATTCTTGAGCTGTCTATATCCATATTAACATATATCCCAGTTAAGGACACATAAGGAATTAGAGAACTTCAGAATTTCCTGTTCATACTCCGCTGATAAGAATGTGGTTTTCGAACTTTTACATTTCCAAATAAGGAAAATGTTAATAACAGAAATCTGCGAATTAGCTACTGTTCCCCTAAAGAAGTCTTTTTGTCCGTTTTTTTCCCCAGTCTCTTTGTTTCACAAGGGAAGCATAGCAATTAGTGCTGATTATGTGACTGGTAAATTATCAACTACCAACTTCCATTCTACAATGCACTTGAAAGATACCTTTGATTGTAGAGCCCAGGATCGCAATGCAGGATTTCTGGGGTCCAAAGGCTTGTACAAGGCCATGCTGGACATGAAGGAATCTTTAGCTTTCTGTGAGATTTTCTAATTTTTCTGGATAATAAACAGTGGCTAGTATTACTGAAATTAAGTGTGAAGACATTAACCTTTGTTGTTGTGTAACTATTAGTCTAATAAAGAAGGACTGTCCTAAGATGTACAGTGGCTCACAGATTCCACAAATTTATTTAGATCATACCAAACTGATTTAATTTCCTCTTTGACAGAGCAAGAGAGTGTAAAGAGATAAGGAGGGGCAGTACAAAGTCATTTATCCTGAATTTAGGAAATTTGTATTCCCTCATATGGCATTTTCCTAAGTCAGCTCTGGAAATAAGGTCTAAGGATAAACACTGAAAGGTCCAAAATTGGCTGGGAAACCGTATTAGAGAGATTCAGGGCTCACTGCCAGGCTGGTACTACTGGCACTGGACATGGAGCAGCTCAGCACCATTCAGTGTTCTCCCTAATAGCTGGGGCAGGGCAGGGCAGGGCAGGGCAGGGAAGGGAAGGGAAGGGAAGGGAAGGGAATAGATACCTGCTGTACATGCAATGATACCTGGAAGAAGCTGCAAGCATGTTGAGCTGAGGGTTAAGACTCAAAATTACCTTGGACAGTTGGAAAATATTCTGAAGAAATGTAATGCACGTAGGGCAAGTATAGTCATATTGATAAAGGAAGAAGAACGACCAGGTGGTTCTACAAAACACATGAGATTGTAATGGTTTGCAAACTGAACATGTGGCAGTAATGTTACACTGCTGCCAAAAAAGGGTAGTCTGCAGTTCAGTAAAGATATGGACTGATGGGAAAGAGCAGAGATGAGAACAAGAAGGAACATGGGTTGAGATATCTAAAAATGAGGAGGCTGAGGGAGGTCACAGTAATGATGTCCAATGCACAAAGGACTGCCAGAAACAGAAAGGGTGGAACATGTGCCCCGTGAGCAAGACAGATAGGACAAGACATGACAGGTGCAATCTGCAGAGGGGAAGCTGGGAGTTAAAGTTTAAGGAAATAATCTAATATTGAGGATTTCTGGGCACAGGGAATTGCCTGAGGGGGCTGTGGAAGCCCCATCACCAAAGATTTTGAAGGACAGCATAGACAAAGGTCTCTCACAAATAGATAGTCATAGAGAAGCCCTCCTCTGTCATGAATGAAACATTTCAAGGTCTTCATCAGGCTTATTTCCTTTGGTTGTCTATTAATCCTTGTGTCTGGAAAAACTCAAAGAACATACTTAATAATAGCACTGGAGAGAATTGTTTGTTGGTTTACCTTGTATTTGGTGGATAACAGCAAATCCTGCTTTGTGACAAGGAGATCTTGCCTAGGAGCACAAGGGGCTTGGTGTGTCTGCATTTGCTGATTCAGGCAAGAGCCCAGAGTAAGGATCCTGGTTTCATCCCTGGTTCTCCATGTCCTCCTGCAGGGAAGCTGCAGTTATAGCCAATGGTGTCATTCCCCCAGTCCTGGACTTCACAGCTTTTTTTGCTGTGCAGCCTCAGCCACACATTTCATCCCAGCGAGCCAGGGTACCTCTTGCTGAGCACAAAGGGAGATCTACCAGCTTGGATTTCCCATTAGAAATCCATATTTTTTAAGTATGTCAAGATTCCCGAGCAGCACATGCAGGAATACAAAGAAATGAGTGGGTTTGCAGGCAGGGAGAACCCTGCATGCCAAGAAACCCTTGTGCTCACTGCAGAACAAGCAGTAGGAAGGCACCTGAAATGTAGTCAAGCAAGAACCATGCAAGGCACCCAAGGCTCTCTCAGAAGCATGGACTAGACGTCCCCTTTTCACCTCCTAAAAGCCCCCCCACGTCAGAATACCATTTACACAAAGAAGCAATCAAGACAGCTAAAAGATGCTATCAGTGCCTAGATATCTCATCTGTCTTCATTGCTGGAACAGGCACAGTCCACAGAAGTGCTCCACAGCTTTAGGAAAGGGCATATACAACTAAATTTCCAAGGCCTGATCCGAGTCTCGGTGATGTTAGTGTAAATCAGGGCTATGGAGCTATGAAGACATGAAATGAGATCAGAGCGAGCCCTGGAGCTTTCTCCTGTGCCCAAGATCTATCTCTGGTTTCCTGTCAAACTTCAAGTGAGATCTTGCTAGCAAAGCATACCCTCATTGGCATAATCCCACCATCAGACTTTCTGCTGGAATCAGACAGCCAGTAACTCATTACTTCCAAATCGTTGAATTACTTCTCTCTAATCCAATTAGTCACGTACGCACGGAACTATCCATTCTGCTTTCTCCTACTGGATATTTAAGCAGGCGGCTCTGTGTTCATTTACTGATGTCCAGAGCATTAGCTCTGGAGTGACTGGCAGGCAGCCTGCTTAGGTAAATGCAGACAGACAGAAAAGTTGGTGATGGCACGGTACGGTTACAGGGAAAGCTGCAACATGCAGTATCTTAAAGACTCAGGTGTTTTGTAGTCATTTCCATGCTTTCCCCATTTCGAAGGGTCTTTCTCCTTCATCTTCTAGTTGAGAGGCCAACACTGCCCTTTTGTGCAGCTGAGAAGGCGCCTGCACCTCGTGCTCTCAGCAAGGCAGTGCTGTCAGTGCGGGGTGCATGTGACATGTGGCATGCCAGCATGTGTGCCCAGCTGCTTGTGAGAGGGGAGCCAAAGCCCATAGATCTGGCTGGAAATCAGCCTAACTGTGAGTGCAGCTTGATGGGCCTCTGCTGCTGTGTCTCAATCCTAAGGAAGCTGGGATCACGGAGTGAAGAGGCAGAGTGGGGGTTTCTCCTTCCACCCAGTGCAGCCTCGACAGCAGGGCAGTCCAACCACACTGGGGTGCGATGCAGGGGGTACCCCAGTGCCCAGGCAGGCTGTGATGCTGCAGCAGTGCCTTTACCATGCTGGTTAGTGCATATCTACTTGTGCTACCCCAAGATGCCGCAGAAGCACATCCAAAGCCTGGCCCAGCATCAGGCAGTGGATAGCAAGCCCTTTTCTGTGCCTATGAATGCCCTGCAGCCTTCAGCAAGGGAAGTGTTAGCCTGGGCCAAATTCCAGGCTAAGGAAAATATCCTGCAGTCCATAAATGCCAGATCTGCTGTGTGCACCTGGTGTGGCACAGCCCCAGTACTGCCACGGGGCTGCTCTGGGGAGCTAGCACGAGACACTTCTCACCCATGAGAGGGAGAGGCATTTCTCATGGTCTTTGCTAGGCACCTCACACCTGAGACAACCCCAGACACCAGAAGGCGAAAGAGAAGCAGCACAAGGTACTTTTCCCTACCCAAGTTTTATTATTTTTAACATTACACAGGGCTTTCTCACCCATCCCTGGATCACCTGTGATCTTGTGTAAGCTCCAAACAGACCCCCCCAACTTTGCTAGTGGGTTTAGCAATTTCTGTCTGTTTCACCAGATGCTCCCCATTTCACTGCCTTGTTCCAGCATCTCTGCAGTCATTCTTCTGACCCTCTCCCACATCAAAAGCTCAAAAGGATCCTTCACATGCTGGCAGTGGAGGGAAACAGAGGTGAATGGCTCCCAGCCTGAGCAAGGAGCTGCTGGAAAACCTTCAGGCACAACTGGGATCCTGTGGGTGCTGAAGGTTTACGTGGGTTCAGAAAGTTTACACAGAAATATTCAGAAAATGAAATGCATTTAGGGTTGCTAACTGCAAAGACCCCCACCTCAGCAAATCTCGGAGGCACAAACCAGTGGGGAAATTAATCTGGGGAACCACTTCCCTCTTCTCCCTGTTCCTCCCCCCGCACCAGCACCTACACCTGCCTGCTGTTGCAGGGCATACCCTTGATCTGACCCGCATTGCTTTTCTTGCAATCTGAAGAAAAAACATACCAGTCAGAGAGTTTTTAAGGAGCCAGAGCTGTTCTCAATAGCCACAAGGCTGGTGTATAATGAGCTTTCAGCTTATTGTTACTAAGTGGAAAGGCACAATTAAAGCCCATTAACTACCATGACATCACCAGTTTGGAGGAATGGCCGTGTGCTGGGCAGGAAGGGGGCAGGACGGCCATGCAGTTATCTGCAACAAGGGCTGGGGAAAGGCGGGGCTGGGTGGTGGTTTCTGTGTGTGCAAGGAGCTTGGCGACAGCACATTTCCAAGACTCATCACTTTTCACAAGTGCATTGTGTGCTGGAGACATGCATGGATTCACCAACTCTGACGGCTTGGAGAGGTTGCAATGCCTCTCATTTGTGCTGCAGACACTTCACCCCGTAACTCATGAACCAGATTGCAGAAGACAGAGCAACACAGTGTGTCCCCCTGACACAGCAAGATGGAGCCTGCTGGGTTCCCTTCCCAGGCTGGGCGCAGGAAGCTGGTGCAGGGCAGCACCCAGCTGCTTCGTGTCAGCACAAGCAGCAGCCTCGCTGCTGGCACCCTGCACCGCCGCGGCCCAGTGCGTGCCGTGACTGAGCAGCGGCACAGGGACCCTCTGGGATTTCTTGAACTTTGGCTGTCCTCACTACTCCTGTTAAAGGGAGTTGGGTTTTCTTTTTCCTAAGGTCAGGGCAGGGGGGACAGCACTGCTAGGGGGATGCCGGCAGGGTTGCAGCTGCAGACCGGTGGTGCTCCATCCACAGACTGCTGGAGCTGTTTGCAGTTTTGGAGCTGTCAGGGTTTCTAAGCAGCAGCTTGGGACTGGTCTGAAATAAGACACGCTGCCTGCTGTTGTCCTCAAGGCGTGCAGCCAGCTGCTGCACCAGGGATGGCATTGCAGGGCACGGTCACAGCCCTCCCAAGTGCAACAGGCACACGCACAGCGCTCCTTTGTGGGAGCTGGGGATTGCCTTAAAAAGCCATGTGAGCTGGGGAAAGGGTTTGGACTGGATATTTTAATGGATGAATGCTGAATTCTTCAGTTCATTTGCACTGAGGAGCTGCTCTCTTGGGTCACAGGGTGCACTTTGCATTTTCAAGCTGGTTTTTGCAGCTGTGAAAGGCTTTTCCTTCCTTCCCTTCCTTCCTTCCTTCCTTCCTTCCTTCCTTCCTTCCTTCCTTCCTTCCTTCCTTCCTTCCTTCCTTCCTTCCTTCCTTCCTTCCTTCCTTCCTTCCTTCCTCCCTCCCTCCCTTCCTCCCTTTCTCCCTCCCTCCCTTCTCTTTGTCCTCCCTTCATCAAGTGAAACCCCTTCCGAAGCAGCTCTGGCTCCTGCCTCCAGCAGGACAGCATAAAAGCAGATTACCCTAACAGCTGGGAAGATTTTCTTCTCCACCATGGAAAGATGATACAAGTTTTGCAATCCAGCAAAGCCCGGGGCTGAGGGCAGCAAGCCAAGTCCCATGTAAATCAAAGGGAGTTTCCCCTTCTTTCCATAGGGGCCAAGATTTCACTCCAAGAAATGTTGCAGTTGCTTCCCTGCTGCGGGTGCAAAGGTTCAGAGCCCTGATGAATTTTCATCAGTCTCATGGGAGACTTGCTGCTCCTCTCAGGCTGAAAACAGGCTCTTCCCACACCTCTGCCACCGAGGCTCTGGGTTCAGGAAGGTTCAGTGCCAATGGGGTGGGAACTGGTGTCTGTACTGTCAGGGCCCTGATGGTCTCTGTGCTCCTCCAGGCAGAAATACAGTACTTGTCTTGCAGCAGGAGAATAGGTAGTCTCCCAGATCCTCTCCTGGCATGCGTAAAATTGATGTACTCAATGCAGGGCTGGAGATCTGAGCCTGCCAACTCTTGTTCCTAAATCTAGTTAACCATGTTGCCCTGTTTCAGTAATTAATTACATTCTCAGTTGCTGGAGAGGGGCCTCAGAAACGTTGAGCAGGCATCTTAGTGTTGATTTTTAGATAAGACAGCATAAACCAGCAGAAGATACTTAGGTGGGAATAAAATCACACTGGTCTCAAGAAAAAGGAGTAAGGGACACGTGCTAAATATTTGCCCCCCTCTCCGGCCAGTGGAGTTTGCTGTATGTACCCTTTGCTGCGGGAGCAGAGCCACCAGGTTGTGCATCACATGGGAGATGCCACAGGCTGGGCAGGGCGGAGGAATCCAACTTCCAGCCCTTCAGACACCATCAGCTCCTAGCTGTGAAATGCCTTTTGCTCCTGAAGAATTTCTAAGGTCCCATTCATCACGGAAAAACTTTGCATCATCACCTTTCACAAGGCTGTGTGGATTTTTCACAGGAAAATGGTGTCACTTCTCTTGTCTGCATACGACCCTTCCTACCATAGAGGTGCTGAGCCATGCACAACAAACATGGAAATAGAAGATGTGTTAAACCCCAAATCTGTCCCACTGCAAAGGGATTGTTATCATCCAAGATGTCACTTGCATTTATGGGAAGGCATTCAACAACTCTGGCACAAATGAGTCTCTGTTGTGCAGTGAAGACCATTCATCTTAAAAAGGTCAAAAAAAAGACAAGATTCCTTAAAATTGAATCCTTAGCATATGCATGGAGCCCAAAATTAGAAAACCATACTTCTTGGAAAGCTGAAAAGAAGGTCAGCTTTCCCTAGGGAAGGGTTCCTGTTGCATGTGAATGAAATCAGAAGGAAATGGAGTTATCTGATAGCAAAGCAAGCTTCAGAAAAGCAAAGTTTGTTAGTAAGTGTGCAGGAATGGCAGGACAGATGCATACCCAGCTCTGCTATGGGTGACTTGGAAAGGCTGTTTCACTTCTCTTCTGCCTTTCAGCATGCTCACCTCTCCCAGTAACAGCTACTTTACAGGTGTTACTAGCTGTAAGCAATGCTTGCGAAGGACAGTGAGATTCTAGGATCCAAAGTGCCTGAGGTATGTGAGTGCAGATGGACAAACTCATTTCCTCTGGAGGGGCACCTGAAGGGAAGGGAGTGGAGGAAAGGCAGGAAAGGGTTTGCCTCAAATTTACTGACCTTGAAGAGAGCCCTGAATCACCCCAGAGCTGTGATGGTCTCACATCTTCTGGGTTGGGGCCATCAGTGGGACACATCCCAGCAGATGACCCAATGTGTCACCTCCCCATGCACTCGGCCACATTCATGCATGGACAGCCCCTGTCTTGTTGGACTCCTGTACATGTAGCTGCAATTTCTTTGTCTGTTTTTTCAATTTTGGGCTGGAATAATGGGAGAGGTGGCTGGAATAGTTGGAGAGGTGTCACAAAGCCCTCTGGAGCTGCCTCCACCCAGCATGGTCCCAGTGGCTTATGCCTGCACTGAGGTGTGATGTGAGGCCATATCGGGTTAAAGTCCCTTGGGGATGTTCTTGGTGGTGGTTTGGCCCCATTTACAGTGCTTGTATGGAACAGCTCAAGGAGAAAACTATCCTGCCAGCCATTTCTGGATTTCCTCTTGTAGGCAGCAGGCTGGCTGGCTCTAGAGAGCTAAGGGCAGGGAAGGATGCACGACTGGTGGTCCAGGAGCAAAATGAGGGTGAGACAACATGGAGTGAAATGACACCCCTGGCTCTGGACATGCTGTAAATAAAGCAGTCGTGTCTGAGTCCCCTCCTTGGGCATCTCCTACCAAAACCCTGGTGGCCCCCTGTGATTGCTGCAGCCCCACTCACTGTGCTGGGAGTCCTACAACCTCCTGAGAGCCTTGACTTTCAAGCAGTGCAAACAGCCAGTGAACACCAGATTGCTCAAATTCAAGAAATATTTTATATTTAAGTCCTGTTTTTAAATGGATTATGAAGAGTTAATGATTAAAAGATGTTCTGACCACATTAGACATGTCTGTGTTAGACATGTTTTATGTACTCATCTGAGAACAGCATTAGAGAGCATTTATAGGGAATTTTTGCCCTGTTGGATTCTATCAAAAACACTAACAATTACCCATGTTTATTAACACTTTGTAAATTTATCAACACTTTGTAAAATATCTATAAATGGAACCTTAATATATAGTATAGCCTAGAGCAGCCACCTAAATAAAAAGGCATTCAAAGTCCCAGTCACTTCTGCAAACGTTGGCAGCCATGTCTGTGAGTCTGTGGCATGAGGCCAGATGTTGTCAGGGCAGCTCTGGGTTTTCTCTGATATGTAGCACAAGGCCTGGTGAATGCTGCTTTCTTTCTGAATTTGAAAATACTTCTTTTTTCAGGAGAGGGTTTGAAAACCCAAGTTTTATTCTTTCACCCTGAAGAGAGAATATAATAAAATAGCAAAAGCCTTCCTCACTCTCGCTCACACATTGCTGTTATTGGGTTTAAGTGCACGCACTGTCTTCAGCTCCTTAACTCGGAGCTTCACCCTTGCGCAGGACAAGGTCCCCCCAAAACTGGAGTCGGAGCCCTGCCTGAGCTGGGGCTGCAGGATTGAGCTCAGAGCTAGTTCCCGAAAACACCAGTGAGCTGTAAGAGCTTTGTAAGCTGAGCCCAAGTTATGCAACCACCGAATTGCACGTCAGGCTTCATCTCTTGCAGTTGGCATTTCCTTAACAGTCAAGCTTGAGCCTGCAAAGGTCTGAGCTCTGTGAATACTTCGGCTCCCTTCGCTTCCCTTGAAATCCCAGCCAGGAGCCCTCTTGTGAGCGCAAGCATGCAGGCAGCACTGGGGTCTGTTCACTGGGGCTTCACAAAGCAGCTTATTATCTGTTCCCAAACCACTGTGATTTTAACAGGCTATTCCCCCGGAAAATAGGTGAGAAAGGCTGATTCGAAGGAGGAGCAGCACCATCCTATTGGCAAATAATGTGCCAGATGCTTATCTCTGCTCCTGTTCAAATGTTTACCCTCTTTTTGTTCGTTAACATTTCTTAGTTCAGTTCTGTCCGTCTCCTGATAGTTCAGAGACACTAATTCCATGTATTCAGTAGTGAATTTTCTTTAAAAAAGTCTGGGGGACAGATTGGTTGTGGACAGAAAAGCACCCAGTGGTTATCCAAAGATACATAATTTTTGTGTTTCAATATGAAGCAGAGAATTGCTTCTATTTATAGAGAAAATAGCTCACCATTCCTAAACAGTGTTTTGCAAATTTACATTCCCATGGTGTCTCCTTTCCTGCAAGCATTTCACATGTATTCATCACTATAATTTAGGAACCTGTTGACCCTACACATTTTATTTTCCTTTGCCATCATTTTTCCCCTTTGTTCCAAGAGAATTTCCTGCCAGCGCCTGCAGAGCCCAGCCAGCAACGAACACTTTGGAGTTTTTGCACAGGAATGGCCTTTTCAGACCCAGCTTCTCTCCCCATCTCAGCCATTTCCAGCACCCCTTCCTCACACAGCAGCCAGAGTGCACCACTGCATTAACAATTAATAACAAAGAAGCAGTAAGGAAAAAAATTGCTATAAATTCGCTTTAATTGGATGGGAATGTTGCCAGGTAACGTCCTTCCCATTTTCTATCTGGGCTCTCCATCGCTCAGTGAGGCTCCCCCCACAGTGAGAGCAGCCCTTTTTCCATTAACAGCTCCAGGATGCTCATCTTGGAGGCTTATTCCATCAAGGCCTTTGGTGTCATCTACACATCGAATCAAGGCTGAACCAGTACACCATGCACCCAGAAAAATTCAAGAGCACAGAGCTGAAGCACAGAGAAGGGCTTTATTACTGTGGTAATGCAAAAAAGCATCTGGAAACCTTGAAAGAAACCCAGGCTGGGCTACAGTTACTGCAGCACGAAGCCTCACCGGTTGGAGACTGGCAGATGGTCCATCATCCTGACAGCAGCAGCTCTGCAGGCTGCAGCCGGAGAGCCTGCAATACAAGCCCTGCGAGATGCCGAAAGCTACTTGAGTGATGCAGAGCATCCTGGCTCCCCGCTGAATTCAACAGAGAAGGCGGCACGTGGCTCCAGGCAGCACCAGGCCTGTCCCTGAAAAACCTCGGCGCGTAGTTTTAGGC
Organism: Falco punctatus; assembly: GCF_963210335.1. Classification (NCBI taxonomy): domain Eukaryota; kingdom Metazoa; phylum Chordata; class Aves; order Falconiformes; family Falconidae; genus Falco; species Falco punctatus. The sequence continues at coordinate 121,210,337 of NC_137582.1, read as the reverse complement.
ACGTGAATTGGTCACCACCTGCAGCATGATGGTCAGGACAGCCCACTGACATGATGTGCTGGGGTCCAAACATCTTGGTGCAATTAATCCCAGCACCGTATACAAGCACACAAAAAACCTCATTCCATTGGTGGACAATGTCATATACACACACACAAGCAAATCTCGTCAGTGGATGTTGCAACCAGAACCTCCACCGCCAGAAGCCTTGGTTGCAACCACCAGGGTTACAGAAAAATCCCACCCGTGGCAGTGACTCCTAGCACCCAGCACGGCAGAATGCGAGCGCGGGTTGTGGAACAATTAGCCACCCCGATGGCAGAGGCTCTGCCAGGCTCTGTGGCTTGGGCATGGATCGGCAATCCCAGAACAACACGCCTCAAAATATCATCACTGCTTGAGGGGCGGGGATTAAACGGAGCATGTTTACTCCTCTGAGAAAAGTGGCCCAGGGTCTGCCCCTTGTATCTGGCCCTTCTTTCTTTACTCACTTTGAAGATCCCATCTGTGCAATGGGAGAAATTAGGAGTAATTAGTGCGAGATGAGGGTTGTGGTCACCAAGATCATCATTAGCACTTATTTTGGATGGGAACACAGCCTGAGCAGCTTCTAGAGAATAACTTCACCCATCTTCTGCCTTATTCATTTTCATGTATTTCAACTGTCAGTTCACTGGCATCAAAGGAACAGGATAATTTATGCCCTGGGTATCTGGGCAAGGAGGAATCCAGCACTGAGCATCTCCGCCAGATGATGGGCCAGGGCAAGGTGTTGAATGGCCAGCGGGTTTGTTTTACAGCCTGTTGTCAAAAAATGACCTTTTCCTTCAATAGTACAGACAAAGGGAGAGTAAGGTACAACTCCACCGATGTAATCCTCTGCAGTGGATAACAAGGAGGAAAACAAAAGACATTTCTTGGAAATCTGTTCTTTTACTGATACCAGTAATTGCCCAGTGCAGAATTGCTGGGTTTTTCTTTCTAGTTAGACATTTTCCCTGGGTTATAAATACGTCATAAAAGTGCCAGATCATAAAGTTTACAAGTTATGCGAGGGCCAACTTACTGTATAATTACCTTGTTTTTGCTCTCAGGCATTGCTGTCTTCAACTGTTATTCTGCAAGATCTTGCGGGCAGCAGGACCAGCCAGAAAAATAAAAATAAAAGCAAGAAAAAGGAGGTGTCCTGGTATTCAGTGGCTCCTTTCCGACATAAATACTGCCGGGATCAGGCAGACGTGCTGGAACGCTGCGGGACTCAGGGTCAGAGTGAAAATCCCCTGGTTTTCACATTCATACACCCCAAACCACAAAAGTGCAAGTTTCCCATCTTCAGCTTGAAACCTCAGAGCTCTTGTAGCCAAAAACAGGACAATTGACAAATAGGAACTCCAACCAAGAGCTGCTGCAGAAAGACTGGCCAGGAAAAAAAAAAAAAAAAAAGTGAAACATTTCCAAATAGAGAAATGTGCAAAAGCTTCGCTGCTGAAGACAAGGATAATATTTGCTATGTTATCCTAACCAAATATGCCACTCAGCACTCTCTCCTTTATCACAGTTATTTTAGTGGTGTTGAGCCAGGGTCAAAACAAAGTCAAAAATTCACAATTTTGCTTTCCAGACAAGGCTGTTTTCCCAATGAAATACAGCCTTCACTAAATGTGTCTTGCTACAGACCACCCTTAATGCAGAGGCATCATTAGATACAGCATCTGCTGTTCACTTCTCAATTTTTCATCCTTGCTGTCTTTTTAATAATTTCTATTTGTAATTAGCTATTTTATAAAATAAATGGAATCCCACCTCTTAACAGGAATCCCACTGGAAATTTCAGGCACAACTGCTACATTTTGGTAAACTTTTAATAGGCAGAGCTCTACAATCAGGAGCTCTGAGCAGTTTTAGCCATGAGGATGCCACCAGCTCTGTCACTAATAAATTGTATGAGGCCGGGCATAAGTACAGCCTTTTATGCAGTATAATGGGTTGCATCTATATGAAGAATAGCATTGCATGGAGAGGCATAAAAGATCTTCACAGTGCTATTAAATAACAAAATGACCATGAAATCAAAATCAAGCACAGCATCTTAGAGCCTGATGCAGGATCTGTTAAAACCAAGAGAAGCTCTTAATTAAGGACAGTGGATGGGGACACTGCTCCTGCAACCCACCTCAGCAGCGCACCAAGGAAATGCTTAATTTTATGAACAAGTTTATCCTTAGGTGGGACATCGGGACATGTTTAAACATCTCTGCAGCAGACAAATGTATTTAAGCACAGGCTTAAGTCCTCTGCTAAACTGGGGCCTTGGAATGATGTTTCTGGGCTAAGTAGTATGTTGGTCTTGCAAAACAGCAGGATCCTTTTGATGTCTCCATGTCCTCCAAAGGCACCCCACGGTGGAGAGATTCTATTAGATTTGACATGTTAGAACTGTTATGGGGCTGAAGAAGCTTGTTTTTGGTCTTAATGAGACCTTTTAAATGAAAAGCAAATGTTTAGTTTCACATTTTATGTCACAGAACTGCTTTGAGTCTGGAAAGAGACCCGTGAATCATAATTTTAGAGTTGCAGAATAGGATTTCATACTTCCCAACTGAACTTTTAGAGCTCTCCAGTGTAAGAAAATACTGCTATTTTTATTTACACTTTAAAATAATAGCGAGGGTCTTGGGAATGAAGACATTTTTCAATAACATTTTTAGAGCTCTATTTGCAAATGTGCAGCTTCCACAAATCAATTTCACAGCCTCCGTTCTGCAGTGCAGATCCTAATGGGAGACACAAAATGAGTCCCCTTTGATCCATGTCTGAATGATCATCTCCCAGAGATGCGGGGCCCACATCCTCGGTGCCCTCCCCCCTTGTTTTGTTAACACATTTTGGGTCTGTAAAGTTTTTAAGGTCATGGAAGTTAGTCGTTAATCATTTTGGCTTTGTATCCCTGTTCTTCCTGATTTGGGCTGGTTCATGAGCGAGGAATGGCACACAGAGTCCATCCAGCAGCCCCGGCTAAATAAAGCTCCCATGGAGCTAGAGCGGATCCCCAGGAGCAGCAGTGATTTGCATTGAACGGCGCCTTTGGGCAAATGGGCTTTTGAACTGGAAACTGCCCTTGCCTCCTTTGTTAGAGGCTTTATCCATTTTTTTTTTTTTTTTCTGTTGGTGGGATATTCATTTTTTCAGACAGGGAAGTGCTGAGGGTGATGATCCAGGGAAGTGGTGGGGGAGGTGGGCGTCTTGTGGACCTGTCTTCCTTCTCCTACTAAGCCGGTGGCACATTTTCTGAGCAGAACAAAGTCCATGGAAGTGAAGAGCTGAGATTTGGGAAGGACATTAATGATGAGGAGCAGGAAGACCAGGTTAGGGCACCGTCCCCCTTCTGTCCCCACAGCGATGACCCCAAGTTTCCTGGTGCCACAAAAGCCACCTTTGGAGATACTGAGGTAGATTCCTCAGGAGGGAAATGTTGGAAACACTCAAATATTTAAGTCAACCGAAGCAGAAGAGGCTCCACTTAAGTTTTCACAATCTGAAAAAACATGGCAGTTTCAAAATAAAAGAGAGATTAAATAAATATTATGTAACCTATTAATATTTATGTTATAGCCCTGCTGCTTCTTTGCTTAACAACAAACACTTCATTCTCTTCACCATATGGAATCACAGAAACAAAGAAGTTGATTTATATTGTTCAGAATTGGACTTGCGCCTTACTTCTGCTGGATACTGTAGGGAATCGTCTCTTGACTGTATATGCATTTTCATCCAGGGGAAAATATAACCTGATCTCTAGTAAATACCCAAATGAATGGAAAATCTTCTAGAAGATTTAAGATGTTATAGGGTTGGTTGTTTTTTTTTTAAACTTGTAAATAGAGACAACTTAAACTGCTCTTAAAGCTGCTTTACAACAATTAAGAAAGAAATTTTAAGAGACCACAGTTCCAGGATGTCAGCCTTAGCACTTTAAATAAAATTAATAAGTCTCACAATTACAGACGTCTTCCTGCTTGAAAAGCAAGTGCAAGCCACTCATCATTCTGAAACCCATTAGCTGAGACGATTAAGGGACTTTTCATCCCGGCACAGCGGGGCTGTAGCACCCTAATTCAGATAGTAAACCTTTGTTTTACACCCTCAGTGGCACTGCAGGAATATTTGAAGCTGTCCTCCTAATTAACTGTAAATTATCTTGATCAATGACCAAACTTATGTTCTCGTCTCTGTGTGTCCTTACAGGTTAAGGTGCCGCTTCAGCCTGACATTTCCCCTTGCATCACTTCCAGGGTTCAGTGCAGGGAAGTGAGGCTGGGGGCTCCTGGGGCTCAAAAGTTGGCTGTGTGAAATTACATAAAACCTGTTTTCCTGTAAATCTTTCACATAGAGGAAAGCAGAGCTCCCCTAAGATCAGAAAAGCGCACTTTTTTATTTATTTATTTTTTTTTTAATGCTGTCTCTGACTTCTTGTTTCTATCCTGGAATAGAAGCAAACAGATTAATGACTTGGATGACATCATTTCCCATCATATATGATCTGTTGTAGGTTAAAGTATTCATTAAATAGATAATTCAGGCACCATGGATTTGACAGTGCCATTTTAGGAGCAAAGACATTGTGGTCCCTGTGTTGTTCATACACATGCAAGTGAAATAAATGCAGAACTTCACATAATGGAATGATATCACAACATTTTTGTCTCTATCTCCTCTTCCAAAAAGGCAAATGCATAACAAAATACACATTTTTCATATACGCTGTGGTTGTGTATTTGTACAGTATGATTACTGTACAGGAGTACAACTGTTATGAAGATGTATGTTTTCTCTCCTGCAACAATTCAGCCTAAAACATAAAACTGCAATTGCATGGTATAGATGCTAAAAATACGGCAAAAATACTCTTATTAAAGATGATGCACCATCTGGGAGGAGGCAAAGCAAATGTACCTTAGATCCTGGAAACTTCCAGCACCCTGAACACTCAAAGAGCACTTAGTGGGTGCTAAGCGACTAACCCTGCCACCCCCCGGGGGGCATTAGCAGGCCATTTATTCAGAGGATGGCTCAGTTCTCCCCTCCCTTGCCAGGAGGAGGATTAGAATCAGTCCCAAAAAATGAGATGAATAGGCGGAAGGTGGACCCTCGGTGGGGCAGGGAGGAGATACAAAAGCTCAGGCTCATAGTTGTGTCGGGCTTGCTTAGCCCCACTGGCTCCAGGGAGGCTGGGGAAAGCTGCCTTTTGAAAAAAATTATGTTCATTCTGCACAATTGGAAAATATTTCCATTAAGTGATGCCACTTTAAATGTGGCATTTCCTTCGGGAAATGATGTCTTCCTCCATCTCAGGGGCTCTGCACATACACTCCAGCGTGTGATTAACAACGGCAAATGAATGCCAGCACGCAGAAAGGCAGGAGAAAGGTTGCAGGTGAAATACTGGTTCCACTGATTTCCACTCCACCCAGCGATTGTCCAACAGCAATGACTTGTGGCCTAAGATTGCAAGATTTTAATGTAACAATATCAAGATTTCTTAATGCGTGGATTATGTGTAACCCATCTCCCAGCTGGAGCAAATGCAGAGCTGCTCAAAGGTGCACATGGGACACAGGAGCCTCTGTGGCATGGGAGCACCGCACCGACTGGAATGGGACCTCCATTGGGAGAGGATTTGCTGTGGGCAGAGCTGCCTGCGTGGTCCAAGACCTAGCTCCACACGAGTGATCCTGCTGCGCAGAGAAGCTCCATCCCAAATCCCAGATGGCTTGCTCATACTTTCTCCACAGAGAATAAAGACCATGAGGTTTGCTGTGTGGCGGATGGTCCCTGAGGTTTCAGGGCCATGAGCAGGTGGTGAGGAGAGATTCAGCTGCAAAGATTAACCTTTAGCCCATGAAAGAGAAGGAAGGTGCAGTGAAGCTGGAGCGCATCGCTGTGACTGTCCTGGTGCAGAGTGTCAATGGGTAAAGTCACGTTTGCATGGCTTCTGTGGAGCCCTGACTGGGAGGAGGATGCGTGGCCTGGACTAATATTTCAGAAATGATTGATAAAATCAATTACTGATATCTTAAAACTGAACATTACGCTGCTCATTTCATAGTGTTTCCCAAAAATCTTATTTTCCCACCTAACCTTTATGTGTGAACAAATACATGTGAACATAGGTGAGATGCCACTGTTTTTTTTGCAGTCATTGGGTGTAACTGGAGAGGAGTGTGAAGCTGCAAATTTTAATGAAGGGAGCCACGGGGAATTTCCCCACTTGTGATGTGATGAAAAAACAAAACAGAGGATCCCTGGGCTAGAGTCAGGCTGGGCTAATTAATGTGCAACAGATGAGAGTGAACTGAATTTAGTTTATTTTCTTGCTCCTGCTCCCACAGACCTTGTTGCAGCAGTTTTCTGGTGGCCTGGGTGGTACCTTCCATGCCGTGTGCCTTGGGCCAGCATCTCTGCAGGGGCACTTTTTAAATGTCACTTGTGCTATGTGAACAACATGTTAATTTAAAAGCAGTGCATGGTAAAACCACCACAGTGCTCTGCAGGTCAAGCCTGGGGAAGCAATGGTGAGGTGCTGCAGCACAAGTGCAAAAAGGCAGAGAAAAGCCACTGCACCAGCATGGCCAGGGTCTGCTGGACATGCAGACAAGAAGGAAACATTTCACACCAGATTTGAATCGCCTGGTTTCCTTGCGTCCATGTACCACTACTTGTGCCCTGAAGATTTGATTTAGCCCTGCAGCCATTCTGCTGCTCTCAGGGGAGCAGGAGAGCGCAACCCATGCTCCTCCCCACGTAGCCTTTTCCCATGAGACAGAAAGACAGGGTTATCCACACTCCACCCAAGCACCAAACTCCCTGGGACAGCCCAGGGCAGAGCCCTGGCAGAGTTCCTGCACTGGTACAGATGGGACCGGGACAGCATGAATGTGCACAGGACTGCTGGGCACAGCCCTCCCACTGCAATGCGGTGTTGCACACTGCTGCTGTGATTTGCTCAACATCTGCCAGGGCAGGGGAGAGCATCTGATGGGTTCATTAATGTTTCAGGTTATGTTACAGTGGGTAAAAATTTGCATTCAAGAAATGTTTTTGATCATTTGCCCTATTGGCTGCTGAAGAGATCTTACCCCCGACAAAAGTTCAACAAACCTCTGTAACACTACATGTATCCCATAAACACAGCAAAATGCTGTTTCTGAAAGTCTTGGCACAGTCCCTTGGAGGAGCATACCGATCTTGTGTTTCGCAAAAATCCATACACAGGCTAATGAAATCCTGTTGCAACTCACAACAAAATCGTATTTCAGCCGTGGTGTCGCGCAGAAGCATGAGGCAACCCTTACCCGGTGACTCCCATCCCTGCTGGTTTCAGAAGTGTCTTCCCTACCCGTCTGCAGTATCCTCAATGTCTCTGTAGAGTATAGCAGCTATTCTTTTATTTCCATTATTATTAATAATAATTTTTGCAGCAGCGTTTTCTTTAGAGCATTATTATAAGCGATGTCCTAACAGAGATGTCCAACTCCTTTACTTAAGTATATTTACAGTGACAGGGCTCTCAGCTTACTTTATCCTCTAACAGTTTGAAGGAGGCTGAGCTATTACTGCATCCATTTCTCTAAAATAAACAGGGAACTTCTGGCTGTTCTGTTCACCTTCACTCTTGAGGAGTTACTGTAGCACTTGCAGCAGCGCCACAAATTTATAGGGCAGACTAACATCATAAAACAATCCGGAATAAGTTCATCTTTGAATGGGTTTCAGACCACAAGAATTTTGAAGTCTTTCTGTGCTAGGGGCTCAGACAGATACCAGGGTTGGTGTTTTTTTAAAAAAGCTTGTTCAGAATTAAAGATGTTTTTATGCCAATTTAAATAGGGAGTTGAAGATAAAGTTCCAGCCAAAATATGCTACGTCTCTGTATTCCCCAAAATAGGTTGGTTATTCTAACTGAAAAGGCTACGTGTTAAACAGGACAGACTTGTGCGGAGAATATTTTCCCTGTACCAGACTAAACATCTAAATACAGTGGGATTGTTTCTATACAAATTCCTGTTCAAGATGAATGTTAAGTGAAAAGATAAGTCTTATAGTGCACCAGAGGGTAAAGTGCAATCAGAATTTAACCACTGTAAGGAAGAATGTATTAGAATTATTATTTTGGGTGTGTATATTAGTAAAATGTTACTTTGCTTTAGAGATGGTTTTCCAGAGATACTACAAATTTTTATCAGGAGCTTCATCACTTCAGGAAAAATACATTAGAGCCATGTATTCAGCGCTTATGGTTTTTTGCCCCCTGGTTCATATTCAGGTAACACCAACTGGGGAAACAATGGCAATGGAACACCTTGGAGAGAAGTTACAGATGTAGAAGAAGACACACTTATAGCTCAGTGTGAAAAAGAAAAAATCATGGTAAAGAAAAAAAAAAAAAAGAAATCTTATCATTCTGGTTCTCTACCTCTGTGGTTTGTGGGCTGAATTATACCGGTGGCTTTTGCCCAAGACCAGAGGCATCGCTGTCCCTGCCCACAGCAGGACCTCCATGCTGGGGCAGGGGGATGTGTGCCCTGGGCAGCCGAGGGGCTGTTTCTACCTCAGTCAGAGGCAGCTCTAAAAGCTGCACGGGGGCTGCCGGGGGTTGCAGGCAGGTGCACAGGTGCCTCTTGATCCCAGGGGCCCTTCCTGGCTGGTGCTTCGTATTGCACCCTCACCCGCAGGGGGTGTTCACACCGAGACATCTACGCCCTTCAGAGCCTTTCTTCCCGAACCTAGGTCCCGACAAGGAACACCAGCTTCATTCTCTGGCTGCTTCGTGGCGAGTGGGCTGCGAGAAGGGAGGTGCTGCTGCCTATTCCCTACGGCTTCCGACTGCTGCTGGATGGGTGAGGAGGACTTTGCTGCTACACTCCTGTCCCAGCCCCTTCTGCTTCGCCTAATCATGAGCTTTAAAGATTGAATGATGCCAAGAAGCTTGTGCAAACATGGTTGTGACCCCTGCGTTGAAGCTGGATGGATCCTGGGGGAGGCTTTCTGCCCTCACGGGACTCGCCAAAGCTGTGGCGGGTTGTGGCAGAGCTGCTGGATGTCCCAGGAGACTTGGGGTAGCGTTGCATTTGGGGCGGCGAGGCAGGTCTCGAGGTCCCAAGCCAAAGCTTTAGCTGCTTTGCTGCCGGTGGCACAGCTTTGCTCTCATCCCACCTGGCTTCAGGTGTCTCCATAAGCCAAGTGTTCACATTTTCTTGCGGGAGGAAAGGGTGTGAAGGTTTTTCACAACCCTTTTCCGAGAAAACAAAGCTTTCACTGTTCCCTCTGCCCTCAACAACTCTTGGAGTTGTTTATCACTGGGCTGAGAGAAGTTAGGAAGCACTTCCAAGGGTATTTTGCTAGGGCACGTCTCATGGAGCCAGAGGTGGAGCAGAGGCTGCTTGGATGCCTGGCGAGGGTGGGTGCTTTTGGTTTGATCTCGCAGGGTTAGTGCTGGAGAAGGCTGCTGGACAGCTGGTTTTGCTGGCTTCCCTGCTGTGGGGGTGTGCATGAAGGTTCATTGCGATAATTTTGCTTGTTGTGGAGTTTTGGGGGCTGAGGGAAATGTTTTCTGCCAGCCAAACTTTTTTTTTTCTTTAATAAACAGCATTTCTCCCCAAGCAATGCATTAATAAACAAGCCAGCTACAGGGCAGGAAGAGGAGCAGCAAAGGCAGCTTTCAAATTATGTTTGTTTTGTCAAAGAAAACCCTTCTCGTCCTCAAAATAAGGAATAAAATGAAAACCATATATTTAGATTGTGGTGCAGATACTTTTCATGATCTGGGGCCAAAAGAACAAAACATCAGCTTGACTCTTCACAAGTTGATTCAAATTTTATCTCTTGTAAAGTTAGCTCCCCTGTTAAAAAAACCAAACCAAAACAAAACAAAAAGGGATGTTTCTAAACAGTATAAACAAAACCGAAACCTATCTGGCTCCTGTTGCCAACATAAAGACTACCTGACAGTAGATGGAGAGTTAAATAGGTTTACCTCTAATAATCTGTAGTGTTCTATTTTTGGTTCTCTTTCAAAAAATTTTTTTAAAATTTTTTTTTTAAATGTCATAGTACTCTGACCAGACAACTAACACTGGATATTACTTCATATGCAAACATTGCATGCAAAAAATGGGGAGTTATTTGTGTATGAAACACAAGTTTTTCACTTCTACACTTTTTGACTTGTGACTATCCAAAGTATGTGACCTTAGTGTTTCATTAACGCTTTTTTTGCATTTATTGCCTACTGCTCGTTAAAAATGCTATTAAAGTGGAACTGTAATGGAAGTGTTAAAACCCGATTCTTGGAAACTCCGTGTGCTATTTCATTCCAGTAATACCATGGTCAGAAAGTATTTTGACTACGTGTGAGTGCAGGATTTCTCCCCCTGTTTATGGTTGGGATTCTCAGACTTACAAAATGGAATGGACCCTTCCTGGGGTGCTGGGCTTCATCTGCGTGTGTGCCCGTGCTCCCAGCCCTGCCCTGTTGGAGCTGCAGCGCTTGCCCTCGTTTGTTGCTGTCCTGGAGGCAGCACAGGGGCATCGGACCCGCTCGCACTGCCCGGCACAAGTGGTCTGGTGTCGTGACTTTTAGCCACTGGATCTGATGTGTCCTGGTAACCCAGAAATGAAAGGCTCCTCAGCTAGTTCTCTAGGAGGTAGATCTTGCTTTTGCTGTGTGTTTATTGAATTTGTTCTCTGGCTGGGAAGCTGAACAAGCCTGCATGTGTGTATTTTGCAGCCATAGCCTGGCGGAGAGGGTCCCGCTGCTGAGGTTACCACCAATTCCCTACCCTGGAGCGTGGTGCTGGTGTGATCCGGCACCACCTGGGACTCCTGAGTGAAGATGCAGCAGCAGCTCAACAAGTTCATTAGACTTTTTGGCAAATCAGTTGAGCTGCTCGTAGGAAACCTCTGTGCCTGCTCCTGCTCTTTGTGGAGTGAGTTTTGCATTTTTCTCATCTGTGAACATTATAAAAAACCCCGATTCATGGCTCAGGTGCTTTCCTCCAAATCCATTTGGAGGCAAACCAGACAAACATAAATCAATAATTTCTCTCAAGGAAATTTAAAGGACTGATTTAATGACTTTGCAAGTCTACAGGGCCATGTGCTGAGCTAGGCTGGCCACCCAAGGGACATCAGGTCTACTCAAGGAATTGCAAGTGCAATCTACTGCTGTGCTTCCATTAATTGTGTTTTGGAAGGGCTGTTCCCCGCAAAAAATGCTTCCTTTTTGTTCAAGCTTGGGTATTAGTTTTTGGTAGCCCCAGATATGGGTAGATGAAATAAGTATTTTTGCTGTGGGCATACTGAATATTTGCAGCTGCTTGTGAACTGCACTGCCCAAGACTGAGCTGAGCAGCTCTGGCCCGAAGGAGAGAGTGTGTAGATGTAAATGCAAATAAAAGCAATCAGATCAGCTTTGCTTCTCCTCTGCCAGGTTGGGGCAATTGTATGTTCTTGTAAGAAGTCTCCCCCTGAGCAGAAACAGCATGCATCTTCAGGTAGGAGAGTGAATGTGCACAGTGGGATTCACTATGTGAAAAGGTGTTGTATTACAGAGGAATAAAAAAATACTGGTTTAGTGTGAGTTTGACCTCCTTCTTATAAAAGAAATCACGGGTGTTATAGGAGAAGGCAGCAGCCTTTTTAATATGCTTCTAGAAACCAGTGAGGTGACAACACATGTCTGAAGTACCAAAACATTCACTTCAATTTTCACCATCTTTCCAGAGATACAGAAGTTAAACATATCCCTTACCTCAAATGACCTTTGCAGGAGGCTGAATCATTTGCATTTTGATGCACTGGCATTTTCTAAACCAAAGAGACATAAGAATTTTTATCACCTTCAACAACTGTGTTGCCAGGGGCAACGCTCATAAATCTGCTTACCAGCATCAATCTCTGCATGCAGCAGAGGGCGGTGTTTGTGTGTGAAAAATGCATATTTATAGAAAAATTATAAAACCTCTCTTGAACCTCGGGCAAAATTTGGGGTCTGAGTCTCTCATTACTGCTAATAGCCATGGCAACAGTATTAATCAAATGCACATGTTAATCTGTTTGCAGATTCCCTCCCATCTGACTGTGTGTTATTGGGAAAATGCTGGTAGTGTATTTTAACTTGGATTGGATAATCCTTGTCCCAGAGGACTTGCGATTTAAAAATATACCTCCTGATGCATTGCTGCTGTCCTCCTTGATAACACAGCCTTCCCTGGCTCTAATTCCTAGGATACTGTCTGCTCTGTTCTGAAAGGAAAACTACACAAGGAAAAATAGCCCATTAAATAGTTGCTAGGGTTGTTTAGATGAGAAAATCGAAACAGTGAAACTCTTGACATTTCCTCAGCTGAACTTTTCCAGTGCAGGCCATCCAGCTTCAACCTAGTGTTCACTTGTGCTCTGTTAATGGTGCTACTGGCTTTCTATTAGCGTAGGCAAAGTTATTTAATTTTTCATGTCCATTTTAGAGCAGGAATGAGACAGCCGTGCTGTGTTCTGTGGGAATCCCTGAGTCCTGCTCTGGCTTTTCCTAATCTTTGGAGAGACCTCCAGGACCTGTTGTCTGGTCTTGCACTTCCACCACCTTTATAAGGATGAGGCTGAGGGTTCCTGATGTTTTAAGGCATTTCTTGTGGAGGAACCCAGAGTGATGCCCACCAAGGGTTGGTGGGTGCTGCAGCAGCTCGCTGTCGGTGGGCATTTCTCAATCAGAGGCTGCTGGGAGCCTGGGAAGGGAGGTAGAAGCCAGACTGTTAAATTTTATGTTTCTGCATTTAAGAGGAAACTCTTTGACAAATCAGACAAGAAAATGACATGTTGCAAGAAATAGTGGAGCTGCTGGTAGGCTGGTGGTGTCCCTATTTAACTTCTTAGCACTTTTTTTTTTTTTTTTGGCTGTGTTTTGTAAGAGGAAAAAAAATTGTCCTGCTTCTGACAGAGGAAAACAGGAGTGAGCTGCCCTGCAGACAGATGCTTGTACAAATCTCCCCTCATCACAGAGTCACTTCGGGCTATGTTTTATGGAGACTTAATTACATGAAATAGCTTATTAAGAGGAAAGGCTCAACCTCCACCTGATATCTTGCTTTCAGACTGTGCTTCAGCTGGGGAACTGAAAAGGACCGATGGGTAGGAATTAGTCTGGCTTTTGTAGCATTGTTTCAGCACAGACCTTGCCCCTCTTATAGACCCATGTCAATGTGACTGGTCCCTGAGTGACAGGACTGGAGCACAAAGAAGTTTTGCCTTGTGGCTACATGCAGTAAACTCAGTAGTTAGCTGTGACCTACAACAGCAACGTGAGCTCACTATCTATTTTTTGTTGAGTAAACATCTCTAGTAACTTCATTATGTTAAGCAGGAACCCTTATAGTTATGTGGTGTTTTGGTTTTAAATAAACTTACTTGAATGAAAGGGTAGAAGGTGGTGGGGTGATAAAAAGGGTGCCATGAAAACAAAAACCTTCCTAGAATAAGGAGAGGAAAAACCATAATGGAGAAAGAGAATAAAACCAGTAGCTGAAGTGCTGAATGGTCTATGAATAGCAATAAAGTCAGATTGGGGAGTCGAGTACCAAACGTGCTTTCACTGCTGCTGACAATTAACCTCTTGCAGTGTCCCTGGCTATGGAAGGAACTTCATGATACACTGAACAAGCCTCTCGCCTATAAATACACACTGTCTTAACAGGCTGCAGTGTCCAAAGTGGTGTGGTCTGGCTGTCAGGACATCAGGTGTCAATGCAGCCCTGAGGCAGGAGCCTGGTTTTTATTCTGGTACCGTCTGGGCTCTGAGAGAGGGAAGAGACATCAGCACCACAGGCATCAGAGCCCAAGGATGTGGAAGTGGGTCCCGTGGCAGTAAAAGCTGCTGAAAGCAAAGGCAGACCCTGCTCTTTTTCCAGAAAGGTCTGCAAATGCACGTGTATATGGAGAGGGTCAGGTTTTCTTTCTGGCCTGATTTTGTGCTGTTTTTGGGGAAAAGGGAGCACAGCTCAGCCACTGGTCTGGGTGAACAGATTATTCTGATTTAGGTTCAGACTCCTGCACAGGAAATTCAAGGTGCGAGGGGCAGGGACACAGAGAGACTCAAATTATTCCTGGGTATTAAGTTTTCCCCTTAACAAGCAACATGTAGCATCTGCTGTTACAACCACCTGAAGGTGGGTGTCAGATTAGTGGGGAGGTTTCTCAGGGCCAGCTGAGGTCACTCAGCATCATATGGCTGTGGGAAGCAGCCTGCTCTGCCTTATCCACCCAGCAGCACTGCAGCTATAACAGGCTATGCACTTTAATATGTATTTATGACTTTTTTTTTTTTCAATAACTGTACCTTCAAGGAAGTTATTTTATATATTCAGATCTGCTGTCAGGTGCAGTGGCTTGGTCCCGGGGCACAGTAACTGCAGGATTGGGCCGCTGTCCCTGCTGAGGTCTCGGCTGAAGGCCGGTGAGATGTGGTTTTCCCCTGATGTATTCCCAGCTCCGTGTCCAAAGCGTGGCTTATGTGACACTGCAAGGAGCGACGCACAGTGTGACAGTCCTCCAGGTCTGTCCCCAGAGGAGAGGTGTCTTTGAGCTTTTCTCTGTCACCTGTTCTTTTCTCAGGGCACTTCTGTCACGAAATGACTAAGGAGCCATCAGCTGACAGTGAATTTCAGCGGTCATGTTAAATGTGGTTGTATTCCCTAAGGGTCTCTGATGTCCCTTAACGGAAAAAAAAAATTATCCCAGGTGGCTCTTGCTGTCTGTGAGCACAAACTTGGGCTGAATGACCTGAGAAGAACAGTACCCCCACTACCCCAGTGCCTTGCTCCACAGGACCGCCTCTGAAGGTCAGGATAGAGATGTGCTTGTAGGAGACCCAGGATGAAACTTTCCCTGTAGCTGGCTATGAATGTTACTGGAACCCTCGCAGATCGTGCCTTAATCATGTTCATTTACTGATGACTTCTTTCTAAAATGCTTTTGAACAAGTGAGGAAGCGATAAGCGATGCTTGGATTTTC
The DNA here is from genome assembly GCF_963210335.1 of Falco punctatus. Lineage (NCBI taxonomy): Eukaryota > Metazoa > Chordata > Aves > Falconiformes > Falconidae > Falco > Falco punctatus. The sequence goes on along the minus strand of NC_137582.1, from coordinate 121,195,273 downwards.
CCTTCTTACGGTCATGCAGACTTCCACAAAACTGCTCAAGGACCCCAATTTTTTTTTATTTTTTTTTTTTCATAATGCAAAGTGTAAAGCAATTTTATTTAAGTGTAGTTACTTACAGAAACTTGGCAAAATCATGAAAGCAGTGTGCATATTGAGAAAGGATATGAAGTGTTATTGGAAACTCCTAGGGAAAAAACATGAGTTAATTTTACAAGTCACAGGTGGCACATTTTATTAATGGATGTCATAATCTCTGAATAACTCATAGAAATTCTAAAACAATTGCTGCACTTCACAGATGCTTAAAAGGCTGTAATTTCTTCCACTTTGCCAACCTGTGATAAGGAAGGAGCATTTTAGAAACTACCAAATGCGACTTGTGTGAACCAGCTGAGGCTTTTGGTGAGAATCTTTAACCAAATGGCCTTTAGTTCATGTAAATTAACTGAAAACCATTTTTGACAGATCATTTAGGTTTCTTTCTCTTATTGAATGGCCAAGATATAATAGGGACTTAATCTTCAAGCTGACCCTCCTGAACCATAGAGCAAAATATCTCCTATATGAGGGGGCAGGCTGAATAGGTTCAGCTCCATCGAGAGCGAGCTGCCGAGGCAGGATGGTCTGTTTTCTGTAATTTTAAGGAATATATTTCAAAGCTGCCTGACGTTTCACAGAGTCTGGAGGTTCTGGAGGTGTGTGAGAGCCATTTCCCCTGTGAACCCTCCAGTGCCTGTCGGGATGTGAGTTCATCCCATTCCTGTACAAGGTCTCTCCCCCAGGTATTTGCCCATTGCATGTTGGAAGAGGAGGAAAACAATTCCCTTTACCCTCCAGTCAACTTTGTTGGGATTAGTCAATCAGTTTAAAAGCCATGGGGAAGGGAGAGCCGTGCAGGTGAATGATCACGCCAACCCACGGAGCATCTTCCCCTTGCTCCCTTCAGAAACATTTTCTGCCATCATGCTAAAATACCAAAACAAAATTCACAGAGGTGCAATGCAAAGATGATTTGAAAGTTACAGTTACCACCAGTACATAAACCTTCATCAGTTTTATTTTTGGTTTGTTTTTTGTTTGATTTTTTTTTTGGTTGGTTGGTTGGTTGTTTTCGTTTAAGGTGGGGCTTTATTTGTTTTGTTTTGGGTTGGTTATTTTTTTTTAAATAAACAAATGAAACATTGTAGCTAGCTTTCATTATCAGGGTTAGACATGATGGTGTAAAAAGGAACCTCTGTGTGCCCAGAGTGCCAAGCTCCGAATGGATGAGATGGGCACCAAGCAGCTGTAAGAAGCGACACCTTGAGCCTCGGTTAATGTTATTGATGTTATTAATAATGTTAGTTATTTAGTTAACTAGTATTTACAAGTTGCCCCTCAGTGAGGGACTGCTAGTTTTGTTGTTAATGGGATGAAATGACCAAATGTTAGCACTGTAGTCACCTGATATTCTTCCTTTAAAAATGAAATGTTACTGATTCATTAAGTACGCAAGTTGCCTAAGGTTTTAGCAGTGCTTCAAAATGAAATATCTGCTAATTTGAGAGTGAAAAGCTGCTGCTCTCTCATAGTTCTTGCCTACAAGTTCCTCCCTTACCTCTTTTTCTAAGCGCTGTGTTACTGCCCCGGCTCAGCACTGCTACAATAATTTCATAAATCTCTCTCACAAGGCACTAACAGTTTCCTGATTGATTTTTGAATGAAGTATTACATGCATATAGGATGTTAACCTTGAAGTCCAGCATCAACACTTCATTATTTTCACGCTCCTTGAGCAGTTTTCGGGGGTGCACTGTACCTCGCTCTTTGCTTTCTGAAAAGGAGGGAGACGAGCCTGCTGCAGGTAATAATTAGGACAGGTAAAGAGAACATTAATTTTTATAAATAAATACATAAATAATTAGGACCGTAACATTTTAATGATAATGCCATTATTTTTATGGGGTGGTTCATTGTCCTTGAATTCTAGGAACTGGCCATGTGGAGAAGTTTTGTCTAAAACTATTGGGGCTCAGAAGTTAATTCTAGTGCCTGGACGGGGCGGTGTGTTGGGGAGAAACTCAGAGAGGCACAGGGTTGTCCTGGTTCCTTCCAAGCCCTCCCTGACACCGTCCCATGAGACTCTTGTGCTGTGACACTGCCGCGTGCTCTCGGATGGTGGGGGGTGCTGCTCCCCCCGGGCCTGGCACCTCCTGCACCAAAGCCACTGTGCCCTCATCTTTCAAGGCAAAATGCATCAAATTAAAGTTAGGTTTAATTTCAACTGGTTAAAAATGAACTTTGTGTAGGAAATTAGACTTTTTTTCTTCCCCTAACACCATCAGTGAGGTTTTAGAATGGCCCTCTAACAGGATCCAGGGAAGAGAGGAAGCTGTGGCTGAAGTTTTAGTTACCCGTGACAGCAAAGTCCTAGACCTCCTAGGCCAGGAATGTCCCCTCAAGTCTTAGAGTCAGAAAGAAACCATACTTCTGAAAGGGAGGCTTTTCTTGGCAGCTTTATAGAAGCAGTCAATGTATTGAGAAAATCCTGAGTGATTTATTTCTCTCCTAGTACTATTACTTGCTGTTTGAATCAGGAGAACAGTCTTCCTGCTGCTTGAGCTGCAATCCAGCATCATTAATAAATAGCACTGGTAAGAAAGTGAAGTGGCTAAATTGTCAGCTCCCCTTTGGAAGCCGCCCTGATTAGAATATCCATTAGTATAAATTGTATTTTTATGGTTAACCCACTGTGCTTAATATGAAACTGCATTAAGCTATTATACTCTTTGTAGCCACTAAATTGAATTACCTGGTGCATCTGTTTAGTAAACTGCAAAACCTGAAGAGTCTGGCAATCATTATTATTTATTCTGTGCATTTTAAGTCTTTCCTCTGACTCACATGTAGGCACTGTTGGGCTTTGGTTCACAGCAATATACCCCTCTGCATTTAAACATAGTCACACACTGCTGAAAATTGGATGTTAAGAAAATTGCCTTTTTAACTTTGCAGTGTGCATTGCCATAATTTGTTTTTGCTCTGTATGCTCTAGTGCCAGAAGATTTGGAACACTTTTTGTTTATATGAAAGATGATACATATAAAATGGGCAAAACCTGCATTTCAAATAGTCATGCCTATGCAGATCGATGCTGACAGCTTAGCTTACATTGAATGATTTAATGCATTCCTCCACCTGCTAACCAAACGAATGACATGACCCTAAAAAATCTGTGCACAGTGAAAAAAACCTCTCTAAATCTCTTTGTGACTCATGAGGAAAGTGTGTTTCTCGTTACTGCTGCAGGGGCATGCCTATATAACAGAAGCACCTGAGCTAGCTTTGCCTGTCTGGGAGTGGAGGGAGCTTGCTGTGGGACTGGTTGGCTCACAGCTGGAAGGTGTGTAACCCCTCTGGTTTTACTCCTGTACTGGCCTTGGTGTGTTAAAAAGCTTTGAACAGTGTTTATGGACTGAGGTTTCCTCTAGCTGGGCTGTGTCTGCACTGTCGTTTGCTGTGTGGGGTGGCCCTGCTGATGTCCCAGTTGCTTGGTACCCTGGTCTGCCCTGTGCTTTCTGCCCCTGCTGATGCACGGTGCTGTCCCTCCTGCTGCTCACTCCTGCCCTTTTTCAGGATGTGAGAGGCACTAGCTCTTGTAACTTCTTTGTGACTTGTGTAACTTTTTCTGAAATTCTCAGCTCCTGCAAGCATGTGACTGTGGGGAATATCAGCTTGCAGGAAAGCAGTACTTGGCTTTTTCCGTAACCTTGAGGGCAAGAGCTTACTGACCTGGCTCAGGTTACCCTCAGAGGTCCAAAGCTGTGAGGAAAAAGAACCTAAATGTTTTTTGAAATTTTGTGTTTCCTGACTGCTTGGGCTTGGTAGTCCCAGAGCATCATTCCCATCTCCATCTCCTCTCCTTGTTTCCTATGCTGTTCTTGGCCCTTCTCCAGACCCTTGGAGGGTCTGTTGAGTGGCTGGCAGGAGGGGGCATCCTTCTATTTCCTAGCTTGTGCACGTTTGCTTTTCCCACTGTAGAGCTTTACGGAGCTTGTAGGAATGGGTGGGTGCTGTGCTGGTGAAACCCTGAATGAATGAGCCTGTCTCTGCCTTTGCTCCCTGTTAGTGGGCTGGGGAGCAGGAGCTGCAATGGTCTCTGCTGGAAGCAGCATGCGAAGAGCTCGGGGCTTGCAGCCATACCGCTGCTGCTATGGCAGGAAGCAAAAACAGCCGCATCTGCTCCATCTTAGCCTGAAATTCCCAGATGACAGCAACTTTTTGAGATATTCACAACTACTAAATTTGCACTAAAACCAAACAAAAATGCTGACAACTAGACCCTGTTGATTTCACTGCTTAAAACACAGTTTAACTTTATTTTCTCCCTTCTCCTAAAGAACTGATGCTTGATGCAGAGAGCTGGATGTGTCTCCACTCCTGAATCATCACTAGCATTGTCACCCACACCAGCTGCAGAACTTTGTGCTGTTGATGATCCTCAGCCAGTTTGTATTTGCCTGTCTTTGCGCTTGCCAGCCTGGGAGAACAACTGAACCTTTTCCTTGCGAACTGAGAGATTATCCTGTCCAGTGTGTCAAGACTTAAATCTGAAGTTTCATGTTTCTGCTTTTAATTGTCTTTTCAAACAACAGCCATGTTTCAGTTTTCTGTTCAACCTTTCCTGCTTGGTACTGGGGGGGACAGGACAGGTGTGGCTCAGCTAAAGGCAAACAGAAGTCAGGAATGGGCTGGGAAATGTGGGCTCGTTTGGAGCCAGGTTGAACACTTGGTGTAATTCTAAAGTGAATCTGTCCCTTAGATGGTTCAGGCATGTCACAAGCACAGCAGTTACATAGCATTGGAATTAGCGCTTAAAGATTCAAAACTGCAACAGCTGAAGTCACTTTAGCTGCTGAGGCAAAGAATAAAACAGCTCAGTGGAGGCACACTAGTGCTTAGAAACTGGTTTGAAATACTTTCTAGAGCAGAGTGGTGTTTTCTCCTGAGATATGGTTTGTTTTTTTTTTTTAAAGCTGTATATTGTAGAGTAGAAATTTTCAGTATTCCTTGCCAGAATGCCCTTCATTCACTATTCTTTTGATGGACAATATTCGTCTCACCAGTTATTTGCTGATCTGCTTTGAGGTGGCTGCAGCCATGCTTCAGATGGCAAACATGAACCTGCTGCACAGATATTTTGAAGGAAAAGAGGACTAGGAGTGCAGACTTCTGAAATGTAATGAGTAGTTGGTTAGCTACACTGTATTTAATAGCAAAACCAAAGAAAGCATTATTCAGCAGTAAATGCTTCTTTTTTTTTTCTTTTTTTTTCTTTTTTTTTTTTCTGCATCTGCCACTATTGAAAGGATCAGCTGCAGTCCAGTCTCTGTCATTATTAACAAACAGCAGCAGCAGCAGGAGAGGATCCCCAGCTTGAATAGGGAAAGAACAGTCTAGAATATGAGATAAATGGGGGTGTGGGGGTGTGTTCAGGTACCTTGGTCTGATGAACTTCTTGGTGTGCATGAATATAAATAAAAGAAGCTCAAGCAGTCTCCCCTGCCAGTGGTTATTTCTGAGACATCAAGGAAGACAGATTTGCAGGCAGGGGAGATGCAGTAATGGGGTTTTGTTTATGTTTTATGTAGCTGCAGATGCACGTGGGAATGTTACAGTGGTTTTCCTAACTTGGTGTCTTCTGCAGCTTGATGAAGCAATTACAGTATGGATACGAAGTTGGTTAGACAGCCATATCTACAAACTAACTATGATTCCCTGTCAAGATGGACAAGTTTACAGAGTGGGGCTCTACGAGGGCCTATCCTGGCTCTGGTGACATCAACTGTTTTAATTAGTGAGAGTACACTTACTAAATGTGCAGATGGCACAAAGCTGAGATGGGCTGCAAGGATGTTGAAGGACAGGATCAGAATTCAAATTGATGACGACAAAGTGGACAAATCAGAAAGTAATTCAATAAGGGCTCAAAAAACCTCCTAAATATAGACAAGATCCACTGACTGCGCAGGTGTGAGGCTGCAGCGCGGCTGCCCGGGTTGCAATGTGGCACAGGGGGGCTGAGGTGGGCTCCAGCCTGCCCGTGGGGCATGGGGTGGCTGTGGTGTGTGTGGGGCTGGGTGGTGCATGAAGTCAACTTGCTCTGCTCATCATCAGGGGCAGCTTTTGGTACCCCACAATTTATATAAAGGGGCCAGGTGAGAGAGCACTTGGAGATAAAGAATGGGAATGATCAGATGGCTGGGAAACTGGAATTGAAAAGAGAGATGGGGAATACTTAATCTACAACAAAGACTTTTGGTACATGCCATCAGTCTTTAGATTGGAAGATGTTGCTGCAGTGAGTAAGGATGTGCTTGATCTGACCCTCATGGCAGGGCTAGCCATGATGGCATACGGTGGGTAGATGTTGGGTAAATGCTGTTTCTGTAACTCCTGTGGCAGAAATAGGAAGACATCTAATGCAAGATGTGGATGCCAAAGAGGGATGTGTCCTCCTTATTTCTGTATTGCTTTTATTTGGAAATCCCAAGTCTAATCCCAACGTTTCAGTATCTTTCTGAATGATCTGCTTAATGCTGCACCTCTTGATGTTGGATGGGTCTTCTGCTTCATCCTGGCTGGTGAGGTCTGTACCCAGTAGCCTTGCACATACCCCTTGGCCAGAGCTTGTTTTGCAAACATAGTTGGTTTGCCTGTATGTGGGAGATCTGGTGCTTCCTCCAAAACTGGTGAACAAATTCACAATTTAATATGCGGGCCAGAATTTCCCGTCTGGAAAATGGAGATGATAACAGAAGGAAAAGAACAGAAATCCATTAATATTTTATAAAGCATTCAAACTCCATAGCAATGAGTGCCATAGAAAAGCCTCTGAGGAAATAAACAAATTTTTGTCTTCAGAGCAGATGTTGAAATAATTATAGTAAATAAGGCACAAGGCCACACACTGATGAGTGAGAACAGAATGGGCTGTTGAATTTCTGCTTGCTGCCTGCACAGCATCTCCTCAGTGTGCTGAGGGAGGCAGAGAGCCCGTGAAAGGGCGAGTTATCTCATTGCAGCAAAATTCATATGTACAACAGGGTTTGTTTACATTTGGGCAGAAGAACCTGGTTTTTGTATTTCCAAGCATTGGACACCTGGACTTTGCCATCCAGGTAATCAGGTAAAGCACACTGTAAGGTAGGCTCCGGTGTAGGGAAAAACAGTGAGAATGTAAAGCTAAAATGAAATACTCTGTTGGCTTTGAAAAGTAAATACCACTTGTACTGGGGAAAAATGATGAATTTTAGCCACAATTAAAAAGATGGGAGATATGTTCATGATAGATATGTAAGTTTTGTGCCCTGTAAAGTCCAGCTATAGCACACCAATATTACAGTACCCATAGAAAAAATCTTGGGCATTCAGACAGCATAAAATAATTATTCTCAGAGAGACAGAAGTCCATCTTTTTTATATTTGCATCTCTAGGAACAGTTTGAATAAGCTTTGAATGTTTCTACCATTTTCTTGCCTCTCTTTCTCTCATTCCTAAATCCATCCTGCAGTAAAGACTAAATAACCCCGTGTTGGCAAGCTGGTGAAGGGGAGCCCGGGGTCAGGTTGCAGTTCAGCACTGCTCATAGGAAATTTTATCAAAGTCTTACCCCTTCTGTGATACACCGGCTTGTGCAAGCTCTCTCCTAACACGTAACGCCCACGTGACGTTGCTAACCTTAGGAGCTTGCAGTACCAGGGACTGCAGCAAGTGTGGCACTGAATACGAGTAGAGAAACTTACTTCAAATGGTGACTGTATTAATGCTCTGTGTTAGCAACTGGTTTTCTAAGGACCAAAGCACTTGCATACTGAAATTTATGGAGCTGATTACATTCCCCCTTGCTTTTTCTTTAAACTTTCTGCCGTTCCCAGGCAGTAATTCATATCCCTGAGGTGCACTGCAGTGCCAGCAGGTTCCTGACAAGCTGAAGCTGTGAGTCTGGGACTCGTGGCAGTATTGCTGATTCTGCTCTGTATCGCATTTGCTGTGCGAAGGTTCTTCTGGTTTAGCAATGTCCCTTTTCTAGAGAGAGAAAAGGAACGGCCCAGATGAGGTGTGCTTCCCTAGGGGCCTTTGGTCTCTAAACTCTTTGTGGTGCTCCCGTTGCAGTAACCCTCATGTAAGGTCCCTGTTGTGGTTTAACCTTGTGTCCCTGCAGTGGTGCTGTGTGCTGGGAACACTCGGCAGCCTGAGGGACCATCTGCACCGTCACTTCATGCTGGTGGGACTGATGGTGACAACCAGGCAGAGCCACAGTGGCTTAACTCCCGCTGCTTTTCCACACGTTGGAGCAGCGTTTGTTTACTTACGCCTACCCAAATGCTGCTTTTCACCGGTTTTTACGTCTCCCCTTTGTAAAGACATAATTCCCTGAGGTTTATACCCACACTTTAAATCTAGCAGCTATTTGGATGTGCAGAAGTGTGATTACATAAACCTTATTTCCATAGGAAACCTTACTAATAAGTAGCACTGGAACATACAGCAGTTAAAAAAGCCACCAGGAATCGAAATCCACGTTTTAATCCTGCCGCTCACCACTGTTGGAAGGACTTACTCAGATCCTGCAATGCACGCCCACGTGTTGGGGCATGATGGTGCCTTGGGCTCCCCGGTTCTGCAATGCCAAGTAATAACAAACAGAAGAAACACAGGTACTTTGCGATTCGCCTCCTGGGTGTCTGTACTCCATAAACATAAAAATGCAGACTCAGTCCAAACAAAGCAAAAAGCCAAAAGTTCTATAATTAAAACAGTACTAATCTAGCACTTGCTTACTGGTTGGACTTGGAGCCGGCTCTCTGTGTTGCTGCCATTATGCATGTACATATGCATATATACATGTGCATATATATACTGCTAGCAACTGTTTCCTTTTTCAGCACCTGTCTCCTTTCTGCCTCAGCCACCCCAGTGCAAGTGCTGCAGACTGGCTCAGCCAATGCTCAGCTGCCTGCATGGGAGGGACAAGGCTTGTGTCTCAGTTCCCAGCTGTCCTCGCCTTAACCTCAGCAACATCTCATTATTTCAGTATGCTGAACTCCAGTGTTACATCTTGTTCCATGTGTGGACTTGTATTTTCCTTGTTAATCCAGAAGAGAGTGAAGGATGCAAGAGCTATGTCCCAGCTGTGTGCCAACTCTCCCTGGTTCGGATGGGTTTGATGCCTCTGCTGTGGGGAAGCCTTGCTGTTCAGCAATGCAAACCTTTCCTCTAATCTCTTGAAACTGCTTTGGAAAATGTCTCTCCAGTTCTTTTGCTTAAGCTACATCCACCTCGGTTTCTAACTGGATATCCCCAGGTCATGGTTGGTTAAATTTCCCTGCAGCTTTTCTCCATTAGTACTTGAAGGACCTTTGAACAAGGTAATAGACTTATAGAACAGAACATGCAATACCTTTCTGATAATTGCTCTTAATTCAGATTTCACTGTGCTTAGGGACACTGCATGCAAATATCTGTGCAAGTTTTGAATATTTGTCGCCTATTTTAACCCACACACACGCAAAAAAAGATCCTAATAAGCTATACTGGCATGACTGAAATCTTCTACAGTATCATGTAGGGCTTTGTGCATTGTCTTTGTTAGACATAATTAGTACTTTGAATGTGCACACATCAGATGGTGGTTGAATAGGAGAATTCATTTAACCCTTCAGCCTCTGTATTGCATCCCTCTGCGTGCCCTGGAATGACATCGCCAGCGAATGGCAGGCAGATTTCTGCTTTCAGTGGTGTGCTTTGAAGCTCGGTGTGGCACCAACTCAAAGCCCCGGAGTCCATGCTTGGTTCTCCACGTGTGGAAGTCGGAAATGGCAGGACTGGTGATCGTTAATGGTTTTATATTCCAGTGTTGAGCCTCTTCTTTCTTCTATGCCTTTGTGCCACATGTAGCAATGATGCAGTGAGTTATATGTCCCTAGCAGTGCAGGGGCAGAGGGGGGCTTTGACTGGACCTTCCAGAGTAGCTCTGGTGGGATGTGCATGGGGTGACATTAGCATGGAGAGAAGCTGGTGCTTATACGCTGAATTCAAGGTTTTTCTAAATAGAAAAGACCTCTTAATGCTCCAGTTAATTTAATCAAAGGAGTAGGATTTTAAGGTTGACAATCAAAATCCATAAACGACCTTCAGGCTGAGCAAAGCACAACCTAAAAAAGAGGGTGGGGAAGGGAGGTGCCCTCGGCTCCCAGCACTGGTTGGGCACACGGCTGCTCACCAGCTCCCTGCAGCACCTCCGCTGCCACCATGCCCTGCTGGGGGGAGGCTTCAGCCATAAGTGCATCCCCTGGCAGTGTGTGCTCACCCAGGAGGATTTCCAGGAGGAAAACCCAGTGGAGTGGTAAAGGGAACCTGATAAAAGCACCCAGCCCTGAGTGGGTCTGTGCCATGTGTTGGGTTCTTCGTGCAACAGGCTGTGGAAAAGGCTTCATTGTCTTTTATGGAGTGATAGCGGTAGCAATGCCAGAAGCTGAAAGTTTTTCTTGACCCTGACTTGGTTCAGTCTCTGCGCAGGGTGCTTGGCTTCTCCAGGACTTACCCAAATCAGGAGGAGCCCCTGCCTGGGTTGTGAAGAGCAGGGTGTGTGTCAGGCAGCTCTCCTGTGCAGATGCACAATGTGCCTGGTGGCGTGAGCCAAGTCTCGTGCTGTCCTTTCCTCCGGGTTTATGAGCAAATTGAAGCAAACTCTTGTTTTTCTCTATTCTTTGGCTCAAACCTTGAAAGGGGTGGTTTTGTATGAAATTGAGAAGCGATTTGCATACCTCATTTTCTTTACTCTCGCAAGTCCAAACAGATCCCTTCCCCTCTCTCTTTAGACATCTGTTACTGGATTTCTTGTTTTGTCCTTACTGAATTTTAAGTCTGCTGCAGGAGTTTCTGGAGCCTGCAGGGTGTCCCCAGCAGAGCACTGGGAACCGAAGTGTGAGACCTTGTCCTGCCAGCATCCACTCTGGCTGGGCTTGCGGCACTGCACCATTCAGAGGGGGCTGACTTTCCGCTGTTCCTTTTGATCTTCATTAATAATGGCTGAAAATAGCACTAAGGGGGCCCTCCTTCCTCCCTCTTTAATAACGATAAGATGAACTGAACAAAGAAACCTGAGGCTCCTGTTGGAATATATCATGAGGTTATCTTTTCTTTATTTGTTGCATGCATGTAATCATCTTTGCATAGGAAGAGGCAGCACATTTTCAAAAGGGAAGGCACGAGCCGTGCATGGTCTGCCCCAGGATTTATGCAAATATGTATATTTTTATGCCAATTCGCAGTCAACTGTCTGTCTTGTTAGGGAAAAAGTGGCAATTCTGGCCACAAGCCAGAGCACGAGCCAGTCACTCTGTGCCTGCTCCGTTTGCAGGGAAGGGGCTCCTGTAGATGCCGTGCCAGAGGGAGGTGTCCCATGCTGTGGCAGGGGCATCACCTCTCTGCTGGTGCAAGCGTTCAGGTGAGGGCTGCTGACCCGTGGGATGGGGGGAGTAGGTGAAACCCCAGGCTAGGGAATTATTTCCTTGTTGCGTATTCCCCTCTGCCTGTTGCTGGGGTTTGTCTTGGCTTGGTCATTCTGCACCGGGATGTTCAGCATTCACGTCTCGGCTGTTATTACCATCCACCAGCTGCCCCCAGCCCCGAGATGCTGAAATACCTGAGCTGCCCAGCACAGAGCACTCCAAGGGAGGGGGGGAGGTGAGGAGCTGCCTCTCACAGTCCCACACCACTGTTTAATTTTTCCTAGACATCTCCCTTATCAACCTTTCGTACCTCCGAGCCTTGTTACAGCAATTGGTGAGAAAAGCCACCAAGAAATCTGAGGCACGCTGGTCTGAGCTGCTGCAGGAAACACTGAGTTATGTGTGAAGCTGGAAGTCTTGCAGCTGTGTTAGACATGTGAAAAACTTTCCATAAACATTTCTGGTTGCTTTGGGATTTTAAATGAGACTTTTAAAAAAAATTTTAGAAGAAAAAAATTAGTACTGGGGGATGCCTGTTTAGTTGGAAATTCTGAAAATCTGTTTCAAGTCATAGTTTACATCAAGTATTTTAAATAACTGCTGGGGAAGAACCTGTGAAAGGGACCTCTCTGGGTTTTAAGGCATTAAAAATATTTCTCAAGTGATAACTTGTGTCTTAAGATTGGAAGTCACCTCAAGCTTACTGCATACACCCTTTCATACATTTACTAAACGTAGATGGGGTTTAGTCTCTATAAAGGAAGAGTACTGGAGGAAGTTCTGGTTTTATTTCCAATAGATTTATTTTTTTTTTTTTCACCAAGTCCATGCTCTAAACCTTTTGCTTTTGTCACTCTTGTTTTCAATTGAATATTTGGGAGGGTTGCTTTGTTTCATTTGGATTTCTTCATGCAAAATTGAGCAAAAGGATAGCAATTACAAAAACAAGAGAGTTTGATCCAGTCTCCAGTTGAAAAACACAGGGAACGATTGATGCTGCTACCTCCCAAGTCCTGGAGTCAGGCTTTCAAAGCCATCTTCTTACCTAAAAGTTTTTGAAAATCCCAGTAGATAATTGTGGAAGCTGGGAATTAACTTCTCATTTCAATAGTACTTTGCTATTTACTATTTTTAGGTACTTTAACAACTCCTGTTAGGTACTTTATGTGCATCTTGGGGCACATGAATGTATTTGAAAAATCATATGTTAACCTGAAAGAGTCAGATTACTAACTACTGTTAATACACCTCCTGTAGAAGGTGCTTAGTTTTATATGCAAAATATACTTTGATAATTTATTATTGCTGTCTTTCCAGCATATTTTAATTTGATTTGCTTAAATGACAGGCAAATAAAAATGCTAGCTTTACATAATTTCAACAGAATTCCAATTTCAGCTCAAAGACATCTTGACAAAAATTACTAAATAGTGAATATATGAAATACTTTATTTCCTAGAACAATAAGGCATATAAAATAAATTAGGACTTCAAATAGAGCTTCTGACTAAGAGAATCTGGAATATAATTGCTTGACAACACTTAGAGAATATTTTGTGCTTTCTAGGTAGCAAAAAATGTACCAAATTTAACATGAAGGTTAAATTACTGTATACTCATCGCTACGTCAGTTAACAAGCATCAGTCTGTCTTCAGGAAAATAGCTAGAACTAGATAAAAATCAATTTTTAAAATTAAAGTTTCTTGTGGTTTTAAATTATGCTCAGAATTGTCGTGTTAATTAAATCTACTCTGGCTTTGGTGTAAATTAAAGGACAGGGAAGGTAATTCTTACCTAAATTTCAGTTCTATATTACAAAATACTTGTGTTATGCTAACAAAGCAAAACAGTCACACAAGACCAGAGAATAAGGTAAGCAAATATAATAATATGGGTGCTTGCAATGCAGGTAATTTCTGCATTTCCAGGGATGCTGGGCTTTGTAGCCAGCCTCTGGGTAAAGGAGAAATCCAGGTTTGAAATCCACCCTTGCCAGCCAGTACAGAGTTTTTGTTCCTGCTTTCCCCCAGATTTCAGCCTTTCAGGCAGGAATACCTGTGTGTTTGAGTGATGTGGTAGATGCCCGTGCTTTTTCAGACAACGTAATTGAAGGCCACTTGGGTACATCATGGAGATGTATTTGTTGACAATCCAGGAATGACAATTTAACGCAGCAATTTTGTTTATCCTTCATGGGACTTCATCAGCAAGGGTGTCATTACCTCTGTTTCAGGTTTCTGGGCTGTCATACAAGTTCAGCCTCTTGGGGTCCGGCCATGGGCCACCCCAGCGCTCTCCCCTGCATCTCATGCCCCATCCTGCTGGCGATGCTGGGGGAGGATGCAAAGCTAGTCCCCAGCCGTGGCTCCTGTCGTTTTGTGAAATCTGGATTGTCTTGCTGTGGGGGAGTTAGTAGGAAGGCAATAGCACCAGTGTAGATAAGGGAAACCTCTCAGGAGAAAGTCCTGAAGGCAGTTGCAAGGCAAGAGCAGCAGCAGGCATGGCGAAGATGCTGTTCCCTGCCCCCCTGCTTGTGCTTGCTCTTCTACAGGGCAAGAAGCAGCAGTTTGGTCCTACTGAAGGTTGGCCTGTTTTTCTGTCTTTACTCTTAAGAATGGTGATAGAGGGCTGATGATGCTCTTTTTTGTACAGACTTAGAGGCAAGAAACTGTTGCTAGAGCATCTTACAGACCCGTGGCCCTTTAATAACCAGTTCTGGACACACACTGCTCTCAGAGGAGGTGAAAATGTAAACCAGCAGGACCTCAGTGCTGCTGGGCTGAGTACTTGGGGTGGGTGAACTGGCAAATGTAGCACGGTGGAGAGATGACTCCTTGAGGTCCTGGAAGCAGGATGGGTCTGGCCCCGGCACGCTGCTTCAGCTCCAGTGCTGGTGCTCCCGATCTCACCGGGCGCTCAGAGGAGCTTGCAGAGGGCAGGTGCAGGATGCCACAGGCGGCAAATCCCCGTGGCTGCAAGGATGAGAGAGGCGATGTCGCACCCAGCATGCATCATCCTCTGGCACAAGCAGTTCTTGCTGTGTTACATCCACCTCCCTTGCAACAGGGGCAAAGCTTGCCTCCGTCCCAGCAGCCGGTGGGGAAGCAGGGCTTCCCTGTGTCTCCCCCCCACCTGGCTGCAGGAAAGCCATCCCTGCTGTTCTTTCGTCTTGCTGGTAACAGCTGCAGCTGGTTCCTCTCTGCTCCCGTGGTATCTTCCCTCTGGCCGCTGATGAGCTTTGGAAAGGGGAGGTCAAAAGATGCTGGGTTGCTTTTATTTATTTATTTAGTGGGTTAAATTGAATGCAGATTTAGTCCTTTCCTGTGCCTTGTACAATGGAGAATAGAAAACCACACTTCCTTACTGCAGCTGGAGTCCTACCCCTTTGAAAATTAACTCTTGGGCATGGCCAGATTACTGTTTTCTGTGGGTGTCTGGATGTACTGCAGCGATGGGGTCTGAAGCTGTTCCCATCCTAATTTAAAATAAAGCCATCTGCCAGGAGTCCTTGTACTTTTGCCAGACGACTGAACTGGCCCATACAGTACAATTCTGGGATGGTTCTTCTGCACCTCGTAAAACCCTGTTAATGCAGATGTTAGACCATCCTGACCTTTCATGTGGCATTTCTGATGATTTCAGTTGTATTCATGGCTACATGAATACATATGCTTTGTGATATGGAGGGGAAAAAAAGTCCGGTGGGGTCTAGAAGGAAACCGAATTACATCCTGCCTGAGCTGTATGTGAAAATTAAACTGAAATTTCCCCAGGTAGAAGGGCAGCAAAGTGACTGAGCAGCTAAGCATGGCTGGACTCTTTTCCTTTGCTTTTCACACCACTTCTGACTGGAGTCATTACAAGGCAACACAATTTGTGTTTCCATCATAATAGGTAGACCCATGTTTATGTGCTTTGTGTCTTTCTTATTGCTGTTTTGGTGGTGACTGACTGCTGGAGAATAATTAAGACCTGAATGGTTAGGTGAGGTGAGGGGGGAAAAAAAATAAAAATCAAACAGTAGCTGTGACATTCATTGAACTCTGGAATTTATTATTTTAAATGTTGGTGAAAGGTACCAGATAGCCTAAGAGAAGTCCTGTGTGTACCCTCTGGTTAATGTGCCTTATCTCTGGCCTGGGAGAGCAAGTGTGTCCCTAAGAGTGCTCATTGCACAGAAACCTGTATTTTCCCTGTACGTGTTCAGTGTGGGGCCACTTAGCAGCAGCCCTCGTTCCTGGGAGGCTGAGAGCTGAGAACCACCAGACTCTGCTGATCAAACCAGCATCCAACAGCTGTTACATTATTTTTTTTTGCTCACAAAAACTTGAGCTGATGGCAGGATATGAAGGGTTACCAATACTAAATAACAAATGAGCAAAGATTCCATTTGTCTTTGTCTTCCCAATGCAACTTCTCTAAACTATTGTGCTAATAAAAAACCCCAAGCAACCAAACACCAAAACCAACAAAACAAACCCAAACCCAAACCACCTCATGGATGACACACTCATACCCTGTGGGATGGCGTTCTGCCGCTGCACTGCACTGCAGAGGCAGCACACACGGAAGGAAGAGCTGGGTTAGTTTTAGGCTTGGGCACCAGCAAATTGCTGACCAGTGCTGAGCGTGTTTGTGGTTGGTGGTATGGGAGCCGGAGAGAAACCAGCCTGAGCTGCAGACACCAGCCTGTGTTTTCAGATTTGTCTTTTCTCTTAATGGCTAACATCCTTTCACTTGTTAATTAGAGAAACTTGATGGAGAACCTCTCAAAACCACTCTCTGTTGAGAAGATGAACATATTTTGTGATGCTTGATGTTACTTAGCTGATTTTAAAGAAACCCTGAAATACAGCATAAAGAGATATTCCTAAAGTTCATTAATAAAAAATAGAGAGATCAGTAAAGCACCTTTCCTAGAGGACAGCCTCTTAACTTGAGAGATGTAGCAGATACAGAAGGTATGCTGTGTTACTTCCCTCACACCTCCTGGAAAATTAATGTTTCAGAGCCCTGCAGACTTCATGACTTCTGGGAGCACAAACAAGTTAAAATCATTATTTCAGGTTAGGAGAAATGCTGTATGTTGGAAATTAAAATACTTCCTCTGTGGTTTGCATATAACTTGTAACTTATGTTTCTCCTGACATCCATAAAAACGAAGGCACTAGTTACTGTATTTAAATAGCAATATTAAAAAATGGAGCAGTTTAACTAAATTACTCTGTTAAATGGAGAACTTATTTCTCGTGAAGTGTAAGATAAAGACCAGTTTTCACAGATACCAAACCTCCCTGGGATGGTTCCTGTGTTCTGGAAGATCCTGGTTGGTTTGGGGTTTGAGGAAGAAGTCATGCTTCAGATCATGCCCATGGCATCATGCTTCAGCTCAGACACAGTTGGCAAGCCTGCATTTGTCGTCGTATGTTGACAGACCATGCCAGGCACTGTTTGCATGTGTATTTTAAAAGGAACCGAGAAATTCTTTTCTACGATATCAGTAATCTGTCTATGAATGGTTGGTTATTTCCTCCACTTGATCCTCCTGCGTCAGGTTCTGTAGCTTCCAGATGAGCACCTTCCAAACGTTTATGCTGTAAATTTCATAACTAGCATGCCAGGATGCACAGTTCGGAATATGATCTTTGCTGTGGTAATTTCCCTGTGGTACTCTAATGATTAGGTGGTACTCTAATCATTAGGCACTAAAATACTTGTCTCTGGAGGCCATGCTCTGATCTGAAGGCTTCTCCATGGTAAGACTGAGCCAACAGCTCTGTATTCAAAAAGAGGGCAGTGAGAGAATATGCACTAAGCAATTGACCCTGGCTTCTCTATCAAAAAAAAAGTTTGAATTTTGCTAAGTCAGATACTACGTAGGTTGATAAGAGACACTGTAATTAAGCAAAGTCTGAGAGACAATTAAAGTCAGGTATAGAGACTGTGCACAATACTTTAGTGCTCATATGGAATAAAACACCTGCAGCAGTTTTGTTAATACAAATTTGATGGTATTTGGACCTAAGATAAATTAGAGCTACCATATCTGTGACACTTACCATCTTACAAAGTTCCTTACAAACGTCAGGTATATATCATCATTGCAAACGAGGCGTTATTTCCCTGTTTTAACAGTTAGGCTCCAGCCCTGGTTTAGGCTAAGCTCTCCTTTACAGCAAGAAGGAATCCAAACCCAAGGTGACATGTTCCCCATGAGACATGCAGGAACACTTACGCATTGCTCTTTCAGCTAATTTTCAGGTAAGGGCTGAGCAACCTACCCACAGGTACCCAGGCTTTGACCCTTCCTAAACTTTGTTAGATAAAGATGTTTTATTTAGGGATGTAGCTGGGGGATCTTGGGCCTATGCAATGTAACCTGAATGTCTTGTCAAGGCTAGAGCTGAAAGTGTAATTAAAATGTATTGTGTAATGTATTTGTAATATATGTGTATTGAAAGCTATGAACAACAGTTATTTCTTAGGTTTTTTGGTGCTCACCCATTCCAGGCTCGTGTCACTGCAGGGCACCTGTGGGAGAGCAAACAGATCTTTTTCCATTTTTTTCCCCTCCTGTACTAGGAATTATGAGTGATATTTCAACTGGTAAAGTATTTGCAGTGATGGCACCCTGGATAACAGACATAGCAAAAAAACTCCAGGAATAATATTCATGTTCCAGGCTAGAGTCTGCAGCACTGAAAAGCTAAAAATAAATAAATAAACAACAAAAAAACCAAGCTTGGGAATTGCACACTGAGCACATTTTCTCTGGAATTACTGAGAAAGAAGCCCATGAGGTCAATTGAGTAGAAATGCGAGTTAAGGCAAAACAGTTCTAAATTAGTAGCTGTCAGGAGAGAGCTAGTTTGGCAGAAAATGTTAAACTGGAAGGAGCCTTAGCCAAGAAGGAGTCGCAAGCAGACTCATTAGCACACAAGGAAGATGGGTTTCCAGTTAAAGGTATTTTTAACACAGGAAAGAATTAAATCCTTCTCCTCAAATTCAGGAATTTGAGGGTCAGATTTCTGCCCCAAACTCTGGGGCATCACTAAAGTTGGCTGGAATTCAGGAATATCATATGAAACATCTCCAGCACTGGAACAGGCAGCCTAGGGAAGCAGCTGAGTCACCATCCCTGGAGGTATTGAACAGCCGTATAGATGTGGCACTTGGGGACATGGGTCAGTGGGGACTTGGCAATGTTAGGTTTATGGCTGGCCTCAATGATCTTCAAGGTCTTTTCCAACCTAAACAATTCTATGCTTCTATGATTCTGTTCTATGAAATGAATAGTTAAGGAGGCTGAGGGTTGTAAAAGAAACCAGGATGGGTAAAGTCTTTCTTTAAATGGCTACAGAAAAATGTACTGAATCAGAGTACAGTCATCAAACCAACTCTAGCCTCTAAAATAACTGAAACCTTTCGGAGTCTTCATTAATGTTTGCTGGCAGCACCTTTAATTGCAATAGGAAATCAGTTTAGTGATGATTTGGACAGGAAGATGGTATTGCTGGAAGACATAAAGGGCTGACTGTCTTGACTTGCATGTCTGCTGCCAGTCATAACTTTTGCAGAATGGAAGCAAAATACAATTTAATGAGCATATTGGTATCCTCACTCACTTCTTCATGCACTGGGTGGCTGTCCAAGTGTGTGAAGGAGAGGGCCCAACAGAAGAAACAAGGTTCTGCAAGAGACCTGGGGCCAGACCACACGTTCTTGTGGCACTCTGTGGTGACGAAGAGGAGGTACGGGTTAGGGAGGAGAGAAAGCATTCAGTGAGAGGTTGAGTTTCAAGCCATCATTGAGGCCATTAGATCTGATGTCCAGGAGATGACAAGCCATTGTGGGGAGCACTCAGATGCTATGTCTTGGAACTAAAGACTTTATCTGGCCTTGGGAGATGATGCAGTTGTCTTCCTCTGTCCTCTGAGCTGCAGTGCCATCAGCTACCAATGCTTGTACACAGGCAGCAACACAATAACTTGCATCCATTAAGTTTTTTGCAACAAATAACTTTTTTCCCACATAGATTGGTGGCCATGTTAAAAGTTGATGCTGCTCTAAAGGAGTTGATCAAATGGCCTGGGATAGGGAGTGAGGCTGGCTTCTGCCCTTTGATGCAGACATAAATTAATTTATACCAGTTGGGAAGCTGCAACCTCAGATGAAAGCATGTCATTTGATTAGGTGACAAATACCCAACTGATCCCAGCAAAAGCCCAGCTGGGCTGTGTGTGCTCGAGGTCAGACTGGCTGCAAAAAATATATATTTATGTTTCAGAAGAAGTCTCAAAAATGTGAATGTCAGAAGCCCAAAAGGCAGATGAAAGGAAAGTGAAGCTTGGCACTCGAAATAGCTCTTTGTTTCTGGGTATGACTGCCCAGCCTTGGCATGTGGGGCTGGGAGCAGCAACCGTGGTGTAGTGGCCTTGATTGCAAACCAGCCACCTGCTGTGCAGTGCTTTGCTGAATAACACACGTTATATACATTGATGTACATATCTATATATACACATGCGCCTGTCTGTGTGAGCATATATATGTGTATAAAACTGCCTCTGCTGAAAAACCTGTTGTTATGGAACATAACATTTGAGCAATTTTGACATGCTATTGAGTTTGAGGCAAGGGCACCCCAGGCTGTGCTTGGGATGCTGCTGCCGACGAGGGGAACGGCTGCCAGCCCGGGCCAGCAGCCGGTGGCACAGATGGCTCCTGCCAGACCCTTGGGCTTGATCAGCACAAAGCCCCAGGGCTCACAGGCAGCCTGTGCAGGCTTTTGATGCTGCTGCTGGTGCTTCAAGCCTGAAGGAGAAAGAAGCCCAAATTGTTGCTATCCAAGGGCTTGTGGATAGCCTGAGTTGGAGAACCACTGTCCTTTTGTACTGAGTGTCTGCGTAGCATTTATAAAAACTTGCCAAAGCTCCCCTGGGAGGGAAGTGGCTGAAAGAGAAATGGGAAAAGTTTTGTCCTCTGCAGATGGTGACAGAAATAAATGAAAAGTGGTTGAATGTGTTGCTAGAGCAAACTGTTATATTAATCATCTATAAGTCCGTGTTTTTCCTTGCATCAGACAAATGCATCTGTTGCTGTTTTCTAATGTTTCTCACACCTAGACCAGGACTAGGAGAAAAGGAGTGGCAGTATGCTTCTGAAGTTTGAATGTGTCTAAAATGTGAACTTTCCTGATGCTTCGGTTGTTTCCTTGAGCCCTGTTTGGGGCTGGCGGCATTGCGCAGGAGGCAGCGCTGGCAGTCTGCAAACCAGATCCATCCTCAGGTGCCTCTTGTGGGCGGCGCTGGGGTCTGGTTTTGCATGTGGATGCTTGTGCAGCAGGTGCTGGAATGGGGCTACAAACTTCCTGGGACCCAGATGAGGTTGTAATGGGCTTTCCTCTGTGACATGTTATTTGTGACATAATAGGAAAAAAATTGTTACCGTATATAATTAATACAATAATATAATTAAATACTATATATGTGATATAGGGAATTATTTGGATTTGGCTGCATCTTAAGTATCCATGTATACAATATGCAGAAAGTTTACTGCACATTCAGGCTCCTCTGAAATTCTGGTGTCTTCCTGCAGAGCACAGAAAAACTCTCCAAAGCCCTCAAAAACTGTTGAGAAAGGTGCTTTCCAGCCTCACTGCTCTGAGGTGCCAGAGGATGGCTTGGGGGCTGCTTTGGGAGAGGTGTCCCGGGACACAGGGGTGGGAGCTGGGTGCTGCTCTGCCGCCTGTGTCAGCCGGGGCTGGGGGGGTTTCTGCTGAGCAGCCCACGCCAGCCCTGCAGGCATCAGCTCAGCGCCCATGGGTCCAGCTGTGCCTCCAGCTCCCGTCTGAGATCTCAGAGCGGGGAAGGCTTCTCCTTCTTTGGGACCAGCGAGCACTGCACAGGGTAGGGGAAAGCTTTACCCTCTGGCTCCAGTGGGCACAGGTTTTTCCCTCCGGTTGGTAACATGAAAGGTGGATTTTTTCCTGTAGTTGACTGTGCCGCTGAGTTGGGGATTTCAGTAAAACACTAAATTTTGTGCCATTCCAGGCAAAATTTGAGGTTGTAACTGTCGGTATGTTCAGCTGACTTCCCACTCTCTGCCACCAGTTGGCTGAAGATGATTTAATCTACAGAAAGCATTAAAGCCTATGGCGCCATGATTTTTTTTGGCTTTTATTTTGAAAAATAAATTCCACTGATCTGTGACTCCTTTCTGCACTGTAATTTACAAAATAGCTAAGTGTGTGTGTGTATGT
Organism: Falco punctatus; assembly: GCF_963210335.1. NCBI lineage: Eukaryota > Metazoa > Chordata > Aves > Falconiformes > Falconidae > Falco > Falco punctatus. The sequence continues at coordinate 121,173,515 of NC_137582.1, read as the reverse complement.
ATATGTTGATAACAATGGATTTCTGCTTTAGGGGATGTGTTTGTGTTTACCTGCTTAAGCAAAAAACAGGGTGCAGCTGAAGATATTCATCTTTCCTTGTCAGGGTGATCTGGTTTTATTGCCCCAAGACAAACCTCATGTTTTAACATACAACTTACAGTAATGGTATTTTGAGGGTCTTCCCATCTGCTGTCTGCAGCAGGGATGACAGAAGTGAAATTGGCTTCTGATTTCTTTATAATTTAATGTGACAAACTTATTCAGAGGAGATGCTTTTAAAAAATACTTTCCAGATAGGGACATTGCCTCCTCCTTTTTTTGCTGTAACCACTCAAAGGATTTGCCACAGGGTAGATGGGACAGAGGGAGCTGAAACCTCCTGCTCATGCTCAGAGTAATGCAGATTTTAGCTGGAGGGAGGAGTGTGAAACCTTTCATCTTGTAATGAAATTTTTTCTCATCCCACCCTGCCACCTACCAACAGAAAGTTTTGAGTCTTGCCACTGGTACAAAATGATCAGGGGGGTTTCCAGTGCTCATTTAAAAAAAAAAAATGTTTTTTCATCTTTGAATACTGTGCTTGCCTCCATGTACAAAGAAAAGAGATGAGTACTCCCTGCCCCAAGGAGATCACAGTTTCCCATCTGCCCATCCCAGTCTCTGCCAGATCAAAGCTTAGAGGATGAGGCTTTGGGCTCTGCTCCCAGGACCATCACAGCCTCCCTGGCTGACCACAGCTGGGTTTTTCTGTGTCTTTTTTGCTCATTCTTCCCATCACCAGCTGTGCCTTCTGATGCTCATGTACCTCCTGCTTAGAAGGGGACACTGGCATTTGCTGGTGCTTGGAGACCCCCAGGCAGATGACACAGATCAGCTGCTGGGCTCCAGTTATTAATAGTCTAAGAATTGCTATTAATACACATGGAGCAATGGCAAGCTGTACTTCTGCAACATGTGACGACACACAAAGTTTAAACAGGTTAAATTAATTTCAGCATTAGAAGTAATCTAAAATAAATTACTCACTTAAAAAACGTGAGACTTGTTAAGTGGCTGCCCATCAGACAGGGCTGTCAGGTCTCCAGTTCCTCCTCCTGCCCCCAGTTGCCGCTGCCTTTCCACGGAGGCACGAGTGCTTTGCTCCCTAAAGCCGGCGTGTGGCAGCTTTGGGCGCTCAGAGACCAGAGCTTCTGCCTAATTAAAAGTTTCAGACGTGTGTTTGGAGAGTAATGAACCACCGGCACATATGTGCCAGCACTGGAATAGATGAAACTCAAAGGAACAGTCAGGGAAAAAAATCATCTTTTAGCACGTGTGTGTGCGGGAGGACCTTCCAGTGCCTATGTATGGGGAGGTGAGCTCTGAAGGGCCTTGATGATGGATCTTCGTTTGTCACCAAGCTTTTGTAACTTCAGAGGGTTTAATTCTTATATTTTCCATTTGCCAGTGGAGGAACTGCAGTGAAGTGTTTTGAGCTGGGAAGGGGAGGGTGGCATCTGAACAGAGACTATGAGCAGCTGGTCAGGACCCTGGAGAAGATTTGCTGATATCATGGGGTGTAATGTGAAGTTGGAACAGCAGTCCATCAGGCTGCCCTGCAAGGTCATCCTTTGCCCAGTCACTGCTGCTTGCCCTATAGAAACAAGCATTTAATTTCCTGAAGCCAGTGTATTGCAGAACCTATCTTTCATATTTCTGGATCACGTTTACTTTGATAAAATGCATGAGATACCTGTCAAAGCATTGCCTTCATTTTTCGTGCTTCCTTGTCACTTGCTACAGTCACTTGTGTAAGCTTATTGATGAAACAAATGGCTGGTGTGGCAACACCCAACCCCTTCCCTTGTTTTATTTATTGAAGAATTAAAAGTTTCTCTTTAAAAAAACCCAACAAATAAAACCAAACCAACAACCCCCCTCCCCCCAAACCATACATAAACCCCTGCCCTGAGGCATTTTTTCCTTTTTGTAGAAGGCCATTAAATAGAGTTTGGTTTTCCTCTTGCTTAGCTAATATTTTAGAGAAGTTTTTGCAATTAAAAAGAAAAACTAAACATTATTACCAGTGCTGAGAAATGAAAAGTGTGGTGGTAACCTGCAGGGAATTGCATTTGAAGCTGCAAAAAGTCTTGTTGTTTAATCCTTGCTACATTTACTCAGGTAGATCAATCATGTTACGAGGCATTATTTTACTGCGAGACTGCTCCTGCCCAGCCCATCTGTGGCTGTATCCAGGCTACTGTCTTGAAAACTTCTCGTGCTCAGGACTCGATATTGCAAATTAAATGTGTTAATCATTCCAGAAATCCTGCTGCAATGACTGGTCTGGGGAGGGTGAGGTGTGCTTGCTTAACCTGCAGCTTCAGTGTGAAACTGCCTGAGTTCTTCCTCTGCCTCCAGCCTTTTGGGGCATTTCAGGGCTGTTTTCCCCCTGACCAGGTCTGTGGCTGGTGCTTTAGTGGGCAAGTGACCAGTGGCACAGGAAAGCTCAGCGGCAAGGGTGCTGCCCCAAGGCGCTCTGCTCAGCTATCGTAGGCAATTATCTATTGATTCTTGTTACTCTTACTTCTTTATCTAGTGTCAAGTGGTAAAGAGCTGTTGGTTTTCACTGATTTCCAGATTAATAGTTGTGTTTTGATTTTTTTCTTTTTAATGAATCCAAGCTGGGAAAGATAGCATGATGGAGAAAGTATGTGCAGAGATTGTATGTGAGAATTTAAACTGTCTTCTTGGAGAGATCCTCCAGTTTCTAGAGAGCTTATTCCTAATCTAAACCAGCTGCCACTATACTTTAAGAAGGGAGAAAAGCGAATTAAAACCTCCTGCCTTGGAAGATCAGAAGGTTAGGGTAGATGATGTCACTGCACTTTTATTAACTAAACCCCAAAGTTTCCTTGGCTGCTTGGATTTTCAACACATGATTGGGTCAATATTTGGATGAGAAACCTCTGAGGGAATCTCCAATGCCTCATTAAGCACGTGGCTTCCTGTGACATTCAATGCAAAGGAGTGGATAGGATGGATCATTAAACTTGCACCGTCATATTGCAAAGAAATAATCTTAAAAATATGAAATCTTTTGATCACTCAACCATTGGAATGCAGGAAACACTGCGTACAGGCAGAGCGTTTGTAGGCTCCATAAAGCAGCTTTCGCACTGGCTGGGGCAGTCCGGGCACCTGGTTACCGCTCGTCAGTGACTGCAGTTGCAATGCCCCAGCCGTCTGCCCGACTTCAGTCACCAGATTTCTTTCATACTGCTTACATCTTCTTCATTGGTATGGTACGTGCGCACTGTTAGATAAAACTTTCAGCTGTGTTACAAATAAACTAGATTTGGCCTGCCTTTAAAAGTGAATTTTGCAAAGAGCAGTGACAATGTAAGAAGGTATCTTTGTGGGGCGCATTTTACTGCCCTGCTGTGTGGCTCAGTTGTGGGGATGCCTGTTTTCATCTGCCATCACCAGCTCTGGTGATAACTGATTTATTGGATGAGGCTGCTTTTGCCTGGAGCTTTTGGTTCACCCAGATGTTGGTCTGGGAATGGCGCTGAGTAGCGGTGCCTGCCAACCTGTGAGGGTCCACCTGGAGCTGGAATAGGATATCGGTCCTCAGTCCTGACTCCAGAGGCCCTTTGTACAGCTTGTACACCCTCAGGAAAGAAACATGGGTTTCTTTGTGCTTTTCTGCTGGATTTTCTTTCTTTTGGTTTGTGGTTTTCCTTCTATTTTTGAGGTGAAGGGAGCTGAAGCACCAATTTGAACGTCTCTTATTAGCTGTCATTTGAACTCTTTCAATGAACAGCACTGTATAAATATTATTACTTGGCAAATGAACTGAAAAGATGGCTATGTTTTGAAAGTAATTTACAGAAAGTACTCTCACAAAGTCCACAGACTGCCTATTTCAAAATGACACACGCGTGATTTCTGCAGGCGAGTGTTCCCTCAGGGATGTGCGCAGGAAGGATGCAAAACACTGCAGCCCACTGCACCCCTGTGAAGGGGCACAGCCCCTGCCTGGACAGCAGGGCTAAATGCCCTCCACGTGAGGAGAGCATCCCAGGCTCATCAGACAGCAGGTCTGACCTCTGTGCTTCTCGGGCTCATTTTCCTCCTTCTGTAGATGGCACTGATATGTGTGAAGTTCTCTTTGGGTGTACAAATGCCATAGAAGAAACAACAGGAGCATTTTGTACTAGTATGCACTTGATTTTTCTTCTTTGAAAAGTGAGTCCTCAGCTTCCTCAGGACTATTAAAAAAACTGAACAAAGACCTCTGATTTTGGAGCAAGTTTTGGCTTTCTCGTCTTCTCAGATCCCCGAAGTGTCCATTATTTTCACAGTAATTTAATTAGCAGAGAGGAACCAAGCCATGACCCTCAACATTTTCTTACTGAAAGATGCCTAAGTAGTCTTTGTAGACACTTTTGAATTATATCCATGAATGATATCAGTGGATCTAATGATTATTCTCAGTAAATCTCACTTCTGTCAGAGGTACTTGAATAAATTTTATAGCTGGGTGCATTTAAAAATACTCAGTAATACTTAGGGCAGTATTAGAAAGAAAAATATGGATAATAAATTATAATTTACTCTCATTTCAAACACATATCATTTGTAAATATCCCACATAAGAGACTGGAATGAATTATGACATTTGCAAGTGAAACAGTTGTGCCAGAGCTAAGGGTGTGATGCAGCCTGCAAATTCATTTTCATGTGCAAGCTACTTTAGGACTCTTGTTGTAGATTACGTGGGATGCTTGGCTGACTAGTTTTTATCTTTATCATTCTGTTTGTGCCCACTTGTCATCACCTTGTTGTTTCTTATTGTTCAAACCCTCTTTTGATGGCAGGATTATTAATTTATTCATGAGCTTCTCTGGGTTGGAGGATCAGCAAGGGGTTAATCTTCAGCACAGTCCAGTGATCCAACCTGAAACTGCTGCTGCTGTTACTGTGCTTTGGGAGAACTGATGAGCAAAGAGCAATGTCAAAAATAAATATCCGTTTTCTGGGGATTTTTAATTAGCTGTTGTTTTACAGAAGGAAGCAGAGCATGGCTGTTGCATGCTTGAGCTGGTGCCTGCAGCCAGGCAAAGGTGCGTTAGCCTGGGACCTCAGAAATTAAAAGAAAGTGGCACTGGAGGGCCAGAAGTGAAAAGTTTAGCTTCAGCAACTTCTAATTCCAAACTCAGGCCTTCAGTGTGAAGTCTAAGTCCCAAGCCTAGCTTTCTTTTCTTCCTTTTGTCTTCTAAAAGATACTGCTAGCGTCACCTCTAGTAGGACTAATCCAACACTTGGAAGCTAATATTTTATTTCATTTTCCTTCATCCACAGCTGATCTCACCTGGATTAGGGTCAGACAGGAGGAAGCATAGATTTTCCACACTGCAATGGTGTTTTTAACTCGCAGATGTGCTTCACTGGAAGCACAGTAAGAAATGTATCATCCTCTGACAGACTGCTTGCTCACAGCCGGCGAGGGGTTAGATCCCTGACTGAATGGGCTGTGCTGCCTTGCTAGGCTTGGAGGGGCTGATGACCATCAGATTACTTGAACGTGACTTTCATAGTGAACACGGAGTTTGACCAGCCTGAGAAACTGCAAAATATTATCAGAATTGAGATAAGGAGGGGAAAAAAAGCAAGCTGGTTCGTTGCTTCCAGTAGTCAAACTCCAATGAATGTCAAGCTAAACATTGTGCAAATATTCATCTTGCTGAATAGTTGGATGCTTGATACAGTTTTGAATTTAATTGAAATATTTTCTTGATCCAAGCAGGATGTTATCTTAAATAACAAGTGTTGGACACAAAGGAAACTGTATGAAATCTCACCTAAAATATTTAACAGTAGTGTTATTTTGTTCCTCCTAAATCAAACAAATCAGTTGAATTGTTTATCTTTGATCCATGCAGAAAAACAGATGCCAAATACGGTTTAGATCTTTTGCTTACACCAAGAATCTGTCCCCTCAAACTCTCACTGACGAAAACAAAGCCTTTTAGCTGGGATCCAGACCACTGTAGTCCAATTGGTCTTAGCTGCAGGTTAGGATTTGGTTTTGGTTTGACTTGACCTTGTTCTCACAGAAGGCCAGTTCCTTCCCACACCACTGTAGATGTTTATTCCTGACAATCTTGTTGAAATTTTCTTATTTCCTCCTTGTTCCATCGTGGGGTTTTCTTAATATTATTCACCTGGACACGGTTACAAAGGGCTAACTTTAGCGCTTTACTGCAAATGTTGTTTATAAAGCCGTGGAGAAACCGTGCTGATACTCCTGATTTGCTGGTGATGAAGGCGGCAGCAGGTCTTGCAGCCTGCAGGTGACCGTAGCTCACGGTGGGGTTTCGCTGTAAGCCCAAACCCTGGTGCAGGCAGGTGGGTGACCGAGGCTCAGATGCTCAAAGCCCTCTTTGACCCAGTGCCAAGGCCTTCCCGTGGGCTTCTTGCAAAGGGACCAGGTTTTGTCTTGTAACTTCTTGCCTTTACTCTTGTAGAAGAGAAACGTTGAAGACTATGACAGACTTCCAGACTAAATTCATTCCTTGGCTGTGTTATCTCTGTTTGATATTGTGCCAATATTGTCCTTGAAATAGCTCTTCTCCTCTCAGCTTGCATTTTGCTAGGTCAAACAAACTGTCCTCTTTTAGTCTTCCTTTGGATCGTATGTTCCCCATTGCTTCAGTGATCATGGTTTTGGTTTTCTGCACCTTTGCTGGTGCATTTCTCTGAGATTTGGTTAGGATTTCACATGAGGCTGCATCAGGGACTTGTACAACAGCATGGGTATCTCCTGAATGGATCTTGCTGGCTGTGTTTTAACACTGAATATTTGTTTTCTGCTTCTTGTTGGTTGCCTTCACCGTTTGGTGCACTTGAGTCTCTCTTTCCAAAGCCTCTTTTTCTAACTAAAGACCTCCCAGCTATCTGTAGAATATTTTTCACCCTCTTCCTTTTCTTACAAATTTGCTCATCCTCTGCACCATGAAGCTCCATCCTGGTCCTAGTGCTGCGGTCTTCAGAGTCATTCCACTTGCCCTGTGTGATACTTCATTTTCCTTCATTGATGATGCTTCCTTTCTTCATATCGTCAGCAGTTTTCCTCAGAATCCACCTGCTTTGTCTTATGAAAATTTTATATTAAATAGGTCTGGAGAACAATTCCGGAGCAGTTTCAAGGGTCATCCTGGTTTACTAGTCCTGTTATTGGTGAAAACGGTGGGAAACTTCCTGATGACCAATTTCTTATGTCCTTTACAATTCTTCTTACTGCCATTTTCCCAGCTGGATGCATGATTACATGGCATTATAGTGAGTATTCTAGTCAAGTTTCAAAAGACCTTGATGTTGTGTGCTACAAAGATGAGACTCAGCAGCAGCCTGTGCTCAGCTTACTTTGATACTTTCCACAGGGAAAATGTAACATGAAGTCTTAGTCATCATAACTGTTTGGATTCAGGCCACTTCTTAGACCTGTGTACAGCCATTGGTCTCTCAGTTTTATGTCAGCCCCTGATGTGATCAGCTCCCAGTGGTCATCCTGCCTTTGCCCCTTTTCCTCTTGAAATCTGAAGTGAAGTATTATACAGTCTGAAACATATTTTGTTTACCTTTAATCCTGGTGCCACCCATAGTGACCTCTTTTCTTGTTTTAATTATATTTATATGGAGAAAACATTCTGTCATTTCAAGGAGTTGCTTTAATTTCCTTTGCAGACTCTAATTCAGTTTGACTTGCACTATTTTTCACTTATAACATTGTTTCCCAACCTTTAAGATGCAGCTTGCTTTGGGATAGTTTCTTTTCCTCTGTCTTCGCAATCTCTCTGCTTACTGCTAGTATGCCTTGAAAGAGTTTTAATTATCTAGCTAGTCTGGAGCTTTTCTTCATGATTTTTTTATCACCCCCTCTTTTTCCAGAATGCAAATTCCTACTAATTTTGCACCCAATAGCTAAAGAAATTCCAGTCATCCTCTCTGTTCCCATCTCTAAGCTTACCTCAACTGACCTTGCTAAGTTCCCTTCATTTATGAGTTTTTCCTCTTGAATCAAAGGTGTAATTTACAGTTTTGATAGTTGTATTCTTGCAACTAACTTGATAAATTTAGCCAAATTTCACTATTTGTGTTCTCTTCTATTAGGCATCTGGGACTGGAAATGCCCATGGCAACTGGCCACTGCTTCCTTGGGGGCACCTTCAGGCAGAGAGGGCTGATGCAGCCAGCGCTGCACTGCTGCCCTTACTGCTGCTCCAAAAGGTGCTTGATTTGTTTGTGAGGGCTCTTGCATGTAAGATGTTTTCCTGCTCGCAGAAGCTCTGCCTGCTCCCTGTCCCCATAGCTGATGTGAGCAAAACTCATGTTGAGACCATCAAGAGTGATTTCCCAGGAGTATGAGCAGCCATTAGGTTCAATATAATATATATTCAACACTGAATATATTTATGTAGTGAACATGTATGTGTATCAGAGTGCATATAGCTAATGCTATAGATCATGCTGTGGTTCCCGAGCAAAACTAAAGCTTAATTAGTAGCTGCTCGGGGTCACCAGAACAGCCCTGTTTCATAGGTGTGTCACACTCCTTGGCTGTCAGCTAAACAAGCCAGATTCACTTCTGCAGATGTCTTGCCCCTAATTTCTAATTTCCTGCTCTTGCTGCTGTGCACATCAGGCCCTTCTTGGGTGCTGAGCCTCTTTTGTCACATCATTCAGGACTTGACAGTTTTGCAGAATGGAAGTGGTTATCTGTGTGCCTGGGCAAGGCTCCTTCTGCATGGTGGTAGCAAGGATCATCCCCTTGATAGAGAAAAGAGAGAAAAAAAAGGGGTGGGTTGGGGGGGGGGGGTGGGCCGGGGGCAAACGAAAAAGCAAGCAGAATATTCTGTAGTAAAACAATATGTAGCTTTGACACAGGTTTGGGCTGGCAGATCGTGCAACAGGAAAAAATTTGCCACAAAACCTGACCGAGCAGGTGCCCTGGGTGGCTGTTCAGGAGCAGGATGAGCAGTGGGTGACCAGGACCAGGCAGACAGTTTATCCTACTCCATCTGGTCAGGCCAGCATATGCCATTTCCCCTAAGTGTGATGGTCTTGAGTTAGTTAACTAGGTTCGTTGTTTCTGCAATGGATATTTTCATTAATTCCTTTCCAGTGACTGCTTCTACAGGCAACCTGGCTGTTTAGCTGGAAATAAAACAGTTATCTCCTGATAAAGTTGGTCATAACAGGCTTCTGAAAGCCTGACTGCGGATTGCTTGTATATATTAATGATGTGTTTTGTTACTGACATGCTAGTGTAAAGGTATTGAAGGAGCCCATGAGGACTGGCCGTACCTTTCAGTGCACCAGCTGATAAGACTGATAAAAGTGGGTGAAGTTTTAGGCATGCTGCTCCATCTATTTTGGTTCCAGTCCGTTTAGTTGGTCTAATGAAAAGATGCAAATTCTTACATGCTTGAATTCTCTCGTCATTTCTTAGTATTAACGTAAAATGTGTATTTTTTTATGTGAATGATCAACATTACCTGCCTATCTCTGGTAAAACTTAACAATGCAGTGTTTACTCAACCTTTTGAAATACATTTTTTGAGTTACTATCTGCTACTACTGTTCAGCTCATCACTGAACCCATTTTCTCTAGGGTTAATGAGAACAAATCCTTTGAACTCACTGGTTATTTCTGTCTTATTTGGTGCAAGGCTCACCCTAACTGCCTTTTAGTGAAATTGGTTCTATAAATTATCAAGGGTTAGACTATGAAAAAGTTTGATTACATTAATTAGAAATTCAGAACTTGGCCTTTAGCCAAAATGTAATTTACTTTCCTTAAGTCCAATTTGAAATGAAATCTTACCACAGGTTTTAATCTAAAAATTCACAAGTTTTCTTAGCTCTTATTTTCTACTGTTTGTAAAACAACCTGATGAATTAAATGTGTAGAAGTATTTAAATAAGAAAATTAAACATGCACAAATTCTGAACTCAGGACTGTTGCTGCAGTCATACCGTGGAGGGCTGCCTTTGACCAGCGTTTGTCACCCGAGGTGGGTCACTTGGGGCAGATGCGTACCGCACAGTCCCTCAGGTTACAGGTGAGGGGCCAGCACCTGTGCTGGCTTGTGGACCTGCTGCGGGCACCTGTGCTGAATTGTCCCTGGCAGGGTGTTGGTGCAGACAAGGTGTCCCCTGTAAACCAGGCCTGGGCTGGGTTCAGAGGAAGGCATGAGCCAGGGACCAGCCTTAGGATGTAGTTTAGACCCGCAGCTTGGACTGCCTCAACCTCCAAACCATTTCTGAGTTTGGGGTTACCACGTGACCTCGAAGTCTCCAACCATCCTTCCTCACATTTGCACCTGGATACACCAGTGTCCTCATGAGACCAGGATCTGACCACTGCCTGTGGTCATCCTTCTGAGATACTGCAGCACTGAGCTGGCAGCACATTCCCGCTCTGGGCAAATGTAAAAGCACAAGGTTGGAGAAATGCACTGTACCCCACTTTTCCAAACCCTATGAGTAAGGAAGCCTACCTCTGCTGCTGTGTCAGAAATCGGTCACCTCTGAAGCAGAATTTGCACTGTACCCACAGAGCAGTTTTGGTAGTGGCTGGGTCTCTCTTTTTCTTCAAATGAATTTTCTGCCCTGGGGTTTTGCTGCTTGGCAAGCCTTATCTCCGCAGAAGAGAAACACACTCCCCTGCTGGAATTTAAAAAGTAAAACAAACAAACAAACCCCCCAAAAAAAACCCAAACCAAACTATTTACAGGCCAGGCTTTTCCAGAATTTTTAAAACTAGATCTACCTTGGTGATGGCTCTTTGGGATCACTCTGGACCCAAGACACTGGGACCATGGACTCTCCAGCCCTGTCCTTACAGCAGAGAGTTCATAGTCATAACCTGTGGGCTTTTCCGGCTAACTCGAAATACAACTCTCCACACTGCCTACCCTCTCCGCCCCTCTGCTTGCATAGTTTTGAACAGATGGTTCAGTGATGATGCAATGAGGTATCACCGATGTCTGCAGTGTGTTCTGATGGCCACAGAGGAAAGTGCTACCAAAGTGAATGATTTTGTTGGTGCTTCTTTTTAATCATCACTGTGTTGAATCCAAGACAAGGGACCGGTATTCCTGATGGTATAGGGTGATAAGTAAGGAGAAGATGTCGAGCCCCAGGTACATACTGCAAGGCCAGCTGCCTCCTGTCACACTTTTAAACCCCTTTTGGGACAGGAAAGCAATACGCTCACGATTCCACCTAAATGATTTTACAATCACTCCTGGCCTATCTTTTATTCTTCTGCCCATTCACTATTTTAATTATGATTTTTTTTTTCCCTCCCTGGGCAGTAAAAACTCTTGGATTTTGCCTTTTAGTTCAGTTATTTTGGGACCTCATTAAATGCCAAAGTCATGTGTTCATTATTAGAAAGTGAAAACAACTCTCTAGCTGTGCCATGGGAGAGACTTCATAGTGAATTACCATAGTTAAGTAGACACTTAACAGCTTGAGACTCTTCTAACATTAGGCAGGGTTTTTTTAGACCTTTAATGCACTGCAGATTATGATGCTTCCTGCACCAAATGGTATGAGGTTATTGTCTGTGGTTGTAGAGGGATAACGCACAATCCTGTACAGGCTGTAGAGGAATTAGGTAATGTTTTCTGTTTGATGAGGACAAGGAATGACTTAAAGGGAAGGGAAAAACTCCCTCCCAACAATAAGCAAAGCCCATCCGACTGCTTAGCTGCTGTTATAGCTCTTGTCTAATAGGACTCAGGCTAGAACTGAAGTTGACTCATGATGTGATTCATCAAACTTCAAATTTCATTGTAGTGTCATACCTAGACAAATAATTTCTTCTGAAGAAGCTGGTTTCTCTCATCCCTCTACTCCTGACAGTTGAGATCATCGAAACCTCTAGTGCCAACTGGGAGTGCTAAAGAGCCCCATAACTTGTCCTGAGAAGCATCGCAGTCAGTGGTGAGACAGCGGAGATGAGGAATCAATATTGCAGGGCTCTGCCGGCAGCAGCCTCACAGAGACCAACGGGGAGTTAATGCCTGTGTCCCTGAATATCACTTTGGGTGATAGATGCTGAGGTGCAAGATATTGCTGTTTAGTGACCGAAACAAAAACATGAGAACAGACTACTGACTCATGAGCTTTTATACCTGTCCTTTCTGTGCTTTGGTATTCTTTATAGCACAATGGCAGATTGTATTTTTTATCCCAGTCGCTTAGTTAATTGGGCAAAAATGTCTCTGATCTGGAAAGTACTAGGTTGTGAGCTCAGTGAGAAGCTGACAGGAAAATCTCTCCTGAATATCAACTAGTTTTCTAATCTGAAACATGAATCTTTTGGGGATTCACTTGATATTGGATGGTAACTTTGGATCACAGAACTAGCTGGAAGTAATAATCCAAATATTTGCAGATGTTTGTTCTTTAATCAGTCTTAGTTAACATATGCTCATTTTGGGTGTACAGACAAGCTTAGCAATATATATACTAAAATGAGGACAAATGATGTAATGGGAATCCCAGGCAAACGTGTGAATATTCCCTGCAGATACAGTTTGCTGTAGCAGAGAACTAGCATCCTCCTGTAGGAATAGAAGAAAAGGGAAAAAGAAAAAAAAAAAAAAAAGGCCAAAAGCTTCTGCTGAAAACTGAGAGGTTGGTAAGGAAATAGGCTCAGGTTTGCTCAGTGATTCTTACTTCCCCTTATAAGACTGTGCCCCCTTCAACCCAAAATGAACCAGACTGGGTCAGGTCCCTTCGTGCAGTGCCTCAGGCGCAGGTACTTGGTGCAGCCCCTTTCAGCTCCTGGCGATCCCTGGGACACCCATTAGACTGGCTGCGGGGTGATGATGGGCAAAGGAATGCAGAGCTCCCACCCCCATGCAACCTCCATAGACCCCTTGTCTGCAAGGTCCTGCTTTTTTTGTTTGTGGTTGAATAAGGTTTTGGATTTTTTTGACTCAAGAAAGAGTCAAATGGCACATGACACTTCCCATTCTGGGACTGAGCTGCTGGGTTATGCAGGAGGCAGCCAGCTCCCTGGGATAAAAAGCCAGCTGTGAATGGCAACCAGGTGCTCCTCAGCATCTCCTCCTTCCCATCCTGCTCCCCACTTTGCTCTCGTGCAAGATCCCCGAGTTTCAGCGAGCAAGGTGGGCGCTGAGGGGAGACAGATCAAAATCCAGCTGCTTGGTTAAGGCACAGACACTCGGGGCTCTGACAGCCCTCACAGCCCTGTTGTCTGTTCCCCTGGTTACAACTCATCCCTTCTCCCTCTACCTGCTGTTATCTTCTGCATCTTCCTAAACCACAGTATGTAAGCCAAATGCAATGCATTATGTAGTGGCACCAGGAATCCTGTTTGTTTTGATGTGTTAGGTCCCAGGAAGGCAGCAGCTGCAGAGGACTTGAAACCGAAGCTCTACTTTGTCTTTGTGTCTCTGCTACTTATTAAAAAGTGCAAGAAGAAAAACAGAAGAACAAACTCCTACCTTGCCTTTTTGATCCCAAGAGCATTAGTGAAGCTAGCAATTAAAAGGAAATGCAACTTTTTGCTTCTAGTCAAGCAGGCTTGATAGGTTGTTTAAAAAAAAAAGGCAAAAAATATGTAGCATCACATGCCTCTGTCATTTCTCGCAGGTGAGTGCCTGTTAAATGTCAGACCCATGAATTCCCATGTAAGGAGCTCAGGCTCATCCCGCTCAGCAATGTGCATGGTGCTGTGCACAGTATGTGCATGGCATTGCAGATGCCCCCTGCACAGCGTGTGGGGAAAGGGGCACGCTGCCTTTTGCAAACATGCCCAGAGTTTAGAACAAGCTTTAAGCTGGTCCCTGCACCTGTGTCCTTCCCTACCTACTTGCTTAGGGTTAAGCAGGTTAGTATTGTCAAAAGAAAAGCATGCACAAGGTAGTGTAAAATAGTTTTGAATCAATTTTGAACTCTGTTAATAATTTTCTGTGATCATTTTCATGGGAGAAAGAGGAGGGGGAATGAGCTACGGAGTGAATGTCTTGGACCTCTAAAATACAGCCAGTAGGTGGGTGTGCTAGCAGCAAGTTAAAAAAAAAAAAAGGTAAAAAAAATTTATAAAAAATTAATAGTTTTGCCTCCTTTTTTGGCCCATCCCACTGCTCCTGCCCACTCTGTTCACTGATGACAGCCAGCTCCCCTCCCTGGCCACACAGCAGGGCGGTTTTGCAGTCATGCTAGTTCCCAGCAAGACCAGCTCCAGCATGGAGCCCAACTAATAAGCCCCGCAAAACTTATTAGCTCAGGTTTTGTGGTGTGTGTCGCCTCTAATGAGGGTGTCCTTCACTGCGTAGGGAGCAGTGAACTCATGCACCCATCGGGGGTGGGGTCTCCCAGGTTTCAGATCCTGCTCAGCATGGGAAGACGTGGATGATTTGTAGTGCAGGTCTTTCCTTTGCTATTCAGAGAATTCTCCCTGCTGTTAATGTTGATTTATAACAAATTTTGAACTGCTGGGAAAGTTTCAGAATACTGGAGGAAAGCTGAATTTGTATTGCCTTTAAAAAAAAAATAGGGGGAAGGGGAGCAAGCCAAGTGCTAAAGTAACTGGTAGAAAACACTTGCATGGACATTGTACACATGCTGTTTTCTGTAAGAAAGGGTGATGAAACTTTAGCAATGTGTATATGAAAAGGATTAAAACCTAGTTAGCTAATTGTTTTTAGGATTATTTTATTGATTTCTGTTTCTAGGGGTTGATCAGGTGGTTGTGGTTTGCTGCAACTTCTGTGCCACCTTCTAGTATGTGCTTCTCTGGAAGGATGTCTTAAAAATTGTGTGGGGTCAGAGGGAAGCTTGAACGCCTGTAAGTGGAGAATATGCCTCAAAGCAGAATTGTGTGACACCTCTTGTCCTTCTCTTACATAGATAAGGGTAATGTGGCAATGGTCTAAAAGAGCAAAAATGGAGAGCAAAATCAGTAGCAGGTAATCTCTTCTAACTCCTGCCCATTTGGGGCTTTCTCATTGAAGTTTCACAGGGAATAAAAACAAGAGTCTGGCTTTGCTCAGAGGGGCTTGGCTTTTGCCTGGGAGGTCCCCAGATCAGGAGCTGAAGCCAGGTAGACGCAGGCTCGTGATGAGGCTGATGTTTAACAGCGGAGATATATAGCCACCAAGGGGACATGTTTAAGCTGATTGTACATTTTCCCAAAGAAAGTCTCTTGTTCAAACAGGATTTCATTCTGCGCAGCGTGGTATTTTCCTTGGGAGATTGGACCATGTGCTCTAGCCTGCACAATGCTCTCAAGCAGTGGCTGCCCTGTGCTGTGTTACAAGCTGATGCTTCCTCTGGTTTTGCCAGTCATTTAGTAATTTAGATGTCAGCTTGATAGACTCCAGTAAACTCTGCCATGCTTTCTTAGCACAGCTATTTTTGTGTGTGATTTGCTGGTGTGGAAAGCAAGGCCCTTGAAGACAAGCCACTTCTCAAGGTCTGTGTGGTAGACCGTGATGGCATGTGGAGAACTGGGCTCATGTGAGGGTGGTGATGTTGGTAGGAGCACAATGCCAGCATGGTGACACCACTTCTATAGCTCCATTAATTCCTCCAAATGTTTATGCATGGAGCTGCATGGCACCTTGTAGACCTACCATGACAGTCTTGAGTCATCTGTCAGATGAAGCCCAGGCTGGCACAGGTGATGAAATGTCTTGTTGTGTGGCTTCCTCTTGAAATCTGGAAGGGGAAGAACAGCATGAAGAACTGCATCCTGTTGCTCTGGACTGAGACAGTGGTCTTTTTGCTTAATAGCCAGATTATCTGCCTTCTTCCTTTTTACTGCACTTGTTTTAATGCCTACAGTGACACACAGTGGTGATGAGTTTCTGCTGTGCCAAAGCACTTGCCTTGACACAGGGAGATAGAGGACTTTGTAGATGGTGGGAATGGTGACTGCCAAGCTCCCCTTGCAGGAGCACGCTGCCCTGGGCTAGCTCCACTTACTGATGAGACTCAGTCTGCAGGCTGCTTGTAGGATGCTCAAATAAGGAAGCTTTGGAGCTTTTTACCCTTCTGTCCAATATACTGCCCATTTACGACTGAGTTTTTTCACAATCGGTAGAGAACTGCAGGTTTCATAAGCTGATTTGTACCATAAATGCCACACTCAAATCCTCTTTATTTTTTCTTGACAATGCAATTTTATTTATCCTTGTGTAAACAGCCACAAAATAAAAGTTAGCTTTTGGCTGTTGTATTTCCCCTGTTCCTTATGCTCCTGTTGTGCTGGAGAGCCCAGCAGGAAACCATGGCTCAGATGCTCTTAGGAGAACATTTTTCAGCGTCATTGGATGTGTTCACATTTCATTTCTACATGGTGTATTTGCAAGCGTGGAGGATGGCAGTTTCATCAGATTATTCCGTTCTGCTATTCCATTGCTCCACTTTCCAAGAAGATTTTTGGATATTCCCCCCCCCCCCCCCCCCCCGCCTGCTTTGAGAAGAGAAGTGGTCAGGTGATGAGAAGTCTTGGGCTGTCTTCTTACTTGAGCCGTTGCTCCACACTGGGTAGCTTCAGGCAAACAGCTTCCAAATCCCAGCTTCTCCAGCTATGAAGATGATAAAGGAACATGCTGATACATCTTGTTTGAAAGGTCTGGAAGTGGGGGGTAAGCTGTAAACAAATGCACTGACTTTGAAAATAGGTGGGGGAGAGGGGGGGAAAGTATCTCTTTGCCAGGCATCGTCCCTCCAAACGCCTACGGTACCTGTAGGGCGAGTGGAGCTGCACCCATGGAGCCAGTGTTGGGGTGGGTCGGTGTAGCCCCCCAGCATGGACTGGCATGGAGGGGGGCAGCTCTATGGAGCAGAGCAGATGTGCTGGGTCTCCATCATCCAGAAACCGCTTTTTGCTGGCAATGCAACCGTGCAGGTCAAGGTCAAGTTGCTGGCAGCCTGCATCCCTCCAGAGCTGAGCCAAAGTGGCATTAAAATGAAAAAAAAAAAAACACCAAACCCGAAAGAAAATAAAAAAACAATCAAAAACCCACCCCCCCCAAAAATCCTAACCCAGCCATGCATCATCCCCTTTCCCTGCCGTTCGGATGGGCAGCCCTGCGGCCCCTGCCCCAGCCTGGGCAGCTGGTGGTCCAGGGGGAGCAGGGGGCGATGCGGGGCCGCTCCTGACATTTCCGCCGGCGGGTGCGCAGCCAATTGGCGAGGCTGGAGCAGCGACACATGAAATACGATGATTTTCTGCTGAAGAGGAGGAGGAGGAGGAAGGGGGGGGGGGGAGGGAGAGAGAGGGCGGGAGGACCGCTTGCTCCTGATGGTTCGTATGCCGGGGGCTGCAGAGAGGACTGGCCAGAGAGGAGTGCCGCGTGTGGAGCCCAGCACCCCGGGGATGGCCCCTGGCTCCCTGCTCCCTGCCCAGGAGGATGCGATTGCCACCCAGGTGGGCCGATGGCACCAGCAGAGGCACGAGGCTGCCGGGGGACGCTGCCGGGGGGGGCCCAAGCCTGGCCCCCCACCGCTTTGCGGGGCCCCGGCACCCCCGCTCCCCGGTGGCTCTGCACTGTCCTGCGGGGCGCTGTGCCACGCACCCGGGGCCACCGGCGCTTGGCGGTGCTTGTTAGCGGAGGGCTGAGCTTTTCTGGGGGGACTTTGGTTCGGTTTGCTCACCCCCCTACCCCCCACCCCCCCAGACCCTCCTCCTGGAAACATGCTTCATGGCTGTGCCAGGGCTGCCCGGCTCAAACTTTGCAGCCTGATCCTTAGTTTGATGGGAAGCACTTGACAGAGCTCCTCTGCATGTCATTAACCCTCTCACACCGCCGCGGGACGGAAACTGTTAATGCCTACAATTCAGTTGCAACAAATTTAACCCTGATAAGGAGCGGCCGCACAACTCCCTGAATCACATCCAGCTGCTGTTCATTTTTATAATGACTTTGCATTTATCCAAGAGCTGGGTGGCAAGTTTTCTGTTTATTATTACTCTCCCAAGGGGAGGGGAGGGGGGAGATCCTCTTAAAAAAAAATAATCATATAATAATATTCACGAAGCAAGCCTGCTAGTGCAAACCCCTGCTCCTACTGTGCCACCGCAGCTGCTTTATTAATTTATTTGCACCGTGAGTGACAGTCCTCCAGAAGTGATAATTGGTGTACTGTATCTTTAAAAGGTTAAAACCCTTTTCAAAAAGGCCTAGACTCATAGTGCGAAAAGACAAGAAAGGCTTTGGCTGGCTTTGGATCCAGAAAACAGCTGCTGATTAGAGTCTGCGTCTTCGGGCTGAATTTATTACATATTTTTCAGCAGCAGGGATTCTAGGAGGAAGCTTCCGCTTGGGTTTCTTGATCGTGGTTTATTTTTATTCAGAGGAATAACAGAGGAAGGATTTGTTCCGGCTGGAGCATGCTCACAACCTGCAAGACCTCCCATTATTAAACTGCCTAGTTTGGGCTTTAATATACATGTTTGGTTTTGGGTTTTGTTGTTTTTTTTTTTTTTTTTTTTTTTTTTGGTGTGTGTTTTTTTTTAATTAGCTTGATTATTATTTGGCAGTGTGCATCTATTGTTTTTTTTTTTAATAATTGATTTTGAAAGGAAGCTGATCTCGTAATGAGCTTTCTCCTTCCTTACTTGAAACAGGTGCTAATGAAAGAATGCAAATAGCACCGGCTGAGCCGAACAGTTCATAAAGAAGGGAACAGCCACCGACCCAAAACGGTCCGGGATCTGCCTGCTGGCACCCAGCAAAGGTAGGCACCGGGGGTTTTGTGTTGTGTTTTTTTGGGGTTTGTGGTTTTGGGTTTTTTTTGTTCTCTGGGTGCAGATTTGCGAATGGTGTATTTTTCTCCCCCCTGCCTTGCTGCGGGTGCACAACCGGACGGTGAGATTCCATTTTGCCTCCTGAAAGGTGCCAGGTTGCCACCGAGGCGCTCGCCCCCCGCACAGCGAGCTGCAGATCTCCCCCCGTGTGCGTGTGTTCCCTGGGTGGCCAGCGGCTGCCGTGCATGGCGCGATGGGCGAGCTCCCCGAGCCCGAGGTAACCTTAGCGGTGTCAATCAGCCTGCAGCCAGCCTGTAACCCTGTCCCCGCCACGCTCCCAGCTACTTTGCTGCTTGCTCCTGCTTAATTAGCCCTAGCTGTCGCATGAATTTATCGTTGCTTGACAGCAACTTCAGTTTCTCCCGATGTGCATAGATTTTTTTTTTGTTTGTTTTTTTGTTTTTTGGCTTGCTGGTGGGAGGCAGGACTGGGGGGCAGTGGGAGGCGAATGCTGTGTGTGTTAGCGATATGCAGGATTGATGCGGGCATGCAGAGGGGCACACGGCTCTGCTGGGCACCCTGGCCGCTGCGGCGGTGGAAAAATGGACATGTTGCTTCGTGGGGAGCCTTGTCCCCCCGGGGCGATGCTGAGTGCCTGTGCCAAGGCCCTGCTCTGCTTCCCATCCTGCATTTACGCTCCCTGCAGAGTAGAAGCAGCTGTTACCTGATGCTACAGCATGTATAAACATATTAAAAATAATATTCCTCCTCTCATTTTAACAGCTAGATCCCTGCCTGTGGCTGAATCCCCTTTTACCTGCACAAAGCCTGGGCACTGGCTTTTCTTTTTCACCCTGCCAAATTTTATTTGCGTGCACTTGGGGCTAGCATTTGGGCAGCGCTGGGATATTACCCCCAGAGGTTTGTCCTTTGCCGGGGAAGTCGAGTTTTCCTGGTGCTGGCGGGCTGCTGTGGCGGAGGCAGGTGGAGGCAGTGGCAGCCCCATGCAGCACCTGGCCAAGGCTCTTGCTCGGGCTCCGGGTTTTCTGCCGTGTTCCCCCAGCTGCGAGCCTGGGCTTGTAGCAGGGACTGCAGTGGCTTCTCCTAGGGCCAAATCCAGCCCTCACTGGGATCATCCAGTTCCTTCGGCTGGGTGTTCCTCCAGCTGTGAGCCTGGGCTTGTAGCAGGGACTGCAGTGGCCTCTCCAAGGGCCAAATCCAGCCCTCGCTAGGATCATCCAGCTCCTTTGGCTGTGTGAACCTCCGAGGGCAGAAATTAGCCCTTTGCCTGGAAGTTTGCTTTTATATTTCAGTGCGTTTAAATGTGTTTGAGCAATGAATTTCTTCTCTGTGTGTGTGTGCAAGATTATTTGTAGCTTCTTTGCCTGACTGTTAAGGAAATGATCTGCAAAAAGTTTACCCCAATTAATTGTGCAAGCTGAGGGTGGGCAGCACATGAAATAAAATACGTATTTTATGTAAACAATCCCTCGAGGCTTCCTAGAAAGAGAACTTGTGAATACCTAACCTGACAGATAAAAAGTAATCAAAACTGAACATGCAGTCTGGTCTGTCCCCCCTCCCCCTTCCAAAAGCAAATAATTTTTAATTAGGAGTTTGATAGAGGGTGTATACAGGAGAAGATGATTAAGATATGCTTTGGAGGCAGCAGGAGGGAATGCTCCTCTGAGCCTGGTTCAGGCAGGGTGCGGGGCTGTGCGCGCCTCGCGTCCCCTGCCCTCCTGCTCTGCCAGCAGTGGCAGACCCCGATGCCGACAGGTGCTGGTGAACCCCAGCCATGTTCTTTGGGATGCAAAGAAAACAGATGTTTCCCCAAACCTTGCACTACCTCAATGCTCGGGTCGCTCAGGGTTGCATGGTCCTGCAGGGATGGAACTTCTTGATTTTCTTGTATGCCATAATGGACTGTGCCTGATCCTACTTTTTTTCTTTTTTCTTTTGGAGATTGCAAATCCAGCCGCAATAAAATGCAGAGGGGGGTGGTGGTGGTGTCAGTCTTTCATTTTTTCCTCCTTTCGGCCAGCCTGCTTGCTTGGCGGGATTTCTGCCATGTGGGAGCTCGCTGCTCGTCTCCAGTCCCAAGCTCTCACTCTGCTCGGGCTGGTGGAAACATTTTGGATGAGAACCTCCTGAGAAAGCCCAGGCAGGTGGTAACTAAGGAGGGGGAGGATGGGAAGGTGGTCTTTTTCCTATCAAATCATCTCCTGTACAGAGCATGGGGTTCTGGTCTGCTGCCTCTGGGGCCATGAAACCCTTCATGCATTGTCCAGCCCAAACCCTCCTGCTGGCAGCTAGAACAGGACACAGTGCATTTTGTCTCATGCTGTACCAGCGCCAGCGTGCTTCTCTGTAGAGATGGTGGCATCCAAGTCCTGCCAGGAGCCGCTCTTTTATGAGCTGTAATACCTTGGGACCAGTGGGAATTGTTGGCCCTGCATCACTCTGACTTTTATTCTTTCATCACCTCTTGAGACAGGGAAATGACACTGCTGTTCTCCGAGGCACTGGAGCCTGGGTCATCTGACAGCATCGTGCTTGCAAAGGGGACTGTTAATTATTTTGCTTGAAACAGTTGTAAAACTCCTATAAACATACATGACATGCAAGGTCGTGGCTTTCAAATGGCTCTTTGGCATCTTGGCTCATTTCTGGTAAAGGTTGTGGCTGGGCTGTTAAATTGAGTTATGTAAATGGGGATATTTGCTAAAAATTGAGACAGTTGTTTATGGGCTAAGATGTTTTACGGACCCCTGGAGGGACCCAGGTTCAGAGTGCTGTGAAGATCTCCTCAGGCACACTTTAATTCTGGATTTTCCACCTGGCCTTGGGCTGGTCCCACAATTACCAGAAATCTCAGCTAACTGTTCAAGACTTGGAGCTGGTGAGGAAGGGATTGGTGCCAGGAGAGCGGGAACACAATATTGACTTAAACCCATCATTTTTAATTGGACCAGCTGGGAGTGAGTCTTACTGCCTTTTGCTGGTAGGAGCACAAACCACTCTAGACTTGTTTGGGGCTAAAAAATATCTCCTTTCTGCATGTAAAGCTAAGTATCTGCAGCTGGCTTAGTTCAGGCAGATGCATAATGTGGGTTAGTATGGATGCACCAAGGAACAGTAGATCCCAGCATGCTGACTTGAGTGTTTGAAGGTGCATGTCATTAACTGAAGAGGATCTTCAAAACTGTCAAAGAGGGCTGGTTGTTGCTTACCCATATTTAACCATATTACTGACCGGACTGCAAAAGGGATGTCAGAATTCACAGGCCACATCTCTTCATTTGGCTCTTTAAAAAGCTCAGAAACTTTTATTCCAGGAATGGAAACCTAGCAGCTATGTAAGTAATGGATTTGCTCAACTCTGATCTCAGCCGCTGACTGAAGTGGTGGTGGGGGAAAGCAGCATGGCCTTTTTTGTTCCCATTTAACCTTTTTGAGTCTTACTTTTTCTTCTGTGTGTGAAATGGGGAGGAGGGAGGGGGAGCCATTTGGCCAAGATCTCAGTGTGAGTCCCTGGCAGATTGAAAATACGAGTAATAAGTTTTGACTCTAAGCTCCAACTGCAGACAGCAGCGCTCGCGGTTTTTTTTTAGATGATTATTTGCTAAGCAGACACTGGTGCTGTAGGGAAATGCATGGGGGAACGTATCTGCCTGTACAGATAATTCCTGTTGCTAGGTGTGTTTTGTTGCAGCGTTGATCCTTGCCATGAGAAGTGGGAGCAATGCCAGCTCCTGGGCATGTGGGTTGGGTGCTGTGGCGGGGTCTGGGCTGTTTGGAGGTGAATGCTGCGACCGGCTGCTGTTACCAACGACCTGAATAATTTAACGAGGCATGTTGCATGTGGCGTGGCCAGCTTGAGCTCTCAGGGGGCCATGTGTGAAAAGCCTTTGTGGGTGAGGGACATGGGATGCTGCTGGCATCCCCTGCGAGCAGAGGGAGGGGGAGCCCCAGAAATGGCTGCTGGGATGGTCCCCGGGAGGAACCCAGCTGTTGATCCCAGCTGGGGGCTGGTCTGTATGGGTGGTTGTGACCCAGGATGCCCTAATGACCCTGACCCTAATGGTTCTGGGTGATCTGCCTCTCCTGCAGCTGAGAGAGGAGATCCCACAGCCCTGCCGCTCCAGCGCTTCTTGCAAACTGCCTGCATGGGAATCCCATGGGACTCGAGACCTTCAGATGGGTTTTCCACCCCTCAAGCACCCCAGATTTTCAGTGCAGTTGAAAGACTGTCTCTTGCTTGCTTCCCTTCCCGTGTGCCACCTTGTCACTCTGGTAGGTCTTGATGTGGGACACATGGGCACCTTGGAAGGGAGCTTGGTCAATAAACTCTGGTGGAGGAGACAACCGCAGGTGGCTGGACCGCTTCCTGCATCTCTGGAGGAAGGGCCCAGGGCTGCTGCTGACTCACAGTCCTGCTTTGGGGGCTGCCAGCAAAAAGAAATGAGCAAACCCTGATGTAACAAGTGATCTGCTGAAAATAAGTCACCACAGAATTTATCATTCTGTTAGAGTGCAAGCGAGAAAGGCGAATGCTGCTCTGATGATGTCAGGGATGATCTCAGCATCCTTCAGAATACACCTCTGCTACAAACAAGACTTCAAGCCCACTTTTTTTAGTTGCCTTATAGAGTTTAAATATGCTTTATATATCCTGCTGGGTGTTACTGTTAAGTGGTGGTTTTGATATCAAAAGGTCTACTATGTTTGAAATAACCAAAGGAAAAATTGATACAGGTGTGACTGGACCTCATATGGTCTTCTAAATAAATGCTCATGTGCAAAAGAGCAGGCTTCTGGGACGGGCTCGGCTGCACAAGCATCATCCTGTCCTGCCCCAGATCCGGTCCCTCTAACCCACATCCATCCTACGTCACCTATGTTTGAAAGGCATTTCTGATCCTCACCAGCCAATTCGCCTTTGCCTGTGTGGTTTAGCCCATGAAAATAAATTTATCATCCCTCATCTCTCTCCTTATGGCCTTTCTTGTGTTGCTTGTCAGTCATTGTAATCCTGTACATTGCAGACATGTTCCCATTTGCCATGGTTTTGGTTGCTTTAACTCATATTTGCAATTTTTTTTGTTGTTGTTTTGGTCCTGGCATCATAGTGCACTTTATGGGAGAGTGAAAATTGCTGAGCCAGACAGGTTGTTTTGTTTTTAATGGCTCTTCAAAAGCAGTTTGGCCAGGTTTTGTCTGAAAACTCTGCTGCAGTGGATCTGTTGCTAGAAATGAATTCTCCAGACATCCCTCTGTGGCAGGGATGGCTCCAGCAAGTGCAGGCAATGTCTACCTTACTGATAGTTGCATTTGATTATAACTTTGATTAATTCATCGGACAGTAATTTTATGGGGTGGAAAAAAAAATCTGCTACCTGCCAAGCGAAGGGCATGTACTGTGCACCCATGGCAGACTGAAGGAAAATATTTAGGGTGACCTTGTGTCTCCAAACAAGATGTGGTGCTATGCCAAGAGAAAGCAGCGAGTACGGTGGCTCTGTGGATCAGACCACCCACTACAGGGGGTGAAAATTGATCCTGGGCCAGCTTCAAAAACGGTGAGAGGGTGTGCTGGCATGTGTGCTGCTTACGGGCTGCAAGATGCCTGGGGGCAGTCGGCAGAGTATGAACCACAGGCTTCAAAGAAACAACTAAGGTAACAAATGGAAGATATTGCTGTTATAGTTCAGTTGCTTTTTGGAGTGCTGAATTTATACCTGGCTTGCTTCATAGTGAGTGAGACATGCCTCTTAGCTGGGGCAGGAATTATGTCATTTTACATTTACAGTTATGCTATGGATTAAGCATCAGTGGGATTTAGTTTTGCCATGGGGACCTGGAAGCAAAAGTCCTGTCAAAGGTTGTGCTCCTAAAATTGCATAGCATGTGAAATTATTTGTCTTCCTCCACCCAGTGCACTCTCATGTGCCCTTGAAGCAAGGTACATGCACATGCTCTTCCAACGCAGCAGGATGGTTGGGTTGATGCTACTCAAGATTTCTTGTGTCTCCCTGTGCTACAGGCAGTTTAAGAGAAGAAAGAGTCCTTGTTTCTGTTTTTACAGAAATATACCATTCTTTAAGGCAAAAATTTTGTTCCTTGGCTTCAGTTCCTCGTGGGCATCTCAGCAGATGCCAGTGCTCTGGGTGTTTGTGTGGCATGGGTGCAGCTGGTGGGCTATTGAAGCAGGAAGGTGCTCTTGCTGTTTGTGTAGGGTCCAGCTTCATGGGACCCTCGACTTGGAGATTTCAGGCTGCTCCGTCGTATGGAGTAGGTCATAAAATCAGAAAGGACGTGCCCTTCAGTGAATTGTGTGAAGACAGTGAACTTGAGCGGTGTGCTTGGCTGACTGTGGGCCGTGGAGCAGAAGGCTGGGCTGTGTTCATCGGAGTGCTGTGGGGAAGAGCTTGATGCTCCTTGCATGTCTTGCTGTGTTTCCATGCTCCAGTTTCAACACCCCTTTGTCAACTGGCAGGGATCGATAACAAGGTGTTGTGGTAATGTAAATAACACTAGAACTCAAAAGTGTCCTGGAAAACATGCATGGGGAATACCAGGGAAATAACTAAATTCTCAGAATAGCTAATTTAGCTGGAATTTGGCTTATTATGACTGCAGGAATGCAACAAGTTATGATAAAGCTATACAAAAGCGCTTTGACTGGTATGCCTGCAGCTGGCAGGACCTATATTCCTTTGGCCATTGAAATTTTGGGGTGCAAGGAGGGCATGTTCCCTCTGGGAAATCAGCTCATTGACTCTGGTCTTTCACTTCCCAGTGCTGTCTCCTTGTGTGATGTTATTGTTTATGAAGATTTTGCGAGTCATGTGATAACCCGCAGACAGAGAGGACTCCAGGGAAGCTGTAATTCTGTATCCATAGTTACTCTGCACTTTGTTTTGGGATGCTGTGTACACTTTCAAGGCATGAACCCATCCCTGAGCAGCCTGTTGTTTCTTACAGAGGAGAAGGTTGGGTAAATTGAAAAATCAAGAGGCTAATTTTCTCAGCTAATGGTACATAACAGGTTTCTGTTGCTTCTGTTGCTATTTCTGTCAGCATTCATGTTTTTTTTTCTCAGTCATTTGGATTTTGTTCAGTGTTTGCCATTGCAAAAGCTGCTTGGGGACTGATGCCGTCTGAAGAAGCCTGGTCCCAAGTAAAAAATACCTATTGGTATAAAAACCTTGATTATGGAAAAAACTTACTTGGTTCTCCATGACTGAATAGCTGTAAAATGAACTTGGTACTCAAAAGCAAACTGCAAAGGTGGAGGGGGAAACACAGGATGCCTACATTAATATCATATAAAGGTTGCAAAGTTAAGCAATCAAAAGATGGAATAAGAAAGTGTTGGGGTGAATATGTAATCATAACTTCCCTTTGTCTGTGTGGTGTTTATCAGAGAGAATGCAATCTTCTGTTATTTACAACTTCCAATAAATAGATATTTAAGATAAGCTCAATCATGTAATTAAAGACTTTTGACACATGGCCAGATGCTCTGCCTTTATGTTTGTGTAAATGAGAGCCTAGGGTGGCTGTGTGCCGTGGTGCCTCTGCTCCAGTGGCTAAAAACCTCGGCTCTTTGTCCCAATGGAGCTGCGTTTGCTGCATCTAGATGACAGGGAGGGATGGGACCGTCCCCTCCACAGGGCAGAAAGGCAAACTGTAAACTGTCGTGATCTAACTGGCTGAAGGAGACTAGAAGTTTTTGTGCAACTGTTTATAAAAGGTGTGCCCTCAAGCAGGAGAGTTGCCCTGATTTTCCAGACAGTGTTTTGGGAAGGAAATTCAAGCTCCCCAAGGGAGGGGTGGTGACTCCATCCTTGCAGCTGAGCGCCATCTCCCAGGCTGAGTCTGGGTGAGACCGAAGCTCTGGGCTGGGGCTGAGCCCAAGGGCTGTTGCAGCCCGTGCCCCAGTAGCCTTCCCATGCCCCGCAATAGGGTGACACTGCAGCTGGGGCTGGCAAAAGATCCTGCCAGGGTGGCAAGAGCAGGGTGCAGGGATGATGGAGCAAGACCCAGGGCACAGATCGCATGGAGAAGTGTGTTTTGGGAGCTGTGGGCATGTTCTGAGCCCAGCTGGACTTACCAGGGAGGACTTAAGAAAATAAAAAGTGCTCCTTGCAGGTAAGAGTTCTGCACCTCAGCGAGATGGGTAGTTAGCTTGAAGCGTGGGGCTTGAGCATGCTCCTTGCAAAAAATTTACTTGAGTGAGGATAATTTTGTGCTGCAAAGATGCAGATCACAGTGGAGCCCATCCTGGCCTCCTGGAAGAGCCTTCATGGCCCTTGTGTGTTCCAGCATCCGCTGCAGTACAGTAATGCTGCTGGAGGAAAGTGAATGTGTGGGTGATGGGGTCTTGCTATTGAGCTTTCCCAGCACCACTTGGGCACCTTGGATTTCATATCCCCAGAGACACTTGTAGGCTTGCAAATGGGTGACAAGGGACACTGTGTTTTGGTGATACAAAGCTGGAAATAAGAGCAGTAGAACAGAAGAGAGCAAAGCTGAGTTTTAGGGTTTATATGCTAGCACATTGTCTGTATTTTCATAATAGGGTGGAATTGCATTAATTTTGTGTAATTTTCTGTGGTACCTTTTTTTTTTTTTAATTTTAAAGAAGACAGAGTTCTTGGTGCTTTAAGTATGGCATGCTGCTCTTCTCAAACTTATGCCAATAGGAATCAGCTGTAAACTCGGTATTTGTAGACTTGGGACTGACTGACACTGACTTTTAGCGTTGCAAACAAAACATTTTACACCTGTGTACTTATTTCTGCATTTGCACCATACTAACATCCATGAAATGGTACAACCAGCTCCCAACAAACAACCCCACTTGCTTTTTGGGGAATGTTTTTTAGCAGTCTAAACCCTTTTAAAACCTTAAAGCTGCATAAGCAGCTTAAAGCAGTCTAAAGCCTCAGATCATTTTAAACAGCTTGTGCTAATATAAGGGCTTAGATTATCTTAAATACCTTAAACAGATCCAAAGCTTTAGCAAAAGAATTTGACCAGTCTTAGATTTGGTTGATTATTTGATTGATTTCACAGGTACATTTGCCACCACTGGGTGACTCTGCCCAACCACTCCTTACTGCAAGGTGCTCAGATTTTTCTCTATCTTGTCATTTTTATACTTTGGATATTTGACACTCTGACACGAGAACATGGCAGTAAAATTTGACTCTGTAACCTTAACTCTGCCCTCATGCTTAGGTTATGATCATCTGTAACTTCTGTACGTGGCCCCGGGTTATTTTTGTTAAATATGTATCTAATTTGCAGGAGAAAATGAATTCTATTACACCAGTTGAGGATTTTCAAAGAATCATGAGTGCCTGAACTGCCCTTTGCCGTCTGGATTCTTATAAATTGCTTATATAGCTTTGAAAATCCCATCTTAAGATGTGGTAGCTTAATTAAACCTCTTTTAAAATGTACATAAACAGAGGAATGAGTTCAGACTGACTTAGGTTAATTTGGACATTCTGTGCTTATTGCCTGCTCCTCACTCCTGCATCCTCATGGTGTTAATATAGGGTTTAATTCTTCCTTCATTTTGCAAGGGAAAGTCATAAGTCATTCAGGCTCAAAGAGTTGGGGGCTTTTGTTTTTTTCCTAAATTAAATTAGATGGAGTTTCACTTTCACACCAGCCAGCCCTGAAAGGCTGGGCTCTTCACTTTCCCTTAGAGCATAGTGGCACTGAAGCTTTTCTGAAAGCTGAAGGAGCAGCAGCCCCAGGAATAATTTCATTAGGAGATATGCTGGTAATAACACTAGAGCCATAAGAAGACATCGTCAGAGAAATTTTCCGCTCGAACTCCTTAGCTGAGAAAAGGAGCCGACATGCTTCCCTCCCGCTGAACTCTCAGATGCAGGGATGTGATTGGTACCCCAGGGTGGGTTCTGCTCCTCCTCGACCTGAGCTGCAGCCCCAGGGGCACCAGACCAGCCTTTTGGCAGGCTGGGCCGTGATGCTGCTCCAGCCCCACTCGCACCCTCACTGCTTTGGCCATGCAGAACGAAATTTGTCTTTATCGTGAGCACTGTGGCAAAGGGAGTTTGTAGTAAAACAGGTTGGTTTTGTGGCAGTGCATGCAAAGCAATGTTAGCCTTAAGCTCTCTTCTCCAGAGCTGTATATAATGTAGTATTGGAACAGACCTGAAGAAATGGGAGATGAAAATGTGACAGTTCACAGGAAAGGCTAACGTGGAGCAAAGCTGGTATCTCCATCTGCCGGCCTCGTGGGCTTTGCCACATGCAATGTCTGCTTTTCAGTCTGTCCTATGTATCGGTAAAACAGATGCACACAGATCTCTGACGTTACGAGGAGACAGTATTTCAGAACTTTCCCATATGAAAAGTGTTTTAACTTGCAGGAAACTTTGGAAAACTAAGAAAAAGTTTAATTTTTAGATACGTGGCTGTTTTTTCAGGCGGGGGTGTTAGATCTCTAACACAGGTTATTCACAGTGCAGCTGCTAATAATTCTGGTCTCCTGCATTTTATTCACTTAATAAATTATGTATTTATTATTCATAGAAATAGTAGGTGAGCGCTTGCTTGAAGGTGAATTGCTTGCTTTCAGCCTGCCAGGCTCTGAATTCTCTTGTAGATAGTGTAATTCATATTTAGAGCAAGAGGCCTGAATGCTACCTTGATACCTGTGAGAATATCTAGTGGAAAAAATCTGGGATTTTACAAAACACATATTTTTTAAAAAAGTAAACTAACAAAACCAATATAACATACATCCAGAAATTCCTGGGGGCTATGTAGTGCTGGAGATTTCAGTCCAAGCCTGGCTCCTTGAGCAGCTCGCTGTAGGTGCAGCTCTAGTACATAATTAATAAAGTTCCTTTCCTTTCTTAGAATATCTGGCCCAAGGAGTTTAGGATTAAGTTTGCTAGAAATGTAAACATGTTGCAGCTGGGTAAATTGCAGCTGAATCAGGGCAGAGAGCAGAGCAACCTTTTAAATCTGGTTTTCTTTCCATTCTGATTGACTTCCCCTATCTGTAACCTGGTGACTAGGACTGGGTTGGCCTCTGTAGATGTCCTGCAAAGCCATACATCTCTGTGCCCATGGTCCTGGTGCCCTTGGCTGCCTGGGAGAGATGTGGTGGGCTAGTGGCTGTTGCGTTTTCTCCTCTCGCTGCAGAGCTGGCAGGAGCGAGCATGAGTTTTGGAGCTGGGCTGGTGCATTTGTTCCCTCCTGTGGAATCCCATGAAGTGCCTGCTTCCTCACCAGTGACAGCTTGGTGCAATGACATTTTTTACTCTGCTTAGCCATTTTTGCCTCCTTTTACCCTCTTTTTGCTGCAAGCTCCAGAGTGCTCCGGTCTCTGCACGCCTCTGACTGATGGCCCAAAGCAAAAATGAAGAAGCTGGTGCAGGTAACCCTGATAGCAGCCTCTTCCCCCTGGAGCTACTCACCCTATACTCTGTGCCATTGACAGGAATAGGAAAGAAAACATTTCCTAAAGCCAGTATTAATAGAAAAACAACTGAAAGACCTTTTTTTCCTTCCTCCTGACATGTTTCCAGTCTCCAAACACAGTTACTTGGCCTGGCACACGTGTGGCTACCCCAGTGGCAGAGCCCCACTGAGCAGCGTGTAACAGCCCAAGGGTGCGAATGGGCAGCACCGGGGCAGAGGGGTCTGTGTGACTCCCTGCACTTGGACCTTTTGTCTTGCTGCATCCTAGAGAAAAAACAGAAGCGAGCCATTTGTTCCACTGCTGTTCACAGTTGGGGACAGGAATAGCCGCTGAACAGTGATAAAGCACGAATGAAATGGAGTTAACATAGACAGTGCAGTGCCCAGTGTGTGCTACCCGAGGGCTTGAGGCAGCCCCTGTGTCCCCCCTGTGCTTTACTGGGGACCATTGCGCTGCCAGGCAGGTGCCTGAACCTGGGAACGAATGCAGATGGACTGGGTATGTGACAAGTGTTGCTCAGTTCTGTGCCAGTCATTATGGGATGTGGAGAATAATTCAGAACTTATAGAGCTGTAGTAAACAGCCCAGCTACCTGGTGTAGACAGCTGAGGTGGGGGGGGTCCAGTTTTTTTCTCCCCAGTTTGTTCACACATACTGAAACTGCAGCAGTACAAACAGGTCGGTGTTAATCCACCCAGCAACTGCATCTTCCTTGGAAGGGGCCCTGATTTCTGAAAGCGTTGCCATCCGGGACAGCATTTCAGCATGTGCTTGCCTGTAAGCATGTGTTTAATTGCTGTCCTGAATAATGCTGTGCTTAATCATGTTCCTAAATGTTTTTCTGATTCAAGGCCAGTGTTGGCATCCTGCAGGTTGCACTGCCGTGCAAAGAGCTGCTGGAGGTGGATGCAGCATCCCATCCCCCTGTAGCGTGGATGGGTGTCAGGCAAGTTGCTGCCATCGAGGAAATGAGCAGTGTGTAGGGAAAGTGGATTGAAGCTCCCCGGTAAAGAAAGTATCTGTGTTATTATTGGGGTGAACTGGTGAATACGGTGAGCTGTGGGGTATGATAAAACATACAGCATTTGTAGCAGCAGAGGATTTGTAATGTTGCTAGATTTGGGTGAGGATTAATGAGCCTTTTCAGCTCTTGGTGACTTGCTGAAACTCCTTAGCCTTGTTCATTTGGGGACTTAGCAGCTCAGGGTTTCCTTCAGACTTCTTAGAAAGCTGAGAAGTGTCTCTGTATGCACAGGCATGCGGAGAAGTGTGTGTGTTCAAAAGAAAAGAGTGAGATGCGGAGATGAGGCCTTCTACCTCTCTGGGCACTGACCACAAAAATCTGTGCAGAGCCGTGAAATGTGAAGCCAGAATATTTCCAGTATCAGCTTCTGCTCCTTTTTCTCCATATTAAAACCTGGGAAGTTGTGTGGTCTGTACCAGAAGTGAAGCAGGGGTGTCCCAGAGAGCTGCTGGGGGGCCTGGGCTGAAAACACCTAAGTGTCCGTAGCCCAGGCACCCTGGCTGGGAAGGCTGATTGCAGCCCAGATGCAACTTGATGCAAAACCTACTGATGCTGCAACAGAGCTGTGCATCGTACTCTCAGAAAAGTTCTTCCTGGCATGGGATGGTGCCGTGATGTACCTCCAGGTCCCAGCATGAGTCACAGCATCACACTGTTCCTCTGGCATGCCTGTTGTGGACCCCATTATATATATATATATTTTTATGCTAAACAAAACTCATGCTGCATCAGGGCTGCAAAGCTCGCAAGATGCAGGGCAGGGTGCCAACCCTAGCACCCTCTCCAGAAGATGCGAGCGCTGCAGAAGTAAGCTGTGCCACCACGATGCACAAAGACCACATTTGTCAAAGCTTGCTTTGCTTGTCCTCCTGTCTGTATGGAGGAAAATGGTGCATTTTATGGCTGTCCAGGTTTTACGAGGCCAAATGTGTTTGGTCAATGTACCAGAAAGGTTGTCAAAAAACTTGTGTCAAAAATGGGGACTAGCTTGGCTGGTGTTTGGATGTGGGGAATTAAAGCAAATGATTTCCCAATGTTACTGGGCCAGAGATGAGCATGAGAACGAGTGGGCACAAATTAATGGAAGGTTTGGGCATGTCAGGAATCTAGGTGGAGTTTTTTTATGCTGGGAGGTTGGTGTGTGAACCAAATTGCAGTGGGAACAATTAATATAAATTATTTTTTTAAACGCTTGGACGTAAGGACAAACTTGAAGATTACAGCTGATAACTTCAAAGAGGAAAATCACTCCATTTGCATTTCATGTCAGTATATTACCTACTCTGGAAAGGAGTAGACTTGGGGAGTATGTGAATATTTGAAGTCTTAGGGGAAATCGGCTGCATCTCCTCTTTATGCTGTGTCATAAAAAAGGGACAAAGAGGTCACTTTGCCACTAATGGGCAGTGGACTTAGAGTCAGTGAAAAGAAATAGCTCAGCCAGCATGCGGGATACAGTGCAGGAGGAGAAAAGGTGAGATGTGAGATGCATGGCCAGTGGTGGGCAGATGCTCCCACTGGTACTAGGACAGCTCTGGTCCCAGGTCCTTCTCTGTGATGCAGTTTGAGTTGCAAAATGGAGATTCACCTGTTCGTTGGTGAGGTTAAATGGATTGCTGTGAACATCAGGGAGGAATTCCCTCCTCCTGGAGGGTGTATAGGAGTGAATGGTGGTCAGATGTGGCCCTGTTTCACCTTCCCTTGGTATTTACCTCTGCCTCCAGGAGAAGCTGAGCTGGCTGGGTCAGTGCCTTATCACCTCTGTTGGCCTGATCCTCCATCTCTGCTTTCTCAGCAATGGTAAAGGGTGTCAGCTGGTGGCACGGGAGTGCAGCTTTGATGCCTCTTTCAGTTTCTGCTGCTCTCCAGGTTCTTGTCTGGGTTGAAAGCACTCATGTGAGCCTCAGCTCTGTGGAGGTGAAGTTAGGTCATGCACAAACCTAAACCAGGAAACTTCATTTTAAAAAGCATGCTTTCATGCTGGGCAGCATGGTTTCACAGAGGTGATAGGGTTTGTGTGGTGGGTGCCTCGCAGGGTTGGGACTGTCCTGCACGTGCTGTCCTTTGCCTGCGGGATGCTCCTGCTGCTCTTCACCTGGGCTGGACCGTAGCACCTCACAGAAGGCTCCAAGCCCATCCAGCTCCTCTCATCAAGCTTCATTTGCTGTCGACACAGTCCATCCATTGCCACCCTTGCAGTGAGTCATTCAGCCGCTTGGGAGCTCAACATGCAGGAGCTGACTTTCATCCGCAGGCTCTGAGCCAGGCAGGATTTAGGTGAGCTTGAGTTTTGGCCCAGGAGGAATATGTGGCCCGTGCATACTGCAAAAGCCAGGCCAGCAACTCCGTTGAATGATGCGTTTGGCAACCCGAGGGCTGAAAAAGGTCCTGGGAACTGGTTAGTGCAGCAGGGACACAGGCAAGTGGCAGCAGAGTGTATGAGTGCTGGGAAGAGGGTCAGGCAGGTGGGGAAGGCAGCTACGCACCTGTGAGCCTGCTGCACGAAGCTGCAACAATGAACTCCTCTAGCTGAGAGGTTTGGGAGGCTTGAGTTGCTCTTAGATCTTGTGTACCCTGTAACAACTTTGTAGCTCTGGTCTTTGCTTTCTTCAACCCATCTCTCTCAAGTGGCACTGCCCAAACTTGCTGTCCCATTTGCTGGTGGTAGGATTTGAGGATGCAATGGCAAGCAGTGCCCCGTTGGTGCGGAGAGTTGGTGCATTCTCTCACGAGCAGCCAGCTGTTGCGGTTTACGTCTGAGTGGCAGTGGGAGGCAAAATTTGTCATGACATTGGAAAGCGCTGCAGGCACTAAGGAAGTGTGTTGGTGCTGTCAGCGTGATGGGGGAAGTCCTGAGGGGGTTACCTGCTGCTCAGCTGTGAGTTAGAAAAAACTTCCACGCTTTAGTGAGTCCAAAAAACCTCAAAAAGACTGAAAAAAATGGGACAAAAGGAATAGGTATATTGCTTGCTGTTAAAATAACAGCATGTCAGGCCTTTATCACATCCGTTCTGCAAGGTGGGGCAGCTTCCAGAGCCCCCTGTTGCTTCTCCCAGCCTTGAAGGAGATGTGGCGCAGGGGTCACTGGAGAAGGGAGGTGGTTTTTTTGTGTCCTCCTCCCTGCTTACACATGAAACCCCTCAGGGGAACAGGGTGGGAGGGATTACATCTGTTCTGCAGCTGGAGAGCTAGGGTGTCAAAAGATGAAGTGCTGGTGCTGCAGGGGGGCTGTGGGGCAAGAGACTGCACTGGCACTCCAGATTTGCAAACATTTTTTTTTAACCCAAAGATCTCCTTAACCTTTCCATGGAGGCAGGGCACAAGCTGTCCCTTTATTTTTGCTGTTAGTCTTTATAATAGGAATGTAATACTCTCTGGGCTCTCTGTTGTTCTGCAACAGAAAACTATTTTGTAGAAGTAACTCCCTGCGCATGAAATAAAGTTATATTCTGTCTTTTTTTGTACAGTGGAAACTTCTTGTTTTCTGCCAGCTTCTGTCCCTGCATGCTTTCCTTAGGGGAGGTACCTATAATCTTTTAATTATTGACCGTGTAACACAGGGCACAGTGACATTATTTGTCAGTAATACAATACTGGAGGAGCGGCTCCCCTCTCTCGCTAACTTTCCGATATGCAAATTGAACCCCGTGCAGTGCTGTGCTGTGCTCAACCAGCCCTTTCCTTTTCAGCAACCCATACCCGTGCACCGTGCTTGTATCCCTCCCATCGTGTGAGCAATTCAGTGAGGTTTAGCAAACGAAGCTCTCAGCTCTGCTGGGTGACTTTGCTATGAGGCAACCTCCCTCATAAGGAGAATTTACATTGGCGAAGCTCATCTGTATCATCGGTGCTGTAAGGCTGCATGGATGGTTGTGTGGGTGTTTGTCCATGTCCCTGTGCTTTGTGAAAATAAATTGGAGGCGTCCCTGAGCATGCAGCCGAGTTGCCTTTTCAATTGCGTGTGAACTGAGCCTTGGAGATGATATGTCTGCTTGTTCCGTTCATTAGGAGGAGACACCTGGTGGTTTAGTGCCAGGCAGGAGGCTGGAGCACACATGGGTGCCATGCTGGTAGAGCCGAGGTGCGAGAGGGCACCCAGCTCCTGCAGCTGGTGGGGGGCAGCCCCGGGGGATGTTTGTGGGTGATGAGCTGGGTACACTCGGTGGGGTTTAGTGTCTCTGCATGCTGGCCACAGCACCCTGGCAGCAGGAGGAGACTTTCAGAGATGCTTCCCAGACTCCTTCGTGGCAGTGAGTTTGCCCATCTTCGTGGCACACGCGTACCAAGAGTCAGAGTGAAAGCACAATATTTATTTTTAAGTTTTCAGAGTTAGAGAGCTATGCTGTTCTAAATTATGCACAGACATTATTGTTTTATTAGGGTTTATAGGGCAGTGTTGCCTGGAGGCCAGATCAGACCCATGGCTTTGCAGCCTGTCCAGGCCTGTGGCCAAAGATAACTCAGACTCCCATGAAACAAAACTTAAACCGTGAGCCATAACGGGTAGAAAAGAAAAAGAAATAGGAAAGGATTGCAAGGTAACAGGTAGGGTACTTAGGGAAAAGGATGACTGTGCAGATTGATGGAACAGGTAGAGGAGTATTGTCCTCTGCAGAATGAAAAAATGAAAACAGCAGCAACACCCATGGGTTATCTCAGAATTTTCTAGAGAGTAGAAAAAGGGAAAAACCGTTCAATCTCCTGAAAAGTGTGTCATTTGAGTAAAAGATTTTGCCTGTTTTGCCCTTTGTATTAGTTTGTCCATAAATATGCTTTTAACTTGGATAGAAAAACTATCTTTTATGGGCCCATGAGCAGCTAATGCTTGCTTTTACATCCTTTGTGGCACATCATCCTATATAACATAACACTAAGTACTATTGCTAATTCTTGCAAATGCTGCAGCGCTCCTGGTATCTTACTAAGGGTGGTCTTTTGTGACATGGAGTCATCGCGCTTTTTGGTGTTGTTTGGTTTTTTTTTTAAAAAAAAAAACAAACAAATGAAACCCCTTTTCTTTTCACTATATAATGCTGCCCATTGTATCATGCTTTTTCTCATTTACCTTTGCAAAATGAGGTAATAACTGCCAGGGCAGAATGGTATATATATTTGCATTCAAAGTATAAAAAAAATACATCTTTCACAAAGTGTAAGGCTGGGGGAAACAAAGGAGCGCAAAACTCTTTTGATTTCTTTCTGTAACATCCTGAAAGTTCACTGTATTTTTTTGTGCTGGAGGTACTAATTGTTCAGAGGAAATAACTGCAACAGGCTTGTTACAGCGGCAAGTCAAACTGGGGTGGTGTGCTGAAGAAGTTGTTGTGGCTTCAAGAAGCTACATTCAAACTAGGTAGGGTTATTGTATATATTTTAAATACAATTACCTGCTCTGTCCTCCAGATTACCCCGCCTGCACACTCCTGAGCAAGGCCTCACCAGAAGATGGTCGCTGAAGGTGCTGCTGGAGGGAGCGCAGCCTCCTGCAAGGCACGGCATGTACGGCAGCAATTACAAATTTTACATGCATGCAAATGGGAGCGGTGGTTACGCCTGCAGATTGAGACTGCTGCCTTCTCCTGCCGGTGGGCATGAATCTCCTTCCTGGCAAATAGGTCTTGAGCATCTGCAGGACTAATAAGCTAGAAAACAGGCCCCGGGGAAAACCCCTCTCCCTCCTTCTTTTTTCTTTTTTTTTTTCTTTTTTTTTTTCTCTCTATTTTTCAGCACACTGAGCAGAGATTTGCAAGACAAAAGCGTTTGCTTTGCATTGTGCATTTTGTTTTGTGTTTCTGGGTTACATGGAAACACACCTGCCATTTTACTGCTTCCTGCAGCAGATGCAAATAGAGCATCCTCTCAGGAAAATGTTGTGTCCCTTAAAATAAACTCTGCTGCTCAGTGGTGCGTATTGTCTCTGGTTTCGTGCTGGAATGTGTCTGAAAAACAGAAAGCCACAGGATAAAAATACAGTTGCCCACGAATAATAAAGAGGGGTTTCTGTGAAAGGTGCATGCAGGCTGCTGCTGTTTATTAAGTTTCAGTGCAGGGTTGTTTGGGGAGGTTGGGTTTTCTGTTTTTTTTTCTCTCCCTCCTTCCCCCTTTCCCTCCCTCTTTTGCTTCACAGAGCCCCTTGCCTGGCTCTGTGCCCGCAGACCGCACTGCTGGCGGTGCTGGGGAGCGGTGCTGCCATCGGCGCTCTCTTGGCCCCAAGTCCATCATGCAGTGGCAGCAGCGGCAGGACCCAGCTGCACTGCCCAGGACAGGGCTGCCTTGCTGTTGCTGCCTCCTTTTCTCTTTCTTCCCCCTCCTTTGCTGTTAAACCTAGAAGCCCTAACAGAAGAGTTAAGGATAGCTTGAATGGGTGAGAAATTTTCTTGCTTTTGGTTTCCTCACCCCAGAGCCAGGCTGTGTCTGGTACATGGAGACCTTGAAACCTGCCTGATACTGGAGTTCAGTGGGTGACTGCAAAAATGAGTGAGGTTTCTTTCAAGGGTAGACAAATGGAGAGGAGGAGAACTGACTCCTTTATGCAGCCATGGCGTGCTCAGCGGGGCATTGGGCAGATGCAGAGTCTGGAGGGTGCATTTCTGCACATCATCTCTACAAAGGTCTCTGAGCATCAGCTGCTGACTCAGCTATGCGTTAGCACAGCAGGGCTTGCGTTTTTAGTTGGGTATTTTTTTTGTTTGTGGGTTTTGATTTTTTGTTTGTTTGTTTGTTTTGCTTGTTTGTTTGTTTTTTGTGGTGGTGGCTAG
Source organism: Falco punctatus (assembly GCF_963210335.1). NCBI lineage: Eukaryota > Metazoa > Chordata > Aves > Falconiformes > Falconidae > Falco > Falco punctatus. The sequence goes on along the minus strand of NC_137582.1, from coordinate 121,135,470 downwards.
GCATTCATGGTGGTGGGCACTCTGGTTTGCAGGATGTGGATGCGAGGAGAGATGCGTATGGGCGCAGGGTTTATCACCTGAAAAATAAGTGGCTGAGTTATTAAAGAAGCTTTGCTGTCTTTAAAATCATAGATAGGGTTTGCTGGCAGCATTGTTTCAAGACAAAGTTGATAAAGCTGAGATAACCTACAGTGGTCACAGTGCCTGTTTGAAGGTGTTGGCTGGATTTGGTTTTGGTTCTAGTCAAAATGACTTTTGGATATCAAGTGATGAAATAGTTGGTATGGGGAAAGAGATTTGTATGGGAGTGAGGGTGGATCTGCCAGGAACAGCAAAGTTTCTTCAAGGTGATGTCAAATGACAGGGTTGGGAACAAGAGGAACAGCACAGCCAGGGAGAGAGAAGGCAAGGAGCCTCATGGCCCCGGGGTGTCTGTGGGACACGGCACAAGGGGAACAGCTTACAGGGGACTCTGCCAGCAGGACAGCTTAGGGAGAGCACTGAGCAGGATGCGCTAAGGGTATCTAGGGAAAGAAAGGGCTGAGTAGCGTGACCATAATTGATGGAAATTACTGCTTAGAGAGCCTTAGAGGTTTTCAAGAGACTGCAGCTCCTGAAGAACAATCTTCTACAGGGACAAGTTCTTTGGAGACACCAAGGGAGGAGAGCTGAGCCTGGGATTCTGTAGTAGGATGGGATGGGTGGCTGGCAGGGCTCCCTGGGGAGAGCTGGGTTGTGCAAAGGAGAGCTTGCAGGTGTGAGTGTCACAGTGTTTGTTTTCACAGCACTTGTTTTTCTTGGCTCCTGAGTGTAGGAGAGGGGTACCAGGGCATGCCTCCCCATGCTGACAAGAATTCCCCTCAAGGCTTGCTGCGTTCAGGTGTCTTTTCCCCAGAATTCCTGTTGGATCACTGCAACTTGCTGTTGTTTTTTCCCTTCTGTCCCTTGCTTTCAATTGGCAGCATCCCACCCCATCCTGAGTAGCACCTGTGTGATTAGTCCTGCTGAGCAGATGTGTGCTGGCTCTGGGGCTCCTTTTACACCCTGATCAGGGGATGGTGGGGCACAGCACAAATCCTGCTCTTTCATGTAAACTGTCTGCCATAGGCTGACCCTTAGCTTGCACTGGGGTAACTAGAAGACAGATCTGTTTGTTATCAGTTTTCAGTGTGCTGTGCAATCTGCTGAGAAGTGGGGGACTCATCCTTGAGTGATTGCATGTGTCTTTCATTTCAGTGATGACCATTTATCCCTCAGCATGTGGGCGCATCTTCTTTCTGTCGGCAGTGTCTGCCGAGACTGCGCCTGTCTGGCTGTCCTTATTGCCCAGCTCTGTGTAGCAGTCTTTGAGGCACAGGGCAAGCCCACCCCTGCTCTTCATATGGCTGGAGCTGTCAGACAGGACCTTCAGCAGTGCCAGCTTCTACTTTAATGCCTGCTGGCCACTAGGAAATTTGGTTGGTTAGAGTAAATGGCATCTGTGATGCAAGGGTTTGGCCCCAAAGCTGCCCTCGAAGCCTGTGTTCCAGGGATGTTGCTGCATGATGGGCTCTCAAGGTCTCTCCTGTTTCCCTTTGAGGAAACTCATGTTCTTGAAGTTCAGTTTGTATCTTGTTTCCTGAAAGATCTTAGAAAAGGGAAGTAGCTCTATTTTAAATACCCTCTATCCATTTGCTTTATATTTTCTCAAGTAGGGAGCTACGAACCTGGCCCTGTAGGTGTTAAAGTACAGCACCTCATGGGTGGCTTTCACCTTGACTCCTGCTGGCTCTTTATCCCAATAATGATTAATTCCGATACTTTTGGTTTCTTGGTAGAGACTTGCAGACACCAGGAAAACCCACCTTCATCCCTGCATTTCAGGATCACACTAGGTGCATAGTCAGTGCTTAATGCGGGGTGGCAGCCCGAGCCATGGCTGACACGACTGGTGCGATATTTTGCATGGAGGGCATCACTGTCCCCCTTCTTCTTGAACATCTGTAACAGGTGTATTTGTTTCCAAGTCATATTAACATCTCTTACTCTCCTAAACTAGTGCAGTGTCCTAGCAGCCCAGCTCACTGAAGTGGTCGCAAGCAGCTCCATGTGCTATCAGGGACTCAGCACTATGCTGAATAATTTGCAAGAGCGAACAATGCCAGACATTCTGCTCAGAGAAGATCAGAGGCTTTTTCTTCTTTTAATCACGTGCTTTCCTTGCCATATGAAAACAACTCTGTACTGCTCTTGCTAATAGCAGGAATCCTAAGAAAACAGAGAGGAATCTGCAGTAAAGATCAAGGTGCCGTCATCTTGCCCAGACAGCTCTGTTATCCTAGCAGCACAAACCTCTGCAGTGGGACTCCAGTAACTCACCAGAGGTAACTGTGGGCAGATGCATCACCGGGATGTGATGTCATTGCACTGCGCTATGTTATTTTACTCAATGCAAGTGAAGGTGGTTGATGAAATAGCTAGAAGTATTAGCACACAGCATCGAGGGCCTTGGGCAGCATGACACTCCCTGTCCTTTCTCAACATGCTGATTCCTGTTATTGTGAACTACCTGCTTGTGGCTCTAAGGAGGCGCTTGGCATGGCCTGGCCTGGAGTTTGTTGCCACATTTTTCTTCTCCTCAGTTGCTGGACTCATAAAGAGCTTCCCCCATGTGTTACCTGAGCCTGGGAGCCTCCTTTTGTCTGGAGCCTCAGTATAGTATTAGGTGCAGCTGAAGGGGTGCTGGGCTGCAGTAGATCTTACCCACCATTTTCAAGCTGAGGCTTGAGCATTGGTCCCCTCTGAGATCAGACCACTGTGCTCTCAGTGTGTGTAACATCAGCTGGAAGCAGAGGCGGAATTCAGGCGCCTGTCCAGCTCCCACGGTGTTCCACGAGGTAGGGTTGCTAGACATCCGTGTAACGTGAGATTTCCTGTATTTCAGACTGTGAGTTGCATTAAAAACGTACGGGATGCTGTCCTTCCTGTGTTTCCTGCAAGGTTTTAATACTGGACATGAGAAGTCCCACTATCACCTGCCCCTTCCCCAGATGTATTAGACTCTCCTTCCTTGTCCATCTTTTCCCCAGAAGTTTGCGTTTGGCCACTGGGCTTTAGGACAAAGTGACCATTGGAACATGTTTGAGGTTTTCACTTTTATTGTGTTCTCTATTCGCTGGCTTTCTCAGCAGAGTCAACCAAACGGCATCACAATTTACTGCTAAGGTGAAAGTCTAGGTGACGTCTATCACATTATTATTTTATTAGATAACTGAAATGAGATAAAGCCAGGTTATCCCAATTGCTCAGTGAGAGAGCTGGTTTTTCAAACAAGGGAAGCACTTTGGGTCTCAACTTCCCAGATGTCTGGAAGTGTTTGTCACAGTGTCGCATGGAGAATTACACACCAAAGAGAACGGAGTTGGCTGATAGAGAATTGGCAAGGAGGGCGAGGCTGCGAAAGGAGTTGCCTGGTGATCAGCTATGGGCTGAGCTTCTCGCTTACATTGATCTTGGAGCGAGTATGAGGAATACCCAGAGGAGATGCATGGACAGCACATTAGGTGCCTTGGTGGGTGGAAGAGAGGATTGTGATGGGGATCTTGGCTGCTTTTGTACAAAGTTCTGTTCCCCGTGGTCAGGAAGATGAATTCAAATTAGGATAAATGTGACGACCAGCTATTACAGTGATGAGAGCAGAGCAATTTCCTTACCAAGAAGAGATTAAGGGTGTATCTACATCATCATAATGAGAGACAGTCCTGTCTTAGAGTTTGCAGTCCAGCGTAAAGCACAATAGTGAATTTATAATGATAGAGTTGAATTTAGGACTTGCCAAATTCATTGTATGAATGATCAAACATGCATTAAATAGAAACAATTATAGATGACTTCAGAGCTAGTCAGAACACAGACCAATGACTACACTGTGAGTATCTTGGGGCACGTAGCCCCCACAATTGCCATTGTATTATTTGGAAGAAGAGGCTGCTTTTCCATAGAGACATACTTAATCAAAATCTGATTATTTTGGAGTTTGCCTCAGCAAAGCTCGGTGTCAGACAGGCTTTTTATTTATCATGCCTTGCCCTAAACAGGCAGCTCTGCATAACTGCAAACGTTCAACTGGGAGGAGAGGAGAAGGAGCAAACACATTTGTCTCTGAAATTCAGGAGAGAGTTGTGTGGGTTTTGGTTTTTGCAAACCAGGGATAAGGAAGCAAGTTGTGCCTGACAATTCTGGTCATAATTCATGAAATACTGACCATGAACTGCTAAATGATGAAATGTAGCCATTTTTTTTTTTTTTTTTAAATTGTAAGCTACAGATGCCCCTAATTTGAGATGTTCCTCCCAGCTGGCTGGGAGCTGGGACTGCTGTTTTGAGGAGTTTTGTTGAATTCTTTACTTACCCCCAAAACTTTGCGATGTAAGCCTTCCCTGTCCCAGCTGTGTGAGGCCCTGGGTCAGTGGAAGAGACAGGCTTACAGAGCTCAGTGGTTTGGACTCATGATGTGGTGCCTGTTCACCTTTTTCTTTTCTTTTCTTTTCTTTTTTTTTTCCCCTCTTTTTTTTTCTTCTCCTTAGGAATAACACTGACTACCGAGTTTGCTTCCAGCTTCTACTCTGTGAAGGCAGCTCCTGACATCCAGGAGCATCTGCTTCTCGACAGGCCAAAGCCATGTTCCTCCTCCCGCTGGCGACGAGGATGCTCATGTCCCCACTGATCTGGTTTTTCAGGGCTGTGTCCCCTCTGTGCCATCCTTGCTAGTGCTGCAAGAGGTGCTGAAGTCAAAAGCAAAGCTCAGCTTCTTTGTATTTGAACAAAGTTCATTTTCAAAAAGGATTCTGTTGAGTGAGAACTGTTTTTTTAGAAAAATGAGAAAAGCTGTGGCACTTGCAGAATTTGGGATAGCTGCGTGCTGGGGCCAAGAGTCTGGATGCTGGAGTCTCTCACTTCTGGACTCCCCAACCTGTAAGAGTCACGCTGTGTTCTCTGTTCAGTAGCGAGTGAGGGCTGTGGGAATGCCAAGTACACCCAGCTGCTGGCTGTGCTGTGCTGCAGAACAACATGCTGCCACTGTGCTTTAGGCTAGCCTCAATTACTTGCTTGTTATCAGGGTGGAGATCAAAGTACATCATTTAAAGAACAAATGCAGTAAATACCTTGAATTTATGTATTGACTTTTTTGGAAAAGTGGATTGTCACAACAAGCTCAAGCTAATCTTTTGGATTTTGCATAAAGAACTGGGAAGAGAGAGTGACATAACTGTTACCTGAGGTGTCTCAATTTGCATGATGCCTGTGATTTTATGAGGATACCGCTGCCTGCTGTGTAATTCCTGATTCCACGCCTTGGCGTTGCTGTGGGATCTCTGTGCAGTCTGAATATTTTCAGGTCTCCAGGTACTATGGGAGTTGAGTGAGGCTCTGACAGATGCTAGTGATTTATTTTTCTGCTCTAGGTTTATTTTTAGTATCTCCTGAAAAGTTGCATACCTTGAAACGTAAAAGCAAAGGCACTGCTGTAGAATGCTGGTGAGCTGATTACTCGGGTTCATTGGGCCCTTTTAAAGGTGTTTCTCTTACTACCTGGCAGCCTTGCTCCATGAAAATGTGTGGTTTGTTCAGAGGAAAAAGTGTTAATGAAGCCTCACTCGAGCTAAATCCTTTGCCAATTCATTGCATTCTGGAACTGGGGAAGAGGCAGGGGTCAAAGACAATCCCCAAGAAGTTGCTCCCATCTGACAGCAAGGCTTTTATCTTCCCTGATGCTGGAGTTGCTGTCATTACTTCAGATTAACTAAGGGGCAGTAGTATGTAAGGGACACATGCAGCTAGGTTTGATTTAGAGATGCAGCAGCCATGAGTATGGTGGAATTTATTTGCTGCTGTAATGGCTTGAAATTCTAGCAGGATGCCCTATGTATAAATTATAGATTGTGTAATTTACATGTGTTAATGAAATGGTGCCAGCTAAAGCCTACCCTGACAAAAGGAATGACTACATAGAACTGGGTGCTGTTGATCTTGTGAGCACTTTGAAAGACACTTTTTTCTTTAAAACATTTAGTTATGCCTCAACCCTGATGTTCCAATTACATTGAAACTACTGGACTTGCATGTGGTAAGGATTGTTATTAAGATGTCTCTGCAGTGAGTTTTCTTACCTCCTTGGGTGGAAGCTTCTGCATACAAGAGTGATAGCCTTTGCGTGCGTGCTTCATCCTATAGTATCCTTGCTTAAACAGAAACCTCCTTCTAAGGGTTTAAATGGTCTGGTTTGGGGTTTTTTTTCTGCAAGCTGGTGGGAGACCTTTAATGTGTCTTGATGGGCATTAATAACGATTCCTTGCCGAATGAAAATGCAATGCTTAAAATGTTTCCCTAGTTTTTTACTCAAGGGAAAAAAAGAAAATTTCCCCTGAAAATGTCTGCGATATTGTCCCACCTTTGACCTTGCATTTCCATGCTGAATTTTTAAGGCACTGGAGGTGACTGCAGCCCTCAGCAGGTGCCCTTTTTATCAGCACGGCAGAGCATCGTGCCTTCCCTTGAGACCAACATGCAGAGATGCCATAGGAGGAGATGGCTGCAATGGTGCTGCAGCCCTTGGCAACCCTTACAGCCCCAGCCCTTGGGGGCTGCCCGGCTGTGGCTGCTCCTTTCCAGCTGGATTGTGGGGCTGGAGGTGAGTATTTGTGAGCTCTCTCCCTCTCCCCCTTCTTTTTGTAGCAGATGGGGAAAAGGTGGAAAGTCATGAACTCTTCTGTCACTGGTCTTCTGAGAGCAGTCATTTGTATGCCATTTATCCCAAATTCTCTACTATGAAAAAGTCACAAAGTCTGCAGAAATCCCAGCTTGAGGAACAGCTGGCTTCAGGTCTGTCAGGTGGGGCTTGGAATGAGCTGGGTGGAGAGGAAACAGTTTTGAAGGACTCGCCCCTTACTGAATTCATGCACCTTCTGTTTGCAGAAACGCTGGGAATACCCAGCAGTCCCCCTGACATATTGCTGAGAGGCATTTCTCAGGAGGGTAAATAGGAAAAAAGGCCTCTTCAAGCTCTGGGTTTGTGTAAATTGGGTTGTTCCTTCCATATAGATTGAACAAGACTGAAGTCTTGCATTTTTCAACAAAAAGCTGGATCGTTTAATTTTTCCAATGTCTTAAAGCAGTAGCAATGCGAGGCAAAAAGCTCCAGCTGATGCAAAGGAGAGTTTGCAGGTTTCCCGCAAGTCAGTCTGCAAAGGGAATATCACCTCATCACCTTGCTTCTGTCCTCAGCTCCATGCCAAAATCCTGGTCTTGGGATGGGTCCTTGAAAACCAGTGATGGTGCAAATTGAACCTCTGCTTGTGGTGTTTCCAACTGGCAGAAACACCAAAGGGCAGCATAAAGCTGAGAGGCTGGAGATGAGGTCCCTTCCACCAAAAAAACCTTGGAGGTAGATCAGTTCCTGCCTAGATTGCTGATGGTCAAGAGAAGATGGAAAAATCTTCTGCCTAGTAAAATAGGTCTTCCCTGTAATGGAGATGTTTATGAACAGAGGAGGAAGTAACAGCTCCATCCGGTGCTCTATCTGTCACTGCGCTAAGGCTCTTTGCTGAAAAATGCCCACATGTGGTGGCTGTGGGCCCCACAACACCCCCAACAGACAGAAAGGCTCTTGGACTGGGAAATACCCCCCTATCCGACAGCAAAGAAGGAATAAACCCACAGAGGCAGGCTGTGCATCGTTTGGAGGCCTAGTGCATCAGCACATAAAGGGAACTGCATGGTGATGGTTTGGGGGTTTTAATCTAGAACTGGAAGTGAACTTTTTTAAGATTAAAAAAACCCACCATACCAACTTTCTTAGGCAACAAGGGAAGATTTAATGCAGCTTCACCAATATTTGAGAGATTACTGTCATTTTTACAGAGAAAATTTAGTCTTGGGGTAATGAAAACAGCAAGCCTCTCAAAGCGGGAAAACACCCCTTTCAGTAAACCACTGCAAATAAGCAAACATTTATCAGATTTTTCTGTTTCTACAAAGCTTTTTATTCAAAATAAGCTTTCTGGGCCTTCCCTTAATCTACTTCTGATATTTTATTTTTTTTTAAGGAAACTTTGTTGGCTGAAGCTTCACTCCTTTAAAAGTTTAATGTAAAATTTTGGTGCCAGATGCCACTCATCAGCTCAGTGCCTCTGTTCTTGCAGCCTGCCCTGTAGTTGTGCACTCACGGTTTGGCTTGTTTATTCCCTATTCCACTAGGTTGGTTAATTAAGCTCTGCCCAACTCTTGCAAAAATAAAAAATAGACTTTCAATAGGCTGCCTGTGGATATCTGAATGTAATCAGCCTGCGGAGGATGGATGTGTTTTGGTGTTAACAAACCGAGCTGTTGCATTTTGGCTAGGGTAGACAATCCTTTATCACAGAGCACGCAGTAGGGAATAAGTAACCCATGTAATCATTGCTGTATCCCTGTTTTCCCCTCTGTCTCACTGGGAGGTGTCCCACTCAGAAGCCGGACCATGTGGAGGCAGCTCTCCAAGGCCACCTTCTGTTATGCCGCATTGCTCCTGTGCATTGTGGTGGGAGAAGACCCTGCACTGGGCTGCAGCTCAAAACCTCTCCCTGCACAGGCTGCGAGGAGCTGGGCTGCAGCATCTGCATGGTTCTTGTCATGCAGCACAGCCCTGCACCAGAACAGAGCCCAGGGGTGACACCTCTGTGTCACCTCATCTTGACATCCAATGTGGGGAGGCCGGATGGTAGCAAACAGTGCGGTGGTGTTGGCGTGCCTGGTGTGCCGATATTTAGCTCCAATTTTGTCAGCTTGAGCTGCTGCTGTAACCATATAAATGTGTTCTGGTTTACTTCAGCAGCAGATTTGTTTTTCTCTATTGGCTTCAAAATAAATTGTGCAGCCTATACTATTTAAGCCACTAGCCAGGCTGCTTGCTTAACCGCTGGAGAGCCCTTCCTCATTTCTGTGTTGTTAATTCAAACAGTGCTTTAGCTGGTGTGCTTTGCCTTACAGTTCTTACTTTATTCCTCCCCTGCCTGCAATGTATGCATTGCTATGAGTTTTGGTTGTTATTTTCTCTGCTATACAGGCATTCTCTGTGCTTGCTTAAATTGCCGTGGGTATTAAAGTAGCCAAGGCTAATGTGTTAATACCTGTTGCATGCCAATGTGTATGTGAGTGTTATGTATTCTTCTTGAAGTAACATAAAAGTTAATAATTGCCCAGCACATACTATGTCTGGTAAGTCCATTCACAATCCTGGGCACAGTGAATTTTCCTGATCTTCTACAGACCAGCTTGCATCTAGATGCTTTTTATGGAGAAAGAACAAAATACCGTCTGTCCCCACTGCCAGGAATCACACATTCCCATTTACTTTAGGTTTATTATTTCCTCTGTAATCTTGTGTATCCTTCTGGTTTGCTTGCTTTGGTGTTAGTCTCTGTTCCACTGTGGAGATGAGGGAGCTCAGCTGCAGAAAGGCTGCTTAGCCCAAAGCACCAAATAGATGACCTCTTGACTTAGTCCATCACTTTTCTCATCTGGATGTGATTCTGGAGAAACATCCGGGTGACATATAAATCAGCAATATTTTAGCTGCAGGATGAGCTGTTGTGTGGGAGTGTTGCTTGGATCTCAGTGCTGGGAAGGAAAGGGTCTAATTTTTGATCGGGAAGTCAGCTCTGGGTATGAACCCTGGCAGAATACTTTCATGCACCTTTGCTTGTCAGTATTTCACCTCAATGGAGCATTGTCTGGGCTCACGAGGAGGACACATAGCCCCTGCAGCTCTGCTGGGTGGGTTTGTTTTGTTTAGATACTCGTGGTGTGGATGACAGCCCTGGGAAGTGTTGAATGCTTGCACAGGAGCTCGCAAACCGCAGCCGCTGCCGGCTTTGGCTGGGTCCAAAGTGGCAAACAAAATATGGGAGAGAGAGAGAAACTTTCACACCTTCTAGTCAGCCTGCCTCATCTGAGCAGTTAACTCCACTGCTGGCTTTTCTGTGCCTAAATACACCATGGGACTGGGTTAAAGGAACAACTTTCCACCACTTCACTCCCTATAGGACTTCAGGAAAAAAATAACCAAAGCTCTCCATGCAGTTTCCCCACTTGCAAAATTGCATTAATGGTGTTTGCATGCATTCATAAAGTGTTTTGTGCTCCAAGAATAGAAGTGTTATGTTAGTGCTGCGCATTGTCATTATTTATTATCTTGGAGCTAATGGGATGCAATACAAAGAGCGCGGCATGATTTCGGAAGCTGAAGGCATGCCGCATTTCCTGATGACAATGTGAATGATTGCAGCTTTTTGAGGCAGTGTGAGATGGGGAGTTTGTCCTTTGCAGTGTGCTGATGAGGAATCATTCATTGTTCTTCAGAGTGAGACTCACCAGGCAGTAGGTGTTTTGTATTAGCCTGGAAGGACACTGGAGAAATTTGAGAAAAGAGCTGGTGTAAATTTGTGGTTTCAGCAATATTAAGAAACTGTTGACATGTTGTTGGGAAGAGTGTTTCAGGGTGTAAATGCATGAGAAAGGCAGTAGGGAGATGCTTGAGTTACAGAAGCATTTCAGCCTTGAAAGTCCCATGTGACCTGTGTTCACTGGAATAGCACTTGGACTCTAGAAGAAAATCATGAATAACTGAATATTCATTTCCCCCTGTTCCTCTTTCTTTTCTCCCAGCTTTTCCTCAAAGCAGGTTGGCACACGTGTAGTCGAACGACCACATGGGCTGTACCTCAGCCCTGTCATCTTACTGCACTTCACCAACTGGGCAGATTGGTCTGGCCCTTGAGCAGGAGACATCCAGGCATCTCCAAAGCACTGACGCTTGAGGGGAGCATCCTTGTGTTGCCAGCAAAGGTGCCGAGCTTTGGTTGACCTGGCCAGCAAAAAAACTAAGGAGAAGACCTGGGTTTTCTCATAGTCATTGAAGTTAAATGTTGTGCAAAACCCTTGTCGTGAGCCCAAGAGCATGGCCACTGTCTCATCTGGTTGCACTCTGCTTTTGATTCCAGGCTGCCACAGTATTTTGCATTTTTAACTCAGGAATATTTCAGATGAGAGCAAATGGCTACATCCCATGCTTTGAGGTGGATGCTTTTGACTTAGATTTAGAGACTTAATTTTGAAACTAATACTTTTGTGCATTTTCTTCATAAATACTTGCAACCCTCTGCTCCAGGATCTTCACTGGCACCAGGCTGGTCCCGACTCCTCTTACACTGTAAACTGACTTTAGATCTTTCAAAAAAACCACCATCCAGCTATGTGTGAAAAAAATGCAGCCCCTTACCCTGTAATTTCAGATAATTAAATACATCCTTGCATATTTGTAGTCTGCATAATCAGTTGTTCAAACATGACAGTCTTATTACATATGGATTGTAAGCAGCCTCCAGAGTTTAAACCATTGCATAATTATTTAAAAGAAAAGAAGAAAGAACCTGTGGCCAACAGAAATGTCATGTCATACATCCTGGCTGACCCTGCTGTTGTCTATCAAGGTATGTTTGAGCTTTCAGATACTAGAACTTTTCAAAGGAAAACACATGGATCCCACCTCTTTCGTATTAATATTTCCTGAGTGCTTTTCCTTTCAAGTGTTTCTGTTTTCAGTGGTGCCTTTTTCAAATTAAAAAGGCTTCCCAAGCCTTTAAACACAGCATGTGTCCAAAGTGTGGAAAATTCTCTTTGAAGAGTCACAGTGTTTAAAAAAAAAGAAAGGGAGGTAAAAAAGAAGAAGAGCAAATGCTGGCTGGTGTGGTGTGAAGGGCAGCTCAGTACTTTCAAACAGAGCATTTCTGATTAGACATGGGCTTTGCTGGGCTGGTGTTACACATTATCCAGATAAAGATGAATATGTATGCAGGCATACTTTGAAATACTTGCGTGATCTATATTAATCTAGTTGATGTTAACAGGAATATTTTGATGCTCATGCTGTTTGCATCTGAGGGTGGATGTAAGATCACAGGGGCTGGTTCCTTGGACAGGTTTCATCTGAACAGGGGGCACCTGCCAGCCCCGACAGCACGGAGAAGGGAGGGAAGAAAGGGAAAATAATCTCAACAAAATACAGGTTTCCTTTTGATATAATTGCGCTTTCAGATCCCGCAGACACTGGTCTGCATGTTGTTGGTTTCAATGAAATGCAGTGATTTTGTGATAAACTGTAATGATCAGACCTGCGTGCTGGCCTGAGCGTGCTCTGCCCAGGCTCTCCCACCCTACTGGCCACTTGCAGACAGAGGAACGGCAGGATCAGGAACGGCAGGATCAGGAACGGCAGGATCAGGAACGGCAGGATCAGGGCTGGTCTTGTGATTGCCAGGAGCTTTGCTTTGGGATTTGATTCCAGAGTTACTGCAAATGAACAAGGGATTAGGAAATACTTTGTGTTAACGACTTGCCAACACTATCTGTCAGGCTGCGGCTATTCCCTGCACACAGCGCCGAAGTGCTGCCTGTGTTTGCAAGCTCTGGTTGCGGCCACCCAGAGCATCCCGGGGCGGTGGCAGAGGAGCAGTCGCAGCGATGCTGGGATGTGGAGGGTCCCTGGTGTGCTGCAATCTCTCCAAGGCCCCTAGCCGGACGAGACGCAGGCTTGCAGGCAGAGCCCTGCCACCTTCCCCATGTGCCTGTAAAACTTCAGGCTGTGGTAGCAAGTGGAGGAACCAGTGCAACAGCTCACAAATCCCTGCTGGCCTCTTTAATTGACAACAAGCCGTTCTGTCCTTTTTAATCTGTGCAAAACTTTGCCGGGAACCAGCTTAGATATTTATTTGTAGTCTCTCATTATCTGCTTATCCCAATGCTGCTTGATGGACAGGGAACATGGTGAACATCTGACCCTGAAGCCTCTGCAGAGCACGGTGTACTGATAACCTGTGAGAAAGGCATTTTTGTGTCTTTTAGACTACATTAGCTAGTAATTAAATAACTCTGTTACTGAAACAGCTTTCAGGATAAACAGAGCAAACAATCTACAGGTATCCAGTTTTATTCCTCTGTGGTTGCTATCTCCCTTCTTTCCCCTACCTTGTGTTGCTCGTGCTAAATGTAGAACAACCCCTCTCTCTGGTGGGGTTTGTAGTTAGCAGCTGCTGGTGGTAAATTACTGCTCCTCTAAGGTAGCAAAGTTCAGGGCAGGAGCTGTGAAATTACTGGGAGAATGGAAGCAAGTCAAAAGTTTGAGGAATGGTATTTCTTGTAGCAGGCACCTAATCAGTAGGAAAAGAGGGAAAAAAACCCCTGTTTTGGTTTGGAGTGACATTAGCTTTTATGAAGATCTCTGTGAGTTTTGGGATGTACTGCCTCTCATGTGTGCACAGCCTGTGACGCTGGCATTATAAGCACCTACATAGGAAGAGGAGATTGAGAAAAGAGGTTTCATCCACTGGTTCACAACCAGGAACTGAATTCTAGGTTTCATTCCTAACCCCCTCCCTTTCCCGTGGGTTGACATTTCTTTATTCTCCATCTGCTTAACACTGGAACACAATCATCATACATAAATTGCCCTTAAACCTTGCCAGATGCTTGATCAAAGGTGGGGAGACAGTGCCCAGGTTAAAGGCCAAAGGGAGACCTGCAGAGAGCAGATGCACAGCTGAAGTGTCAGAGGCAACATCATGTTGGATAACAAGTGTCGTAGCAGCGATGCACAGCTGGCAGTGGGAAGTACGGGGCAAAAAATGGGTCCTTTGGTGCTTGCCCTTTGGGCCTTAGGATACCAAGACAGTACAGTCTGCTCTTGCTTGATTTCTTTATTGTTGTTGGTTTTGGTTTTTTGGTTTAGATCTGAAAGTTAAATCATGGGAGTGAGAATGTGTTTGCTTGAACACACTCAGCAGGTTTGGCTGGCTTCTGGAAATCCCTCTGAACATGAACTTGAACTCTGAGGGATGGAGCTGCTGGCCTTGGATGGGGCAAATAAAAGGCTCTACTTGCTGTATCTTAGCTGGTCTTTGCATTTTTTTAATTTCTTTTTTGTCCTCTGAGGCTGTGCTGCTTTGTGTTCCCAAGCTCTTTCCTGGTGCTTAGAGCAAAAAAAGCCACAACTGTGCACTGGGAAGAGATTTGTGCCTGTAATGAGAATCCTTTGCTTTTATTAGCGCTATTTGCAAAGACTCAGAGCATGTGGAAGGTAAGAGGCTTAAGCTGTTAAGTGTAGAGCAATGTAAGGTAATAATGGGGTTACGGAGGAAACCCCTGGCGGCTGTGCCAAGCTGGGGCAGAGCCCTGAATCCCTCTGCCCGGACGCCCATGCAATGCCCAATGTGGGGTGCAAAGCCATGTGGACCCTGGGAATTTCCCCCATCCTCTGAGATGTGCAACACTGGATTTTGCTTGAAATGTTGCCTGTTATTCTGCCTCTTTGCTTCTGTCTTACTCCCACTGTATTTATAGTATTTGCTCCTAATTTCTTCCTGCTGAGCATGGGGTTTGATGCCTGCCTGGCTTTGCGAGGCAGTGGGAGGATGCCCGAGTACCCTCAGAGCGCAGGAGTGGGTGCAGGGGGTTTATGCTGCCTTCAGCCTCTCTCTACCTGATACTTCAGCACGCCACAGGAGCCTGCACAGGTTGGATGCTGCTGGTATGAGACACACAGATTTTCTTATAATGCCATTTATTTAAAGAGTGGTGTAGCTGCCTGACTGAGGGCCCTTCATGGGGACAGAAGGCTCCTTGGAATATGCCATATTGCAAAACCAATACATGCCATATATAGGGGTATACATGTATATATATATATATGGGTATGTCTGTACATATTTACATGTGTTATTGCCCCACTGATGGAGCACTCTGTAGATTAGTAGGAAATGTAGTTATTAGCTCTTGATAAGCAGCCACTTTTCATCCCAGCTGTTTTTTAATTAAACATAGATGTGAAGTGCAGCTGTTCACTCAATGTAATTTTTACTTCTTTGTAAAATGCAGCAATTTCCAGTGTTAAGTCCTGTAGCTCAATGCAAGAAGAAATTCTTTATAATGTCCTATTTTCATTCCTATTTAATTTTCTAACATATTTCTTATTACAGCTGAAGGTGAACTTAGTTTGGGAACTATTAGCAAAGGTGAGATATGCTATTCAGGAATGGGGAGAAAGTTTATTTTATTTCCCTCAAAATATTTTTAGATCTTGGTGTTTTTGTGCTTTTCAAAAACAAAAAAAGGCGTAATTTTATGTGTACAGCTGTGACTTGATTTGAAGCTTTCCAAAAGCTTGAAGCCCCAGCAGTTGTACAAAAACTGTTTTGAGGATCTGTGAGTAAATCAGAAATTGCTGTGAGAAAGCAGTGCACTGCTGAAAATACTGACTATTCAGGAGGGACAAAATCCTGTGGTTGAAACCCTGGTATTGTCCCAGCACAACTCTAAATGGCATAAGCTGCCTGAGTGGATGGCTCTTAGGGCAGTCTTCACTGATGGAAGACGACCAGTAGTGGTTTTGGAGAGGATTTTTATAGGCCACCAGTGAAATTACAAGCAGTTGTTGATTTTGATTGTTAACTAGTGTGCCAAACCAGTAACTGTTCACTGCTTTGATTTAAAACAGCAGTGCTGTTTCCGATAAATCAATCGTGTTTGTATTACTGGTCATCTGGGTTTTTTCTTCTTGCTATTCCTTTTCACTGCCCAGATAGACTATAGGGATGTTAGCAACACCCATGCTGGGACAGAAGTGAAAACAAGCTCTGCAATTGTTGAAAAAGTGTGAACAATCCCTGGTCATCTCAGTTTTCTGCTTCATGGTGCAACATTTCATGGTTTCTGAGGGCTGGGCAAACTGATGTAGGGTTCCCCGTTGATGTGTTCAAAATATCAGTGTCTCAGAGAAATCCCTTGTTACAAAATTTAACATCTTTGCGTTTTTGCTGCTAGCCCACCTGGATGGGGCATGTTTTAAAGTCACTGTGGTCTGTGTGGAGGTCCCAGGGCTGCAAAGAAATGATAAGCCCAAGAAAATAGGAACTTTTGCCTTTTTGCTGTAGCATTAAAACCGAAACACTAAGAGCTGTACTTTAATTTTTACCAGGGTGCCTGAAAGCCCTAAGCATGCTCTTTCACTGGTACAGCTTTGGATATGCTGCCTCCTTTAAAAGAAATCCTCTGTAGCCCAGGTGTGTTTCAGCTGCGTTTGGCTCTAGCGGTGCGGCGCCTGTGTGCTGCGTTATGGCTTTGGGCAGAACCCAGCAGCAAAAGCAGACAGTACAATTTCAGAGTAATTACAAGTGCATTTGTAAGTGATTCCCATATTCCTGGTGGGAAATTTGTGAACAGATGAGCGTGGTGTCTTCACATGGATCCAGAAAAATGAGTCAGTCTTAAAATGCAATGGTCTTGCCATGTCTGACTCTTGGTGCAAGATCCACTGGTGAATGAAACTTTTGTACTGTGTTTTACTTTGGACTCAGGATTTTCCCTATTAATTTTCTAGATGATTCCAGGTTCCCCCAGTGCTGTTTCCTACTGGAGAATACAGGGTTGTTTATAGCCTTGCAGGAGCTTGTTAAATAGGTTTTCCAGCATACCAAGGGAAGAGGAAGAGTTCCAGGTCTGAGAAATTTTCTTCCTATCTATGGAGTGAGTGTGAGCTCAAGTGCAAAGGCTGGTGCAACCTGGCACATCCCACAGGTACATGTGAAGCAATTCTGCAAACAACAAGTTATCCAGGATGTCTTGTGCCACATTTTTTGTTTGTTGCCACTGGGACTGTGCCAGTTTTGCCTAGTGTCACTTGGCTTTATTTATTAGTACTGATTCCCCCTGGAGCCTGGGCTGCTGAAGAAGAAGCCAACAGCTCATCGTCCCTTTTGGACTACCATGGAATTGGATGTATTACTTTTTCTATATTTGGGTACAGCACGACCATCTGCAGGTGAGCATCTCCCTGCATGTGATGTGCCTCTCGTCTGTCCCTAGACAAGTGCAGTCTGAGCAGCAATTTCAAAAGCATTGCTAGTATAAGTGCCCACTGGAGCCTGCCTGGCCACCTCCAGGGACAAAAGGGGTGTCAGCTGCTCTGAGAACACCAGCTGCACCACCCATGGCACAGGCACCGATGCCTCCATTGCCTGGGACTGTTGGTTCTTGTGTTTCTGTGCAAAAGGAGGGCCAAGGATTCTGCTGTGATTTAGTAGCACGTTATCCCTGGTTAACACCAGTGGAATGATGACGTGGGACCAGGGCAGGTGAAATCATGCCCTCAGATTCTTCCGGCTGGGACCCTAAGTCTGGATAACAGGAACACCATAGCTGCTTCAGGCATTGAACAACCGATGGCTTAAAGGCGAAAATCCTAAAGTCTTATTCCTAATGCATCAAATGGGTATCTGTTACTTGCAGTTAGAAGCTCGGAAGTCTGGTCCTGTACAGGTTGGGTATCAACATGCTCAACACTGACTTATTTTTCTTTCTTTTGTGGTGTACATCTCATATGATAGGGGAAGCTGCAGTCTCAACCTGCAAAACTATTTTTGGAAGGAAGCTCAGTTCATTAAACCTGCAACTCGGTATTTTTTTAAGGGGAGCGGGAGACAGAGTGGTTTGCTACAGTTTATTTGACCTAGTTAAGGAAAATATCAAGTCGCCTCAGGCAGGTAATTAATTTGTACATACTTCCTCCCGCTTGCGGTGTGTTTTACACAGCCAATATTTTTTGCAGGTGAAGATGAACGGCTTCATGGCTCGCAGGAAGCCTGCCCAGATTTGCAGCTGCCGTGCGGTATGTTAGGTAGATCCTATATCTGAGAGGAGAGGCAGCAGATCTGCAAGAAAGCTCCAGATGGTATTTATTCGAGACCTCAGCAGTTGACTTGGGATGATATAAAGCTCTCCCTGTTGCTTTTTCTTTGGCAGAAGCACTGCCTTTCAGTGTCATTTCCAGACTGACTGTCAGGGCTGGATTCAAGGGTATTTTTGTTGTTAGCTTGAGAGCCCTGTCTGCAAGGGAGGTGCTGAGCAAGCGCATCTCCTGGTGAGCTCCTTCCGTGTTGCTCAGCCCTAACTCAGCGAGGCCAGTAGCCTGGGGGAAGGATGATGGTCTTGGTCTCTGTTCTGTTCCTACCCCCATTGCTGGGACAGGTTATTGTGGGCTCCAAGGTGACACCAACCCCACCAGCTGGTCACTGGATATGAATTTGTCCTCTTTCAAACCCCACTGCTGGGTCATTTAGTCTTGTAATGCCTGTCCCACTCCAACCTGTACATTTTTGCAGCTTAGCACTGCAGCTTGGCTTGGCTTTTAGAAAAGCATCACACGTGGGCACAGGGCCAGACCACAGTGGTGAGGAGATGACAGTCTTGCATGCAGTAAAGCTAAACTCTCAGAATTAAAATAACTTGTTTTCAGGCTTGGAGTCAAAATGCTTGTGGAACCCAGTTGGGGGGAAAAGCCAGTTTCTTATTATTTGAGCCTCTGCAATAGGAAAGCCCTGGTTACCCGACCCGGTGGTGTGCTCCCCGGCAATTCTCACAGGTGTGTGAGACATCAGTCAACCCAGTGTATTCAGCCACGCTCAGCCACACTCTTCCCCCCACACCATCTGCATAACAAAGGATGTCTGGTGGGTAAAAAAAGTCCCTGGAAGTTGTTTTAACCTGGAAATCCTGAACTGGCAGAAAGATGAATCGTAAAGTCTTGTCTGGTTTGTGAGGTAGCATTTGAAAGAAATATAAATGGTATGTTGTTGGTAGCTGTGGCAATCTTTTAAAGAGAAGATCTAATTTAATGAGTTGGCACTGTGGTCATTTGGAACAGCTTGCTTTTTAATGAAAGTATATTATGTAAATATATGTATATATGTACATATAGATGTACATATGTATATACTTGCAAATATGTGTAGGTATACACGTAAAATTTCTAGCAGCATTTGGCTCTTCAGCAGGAAGGGTAGGTGCTTGCTGGCATCAGGAGAAAAGTGGGAATAAGTCCAGGTTTGGCAAAGTGCGTGCAGGGTGCTTGCTGAAGGGCTGTGCTGCACGGCAGTGTGATGCCTCAAGCTACCCAGACTGGTGCGGTTGGGCTCAGCTGGTCTGAGCAGAGTCGAGGGACGCCACACACAGATTTAGAAAGTATTGACCAGTTTACTAAAAATGTAAAAAACAGACCAAAAAGCAAAATTTGAAGTGACTCCTGTGTTATGATGGTAAATGTTGCTCTCAGGTGTGTATCCACACGTGCCTGTGCTGTGGTTGTGATCGACCCGAGGGTGAAGCTGCAGTGGTCCAGCACCGGCTCTGCCCAAGCATTGTGGCAGCCCCACACCGCCTCCAGGAAGGGCTGCACCTTTTCCAGAGGGAGAAACCATACAAAACCAAAATTTCTGTGACCTGATGCAACAGAATGCTCTGTTGGGTTTTTTTTTTGGCTTTTAAATTTTTTTTTAATAGGTTTCCCTTGCTGAGGTACTGATGGTGGTTGAAGGGCTTTAAAAAACACATGCAAACCATGGGAAAGGGGCTAACATTGGTAAAGTATTAGGAGATGAATGTAGCAGATTCAAGAAAAAGACCAGTTAGGTCCCCACACTCCCTTCTGGGGCCAGCGTTCCTTGTGCACAAGTTCAAGTGCTTTCTCCCATTTCAAATTATCCAATTTGTAGAGTTTCTACCACAAGCTCCTTGATGGCTAGACATCCAGGACCCTTTACTATCTATCTTATAGAGCAAGAGAAAAAAATTCAGGGGGCGAGGGGAGGGTTGTGTATGTGGAGATATCTCCTATATATATATACAGGATATCTGCTGGTTTTTCCTGGTTTGTTTTCCTTTTCTAAAGCTGGAGGTGGAGGGACTGTGAGTGCCTCCACAGGCAGTGCTTAGGTGCTAAGCATCCCAGGTGATAGACATGCTTGATCTAATGTTTAGTTGGGAATAATCATGTTTGTTTATCCTGTTTCCCTACCTGGAACATTTCCTACTTTCTTCACACCAGTGTGGATGGTTTTTCTTGTCTTCTGTCTAAGGATGTGATACAGCTCTTCCCAGCTCCTCTAAGATGACGGGAGTGCAGGATATTCTTTATTCCGCCCTCCCCAGTAATTTGGCTTTTTCCTACCCCCAAGTGAAACAATCTGATTTGTCTTAAAACTGCAGGATCACTTATTTTTAGTGGAGAACAAACACAGTTCTTTGATTTATATATTAATGAAAAAGAACCTAATGGATGTAGGAGGACAAGTGATATTTGCTTTAATGCATCTTTTGACCATTTGCAGTGTCAGTGCTGGGAAGCATGTGGCAATTTTTCTGGGCTTCTGTATTTTACTGTGTTTTGGGTAAGAGCATCACTGCTGATGGGAATTGTTGAAAAAGAGGATGGGTTTGGGCATAGCAGGAGGCATCAGTAAAGACAGGAGTGGGCAGGTGTCCTGGTGATGGGAAGGGACAGGAGGGGTCACAGTCCTGACAGCAGCGAGGAGGGGAGCAATGTGCCAACAGGAGCCAGGATGCTGAGTGAGGAAGCCCGGAGAGCCCTAAGAAACTGCAGCTGTGTCCAAGTTCGGATGCATATTGGCTAAATAAAGAGTTTTTTCAAGCAAAGTGACCTCCAGAATAGGCCTTTTCTTGGGAGGTTCCTGTGCTCGGAAGCCAGCCCCACCAGCAGCAGGCAGGAGGGAAATTCCCAGCTGCCCTGCTCCCCAGAAATGGAAATTGGAGCCTGCCGAGGCAAGCGTTGCTGTTGGAGGTCGTCTGGGCTCTTTTGGGAGATGATTATTTGCATTCAGTTCTATTAATTTCCTCTCCTAAATTATGCCCCGTGGGCCCCAGCATTGTTGTGGCTGTTCAGCCCTGGGTTTCGTTGAAGCCTTTTCAGTACTAGGAGGATGCTGGAGAATAAATTTCACTACTTAGGCATTATCGTATTCATGCCAGTCAGATTTATGAATCAGTGCTTCTCACTTCAGCTTGCATTACCGGGGTTTTCTCTCCTCCTGCAGCCCCCTTCCCAACATCTTTCAGTTGTTTCCAAACAGCTGGCTGGCTGGTAGCATCGCCAGATCAGAAAAAAAAATAAAAATTTCTGTGAGCTACAAAAAAATTAAAAATAAAATCTCTGTGTTCTACATAGCTCATGAGAATGAGTTAAAAGCTGTGAGGTTTTAAGCATTAATACAGTTTGAGATTCAGGGGTGATTACTTATTTACTTCTGTATGTTTTATCTCACTGGCTTTAAGGATTTAGGGTGCAAGTTTTCTTCAAGCTGTTGCTATTAAAACAGAAACCCTCACTGAGCGCCAGGAACTGGGCCTTTAAGGGCAACAGTATCAGGATGTTCTGGGTGAAATGCGAATAAATCTCAAGTGAAGCAGTTTAGACATCTGAATCGTGGTGTCGTAATCTGATCTCTGCTGGTGGGATCACTTTCCTGTGTGTCCCCTTATAGTGAGATCCTGCAGGATTTTACCCCTGGCTGAAGGGAATCAGCATGGTAGGGAGGAATTATCACATTCAGCACCTTCCTCCAAACACCTGGCAGGGAAGCCTCAGTGGCGGAGAGGAAACACTCAAATATGTAGGTATACATATTTATATGTACACATATATGGCTGTGTACATATTTATCTAAGTCTTTAAGGGATGGGATACAGTGTAATCGTATACACTGGCATAAAGTGCTGTTTTCCGATGCATTCCAGTGTGATGCTGTCTTTCAACGGGTACCAATGGGGACAGACGGTACAAGGCAGCCCACAGCAATGCACTCAGGGTTGCAATTCAGCATGTGCAATGACAAAGCTTGATGGCGTGGTCCTCCATCAGAGAGGATGCTTGGATGCTTCTCTGGGAGGACAGAGCTCACTCTGTGGTTTAACCTCAGCTGGCAACTGCGTACCCAGCAGCCGCTTGCTCGCTCCCCCTGGCCCCACAGCAGGATGAGGTGGAGGATTGGGGGAAAAAGGTAAAACTTGTGGGTTAACATAAGAACAATTTATAATTGAAATTAAATGAAATATAATATAAAGAAGAATTGTAATGAAAAGGAGAGAGAGAGGAGTAAAACCCAAAGGAAACAAAACCCAAGAAGCGATGCCCAGTACAGCTGCTCGCCCCCCACGGAGCGATGCCCAGCCAGTCCCCCAGCAGTGACTGGCAGCCCCAGCCAACTCCCCCCCCCCCCCCCCCCCCCTCCCCGTTTACATACTGGGCATGGCACCCTATGGTATGGGATAGCCCTTTGGCCAGTCTGGGTCAGCTGTCCTGGCTCTGCTCCCTCCTGGCTCCTTGTGCCCCTGCTCGCTGACAGGGCTGGGGGAACTGGAAAGTCCTTGGTTTAGCGTAAACCCCACCTAGCAGCAGCTACAACACCCGCGTGAGCAACATCATTGCCGTACTGATCCAAAACACAGCGCTGCACCGGCTGCTAAGAAGAAAAATGAGCTCTATCCCAGCCGAAACCAGGACACTGCTCCATGTTATAAGGGGTTTGTAGAGGCTCCGCTCAGCTTGCAAGATGCGGTGGCCAGGGGGATGCGTGTCCGGATCCACTGGCTGGCTTGTGGGGGGTGATGCCTGCAGGGCTGTGCCCAGCCTGCTCGCTACTGCTGACCCAAACCCATGCAGCACCGTGGTTTTGTTTAGGTTGGTCTCAGTGACAGGTAAAGCTGTTGGGTTGCATTCAGATGAACTCACAGTGAACTGTGTGCATAGGCTTGACTGAATTGCCCGTTTCATTCAAATTCTTACGGCTGAAAAGAAGCCCGCTGTGCTCAAGTGTCAAGAGGGGCCAGCACTGAGCAATTCATGTTGTAGTTCAGCCCTCGTGAGGGCAGGACCGTCAGTGAGGCTACGACATTAGAAAGTGGGGGTGAACTTTCCTGGTAAACTGATAAAATGAGTATTTTCTTAGTTTCAGTTGCAGAAGAAAGTAGGGGTTTGGAGGTGTTTGGTCGGTTTTTCTTTTGTTGCTGTTGTTTTTGTTTTTTGTTTTTGGGTTTTTTTTTGATGAAATGTACTTAAAACCCTGGAGATTAAAGAAAAGAAAGTGCCTGCTCACGTGGGAATTACCGTGACCCCTTACAGATAGCACAGCTGAACAGCATCCCTGCCACGTGCCTCGGGTTTGATTTACTCCATTGGTGCTGATGATGGGTGACTAAGTGCCAAGGAGCAGCGTTGTGGCAGTCAGCAGGACCTGAGAGGTTATCTGAGTCCGTGTGTGCGAGGCGAGTGTCGCGGTGAGCTCAGCCCTGCCTGCTGCTCGGCGTGTGCCAGGGGGAGCATGTGCCAGCCTGACGCATCCTTCCTCCGCACGCCGCGCTCGGATGCTCTGCAGGGGGGCGGGGGGAGGAGAAGAAAAAGCGTGGCTCTGAGGCAGATTTGGTAAAATTTGCATCTTGTCTCTGTTGGTACGTGTCTCCAGGCCAGGAAACGTGCTTTCCTTGAAAGTCTGTCTTGAACCACGCGGTCTGATAGTGCAGGGCTGGGCGCCTGGGGTGCAGGCTCAGCTCCTGCCACGGAGCAGGGTTGGTGGCAGTGACGTGACTTTGCTTTGTGCTGCTTAAGCATTTCAGAGAGGCAACACAACCCCTCTTTGAAGTACAGTAAGAAAAATTTAATTGGCCTATATTAGCGCAGGAAAATAAGGTATATAGTAAGTAGGACTAATAGCCAAAAAATGGCTTTTAGTTTTGAGTACTGCAGTTCTTGTTCTTGCCTGAAATTACACAAGCAAATGCCTGATTTTTCAGCTGTCAAAAACTTGTGCCATGATAAAGGAGGAAGCCATCCAGAATCAGAAATCATTTGTGAAAATACACGCCTTAATCTCTGTGCTTAAACCCCTTGTGTAATGCAGATACTGTTGCTCACCCACTCACCAGACTGTAACTGAATGTTTTTTTAATCTGGGGCATTTTGAGAGCTGATCTGTGGCAACTACCCACTTCAAACCCTTGAAAAGCAGAAATGCATGCCCTCCCTGCAAACCACTTCATCTCTAAGCCCTGCTTCTCGCTTTGTGCTGGTGATAACCCGGAGCAGCATCGGGGAAGCCTGAGGATTATCATTAATGCTTGTGTAGTGATTTGAAAACAAGAGCTCTGCTTTACAGAGGAGCAGTTGTCTCCTCTTGTAAAAGCAAAAAGGATTAACTCCTTTCTTGAAAGCACATTAGTTTAGCTGAAACAACATCGGTTCACCTAAAACATGTCATGGGTGGTGAAATGGAGTGTGCAAGGGCCTGTGTGACCTACTGCTTCTTTTTTCAGTCAAGTGTTTCGGGGCGCCTGGAAGCAAAGGTCTTGCTGGCAGCCCCTACGGAGGAGCGGGTGCAGGCAGCAGGTGGAATAAGAAACCACCAGAATATGGTTCTGCATTTGAAAAATAATAACAATGAGAAAAAGAAGTTAATTGGACTAGATTTTCTAAGGACCACTAGTTGAATCCTGAGATGGCAGCCTAGGGAAAAATATTTATAAGCCTTACAGATCAACTACACCATTCACTGGAAAAACTATAGTAATTTTCTTTCTTTGACCTTGGGAAGACCTGGGATTTTGGAGAGGGGCTGGTTGATGTTTGTTAAGGTCTAAGAAATATAAGAGTTCTTCACAAAAGATCAGGTTTGCCATTCTGTGGCATATTCAGCTTTCCTAGGAAAATTACATCTCACATTTGCTTTCAGTGTCCTTCCATGACCTCCCCATGAATACCACATCATACCAGCAATATTTCTGCAGAATATTGTTGATATGAATAAACTGTTATCTCCTTGAAGTCTTTTTCTTTTTTTTTTTTTCTTTTTTTTTTTTTTTTTTCTTTTCACCCCTTAGCTGTGTTATGCCTGTTCCTGGGCAGGAGAAAGCTTTGCCTTGAGTCCCGGCTGTTTGGTCCGTGGGTTTGTGCATTTGTAGGGCTCTCCTGGGTTTGCCGGCTGGTACAGAGCATAGCGGTGTGCACACACAAAACTCTGTATTAAGGTCATTTAACATGCAAGGGAGGAGAACAGCTTTTAATCCTTCTTAGATCTGGCTGGGCCAGATTCAGACTGGCGTTAACGAAGCCTTGAGGCATCCAGTTTCATCTGCAGTGCTAATTTAAAGGAAGAAAGGGAGATATGACATGGCCAGGAAGAGTGCTGAAGAGATGTATGGTCGAGCAGTCCAATCCAGGATTTGCAAAATTAATTGCTAATTTGTGATTCATGCAATAGATCACACATTTTCATGGACATTATATATACATATAAAATAAGTATTATATATAATATTGAAATTTATAGTAGCATATTGTTATATTTAACTTGATATCATGTTATTATATCTAAAACACATTATACATATATAAATATATGCATTAAATAGTATATATATATTATATATATGGACTCCTGAGGTAAGCCTCTCTGAGCAGAAACCAGGACGGGTCCCAAGGTCCGTGGGTCCTGGCCAGCACCCTCAGTACGTGTTTATTTTGAACGTCTCTTGTCAGATTACGTCTCTAAATTCTGTTTACAGCGCTGTCTTTGCACAGCCTCGCGGTTCCTTATTTTTAGATTGGGTGCATGACGATAAGGGCAAGGATGCATGGCTGTGGCCAGAGAAGCGTGCTGAATGGCACCCAAGTCATAGCAGAAGGGGGATGAACTTGAACCCCATCTTGGCTTTAAAACAAACAGAAAAAAGTGGTGTTGCAGTGCAAAAAGAGAGATGTTTGCAGGACCCAGCTCCTGGCCAGATGGTGCACCCGGGGTCAGTCCCTCCCTGTGAGGAGCAGTGATTTAAATCAGTGCATAGCAGGCAGTAACTGTAGAAATAAAGTGATTCTAATTTCTGGAATCATTACCATTATGTCATATCAATTCTGTATAGAACAATCAACATCTGAATCTGATGGGACATTTTGCAGTTGCTATTGGTAACGTTCACTGTTCCTTCTAAAAACACTGAGTCTGGGGGAAGGATGTTAATGTCGAAAGCCGAGTGGTTAGCATAAAATTTGTGTTTATTTTCCAGGATGTATTTTATTTTGGGGGTCATTTAAGGATAATAACAGACAGTGATTGATCAGGGGCAAAGTGGCTCCATCTGGCTCAGGAATCTGACTGTTTTGCTCTGCCTTCCCAGGCAGTTTTCCCGGTTACTGTTAAGGAGCTCAATGCTATCCTTAAAATAGAATATTTTATTTGTGAAAATGGCTTAAAATCCCCAGTGGTTTCAGCACAGATACATGTTAGTGATACAGTAACATTGTTAATTGCAAACCTCTCCTCTTAACAGCCTTTTATGCATGTGTTATGTTTTTATGAATCCTTAAAAGACTTCTTTTCTAGTGTCTTATGGCATAAATGACTCATCTCACCTGACATGAATAGTGAGAAAATCAGAGCCTGCTTTTTTCCTGCCTCCTTTTCTTCTGATTTCAGAATGCATAATTTCTCTGCTGTGGTTAAAGCCAAAGCCTCAGCATCCTTTCAGTTACTTCACAAGAATAAGGAATAAAACCCAACAGTGTTGGGTGGGGAAGAGCAGGGTGAGGAAGGACAATACTGTGGGGTCCTTTTGGTTTTCTAGAGGCTGCTTGAGGTTTTTTATGGCTGGGGTTTGGGGCATGTTGTGTTTAGCATTAATGCATTTTTTTTCTTCCAAAACTCAGGGCGTAAGGTCACTTGCTTCACCTGCACTTCTCAATCTGCTCCTGCAACTCAAGCTGCTGTCAGTACAAAATGTGACTTTTTTTTTCCTTTTGCCCCTTTACCTTACATGTTTTTATTTGTGTTCCAGTTGCCTGTCAAAACAGGAGAGTGTTTGAAATAAAAATATAAAACCTCTAAATGAATCACTATAGATCAGACTTTCTGCATGAGCCTTTTGCATCCGTATGATGACCTCACCTCCGCCGCGTGTGACAGTGGCACCTTCCCCGTGGGTGATGCTGCTGGCACTAAACCATCAGATGTCCAAATAACACTGGGGAGTCAGCAAGTTTCAAGTTTCTTTGCTTTCCTCTCATAAGTGCCTCAAAATTATTCCCAGCATTTCAAAATGTTGCCCTTTGCTGACACAGGCTGATTTAGAGAGAAATGATATTTGTAATATTCATAGCAAGTCTCTTGCTAATTAGTGCTTTACAGAAGTACTGTTGGGGTCCACGTGTGTTATTTTCTGGATCAGGGCATGGCCTGGGATGTGGGAAGGGATGCAGTTCTTGGGGCTGGGCCCTGCTGGCCTTCGTCCTCTGTGCAGCAAAAGTGCAAGTTAAACTGGGAGAAGCAGGAAAACTTTATGTCACCTTGTTCCCAGGCTGTTGTCGTTTCAGGGGTGCAGTGACTTTTGAAGCAGATTTTTGTTGCAATATGCAATGCATTTCCAGAGCACAGTGCAATCTTACTAGATGTCATGCTCTTGCACAAGCACTGGGCTTGGAAAATCCACTTGGCATCTTCAGGTCCAAGGAGGAAGGTGCAGATACCAATGCTGATGTGCTCCCAGAAAGTTTTTACTTTTATGGATGGTGATGCATGTAATGGTAGAATTGGAGAATGGGTTGGGTTGGAAGGGACCTTTAAAATCATCTAGTCCATGGGCAGGGACGTCTGTTACTAGATCAGGTTGCTCAAAGCCATGTAATCATGCCTGTGAGCAAGTTTTCCAAAGGTCTTTGATGCCTGTGATGAGTCTGACGGTTCTCCATGGCGGCAGATGCTGGGAGCAGGAGCTACAGGATCCTGGAGCTTGAGCCTCAGACCCTCCACACCAGGAGGAGGGATGGACGTTCGGCAAGAAGAATCTCTGCATAGGAAGGATTATTATTCTGGCTATTTGCAAATCTGTCAGTGATTAAAAATGTTACTAATGGCAAGTTATTTATAAATGTTTAAATCATTGGGGCTGTTTGCATCAAGGCAAACTTTCTTTTATTCCCACTGCTCTTGGGTGTGCCAAACAGAATTTGCCCTTGCAGTAGTGCCAGTGCCTTTTCTCTAATAATACTACTCTACCTGCTAATACATTTTTCCATGGAAAAATGCCAAACGCTGTGCTGTTCTGACCTCCATGTCTGCCCCTTTGATTTGCACCTATTTACACGAAGCACGTCCTTTAAATTTATTAGTAAAACTGCAAGGAGATGTACTGCTATCTCAGCAGTGGCACTGGGTCCAAATTAAAGGTTTTGAGCCAGAAAGCGTGTTAGCATCTGTTCTCTAGATGGAAACGGAGCTGTAAGGAGAAGGAGGATGGCCTCCATAGGGTCAAATGAGCATTGAGGCTTTTGGAAAATGAAGTTATAACTGCTGAGCTCAGAGTCTAAGCATCAGGCGTGATCTGTGCTGTGCAAACCTGCACATGTGCACTCACCTCTGTGGGGAAGGACTTGCCCTCTCCTGCTTCTCGTTTCGGTCTCATGAGCAAACAGAAATGGGTGATCTTAATAGTAGGGTTGCATCTCTTTATCTCAGAGAAAGACTGATGTGCTTCTGTTGCCCTGGCATCACCTTTGTGTTGGTGAAATGCAGTTGTTTTGCCATTAGGTGTTTAATTAGGAACTGCTTTTCCTCCTAATGCTGAGCCACATGCAGCTTTTTAATCCAGCATTTAAGATTTGAAAATAGTCTATTTAGTGTAAGATGAAGGCATGCACAGAAATATTTCCCACTTCTCATTTAGTCAGGGGGTCCCAAATATGCAGCAAATTGTTGGCTTGTGTGATGACTTTCACAGACTTGATTGCAAATATGGCACTCAATGAAATGATTTTGCAGCGGTAAATAATGGAGAAGGAAAACAAGCAGGACATTTGCTGACCCCTGGAAGAAATGCAATCTCATTTCCAATTGACTTGTGCCTTGAGGTCTGCTGGCTTCCTAACTAAATTAAAAAAGGCTTCAGAGTGAGTTACTTATTAGGCATTAGAGACTCTACATTGGACAGAGCTATTACAAATGCCCTGACTTTGAAGGACAAGCTTTGACTAGCTTTCAACGCCCATTAGACATCAGAGAATCTACATGGGAGGGGACGCTTCACTGAGGAGTGTGTTCTTTGGTGTCTAATAATTAATAAAACTTCTCTGCAGGTTAGGGCATGCAAAATACTGTTCTCCTCTTGAATTAGCAACCTAATAAACTCATGCTGCCATTTAGTGGGGTCCCTGGAAGAGTCACTTTTTTTGTTGCCTCTTGTCCTATTTCCATGAAGTTTCTAGCAAAGTCACAATTCAGGCTGCTGCCTCCTGGTCTGGCGTGGTGGTAATGAACTCTGTTCAGAGGCTGAGGGGGATATGGGTGTAGGAAGATGTGTATGTCATACAGTCATACAGTCCTGTAAGCCCTGTGTGTGAGCTTTAGGAGACCAGGTGAAAATTCAGAAATCTGAGCACAGCTGAGCAGCGGAAGGAGCCGTTCAGATGAGACTTTAAATCAAGCCATGAAAACACTGAAGCACAAGAAGGCTGCTTGAGGCTGGGAGAGTCATGGAGTGGAAAAATCCATGCTGTGGGCTTTTTTTGCCATAAGGAGTGCAGGAGTGAGCAGGGCACTGCTTGGAGCTGGAGACCGTCAGGAGCATCCCTCAGCTCAAGGAGTGGTGGGGAAGTGAGCAGAGCACTGCAGGGCACAGGCATCAGGGGCTGGGCTTCATCCCCTCAGCTTTTCAGAATCACTTATTGCAAGCCAACAGTAGAATAATTTATGAAAAATTTGGGAATCTTTGTCAGAGAAGCATAGAACTTCTTTGCACTGTTTTACAAAGTATTTTATGGTTAGAAGCTATGGAAGAGCTTAAATTAAAATAATTGAAGCTACCTGTAGGGAGGAAGTCATGAAGAGTAAGGAATGCAGACCTGTCCATTAGGCATTTACAGAAAAGCCAAGAGCAGTAACTACTAAATATGTAAATACTGAAATGTCCTTTCCCCTCTCATATGGGCACTACCTGTTTTGAGGTGAGGGATGAAGGTACGAGGGCGATGGAGCAGCAGAGGGGTGAGAGCTCTGCATGCATCTGCTCTGGCTTTTTTAACATAGATGGTAATGAGGGAAGGTGACAGCACAGGGTAGTTATTGGCCTTAGTTTTTCTAATTAATACCTGGTTAATGAGAGGGGGATGATGATTTTTGTTTCTGGTTCTTTGGGTGGGTGTTGGCGTAAGCAGGGGGTCCTGGCTTCTAGAAGGGAGCAATCAAGTGCCTGGTGGTTGTGATCCCATCGGGGTTGCAGTGCTAGCCTGGAGGTTTAGGCTGGCTTTTGGGAGAACTGGAGCAAAGCCAAGGAAAACTGCACGTTGCCTTAAAACAGGCAGTGGGATTGGAAAAGCATTGCAGAGTTTGTGCCTCTTGAAAGCATGTGGTGTCCCTTGAGTTGTGGGCAACTTGAGACATGGAGTCAAGAGCTTTCTTTTGGAGCTGGTAAGATGTTATATAGCCTAACTCTGACACTCAGTACAACACCCTCAGCGTTTAATAAGGGGCGGGGGGAACCCATCAGTCTGCAAAAATTTGAATTTTCTCATATTTGACTTGACTGAAATGATCAACTGCTGTGAATTTTTTTAAAGTTCTGCATATCATCAAGGGTTTGCCATATGTTAATTCAAATAACCCTAATAAAATTTTGCTGCCTACTCAAACTACTAGATATATCTTGGGCTGGAGAAAAGGTGAATGACGGCTGTCCTGGAGGATGGGGAAGAGCCGAGGAGGACTGTTGCTTCTCCTGCGAGTAGGAAACCCTCTTCACCTGTTGGCTGCTCTGGAGGAGGTACCCTGGGAGGTCCTTCTTGCTTGTGACCAGGACTCTCTGCCATGCTCCTGCTGAGAGGGGGCTCGGTAGGGGTCCTGCAGGGTTTGGGTTGGTTCTGTGTACTTTCACCAGAGGCTGGTGCCCTAAGAGAGCCGATGGATGTTGCACAAGCACAGATGCTGACAAACCACAGTGATTCTTTGCTTAAGTGTTTTTTTAATATAATATGAAACTACCTGAACAGAACCGCAGAAAAAAGCTGAAATTGCTACCAAGTCTTTTGCTTTATAACTTCTAGAACTTTGTTTTTATACTTTGTTTTATAACTTTCCTCTCCTGTTAAGAACTTAGATTAATGTGTCCATTTGCAGTTGTAAATTAACCATTTATTAATTCACTGAGGAGAATTTGAGCATCTGATGCAATTAGCTGTGCCAAGGTGCCGCTGTCTTTCAGAAGAGTTGCCAGTCTAGGACATAAGGTCTGTGAGGGTTCCAGGCTTTATCAGGAAAAATTAGCAACCTGTTCTCACAGCCTGGACAGCATAAACCTTTTTTTTCCTTTCCTTCTTCCTTTCCTTCTTCCTTTCCTTCTTCCTTTCCTTCTTCCTTTCCTTCTTCCTTTCCTTCTTCCTTTCCTTCTTCCTTTCCTTCTTCCTTTCCTTCTTCCTTTCCTTCTTCCTTTCCTTCTTCCTTTCCTTCTTCCTTTCCTTCTTCCTTTCCTTCTTCCTTTCTTTTTTTTTTATTTTGTTTTTGTTTAATAAAGGACTGACTTTAATTAAGGAAGTGCATCCTTGCATACTGGAGAATGAGCAATCATTGTGGGAAGGGTGTTTTGGATGAGCACAGCCTCCCACATGTGACAATGAGTGGGTTTTGCTGGGGCAGAGTGTAGCTGAGTGGTATATGCAGAGGGGCAGGATGGACCCTACAAGGGAAGCTGTCAGGCACCCAGAACACTGCACCTCTCCCCCACCACCCCTCACCAGGACTCAGGACAGCTTGGCAGCAGGGAATCCGGCCCATGAATGCCTCCTGTAGAACAGCAGCAGCCAGCTGATGGATTTACTGGCAGGGAACAACTAAGTTTTATGAAGAAACAGTCTCACAATACACCTCCGAAGCTGTGTTTTGCATCAGCACAGCAGAGAGGAGCAGTAAGGATTTGTGCTCTGCTAGGTGTGATGCTGGGTGTGCCAGTCAGCTCTGTGCCTTGGTTTCCACAACGATCAAAAGGCTATTATGGCACTAATGGAGGGGTGCAAACCTCTCCAGGTGACTGCAACTCATCCCACGGGCATTGCCATTTATCCCTTGCCCATCAGGCTGGAATCTGAATCCCATGTCTGTGCCTTCTGGGGGGGATGGCTACCACCCCTCCATGCATATGAGCAAGGTGAAACTGGAGAAAAGCACCAAAAAACCCAGCTCTGCGTTAGGCTGGTCTGTGCCTGGCACCCATTCTGCATTAGCCTGGTCCCTGCCAGGCACTTTGCCGTCCTGTGCCAGCACCGCAAAGTGCCCGACTGCAGCCGCGCAGGGAGGATGTGCCCTTGAAAAAGCTACTGGGGCATGGCCACCGGCAGGGCCCGATCCTGCAGCCCTGTGGCAGATCTGTCTGTAGATGTGTGTTTGTTACTTTGCCAGCCTTCCTCTGCCTTTCCCTGTGGTCATTTTGGTTTGTCTCATTTCTTTCACTTTTATTTATTTATTTATTTTATTTTTTATTTCTTTCCTCCTTTCCTGATGAAAGCAATCAAATCCTGAGCTCCAAAGGCTCTGGCAGATGTAGGTTGCAGGAAGGTTCAGGTTTTCCTCTCCTGCTATTCAATTAAATTAAAACAAAGGGCAGGAAAGGGTGAATTAGGTCTGTAGGTGTTTAGTGTTCAAAACTGACAGTTTTGACTGTCTGAAGACTTTTATGTTGAAGAAAGTTAATCCTGATTTTCCAGTTTACCCTGGCTGTGGACCTAAACTGATACTCAGTTTTCCCACTATTCTGTTCATCCTCTCATGTTAAAGCTGGCCCAGGGCAGCCTGGTGCTTGCACACGCCAAATCAGATCTGCATGTCTTCCCTCCCAGCAAGGGACCCAACCAAGGTGTCTGGTGTCCCAGGGCAGTCCCACTAGCCTTCTCATCCAGTGTCTTCAGCTTTCTGATTGCTGTCCTGGGGCCGTTCCCCACCGGCCGTGGCTGTCCTGTGCTGTGGGATGCAGCTCAGCAGCTGGGATGATTCACCAGCTGGAACCATCCTCGCTGAGGAGGGCGAGAGTTTTAAAGGCTGTTTAAGAATTTGTTTCCTACTGAAGTATATCCAAAAGAACAAACCAACATTAGACTGCAAAACAGGTTGAGAAAATCTCAGACGCTGTGTTTTCAGCCCAGACTGGATGGGAAACCATCTCATCCCCTGCTCTGGGAAGTACAGCCCTGGCTCACGTGAGTGGCCACAAGCTGTCATCCTCTGAGGGCTGGTGGCGAAGGTGCCTGTGTTTGTCCCCTTCCAACAGGGACTAGCTGCAAGCACTATTCCATGACTTCCATGCAGGCAGAGATGCATAATCTGCGTACAAGTAGATCCATGAGTAATCCATGCATAAGTGGCACCCGAGAAAAAACAACCCCCTTTGTGTCCCAGGGTCTCAGGCTGTGTGTGCTGTGTTGCAGATTTGGGGGATAAGGAGAAATACTCCCCCCCCCCCCCCCCATCTTGTGCATTAGGAAGCTGCTGGGCTGCTTTTGCGAGTGTTCCTTGCAGACTGGGTTACTGGAGGAGTGCTCCCTGCTTAGGGCTTATCTACAACATTTTCCACCTGTGCTTCATTCCTTGCATAAGCAAGCTGTGTTAATTCATAGTGTTCAGAATAGAAACAGTCCCTTTTATAGCCAAATTCTCTTTCTTTAGCTGCCACCGACAGGTTTTCCAAACTGCGACAGCTGTCACTGTGCCCGAGCTTGGCAGCGGGCAGGTCCTGCGCCCCAGCCCTCCCCTGCAGCCCCCTGCCCTTCCCCAGGCCGGTTCCATCCATCCCTGTCCTCCTTTAAAAACAAATCATGCATCTATTTACTCCTTTGCCATTGAAGCGTTTGACAATTATTACTACTGTCCTTCCTTTATTGTTTTTGTTTATCCATCTGTCTGTCATTTCTGTAGAAGCTGCACTGGTTTTAATTAATGAGAAATTGTTGTTGTATTTGCTGTTCAGCACTCTTTATTTCTTCGGAAGCAGGGGCTTTATTCTTCTGTTAGTGAGCCATTTCGAACTAGCCTTTTCCAGCACAAACCCCACTCAGTTTAAAGTAGTAGTTTTCTGGGATTAAGTGTGAGCACTTGCACTCAGACTAGGCAATAAATGTCTTTATTTCTTATTTTGCTCTTGACTGAATGGATGTTCAGCTGCCTGAGACCGAAGAAACTCTTTGTGGGTTTGCATTGAACCAGCAGCAATTCCTGTGTTTTGGAGCCTTTAGATTTTGCCTGAGGAGCTGCTTGTGCTGGCTGGGGGCTCTGCAAACCTGGCCGTGGGCAGGGCTGGAGCGCAGGACCCCACGGCTGCCCCCCCTATCAGGTACCTTAACTGTGCCGTGCCTCTGCCCCTGCCGTCCTTCACGCGGGCTTGGGGCTGTCTTACTTTCTGGGGAAGACGCTGCCTGGAAATCATCTTAAAAGTAGAGGTAGTCACCAGTTCTGGGGTTTAATCCTGCCCAAAGTTCCTTGTCCTACACCCAGTTTCACTCCCCAGCTGGAGGATGAAGACTTTGAGTCGAAGGTTGGGTGCTCTGCACCAGGTGCCTCTGCAGCACCCAGCAGCAGCTGCTGCTGCTGGTCCAGGGCACAGGTTGGTGTTTCATTAATACCTGCAGGTTTGGAGGCACCTGGCTGCTGCTGCAGGGTGCCCAGACCCCAGGTGCTGCAGGTGCCCAGCTGTTCTACCGAAGCCCCTGAGCTGAAGGTGTTCAGTGCTTGGCTGGATCAGTCCCAGGCTCTGAACCAGATCTGTCATAGAAGTGGCAATTGGCCTTAGATTTTTCTGCTCTTGTCCAGGGTCTGACTCATTAATTTCCGCACTTACTGGAAGCATAGCTCATTATTGCAACATTCAATAAAATCATAAGCCAAAACAAAATATTGACAAGAAAATTGTTTCAATACTAAAGGAAAATTTGTGGCATGCTGTTAGTGATGAGGTTTGCTGCACTGCGCTGCATCTTCACTTAAATGCTTGCCATATCTTTCTGTATCCTGATTTTTTTATGTGGTCCCGTATCTCTTTTTGCCTGGCTCCTGCATGGAGGTAGGCATTCTTTTGTCTTGCACTTTCTGTGGAGCATCCTTTAATAATGACAGCTCTGATATATTTTTAAAAGGAGGACAACAGCATCATCTTTCAGCATGTTTGGAGCAATGAACCTGAATGCTGCACTTCCAAGAGAACTGTGGAAGTCAGTTGCTGATGAGGGTTCTGAGAAATGTACTGCTAGATGTTAATTATCCTGATCATTACTGGTCTTTATTTTTGTATTCAAGTCAGATTTCTGTACTAGCAACTGCAGACTTGGCAGTGGTTTGTTTTTTCAAGTAGAGGTAATTGTATTTAGTGATAAGATTCCTGCAGCCTTTCTGTTTGCCTACCTAATTCAATCTGCTTGTCCATACCCATCTAACTGGGGGCGTTAACAGCTTGTGGCTCCAGGAGCTGTGGTGTTTTTTAAACTCCCACTGAAGCCGATGTGGGCCCAGAGCCCCTGGCCTGTTACTGGCATTGCTCATGGCAGCAGAGCTCCGAGCTTCTGCTATGGCACCTGGGCACAGGACAGGCACTCAGTGGTGCATCAGCTAAGCTGAGATGCTGCAGCACCAGCAGACACTGCCTGAAAGAAAGGTGTGGACCTTCAAAGTAGTAGACCAGATCCAAAACCAGATAGAGGCACCTGGACAGGATTTGGGCAGGTCAGGATGAATCAAGGATGAAAACTGTAACCACTCTTGGTTGCAAGAAATGTGTAAACTAAAGGAAAGAAACCATTGGCTGTGGTTTGGCAGTAATTTCCAGTGGATCCTTACGCAAGGGCCAACAGGATGGCCACGATGTGGGTCCACCAGGTTTGGCACCTGGGTGGTGCACAGCTCGTGGGTGAACTGACTTTGCACTAGTGGAGAGAGGGCAGAGAAGGAGAGCTGATGGACTGGTTGTTGAAAATAAATTACCCAAAGTTGTATGTAGCTTTGGGTCAGGAAAGTGAGTTCAGGTTGGATGAGTCCTGTCCATCAAGATGCAGTGTCAGTGTGATACCTGGGCCCTCACAACCAGTTTGCTTTGTGGATAGTGGGGACTTCTCCAGCAGAACTGGCTCAAGTTGCAGAGAGAGATCTCAAGCAGGGATTTTTTTATTTGTTGTTTCTTCATGGACCAGGTCACCCATCCGTGTCAGAGCCCAATCCACTGGTAGCTGCCAGGGGAATGCTTTTTGGAGTAATGGGGGGGGGGAGTTTTGTGCCAAAGGTAGCAGGAGATTTTTAAGCCTGTATTACCTTTCATCACCTCTGTAGTAGGAAGCTGCATCCCCGAGAGTTAGATTTTGACAACCCTTTATTTCTGTTGATGTTCATCCAAATGTTGCTGGTTCGTTTGGTCCTGGCATGCCCAATGGCATTTAGGTGGCACTGGCTTCGATGGCATCCATCCTGAGTAAGGCTGGCTTAGGAAAGCCCATTCAGACCCCATGTAGGACTACCAGCATGATTAAGTACTACTTGATTTGAGGGGAAAAGTGCCAAACCAGAGCCTTGCCTTTGCTGACAGTTCAGTGATCTGCTTCTGTCTCCAGCTTTAAGAGTTTCATGAAAAACCGCTGAAAGAAGTTGCATCAATGGCTTTTCTGCTCAAATTGCGTTTGAGTTTAGGTTGGTAATGTGCATTTTGAATAAATGTTACCTCTTCTGTGCATAACAAAGACTTTTAAATTGTCTTCACTAGCAAAAACGCTTATAGCTGTTACGTACTTTGCCTCTGCAATGACAACATCTTCAACAGCAGAGCTGGCTGTTAAGGTTTTATGACTTTCAGGTATTTTTGTTGCCCTGGTAGCAAAGAGAGGATGAACTGACTTGCAGATCTGGTTGTAAATGAGTGATGAGGATGCACGAGGCGGAGTGAAGAGCCCAGCTTTGCCTTGGATCCTGGAGGGAGGTCTGCAGCCTCTGGATTATGAGGGAAAACCCTTTATCCTTGTAAACGTGGATTAAACATGTTTGATTCAAAAGTAAAGAAATGCTAACAGCTTCTGCAGTGTGTTTTTACAGTTACTTCTTGGAGTGAAAGCATGCTTGGACTTGGAAGCAAGTTTCCAGTCTTCACTGTGGAGAGGGGATTAAGAATCCCCAAGATGGGAATTTTATTTTCCAAGGTATTCATTCTGGCACCATTTTTATTAGCATAAAATTCGGTGTAAAATGGTTTTCTATAAAACTCATGAAGTCTGTACTTGCCAGGAGAAGTCTGCACTCCTGAGCATTTTTCTTGGAGACGGGTGCTTCCTGAAGGCATTACACACTGCTCTTGCAGTCTTTGCCCTTTATGCTGAAGGCATTTACCCTGATAAAGTTGTGCCTTTTATGACGCTTTACTGTTTAGCTGGGCTGCTTGAAATATCTTTGTATAGTGCTTTTGAAATAGTAAAATTCACTTGTATGAAAAAAAAAATCATGATTTTTCCTTTTTAGCCACTCGTTAAGGTGACTTCCACATTCTTTTATTTTTAATATGCCAGTAGAAATAGTATTGCCAAAACAGAACAACTTTTCTTCCCATGCTCATATAGAAAAGGAATCGTGATAAAATCAGACTAGTTTCAGGAAGCGTAAAAGGGGTGAGGATAACTAGAGGGGAAGCTTGAAGTGAGCGCAGGATCCCTGTAGATAAAATGGAAGTGTCAGAAGCACATTGTCGCTAAATTTCTGGAGACTATACATATGATTTGTGTGGTGAGGTTGTTGGGGGTTTCTTTTTCTTCTTTGTTGACAACAGAATTACTTTATTTCATTTTTCTGAAGCATCTCATGTTGTGAGCATTGCACTGTTATTTATACAGCAACCTCTCAAGATACATATGTGGAATTGTTAAGTTTTTTATATATATATCATACCTGTGAAATCAATCCTTTCATGAATAATTTATCTTGAGCTGCTTAGCACTCAGTATAGAATATTTTGAATTCTTAGAAGGTTTTTCACAGAGTTATAAATCCGAATGATTTAAAAAAAACCCAAAAAACATTCACTGTCAACAGATAAACCTGTATGAGAATAATAAATGATCATCTGTCGTGCAGTACTCCTCTCAATGTCACCTGCAAGGAGGTCGTGACAGCTCTTCACTTGTCACGGTGGAGAGGGTGACACTTGTCTTTCCTTTCCCCCCTCTCTTTCCCTTGCCCCCTCCCTGTGCAGCGGGTGGCGATGCCGTGCTGGCCTCCCAGCCCCATCCTCTGCTCCAGGCGCTCCAGCGCTGCGGCTTCCGCGCTGCGTCACTCCAGAGCTGCTGCGGTTTCGTGGCTGTTGATGCTCCTGCTCCCTGCTCCAGCAACGGCTAACACCCTGTGCCCTTCAGTCACAGCCTGACCCGCAGAACACCAGCAGGATTAAATGCTGTGCTTTTAACAGCTTTCCAACCTATTGTGCAACTATTTTCTTTGGAGACCTTTAATTGCTTCATGCTAGAAGATTAAAATGTTTCAACGCTGTTGGTAATTATTAGGTAATGATTAGAAATAGGGTTATTTATAAATTAGCTGCCCGTTGTTATTATCCTCCCTGCAGGCTGCACATTTGACTCTGTTTCTTGGGAATTCTGCGGACATCGGGAGGAAGGCAGAGCGGTGCAGGGTTCACCGTATTGAGCCCTGGGTTGTGGGACAGGGACAGTGAATGCTTGCACAAGCAGTCACTCAATGACTTGTTTCAGATGGAGTCCTGCAGGCTAGAAAAGCAGTTTGCTATTTCTGCTTTGCCTCTTGTGCTGCTGGCTGCTCTCTCAGCTCAGAGCAGCTATCCTCTCCATGGGGACCTTGCTCTTAAATGTAAGGCGTGCGCTTGCCCTGAGGAGCAGGCATGCCGGTCCTGCTGTGGAGCATTTTGTAAGGGATTTGGGACTTACTCCCTCAGTGTAAGTCTCATCCTTTCAGTGTACCAGCAAGGCAGCACAAATTGCCTTTTGTCTTACGAAAACACTTTAGGCCCGTTGCTCTGCATTATTTAGGTTAATTCTGTGGGTGCATCAGTTCAGCTAGGAAAGCTGAATAAACACAGGACCGATGTTTCCCTGAGAAGAACTGAGGAGGATTTCAGGCAGAGACTCTGTGTTGCTTTGAAAGCTGAATAAAATCAGCAGTGTTGCTTTGTGACAAGGGCAAAGGCAGCCCTGGAGGGAGGATGCTTTCTGGATGCTGCATGGAAGGTGGTGATGTGATGGTGGGGCTGGGGGAGGTGGTGGTAGAGGAGAATCCCCCACAGCCTGGCTCATCACTGCCATGCCAGGTGTCCTTGATGCCTCCATAAAGCCATATGCAGTTAGCCAGCCTGCCATGCTGCATGGAGGCAGCTGATCTCAGCACAACTCAGAGGGGCAATTTTGTTGTAGCCCTTGTTCAATGCCATGTCCTGATCCAGCATTGCACAGACTCCCCATAGCAAACAGCAATGGAAGCAGGTCGGCACCAGCTGCTGGGCTGATCCCTGGTAGTTTTATCAATTTAGTTTACTTTGGGTAAGTTTTTCTGTAAATGCAGGTACATACGTAATCCTTTAATAATTTTTGAGTTCTTCAGCTCCCTGTTGTGCTAAAGGCAGTGACTTTACAAGCTTGTTATATGTTGGATAAATGACTTGAAAAACGTTCTTTTGATTGCTTTGGGTTTAGTTGTCATTGTTTACCTCTTCATCCTGTGCTTAAAAATTATAGTCATTGACTTTGTATTATTCAGGTCACAGTTTACCCTCGTATGTCTCCTCTCGCTCTCCCTATCATGGATTTCAGTGAATGTATGTCTAGCTTATCAGCCGCTTCTTGCAAATTGTACCTTATGTTTGGGCAGGTACCTATCTGGAGTAAGGAGCCTGGAAATACTGTTTGATTCATTTGACCCATCCTGTAGAAAACACTCTTACAGCTCCAGCAACTTTTCAGTTACTCAGAGCTCCCCAGAGAGGTGTAACTGGAGTCCCCAGGCTCAGCTGGGTGTTAACGTGCAATAGTGGCAGTGTTTGTAGAGGAGACCTTGCTGAGGCCATCTCCTAACATATTCCCTGGTGACAGTTCAGTTTAGAGAGATTGAGCTGGACTGGGGATACAGGCTGCCATTGAACAAGATCTGATAAAGTTATGATGAAATCTTTAACCCCTTAAACCCTTTTCTTTCCTTAGGGTTTCCTTATTCCTGCATTCCTTAAGCTCCGATCCAGAAACGGTGCTTAAGCAGTACTGATCCAGCAACACGCAGGCATCAAGCCTCAATGCAGTTGCTGCTTGGAATGGTGGGTTTTGTTAAAGATAGAAGAATATTAAGCACAGTTACAATTCTGCCATCCTAATTTTGTCTTGATATTTATTTATTTTTCTGTTGTCTGTTATGTTCCAAAGTTAATGTGCAGGAAGGGGAAGAAACATTAAGCACTCTGTGTAAAGCACTGATGCGTGCAGTAGGACAGGATTTTAGTTTCATCATGTAAAGAACTTCATTTAATTCTCAAATTTAATTAGTAAACTATTTAGCAGCACAATTAGTAGTTTGAAAGACAGGATAAATGTCACATTAATTTAAGTTCCAAATGAGACAAAGCTGGGACGTATTACAAACAACAGTAATGACAGAAAAATAATACAATGCAACACAGAAACCTAGCAATAAGGGTGAAAACCAGCAAGATGTGTCTCAAACTGGAAGAATGTAAGATAACTGGAAGAAAAAAGAACCCAAACCTACTCATTGCAAAGGAAAGAAGCATGTGAGAGGCAGCAACACCAGGGAGACTGAGAAGCAACAGGCAATAAATCAGACCTCAGCTTAGAATGGGAGTAAAACGATTAGTATAAATAAAAACAATAAAACTTAAGCAAGTAAAATTTTGTTAGCTTTTGTAAATGTCTCATAAGGGTTCTTGTAATTGCCTACAGTTATTTAAAGCATGTGGATGCAGGAGAGAAAAAGTGTTGCCTCAATATTATCTGGGCTGATGTAAGGAATGAGGTGATGAAATCAAGCTGACCTCCTCTCCTCAGCTGACATAAGAGAAGGAAATATTTTCCCAGAAAGGAGGGGATGATCACTGTCCTGGTTGCTGTTAAAATACTGGAAGATAAAGTTTAGGCTATAAGAGTGGATGGGCAGAGGAAACAGAGACTGTTTTCTTCAGGGGTGTGTGTATGTACATATGCCTATATATATAAATCTGTTCTTTCTAGACACAACCTGGGCATACCTACTTAACCGGTGTAAGTCAGCAAAGCTACATTAAGTTGGGGGTTGCAGTTGCCTCTTATGTACCCAAACCTGCCTGTTATGTACCCACAATTACAGCTTAGTGCATCACCCCACCGTATGCTGTCCCACACCCCTCTGCTATCGTGCCCCTGGGACAATGGGGCTTATGGCGAAACACTCCTGGCCCTGCTAGCCCTGAAGATATTAAAGGGTTTGGGACTGTTTGCTCTCACTAAGTCAGTATTTTGGTATTTGCAACCTACGTTTATGCAGAACAGCTTACTATATCCTTATTCTTCTCCTGCCTTTCGCAGCCCTTATGTTTGACTTTGCTTAGACGTACAAGGCAGCTGATTTCCTTCCTGTGTCCACTGCTCAGCTGAGCAGCCGATCCGTTCAGGGGAGCCCTCGCTTCTCTCATATCGAGCTGGGAGAAGAGTTGGTATCAGAAACAGAAATTACACTTTCTGTTTCACTCCTCCTTTCTCCTCTCCCATTTTTGAGGGGGAAAAGAAAGGGGATTTCAGCAGCAGTGGTTGCAAAATCAGCTCCAGTCCCTTCCAGTTTATGTTTTCTCCCCAAGAGATTACTAGTAGTTGTAATGTTGTCTAAGAGAGTATCGGAGGTTTTCCTATAAAACTTTTCACAACTGAAGAAAAAGGGAAGAAGAAAGACTGTTAAAGTGAAAGCACTAATGCTTTATAGAGCAATTGTTTTGGGTTTTTTCCCCCTATATTGAAAAATGTGTAATGGCAATTGCTTCCATGTAACCAGGAGGCTGAACCTGGCTGTAAATGGTCTATTTTCCTATAGGAACAGGGCCATGTGAACTCTGACTTATTTTATTGATAGTAGCACCCTTGAAAGAGCTAGGTGGATCCAGAGAGGCAATTTGAAAAATAATTTCAGCTTTTTATCTTGGATTAATCTAAATACTCCTCAACGTGACACAAGTCAGGCTGGTGGCGGGCATGCCAGTGCAGGGCATCCCCGCGGCATCCCCCCAGCCTTGCTCCATGCTGTGCCTGCCCTCACAGCACTCAGACGCTCCTGCAAAGATGATCTCCTGAGACATTCAGAAAGGGATCGGAGAAGACTGCCATCTTTAAGACGCCTGTACCGTGGATGTTTGGGTTTCCAGGCAGATCTGCACAATTAAGGCATTGTGCAGAGG
This sequence comes from Falco punctatus, assembly GCF_963210335.1. Lineage (NCBI taxonomy): Eukaryota > Metazoa > Chordata > Aves > Falconiformes > Falconidae > Falco > Falco punctatus. The sequence continues at coordinate 121,093,119 of NC_137582.1, read as the reverse complement.
CTCCTGTTAAAAATGAGCAGCCATAAAACTTCAACGAAAGAAATACCTTAGAGCTTTAGAAATGTCTGTAATATTCACAACAAAGGCTGTTTTGACTCTGTCTGATCATTTCACACCCCTTTGTACAAGTCTTCCTTGTGCTGCTCTGAGCGAAATACCCATCCCTGGCTGGAGAGGAGATGGGGCAAACTGTAGCACGCAGCATCACTGTCAGCTGTGATCTGGATGGTCTGTGGTCTGGACGGTCGCCTGCCTGAGCACTGGCTAGAGATTATTAGCTATTTGATTGCAAGCTGGAGCAAATGTTTGTTGTCATCCCAAACAAGGAGAGCTGCTAAATGCTTTCTTCCAGCAAAAAAACGATCCTGAGCTTTCAAGCTCTGAGGAGAAGAGTACAGAAAAAAGGAGCTATTGTGTCTGTGTTGGGAAGAAAAGGAGAAAAAAATAAAAAAGTTGTGCTGGATGCCCTTTTCCTGATTGTTTCAATTTTCCAGCAGGACCACATCTTGCTCCTGAGCTGCGAACAATCCAGGCGCTGTGTGAGGTGCGGCAGATGGAGACGTGTGGGGTGCTGGTGGGCTGGGAGGGTCTGGCAGCTCAGGCTTTGCCCAGGGGAGCTCACGGGGAAAGGTTCAGGGGGTCAGGCTGGGATACATGAAGTAGCTTCTCTGGGACATGAAAGACTGAGCTTTCCTGTCTCTGCCCGACTGGAATGCCCCGGTGAGGCAAGCAGCTGGGGAGGGGGTGTGCTGGGATGCCCTTCCCCAGGGTGCGCACTGTGCGGACCCAGGGCAGAGCGTTTCGCTGCGTGGCAAAGCTGCTGTGACCCAGCCGCCAGCTCCAGCTGTGCCGCCCTGCAGTGATGATGCTGCTCTTTGCTGCTGCTTTTTTCCCTTTCTCTTCCTTAAAACTTCCCACCCATGTTGGACAGGAGCACCTTTTATGGCGATGCCGTTAAGTCCTGCAACTCAGACTTTAAGCTGTGTCAAGGACAAAATGAGGTTTAGTAGATTTTTCCTTTTTCATTTCTAATTTCTTTGCGTTTGTGATTATTACTTTGCAGCTGTTTTCCAAGTGCATATGCTGTAATTGAGTTATTTTCGGGTCTGTTTGCTGCACATGTACCAGAGGGGTATCATGGTACCAGGTGAGGCAGGTGGAAAGAACCCACAGTGTTAATTCTAATGCTGGAAATATCTTCATTAAAAGTTCAGCAGAGATCTTCAAATGCTTTCTGAATAGGCCATCTGTCAGCTGAAAGATGTACCTGTCTGGGGAGTCTCAAAGAGAGCCCAGGGTGGTAGTGAGGGCACTGATTTTGATTTATTATTTTTTTCAGACTGTAAACACCTCCTGGGTGCTTTCCAGTCTCTGCCCTGGAGACCCCCCAGCCCCAAGGCCAGAGCACAGGGATCAGACGATGAAGTAAGCCTTTGCTTCTTCTAATTCCAAAGCAAATACACCCACTATAAAATATATTTTTAGAAAGGAAAGAAGTAAGTTTGAGACTGAAACCTAGGTGTGAGTGAGTACCAGAAGGAAGGGAGAAGTGTGAATGGTACCCTGTGCCAGAAGATGCCCTGAGTAATGGTGACCTTCATGGCCATGACCTGACAGGTGATCCTGGTGGATGTGAATAAATTATGAGGCTCATTTTGGTGCCATCTTGCTAATTAAACTGATTTTTTAAATGTTCTGCTGAAAATCCTGTTGGAAATCGAAGGGAAAGCTTTGTTCTTTAGAAACACCTTAATGCCTCTGCCCCATCCTCTGGGAGGAGATGCTACTGAACGCATAGATGGAACCTTTCCCTTAGCAGCCTGTTTCAGACCTAGCGGAGTATGTAAAGAGGATGGCAGAAAGAACAGAGTGTAAATTAGCATCTCTTCATCATTCTCCTGTGCTGGCATGTGTTGTGGCTGGTGTCTGGCCCGGGGCTGCAGCCTTTTGTGCTGCTGTAGTGAGTGCCATTCCTGCGCTCCAGCCTGCTCCTTGCTTTTCGCGCCCCAGTGTGATGAGTAAGTGCACCGTTACTGTCTGATAAATGTTGCACTGCAGCTGTTAGCAAATCACACACAATGTTCTTCCTCTCCTTCTCACATATTTTATTGAGAGGCATACCTTGCACATTGGAGAGAGCTGGAAATAATTACAGGGTATTTGTTGCAAAAAGATGCTTTCAAGTAAATTATATTCTCAAGATGGAGGTCTTTGGATTCTTGACCATGTAATGAATCTTTTTCAATGGATGAATCAGGCTCTCAGCAGAAGTCAGAGGGCTGGCCTTCTGGCAAATACGTCTGTGCAAGATTCTTAGGCTGTCCTTCTCCCCCAGTCTCCTGGAGTCTCTTGTACTGGTATTTGCTAAGGGGCAGGTGGAGGATCTCCAGGTTTTCTTCCTGTCCATTAAAATCTTGCTGTGGAGCTGTACCTGCTGGGAGCAGAACTGCTGGACTTACTTGTGAACACTTGCTTTGGAGCTGTATTTGCATAGTGTGAGCTTTTAACTCTACACCCGCTTCCTGAAAACCTCTGAGTTACGTTCATTCTGTGTGTGCTGGATGATGAATTCCTGCATGAGATGCAGGTGGTCCTGTCCTGTGCTTCACCTCTAATCCCTGAGCGTTTCCCCAAGGATGTGGGAGAGTTGTCTCTCCTTTCTGTCCATTCTGCCATGTCTACTGTCAGTGCTAACTAAATAGGCGGTTACTTTGGTATGCAATCACCTTTTAATTCTGGGATGGGGAGAATGTCATGGGTGATTTTGCACTGCAATCATCGCCAGTGTGCTGTGGGGATGTTGCTGTCTGGCAATGGGGATTCTGGTGCTACAAACATGAGGATAATCTTTCAGGGTAAGGCATACCCTGCTATTCTGTGCATAAATACAATTTCTTGCCCATATACATCTTCAGTAACAACAACAGTGGTGCTGGTTTTTGCTCTCTAATAGAGTTACCGGGGGAAGAGCTCCTCACCACTCTCTGATCACAGATGCTTTTTCTCTCCAGCACCTTTGAAGCTGTCAACCTACATAGCAAGACCCTTGCTCTTCAGATGTGAATTTATTTCTTCCTTCCAGTATTACCCCTTGGCCACTGGGCTGACCAGTATTGAACAAAAATTATTTCCTAGGCCAGTGGCTTTCTTGAGATATTCTGAAGATGCTGAGCTGCTATTAAAACTTTTATTTCTTATTCTCATTCTGTATCACAAGATGATTGTATAATATAATTGACATGAATCTCGTCCTGCAAAAAGAGTATAGTTTGTTGGATACTTCAGTTCAGAGATTCAGTATTTTTGTGTTTTTGTCACTTTGTTTTAGGCTGCCTCACTGCTATGCTTTAGCAAAGAAGATTTGGTGTCTGTCTGCTGGGTTTTTAATGACTGGGCTTTCAGTAGGACAAGTATTAGAAATTGCAAGGGCTGTCTGGAAACATGCTGTTTGGTGAGAGTAGGAGATTGTAAAAATGTTTCTTCACCACCTTAAAACATATCTACAGAGCATTGTGCAATGAAATTGTTTTCTACCACTGTGGATTGGCTTCAAGTTGAATTCTCAGCTTCCTAATTGCCCATAAAGTGGGGTGGCGGCTCTACTTAAATGTTAATAAGTAAACAAACAAATTATGAGACAGAAAGGATGTAATCATAGGCTATTTACTTAGAAATCTGGATTTTAAAGCCAGTCTCCCTACTTTAATCCCATCCATAGAGTTTTGCACTCCTAGGGTTGGTACCTGAGCTATAGTTGTTCTGCAGCTCTGGAATTATCAGTACAAATTAATTAAAGCCGTCTTCCCAGAAGTGTTCTGCCAGCAGCAGTAGCAGCTGCAGTGATGCTTACTGCCCTTAAGGCAAAAGCAAAGCAAGCGGTGCCCGTGTCCCTCTTGGCTGGTGCTGGAGTGGTGCTGGCTGTGCAGGGCAAAGCAGGGCTGATGCTGGTTTTCCTCATGTGGGGAACTTGACATTAAACCAGGGTGAAACTAGGGAAAGCAATGAGCCACCTGGGTGAGAAACTAACATGTCCCAGGGTGGAAAAAGCAAAGCCACTAAGAAAAAACCTGCTGCAGTCAAACACTGAAAACAACTAATAGGAAGGTGATAAATAACAGAAGTAGCCCAAAACCCTGTGGTTAGGAGCCTGGGGGATACATGTTACTGCAAGGAAGCCCTTGCAAAAGAGTAATGCAGCTCTGCTGAAACTACCCCCTTTCAAGCTGTGCCAGTGGGTCCATGCTGAACGTGTGTTTCGTATCAGCTTCTTTTGAGGGGATGCAGTCTAAAATTATGCCTAGCACTTCTGCCAGACTACATTCAAAGCGAGTTTCGAGTGTCGCCAAACTCTATTTCTGTCAACTTTCCTGTGGTCCTTGTTACAGTAGCACAAGGCTTGATTCTCCCTTGCCAGCTTAAGGCTTTTATTTTATTTTCCATACATTACCACTGTTTTATTTTCTCCTACTACTGTATCTTTAGACTCTGTAACCTAGGGAAAAAAAGCTGTAATGCCATCCAGCCCATACTTTTGTGAGTGGTGCCGAGGAATTGTGACCACGGGCTGTCAGGGTGCTGGGTTCCCACTTTGCTGGCCTGAGGATGCCTCTGCCGCTAGTGCCGATGCCAGCGCATCTCCATGCTGCACAGTGAATCCTGTAAAGGCACGAGGGCTCCCTCCACCAAAACAGCTTGAAGTAATAAAAAGTATGTAGTATGGGCTGTAATTGTATCCCTGTTTTATGAGGGTATTTATTTGCATCACAAAAGTGGTAAAAGAAACCAGCAAATAATACAGTGATGCCAAGGTAAAATGAACTCCCGCTTGTATATTACTTAGAGGCACTTTAGCTGCTTTATCCAACAAATGCAGTTTCCAAGTGCTTAAAACTCTTGTGCGAGGTCAGTGACTGGAGTTTTATCTGTCCTGAGGCACGATTTTAGCTGCCAATTCATCCACTGCTCCTCCAAAAATGTGGCCGCTAAAATTTGGGGTGATTTACGACATCTTCGGTGTAAAGGATGAATCCTAGTGACAGCACTTTTCATCAAACTTGCGTTGTGAATTCCTTCCTTCCCTTTTTGGGGTGACTGTGTTGGGAAAGGGCTTTTACCTGATAAATGTGCAGGGGGGAACAGCTAACGAGCTATCAAAATACACTCCTTTGCAGGCAAGTCAGCTTGCAAAATCGAGTCTTCCCTCCCTCGCCTGCCCCTGTACTGCAGGTGTGCCCAAGCAGAGCCTCTGGCCAGCTCACAGCAGCGGTTATAAAAGTGTTAATGCCAAAGAGGAGGAGACTTTTTTTTTTTTTCTTTCTCTCCCCCTACTGCAGCATTTAAGTTTGGAAAGCATGTGCCTTGATTTTAATATAAAGTAGCCATTGATGTGAGATGCCATGAATAAAGGGCGCTTTTATTTTTTCTTTGGCATTGAGTCATTGTACAGTTAGTTTTGTGGCAGTGCATTTGTGAATGCATTTGCGTGTGTGTGTGTGTGGAGGGGGGTGTAGAAAAAGGCACTAGCAGCACACGAGCAGAATAGATTTATTTAGAAACCATTAGATTTTGCTCTATCCATCTTCTTAATGCCCTCTCCAAGTGTCAGTCAAACTTCTTCTCCTTTGGATTTCACTCTTGGGTATCTTCAGTTATAGCCATGCTCCTCTGATAGGACACATTTATGCACACAGATATGAGAGAGATAAAATTCTTCTATGCTCCTCTATGCTAATAGCACCAAACCCTCTTACATCACTGAAAGCTGCATTGTTTTAGAGTTTTGCTTGGGAATGTCATATAATTACAGTGTTTTCTCCCATTGCCCTCCTTTACTAGAAGTAATAACAGTAATTGTGCTCTTCACCTATTTATCTCAAAGTGGATCACATAGTATGGGTTACAGGCTTCCCTGGGGAAGGGGCAGAGAGACCTGGGGTGAGGGAACCTTGTGTAGCTCTGTGGATGGGTGAAGATATGTGAGATGCCCTACCGTCACCCTGCAGCAAAGAGGTATTTCTTATTAAAAAGAAATAAATTAAAGAAATGGAAGCGATAGCATTTAGCTAGAGCAGCTGACTGAGAGCTTGCCCAGCTGTGGGCCCCATTGCACCAACCGCTTCGTGCTGCCTCCCAGCCTCGTCCCTCCACCACAGTCACCCAGCAGCTCCCTCCAGCCGCAAGCTGCCAGGGCGGCAGTGCTCAACATAACACGTGCCAGTATTTTTTTGGGAAAAAGAGGATTTTCCAGGGAAAGGAGGGGAGGACCCTTTGATCATCATTTCCCATTCCTCAGGCTTGCCCCTGCTGAGTTTCCACAACCTTAAACATCCTCTTGCAGCCTGGCTGCCGTGTTGCAATGGATGTCCAGTCTCCACATCTGCTGCTTTGCGGGCACGTTGTTTGACATCAAGATGTTCGTGTGTCTGCATGCCTAGCTAATATCTGTTGATCTTTCTGGCACTCTGCCTGCCATGGTGGGGAAATATTGAGGCTTAATGGAAGCTTTGCAGCTGACGGCTAAATGGGCTTAATTTTGACTCGTTTTTTAGCAGAAATAATGCGTTTGGCTGGCTAATGCTATAGCATTTCTTGTTTTAACATTATCAGCAATTTTTGTGACAATTTCACGGCTCAAAAATGTCAACATGTTACTTTTCAACTCAGCGTGGAGAAATGTGTGCTAAATACTGAGTCCCTGTGTCACTCACTCATTCCTGTTAACTGCCCAGTGTGAAACCCTGTGCCTGCCAACCACTTTCAGCAGGTTTAAAAGTTCTCCTGTGTGGTGTCAGAAAGCCAAGTGCTTGGAAGGGCTCTCCTGGTCTCCCTGGGACTTTGTGTGTGTCGTCTGCAATGTCCCTGCATGGCTTGTCAGTCTGAAATGCTTCTGCGAACTTCGTTTCCATCCCATTGATGGATAGCACGGCAGCTGTGTATGTCTGTAAATGGTGAGATCAGGTGCTTGTGCACTTGACTTTGCAAAAATACAACTTTTAAACCTATCTTGGACTATGTGTGCAACTTTGAAGGCAAGTCTCTTCCAGGGCAGCGTTCCTCCCGGCTGCCAGCCAAGTGGCTGAGAAATGCTTCAAGCCTTAATGCCCATGACCCCTTCTTTCTGGCTGAATAGGGAAAAAAAGCACGTTTGAACCAAAAATATTTATATTCTCTTCACACCAGCTGGTCTGAGCTCTATGGTTTATGTTAGGGGTCGTAGAAAGGGCAGAGTTTGACTTCAAGCCACCAACAGCTTTGGAAAGCAAGTGTGACCCTAAACAGCCTGATGATGATGATGATGAAGGGGTGTTTCCTATATCCCCACATAATTTTCACCTGTTCTCTGGGTTGTCCTGGGAGGTTTCTTGATGTGATCAGTATTTTCCCAGACTTACAGCCCAGTGCACTGTGATACTCCAATACAGGACTAAAATGCTTGGGGAGAGTTAAAATTAAGTAAGAACAGGTAACATAATAGGGCTTGGTCAAAATACTGAGAAAGGTGCCCTCAGCTTGGCGACAGGCCTTTAATAAGCAAACTCAGATAGTAACAGAACGTGCTCATTTTATTTTCACAAGAAAATAAAATATTTTTAAAGAAGTCTGCTGGTTTGAGGCCTCCGTGGAGGAATCCATAATTGTAGGTTAACCAGGGGCTGGTAAACAGACCCTTGTGCAGCCTGGGTGTAATTGACGGTGCGTGGGTCAGGCTGTTTAATTGCTGTCTGCTGGCTTGGAATAGAAAACTCTCCACCACTACCGCATCACTCGGCAGCTGATTAAGTAAACAAATTGCCAGCCACTGAGCTGCGTGATGTCCTGCGGGAGGATCCACTCAGCCAGGATGTGCAGGGCCAGGGGAGCATCCTCAGCCCTACTCTGCTTCTCCGGCAAGAAGGGACCTAATGAAACTCCCAAACAAAATGCCATGTAAGCCAATGGTGCTCTTGCTGAAAGACAAGATTAGAAAGTAGAGAAGATCAAGGCAGCTGGGAGTGTGGGGTCTATGGTCCATCCTGAGTCTCTCCTCCATCACAGTATTGCTTGGCACCCCTGAGCATCTTCCGTGGCTGCTGTTTCCCTGGTTTGCTGGTGCTCCTCAGGGCAGGCAGCATTTACACGGTGTTTTATGTGTTTCTGAAATATGGACGCTATTGGGCTATGGACGTCCAATAAAAGTTGGTGTTTTCCTACCAAGATTCTAAGCAGGAATTTAAAGAGAAAACATAGCTGTCAGCCTGCTTGTGATGCTGGACTTTATAACTTTACTGCAGTGAGGGCTCTTTGAAGCTTCTGATCCCTGATTCGATGTCATTTGGAAAGATGGTGCAATTTATTCCCAATCTGCAGATTAAAAGAAAAAAAAAAAAAAGAAAAGATAGCAGGATGTACCTGTGTTTCCTCCTTCCGTCTGCCAGACTGATTTTAATAGCTGCTTCATTATTCTTATCTCCTTCTGAATTATGACTTCTTACTATGCTTCTCCATGTAATTTAGGGGTTTTCCTGAATTTCACTGTGTTCATTCAGAGCCCCCTTAAACTGTGTTTCTCTGGTGCTGTGTAGGAAAATCAAATTGAAAGAATCTGGGATAATGAATTCATTGAGTCACGTGGTGCACAGAGGGCATCACAGCACAACCATCATCTCCTAATACCGTAACCCACATGTACTCTACACTTTTATTGCTCTTGCTCCCACTGCATTACAGCCAGATTCACCAGTGTGGTCTGGCAGCTCTGGATATTTGTGATGCAAAGCAATTACAAGCCTGGCTGGTTTTATAGCTCCATTGTGTCTCTGGGATAGCGCCACTTGGCCGGAGCAGGCTGGTGAATCTGCTGCTTAGGCTGCACGATCTTCGGAGGAGAGACTTTGTATTTGTTCTTTGCGCGCACTCTTTCCTAATGACAGTGATATATAAGATTACAGGATGTGGCTGCTTTTTGAGATTCCTCCTAACCCATGAGCTGAGAATTCCTGTTTAGAGATGCTACCCAGCAGCTGGGGGGAAAAAATCAAACACATTTGCAGTATAAAATGTTACAAACACTGGTGAGACAGTCTGAGGTTTAGCACCTTTCAGCCACCTCCGACTTTGATTTCGGTGCCCTGCGCAATGTGGTGCTTTTCAAGAAAGTGCTGTTTATCGTATCCTCAGTTCATTTGAATAAAGCAGGGACTTAGAGAGCAAGCTATTTCCTTGTTTAATATACACACCAAAACTGCAGAATTACTCCATAGCTCAAACTTGTAGACTTGAAAAACTATCCAGCAAAGAAAGAAAATTTTCCAGCTGAGGAATAGTGGTGGTTTGGACTTTTCCCCTTCCTTGATGGGTTTGTGTCTGGGCATGATTTCAGTCCTTCCTTCTGATTTGGTGGACCAAATGCTCAAGTGGGTGTGAAACCTGCAAGGAAGAAAAGCAAGCAGAGAACAAAATAAGTGTGGTGTTGCTCGTGTGACACTGTGTGGTAATATCTCAGCATAGCTACCTTCAGGAAAGGCTCCTGGTGGCAGCAGTAGGACATGGAGGAGGCAGTGGCATGTTTTCAAAGGCTCTTAGGTGAGTTGGTAGGTCTCTGTGAAGGTGTCCCTTCACTTTGTATAAGAAAGAAATGTGCACAGAGCAAATCCACTTCAAGCTTTAATGGGGTGTGGAAGAGGCTGGGTGTTCCTTGCCTCAAATCGCTCTTTTGGCTCTGTTTGGCCAGAGTGTTGGGCTCCACAGACCATGCCTCGCAGAGGAGCTAGGGACTGTGCTGCTCTTCAGCTAATGGGGCATCTTCAAGGCATACATGAAGTGCGTATGTTGCAAAGTTGGATGTCCTAATGTAGGAAAAAGTAAAATTTTAAAATTTTTATTTTGTATGTCTTTTTCTTCAGGAAAAGTTAGAGAAGTGGCTCATAGTTTATCTTTTAAATGTCAGTACACAGTAGAGTACGAGAGGCAAGCCCAGTGTTCTCAAGGTTTCCCCCTCTGCTGTTCGTACTCCTACAAATCCATGTGAAAGAACAAGCAGGAGGAGAACAAATCTGTATGCGGTGTTGTCAGGGACTGCGGTGTCCCAAAAGCATCCTGGGATCTGGGAATGAGGAGCAGGAATGCCCATCTTTTGCCTCCCTGGCGATGGGTGGTAAGCCTTTCTGAAGGAGAAGGTTCTGCAAACCAAGGTGTCCCAGGAGGAGTGTTCTGCAGTCCTAGGCCCTCATACCCTCCTTTTAGTTTAGCAATTTTCATACTATAGTTTGTTTTGTTTTCTTTGTTTTTTAACTTGAGAAATAAATTAGTTTTACCTAATTTAATGTTCTAAAAGTTGGGCACCTGTCCAACACTCCCTGAAGGAGAAGCTGTGGGCAGGTGGATCAGCCCATCTGTCTCAGACACCTACCTCAGAGGGGAAGGATCCCTCCCCATTTCCCCACCAGCTGCACAGGGAACAGAGACGATAGGTTGTGTCCTTTGGCTTGGAGACAGCAGAAGTCAGGGGAGCCCACCTCCAACAGAAGGCAGTCTGCTGTCTTCCAAAGTGTTGCAGCAAACAGAACTAGATGTCCTAATGGCATTGACCTAGGAAAAAAATCCCAGATACTAATGAATGCCAGATTTGCCACATGAATGAACGGAATTTTTATTCCTTGGTCAGAAGAAGAAATAACCATGATCTCTCGTAGGCAGAACCCAAGCCTTAACAATGGGGAGGGGTGGACAGGCCATGTGACGTGCTTAGCTCTTGGGAAACAACTGGAAAAAATTTGAGCTACTGAGTTTTCCTGGTCTTTTTTTTTTTTTTTTCCCTCCCCAGCCCGACTTGTTCTGTTCCTGACCGTGGTTATGCAGCTTTCCGTTAACTGGGTGGGTGTCTGCATCTCATACCTGTGCTGTGCCCTGGTCCCATGTACCCTATCGTGATGCTGGGCTCCAGCATGTTGGGTTTGTGCTGCAATGTCTGCAAATTCAGTAAAACCAGAGTCCTGAGGGTGTGTTACCAGGAAGGCCACCTGGTGCCAGGACAGACTAATTAAAAATATCTGCTATTCCTTCTTTTTGGTGTGTTAGATGTTGTTTAGGTTCTGGATTTTTTTTTTCCCCTAAATAGAATTTCATAGTTTGAAGATGGCATAAATACATTACAATAATTTTTCTCTTTGTGCTTCTGGTCAGTGGTGCTGAAAGTTGCTTAACTGATATTTTGTGACTGCCTCCCAGAGAAGGGCTGCTCTAGCAGGGTCTCTGATGCCTTTTTGCTTTGCTCTGAAGTCAAATCAAGGGAATAGCGCTGGTGTAACTTGGGCTCATGAATCCAAAAGAAGCTGTGGGTCAAGGAGCCCATCCTAATGTTTGAGAAGTCAGGGCTAAGCTTGGGCTGGGGGCTTGGGCTGCTGGAAGGTGGAGGTAAGGGTCTGGGTTTCCATGGGAAGGACAAGTGCATGCAAGGGGGCAGGGAGCTTGGCCGAGGTCCCTCCACTCCCCTCACCTGCTCAATCCATTCTCTTTGATTACAGCAACACTTGAAATTTCACCCTCTCTGAGAGAGATGCTGAGGTGTCTGCAGAGGCAAAAGGGGGGATTATGGATTTGTTTGGAAAGTGTTTTTGATTTCAGCTTTTTCTTTTTTTTTTATTTTTTTTTTTTTTTTTTTGTGAGTAAATAAATATCTTGCAAGTGTTACTAGCTGGGGAGTTGCAGGGCAGAAAACTAAATAAAAACCTGGAAAACCCATGTATTCTCCTAATCATTTTATTATGCCACAGCAATTTACAGAATACTTGCATTGTGCATGTGGGATGTACCCTTAAAGAGCCGTTAAAACTGATTCTGTACCGTAATTAAGCTTCACTTGTTTTCTTCTTGACTAAAGATATTTTGCACTGTACTTTGCGAACATCTTGGGGGGCAAAGTGTAAAATGAGGACTCTTTCTAGCTGCACTGTGTGATGTGGGCGCTGCTGGCTGTGGATTCTGCAGCACCAAGCTCTCAGCACCTCCTTGCTGGGGCTGTGCAATGGGTGGCTGGCCCTGACCTGAATTTCCCCGCTGGTAGGCTCGGGTGCCTTTGCCACTCTGCACCTGGCAGCAGTCCCCACTTGCATGTCGCTCCCATTTCTATTCCCTTTGGGAGCACCATACCCCAGGAAACTCCCAGCTTCCTCTGAAGTGTTTGGCATTCCAGAAGTTTGTGCTCAGAAGCCGACACACCTTCACAGGACCTTCTGAGAGCAGTTTTGGGAGTCTTGTTTGGATAGTAGACTCTATCCTTATTCCCACTGGAATTAGTGACAACCCTTCTCGCCACCGTCACAGGGCTGGATTGGGCCCTTAAAGAGCTGGTGGTAGCATGGAGGACAAGTCTGCTTGAGGTTTGTCCTGCTTAAAATAGGTTTTCCTTAGTCTAACTTTCTTATATTTCTCTCCTCATTCTTCTATCTCTAAGAAGTTATTAAACTTAAAGATTTTTGGTTTTTAGGAATTTGCCACTCTGCCTGTTTCTTACATAAGGTTTTCAACCTTTGTTCAAGGTACCATAATTGGTATGAATAAGAAACAGCCCAAAGGAATAGTAGGTTAAACTTCAACCTAATATAACTCCATTATTTTACAACCGGCAAAGTTAAATCAGGACTAAATTGGGATTAGTATTTTGTATTTGTGAGACTCTCTGTTTTTTCTCTTTGAAGACTGTGTTTTAGAAAATCCTGGATGCTCAGGGTGGGAAACACCTTCATAGTCACTTCTTTAAAATTCTACTTATTCATTTCTCATTAAATCTCTGCATCAGTATTATGGGTGTTTTACTGATACATCACAATGTATACAGTTAGTTTCACAACTCCATCAGATACTCTCCATCATACAGTTCATTACATTTAATACAGTTTTGTGGGAAGACAGGAGATGTAAACTCCAGTAGACTGTTCAATAGTTTAATTAGGTGTAGCAATGTATTTTTTCCTGTCTGTTGATTCTTCCAGGTTCCCTGACAGACAGTTCTGATTTTTTTTGTCTAAGTAGAGCTGAAATAGTTGCTTGGTTTTTTTAGGTATGGTTAATTGACTGCATCTGTAATCAAAGGAGTAAACTGAATAGACCAAATTCTACCACAAGATTAATTTTATCCTCTACCAAGAAATCTGCTGCTTTTTACCCATTTTCCAAACACACACATGTTGCTGATTCATAGATGAAAATATTTGTTGTTAAATTGGTGATTATTTTCTGGAGCTTTTTGACTTTCATCTGTGTAGGTGGTCCAGAAATTCCTTCTAGTCATCAGATAGGCAGCGACTTCGCAAACCTCCTTTGCCCTGTGTGCCACAGAAATAAAAGAGCTTCATCTTAGCTTCAGCAACATATGTCCTGCTCTTTGGGCCAACCTGGTGCACTCATGCTCTTGGAGGTTAGGTCTGAGTCCTCCTTGGAGCTGCTGTGGCAAGAGGAGCCCTTTCTTCCCCAAAGTGCCATGAGAAGAGCTGCTGAACGAGAGGCAGCTCTGAGCAGGTCCTTCAAGCACCAATGAATGGGAGCAGTTTTTTTGAGAATCAGGCTTCAGTGAATTCCACAGCAGAAATATCTCATGAGATGTATAAAGTGAATGCAATGAATACTGTAATTAGTGGTATTGCTTCAGGCTCTCTGCAACCTCAGACAGATCTTCCAATGCATGGGTTTGTGCAGGAGGTGAATTCGCTGTCACAGTATCAATGGGCTGGGTTTGCCCGACCTGGTTGTGTCATCAGAGCATCATCAGATTGCGCCTCAGGGTGTCTCTTGCTTGCGTCTATGTGCTTGGTCACATCGCTCTCTTCCCACCAGATGTATTTCTTCTTAGCCAGCAAAATTCAGTCTTTTTGGGAACGCATCGTCGTGACGACTATCCTGCCTGGAATCTCTGATGCTTTGATAACACGAGCGTTAATTAATCCTACAAACACTGTCATTAGTTTTTTGCCTGGCTGTTCCAATCAGTCCCTAGCAATATCCACAGAGACTGCTCTGTGCTCCCTGTACCTTTTTTCTCCTGTCTCTTGGTTCTGTCCCTGAGGGTTGGGTACAGTTCTGACTGACCTGAGCAGCATTTCTTCAGACAGGAATTTTCAATGGACCCTGTGCCTCGAGTCTTCCTCTCCTTTTTTCCTATGATCCTCACAATATATCAGTGCAGATCTAAAAGGCTTGGAGGTGTATTTTGGGACAGTAGAGAACAGATGGCTGCCTCCTTGGTGCAGATCTCCAAAGGCCTGTTGGGTGTTGTTGCTGCCCATCTGCTCCCCTTTGGCGAGGACAATGTAGCCCTTTGTCCTTCTCTAAATAGTGCTTCTTGGCAGATGCCAGCAAAAAGCCCACCCTGGCCCTCCAGCTTCTCTAGGGCTGACGTCTCCAAAGCAAATATAGGTCTTGCCCCTCCTGGTCTGCCTTAAGGTGCTCCCAAGAGCCCTGTCCCTGCAGTGGCACCAGTGCCACTAATGCTGATGCTCAGTGCAGAGCTCACCTGTGTGCGCAGCGGAATAGTAATGAATATCCTCTCCAAAACATTTTGTGGTGTGGAATTTACTCCATCATCTTTATGGTGTATTGTGCAAGTTTTTCGTTGCTCCCTGATAACTTCGCCACAAGCACCGTGTCTGTCAAACATTTATTTTGCCTTCTGTGAGCTAAGCAAGGTCCTCCGATGCATCCTTTGATATTCCCTGTTTATCTTATGGAAATGAGTCCCCCTGATATGGACTGATTCTTTCTCTTGCCATGTTTCCCAGCTGTCTTTCTGGATGATTTTTATTTCCCATTACCCTCAGGGCTGTTCAAAGGCTTCTTTGGAGTCTGAAATCCCTGCCTGCTTTCCCCGCTCAGAAGACCATACCTGATGGGTCATTATGATTTACTCTGAATTTTGATGCCTGGTGTGTGTTCTCCCATGCTGGCCCTGTGTGTAACACAAGCCAGAGTGCTCTGGGCCAGCACTGTGGTTTTCTTTTTTTTTTTCTTCTTCTTCTTTTCCTTTTTCCTTTGTTTTTGTTTTATTTGATTTGATATTCAGACCTCACTCAGTTCTCTTTGGCTGTTCTTCCTGAATAAAAAAAAATTGTTTAAAGAAGCTTGTGACCCTGCGTTTTTCAGGTAAATACATTGCTTTCTTCATTTGGAATGTGTGATTTGACCTTTAAAAATAAATAAAGAACAGCTCTGTTTGCTAAGTAGTTACAATGGAAAGGTCTGGTAATTACATGAATAGTTCAGCTGGTCTTAAAATTATTTACTCAATAAAGCCAACTTTGTGGCTTTTGAATGTGCAGCATTTTCATGAAATAAAGAAAGAGTTAAAAGTGTAAAAAAATCAAATAGATACAGCTAGTGGCTTCTATATATCAGAGGTAGCTCAATAGAAAATACTTTCAAGTTTAGGATTCCTAAGTTGTTCCTACTGATGGGCAGTGGATTGTCCCTGCTAAAACTCCAATCAACCCTGTTTTGGGATGCAGATTCCCACTTGTGTCTGATGGCATCACCTCCCCCGCCTCCCCAGGGTTGACTCCAGTGTTCCCTCACAGCTTCTGTTTGGTCCACAAAGGTGGATTTGCCAGAGAAATGTTTTTCTCCAGCTTCCAAGATACCAAGTTTGTGATTAACAGTGAATAAGGCACTGCTCTCCTTTGGCAATAGACTTTAAGTAAAACCCACTCAGGTCCTGTGCATCCATGTAGGGACTGGAAAATGCTGGTGCTGGCATCAGGAATGGGAGGTTCATGTTTTGTCAGAGAATGGGAAGCATGGGATCCTAGGTATCCTGGTTTGGAAAATCTTCAGTTATCAGTGATGCATTTACAATATTATTTATTTTTTTAAGTCTAGAAATAATATATTAGTTTAATTGGTAATTTAACCTTTTTATCTCTCAGTACATTGACTTTATGTTAGCTGGCTTTGTGTGTCATGAAAGTAAGGCAAAGTTAAGCAAGTGAGCAGGACACTGGTATAGATATGTGTGCATTGATGGGCTGGGATGGAGATGTCCAGGAAGGAGGTGGTGGAGAAGTGGCTGGATGGGGAGGTAGAAGAGTTAACATGATTGTGGAGGCTGGCTTGTTGCGTGTAATCTGTTGGTTTGTGAAAGCTCTGGCAACGGTATGGTACGTGCTTGGATGTAATGAAGCAGGACAGCTGCTACACCTTGTCCAGCTGACTTAAGAGCCTTATAATTAAAAAGCTTAATAGAAATCAAATAAAATGAAGTACAAAATTCAAAGGGCACTAAAGAAAGCCCTGGGTGGTATTTCAAATGGATGGCCTTTCCCCCAAAATTTTGTAGGAAAAAAGCTTTAATGCATGTCCTGGTTTGAAGCTCATTTTTCATCACAGACAGAGCTGGATTCTCTGTTGAGCATCATCCTGACAGGGCTGAAGGTGCCAACCCCAGCACCAGTAAAAGAGCCCAGCACACTTTCCACACACTTGGTCCTGAGCTATACCAGCAAAGGGGGGTGTTGTTTTGGGTTTTTTTATACTTCTTTTAAACCAGCAGGCCAACAGGCATCTGCACTTCATCTGGAATATTGTCTGTTTGTTTGGAGAATTTGGTATGGCTTAAATTCCAAGTTTTCTTTGGATCAGGCCTTTAGGATTTGGTTTGATTTATTTCCAGTGACACTACTGAAATGTAGCTTCCTTCTTTTTTTTCCATGTCTTCTGACCTGCTAAGTTAAAATAAACATTATGTTTTGAAGTATTTATTTATTTATTTTAGTTACCACAGAGGCAAGAATGTGGAGTGAGAAACTTTGATTAAATTTCTAATGTAGTCAGATTAGCTAGGACAGGTGCCAGGTAGCTTCGGTGCCCTTGTTGCTTGGGATGTTTGTCGTGTGTTTTTAGGCTAGTTTTTCACATTCGTCTTGGAGTCCTCAGCAAAGTGAGTTTTATTACAGCTGCGTCTCCATCTGCACTGTGCGGGCAGGTTCAACAGGGCCGTGGTGGCAGTGAAACGCGCCTTTGGCACCACAGCGAAGCAGCTGCACTCTTAAAAAGCCAGACCAAGACAGCTCTGGTCTTGTTCAGCGTGGATATGATTTTTATGTCAAGCGTGATGCCCGAATGGGAATGTTCACGATTGTATGCTGTTGGAAGAGTTTCATCCTTTCTCAGGTGCTGCTTGTTTCTTGCTGAGGTGTTTTGGTGTTTCTAAGCTGGGACAGTCAGTGTGCCCATGTGGTACGCAAAGGCAAAGCACCCTGGACACTGAGGATTTAAGCAACTTGAGCAAATCCATGCAGAGCATTTAGCTCCTATGCTGGAAAGGTAACCCATCCTACACGGCCACCCTTGCAGCCACTGTGCATGCAGCGCAGGCGAGCAATTAATTGCAGTGAAGACAACCTGTTTGGATGTTACAGCTGCATTGCTTTGGACAAAGGGCACAGCTCTCACGTGCTGTGGTGCTGAGCAAGCGCTGCGCATCCTGCATCTTATCAAGGTGATGGCTGCTCTCCTGCCTGCCCCCCACGGGCGGCTGGCAGGCAGTGTGTGAGCAGGTTTGGGGACACCCTGGCATCGGCGGTGGCCCTGGATCGTCCGTGCCCCTGGTGCTGGTGGCCAGAGCGCGCTGTGCTTTTAGCCTGGGTGTCTGCAGGGCAGAGGGGCTGGGTTTGAAGGCAGCCTCGGGGCAGCCCAGCGTGGGTGTCCCAGAGAGCTCGCAGGGAAAGCAGAAGTGTTGCAGAGTTAATGAGGATGACTGTTGGCTCTGACTTGAACACCAAGGTTTGCTGGCTTTGGCAGCTGGGGATGAAACTAGTCGGGAGCTGCAAGCGCAGCCGGGCTGTTGCAGAGCTCCTGCCTCTGCTGCTCGGGACTCCCAGCCGCCAGGTTTTGCTCCAGGCAAGAGCTTCTCCTTCCCCTTTGCTGCCGGTGGCTTCTGCCCACACATTACAATGCACAGTGTGCAGCAAGCTCAGAGGACTGGTGAGGAGGGATAATATAAACCGGTTTTGCTTTAAGAACTAAAATCTTTTTGATGTTTAGGAACCAGCCTGTGGTCGTTGAGCAACCAGGGGGCCTCTGATATTATTTTCATTGAACTAGAGTTTGAATAATGCTGTGCCAGTATAAGAGGAGGGAAGGAGGGATGCTTTTGGGGAGGACGTACTGTGAATAATAATATGTTGACCTCATTTAGCCTCTGTAATCTATGGATAAAACCCCCACATTTTGCATGTTAATGAATTCATACAGCAAATGGGAAGGGAGCAAGCTTGGTGAACAAACATACACAGAAAATGATTGCATAATATAGATAGAAGGGGGGGGTTTATCTAGGTTAGGAATTACAGCAATTTCACATGTGTGAAAAAGAGATTGGAAGGAGTTAATTGACTTACTCAAAGCCTCAAAATTCAGAGGGGAGTTTGGGGATGTGGCCGCTGAACTTTGTGCTTAAATTTCTGAAGCAGACACCTTCGGGTGGTCAGCAAACTGAAGGATCCATGAATCTCTGCTTGTTTCTGGCATTTCAAATTCAGCCCTGTATAAAGGAGTTGATGGGAAATAAAGGAAATAAATTCAATATACTTTTTTTCCCCTTTGCCTTTTCTTGAAGCACTCCCTCTCTTCAGGAAAGTCCCTTTAGAAACATTCATGAGTAACAGGAGTTACAAACTCTAAGAAGGCTGTTCGGTGCCACGCTTTCTAGCTGCACTTCATGGATTTTTGCAATGTACACACCCAAGCAAAAGGCTGGCCAGTCTGTTGTAGGGACCTGTGAGGACAGTGCATGTCACATCTCCCTGATGTGCTTCTCAGTGGTGGCACTGCGCCTTGTTTAAGGGCCACCAGAGCTGGATAAGGGAGGCTTTATGAGCTGGGACAGAATGGAGTTCAAGTTTTACTTGCTTTTGATGCATCAGTAGCTCTTTCAATGCAAAGTTTCCCCAAAATCTTTCCCTTCAAAGCTAGGACGTCCAATACAGCCACCTGTGAACATCTCTGCAGAGGCAGGAATTTGGCTTTGTGCAAGGCCGGGCTGGATAAACTCTGTATTTCACCTGGCTCTTCCTGGAGACCTGGGCTGACCCCAGGCAGCTGAGAGAGGCAGGAACTGCCTGTGTAAACTCACCGGGGTTTTTGTGATTCTGCCCATGTGGTCTGTGGAGATAAATGCTTAGGGAATGAGTCTGGATTCCTTCCACCCCATCTGCCTTTTATAGGAGAGCAGAGCCCAGGGCTTTCACAGCAGGGGAGAGGGAGCATGCTAGCAGAGGGATGTTGCTGGCAGTTCTGAATGGCAATAGTGTTCAATATTTTTCCATTTGGAAATTGCTGAAAACTTTCCCTGGAGCAGGTTTCTGTCAGTGAAATCCAGTGGCAGTCACGGGCTTGCTTCCTTTTACTACAGTCAGTGTATCTCATGGTTCTACTGACCACAAGGTAAAAAACAGTTTTAAGAGCATTATAGGACATATGCAGGTCATACATATTTTGATTATTAGTGTTGGGTCACCCCTGTGACACCTTATGGGGAAAATACATTTTCATATGGGATTTGAAAAAAAAACCCAACAAAACAGGGATTGCCTGACAGCATTTTAACTTGCTTTAAAAATTCATATACAAGTGCTGTTTCTACATGTGACTATTTCTGTTGATCATATTTCTGCTAAGAATTATTCTAATTATCACAAAAGATAGTGCAGCACAAGGCAGGACAGGGCTGAGTCTGACATTTGCCCCGGCTGTACTTTAATCTATTTGAACAGAGAAGCTGTTCCTCCAGCTCTAAGGAGAAATGTTCCTGCTGTGTATCCTTCCTGGAGGCAACTAATTGATTTCTTCAGGGTAATACTTGGTGAACCTTGTTACAGCAATAAATACAGGTTGAATCTTTGTCAGAAACATAAATGTTTTACAGACACATGGATTATTTGTTCAAGTCCTTTCTTGAATAATTTATTTTTTCGTCCCAAGATCTGTTCACAAAATTTGTTATTGGTTACAAACCAGACTTTTCTTTAAGGAAAGGCTTGAGAACAGGATTTGCTGAAACCCCCGTAAGGCTGTGGCTTCTCTGGGAAACACTTGATTAAAGATGAAGTCAGAGTAATCGTAGTCACTGGTTCATTTACTGTGGTCCTGTTGTGGGGACCCAGGTGTGACAGGTTTTTGGGGAAAAATTGGGATGTTCTGACAAGGGAATTTGTTTTCCAGCGATTTTTCTAGAGGATTATACATCTATAGGCTTGAAACTATACAGCTGTCCTGCAACATCTTGGAAAACTTGGAAGCAATCAGCTAGTTTTAAAGGTGAAAATCCTTTAAAATGTCCATTTTTTGTTCATTTTCCTGATCTGATCTCACACATCCTCACCTGATGTCTAATGCATGTGCTGCTCGTGCTGTTTGTCGGCAGTGCGGCGCTGCCCCGGTGCCTCAGGCAGAGCTCCAGGTCTGAGGAGCCTCCCGTGGTGTTGGGGAGCCTCGGGCTTTTCTTTGCCCGTCTCACGCTCCCTGCGTGGCACTGGGAGCCCATATGCCAGGCGCAGCTGGTCGGCGGCTCTGAGATCCTCCGCCACCTCCGACGGGCACTCGGGGCTGGAGGGAGCAGCAATTGCTCGGTGCCCAGCACAGGCGTGCTGGCTGTATTGCGTTGTGCACATCCTGGAGGCTTTGGAACGCTTTGTAAATTTTTACTTTAAAAAGATCCTCTGATAACACACCAAGGGGGATGGCTGAGTACTCGGCATGGGGCCTCAAGGGGAGAGCTGTGCTGCTGGTTTGTGCTGCTGTCCCTGATATGTAAACCCAGACTCATCCTAGATGTGTCCTTTTGGAGACAGAGTCACTATCTAATTCCCTTCAAAAATCACTTTCACTCCTGTTCCTATAGAAAGC
The DNA here is from genome assembly GCF_963210335.1 of Falco punctatus. NCBI lineage: Eukaryota > Metazoa > Chordata > Aves > Falconiformes > Falconidae > Falco > Falco punctatus. The sequence goes on along the minus strand of NC_137582.1, from coordinate 121,072,251 downwards.
AATAAAATTTTACTCTGTATGACTGCTCTACTCTTTATTACTGCTCTACCCGTGGTTGTTACTACTCTGCTCTTGCTTTTATTGGAGTAAGACTGGGGACAAAGTGGATGAGGTAGAGTGCTGGATCTTGGGATATTTTCATGCAAGTTACTATTTCTTGTTGACTTGTTACTTCATTGACGTGCCCCAGCCTTTGGAGGCGCGGGCCTCGCACACGGCTGGGAGGAGCGGCTCCAGTAGGAGATGCCATCCTAGAGAAGCACACCAGCCCAAGTGCTGGCTGTCGTCCCTTCCTCTCCACACTCATCAGCACCCATGGCCTTATTACGAGGGGTGTGAGGGGGTGACAGAGAGTGTGGGGGGGGTGACAAGGGATGTCCCTGTCTGTTGACTTTGTCATTTGCTTCTGGCCCACAGATTTTGTCTCATCCAGTTTTGAACCCCCTGGTCTCACCTGCCACACCAGTCTCCTATAGCAGCAGGCTCTGGAGACTCATTCTCTGCTGCACCAACAAATACTTCTTTTTCTCTGTCTTACACCAATCTTCTACTAGTCTGGAGTGCTCTTCGGTTCTCATGTGGCTAGCTTTGCTGACTGACAGCTCTGTGTTGGCCTTAACTGCTGCCTTAATGGAGCCAGCGTTGTGGCTTCAGGTGTCCATGGGTATTTTTTCTCGAAATCACAGACCTCTTCTGTCTGAAGCATGTAAACTAGGTGAATTTTGTATTGTTTTCCTGGATTTCACCCTAAAACCCTCCTACGCTGCACTTCAGGTAATTAGATGCTATTTTGGATCTCATCTTAATTCCTTTATTGGATCTAACCCTTAGCTGCTTCACACTGATCAGGCTTAGTCAACAGTTATATGGGTGGGAGACGATGGTTGCTCAGGTATGATAATCATAGCAGCCCTGTCTGAGAGATTGCAGCACTCCACGCTTCAAACTCCTGTGGTGAGAATAAACCTAGCAGCCACCTGAACCCTGAGATGCTGTCCTAGCTGAACCCTGCAGATGCTGTCTTAGCTACAGACCAGCAGCTGTCCTTTTGTTGGTCATCACTGGGAGCACTCAGCATCGACCTCATCAACCAGCCAACTTGGCACAGTGGCAGCTTTTATGTTGTCTTGAATTTCAAAGCCAAAATTATAATTCAGAGGGAAAGGAGGAGATGTAAGAGTGCAGCACCATAAAGGAGGGGTGATGGTGTGTGGTACCTTCATTAAAATAAATCAACATGTGACCACTTTTCACTCGGGGCACTGTGCTGTAGCAGCAACACAGACAGGATCACAGAATCACAGATGGGTTGAGGTTGGAAGGGACTCCTGGAGGTCATCTTGGCCAACTCCCTGCTCAAGCAGGGCCACCTACAGCCAGTTGACAAGGACCATGTCTAGACGGTTTTTGAATATCTTCAAGGAGGGACATTCCACAAGCTCCCTGGGCAACCTGTGTCAGTGCTCAGTCACCCTCACAGCCAAAAAGGGTCTCCTGGTGTTCAGAGGGACCCTCCTGTGGTTGTGCCCATGGCCACTTGTCCTGTCACTGGGCACCACTGGAAAGAGCCTGGATCTGTGCTCTTTGCATCCTCTCTTCAGGTGTTTATATACATTAATGAGATTGCCCCAAGCCTTCTCTTACCCAGCCTGAACAGTCCCAGCCTCTCAGCCTTTTCTCATTGATGAGGTGTTGCAGAGCCTTAACCACCTATGTGGCCCTTCGTTGGACTTTCTCCACTATGTCCATGTCCTCTTGTAGTGAGGAGTTCAGCACTGGGTCTGCTACTCCAGGCGTGACTCACCAGCGTGGAGCAGAGGGGAAGGGTTCCCTCCCTTGCCTTGCTGGCAATACTTTGTCTAATGCAGCCCAGGACATCATTTGCCTTCTCTGCAGCCAGGGCATGTTGCTGCCTTATGTCTAACCTGGTGTCCACATGGAGCCCCAAGACCTTTTCTGCCAAGCTGCTTTCCAGCTGAGTGGCCCCCAGCATCTGCTGGTGCTTGGAGTTGTTCTTCCCCAGGATTTTTTTTTTCAGGGATCTGAAACAAGGGCAAGCTCTGAGCATGGTACAGACTTTTTATTTTTAACTTTGCAATGATAAATCTGGAAAACTGGTAGTCTGAGAAGTGAAGAGAACAGCACTTTTGGAAGAAGGTTCATTGCCCTGAATTCAGGCATAAGGTAAAGCTGCTGTCTCAGCTGGTCACCTTGACCCCATCGTTGCTATCAATGGGATGGTGGCACCTCCGGAGGACAATTTATTGCAAGTAAATGTCTCCCTTAGAGAAAAAGTGTTCCTTGGGGTGCTGTGTCTCTCTGTTGACTGCCAAGGGAGCCTAGATGCTCAGGCTGCACCAGGCCACCAACTCTTAAGGGACTACAGTGAGCTGAGGCAGGTGTATTTAGTGGGTGCATTGCTGTAAGAATAGTTACAGAGATTTAGGAGCTTGTTTGAGCTTCTCATGAATTTCTTCTGTTGTGCTTCATGAAACTCTGTGTTGTCTTCTGTTTTCTCATCTGGACAAGACAATTATAAAGTATTTTAGCCACATTCAAAGTTGCATGAACTGAATTTTCAAATGGGAGTATAAAACATTTATTTCAGAATTGAAGTTTATGTTGAGTTTTCTTTTTTTCCTTCAATAACATTGATGAGTGTACAAAATCCTGGCCTGTTTCTCACTTTTCTAGGACCATTGGTCTCTTGTGCTCCTCAAACTTATTCAGAATTTTCTAAACACTGTGTCAACTCAGTCGATTTGGGGCAGTGTAAGAATGTGGTTGTTTCAGATGTCCGTGTTGTGTCCAGTTTTCCAAACCTTGAGAATTAGACATGCTGTTTTATTACGTTAAAAAAATAATAAAAATAAAATAAATAGTTTTAGAAAATGAAAAAATAACTAAATAAAAAAAATAAAAATAGGGAGTACAGAATAGCTCTTTGCAGGCTGTTATGATCAATCATGGGATATAAAAAAGTGAGAGTCTAACCCCAAGAGGTGCATAGGGATGCCTTTTAAAAAACAATTTCAGAAGAAATTGAGGAAGATGACTTGTAGTGTAAATCAGACTGTAGTCTTTGACTCCCAAAAGAGTAAATGACAGGCAGAAACATGGGCCTGAGGGGCTGTGTTATCCCTGTGATTCTAAATTCTCATCCCAAAATGTCTTTTATAGGTACCGAAGAATCCCCTGGAGGACCTGAACTGGCTATTTCATTCAAAGCAAATACAATAAATAGAAAGGGAATAAGTAAATACACTGTATTGACACAAGGGCATCTTTGTTGAGTATTTTTCATGCCAGCTGGCAAGCTGCCTACTTTGTGCCAATTTACAGGTATACCGACAGCGAGCAAGTTAAGCCTCCCCACAAGTAGCAGCAGCCACGGTAAACTTTGGAGATGAAAAGGCCAGTGTAGTACACGCTTCGGGCTCTGTTGCCACTTTCCAGCATAGGATGGAGACCAGCAGGCTCCCTGGCATGGGTCTGGGGCACGTCAAGCTGGTGCAAGAGGAGTCCATGCCTTGTAGTTGTCTCTCCGTTTTCTGGGGCTTGCTGGGAGCAGAAGGAGATGTGAAGAAAGGTGGAAGAAAAATATTTGTGTGGAAATCTGAAGGTGATAAGGGGTCTGTGTGTGTCAGCTGGTGCCTTTCTCCGTGAAGGGCCTAACATCTTCAGTCCAGGCGGTGATGGGCAGCAGTGCAGCCAGGCGGTGTGGAGTCAAACAGCCCCCTCCTCCCGCCCTGTGTTGCTTCTCCCTCTTGCCTGGGGTGTTGGGAAGCAGGCACAGGATGACCTGCTGTATTTCTTGGCTGTGACGTGCTTGCCATTTCTGGTCCAAGAAGAGAGTGATTTAAGCAAGACCAAGGGACTCAGTTTGTGCATCTTTCCTGGCTGGGAACTGTAACAGGTTGGCCCTCTCCTGGATGCTCCCTCACCTCTCCCCTGCCTGTGACCCCATCCTTTTGTAAAGTGGCCTGAGCGTAAGGAGGTTATTAGTTTTCGACACAAGATTTTTATGTGCAACATAGGTTGTGGAGAATTTACAATCTTATACTAAAGGACTAAGCTTTTATTAAGAAAAAAATATTAAAAAAATAGTGAGGGTAAAATCACAGTTGTATTGAAAACTCCAGGAGTTTTTGAAATGATTTGTCTTTGCTCATATCTTTACTCAGCATGTCCAGTTGTTATCCCATGGAGAGGAACCTCATTTCGGAAGGAAGAGGGGTTTTCTTTGGTGGAAAATGGATATGTTAGAACTAAAAGGCTAAAAAAACCTTAAGATTATGAAAAGTGGATATGATATTTCTCAAAGTTCACCAAAGGTCACTTTGCCCTTAAATGTCATGAGACTTGCAATAATGGGAATAAGGCTTTCCTGAACCCTGTGCTGTCCAAACCTGCTTTCTCTGCCCAGCCTGTGAAGTGGCCCTGTTTTGTTGGTCCTATGCAGGTTCCCTCCTTGGCACGAAGTGGTCTTCAAGAAGTGCAAACGACTGCTGGCAGGGTGGCTGCAGCGGGAGGGAGGTGGGGGAGTAGGTGCATAATAATCTTATACTGCAGTACTTCTGATGCAATTTAACTTTTCCTAGACAATCCTAAAATAGCTTTCCATCCTTGTGCTACATCAAAGAAGTTGTGCTAGACCATTAAGAATTAACGCAGCAAAAATCAGCATTCTTACTTAATTCAAGCCCTAACCAAGGCATAAAGCTAACTCAGCGAAACTAGGAAACTGGTTGATATCTTTCATTTTAAAATCAGAAATGGTATGTTTCATTTTAAAATCTGGCATGGAGCTGTCACTTTTGCACTAAGTCAAAATTTTCAGAAAGTAACATTTTCAGCTACATATGGAAAGAACTCAGATGCCTGTTGTAGCTGAGTACAAATCAGTTATCTGATTGAGAAGTCCCATCTTCATTTTAAATGTTCAGCTTTTCTGACTTTAGGATTTAAAAAAGATCTTTGCATTTTAGAAAAGCAGCACGTTTAGACTGTGGGGATGTGCTTCTGATGCAACTTTCTCTAGTGCACTATCCAGGTTGTATTAGATAATGGTAAATTCCCCGTCCCACTGACAAGCAGTATACTTTCAGTACATTGCATTTAGCATAAAATAAGAATAAATAAAATAAAATAAAGTGCTCCATTATTTATTCAGAAGGCATTTCAAACCTGCACAGTACATTCCTTCTTGGAACTGTGACTGTACAATTTCGTACTATAGGAAAATGGAAAGGAGACTGGATTAGGCAAGACTCAATGCTTATCTATGAAATAGATACTCTAATGAGAGTCTGAAATATTTCTTTCCACCTGTATGCTGGTTTCTTTGGTGTGACAGAAGCAATATAGCCTCAGAGCTTTTTGTTGGCTAAGTGGAAAGCACAGTGTCTGCAGACTTTTGACGTATGCCAAAAATTAAAACAATGTATCAAGGCGATGGTGCTGCCAGCCCAACCTTTGTGAGCGTACTTTGATTTATCTCTGTTTCTGCCCCTCCTGGCATCCATCGCTGCTTATCAGCAAATCTTTATGCATCTCTATTACTTGTTTTTCCAGGTACCTTGAGGTGAAGCTTGATAAAATGGTGATAATTAAAATGTGAAGTTCCTGGTGTCTTCCAGATAAATGGTAAAACCCCCAAATTACTTCATGCAGACATAGCACTGGCTAGCATCTGATCTGCCCTTAAAATTCTGGTATTGGATTGTGTAGCCTCATGCAACATTTCCTCCAAGCCAGGTAGGATGGTGGTGAGCTTGGGATGGGAGGAGGGAGGCTTACACGCCCCCCTCTTTGCAGACAGTGGCAAATGCAGCATGACCTCTCCTTGAAGATGAAAGCATCCCAGAGGAAGAAGACAAAACCCCAGCCAAACCACGTGGTGAGTGGAAGTGACTAATAAATAATAATGGATTTTTTTGGTACTACCCGAGTCATGTTATTGCTTTGAACCTCTAGCTACAGGGTAGCTGCTGTGTCCTCATGCAGCTGTTCCCCTGCTGGCTCGGGGCTGTGTAACGCCAGCCTGCACCCAGGGCTGGTTCTGCATCCACACCAACGAGGGAAATCCTGCTGTCCTGGGACCCACCCTCACCATACAGAAGCATGTTCACTGCAAAAACCCCCATCTGGGTCCGTTGCTCTCCCAGAGGGAGAACTTTTGAGATCCAGAGATGAAGCCTCCACTTGGAGAGCCTTGTTTGCTAGCTGGTGAGCTACCCGAGCCCCCAGCACCACCCAAGTGCAGAGCGCTTCTTTTATTTCGTGCTGGTTTAGACTGTCAGGGAATTCTGCAGGTTCCCCATTCGTGGGGTGCTGGGTGGCCCTGCTGAGCAGCGTGCGCTTATCAATCCAGCTGGGTGGGTCTGTGCCGGGGGAGAGAAAGGACAACAGGTCTAACACAGCATAACTAACATTTTTTTCATTGCTTTTGCGTGTGTGTAGGTTTTGGGTTTTTTTTGCTTGATTCTGTTTTCCTAGTTCTTCTGGTGGATTTTTTTGCTTGTTTTTTGTTTTGGGTATTTTTGTTTGGGTGTTTTTTTTGTGTTTTGAGGATTTTTTTGTTAGGAACTTAAATAATTCACATTGAAACAGTCGCAGGACAAAGCTGCGGTCTAATCAGAAGGACTCCCAGTATCTCTTACAGCAAGGTTGGGATGGAAAGAGAGTGCTGCCCTTCCAGAGGGAGAACTCACACCCATCAAAAGAGAGGTGACAAGGTTAAATAACCCTGGATACCAGTGCTGGTAGAGGAATATCAGTGAAAATGAGGACCCCTGGTGCCAAAAAAATTCTTTTCGCTTTCAGCAGAGAGGCTCTATACTATGAGCAAACTGAAGATGTGTCCTATATGTGACCTTATAATCCAGCAAACATTTTGAGCAGCTGTGGAAATATTTGTGTGGCTCTGGCTTTCATCGGGACATCACGGGTAAAACCTATAGCTCTGGCAAAGAGCAGAATGTGGGTTTTTTAGCTATGAGGGAAATTTAAAGAAAGATCTCTTGAACCAGGCTGTGGCTGAGCCTTTGGTTTCCTCTTGAAGAAGGCAATTTGCAGTGCTATGGAGGCTCATGTTTCTTTGTAGTTAAACACAGAACTTTCCACTGTAAGTTTGATGTTTCTCTCCATAGCCTCCACCTCTAAATCTCTCCAGAAAGTGGTAGGTACTTGGTATTTCCTATGTAGGATCTTGATCAAGAGATAATGTTTAGTTGTTGAAGGCTACCTATAAATAACTGATACTGCAGCATGCCTGTGCTTTTTTCCCCCTTGTATTTTTAAGTCATGTCTCACAGATGGCCCTGCCTGAACTCCATTACTGTCTTCCCTTTGAAGGAGATTACAAGAAGCAGAAGCTTATCTGTATTTATTTATTTATTTATTTATTCATTCATTCATGTATTTATGTATTTATTTGTTTGTTTGTTTGTTTGTTTATTGGTAACACCAATAAGTACCAGCAGAGATTTCCTCAGATCAATCCATGAAACGGAATTTGACCTTGCAAGAGCAAATGCAGGTGGGACAGGTTGGGTTGTGGGGTGCTGGGAAGGGCCTTGAAAACAGAGACAAGCAGTTTTCTGATGCTGTAAAGAGGGAGGAGGTGGAAGGTGAGATGCTCCAAGTGGCAGGTCAGCAGCAGAATATTGGATGACAAGGTGGCATTTGTCAAGGACAAAAGCATACTGAGATTGTGAGAATCAATCTGATGAGATTTTCTTTGCATGGATGTATAGAAAGGCTGTGCCTTTGGTGTGCGCCGCAGAGAAAAGGAACAAGGTTTCATTGTAGTTGGATATAAGTTCTTGGAGGAATCCGTGAGTCAGTGCTGAGGTGGCAGTTGTAGGTCACAGTGTGTGTCATCGCAGTGTTTATGGGGTGAACCCATTGTGTAGGGACACGAGAGCACACAACAACGTGAGGCAGAGAGGACTAGAGATGCTGCAGGAAGGGCTGGGTATCCAGAACTGTCATTCTGGCATTGTAGGCACCAGGTTGGAGAGACTGATGTCTAATCTGCCTTCCTCCCTGGTACCCCGAGAGGTCTGCGTGCAGAACTGATCTCATTTGTTTTAATCAAATTATGAATGAAGTGAAGGTGCTGTAACTTCCAGGTTTTTTGCTTGTTTTCTTGTTTTTTTTGTTTTTTTTTGTTTTTGTTTGTGCTTGTCTGTGCATCTGAGGCTACACATTTATTTTCTGTTGGTCGTTGAGGATTGGCCATAGGTCTTCCAAGTTAAATTGTTCTTTCCGGGTGTGTGCAGGGACAGAAAGTTGGGTGAGCCTAGTGATGCAGTTGTAAATATATGAAAAAACTGTTTAAGTCAAGGTTATCATTTTAGGTTCTCTCAATAGCCAGTTGGGAAAAACTGGGAGCTCTTAGAGGTGTTTTGGCTTCTGCTGAAACAGTCATTGAGTAGCCACCCAGCTTGAATGGAAAGAGTCTTGCCCATGGGAACATGGAGTACACCAGCATGGCACAGCCCAAGATAGACAGCTCCAGGTGTGACCGAATATACAGCCTCTCCCTGGCATCACGCAGCATCGCTGCAGGTCCCACAGCCCCCTCGTGCATGGCACAGTGGGTGTTTGCAGTTTTGCTAAAAGCTATGGAAGCAGTTGCAGAGCTTGTGCTGGTGAACGGGAAGCTCTGCTGTGCGTGAGCCCTGCTTAGGCTGGACTGTCCTGGTTTAACCCCAGCTGGCAGCTGAGCACCCAGCAGCTGCTCGCTCGCTCCCCCTCACCCCTGGTGGGATGGGGAAGAGAATCAAAAAAATGTAAACCCCATGGGTTGAGATAAGAAAATAATAAATGAAATCAAGTAAAATACAGTACTACTGCTAATAATAATTGTAATGAAAAAGGAGATACTGAAAAGAAAGAGAAGACTAAAACTTGAGAAAAATCAAGCAATACCCAGTACAGCTGCTCGCCCCCCACAGGGCGATGCCCAGCCAGTCCCCCAGCAGTGACTGGCAGCCCCAGCCAACTCCCCCTGTTTATATACTGGGCATGGCGCTCTATGGTATGGGATAGCCCTTTGGCCAGTCTGGGTCAGCTGTCCTGGCTCTGCTCCCTCCTGGCTCCTTGTGCCCCTGCTCGCTGACAGGGCTGGGGGAACTGGAAAGTCCTTGGTTTAGCGTAAACCCCACCTAGCAGCAGCTACAACACCCGCGTGAGCAACATCATTGCCGTACTGATCCAAAACACAGCGCTGCACCGGCTGCTAAGAAGAAAAATGAGCTCTATCCCAGCCGAAACCAGGACAGAGGACTGCACTCATGGAACCAGTTCAGCTGGCTTTTGGGGTGCTTTAGGGAATTTGTGGGTGCTGCCTGCCTTGTCGGCTGTTTGGGGGGCTGCAGGCCAGTAGCTTCAGTGCCCTGTTGGTTCCACCTGTTCCTGTCCAGAAAATGGAGAAGGTGGTACTGAAAAGTGTTGACATTTATTTCTGAAATTAGTGACATGAGTGAGTACTACTTTTTACTTTTTTTTTAATTAGTGCATTCTCTGCCAATCTTTTGGATTCACTTCACTTGTTAATCCCTGCTCCAGCCATTCAGGGATAAGGTGTGATGCTTTTCCCTTTGGAGCTACTGCTCTGTATGAAGAGTATGGAGACTTGGGAACTGGCCAGTGCTTTCCCTACTCCCAGGACTCCCTCTCTTCCTTCTCTGTTGTTGCTAGATATTTTGTACATCACTGAAATGACTGTGGGGTCCCACATGAGTCTTTTTTTCTCCACCAGAAGACCTCAGAAAACTGTTTCTCAGTTTCAGCTCCCACTCGGCACTGCTTTAAGTTCACGTTGCAAGAAAACGAGTGGAGTAACGTACCGTGGTGGCTGTTCATGTCTGTATGGGTGCAGGGGCACACGGAACAGGTACTGGTCCTGGGAACTGCCAACTCCACAAAACCTAGAAATCAGCTGGAGAGCGGAGGGTCAATGGAAGAAGGAGAAGAAAAAAAAGGGGAAAAGATGGGGCACGAGATGTCCCCTGTCCCATCCAGACATATGTTGACCCCAGAGCTCTCGGATGTGTTAGTACAGGCAGCTCTTCCAAAATGCCTCCTTGCACCAGTGTCAGCAAAGACTTTAATGGTGTTTCCCAGCCTGGCTGTAACTGTGGGCAAAGGGAAACGCTGTGCAGAGCTCACAGACTGGTGGCTCTGGGGACAGCGTATTTCTGCAGAGGAGGGTGCTGGGGGGACCTGGCTGGTCCAGACAGGCCAGTCTGGCAGCATTGTGCCATGGTGGGCTCACGGGTGCAGCTCCCGGCAGGAGGTCGTCCCTGCTGAGACACCAGCACGAGGGCTGGGCTCCAGTACAGAAGGGCTTAATTGCTAAATGAACATCAGAGCTGCCCCAAAGCTACCATTGTGCTATTGATGCAGCTTTTTTTTTTCTTTTTAAAAATGCCTTTCTTGCCTTTCTTTTTCTCTGTTGGTTTTTTTTTTTTTTTTTTAAATGAGTAACTTGCACAGAAAAAAAACCAAAAAGCATCTGAGTTTCATATGTGCCTCAAAATGATGTCAGTTAGAGATCACATCTTGTGAACTTCCCTTCTCACTTACCACATCCTGGTGGGGTTTTCTGTGTCCCATCTCAAGTCAGACATTTCTTACAGGAGGTAAATATAGCTGAGCACCTACTCATGATGAAATGCGTGGGCCGAAGCAGTCGCCTTTGGGGGTGTAAGCACTTTCTAATTATAGCAGGTCCAGCTTCCTTTTTTCTCCCCTTCACATGTCATTATGTAAAACTCATTCTTCTCAGTTGTCTTTCCTGAAATAGGACCTTGGTGGATGTGTGTACGCAGACTAGAAGCGAGTGTCGAAATAGTGTCCTGGCCCAGCCTCCCTTTGGCCTGGTGGGAACTGGACCAGCGTAAATCAGATGACAAGGGCAGCTTTTGTTTCGTTTTGTCTTGGGCAGCCCTGGGGTGCGAAAGGTGAACACGGGAGCTCTGTTCTGTAAAAATTTCAAGAAGGCATTTTAGAAATTAGTTAAATAATGGCAATTTGGCTCCTGTAGGCTGGAGGCTGAGAATACAAAGAGGATAAATTGCACTGTGAGAAACTGAAGATTAATCACTAAACTTTCATCTCCCATTTAATTCACTGCTATAAGTGTGTGGCAATTGTAGTCCAGCCACTCTTAGGTGGTTTTCTTGTGGTTTTTTTTTAAAGGGAGGCGAGAGGGTGGCAGATGAAGGTCCCGTTGCAATACTTCTGTGCCCTAGAGAGTCACCAAAGCTGGTTTGACTCCCGAAGTGGAGGGGGAAGGGGTCAAGGTGAGGTGGGCAGCTGTGCTTGATCCACTCAATGTAGTACATCAGCCTGGATTTTTCTGCTGAAGAAGTGAGCAAAATCAGTTGTGTAGGGCCAGGCATGCTGCATACGCAGGACTGAAGTTTCCATTACAAAGAGTGCTGAAAAGGACAATTTGAGTGGAAGTGCTGCTTCTACCACCCCAACGCTGCGGTCAGAGGCTAACTGCGGTCCTCCGTCCATTCCAGTGGTGTGAGCATGTGTTGGGACTGGGGTCGGGGACCTCTCCAGCATTGTGGCTCCAAATGTCGTGGCATTTTGCCATGCCTTTGACAGCAGTCAAGGTGGATGCTGCAGTGGGAGGGATGCTGGGAAAGGCTGTGGGCTTGTGAGGTGCAGAATGTAAAGGACCCAGGGCTTTCAAAATAAACACACGTAAAAATTGCCCATAACCAAGGCAGACCACTGCTCAGATGCCAAGTTATTTGATAACTGCTGTCACAGTGGGTACAAGATTATGCGATGATATACTGAGGCACTCGCAAGATAATTCATCCTGTAACGTTGCCTTGTAAGCAGAGTGAATGGTTCTGGCTGAGCAAATAAAGAGGGTGCTTTGTAGCCCTGCAGTGTTCTCTGAGATAATATGCCTGGGTGTACAGGTCCATTGATTTATTCCTTTGTTTTTATGGACTAATGTTTGTGGCAGACAGATGCTGACATACTGATATTGCAGATGGGTGGTGATGTATCACTTGCAGAACCTTTAGCTGTTTTTTTGTTTTAGTGTTTAAAATGCTTTTTATTGCAGCTCAGCCTTTTATTCTAATTATCCTGGTGTTGTCAGTAGAGAGCAGAGGCCGGAGGTTACAAGTGCCGTTACCACAAGGACAGGAGGAAAGAAGGGTGACAGCAAGGACAGGGATGTCCTCTGCAGCCAGGGCCATTGGGAGTGTGTCTGAACTAACAGCAGCCTTTTGGTGGCAATTTTCTTTTCTGGGTGAAGGGGTGGCACAATGGTGCTCCTGCAGGGTGACAGCCACTGGTCAGGGTTTGGGAGAGTCCCTGAAGTTCTCTTTTATGCGTCCACCCTCCTCAAAAGAGGAGTGTCCATTGGGCCACATTCTCCTTCTATCCATGGGTCATGTGGAGTCATAATACTGTGATTTGGGTTTTTTTCACATGACTTTACTACCAGGGAGTGAAGGTGATTCACAACAGGCATTGCTTGTGGGAAAAACAGCACGACTCCAGCCTGGTGGGGTTGCCTGGAGCCCAGCTTCCAGCCAAGACACAGCAGAGATCTGCCCCATGCTTTCAGTGCAAGGTGGGAGAGGGTAAGAAAGGCCGGTAAATATGTTTTTACGTGGCAGTGCTCCTTTCTGTGGATAAGTATTCTCCTCAGTCCTTCACTGTCAACCAACTTAACGTGTGGATTTACAGATGAGTGGAAAGGTTATAATGGAAATGTGGAACGAGTCACTCCTTAGATTGGTTATGGGAAAATCCAAATAACTGGGGTGTTCAGCACTGTCAGAACTAACAGTACATGGTATTTTCCTCCTCATAGAATATATAGTTGAGCCACTTTTCTCTGCTACTATGATAAGGGATCAGAGATGTTCCGTAGGAATTAATGTTGTCCCTTTATGCTTCCAACTCTCCACAGCTGACCTCAGTGTTTCAAAAAGTGCATGGAATCATTCTAATCCATAAAAAAAGCCTGAAAACAGTCAGTATTTGCTACCTGTCCTGACCTAAGAGCCCTGCCTGTAACTATTTTGGGTGCTGTTTTTCTGCTGTTTTGGGGAAGTAATCCAACAGAAATGGGCAGATCTTTAAAAGCTGGGGCCATGTGGAAGCTCCTGAAATGAAATTACTGAAGAAGCCAGAGCTGCTGTCCTGTGGGGTTCCTAGGTCCTCAAAGGGGCTCTTTTGGAGTACTGGCACTCATGGAAGGCATTTGCAGCAAGGGCTGTAGAGGGCAAGGAAGCAGCTAAATTCTTGAAGTGGTTTTGTTTCTTGAAAGAGCATCTTTGTCCCAGCAGAAACACTGTTTTCCTCCCAGGAGACAGAGGCAGGAGGCTTTGCCTTGTTCTTGGTTGGTGGAGACTACGTGGACCTGCAGGGAATAGTCACCCATTTTCTCTGAGATCGGTGGGATGACAGGTGTGGAGGGTTGCCGTGAGTGCTGCTTCCAGCAGGCTCTTGACTACTTTCAACGGTTTTGAAGCAATGAGGTATTTTGCAAAAATATGAGTACCTTCCCCTTCCTCACTGTAACATTTGGGTGGGCTTGGTAAATCCAGATAAATAAGTATTATTATGCTTTATGATTTTGCTTTATTGGCTTTGCAGTTGAAAGCCTGTCCTCAAGCAGAGGTGGGCAAGCAAGATTAGTCAGTGTAACAGTTATTCATGTGTTCTGTCTGAAAGCAAGGGATACTCCTTTGCAGAAGCGATTGTGAAAGATTTCTCTCACCCCCTCCAAATCTGATGTAATAAATCAGAGCTAGAATGATCTCTTCTCTTTCTTTTTCCCTAGTGTAGCATGATATAGTTTCTGGGAACAAATGTCTTATGTGCCTCTCTGCAATGGAAATGACCTCATTTTCAGAAAATGTCTGTGGATTGTGTGATTCTGACACTGTACATTGCTACTGCTCTCCTACTGAGGTGCAAAAACTTTGCTTCTTTTGGAGGCAGCTATGGCAAAATTATCCCGACCCTAACGCTGAAGCATATCTTGTGTGTGCATAACGTTTGGAAGGCTCTGCCCAATGCTGCCGAGCCGCACTGGTAAGGAGGTGCAGTGCGCAGCTTGGAGCAGTCCTGTGTTCTGTGATGCACACTGCAACTGGTCCAAGATGAAGTCATCCAGGCCTTCCTCTGCTGTTCTCTGAATCAGCTTATTCTCATAAATTACTTTCAGGTTCCTCCATAAAACACCCAGGGTGTGTGTTAGTGAAAGAAGCAGGGATCTCTCCCACATATATACTGTAACGATTGCAGCTCTCTGTAAATATAGCAGTTTATAGCTGGGAGCTAAGCTTGCTGCAGACACACCAGTCATTTTTTATGGTAACAGTAGAAGAATTATTCCTTATTATATATCTGGCATTGAGGTATATCAACAATATTACTCTTTCGAAGCATCATGAGGGAAGCAAATCACCATAAAGCTCTTGGTTTGAGGGCTGTAGAATAAATCCATATTGTTTGCTCTTCTGCTGTTTTATGAATCACCTGCGCCAGAAACTGATAAAAAATGTCATAGGTCATAATGAACGTACACTGAATCATAAGATTTATGGGGAAAACCCCTCTGAATTTCATCAATGCGAGGTTTTATTCAGCCCTGCAGAGGCAATGCTTACTGCTCCAGGTTTCTCTGTCAATCATAAAGAGAAGGCACTGTTAGTCAGTGAGCTATTGGAAGAGGAAGTGTTTAAGCAGGATGCTAACTTCAGTAGAAATTAGTCAGCAGGACAGAGCAATAATCATTCAAGACTCTCGAAGGCACTTAGAGGGGGTGCTAGGCTGCCAACAAAAATACACAAACCTGTTGAATTCTACTTCTCACCAGGAGAACTGGACTATAGCACATGCCATAGCTGTCTGCAGGAGCTGCAAGGTGATGAAAGAGAATTATAGATCAGCACAAGGGTGCCATGCAGAAAACTGGATGAAAGAGCTACATTTTGACCAAAAGCCTTCCACTACAGGACTCATGCTGTTTTTCTGCCTTTTTAAATTTTTTAATTTTTTAAAGGAATCAATATGCTGTGCAGTCAGAGAGCCAGCAGGCTAGAATTTATGTCAGCTTCCAAAAAATCTTTGATGAGGACTTTCACGATGATGCTCTTAGAGAAATTTAGTTATGGACAGAGATGATTTCTAATGATATTCCATTAGATGACTAAGTAGAAGCTGAAATCCTCTTTGGGCAGTGGAAGTGTGCAGGCTGCATTCACCCTGCAGGTGGGCAGGGTTTGCAGTGGCTCAAGCCTTTGTAGGGGAGACTTGGACAACTCAGCATTAAGTTCTGCACATCACTGAAGAAAGCAAACAAAGGTAGTGGGTGTGCAAAACTTGGGATGGAGAATAATAATTGACATTATCAAAGCATTTGAGAAATATGGCTGTGTTCTCCCTGAGCTTACTGTCATGAACACCATCTCGAAGTGCCTCTGCTAATGACCAGACTTTTAGGCTGTGGCTAACATAGGCTGAGATTTACCTCTGAAGAAAAATTAAAAGCGTTTTAACAAAAGGGGAAACAAGCGTGACTTTATAGGATATATTAAGCAACAAGTGGTGAAGAAAAGGCCAACCCAAGTTTCCTGTTGAGGTCTTTCTGCAATACAGGAACAAACACGAAGCCTTAAAGACTGAAAAAGAAATTTTAAAACAGGCAGCTGGCACAACACTGCTTCGTTGAGCATCTGCTTAGAGACACAGACATGAGATGTTAAGCGGACAGTGTTCATAATACTTTAGCTAAGATTAGCTAGCTGTTAGCTAACATTAAGATGTTGTGGGAGTATCAATATTTCTGCTCATGAAGACAGCCTGAATGCCAGGTGCTTGGAAGGTGCTCCCTGCGGGCACAGCATTCGGAGAATGGGTCAGCGAAGGAACCTCTGTTCTCTACTGTCAGAGACAGGTGCTTACATACCCTTTTCCAAGTATTTATGATTTTGCGAAC
This sequence comes from Falco punctatus, assembly GCF_963210335.1. Classification (NCBI taxonomy): domain Eukaryota; kingdom Metazoa; phylum Chordata; class Aves; order Falconiformes; family Falconidae; genus Falco; species Falco punctatus. The sequence goes on along the minus strand of NC_137582.1, from coordinate 121,056,251 downwards.
CTCTCAGTTTAGGATCTGTTTATCAGTGGTGATTTCTCTTGCTCCATAAGTATTCAATTAAATTTGTTTCTCCAAAATTTTAAGCAGGAACCATGAGTTGCAAAGTGTTTCGGGGTTTGTCAGTTTCTCACACAGAAGAAAATCTTTTTTCATTAGGAAATGGTATTCTTACAAAATACAAACATGGTGTTTGTTTACAAAGCAAATCTGCAGATGGTGTTTTTGAACAGTATCAAAACTGTGGTTTAGGACAGGTGAGATTTCATAAAATCACTGATCGTGTTTTGTGCTTGCATTGTAATTACCTAATCTCTTTTTTCTTGTGGCTTTCAGAGAAAAACAGATGAACAGCATCCAGCAGTGCTTATGCTGATACAATACTTTTAAACAGTAATCTAAATGGAATATGAATTAATAATGTGCCTGATCCCTGCTGTAGTTCCATTTAAGTTACGCATTTGCACCAGGGCAACAGGCTTGACCCAGTGCATTAGGTGTCCTAGGCTGAAAATTCCCTTCTGTTCAGGGTTTGTGCAAGTTTTGTACCTGTAGCAGTGAGCTGGCCTGCTCCGTGCAGCACTGGTGCAGTTTCATTGGAATGGGAGATGTTCCCTGTACCTGCCGCTTCTCCTTCCTCCCTCTCCTGGGTGCCTGTGCCTTGTGGTGCAGTGTGGGAGGGCTCAGCACCACGCTGAGCATGTGGTGTTGGTGTTGCTTTTGGCTCTCATGTTGCTGCTGCTGCAGACAGTGGGACATGCCCTGTGGAGTGTTTCCATCTTCACTGTGTCTTGCTGGGAGGGGTGGAAAGAAACTGACTGGGAGCGAGAAACAACACAAGTCATGGAAATGTGTGTTTCTGCCCACCGTCAGACCTAAGCCCTGCGTGTGAGTCCCTTAGTTCTGAAGGTTACCTCCTTAGGGAGGTAACTTGAATAAAATATCAGAGAAAATTTGAAAAAGAGGCTGTAAATGCAGCCCTTCCCCATAGATTTGCTGCATTAGCATTCCTTGCTTAAGCAGCAAACTTATCTCTTGTGCCTACCCAAAATCTCACATGGGCACCCAAGCACCAACAAGATATTTTTCCTTGTTTTAGCTTGATTACTTAAAGAGGCTTTGGAAGTCACTCTGCCTGTCAATCTTTTCCTAATATCTTTTGCATCTGCTGGTCAATTTCAACTTCATTCGGCAGAGGGACAACCTCCAAGATAGTAAGTTCTTGCAATTTCTGTGAAAACTGGCACCAGGACAGAGAAGAGAGACCCAAGTGGATGCTGCCTCTAGTGAAAGGACTTTTATAGTTCATCTTCTTGATCACTGCAGCAGGCAATGGCCTTATGGCCACAAAAGTATCCCCAGTGGTGGCCCAGCTGGCATGTGTGGCTCCAAGCTGGTGACACTCTGATCCTGCCTCATGGGCAAAGTACAGGGATTTGGATGAGCTGGGCAAGGCAGGAGGGGCCATAGGGTGCAAACCTATAGCACCTTCATGTCTGCTTCTGCATGTGGAATAAGTGTGTGCGTGGGGCTTGCTGATCTTTTGATCTTAGACTTTGAGTCAGCTGGGGAAGACTAACTGTCAGGGCTCTCCTGGCTCTTTCTGCTAGGCAGGGTGGTTGTGAGGTGCAGGGAGGGATGCATGTGGATTTTGAGGAAAGTCAGGCTGATCTGAAGTGTTTTCATTGTAGTGGTGAGATGCAGGCTAGAAAGACCCTCGTGTGGTTTTCAGATCCAGTTTAGAAGTCTGCTTTTGGGGAAGGTCTGAGCAATCATGTACTGCCTCCCATAAGCATGTGAACGAGCTTTGTGAATTTTCCCTTCTTTTGCTTTCTGTTAGGCTCTGATTTTCTCAATCACTGAACAAAACCTGGTTAAATACATACATGTGGTTGCAGGTCCCAAACTAATGAGGCTTTTCCTGGATGTAAGAGTAATGTTAACTTCTTCTAACCTAAGGAACCTAACGTGGACCTCTGCATGGTCCATCCTTGCGGACTGCACTGGAGAACTAGCCCAGGCCATCCCAGCCTTTCGGTGTAGACTGACTGGTGCCTGCACCGCTCTGGGTGAGATGGCTGCATCCACCCTGCAGAGGTTTTCATCTTCTCCAGGCCTTTATGACACTTCTGTAGCCCTGAGACATTGTTTTTCTTTATTGGTGGGGTTTTGGGGCTTGAAAGAGGAGAGTGTGGCATCCCCTGTGCACTGCTTCTGAGCTGAACCTGATGCGGGTAGCTGGCAGTTGGAAGCTGAAAAGCTTTGCATGCCTTCCCCATGCCCCCAAATGATTTATAAAGAGGTCTTTGTCCCTGTGGTTTATTGATGGGACTGGCCAACCTGCTTGGTGGTTTGTAGTTGCGCAGGCCAGAGCCCTGCACCTCCCTGCCATGGTTCTCCACCTTTGCTCGGTTCCTCTTCACATTTCTGTTTTGTTCCTCCACTTCTAGCCCTCTCTGCCTGGCAGGTCTCCATCCACCCCTGCCCATAGGCAGAGTGTGGCGGCATCCCTGCATCCCGAGGGTGCCCAGCTGCACCCTCCTGGCTATTGGAGCTGCTGCAGCAGGAGCTTTCCACCAGCTGGAAAAGCCAGGGAACTATTTCCTTTACAGTCCCACTGGCATTAGTATACAAAGTAGGTCTTGTCCCCAGTTTGATAACCCTCTTTTTTCATAGCCCGGTGGTTCCTCTGTTCCCCTCCCCACCACTGTGCTCAAACAGCCAAGTTACAGAGGCTCTCTTCTCCCTGCCACCGCCCAGGCCATCCCCAGCCCTGCTTCCCTTACTTCAGCCCCTCCTCCCAGCAGAAAGACTTTTCTAGACTTGTTCCTAGTTATAGGATGTTCTGACTCATTTATCTTCAAAGACCCCCCCTCCCCACCACTCAAAAATTAGAGGTGCAGTGATTCCACACAGCACACACTGCTGATGAACAGCAACTTCTTGCAGAAAAACTTTGACCCAGCAATTCCCATCTCTTCCAGTGTCCTACAAACTCAGAGGCTTTTTTGGTACCTTCAGAGCTGGTTTTGTCATTTGCCTTTTGAAGATACTGCAAATGAGAAGGAGATCTCTGCCACTCTGGAAAGCAGCAGGCACTGAATAATTGTGAAACAGTCCCTGTGAAATGAACCCAAGGCTTCTATGGATAAACATGTGAGCACCGGCCGTGCTAGCTAAAAATATGATTTATGTGTCTGGTGTCTTCAATATTTCACATGGGCTGGAGAATGAAAAGAGGTTTTATAGAGTATGCTGAGATTATATATATATATATGTGCGTGTGTATATATATAAAACACTGTATCTCTATATATATTCATATTTAATTGTTTATTAGAAAACAGGCTTGGTTTTGGTTTTAGTTATAACCATCTTTATGTAGTTTGGCTTTAATCAAGTTGCTTATCTGCTTTGTACTTCCATTTTCCTGCCTGTAAAGTGGGCACAAGGATATTGACCTTATCAGGAACTGATGAGATGTGTCAGGAACATGTTAAAGCCTGAAATGGGGCGCTGAATGGAAGTTGACAGACACATGTGATAGCTGCTGTTACTGCTGGATGCCCTGATCCAGCAGTGTGGATCCTGACAGTTGCTCTTAGCAGAAATAATTTCACTGTTTGCTTATACTGTGAGACAAACATATGTAAGTGTATTCAACCTTGTAATATTTTCATTGCTGAAGTGGCTGAGGGCCTTTCTGCTGTTGCTGAGTTCAAACAGATCCTTCTGGTAAGGGAGTCTAGAGGTACCAGCAGGTGGCTGGTAAAGCAGAGGATTTGGGAATGTCCCCACCACCTCTCTTTTATTGAAGTGAAGAGCAGAGCATTGGGACCGTGTTAATTATAGACTCAGGATACAGCAAATCTAAGCAGCTGTATGACAGAAGGAAATACACAAGCATCACTTAGCACTGCTGTCCTTTAATTAATAATTAGCCTTTCTGACTGTAGATGAGAATGTCTCAAAAGCGCCAGCAGAGAGTTTCAGCCCTTGGTGGAGCAATAAGACAAACAAACCAAGCCTTGAGGAGCTAATTAAGGGCATTCGTCATCAGACCTAACCTCGTCTGCCTATTGCTCTGGCTTGAAACCTGTGCGGGTGACCTGTCCGTGAAGTCCTGGGTTGAATTTCCATCTGCAGAAGAAGGTTGTTGGCACTGTAGATGACCCAAGGGTCTGAGACTTGCATAAAACCACTTGGCTAGAAAGGGAGGTAGCCACAACCCAGGGCAAACAGGCCAGACTGCAGTCAGCCACAGCTCGGAGGGAGGGCAAAAGCTGTGGTCAGAATTGTCCAAAAAGCCGGTGGGAGTGTTTTGTCAATACCTATCCAATGGGTCATGCAGGGAAAGAATCTCTTTTTTTGCTTCTCGTGGGTCAGTCTGACCACTGGGAAGGGGCTTGTCTACTCCTCTTGCTAATCCCTTGCCACCTCTTTTAGGCATGTGGTACTGGCCCACCGTGTGCTTGCTCCTGGGTCCTCAAGCAAGGTCTCGGTCTCACTAGGTCCATGGCAGGAAGGCTGGAGTGGGGGAAACACCAAAGGGACCTTCTCAAAAGTTGCCTCAGAAGTCCTGGTTTCCCCAGGACAGACGGTTTTCTCTCAAAAAATCCAAAACTTGTTGGCCTCTGTTCCTTGAGGTGTTTTGAGGGTTGTATGTTGATGACAGCAGTCTTAAAATTTTCCTCCTTCCACAATACAAATATGAAATGTAATGCAGCCATGTGTATAATGCCAGAAATTGTTCACTTTTATATGAGAACCAGCATTAGAAAACCATGTACATCACATTTAGGAACTCATTGCTCACATCGGTGACACACACTGTCACTTCTGTGATGGGACACATATGAACAAGCAGACGTAGTGCAAGGTGAAAACTAGACACACTATGCATGTGTCTACATGTGTGTAATTCACAGCTGGGTTTAGAGAGATGGCAACTGGAAGAGCATTATACAAGTAATCATTCAGAATATAAATAATGATGTGTATATGGTGAGTGCTTAAAAAAAAATCCTGCAAAAATATGTCTCAAAGGCATTTTCACTGCTGATGGCATTCCTCTCCCAATGCCTACAGGCTAAACTGAAGGTCAAGAAATTTTAGCCAAAAGAATGTATTTTTCTGAGAAAAGTTAGTGCCACCAGCACGTGAGCTGTCTGAAATGCAGCACGTGTTCAGCCATACGGAGGCACTGGGTGAGTTGCACAAGTGTGTGGTGCTGGGGCTATGCCTGCAGGCATATGAGAACTTGATTTCCTTGATCTGAGGGAGTGACACTTCTGTTACAGTTAAAGTTACACAAGATATTTTATTCTGATAGGATTTTTTTTGTTGTTGTTTAAAAAGTGCTAGCAAAAAGTAAAACATGGAAAGTCCTTTTCTTACTGGCTTGATATAGATTTGGGCAGGTTCACATGGAGTAATGCAATTTGTCATGGCTACTTTTGAGGAAAAGGCAGAAGAGATGCCTCAGCTGCCCAGACACTTTTCGTCTTGTTCACAAAGAAAATCTACAAGCAGCTGGGACTTGGATTCTGCCTTTACTTGTACCACTGCTAAGCGATACGGCACAATATAGAATTAGGTGTTGCTTTTTATTTTTTCTTTCTCTTCATTTGTACAAGCTGCAGGATTTTTAATAAGTTTGTCCATTATCTGCTCATTCCCAAGATGTTGCAGTTTTGGAAGTGTGACCACATGCAGTTGTAGCTGTCATGACTCTGGCTGAGTACGATAATAATTGCAGTATTTGATCCTTGTGAAACTTGGGTCGTTATCTATTCCCATAGTGTTTCCTCTGGCACGTATTCTCAGGAAAATACTTTCTGGCACTGATTTCTATTAGATCGTGGAATAATCTTCCAAAGGAAGTGGCGGAAGGCCAATTGTTGATCCAATTAAAACACTGGTTAGAGATTAACCCCTTAACAGTTGCAAACCACATATGTAGTTCACCAAGCACAGAAAACCAAAGTAATGGAAGATACAAAGGTTAAAGCAACCATAAACTGCGTATCCTTTCTTCACAATTCTTAGGGAATTCTTGTTATTATTTTCCCCTAGTGCTCAGCTGGTTTGTTATTAGTGGCTATAAGCCTTGTAAATGAAGAAAATAGTCACAGTGCCCGCCTGTTACAGAAACTACCATCTAACTTTGCATGGAAAGTGTGCTTAATAGAGAACTATTGCTATATATACATTGTTTTTAAAAAAGAAGCTGTCTTTGTGACAATGGGGCTAAGTCTAAGGCCTGATTAGATGGGTTTTGTCTCTTCCCCCCACCCCCCCCACCTCACATAGGCAGGCTCTGATTACTGGGAGCGATATCTCACCGTGAATGAATGGCATAGAGGGAGCTGCAAAGACAAAGAGCTGGCTTTGTCTGCTGATGAATTAAGATAGCATGTGGGTGGCTGGGTGGCTGGTGAATAGCACAGACTTTCTTCATCCTCCTGTCACTGAGCTTTTCTTGTGTTTTCACTAAAAAAAAATGGGCTTAATCCCATGAACAATGAATTGAGAGCAAATTGGGGGCTTAGAGAGAAAATAATGCTACATCAATATCTTAATGGCGACTAGGGCATTGTCAAAACTCTTGAAGGAAGCAGGATCTTGGCCTTCTGTCACTAATAAATATATAGAGAAAGCTGCTGCTATTATGATCATCATACGCTTTCCTCCCGCTTTGGTCTCTGTTATATCCATGAACATCAAAAAGTCCTGGACTTGCGGGTGTACTCCAGGAAATGATAAAATTTGTATTGGATCAGTGATTCACACCAATCCTCTCATGTCTTGCTGTGCCTGAGCTCTCTCCCTGGGCTTTTCCAGGTGGTCCCTGCCAGATGCCAAGTTTTTACTGCATGCAGGGTGGCATTTCTCCACCCCTCTGCTCTGGTGCTGCTAGCAGGGTTACAGCCGGTGACTGGGGATGGATTCAGCACATAGAAGCAGGGCTGGGTCCTGCCTGGAGCCTGGGGCAGGGGCTGAGGAAAGTGGCTCTCAAGTCAAAGGATCTACTCATTTCTCAAAGGTGCGAAGCATTTACAACACAGTGCAAGTAACAGAAAGAGCTTAACCAGTTTGTACTCCTCTCTTGGCTTGCAAGCATCCCACCTCCACTGTCTCCCTGCCTTTCCTGCCTGCCAGGCTGGATCGCCTTTTTCTAGGATGGGTGTCCTGCCCATATCTGCTTTGCTTTCCATTTTTCTTTTGGGGAGGGCCTGGGGGAAGCTACCCCTTGTAATCTTAACTCCTCTGAGGTCAGATGCATCTGCTTTCTCTCTGTTATTTCTTGTCTTTCCTGTTTGGTGCTCTTAACAGCCCCATCACTGTGTCCTTTGATGTGAGGGAGGCATTCAGGTGGGCACAGAACCCATGTGGTGGGATAACGTGGGCATTACAAGTATTTTCCCACATTATTACCTCTCTGTTCAGGGCTCTTATTCCTTATTATTAGTACAGGAAAGGAACATTTTATTCCACGAGGAGATCTGTGAGATGTGATGTCACAACTTGGCCTGAAAATAGGCTCACCATTGCATACTCTTATTTTCTGTTTTTCTCAAGATTTCCCAACAGCTGCTTTTATTTGGCCTTAGGTTCTGCACATCAGATCCTAAGTCTGGATTTTTAGCCTGTCAGTCTCTCAGTTACTTTTAGAGTCATGGGCTTGATTAGTTGTGCAAGTCTTCAGACCATGATGTTCATATCTGACCTTGAGTTAGATGCTTCTCGTGCTGCTGTTGAAAACTGCAGCACTCAAGTGAAGAGGGAGAGCAGAGCACATTTAGCGGAGAGGTGGATAAGAGGTAGTTTTTTATTCTGTGAGTCCCAGCCATGCTAGCAGTTTACCTGCTTGTTTTTGCTGGTTTTTTTTTTTTTTGGTTTTTTTTTTTTTTGGGGGGGGGTTGGGGTGTGTGTGTGTGGTACTGGTACACAGGTACACAGCCTGTGTGAGAAAAGCTGGAGTGGCTTGGAAATTTCTGAGATTCTAAGAAATGTGCAAGCATGAAGTTAGCCCATATTGTTAATAAATTAAATAAGTAAATTATTATTCATTTACTGACATGTTTACTTCACTACTGGAAATGTAATAACCAGTTGCATGTTCTTTAAGAAGCTACCACACCATCTCTCCTGAGAAGGTAATAAAGTAGCCTAACCCAGTAAAGTCCTCCATATACCTTGTACATGGGTCATCCAGACATGCATTCAAACATGTCCCTCTCTCCCCCATGCCAACGGACACAATGTATAGGTGCACTTGGCACAGTCACTGGTAAGACAGAGGTCAGCAGCCTTGTTTCTAACCCTGGGTGCTACATTTCCAAAGCAGATGCAGTTATAGAATACAGCAGAGCCAGCCAGATATGTTACTTATGCTGGATGTTATGCTCAAGGTTTTTTTGGGGGGGAATGTAGAAAACTTCAAATTTGGCTTAAAACCCAATAAAACTCAACATTGTTTCCATGTCTTGTCTGGGTCCTTTGAGTCCTTGCCACCTCCCAGCCTGGGTGTTGTAGCCCGATCTCTCATGGCCGTACCTGGCTTGGCTCTTGCCTTTCCTGCAGCAGCTCCTGACATTTCTTGCTCCCTTATCTGCCACCAGTGCTGTTTTTGGCAGAATAAAAGGCATCACTGTATTGAATCCACCTCCTTCTTTGCCATGGAAATAGCTCATGGCTTTCTTGCTGCAGAACAAAGGAGGATCAAAAGAGAAAAGAGAAAAGGAAAGCGCTTTGCTCCATTGGGATGGCATCTTCTGACCTGATCTTTACTCTCAAAGAAAGGCAGGGAATTTAGCCAAAAATAACAAGCTTGAAACTGGGAAACCAACCAGAATGTTCGTTTTACTCTTCCTTCTTTTGACCTCATGCCTTGTAGCAATATAATTAATGCATATATAAACTAATCTGTGGGTCCTCTTTTGCATACCTTAAGCAATCAGACCAGAAAAAACCCAAACCTAAAAACATTGGCATATATATTGTGTGTCCATTCAGAGTACATTGAGGAATATGCTGTAGTAGATAGCTGTTATCTCAGATTTTTATTGGATATAGGAGAAACTGTGTTCAGAATGTGATGCTGGAGCTCAGGAGAGTTAAGTACAACAAGGGAAATTCATTACCCTGATTCTTGAGTTCTGGTAGTGGAAATTAAACCCACCAAACCCACAGATTTCCACTGTGATCCACGGGGCACCAGGAAAACCTTGTCAACATTGTTGAGGCAGCTTTTTGTCCTGTGTGGTGGAATAAGTTGTTTCAGTATCTTTTGCAAAATCCCTTGGGATCTCAGCTCCCTAAGCTTGTTCATGGTATTACAGGTCATACCGCAGGCAGGTCACTGGCAACAACCTACCCTGCACCTAGGACTGAAGGGATGGAGCTGAAATCAAGCAAGACCATGAGTCGGGGCTACGGTCCTGTCAGGAGCTTCTTTGTATGTGCTGAAACATTAGTTACGTGAATTGTGCAAAAGCAGACGGGCACGCAGCAGTGTTTGGGATGCACTTGCTGTTTGACGTGTGAACGATGGCTGTGGGCTCTGCACTGGGGTGTGCGCGTGCATGTGCTCGCAGTTCTTGTATTGCATATTTTTATAGGGGAATTACAGGAATTATTCATACTATTTTCCCCTGTCAGATTTTCTAGAGGACAGGAAAAGGGAAAATGTTTAAAATAAAAGACAAATTTTTTGCTCAATGTACCTAAATCTTGAATACATTCTGTATGTGTTTTGTTAATAGTTTAGCTGGGAAGATGGTAAAGGGTTTAACAGAAAAGTCGTCTTTGGTGTTGAACATGGACCTACCCTTTAGACTGAAAACACTCATTGCAGATCTCAGCAGCTCCACATACATCTCTAAAGCATGATGCAACCTCTGATTATTTGATATAGTTTTTATTTATAAAGCAAAATGGAAGTAAAGCAAACTATATTTTTGATAACCCTTTCTGTTCTTTCTTAACTGAACCTGGGCTTCATTTTATTTTTGATTGTACTCTGTATTGAAAAACAGTTTTCTTCTCTGATTTAGTTGATATAGAATAAAGATTTAGAAATGATCTTTAATAGGAATTTTATTAAGATGCAAGAAGGAAAAAAATCCAGTTTAATTTTCATATCTCAGGAGGAATATGCATTTAGAACAAAAAAACTTTTTTCCTTACCAACTTAGCAAATTTGCGCTGCAGTCATCAGCAAAGGGATTTTATTCCCATATCATGGAGCACTCATTATTTTGTCTGTCGGAAGAAGCATCTCATCTGCATGGCACTTCTATTGAGCAGCAGTGTCGGTCCCTGCTGTTGGAGCTGGCAACCACGTTGCCAAGTTGAAATGCTGTTCTGAGCTGATGCAAGCTTCAAAAGCAAAGCCCAGGTATTTCATTATTCCCACCGCTGCAAAGCATGCCACGGCATTTTCCTTTCCCGCAGAACCATGTCCCGTAACACAGCAGGACTGAGATCTGCGCGTACATTCGAAGGAGGGGTGGGAAAGAGAACTATTTAATGGAAATGCACTGAATTAATACTGCTCTGAAGTCTAGGGCTGGTTGCCAAGGAATTTTTGGGGTGGTTTGAATTTATTCCCACTGTGCCACAGAGAACACTTGGCCTTGCTTACGAAGGTTGAATCTTGGCTGCAACAAAGCTTCACAAATGGGTAAAACAGGGTGAGATGCTGCCGCTTTAATGTACTTCCAGGTGCATCAGCCCTGAGAGCTGTGCGAGTTCGCTGGTTCCTTGGACTTCCTTGTCGGGCAGAGTCATGGCCTCTCTCTCTCTGGGGTGAAATGGAGTCTGAACTTGCACTGCAAGTGAAAGGAAAACCATTTGTGAGGGCAGCAAGCATGAATTTGCTGGCGTGCTGCTCTTGCATGATGAAAAGAGGATCAAGCAATTAACTAGCACATGGAGGCTGATGCACTGCTGGCTAGACAACTGGTCCTGATTCATTAGACTCTAATTACAAGTTATTTTTACCCATCCTCCCATCTTTACAAAGGGCTGCTTGGAAGGCAGTGTTGAAAGTCTTCCTTCATCCAGGCTTTGATAAAAGTCAGATGGAAGCCTGTCTGTCCTTCTTTGTGTTTATTTCTTTGGAAGAAATACAAACCCACTTTGCAGATGGAAGGGGCACTGCTGCATTACTGAGAGCGGCTTGTTTGACTTTTCGCTCAGGCTGGGATGAACTGGGGGGCAGGAAACCTGTGCTGGCAATATTTGCTCAATGAGTGTTTCCAAGGGAAAGCCCAAGTTTCTCTTCAGATTAGTGGGGGGTTGATCAGTGCAAAAAACATATATTGGACTTAGGATCTCAGCCTTCTGGTTTTTCTTTCAGTCCTCTTCATGTGTTGTTTCTGTAATGATAAAGGAAGTAATTCATTAGCTGCCTCTCCATCACTTTTACTTTATGACCTATATCATGCAGCAGGTGTGATTAAGAGATGGTCTGTGCCCAAAGTGACACATTACTGTCCTGTTTATGGTGCATGAAGTTTGCTCAAGAGGAAGCATTTAAATCCCATATCAGTGCCCTTACTCTCAAGGGTCAGACCACTTGCTGAAGGCGACACTTGTATTTCCCTCTGTACATAGCTTAATACTCTTCCACTAAGCACTGTCTCTAGTGACAAATTGCCCTCTTAAAAAATCCTGACGTGCTTGGATAAAGCATCATGTCTGAGGATGAAACAGTATCTTGGTAACCCTGAGATTTCCATGCAGGTGGGAATGACCTGCCTACTTCCCTTCCTTACCTCGAGTAACACTTCCTCATGCCCTTTTACATCTAACGTGTCCAAAGCCCTTGGTACTGGCCTGATGCGGTGAACCCATGTGTGCCCAGAGCAGACTGTGGTAAGGAAGATGCCTGGACATGAGATTTCCAAGCAACCAGCAAGCATTATCTTTCTTTTTAGCTTGCCCTTTCCCTTCAGCTGGAGGTCTGAGGTCCCTGGGGTGAGTTGGCCCAGGTCCTGGGGCACGTTGGTGCAGGGAGCATGTGCCACCAGTCCTGCGGAGCCGTGACAGAGTGATGCTGGTGGGATAACATTGCTCGTAGATAGTAGTTATGATTGCTGGTTTTTGTTGGGAGCTTTGGATTTCAGGCAGGCATAAAAGGTGCAAGTCATGGAAAGAGCTTGTTTTCCAACACAAGATGGATAGGTCTGTTGAGAAACCTGTCTTGGCCAGTTGGCTTGGGGAAAGGTCTGCAAAGGAGTTGTCAGCAGGGTCATTGCAAAGGAGCAGCAAGGGTCATCCTGCTGCACAGCGTCTCCTTCTTTCCTGGCTTACGTGTCTCAAGAAGTCAGAAAACAGAGCAGGGAAGAGCTGGCCGACTCGGAGCATGACCCACTGAACTCTCTCTGGAGGGCCCCAGGTCAGGAGGATGAGTGCGCACATGATGCTTCATGTGACTTGAGAAAGCCTCCTAGTCTGGGATGGTTCTCAGTCCACAGACAGTAATTTATAGGTGATGATACCTGCGCTCTGCCAAGTTCCCTCAAGCTTTTGTCAAAGACGGGAGGGATGCGGACTGTTTTCTGTGAACCCCATCTGGAAAGAATCCATTTTTCCCCCTCCGGGTCTTTCTGAGGGACTGGAGTAGAAGTGGCAGAGAGCGTGTGTGTAAGTGCAGCCGAGCGAGGAGCCAAGCAGGTTGTGCCGATGCAATGGAGAGGTCCGGCTGGGGCACTTTGGCCAAGCTGGTGGGTGGGAGGCAAGGCTTCGGGGGGGAACAGGGAGCTGGGGAGGAGGGCACAACCCACAGCGCACCGAGGGAGGCAGTGCAGGAGACTAAGTGCAGGAGAGACTGGGGGAGAGCTGGTTCTGCTGGTCAAAGACAGAGTGGGGCTTGGTGGCTTGGGCAAAGAGAGAGGAAAGCACAGCAAATGCTGAGAATATGTATCCTCCTTATTTGGAATTAATACAAAATTGAGAACAAACCTCCTAACCCCATTAAGTAGTTCTGCAGAGAAAGCATGGTGCAGGCTTTTTATTACCTTCTGGAAGAGCACGCAGCCAGACATTTGGCAAGAGGTTCCAGAAAATCACTAGGTAAATGCAAACTGCAGGTGCTGTGTTAAAACCCTCAGTTCCCTGGTTCTCCCAAACTCCAGGAAAAGTCTTTTAGCGCAGGAAAAAAAAAAAAAAAAGGTCAAAAATGAGTCTTCTATCCTCTGTATAAGTAACGGGGCTCCCTAATGTGGCTTCTGCAAGCTTTTGGTGCAGGAAATGTTTCTTTTCATGCTCATTTGATGCAATCTATAACTTTTGGTGTGCTGAAGGTTAAAAGGGGAAAAAGACCAAGAGCCCTCTCCTGGCACAGACCGAAAGGACAGCTGGAAAAATAGCACAGGCTAATGGACTTGGATGGGCAGGTGAAAAGAAGGCATGAACACTGAAGTAGGACTGAAGGGCAAGCCACACACTTTATTTATAACCCAAATATAAATGTACTCCAGGCATAGATCTGGAGAGTGTATTCTGGGTAGGCAGGCCCATGTTGCAGGCTTGCAACATGGAAAGTGGACTGATCTTGTGGGTTCCCTCCAGGCTGCCCCTGCCCAGCAGAGCACCGGCAGTGCACAGGAGGTGAGGGAGCGCTGATTGGCATGGTTGATGGTAGACAGGCATGCTGTCAAGCCAGCTTGCAAGAATTTGCGTAAACAGCTCAGCAAACTACATTTTGAAAGAGGTTTTTGGAAGGCAGATCAAGAGGTACCTTTACAATTTTACTGGACTTCCTTCCAGATGTGAATAGCAGCTCTGGAGGAAGCACAGCAAGGTTTGCTCTTATCTCCAGACCACAGCCCCCATGGAGACCTGCAGGCAGAGTCTCCTTACTAAGTTGATTCTCATCTCACAGGCATCAATACTGAGCAAATAATCAGCTACGGTGATACAGGATTTTGCCCTACTCTTCTTCTGAACTTGTTCTATACCATTTCCCCATGGGCTCAGGATATCTCATGGGCTGTACTTGCAAAGCATGGGGACAGGCTCAGGGGTTATGCTGGCAGGTGGAGCTGAGCTCTAGGATCCGTGTGTAGACTGCTTTTTACAGAGCTCAGTAACATCTCAGTGTTGTGTCTGGGATCCTGCATCTTCCATGGTACGTCCAAGCTCTTTTCAATCCATTTATGGGTTGGAAGTCACTGGTCACTGTGGCGTGTCTGTGGTCTGCTCCCACGCCAGGTTGTCCCAAGGACATTACATTGCTGTGGTGCTTTGGCCAAGCCATTTGGACAGCATGGGTCACTGGAGAATATTCCTGATCTGGCCTGCTGTGTATACTGTTATATGTTTTGTGAGCACTGCCTGAGGTCAAGACCACTGTATAATTGCAGTAATTCAAGTCTTGTCTACGCTTATGTATCACCCACAGATCCAATATACCTTACGTATATGTAAACCCTAGGTTTAGATGTGACCCATGCAGTATGAGCTCTTCCATGCTGCCTGGGTTGTTACTCTCCTTTAAAAGCCAAAATATGCATGAAGGTGTTTATAAGTTAAATTTTCCCATTTTGCAAACAACCCTCAGGCTTTAGCTGTCTCAGGGCTGGGAAAACCCTCAGCCTGCCCAACACTTGCAGCATGCCTGTGCCTGTGCCAAGCTGCAAGATGCTGTGTCCGCCACAAAGATGGAAGCAGAGCCGGGCACTCATTGCTCTTGTAGTCTGCAGGAGTGGGGGCAGAGGGAGTCAGTCCTCCTCCAAACTTCACATTCCCTCCTAGCATGCAAAAGGAGGCTGGGAAGGAGAGGTGCACGTATCATCTGTGCGGAGGTGATGGCCTCAGTTACCTTCCAAAGAAATAAAAACTGCCCCTCATGTCCTCCTCACTGCCAGCATCCCCGCATCCCCAACTGCTGCTGGCGCAGATGCTCCTCCCTCCCTGGTACATGCATGTGCTCCCAGTACAGTAGTTTGGAAGTGCAGAGGTCCTGGAAAATGTGACGTAGTGTGAACAAAAATTAATGTGTTGTCAGAGTAAATAAACAAACAAGGAGGGATACTCTCCTGATGGCCCAAGGCAGGGGGGTGGGGGGGTGGGATGATGCTGGGAGAGGGCCAGAGCTGCACCATCAAGTGCCCCAGCCACATAGTTCTGGTGTGATGTGTTGCGTGGGCAATGGCTTCATGCTGGCACACGGACAGTGCACTGTGAGTATTAGGTTACAAATTGTCATACAATTTTGGTGAAATCCATGCATATCACAGATTCCTGTGTTACATTATTATCCCTTCAGATCCTAGAGACATTCTTCGGTGCTCCTTTGGGGCATCATCTGTGCTGCTAGTTCCCATAACAACTTGTGAATTCATCATTCCAAAGCTTCTTTAAAAAAAAAAAAGAAATCAGCCCAAATTCTCTTGTCTTTTGTCAGCTACTGAAGCATTCGGATCCCTGGCAGCCTGCCGCTTCTTTTCTCCTCCTCTTTTTCTTGTTTTTTTGTGAAAAGAAATCCAGGCATATACTTAGAAGAGTCATTACAATTATTTATGAAGAAAAAGCATATTACCTATGCAGTATTATAGGTGTTGGGCCTTGGTAAACATTTAAAATTGAAAGACTGGTAGATTAAAAGATTTTTATGTATTGGGCGCTGATTTAGTTGATGTATTAGTCTCTTTAGCATCTCTCTGACAGGTCTATTTAGAGCTTCCTTTTCATCTGGCCTTCCTCGGGCAATGACACTCATTACTCTCTGCCTGTCAGTCAAAAGGAGTTATAACAGAGCTTGAATGGGTGTCCTGACACAATGCCCTTGTAAGTGTAAAGGAGTGATAAATACCAACAATAGTGCTGCTACCTGTAGGCGCCTGGGCAGAGGGCAGGCAGCACCCCCGCTGCCCTGGGTGCAGGCACCCCTTCTCTCTCCCCGGGGTGCTGGTGCAAAGGAGAGTGGGTTTGTTCTGGGAGTTAAGGGGTGATGGGAAGGAACTGGAGGCTTTTGAGGGATGTGGAAAGACTGATCTTCTAAACACCCGGGCAAAGAAAATCATGACTGTGGTGAACTGAAATTGGTATGTTGTCAGTGTGGAACTAAAACTCAGTAAGTGAACAGAGGAGGAAGATATTCGACATGGAGTGGGACAGATGGGCAAGGGTTGTTTAGTGTCAGCCTGTAAAACACCCCAGCATCCCCAGGGAGACAGTCACTTTTGAAAGTGAACATTTTATAAGAGAACATTTATGGACCATGCTGAAAGTTAGCATGGAATAAAAATTACTTAACTGGTTAGAGATGAATGCATCTGTTATTTTCAGCTCCTGTAGATCTTTGCCCTCATTAAGGTTTCCTTGCCCAGGTATTTATCAGGTTACTTTTAATTCACTATCTTGTTCTGCCTTGGTTCTTGAGGATGGTCCTGTTTGAGTGCGTACCCTTATGTGCCACTACTTTTCTCCTCCTTTCCAGAAAGAATACACAAAAATGCAGTGAAAACTTCAGTAAGTTTAGAAGTACAGATGCTTAGTAACATCGGATATCACTTTGAAGCTATAGATAGACAAGTTCTGCAAATGTTGACAACCAAGTAATTGGACTTAAGTCATGCACTTAGTCACATTCCAGCATCTGTGCTTGTGCAGATGGGCTGCTTTGAAATACAGAGGCTGTGGGCAAAATCAGAGCTCAGGGCAGTTCATGACTTTGCTAAATTAGTGGCCACACTACATTTTAATGCAGCGGTCAGTCCTTGAGGTAAAGGAGTTAACAGCCCGGTGAGAATGAGCCTGAATGTGTCTGAGGACCGTTTATTCGCCCTTCTTTCAGTCATCACCCTTCTGTCAGTCACCACATTCCTCTCTGCTGAGCAGACCCGGGGTTCAGTGCTGTTAAGGACAATGAACTATTGCTTAGGAGGAGAAATAGTCCCATTTGAATTAGATTATCTGACAATTTACGTGCAATTGCATTAAAACAACATTAAAAAAAACATTAAGATATTCTAGATAATAGGTCAGCCTTGCCTGGTATTCACATAGCACTAGCCTTGGTTTCTTGGCTTGCTCCACCTTGTCCATCAGCCATCCAGGAACAGAACAAGGCAGACGTATAAAACTTACACAGAAAGAAAAGAAATACCTTTTCTTATATGCCAAACCTGGTTCTTGCGCATAATGGAACAAATTAAGCTTGTGGAGCCAGCCGTAATTTTGGCATTTCTCAACTCTGCAAATAAACATTCTTTAATTAAAGCCCGTCTCTCACTTCCAATGACTTTTAGAAGAAGCAAACAGAGCAGCCTGCGTTGGCTGCATGGCTGGACCCTCCCGTTGGGGCTTGCGGAGCTGCTGCCACCGCAGGACACTGGTGGCACCAGCGAGTGCCCCCCTCTGCGAGCTTGTCTGCCTGGGAGCGGCGTATGAGGTGCGCAACTCGGATTCGCTGCTGCCCTTGAACAGCTCTTCACCAGCAGCGGAGGCCTGGCAGAAAGCAGGACTCCTTACAGAGGTGGTCTAGCGGCACGAGACAGCAGGAGCAAAGCTGGCTGCTGCCATAAGCGGGGTGTATCTGCTCGGGTGAGATCCGCCAGGTTTACTCAGCCCTGGGGTCTGTTCCCAGCTGGGCCAGAACTGATCTGATGCAGCTTCTCTGATGTCTTAGTTCTACGAGTTTTGAATTAATATTTGCCTTGCTCGTAAGATCAGAGACGTTGCTCAGTATTATGGAACCCAGGGAGGGCATTGTCATGGGTTGCTGGAGCTCCTGGGACTGGAGCATGTGAAAGTGTGCCCCCACAGTCAGTGCTCCTTCCTGAAGGGGCAGTTGCAGTTTTTGCAAGCAGGGCATGATCACGTGCCTCCCTGCGAGTGGGGTATGTGGGCTGCAGCAGGGCATTCAGTGTCCCAAAGTCCAATGAGGGGGCAAGGAGGGACTGGAGACTTTAGCCCCAAGTAAGTGCAAATGACGATCTTCAGGTGTGTGTAATTTGGTGAAATGGAGTGAATTTTCATGGGAGCTGTAAAGATCTCCTTCCCAAATCTAGGACTTCTGCCATGACAATTTTCCAGTTGGAGGGATCTTTAGAGAGGTGGTTGGACAGCACAATTATTTTTACTTGGGGTAAGGCATTTTATTTTTCATTTGCTTTTTGATTCTGCTGCTAAAATTATTATTCCAGTGGGACTGAGTTGATCCTTACTAATTTAAGTGTCTAAAATAATGTTATAAATGAGCTGTGTTTCCATGAGTAAGATTTTCATTCATCATTGCAAGGTTTATTTCATGGCAGTGAAATCATTACCAGTAAGCAACTAGTGTGCTTTGAAAACACTGAAATCATTTAGCGATGATAATTAAATACAAGGAGTTGGTATAACAGCTAGTATAGATTAGTTCGGCACACTAAAAATTTTGCATTTATTTACACATTGCAAGGGGAACATGTTAAGAAAACAGCACAGTGAGATTCATATTTAAAGAGCCTCTCTGCTCTCATTCGTGTGGTTTGTGCAACCAGCGTCCAGTGAGCAGAGCGGCTCTGAGGGGGCACGCCTCTGTAAACCTGCCATAGTTGACTGTGACATTTTCCTGAATCTTTTTTTTCCCATTTAAATCAACAGCTTTAATCCCAGTTTTACCACCTCAACTCTAATTTAGTCTCAAGTATTGCCCCTGGGAAATTCCAATTTTAGGTTTTCAAAGGTTACCCAAAGTATCAAGTTATTGGATTATATTCTGTGAGCGGATTTGGGGGGACCAGGGAAGAAGCGTGATCAATATCTGTGTCCTCTGGAGCTTTATGAAGAAATCCTCCCAGGGAATAATTTAAGCTTTGATTTTGCAGACGTTTGGCATGGCTTAGTGCTAGCTGGAAGTGCTCAGCATCTCACAGATCGCGGAGCTGGATGTGAACTTGGCTGTTGCGCTGTTTTATCCGGCATTTTCAATGCCTCAGGATAACACGTAACAAAACCGGGCTTTGGCCAGTATCTGTAACTTGGGGTGGGGCTATCCCCAGTGTGAGCCAGACATCCCAGACATTATTGTATTTACATGCCTTGTTTTTCCTGAAGAATCGCATATCTCTTCATTCTTCTCTCGTTACCAACTGACTTAGTTCAGAGAGACTCTTCATAACTCCCATAGGTTGACTTTGGGGTTGTCGTTAGTTTGAGATGTTATTGGCAGTGGGTTATAGGAGTTACCGCCAAGAAACATGTTTAGGCATTTGGATTACTCTTGTAAATTTTAATTAATCACTTTGCTGCTGTATAAGGCAGCACTGTAACACACACTTAATGCTCAAGTATTCAATTTCTTACAGCAACATTGCACTGCGGGTTAAAAAATAAAGCTGCGAGGTAACAAATGTCTACATTCACGACAGTTTTATTTGTAAAGAGGCTGTCTAAGTGCTCTCTGTGTCTGGAAGGGTTGTAGTTCAGGGGTACCCAGCAATGCACCTTCGTGGTGTTACCTCTGCACTGTCCAGTTAGCGGGGTGGTGATGGGTGCTCTGCCTCCGCTCCTGCAGACGTCTCTCCAGACGGTTCTTCAGAAATGTTGTCATCTCCTGGCACTCTCCAGATAACTAAAATTACCCGGTCAGCTGTGTGCAATAGGAGTCTGGCTCCCAACATGAAGCCTGTGCTCGGGGGTTTCTGTTTTCTAAGAGATGTCCAGACTTCTCAGGGGCTGCCTGATGCGTTTGGTCTTTGTTTGCTTTGACAGAAGGGTAGGCATAAGCCTTTAAAATGGCAAGTGTCAAACAAAAATAAGAGCTGATGGTTTGTTTCTCTGGTCACGGCTGCAAATAGCCACCTGCAAGCTGGTGCTGGGAGGGGTGTGGGGCATCATCTCGAGCAGCCCATCTGTGGAGCAGCACCTGCACGGTTGCTGTCTGGATGATCTGCCCACAAGCTGCCGTCAGGCAGGGCGAGGCGTGTGATGGGCTTCTCAAGCACCTGCAGGGACACTTCAGGTGACGGGATCAGGGACCCAGGATGCCCAGGCACAAACATCTGCCTTTTTTGCAAAGAGGTCTGTTCAAAGCCTGTGTGCCTTTTGAATTATGCTGAAATACTGCTACGGCCTGAAAATGTGCTAAGAGAGGCTTTGAGTGGTGCAGCGGGTTTCTGGTGCTTTTGCTTTACGTAAAGAAAAAGGCTTTCTGTTTCCAAGTTTGTTAATGCAGCACTTTACATCAACAATAAATGCACGGAGTAAGTCACAAAGAGAATTAAAATAGTGTGTTGACTTTAATTGAGCTACAGCTGTGTGCCATAGTTTCCAACCTCATGGCATAGCAGAAAAGTTCATGGGTGCTAATAGGTGCAAACCATGTCCCTAATACAGTTAGCCAAAGGGGAGACAAACTCCAAACAGCAGGAATGACATGAACATACTGTCTTCAGGTTTTGTTTGCTGTCTTTGATGATGCAGTTGAGGTACTTGCAGGAAAAGGGGTTTTCAGACTGGGACTTGTGTTGTGCTAGGGGTAACTGGGTTGATTTTGAGGCACAGAGCAGCTGCTGCCGCCTCTTGCCTGCACATGGCCAGGATGCTGCTGCTGTTGCCGGTGCTGCTGCCATGCCCAGGGAAACAGGCTTTGGTAAGTCCTGCTGCAGGGTGAGCATGGCTGAAAAAATCAGCCTTGCCATTATGGAATATGCTGGGGAAAGGAGCTGCCACAAATGCAGGAATCGGAGGGGAAGAGGCAGGTCAGGTCAGATTTATTCCTCCTCCCAGGAGCCGGTGCTCAGCAGAGCCTTATAGCCCATTCTCCAGGGCTTTGCCCAGCCTTGCGGTAAAAGGACCTGCTACCACTTTCTTAGGAGATATTCCAGTCTCAGATGTGTCTCCTCTCTGCTAGCTTGTGTTTGTAGTACTCAGCCTAAATTCTCCTTTCCATCATCTACTTTACCAGGAAAACACACTCCCTAGATAATTTCTTTTCAATCCAGTGTTTACACCCATCGAATTATTTGCAGATTTATATTCCCTCCCACTTTTTTTTTCTTCTTTTTTTCCCACTTGAATGAAACCTGCATGTTTGGCTCCTTTAACTCCTCCATACAAATCAGTGCTTCCAGACTTCAGGCACTGTATTGCTGGTTCCTGGACAGGTGGTAGTTTGACCACATTTTTTAGCACAAAACCCCCACCCTAAATGGGCTTTTGGACCAGACCAGAGTTTTTGCATTGCAGCCCTGTGCAGAGGATGTTGTGGAATAGCATCACCCTAAGATGTTTGGCCAAAAACCTGTGTAAAGGGATGAAGAAGACAATTTTGCTGCTTCCTTGTCTTTGATGCTTTGATCTAGGGTACCAGTGCAGCCTGGGATAGGGCAACACCCAGAAAGATATACTGAATAGGTTTTTTTTTTTAACCTGAATAGGTTACAGAACCTGCCATCAGAGGCATTACAGCTATTGTGAATTCCTGTGATTTTGCCCTGCTCTTATTCCTGCAACAGCTGAATAGTTGTTCTTTCACTTTTTTTTTTTTTTTTCCTACTTCTGTTTGAGAGTGAGATGGGGAGATTGACAGAGGCTCAGCACATTCTTCCAGGGCTGGAACAATATAATGGATGACTTTTGCAGCAAGGCAAAGCTGTGATTTTTTTTCTTATTTTCTTTTATTTTTTTAAAGTGAAAACCAGACTCCACAGCCAGCCTCATTACTCGAACAACTGTCCTTCTGGGACAGTGTACCCTTGCCTGCTTAGCGCTGCTGTAACTGCCTGCTCTGTACTGCATCCTGGAGCCTGGTACTCCAACCTATTGATTGACATCTCCGTCTCCAGCTCTGATCTCATGTCTTGACCATCTGCTTCTTCTGGTGGTCTCCAGAGGGTCTGCCAATCAGTAAAGCAGGCTCAAAACTCTCAGGCAAATGGGTTAGATTATTTTTGGACCCTCCTTGCAGCCATCTGTTTGGGAGGGAGCCATGAGCTTGTCTTACCCAGCTGGGTTAAGGTGCTGTGGCAGCCTGCAAGGGAGGAGGAAGCAAACAGGATAAAGAAAATTACCCTCTTCTTAAGGAGCTGATTCAGCTGCGAGACAGCGCTGAGCTCTCAGTCAGCAGCTGGCACCAGCAGGGAGATAGCAGAATATTTCCCGGTCCTTGTTGGAGCTGGCTGGTGCCTTCCAATGACACCAAGCAAAACAGCAAGTTTGGGGTGGCTTTGAAGCTGACTCGTGTTGCCCATGACAACCTGGGTTTGTGTCTATTTTACATACACACTCATATGCACGTGCAAATGTTGCTATAACAGCCACCCAGGACTTTTTTTAAAATGTTGGACTCTGTTTTCCAGGTTGCAAAAAACACCTAACTTCTGCTGCAATCCAGGAGGCAAACAGCTGCCTTCAGTCTCTTCCCCCCATCCCTGCTAAAAAAAGCACTAAATCAAGTATGTAAGGCAAACTGTCTGGGTTAATTATGTAAAAGGAGTCTGTAATGCCTTAGTAGGAAAAGAGAGGCACACAGGGCTCTGTGCTATTCTGGTGTTCGAAACAGCCCAGCCAGTTCACGGCGGTAAAGACTGAAATGTAAATGCTGGGTTTGGTGTCTCCAGAACATCAGAGTTAGGTAACAGCACCAGTAAAGCTACTGGTGTCACCAGGCAGCAGTAAGTCATGGATCGTGGATGAAGACTATGGCCTCTTCAGTCTCTGACCCAAAGTGATCCAAAGTAATGCTGTAACCTGCAGGCCAGCAATCAGATAAGGGTCAGAGCAGGGGGGGTGAACAGCGAAGAGCCCACATTAGCCGTAGGAAGCCCTTCCCTATAGCTGCAGGCTCTGGTTAAGGTATGATATCTAGGCAACGGCATTTGTCTCCTGTAGCAGGTTCACACCAATACTCTGTATTTACTCCTTTATTTCAGAGTGATGGGGACACTCTGAACAGTGTTGTGTTCCCCAAAAAAAAGTTTTCTTGCAGGGAAGGGGAAAAGACGGAGAGGCACATCTACCAGCCAGCATGTGTTTCACAGGATATGCATGCGATAGCCCTCGTGTGCTGGTCTTCATCTTGTGTGTGTTTGAAAGTGAGTTTCTCCCATAAACCCAGCCCTGATGGAGGGGAGGGGGCTCTGGTTTCCCCTTGTAGGCAGCGCTTGGTCTCCCTGCGCAGTTTGTGGTGCAGCCTGCTGCTGGGCCGCATCCTGCTGCGCAGGGGTGGGGACCACTTTCCTCCCACACACCGCAGATAAAATGACACAGAGGTTGGAGCAGGTCACTTAAGGAAGAGCTGAGAATAGAGCCCAGGACCTAATACAGCACATCTCCGTGTCCCCTGGCTTACAGCTCCACCTCTGCGAAGCCATCCCCTGCTCTGCATTGGGCCCTCGGGGCTGCAGGTGATCTCAGGCAATCAGATATGAGGCATGCCATGCTGTTTCATGTTGTCATTGTATCTGCCAGCAAAACACGTGTCCTGTCACTCCCAAAAGTGACATACAATTCTTCATGTGTTGGTTTAGTGGACAAAGATTGTGCTGGACCGTCATATTCCAAATTCAAGCCCATTATATGAAGGGAGAAAATAACTTGTGATTCTGTGATTAACTTAGCACAAACACCGATGCCTAGGGTACTCCAGACTTTTTTCCCACCCAGAAGCTATGTTGAAAGAACAGAGGAAAAAAATGCTTTGGATATTTGTTTGGGATTTCTAGGTATGTGATAGTCCAAAACCAGCTGCAGCAGCTAGGCTGTTGGAGGTCTGAAAATCCTAGAGTAATCCTCGAGTAGGAGGTTTATACCTCCTGGTATCAACCATGATTTTTAATTTGTATGGGGGCTCTTCAATGATTTCAGCCCTTCCAGCAGGTTTATGTTGCAAAGCACTGTCTGCAGACATGGACTGCGGTGCTGGTAGACATTTCTTCCAGTCATGTTTTGCAGGTGATGTTGGCCTCCCATTAGCAGTTGAAATTTCATGCTTGTTTACAGGCTGTACTGAACAATGTCTGAATAACTGTGGGGGGTGCTTTGCCTATATTCAGAGATGGCATCCCCAAAAGGACAGAATTTGATGTAAACATGCAGTGTTCTAGAAATCGGTTCAAATTTCCAACACATGCCCTTACCTCTTACGGCTGACTGGAGACCTCAGAACCCACCCAACTAAATAAGGACCTTTTCATCCAGAGATCACTACCCTGAATCCAACCCAAAATATAAAGTATACATATTTTGTGGACTGGGGTGGTCTGTATCAGCAGAAACCATCGTGTTTTGCTCCCTGTGGTGGCTTCCAGAGAGAAGCCTTGAGCTGTGTTGGGTCTGCAGCCTGGCCTCCCTTCAAGGCCGTGATGTGCTGTGGCAGCACTCATGGGAAGCTTGTCCTCACAGACAGCCCCGTTTGCCAGGCCAACACTAAACTCCACTTTGACGTACAGCTTCTTCTCCAACGTACAAATTAGCTCATTAAACACTTTGCATAAAATACACAGGAGCTGGCAGCGAGGGAGAGGAAATCAAACCTGCTCACGCTTTGTTCACCTGCGTTCAAAGTTATGAAACCTTCCTGCAATGATTCATCCCAAGCCGCAGGCTCTGGAGCCCTGGGTTTGCCTTCTTCAGAGCTGCTCCATGGACAGGGACAGGCTGCTGAGCTGAAAGGAAGCTTTTTAGCTGCAAAATTGTGCAAGCCAGCGTGTGCTATTTCTGGAGCATGCTGTAATGTATGCGTCTAGCCTGGCTCTCTCCAGCAACGGCCAAATGTTTTTCAAGCAGTAAAGAAGGTAAAATAGAGCAACACTGTACTGGAGCCAGATTTTCCATGCATTCCATGAGCAGAGCCTGCAGGAGCTCACACGTGCGCTCATGGACACATAATTAAATTCGCCAGTCACCAGAAGGATGGAGCAGGGGGACCGGCGACCTTGGCTCAGCGGCTGCACCCGGTTATGTCGTGCTGTGGCACAGCCTGTGGCAGCGCAGGCAGCACATGCACTCCCACACTGGGGCCAGCAAAGCCCAGGCTGGGGTGAGGGTGGGCACTGCTGAGTGAGCTGGGGGTTCTACCAGGGGGAGAGAAGTGGCAGTGAGAAGGAAGCAGCAAAGCATGGTAACACATCACCCTCTGTAGGGCTTGCAACCCCCAATGTCAGCTCACCTTCCAGGGGGCGTTGGGGTGGTCATCCCGCTGCAAAACTGCCACATGAAGGGCACGTCTATGCAGTGCAGCGCAGTGTCACGGGGCTGTACTGGCTTGTTAGGGGACTGGAAGCAATTACAGCAATGTTAGCTTGCTTCTTTGCCTGGGCTACACGTTGCTGCTTCTAGGGAGGGAGGACTGGCCAAGCCAGTGCCACGTGAACGAGACCCAACAGATTTTGGCTCTGGAGCGAGCCAATCTGGGGCTGAGCGGTGCATCTTGGCTCGGGCTGCTGAGCCCTGCAGCACGCTTCGTGATGCCACTGTCAAGCAAATGTCATGATATCACTGCGTGTACCGGGAGGCCTTTGGGACAAAGGGACAGTTGCAAGGGGCTCGCTATGGGCACCGTTAACCTTTTTCCTATTTGACTGGTCTCTAGCACCCTGCTCAGGCTAATCCTGCTGAGCAGGGGGACTCATCCCTGCCGGGTTGCAGCTCCCAGTTGAAGATACACTGGAGGATGGGACCCCTCTCACATTACAGCCCATCCTGGGGGGCTCTTGATCCTCACTTGCTCCACCAATCTGGCAGCCTACTGTATGATTCCTGCACTTTTGCAAGGGTGAGAAAGTGGTGATGCCAACCAAGGGGAGAAGAGACGGAGAGAGGGACCTATCTGCCTTCCCCTGCGTGATGATTGGGATCACCCCATCCCCCTTGCTGGATGCTGCTACTCAGAGGAAAGAAAAGGGAAAGAAGGAAAGAAAACGGCAGAAACATGGCTAAGGACTGTTTAGAAATAATGCAGAGTGGGATCTTTCTGGATCAGCCACAGCTTGGCAGATTTCTGCATGCATGCATGGCAGCAGTACCCAGCCACAGCAGGGAGACAGGCATAGATGTCTCTTTGTTTCCCTTCTGGAAGCTGGCAGGTATATGGGGCTCTGTAACACTACTGAGCACCCATGAGCCATCCTTGTGTTTACTGGCATGGAGTTTTATATGTGTTGAATGAGAGAGCTATGAGTATTTTCTGGTGTTTTACGAATGCTGCTGGCTCTCCAGGAGCAGCATGGGGGCAGGTGCAGAACATGACAGAGATCCGAGCTGGGGCTTTATAGATCTCTGCAAAACCTTAGGTAAATTCACATTTGAGAAAGGGGCAACAAAGTCTCTTAACAGAATTTAGCAGAAAAAGGGATGATTGTTTGTCACAAGTGCTTCAGAAATTAATTGACCCATGTCCATGTTACTGTGTCGTGATGCTAGAACAAACATTTACTCACAACCTCTATGGGTTGTTAAACTGATTTCGTAGACTTTTTGGACTTTAACTCTTGTTAAATTACAATATTTTACTGTAAGACTGTTGCAAGATTAACATGTGTTTTTTTCTTTGTCTGGTATTATTGAGTAGGGTGTTTCATCTTCACCGGTGCTTTTAGCTTTTTGCTCACAGTGATTTAAAGTATTCTCAGTGTTCATATTCAGCTTTGTCCTGCTGTTTTATTTTTGTGCATAGGTACTTTTGCAATAACACTGTAAGGAGTTTTCTGTAACTTCTTACTAGCTCTGCGCCTGCATGCGTCTGCCAACGTGCTTTCAGGAGAAGCCACTAATAGGGGTACAGATTTTAAATTATCTAATTGCTGGCAGCAGAAGGCATGGTGCAGGAGATGTTATGAAGAATTGCTGGATGGCCTAACAGCGTTAGTTCCATTAAACCCTCAGAGTCTGACCTGTCTGTAGTTATTTCCTCCTGTGTAATGAGAATAATGAATTTAAAGAGACAATAAGAATAACCATGGACGGGTGTATCTGAAAGTCCTGGAAGAATTGTGGTGCTGATGGCAGATCATGGGAACTGTGTGGGCTCTATACCGGTGTCTGTGCAGCCCTGTACGGCCATGGCTGTGAAGCTGCAGCCCTCCCTTCCTTGGTTTCCACACCAGTGAAATGGGGTTAATCACTTGCTTGTTTATCTGAGATCATGAGAATTACTGGCTCACTATAAAGTGCCCAGAAATCTGCTGACAGGAGTCATGCAAGGGCACTATTCCCCCATGCTGCTGTTCTGCAGGCTGCGGTTGCTCCTCTCACTTCGCTTGCATGCCTGGTCACAGTTGGCCACGGAGGATGCTCCATGCCACCATGGGGATGCCGCCTGCAGCCACCTCTGCACATGGGGCTGCTGCCCTGGGGATGGAGGCACTTGGGAAGTGATGCCCAATGGCAGCTTTCTCCTACTGCGTCTTTTCCCTGCTTCCAGGGGAAGTGTTATGGCTTTGTTCTTTAGCTCTGCTTTAAAACAATCTCAGCCTTTTGAACATTATTTTTCCTGGATACCTTCCCATAACCTGTTGTAGTTTTCTATTAAGGCTTAGCCCTGCCAGTCCCAAGCTTGGAAGTGAAGGATCAGTTCCGAGCTGTGCCCACAGCAGCTCACCATGTTGCAGGCTGGGGCAGGGGCAGGGCCAGGGTTGGGCATGCAGGCAGCCTGGGGCAGTGCTCATGTTAATCTTCCTACTCTGAAGCAGTCAGGATGGGGTCCAGTTTGCATTTGGGGTCTGATTCTAGGAGAATGAGAAAACCCATCACCATCCAGGTTTCTGTGCCTCGTCTTTGCACATCTGGAAATCAGTCATTTCATGTGTAAAGAAAAACCTATGCAATTATATTCTTCAAAAGTTATTTGTCCTCATGTCCAGGTCCTATGTGAGAAGAGGACAGCATAGAGAAAAATGCCTAAAAGGTTAGGCCGAAACAGCGGCAGAAGGGGATGCAGATAAGGAGGGAGAGGGCAAGTAATGAAAAGCCCTAATGTCTCGATGGGAGCATGTAGGAAAAAATCTGAGCTGTTACCACAGTTGGAGAGGATGTGATTGTGTCTGTGGTATAAATGGCATACATTTAACTGCCTCATTACATTAAGGTCTCATGTCCTCTACCCCAGGCTCCCTTTCCCAAGTCACTGTATGAATACCTGAGTCTCCTTGAAGTATCAGAGAGATGAACCTGTAGCGGCTTATCCACAGGTAAGAGGCTCAGGCACTGCTTTGGTGCCTGCTCCAGTGATTTGGGAAGCGTGGGGGGCCACCAACCCATGGCTGCGGTGCTTGGGGGCTGGAGCCCATGCCCACGCTGCCTCACCTTGTGATGGGATTTGCTTTCTGCCGGGGCTCCTGCAGGTTTGATGCCCCTCTGAGGTGATGTGGTCGCAGGGGTTTGCAGTTCCTAGGGCAACTTACAAAGGTGTTTTGAGGAGCAAGGACTGATCCAGGCTGCTGATCTTGGTTTTTGATTTTATTTCTGCTGACAGTGTGTCACTGGTTTTGTTTGTAGCTGCCCATCCAGAACAGCCTGTGCTCCTGTACAGGTGCTGGCTGTAATTTTCTAAACCCGGTAGATGTGGATGCAGCACTGTGATTTTTCCTATGGCTCCTTATCCGACAGCTGCCTAACATAAAATATTTAGAAACAAGCTGCTGCTGGGTGTCTCCCCTTGTAGCTGAGTAGCATGACCAGCAGGTACCCAAATCCCACCCTCCCTTGCCTGCTCTCCCTGTCCCTTGTAGCTGTGTCTCTTTCCCCTTGCAACCTTCACAAAGTTGCTTCATTTGCTGATGAAGTTTTACCTTCCTTGGAGATGCTGCTTGCCCAACTTTGGGGAAGTTTGTGGAAATAAGATGCTGTTCATGGAGCTCTTGGAGAGCCTCCAGAAGAAGGTGCTGTGCTGCTGGGCATGGATAGTAGCCACCAGCATATCGTAGAGTCTCATCCCAGGGTCTGGCACCCGTGTTGGGTGGATTTTAATTACTGGGAGTCACTTGGCTGGTATAAGACAGATTAACACAGTCCTCGAGTGAAAAATGGGTTTGTCTGCT
Source organism: Falco punctatus (assembly GCF_963210335.1). Classification (NCBI taxonomy): domain Eukaryota; kingdom Metazoa; phylum Chordata; class Aves; order Falconiformes; family Falconidae; genus Falco; species Falco punctatus. The sequence goes on along the minus strand of NC_137582.1, from coordinate 121,027,275 downwards.
CCCTGCTTTAGAGTGTACAGCTTTACCCATGGGATGCATCCCATGCTGACTGCAGCCGGGTTCACAGACCCAGGGGCACATTGCAGATCCACAGCCAGGGGTTATTTTCAGTGTTAAAATGCAGCCGCTTAGGATGGGCAGCACAGCAGCATTCCCTGCATGAGCAAAAGGACGGGGATGGGCTGGGGATGGGGACGGACTGGGGGGGCGATGGTGGTGCTGCCCCTGCAGAAGCCACAGCCTTTTCTCGGGGAGAAGCTGTTGGTCTGGAAATAACGTGAGAGTGGGTGGGTAGGAGCACAGCATCCCAGTGAGCAGCAGCCGCTGCCCCGCTGTGACACAGCCAGGCCTTTTGTCTCATCGGCGAGCGCTAATTGAAGGGGACAGATTTGGCACCCTGGGAGCAGCAGGTAGCCACACTCCAGTGAGAGCTCAGAGCCAGCTCCATCAGCAAATGCTTCTTGCTCGACTGCAGTTATAGCTCATTATCTTGCTGACCTTTAATTTCGCAAGTGTTTCTTGCAGTGTGTTTCTTCAGCCTGGTCTGGCTTCTGACCTCCATTCCCAGAGGCAGTGGGATAATATATTCATCTGCTGTGTTGTCTAGCCACTTCGCATCCCTCCCTCCATCCACCCCTCTGTCTCTGTCCTTTTTGGCAATCTGTCATTTTTGGTTTTGGTACAAGTCCAGGAGCTGAGTAAAAAGTACTTGGGCAGCTGGAGCGAGAAACAATGGATTTTAAATACGCTTTAATGTGTTTGTAAACAACTGCACTTCATCAGGGTCCCTGCCCAGCACACTGGCAGCAGACAAAACTGATGAGACTCTTCTGAGATCAGAATTAATTACGCTGCATGGAAATGGTGCAAAACAGACAGCGCTGCAGTGGGAAATATCTCCTGTTCCATGGTCCGTGTCTGTTCGTTTATGCTGTGCCTGCCACTGTGGCCACTGAGCACCTGAGATCGCTCCTCTCTCAGCTGTGGCAGGGAAGGAGATGAGAAGAGAGAGCTAAAAACGTTGGGAGGACTGTGTAGCTGTTGCACTTTGAGGATGCTCTACGGAGTGTCCGGTGGGATATCGTGTTTGTGGGAAATATCTATCAGGGAAGATCAGTACAGGGAATAATGCTGCTGTCCTGTCGAAATATTCTTATTTCTCCTGAATCCCCACAGCTTGTTCCTGGTGAAAAAAAATAGGTTTGTGGCTTCTTTGTATCAGGGAATAAAAAAATCTTTCACTGAGGATGATTTGAAGAGGGAAGCGAGCTCAGAGGCATAGGGAAGGGGCAAAAGAGCTGTAGTTGGAGCCCATGGATCAGGTGATACCAGGTAACCCATTGGTCTTGACTCACTGATTTTGATGAATAAATACTCAGTTTGCAGGGACGGGACTCCTGCTCTGTGGCTGAGGGCTGCGAGCAGAGTGGAGCTGACCTCACTATATGACTGTTCATACCTGCAAGAGTTTTTCTAGTGGGGAAATAATGGAAGAGGAAAATCAAAGCACTTTGAAATTGACCCCTTCGCTGCATAGCGACTTGGCTCAGAAAGCCCTGGTGGGTCTGTGGCTGCTCCTGCTCGGGGGATGGATGCAGCCGGTCTCTGACTTTTCTGTGAGTAACAGTGTAATTGCAGAAATTGGCACGGTGGCTTGGAACGAGATCTAATTAATTAATTCAAGACATGCTGGGATTAAATTTTATTAAACCTTGGAATCAGAGTAGACTAGATGAAATGTAAGCAAAGGCTGGGAAGAGAAAGGAGGAGTATGTGCCACATGTGCTGCCTGCCAGCATTGCTGCCATCATGCCTGTCGCTGGCAGGGTACGGAGGGTGTGCTCAGGTTATATATAGATAAATACCTATGTACATATATATGTGTGCACATGTGCACCTATATACACACACATATACCTGGTTTCACTCCAGCCAGGGCGGTCAGGGGGGCTTTGCTTTCCTTGTCCAGTTGCTCTGGATTTTTGCATGCAGGGTGACTGGCCCGTCCCTCTCTCCTGCAGCAGGTAGTAAGCCGCGCGCCTCTGGCCGTGTGCTCCCGAGTATCATTTGGAGTGAAGAGGAGGTTTCTTTTGCTTTTCCCCTGATCCTGTGCTGACAAACATTCCATGCCCCATCCAGACCTGCCTATTATTTTGTAATAAGAGATGTCAGCTCCATATTTACTGCCTTTAAAATGATTTGGGGTCTCCTGGAATGGAAATTCAAGACGGTCCTTGCTCACATAGTTGCGTCTGGGAGCTTACTTTGCTCCCAGAAGCTGCCTGGTCAGGCATATATGTACTGGCACATATTTACACTGCTGGACATTCCCGGAATAACTAAGATTTCTGAACAGGTAAACAAGTGTGTACGTGGGGTGTATGCAAAACCACTGGCTCTCCAGCAAGAGGTGCAGCACAGGACCCAGCCTCTTCAGGGATGTTGTCTTGCCTGCCGAATCTCTAGCATCCCACACGAGCCATCTTTTCTTCTGATGGTTTCAGGAATACACTTAACACTAATATTAGCTCTCCCTACAAGGTGGGTATCTTTGGGGCTTGGGCACAATGAATGCCTTATTCACAAAACTACAAACACTGTAAAAAGAAGAGAGGAGGTGGGGGGCAGAAAGTGTCCCGCCCCAAAATGTTTCTGATCTCCAAGCAGCTATAATTTTGGCTTGCTCGGAGAACAAGCTGAGGCAGTGTTCATTTTAACAGCCAGGAAAGGGCTGTCTGTTTATATTTAGGGCCTTGTAGATTTGCGCAGTATATGCAGGTGGCACATTAAAATGTGTGGATGATTTCTTACCAGGATAAGGCTGTGTTTTTACTGGACTGCCACTAACTCTCTTTGAAGGCTAAGTAAGTAAGCATTGAAAATTTTGTTCTAACAGTTTCTGGGGTTAAGTTTTGTAGCCTTTGGAGTGTTGTTTTGAGCTTAATCCTGGTGAATTCCTCCCATGCACCTTCCTATGCAGTTTTGCTCAGAACCCACATTTTTAAGAGCAGGTTGGCAGCTCCTGCTGTTTTGAGTCTGTAGGGCATGGGCATTAGTGATCATCATTCAGTTCTTACTAAGTAAGTGTTAGTAGACCACTGCAATGGAAATAAGTAGGTGGGTATAGAGCATCCTCCAGCAGTGAGGTGGGTAGTTATCCAGGATCTCGGTCAATTTGATGGTTACAGCTCTGACCTTCACCCTGCCTGAGTCTGAAGAAGGCTGTGCCTCCCATCTATCTCCAGCCCTGCTCATTATCCTGTTGGCTCCAGGAACTGCAAAAGCCAAATCAGTGCTCACCTGGAGTAATTTTGATTTTGATGGCTTTTCCTTGGCAGGAGCTTAAGAGGATAGCGTATCCAAAACAAATGCATGTGCTTTTGGGCCATGCCATCTTGAGTTGGGCTGTTGTTGCTGTTTGTACTCCAGTACTGCAAAGTCCTGGGCAAGCTGCAAAAGAGGCAGCTTTCCAGCATGGCTGAGGTTGGTCCTTCAGAGGGAGCAGCGTTCATGTCTGGAGAAGCAGAAATTGTAACAAAATATGCATGCTGTTTGTTCTTGAGCTGTAGCTGAACAGCAACCAAAGATGCTGAAGTTCCCTTGCTGATATTCGGGAACTGAAAGCCTGGTCCAGCGGCCCATCATTCTTCTGCCATCTCTCAGAAATTGCTCACTGGCTACTAATCTTGCTCTATTATTAACTAATGCCCTTTTCGAGGGGGAATCCGAATGCTTATTTGGTATTTGCAAAGCTTACCAAGATCACAGAGCTGAGGAGGTTTGTAAAAAGTAGAGTGCAGCTATTAACGTCAATTGTCTCAGTCTCCTGGAGAGTGCCTGGGCTCCAAGGTTTGTTCACCGATCCAAAATTAGAAAGTTGTTGAAGGTTTTTTCATTCAGAGTTACGAAAAGTCCCATTTGACTGAACTGAAACACCGGGCAGCTGTGAGCAAATGAGGTTCAAGCTGAGTGTAAGAGATGGATGGGGCTCAGTGTAGAGGAAAGATACTGAACTTTAATTATATGTACCTGTGACATATCATGGCAGGTTACGGTCTCGGGACATGGGATAGAAAAAAATGAAATCCAGGTTCTGTTTGCACTAAAATATTTCCAGGCATGTTTGGGTACTTTGCTGTGGTAACCAGAGGGCCTATTTTTAGAGTTGTTCCCAAGATGCTCCTCTATACTACATTGAGTTGCTTGGGAAGCTGGCGTACAAAGCAGTCCCAGGGGTTTTCAAGTTAAAATGAGCATTAATTCAGAAAGATTCCAAAGGACTATGTTCTTCAAAACTGATCAGCTTATGTGTGAGATCCTTCTGGCTGCACGTCCTGCCTGGACTTCATGTTAGGCATCTCTGAGATCCCAAATTCCAGCATTTAGGTGTGAAAAGTGTCTTCTTTTATTTGACCAGATCTTGACTACAGCACTAAACCAATTATATTGCAATGGTAACTTGTCTCAGCAGTTAAAGAGTAATCCCAAAATATATGGTAGCATTTTATAACCAGGGTATTTTTGGCACTCAGCCAGCGCAGTGCCTCAGAGTCCAATCTTGCAAAGATCAGCTCTCTGTTTTCCTGTGAAGATTCATCATGGAAGAGAACAAGCCCACAGGTTCAGTTGCACATTTTTGTGTGACTCTATGGTGAAAATTTTACCCTGTCTTGTTCATCTGAAAGTCCTTCAGACTTCACTAGGCTGACACTGGCGTATTTATATGTTCTGGTTTTCAAATGAAAGGTATTTAGAAGATTCAGCTTGAAACATTTATTTCTTAGGAAAGTGTTGTTACGCTCCATAAGGTACATATCCAAAAAGAACAAAAGCAGTCCTATTCAAAGAAGCCACAAACAACATCAACAGAGAAAGGCAAGCTTCTTTTTCAAATGCCATTCTTCGTATTTTGTTGTCTTTCATCCATAATCATTTAAATACACTCACATGTATTTGAAAAAATAACAGCAGCACAGCAATTGCACTTTACGCATAGCATGCTTGTGAATACATTCTATTCTGTGATATATTGTTTCTCTCTTGGATTTTTTTCAAAGATGTTCTGCAAAGCGTTTCCATATGCATTTTAACAAGACGGTTCTCTGTCTATACATGGATTTTATACCAGAACAATGTGCGCTTGCTCAAGGGCTCCATTATTCTTTGAACATTTTAGAAATGCAATAACTGAAAATCTGCAAAAGAATGTCTATACACTGTCAGATTCTGAGGAAAAGGTAACCTTACACATATACATTCTAGCATACAGGCCATCAAAGAGGATTGACACAGGGACTGGGACAGTTTGGCATAATGGAGACCCAGGACTGGCACACAGATTTGTAATGCATTTCAGTATTTGAGTCATGAAGAGATGAAGCACCACAGCTTTTAAAATTATCTGTGAGTAATGGGTCATCTTTGGTCCATGTGAACATCGTCGCTGTTGAGAGCATGATGGATTTGCCTCTCCATGATGCATCAAGCGCATGCGTTAGACTAGCATGGGTGGTACGCAGTGAAAATCCTAAAGTGGAAAGTGATACGGTCTTGTTAGCATTTGTAACATGGGCGCTCTCAGCTGCTCAAGTCTTTTACTTTTAACAAGCATGCGTTGTGATATTGAGATAGATTTCAGACTTATGCTCTATTCTGTAGCCATAGAAGCTATTATAATATTATTTGCTTAGTCTCAGTTCTTCTGGTTTTTATATGAAAAAAATGTAGCTTCTCACAGACAAGGAGGTAGTTAGCATTTTTTAATGCTTTGGATTTGCTTTTTTAATCCCATGTGTCCATAGTTATGCATTTAATCCTGGAAGGTGAAGTAACTTTTAAACTCAAAAAGTTACTCGAGTTTTAAAAGTGATGTTTACCAGCCCAGTTTCATGTTGACACAGATGAACAAAATGCCCTTGTTCTTTCTTGGTTGTTTTCTTATTTCTTCTCTTATTATTATTGTTATACCACAGAAAGCAAAATTAAATAGGTGAGTAAATAGCATCTTGCAGCAATGAGGTGGGTAGGTTCATTTCTTATTTGTTCTGGGTGTGGGAAAAAAATAGTCTCCAGAGTATGATTATTAAAACCAGGAGGCTAGTATGGACCTGGTTACGTACAGGTGTAAGTCAGCAAGTAGCATTTAGAGGAGCAAATCTGAAATCTGTGCACATACTTAATCTTCATCGTATTAGATCTGGTTGTCATGTCCTGGTGATGGGGAAGCTGAAGCGAGAATCTGGGTGTTGCAGCAGCATGCAGCAGAAAGGCTGCTGTGGAACCTCTCCGTGTACGCCTGTCCTTCTGTAAAACCAATTGCACATGTATTAACCCAGCTCACACTACAGGGAAAGCTTGTCTGAAAGCTATTAGACATGGGCAGTCCTGGCATGACAGCATGGTTTACACCACAGTGATCTAGAAGCAACAGCATTTTATCATCTGCTGGTTGTGGTAGCACGACAGCCAACGTGAAGTATTCGTTTGAAGAATGTCAGTGCATAAACACAGTTTCTCCCCGAACTGTGAGGGGAGTGTTACCAAGATGAGTGTGGAGCAACAGGTGTTTTGGGGGGTTTTGGCATTAATTGAGATGGATGTGAAGGATTTCTATAAATCAGTGCAATGTTTAGAAAGGGTGACTCCCTTGGAGGATACATGGCCGTGGCAACGTATCCAACACACAGGAATTCAGTCGATACAATAAACATAGTCTAAAGGTACTCAGGATACCCAGTCTTGTTATTCAACCTGCCCTGAGAATGCAAGAGCACGTGGCCTCTAACGAGATTAGATATTGCATTTAAAAACACTAAGGCTGTTAACGCAGTGCATAATTAAGCCCTGGAACTCATTGCCAAGGAAAATCTTTGAGTGGATCTTAATAACATTCAAAAAGAGACAGACACGTCTATTATTAATAAAACTAGGCATAGATCTGTTCTGTGAGAGGTATAAAAAAGCACAGCTGCTTAAGAAATAGTCTTACATGTGCAAGTCAAACACCGTCTGCCTAGCAAGGAAGCATTTTTTTCCCTTTCATGCTCGCTATTATGTTCTGATTTGCACCTGTCTTTGAAGTGCTGGCGCCTGTGACTGGGGGAGATGGCTGGGATGTCCACAGGCAGGTCCTGCAGCTCCGACCAGCAGATTAGGGGGCTGTCAGATAAGCAGCGGGTCAGCTAAGGCACTTCTGAGAGCGCTCGTGCTGTTTAAGGTCACCATTACCATTTAGCAGAGTGGAAAAAAAAAAGGTGTCAAGTCTTCCAACAATGTGGGGTGTTTTTGTAGCGGTTTGCCCGTAAACAGCCGAGTGCGGGGCGCGTGAATCGCTGTGTGTCTGAGCTGCAGTTGTTTTGCTTTTGAACTTTTTAAGCTGGAGGAGCAAGCAGGCCAATAAAAGTGGCTGCCAGCAACCTCAGAGTATTCTGGGCTTTCGCAAGCCCCACTTTGTGCTAGGGTTAACCCAAGCAAAATCTGTGGAGAAGGAAAACGGGATGAACGCTGTCTAACCGAATGGGTGTCCTGTATCTGCACTTTGTGTCCAGGCAGAGCTTTACTCCTTGATTCCTTTCATTCTTAATCAGCTTTATGACACTGTAAATCTATGAGGTCATGTGCAGTGACCTGTCAATGGTTTCTGTCATGCCAGTTCATGATCTGGTGGGCATTAATGTTTCATGCTTGATGAGGTTGTGGGTGGCTGGGTCCCATCCTGCGCTGTGTATGGAGAGGAGCTTTCTTTCAAAGGGAGGCAGACACATGGTGTGGTGATGCTGCAGGCAGACCCTGGCCATGCTGCCTGCATCTCTGCCTGCAGGCACTTGCTGGACCTAGAGCCACCGCAGCACCTTTTCAGGTGGTGGTGGTGATTTGTGGGGCAGCCCTGGGATATGGTGGACCCAACACATGCTTCTTGCCTCTGATCTCAAGCTTTCCTTGGTCTGGCCCACACCAGCCTCTCCTCACTCCATCAGTGGAAGGAAGGTTTATGAGCGTGTGGCAGCACTCACATGGGGAGCACAACACGATGCGCATCATGGTACAAAGATGAATGCCCAGCACCAGATTCTCTGTGGTCCATGCGAGGCAGCTTGCAATGCTCAGACTGGCCCAGTGCCAGCAAGCTCTGGGTCAGGAAGCCCTGAGGCACTTAATGTCAGATAACAGCCCTAGGATACCTGCTGCAGGTGTCCCTGCTTGAGCAGGGGGTTGGACCAGATGATCGCCAGAAGCCCCTTCCCACCTCAACCTTGCTGTGTTAATGTGTCTGTGAAGGATGTTTCCCTTATCCTGGGCACACAGGGGCGAATCAGGTATTAAAAGTAATAGCCCAGTGATGCTGCCACTGGTGCAGAGCCTCTTGAGAGCCAGGCTCCTTCTTGTGCTCTTGCTGTGACATGGGCATGAGGAACACTGGAGCTAGAGCCCCTTCTCAGCTTGTGGGAAGAAATCTGGGGCCGTGAAGTCTCAGCTTTCCATCCGCTGCTTTCCCTCCATGTCCTGGGAGTTGCCTACTCAGTTTCCCCTCTCCGTCATCCCTCTGGGCTTGGCTGTGCAGCTGCATCCCGCTGGTTGCTGCCATCATGGATGATGAAACCTTGAAAGAGCAATTCACCGCTATGTGCCTTGCTTGGGACACAGTGAGCAGAGACCTGAGGAGTGCCTGGCTCTCCCTTCCCACCAGCGTGGCCTTTGGAGGGGATGTACACATTTACCAACTGGATAAAAGAAAGTTTTCAAGTTAATGATCTCTTTTTAACCGTTTTCTTGAAGCTTGTGTTACTTCCAATAATCTGTGCTCAGGATGGGGGTGGGGGTGGAGGATTCCCACAAACTCCCTGACTCAAGCTGCTGGTCCCAGTTCCCTGGGCTCTTTGGGAGCCAGCCCTCTGCCAGGAGCACCTGAGGAAACCTGCTTCATGCTTGGTGCTTCTCCTCTTCCTCTCTGGCTGTGGCAGTCATGGGAATGGCAGGAGCCCAGCAAACGCTTACACACTGCAGCTCTTCACACTTTGTCATGAGCTTCAGTCTGGGAAAGTATATAAGAACATCCTTAAAGTTAATTATGTGTTTCAGCACCCTCCTTAAGTAGGCATGTGTTTTTTTTTAATTGAGACCCTAAGCTGGAGGTGAGAAGAGACAGGATAAGAACCTCACTAGCTTCACCCTGCAGGTTTGAAGTTGATTTTATGCCAAAACATCATTAATTTCTGTGATATCAGAAATTAAGCCTTTGCTGTCTGTGCTCAATGCTGAGATATGTAGGTCTTGCTACATAGCTCTATTAGCTCAATTTACCTTTCTCTTCCAAGGCAGTTTTATCGCTAATTGACCAGAATTCAAACCAGCCTTCTCTCCTGGTAATGTGGGTTCATTGCTTATAATTGACCTGCTTTTCTGGCAGTGAAGATAGCTCTACTGACCAGCATATACTGTGTGACTGTAGCCTGTAATTACTTAGTTTTATGCCCTTGAAGGAAAGTTTTAGGAGCTTTCTCTGCTGAATTGGAACTATAAAATAATATATATAAAAGAAAAAATTCCAAGCTAGTCTTTTAAACATCTAAGTAGAGTCAGGGAAGGAAGCTTAGCATTTCAGAGCTGGTGGCAGAATACAGCTTTCTGGAGGGGGTTGTGGGTTCAGATCTCCTGGATGGGTGACCAAAGAAGCAATTTTTATGTTACTGTCTCAGAGCTGTTGGTTGTAATGGGTGACACAGAGATAGCAAAACAATTTTGCCATTCTAAAAGCAAAAGAAACCCTGACGCTTAGGTGCTGCAGTTAACCATGGTCCTGTGCCACTCTGCAGCCTCAGCTGCGCCAGCTTTGCTTGCTGGTACCGACCCACTCACACACCAACATCTCCACATACACCCTCTCTGGCAGCTGGCCAGGACACCCCAGTCCCTCTGGTACCCAGTTTTTCCTGTAGTCTCACCTGTAGTGAAACATTTGCACCCTGCAGGATCCCAGGACCTTCACCTACTTGCCAACTAGTCCAGCTTGGTGTTTGCTGGTGATCACACACTGACCCCCAGTCCCAGGCCAGCTGCTGCACTCAGACCCCATACACACAGGCATGCAGAACCGTCCCACATCCAGGAAAATCGTTAGAAATTGAGTTTAGTAGAAGATAGGATGGACCGCGCTCATCAGCTCATCATGCATAGGGCATGGCTGGACAAGCGTACTGACCAGCACTGTTTACACAGGGGTGGCCCTTTTTATCTCCTTATCCCTCTGCTTTACCACATATGTTCCTCCCAAAACTATCTTGATCCCTCCCTTCCCCAACTGTGGTTCCTTCCCTAAACATCCTATTGTAAGTCTTGTGCAATCCCCAAATGCCCTTCCCCTACATCCTATGTGTCCCACACCCCCTCAGGCCCAAAGGAGCTCCAGTTGACTCATCTCAATGGGTTTCACAACTGTACCCTGGGCCTGGTAACTCTCCTAGGACAGCCATGGGAGGCAGGCTGTCCCTTCCTCCCAGCCCATAATTTGGGTCTCCACCTGCCATTGTGCTCTGTGCTCCTCCGGGCTTGTGGACATGGGCCAGGGATGGGCTGGTGGCTCCTGGGATGGGCCTGGGAGTAGCTGGGCAGGGTGTTGTTTGGTTCCCCTGCCTGCCATGGGCTCTGTGTTCTCCTTTGTCAGTGTGCAGGTAAGATTTTTATTGCAGAACCTAATACAGCCCACGGAAGTGGCTGAGATGGTCACAGCCATGTTCTGGCACAGCCTTACATGGCAGTCTCCACCAAGAGACTTCCCTCCTGGGAGGTGAGGGGAGCAGGAACAGGTGTCTAAGGGGAATGGCAAACCTCTAGTCCAAGATAACGAGATAAACCATCTTAAAATAAAACTTATCCTGGGAAGGAGGTGACTTCCCATCAGCAGTTCTCACACAGCACCTCTCCCACTGTATCAAAGAGCAGCTTTTGCGCTTCATGCTGCTTTTGGGGGTTGCTCCTGCCTAGTGGACAGGGTCTGAGCTGTGAGATGCCTTCCTTTTGGATCAAGACATAGATTAGATATGAGCAAAGTGTCCAGCTCCAAAGCTTGGGCATTTCTGAGCATGTGTGGATGCCTGAATGCCAGCACCCAGGGATATTTTAGGTACTACATGGCCTCTGGTCAAGTTTAGGCATCTGCAAGACTAAGCAGCTTGGAGGATGGCATGTCTGGATTGCATTCCTGAATGTGTGCAGTGCATCAGATGCCAAAGTCAAAGATACCATCAGTCAAAGATACCAAAGAAGATGCAAAAACATCTGGACATCACCTAAAGCTCAAAGATTTTCTCCATCTTCTGCTGATATCCAGCATAGAGTGTTGGCTGATGTCCAGCAGAAGTCCTTTTGTGTTCTCCTGCCTTGGAGGTAAGCAATAACATAACTTCTGCCATATAGCCATGAGGGAGAGAAGAAAATTGAGAGAGTGGGAAACACACCTCGCTGTTTAAATTAACCTCTCTGGGGTTCTTTTTAGAAGATAGGAAAAATGACAGCCTGATTTACAACAGCCCTTTTCTGCCTTGAAATTGACTGTGTGCCTGTCCTGTCTCTCAGCATCTAGAAATAAATCATCAAGCGCTTCAGAAACACGCTCATAGAAATGTACCCTTTTATTTGTCCACCATATGCACTTGACAGCTCAAACACGCTTTTAGGCAGCGCTGCCTCTCCGTGGTTCTTCTCCAGACCCCCTTGAGTTTGAAGCATTGATTTTACATTTAGGCTTTGTGATTTTTTTGCTTGGTTGGGTTCTCTAAGGGGCTGCACAAGGGGACTACAGCAGTTTTTCATGTTGTGTAATGCTGTTTTGGCGAGTTATAATGGGAAACTTAAGAAGGATGAGCGGATGAGTTTTAAAAGCTTCATCCTCCAAAATGAGCAGGGTGTGCACAGATACACAAGCCCGAAGTTCACAAAAGCTGGTGTAATAGCAAGTTGGTGAAGCATCACCTAGTTGCTGTGTGGGCCCAGACTGGCTCTGGTTTTGCCTAGGGCATGAGAGCTGACTCAGAAAGTGCTTTTCTCTCTTTCCACTTCACAGAAAATAAAATCCAAACTAAACCAAACCATTAAGGTATGTCCTTCTTACCTCACGTGACAGAAGAGGCAATCTAGAGGCAAAGAGAGAGAACTACCAAGTATTTAATTCCTCTTTCTCTGCTCAATAAAATAACCAAAGATAATCTGCTGGCTAATTTTATGACATAATGGTACACTAGAGAATGAACTTAAAGTAGCTGTAAAACAAAAATTCTTTTAAAAGTAATCACAGTTTTGAAAGTTTGCATTTTCATACAGAGAATGGAGGACCGGACACTGTGTGCTGGGGGGGTGACGATCAGTGCAGCTTCCCTGTCCCCAGGCTTGGACACTCAGTGTGTTCTTAGGCACAGAGGAGAAATGTGGCTGCACTCTTCTGAGCGCGGGGAAGCAGGAAAATTGGAAACTTTGGGTGGGAATATCCTCCCAGTTTCCAGATCTGGAAAGAAATCAATGACAGAAGCTCCTGGGAAGTCCCATGCACAGTCAGGCTTAGCTGGTCCTGCCTGTGGGACAGCCGTGCTCTTGCTGGTTGTTTTGATACATGGAGAACCCTAGCCAATTTTTTTTTCCTCCAGTTGATAACTAATTGTTCACATAAGAGACATCCAGTTCCCTATGTGAAAGGGTTATGATCCACCTCAAACCTGCCAGGTTATTAGGATGCTCGCTTGGATGGAGAAAATTAGATCTCATCTGAGCTTCCCTCGTTGTCACTGAACACTTCAAACAGCAAATTAATTCAAGCCGAGTGACAGTCTTCCTCCTGATTTCATTTTTCAAATTACAAAATGTGAAAGATCTTCATTGCACTCCAAGGCAGAGCAGGCAGATCACTGAAATAAGACATCCATGCATGCACACACACAAAGAAAACCTGTCTGCCAGCATCCCTGCTACAGACACAAATCTGTGTGAACTTCCCCATCTTCCTCCCATGGAATCTGCTCAGAGCGGGAGGCTGAGATGGCCCAGCGGTGCCTGTGTTTAGCTGGTTCCTTTGCCCTGGGGGTGGTGGCTTGCAGGACTGGTGTGTACTGCTTGATTAGGAGTCCAGGTGATCCCATGCTGCAGGCTTTCAGTTTTCTGGAGTTTCAGTGCCGTTCTCTGAATTCCCAGATATCTGCCTTCTCATTTCCTAGACCATTGCCATATCGTATTTTTCAGGAATAAATCCCCAAATCATCTCTATGGCCAATTCATACTCTTTCAGTTGGTTGTGTGACTCTGAATGCAGGAGAGAGAATATGGGACAGCAGAAGAAAAAAAAAATTGGAAAAAAATATCTTCTTGTGTAAAGCAAGTTTATCGGGGGTGGTCCTGGTGATTATGAAAACTCCCCTAGTCCTTAACAAGATGTGTTCCGTTAAGACAGCTGGGATCTTGCATGTAAACTGTTTACTTTCAAGTTGTCAAAACTAAGTTTGGAAGAACCTTAGCCAACTCTTGTCTAAATTAGCAATGCCCTGCCCAGTCCCTGGTGCTGCGCTGGGAGGAGCAGCCGTCAGCAGATGGGTCAGATCCACCCCTGAGTGCCAGAGTAGCCTGCACACTACTCCAGGGGGCTTACTGCAAGTTGAACTTCACTTGAAAATATTCCAGCCCCAATGACGTTGTAGCCACATACACAGATACGGTCTGGGTCACTTGGCCATGTGAGGACATTATCAGCTATTTGCTGGCTCCACATGGACTTCCAAGTGGCCCAGGCGCTTTGCAGCTGTTTTACCCTGTTTGTGCAAACTGTTGGCAGTTCTGGGTCTTCATCATGATACTGATGAAGTTTGATCAACCAGCGGAGAAGACCTGTCCTTATCCTGAGTGCAGTTTGATGGTACACTGAGCTTCCTACCTGCTGGCCACCGCTGGAGGAGGGATGCAGGAGTGGATACACCTCAGTCTGACCAAGAATGGCAGCTCAGCTTCTGGAACCACAAGCCCTGCAGTGGTGACTATGATTTTCTGCAGTGCATTGGCTCAGAGTGTTAGGGGGGTTTTGCTACCTTCATTTCACATATGTTTATTTGATTTTATTTTTGTATGTGACCTGAAGTCTTAATTTTCTACATTTATCAGTTCTAAGTTACTACATTGTACTTGGAAGGGACTTTTTGATGAATTTCCTTGTCTAAGATTTTTTTTTGTTTTTATGGCATTCATTAGTGAATGATACACAACTGAATGTATGAATAATACATAATAACCACAGTGAGGGTAGTCAGGTGACATTTCTAGTGGTTTGATGAAGTGTAAAATAATGTACACTCATGCACCCACATACATCCTTTTAAGAGCATGCTACCAGAGTTTCGGGACAGTGTAAGCAGCAGGGTTGGGGCTCCTCTCATCTCTCTCCAGCTGAGAAGTCATCCACTCTCCCTTTGCAGTCAGTAGAGGGAAAAAAATGTTCCAGAGTGTGATTCACCTACCACTTTAGATGTGTATCTTGCAATGAAGTGAATCAATTCTAGGACTTCCTCCATAAAAGGAGGTGTGGAGGTATTTATTTTGTAGAAATCTGAAGTTGGATGAGAGAAATTCCAGCTAGGAAGTACGCTGCAGAAGACAGACATTAATATATTTTTATTAGCAATTGCTTAGGAGGCTATGCTGCCAAGAATAGCAGATTGGGAAAAGGTGTGCAGAGTTACAGCCCCCAGCGCCCTTTTTCTCTGTACTTTAAAGGCTTTCTTTGTGCTAGGAAGCAGCACACAAAGATGCCAGACAAAGAGGAAAGGCTGCTGGGAGCCCTGAAGTCCCCAGTGCTCCAGCTACCCAGTAGCCACAAAGTATTTAACAAGCAGTGGCAAGTAAGCAAGGAGAACTGCTGCCACACTCTGCTGCCCCTGCCCATTCGTTTCAGCCAGCAGTGGATGCACAGCCATGGTACATAGGAGATTTGTTAATTCTTGTCTCACAACAGCCCTGCTTCAGGGATGTTGTATTAAGTAGCCGATGTAACGTAGGTGAGCACATTGAGTAGGTGCAACGGTCTTTCATAACTTTGCTTCATTATATTTTTCCTAGCATAGTCTACATGTAAGATTTTACTGAATTTTAACTTTGCACAAAGTATTTCAGAGCCAGCGTTACTGTGCTGTGAAGTTGCATAGGACAAAGACAAGCTTGCTGCAGAAACTAGTTTTGCACCAGTTCTAACATTATTACTCAGTGGGCGCATATTTCTAAACTTAAAGAACAAATGCTGTAAATTTGGAGAAGCTGTGCTGTGTGCATTTTCTTATACATCAAAGAACTGAAATCCCCCCTTTACAAACGCAAAAAACCTCAACTGACTCTTAACTATAACGTTATGGTTGTTGCCTGAATGATACTCTTTTTTTCCCCTTTTTCGGTGTAGTTAGGCTGCTGCCTACTCTCCCTAGAGCTTCCATCAAAAGATGCTGCCTGTTAGTGGCCAAATGCACGCCCCCAGGTCCTGTTGAGTTTAGCCACAGATGCAAAACTTATGATGTTTTATTATTGAAGTTTGTTAAAAGGACACAGTCCGCTAATAAAACTATTTTGGTTTTCTATTGCTAATTCTGACTTGAAAGAGAGAATATGAGCCGACAAAATGTTGCAAGTTTCTTTATTGAGAAGCAGAAATGAAGTAATGCAATTAACGCAAAGAGCAGCAGAAGCTTCTGGTAGAACTCTCACCATGGGAAATAATTATTCCAAGAGAATTCACTTATGTGTTGTTGCCTGCTTTACAGTATATGGCTATTTGTGGAGTTTCAGTCCAAACACAAACTGCTGATGCTACTGCCTTAAAAGTTTTAAGAGCTTCTAATTGCTGCTCAGTATACTGGATTTGGAAAGCTGTAGCAAAAGTTGTCTGTTTATCCTTAGGTCCTAGCAGAGGAGGCAGTTTTAAGGAATGCATGCCTGTTCCCTAAGCACTTTCTCTAGAAGAAAATAAGAGCTGTCATTGTCTGGCCCCATCCAGGCCTCGTACTCATCTGTCTCGTGATGTAGCCCTATTCAAAACTGCACTTCAGCATTAATCTAGTTTTCCTCTAATGAGGATGTATTATTCAGTGTTTCTTGTGTCATTTGTTATTTTACTTCTTCCCGGGGAGTCCAAAGCCATGTGCAGCTTAAGCTGTCCTGTTTAAACAGCACTGAGAATCTGGGGCCAAATGCAACCTCAGAATTACTCCATCGGAATGAATGGGCAAATTGTTGGGAAAACTTTCCTGTTTGTCTGTGTACAGAATAATGATATTAAAAGAGCACCCATCCAAAGGCCTGGGTGCCCAGGGGAAATTTTTAAAAATAGTAAAGCAACTTGCCAGTTCAGCTGGAGCAAATGAAAAAATCCTGCAAGTAAACTGAGTCCCTCAGCCCCATGGGGCAGTGCCCTGGCTTCCCCCTCTGCTCCGTGCCAGGGGAGCGGGGCTGTGCCGGGCCACCAGGTAGCAGGATGCTGAGGGAGCAGCCGGCGAGCTTGTGCCAGGGGTCCCAGATGGGGCACACGCTGCCTGCGGCTACCACCTCCTGCTCGACCCCTCCTGCGGGATGGTGCCTGCGGCAACAGCTGCAGCAGGATGCTGCCCTGGAAGGGTGGAAGAAGCAGCTGGCTCTTGCTGTGCATGGGGTTTATCCTCTGAAACAAAGAGACAGGTTCATCCTGGCTGCGATTACACCAGTGCAGAGTGTGCACAGCATGCTGGCAATCCACTCAGCTGCACCAAGGCGCACAAGCTGCAAGTGGAGGATCCGCATCCGAGGGTCGGTGGGTTGTGACTTAAAACCTGGAGCTCATCCAAACACTCAAAGCCCATTGCGCTCCCTGAGCCTGACATTCAGATAATGCGGCTCCCCCAGCAAAGTGTGCACATCCCGCGTGCTCCAGCAGCCTGTGTGGCAACAGCTTCGCTTTGCTGGCTCTGGCAGCGGAGGGCCGTACCACACCACTTCTCCCAGCAGGATCCCCGGGGCAGGCTGCTTGGCTGCGCCACCCTCTGCTGCTGGTGGTCGATGGCTAGGTGTGACAGGGCAGCGAGGCACGTGGTAAGGGATGATGGAGCAAAAAAGTTTTGGGTGTTACTCAACTCTCTGTTGCACTGGAGTAAACTGGGAGGGAAGGAATCGACACTGTTAGAAGGTCAAACCCCATGTTTACTTTTACGCACAGCCTTTCTCCAGGGTGTGTAGTATTTTTTTTTCTTTCTCTCTCTATTACCTCCTCCACCCTTTAAGTATTTTATTTATACTTTTGTTAGTTACTAATTTCTTTTGCTTGGTTTCCTGTTTTGTGCTTGGAAGCCCCGTCTCACTGCTGGTCACACATAGAGCTTTCACTCCCTGCCTCCTGGAGGCCTCGGGGTTGTGGGCAGTGTCCTGTCTGCTTGGGAATTCACAGTGAAGGCATCCTTTGCTCTGCCGTATTTATGGGTGTTTGCATGGGACAGTTGATAATTTCACAGTCATGAATGATTGCGGTTAATTGAAAAGTGTTGTCAGGGTCAAAACTATGGAGAAACAGGTTTTAGGCAGCATGACTGAGTTCTGATGGCAATTTAGATAGTACCTTTTGTCTAAAAGGTGTGGACTATATACATATGGTGCTGCCAAAAAGGAGATAGGCTTGGCGATAGGAGGCTGATTTTACAAACAGGCATTTAGGATATCTGAGATGAGCAATTTCTAATGGGACGTAGGAGCTCTACTAGATAGAATTCAAAAGACTTTATCCAGTTAGACACAATGATGGCAATTTGTGGCCATTTAATTTCTTAAAAGCAAAATGGAGCTTTTATTTCTGCATGATTTTTGAGGGGAGATGACTTCTGTGTATATAGTGTCATTCAAAATATGTGGTGAAAACTGAAAATATTTATTTACTTTTTAGATTAACACTCTTTATGTATAGACACCCATTCTGCTAGATGTGGACCTGCTCTGTAATACTTTGTTTCATGTGTGTTGATGTGGTTATTGGGGTGTTTAGAATATATTGGTCTATGTCAGTGGTTTACAACTTATTTTTATTATTATTATTTAATTTGTAAATCTTACATTTTTACAGTGGGGTGCAGTCATTTGCATGGCAAATTTAAGCTTCCAGGCACTGGATTTGCTTTTCTTAGTTACAACTCACAAAACCCTTAGAAGCTGCCTCTGGATCCCCAGGGCTCCCCAGGCATGCTGGAAATGACTGGCCTAAAGTTAATAGGAAGGTTGTACAGAAAAACACAAGGGAAGGGAAAAAAACATGCTGGAAGGTAGCTGTGTCCCTTCCCCCAGTGCAAAGAGGGCCAGCAATGGTGAGAGTTCAGGCTGACAGCTCTGAAGATGCTGCCTCCTGTCCCCTGGTACTTTGCAAAACTGGGTTGGGCAAGTGAGAAGCTGCTCAGGTGCTCGTGCAAAAAAAAAAAAAAAAAAAAATGTAGGGTAAGGTGATGTTTGAAGACACATGTGTAGTTTGTTCCAGCAGTGCAATAAGCATTGCTTAAGGCCCTTTGATCCCTATAGATGCTCATATGGCTGAAGGGAGAGGTCGCAGGTGTCCAGTGGACCCTTTCCCTGGGAGATGCGGAGCAGAACCTGGGAGGCAGGCAGGGAGCTGGCAGGCTGGGTACCCGCAGCTCCTGGGAGTGGTGGTAGAAGGAAGGGGCACAGGCAGGGGGAGAAGGCAGAGCCCCAGGGCAGGGGTCTGTGCCCCCAGCAGGACCTGGGGGGGCAGCTGGAGGCAGGAACTCGGCAGCCTGGTGATTTTGCTCATTAATTCCTGCCATGCCAAAATGCAGCAACCTCTCTCCCTGAGCACTTTTCACCGTAGTGGAATATATGTGCTCACTCGTATTACTCATAGTTGGCTGCAAGTTCTATTCGCAACATATTGTTTGACAAATGTCAATTCTGAAGAAAAATAATTTAAATTATTTCTTCGAGACAAAGTTTCAGATTTAACATTGAGCAGATGCTCTGTCTAAAATTAGCATAATGATTCCTCATGCCTGCTACTTACCAGGACATGTGTCTTTAATGTAAGTGTTGGAATAATAATGAAACTTTGCAGTGATTTTCTTGATAATTGAAGATTCTCCAGCAAGCTTTTAAAATGTTTAATGAGCACAGGGACTTTCTGAGTTAAGGAACGCTGTTATTCCCATTTTACATATGTGGAAAGTGAGATGCAGAGCTCTTGCGGTGCCTGAGATCCAGTACCCAGGCGAGCTGGGGAGAGCAGAGCCACAGAGGCTGGGGGGTGGTGTGGGGGGGTGGGTGGGAGAGAGGTGGACCAAGGCCCCCAGGCACTGAGCTCCTGATTGCTGAGGTGATGGCTGAAAAGGGACCTGGGCTTCTGGGGCCAGCCTGTTCAAAATAAACACCTCTGGAAAGGTGCCTGGTGGGATTTCCATAAGCAGGGGAAGCTCAGCGCTTGTTGGTGGTGCTGACTGAGCCTAAAACTTCTGAAGAGCTCGTTTCACTTCTAGGGATTTACAGTTCAGTTGAAAAAGGTTGTTATATATATATCTGAAATACGTTTGATTCACAGGTTTCTGCTGCTCCAGCTTTCCCAAGGGGAAGAATGACATGAAAACCATATTCCCTGTCCCCTCCTCAGCCAGGAGCATGATTGCTCATACTTGGGCATAGGGGCTTAAAAAAAAAGCCCCCAAAGCAGCATTTGTAAGTCCCTAGACACTTTCCCCAGACGGGAAGACTTTGACACAGAAAGGTGAGATGACTTGTTGGTAGTTGCACCTGACCGTGCTTTCAGCTCCTGTTAATGCACTCCAGCAGCAGGGAAGAGAGGGATGAGTTAGGGACCAGCTGGCAGCATGCAGAGCACCGGAGCACGCTCTGAGGAGGAGCACGTAGCTGGGAGCTCTGGCACAGCAACAAGGATGGTAGAAAAACTAATAGAGCTCAAAAAAAACCCCAACCAAAACCAAAAAAACCAAACCCCCAAAAACCAGGTGGGAGCAGTTTCAATGAGGCCTTTTCAGGCAGCGGGGAATTTTTGCACACCCGGGGCCATGCTGAGGTGAACAGGGGTGGGTGATGGATGGACAGCCAGCGTAGCCAGTCTAAACACCAGGGGAGGGAAGGAGCCTGACCTTTAAGTGAGGAGTGAGATGTGGTTGGTTTGACCATCCTAGGCCTGAGGAAGGTCCCTTTCCTGACTAAATGCTCCTTTCTAACAAATAATTTCCACAAAACTTCCAACCATGGCCTGACCCTGCAGTGGGAAGAGGTGTCCCAGGGGAACCTGGTCATTCATTTTCCCGTTTAAGAAAAACCACACTCTTCCACCTAAGAAAAGGCACCACCACTGGGCTAAGGAACACCTTTGTGGATTGCCCTGAATGGCCACGATTACCCTGAATGGCCGCCTTTGTACTGTTCAGGGAAAAATACCTCAACCTTTTTGGGTGTTGGACACAGGCATCAATCTCCAAAACTGGGAAGAGGGTGTTTGGTGTGATGGGCAGAGTCAAGGATGCTGGTTGAAAACAACAACAAAAAAATATCTATAGCATTTTTATTTTTTTTTAAATGAAAATCTTTAGTGTGCCCATGTTGGGTACTGTGCGGTGCACTTTAAAAGCAGCATTAGCACCTTGCTGTTATTTACATGAATTCCTGGGTCTGTGTCTTCCAAAGGGGAGAGAGTTTATTATAGCAAAGGCGCTGAAGCCTCTTGCAGGCATGCTGGGTGCCCTCGCCATTTCAGACTGAAAGGTGATATTTTAGTAAGTGCTTCCCACAGCCAGTTAGTTCATCCCCATGTGCAAAAAAAGGAAGGAAGATCGTAGATGTGTCAGGAGGAGATGATCTGTCTGTCTGGCCTAGTAAAATCATAACCATCGTGAGGCTGCTGCTAGAATCTGAGGCGCTTGCACAGTAACTGAGATGCAACTGATTTTCCCCCCACTGTGGCATGGAGTAAATGAGAGACATCTTTGGTGGCAGCTTTTGGTTGTGATTAGGGGTTCTTGCATTTCTGTCTGTGCTCCTGGGAGCTCTATTTCATTTATTACGCATCAGTCCAAATTCTCAACTCAAATTTGATGGAGAAAGCGGGTGCTTGCCACTGAACCCCCGGTTCAGTCCAGACTGCATTAGCTGGGCTTTCAGTGGCAAACCTGCTTTTGCTGCTCTTGGCCCATCAGAGTGGGTCCGTGCGGGGCTGGGTGGGATCTGCTGGGAGGACCAGGAGCAGGCTGGGGCTGCAGCTGGAGCTCTGACCCTAGCGACCCAGACGCAGAAGCTCTGTAACTGCAGTCAGCCCCATTTGAAAGTTTGCTCGAGGGGGGAACACACCCAGTTTTGGGCAGTTTGGCAGGGCAGAGGCTGCTCCGCACACACTGCCCGAGAGTCCTTGCAGGCCTGTTTACATATCCAGTGTCTGGCTGCATCCGTGCAATTCCTTAAAGACCTGCACCTGCTGGCACCAAAGTGACTCAAGCTGAGAGAGAGCGGGGAAGACTGTAGCAGCATGGGAACAAAATTAAACAAATAAAACTCTGAAGAATTTTTGCATCACACTCTAATTCTCATTTCTGTCCAGAATGAGAGAAGCTGAAATTGAGTGTGAAACTGGGCTGTTGAGGAAATAATATGCTCGTAGAAAGTACATGCGTTCCATGGTATTTTCTTGGGTTTAGCACCAAAAGCATTTTTGGGGATCCAGTTTACCTGGAGTTTGCTCTGTGGCTGGCTGAAGATGAGCCAGGCTGGTGTTTCAGTAGCAGGTTTGCAATTATTAATTCTCCTAAAAGCAATATGATATTTTCTGAGCAAATCAACAGCTCTGTTGATGTTCACCCGAAAAAGCACATCCTGCTAAGTTTCTCGTTTGGCTGCCGGTGTAATTCTTTCCATCACAGAGACTTTGTATCATCATTATTTCATTGTTAAATGACTTTTTTTTTTTTTTTTTTGTGCTTAACCCTGACTCTTGAGCCAGACAGGAATATTGGCTTGGTAATAGTGGTTTTAGGGGGTGTGGGTGGTGTTCTTTTTCTTCTTTTTAAATAGTGTGGGTTTTTTGGTTGGGGTGTTTTTTTTTTTTTTTGGGGGGGGGGTGGGGGTGTGTGTGTAGCCTGCATTAGAAAAGAAGGGCTGGGATGCAGCTTGGCTGGCATGGCCATGCCAGCTATGGGGTAGAGCCATGGCTGCTTTCAGCACGGAGCAGTTTACCAGGTACACTGCAGAGTGGCGATCAGTTATCAAGCACATACTGACGAGCTGAGCAAAGTCAGTTATCTTGGCCAGAGTTCACATTTTTGCCAGTAAACGCCTATTTACAGCAGCACTTCTAATGACTGCAGAAGAAGTAGGAAACATTTTGCTGAATGTGCACGTATATTTTAAATGTGAGCGCAGCCTGGGATGCGAGGCTGCCCTTCTGCTCTCCTCTAAACCCCCCAGCCTGCATCTTCCCAGCTGTCTGGCTGAAACCCCGGGGTTATCTCCCTGTGTCCTCTGAGCTCATCCCGGGCTGCCCAGAGCCGGGATCCCGCCTGGGAGCCAGGACAAATGACACTGGAGCCCTTTTGCCATGCCCACGTGGAGGAGGGACACGCTCTGTGGATCTTGCCTGCCTGATCATTTTGCCTCGCCTGCAGCCGTATGAAGGAGCACTTTGTCTCCCCCTTTTAGCACAAGAGCTCGGGCTTTCAGTTTGTTACAGCAGTGATAACTAACAAAACAAAACAAAACACCAAATCAAACAAAAAATATGGAAGAAGAAAAAAAAGGCAAAAAAATAAAAAAAGAAAAAAGAAAGAAGATAGAAAAACACAAAAAAGAAAGAGAGCAAAAAAGGAAAAGGCAACCAAAAAATGAGAGGCCAGCCGAAAGGCTCGGGTCGCTCTTTGGGGATGAAAGGGGCAGCGTGCGGGGGCGCAGGGCGCTCCGCGGGGGAGTCGGGCAGGAGCGGGCTGCCCCGGCGGCGCGCGGCCCGGCGGGGGGTACCGGTGGGTGTGCTGGAGGATCCCCCCAGCGTGGCCAGCATCCCCCTCCCCGTTCCCCCAGGGCAGCCGGGGGGGGCCGCTGCCGCAGAGCGCTGCGCGGGGGCGGCCGGATCAGCGAGCGGGGGAGGAGGATGAGGATGCGGGGGAGGAATGGAGAGAGGAAGGAGGCGGCGGGGTGGCCGAGCGCTGGCAGCGCGCTCCCTCCGCCCCGGGCCAGCCTGGCCGGGACCCCCGGCCCCTTGCAGGCAAGAAACCGCTTCCGTGATGGAAAATGCCGGCTGCGCGGGGAGGGGTCACCTTGTCCCACCGCTCCCGGGCTCCGGCCGGGAGGAGCTTCGTTCCCCCCCCCTCAGTGTCTGTGCTGGGGGGTGGGCAGCCTCGGCAGCAGCCCCCAGCCCCGGCCCGGAGGATTCCCTGCTCGGCGCCGCCAGCGCAGCAGCCGCCTGACAACAGGAAACAATGTGTAGTGAATGGAAAAGGGGGAGGCGCCGCCTGACCGACTTCCCCTGACATCACTGCCCAAATAAGGAGCTTCACACCGGCCCTATCTGTTGCAGCCCGGCAGAAGATCCCCCCGGAGCCCCAGGGCCGCTACCCCGCAGCGGCAGAGCCATGGGAGAACCGCGGCTGCGGTGCGGGGGGCAAGTGCAGGTAACGAGCGGCCGCGCCGTGCCAGGCGCTCGCTGCAGGGCGGGGTGGCGTGTGCGTGCTTCACAGCTCTAGCGATATTATTAATTTTTTTTTTTTTTCTTGTACTAGCCGCGGTCAGTGCTGAGAGGGAAGAGCAGCCGATGAGGCGTAATTAAGAGCACTTGTAACGCGCCGCGGGCATGTCTCGCTGATGAGGTCACTGCGATGAGTAACCGGGAGTTGCTGAATGTCGGGCTGCTGTGTACTGTAAACACGGAGGGATTGTTTCTCTTGAGCCGCCGCCAGCCGGCCCGGGTGCCTACACGGGCACAGGCATAAAGTGCAGCTCCGCTCTTAATTGGCGGCCACCTCTAACTAAGGTCCTGAGAGCCGGGGACTTTGGCTGGCTGCAGCGTGTGGCAGGGGTGAGCTGGCTGGCTGGGACGGATTTCCTCCGTAGCACTTGCACGGGGAAGCCAGCGGGAGGCTGGGGGGGCTGCGGTGCGCGCAGGGGCTGTGCGGGTCCGCTCGGGCCGGCGCCCCCCGCCCGCAGCCCCGCTGTTCGCCGGGGAGAAGGCGGCCCCGCTGGGTGCACAGGGGAGTCTGGCCCTGGGGGTCACCTTTTGGCTGTTTTATCCCTTTAAATTGTTTCTCGCTGCTGCTTAGCACCCGCACATCAGCGTAAAATGAGGCAGCTTTAAAAATGCATTAAGTCTGAGTAAATGGGTGCTAACGATTTAAGCTTCTTAATCCTGCTCGATGGAAATTAATAACGCTTTTGATGCACCCAGAGGTGTGATCAGAAATGCAAACACACGCCGAGCTGCTCTATGCAAATGTGTGGGTTGTTATTCCGGAAAAAAGGCACTGTGCATTATTATAGGTTTTTTCCTACTCCTTCTTTAACTAATTGGCCCACCATCACGGAAGCGCCTGGCAGTTTTACCCAGTCCCACTCTGGCGAGTGGAAACGGCTGGGGCAGCTGACATGGTGATTTATGGTATGAGCAATACAATCCAAACCCTGCTCGGCTGCTGGAGGATAACCTGTAGCTTACAGGCTTTTCATTTCCCTGGTGTTGAAATATTATTAGTGTCAGTGCGCTGAGCCAGTTTTATCCTCTGCTGCCGGGATGTCCTGAGAGCCCCTGCCTTGTAACTCCCACCTCTCTTACTTCAGCGATCCCCCAGGCAGCTGCTTGTGCCTGTTGGGGACTGTCAAGTTTTTCTCACAGTCTCAGTGCTTCAGGGGCTTTTCATTCTGATCCTTGTAGGATAACGTTCACAATGCCATCCGAGTGCACTTCCCTGAGAATAGGTAGGATTCGTGTGGGGTGGGATGTTGTGGTTCTGGCTTGGCTCACAGGTGTTGAGAGGCTCCAAAGCCCATTGCAGTGAGTCTCGTCATCCCCATCCCCTTCCTGCCTTCCCCTTCTTAGCAGGCAGGTCTGAATGAAGGGGTCCTAGCAATAAGATTTCTTTCATCCCCAGAGAAGTATCATTCAGTGAAGGATGCAGAGATACTGATGCAGGAGATGGGGGGCGTGGTGTGTGTGTGTGTGTGTGTGTGTTAGTATGTGCTGCCCTGACTTGCTTCTGAGAAGGCAAGCTTTCCACCTCCAAGGCTTGCTGTTGGGCTTCTTGGACCGGTGAGGGGTTTGCTGCAGTCCTTT
This sequence comes from Falco punctatus, assembly GCF_963210335.1. Lineage (NCBI taxonomy): Eukaryota > Metazoa > Chordata > Aves > Falconiformes > Falconidae > Falco > Falco punctatus. The sequence goes on along the minus strand of NC_137582.1, from coordinate 121,001,978 downwards.
TTAAGGAAAAAAAAAAAAAAAAAAATCTGTAGAAGGTTTATGTAAACGGTGCATTAAAGAAAAAACTTCCAGAAGTTACTAGTTAATTAATTAATGAATGTGTTACCACCCAACTGCCTGCAGCAGGTCTGGGCTTTTTATCCTCTGGGACACACTCAGCACACACAGAAGTGCAGTGCAGCCCCTGAGAAATGCCTTCCAGGGGCCCTCTGCTCTCCTGGGGAGGCTCTTGCAGCGTAAGGCAAGGGGACTTGCTCACTGTGCCTGACTATTTTCATCCTAATCCACAATGGACCCTTTTTTCGTGTCGGATTTCATGGTGTCAGAAATAATCCGTTTCAGAAACATTTGTATGTCCCACTGCACTTTTAGCATCGTAACGAGGGACCCTCACAAGGATTCTTTCCCCCCTGCCATGATGAGTGGCTGCCCCAGGTGCATGAGAGGCAGAAAAAGGAGAGACAGGACCACAGGCTCTGCTCATTTGGTTTTCCTGACTGAGGGAAAACATGTTCTCACAGCTGGGGTGAGGGGAGAGCAGACCGGGGGGGTGAGCAAACTCAGAAATGTTTGGAGTTTGCTCTTGAAAAATATATGGCAGCTGTCAATAGAATAGCTCAGTGTTCAGCTTGCCTAGTTTGCAGCGTGTGTGAGCGTGATCGGATGTGGGGGACTACTGAGAGGATCCGGTGGGGTGAGTCCCTGGAGGAACGGTTTCGAAAATAATATTTATTCTGAAGTTAACAACAAAAGCGCTGTTGAGAAACCTTTCCTGAGCTGCAGGGATAAGGCATCGCTGTCATGGGTGGTTTAGCAATAATTGGAGAGAGCAGGGGAGTGTATCCCGGCTGGGGAAATCACCGAGGCTATCCTGTTGATTGGGTGGCAGGTCATTAATGAGGGGCTCCTGGGAACTCCCTTGCTGTACGTCACTGGCGAAGTCCCATGGCCGTCGGGTAGCTCCCTCTGCGTTAGGAAAGCTGGCTTTCCTCCGGCTTCTTCAGTCTCCCCTGGTCACAGAGGTTCCTGCTGGCTCGTTGCTCGGAGGAGCTCTGCCGTCATAACTTCTGGCCACATTTGGCTGCACATGTTGAATGCAAAAAGCGTTTCAGCAGACTTGTCGTTTCTGAAGTGCTTTAAAGCATTTGGTTTCTTGGCAAGGGGGTTCAAACTTGCGGGGGAGGGGGGAACCTTTGGAAAAGAAAATAATTTATTTAAAATGTACATTCAACACGATTGTCTGTGACTTTAGAAAGGCTGCTTGTTAGTAGATCTTTACAGCTCTGCCGGGATCTGCAGGCAGTAGGGCCAGTTGGGATGCAGGGAAATATATATTCAGTTTTCCATTTTGCCCTTTACACTTGCTGAATTCTTCCCACCTTTCACTTGTTAATCCGGACGGGTTTCTCACTGGTGCTCCCTCTCCTGGGCTCTGCGGAGACCACCTTGCAAGAGGACAGTTGTGCTTAGTGCTCCCGCTGTGCCACGACTCGAGTTCAAGCAAACGGTCTTTCCCAGACCTGCTCTGCGCAGGCAGCTGGGATCTCGGTCTCTATAATCGGTGCAGTAATCAGAATGGAGATTTTTATCCTGCCCGGCTCTAATTACATGCCTGTATAAGGTGAACCTTTTAATGAGCATCAAAAGACGCATTGTGTGGTGGTGGTGGGGGCTGTGTTAAAGGGACTAGGAGATTATTCAGTCATTCAAAAAACTTTTGGTGAAAGTAAATGTGCAATAAATCTTCCTTAACCTCTACATTGCCTCATTTTCTTTGCAAAGCCCTGAGCTGAGCCCAGCCCCTCCTCACTAGCCAGTCCAGGCTGTGACTGGCTCATGTCGCACCGTTTTTTGCCTTCTGCCCGCTTTTTGGAGCTGTCTGAGAAAGCGTGCGTGCGGCAGGGTGAGGCGAGGCCATCAGTTGTGTGGAGCTGAAGGTGGGGAGTAGAGATGTCCCTGAGCATTTACTGCGTGGGAATCTTCCGAGAAGCCCTAAGAGAAGCAGTACCCAATCCATTTAAATACACCTAGATGGTATTTTTGTAACCGTTTTTTGTTTGGTTTTGGTGTTTTGGGTTTTGGTTTTTTTTTTTCAGTTGCAGGGAGATTTTGGTTTGAGTGCACTTTCCTTCTGGGAACTGCTCAGCGACATTTAAGCAGGGATAACTAAGAGAGAAAACATGAGTGAGATCAAGTTTTCCTGCCTTCCCAAAAGTGACTTGCTGTAAGCAGGGACTGCTTGTCCCTCATTGACGTGAAGCCCGTGTGCTGTCTCGCAGAGGCACAGAAGCATTTGCAGGGCATCGCTGCAGGGGCAAGCATGCGGGTCAGTCACTGGGACAAACTCAGAGCATCCTTGGCATTGTGGGAAACCTTGTTGTATATCAGCAACATACAAATCCTTATTGTACAAATGAGGTTTTTGTTTTCAGCAGCTCCTCAGCCTCCAGATCCCAAGTTGTCTTTTTCCATGCCATTTATCCAGACCTCCCCTTGTTCCTTCCTTGGGCTTTGGAGGGTCACTTGCTCATTAAACCATTATTCAGGCTTTGCAGCCCTGGAAGGCTTTGGGCTTTCAGTTATTTCACTCTGCTTCTCTGTTGGACCTATAGATTTCAGTCAAGAAGGCAAGACATGTCAAAATTTGTCTAATCCAGCTGAATTCAGACATAGGATTTGGGTTTCTCTGCTAATGTTGCTCTCAGGTGCATCGGGACCCAGAGGGGGTTGCTGAGCACTTATTTGGTGGTGCAGTTTCAAGGGAAAATCTCAGGAGAATCCAATAAAACTGAGCCTGGCCCTTTTCCCAGCAAACCTGGTTTTAACTGTAGTAGCTCCCTGAAGTCTTCACTGCCACGCTCCTCCATCTGGCTTGACATCCAACTTCTGCATTGCTGAGGCGATCTCTCCTGAAGGGCAGCTCACCACTCTGCAGAACTCCAAAGGAACAAAACAGATGCAGCTGTTAATTCTGTAACCGCCTGCTGTCACTTTTCATATGAATTACTAGTAGATTTAAGTCTCAGGTATACAAGGCCTTCTTCATCCTTGGGTGTATGAGTATTCTCTCCATAGCTCTGTCTGTCACCAGTGTCATGATGAACCATGAGCCAGCGGTGACAAAGGGACCCAAGGGGTGCTGGGCTGTGCACTGGCTGCATTCCCGATGCAGGGCAGGGTACAGTCTTGGGGTGAAAGGCCAGCTAAGTAAGTGTGCGACTGGACATGTGCTTCCCAGAAGTAACGTAAGAAGGTGGGTTGTGGGCTGAGTGCTTTAGAGGTCTGCATCACCGCTGGGAGTGGTAGTGGCTGTCTCCAGCCATTTCATCTGATGAAGGTGAATGGGAGGTTGTTGCTTTAGTAGCGGGGTGCAGGGTTCACAAAATAGATTCTGAAACACGGATTGCTTCTAGGAGCTTTCACGGGCTTGGAGGAACACCCTGAGCCCTGGACTTTTGGCTGGCTGTTCCTAACCCAAGCTGCTGGGAGATGCCCAGGAGAAGGTGTTGGGCAGAAAGGCTCTCCCCGTTGCCCGCTGTTTGGGGTGAGACAGCGAGCATCCTGAAGGATGCAGTGAGTGACCCGGGGCCGAAGCAGTGGGTTTGTCACTGACAGGAATGTGCCTCAGAGTTTTCCATGAGGCATCGCTGACTCTTTAAATAGCTGCCCACAGGTTTCCTGTGTTTCCTCCTGCCCTTTATTCAGTCTTTTTGGGTTTGTTCCCTTCTGGGGAGATTTACTAACAGAAGTTAAAGCTACAGAAAAACTGAAGATGGAGCTGAGATGAGTTGAATAGAAATTAAAAAGTTTCATAAAGTTCACGTGTTTTGGAAGGCACTGGGATGGCACCTACTGCCTGTAAGACAAGAGCAGCTGTGAGTTGCTCACCGGTTGGTAATCTGCAGTTTTGGCACAGGGATGTAAATCTAATTAGCTCCCTTGGGGGCTCTGCAGCCACATAGAGTTCCATCAGCTGCAAAGGAGCAAGCTCAGGGTGATTAGCTGGCGGGGCATGAGGAAGGATGGGGAGGTCGTGCTGTTCCTTGAGGGGATGCATCCCTTGGGAGGACGAGCATTGTGCTGTGTTTCTGGAGCGGCTCAATTTGGGAGAGCTGTTCGCAGCAGTTATTCTTTGTACACGTGAAAACAACTAAGGGGCTTCTTTACTCAAATTTGAGGTCTCTTGGTGTCCCAGCTGGAGTGCTGGTCTTAACTGGGAGGTTTCTGTTGTGGGGGATGTCAGGGCTGGTAGGGGCAGGATAAAGGGTTCTGTGTGTATTTGAACCCACCAAAAATCTATTGGATCTTCACGTATTTTAAAGGGGAAAATAGTTTAGGTTGTGTTTAAAAGAAAAATACCTTCATTGTGAAGATGTGGAGTGCTTGACTTTGGAACAAGACAGTGCAATGAAAGGTCAGGCTAGAACCAAGTGCAAAATACAGTTGTAGATATCTACAGAAGAATGTGGAGCTTCTCTGAGTTGGAAGGGGAAATCAAGCTGGGTGTTTAATTACCTCCCACAAACTCGCCTGTAATGCTCAGGTATTTCTTTCGTGACTTTCTCAGGCTAGAATTAACAGAACCTGAAGAGAAGCCACTCTTCCACACAGTTTCACCGCTCTGTTTATGTGAGAAAATTGGCCGGACACAACAGTGTGACCACTGTAGTCTGACCTAAGCGTGTGTTTCTTCTGGAATTAAGGAGCTCTGCTGGAAGTTATCCTGCAAGAATTCAGAAGTGTTCTGGCCAATATCTTTCCGTGGAAAAGTGCCTGCCTCACTTCCCACTTCTGTAAAATGGGGTTAAAAATATTTTCCCTCCCTCCCAGCAGCATTGCCACACTCCCTCTGCAGCAGTTCGCAAAACACCACAGTATTTTTTCCGCCAGTGTGAAAAATGCTAAATAAAAGTAAATTGATACTATTTAAAATAGTATTTTAAGTGCTTCATGCTACAGTGGATGACTACAAATAACTATTAAAACATCATGGTAAAGATTCACAGCTACGGTTTGTGAGCACCCTAGGTTGGGGAAGCTACTGCTTTTCAGCCCTGTTCACCTAGCATCCACTCAAAAAACTGCCAAAATGGGTAAAAGGGATCCAAGAATCACCCAAGATCTTCCTTGCACTGCACAAATAGACCTGCCAGCAGCACAGGCTGGATCTTCACATCTGATAGCATCCTATGGTAATGACTCACTGTCTAATGAGTTTACTACCGTGGTTGGTATCATTACTAGGGTAATCCTTTTTAAGGATTTTTCAAGGAGTGTTTATTAAAACCAAACCCTTGCTGCTTTTGCAAACCTGCTTTGAATGGCACCATTTGCATTCAGAAACAGTAAAGCAAGGAAGGCTAAACCCATTACTGCCAAACTGAAGAATTTTTTTCTTAACCTTAAGGCAGCGCTGTGTTGTTTTGCTGCTGATGAAAAAGCCTGAGGTGTTGGTTTTATTATGTATTATGCAGGTTTTAGGTCTTTAAAGAAGTTAAGGGAAAGTCCCAGATGAGGTTGTTGGTTGCCTTACAGTCTCCATGGAATACAGTTGCTTTTTGATTCTGCCTGTAATTCCATGCCGTAGACACGGTCCGCTGCCTTTGTGTTTTCATCTGTCATCCACCTGTGGGGATTTGCCACAAAGTTAGAAAATACGTTGTGTTCATATTTGCATTAATCAGAATTCGGAATTATTCAGAAGATAGGAGATGGTATGCCAAAATGTTAAACCAGCAGTTACATTTTTTTTAAGTAAACAGGTGTAAAGGCAGAAATGAAGTGCGTGAATATAACAGAAATCCTCAAATCCTGTTTCTTCTGAACTGGCGATAGATCCTTGCTGGCAGTGGGGGATGTGTCTAGACCATCTTGGGAGGCTTCTGGTGTGGATGCGTCAGTTGTGCCAAGCACAAAACCGATCACACAAAATTCTAAGCTGGATATTGTTGTTTAGGGTTGTGGTTTTGGTTTTTTTCCTTTTTTTGAACCTATTTTTGTCACCTTTATATTAGAGTGATACCTTCCTAAGTAAACAGTAGTTTGGTCAGGTACTTTAGTAATTTTTAATGTGAATCAAGGGGATAAACATGGTCCTTTTTTACACGGGTAAGTGTGTTGAGTTCTTCCCAGGCGAAACAAGGCTCCTGGCTGTTGAGGACTCTGAAAGGACACAGGGACAGAGAGCTGAAAAGGAGAAGATGATTGCGAGGGCTGTGGGGAGAGGGCGGGAGCTGGTGCCTTACTAGTGAGCAAAAAGTTTAGTTTTTAAAAAAAAAAAAGTTCATTTTGCTCTTTTCTCAAGAGCTGCGAGGCAGTAAAGAGTTTGAAGCAGGTGAGGGCACTTGTTGCAGAAAATAGCTTTGGGAAGGTGTTTGCTGAAAGCCTTCTCTCTCGGTAAATAAATGAGGAAAGGCAGAGATGCCAGAGCAGCGGTGGAGGCGGCGCAGAGTGTCCCGCAAAGACACGCACAGTTTCACACAAATGGAGACCGCAGCTCTGCATGCCTTCGGCCTCAAACACCTGAATGAGCTGGAGTGCTGGGGCCGGCTGGCTTAGAGAAGCCCTGACACTTAGTACTTTTCTTTCCTGCTTTTGCAGCAGGTCTGTTTCAGAACTAAAATTGCCTCTTGTAGGGCAGGACACAGCATCTGCAGGGGTCATTTGTCCCACCTTGCTAGGCAGAGTATTTTGAATAGTGTACTAGGGAAACTGCTTTTGGAATGTGGTCAGGGATTGTATCTCCATTTGAGGGTATGCTATTGCATGCCTGCATGTGGAGTGTACCTGCCCGTGTGCCACCACCGAGACACCTACTTAAAAAGTGGTGTTTTGACTCAGTTTCCATCTCCATTTGCATTTGTGCTGGGGTGGCTACTCTGTGCTTGGGCTGTCACTGTGAGGAGTCATCCCCGGTGCTGGTGAGCCCGTTCGCATTCGATGGGCATGTGCCCGTGTGAGAGTGAGTGCAGGGGATGTTTTCCATTTAACAATGTTATTTCTGGCACCGCTGCTTTTTCTGTAATCACTGTGGAAACTGTTATGCTTGAGGGCTCATCAAGGAAACACTGTAGGTTCTTCTAGGGAGATATATATTAAGCAAGCAGCCATGATACTGGTTTCATAAGGGCTCACTTCAATTGGGAACAGTGTTTTCAGGAGATTTTTACTGGCTGTGTTTCTAATGGATCTGGGAAACAGCGTAAGTAGAGGAGAGCACCCAGTGTGCTGAGAAAGGGGCTGTTGGTGTTGGGGCTAGTGCTGTGTTGTATGATGGTGCTTCAGAGGAGGAAAAAAAAATATGATTTTTTTATTGTGAAGAGCAGAAAAGTTTGAAGATAGATGGGATGGTCTGGGCCCGGTCTTAGAGAGATATGACAAGTTACAGATGAACGTGAGTTGTGGTGACAGGGGTTTATTAGATCCGTTAACGGGTGTCCTGCTCTGCCACGGCCACAGATGGCTCTGTTAGACTGGTGTGGCTTCGCTGTGTGGCCGAGGCTGGATTTGAGATGCCAGACGTGCCCAGATGCAGGAGCATCTCCTGTGCTCGCAGGGGGAGGGCTGCGGGTGGGAGAGCCCGTGGCCCCACCGCCATCACACTCTGGCTCTGCAGGCGCAGCAGCTTGTGCCACACTTTTGGGGAGAAAAGCGTACAGTATGTAAGTGCTGGGAGAGGATGGTGTGCGGCTTCCCGTGCCCTGCAGCCTGTGAACCCAAGGCGCCATGGCCAGAGGCAGCAGTGAGGGCGTCTGTCAGCGCTCACCCTCAGTGCTGGGCAGGCTTCTCCTACTGTGGCATACGAGGCAGTAATGGAGTGACGGGCGTGAGCTGTGCTTTACCAAGGTGCCTGATATTCCTCACAGATAATGTGTATTTCTGCATGGATATGGTAGCAACGCTGTTCACAAATGGGCAAGATACTTCCAAAGAACTTTTAAAACTGATTTTGTAGATACAGCACAAAGCAGAGAGGTCCTAAGCACCTGCATGAGGCTGTGAAGTACTGGCATTTTGTGCAAATGTTGTCTATTAACCCTCACTAAACTACAGTTTGAGTTGTTACATTTCCCCAGTTCCTCCTTTGATGTAGAAATAAACAGTATTTCTCCTGGGTTTGTGCTTCATGTGCTCGAGGGGTCATTATTGCTTGTCAAGTAGCTGATCTGACACAGTCCAGAGGCTGGGCTATGCTGCTGCTGCTGGCCAGAGCACACGGACTGGGCAAGCTGAATCACATCAGTTCACCTTGCTGAGCAGCCTCACCCTGGAGGATGCAACAAGCTTTGCTACACATCAGCCATGGGATAAACGTCTCCTGGCCATTTGTGTTTATTGTCATTAACCGCTTATTTATAATCAGAATATCACCATCATACACTAGAAATTGCACATATTGGAAAAACTGGTCACGTGGTCCCAGCCTTAGGGAGCTGACCATCACAAGCAAAACTCAGAGGGAGACAGTGCGGAGATGGGGGGAAGAGAAAGGGTTACGGTGGCCAGGTGTGTGGTGGATTTGCTAGCTTTCCTGTGGGCAAGGGTATTTTATTTGTGGTACTTAAGAGTGCTCTTTTGCCTTGACATTTGTGGAGAGGCTGATACCGGAAAGAGGAAAGGAGGTTTTGTCTATGCTATACATATTTGATGGTTTGCATTTTAATAATTACCTTAATATGTTACTCAAACTCGCCTCTCACTTTATTTTGGGATCTCTGGAGGCATTCTGTTTGCTTAACACTCTTAAAGTCTTTACAGTGCTCAGCAAATGATTTATTACTGTTGATTTATATGGCACCCAGTACAAGCTTCATGGCAGTGGTGTGCAGAAATTACGATTCTTTCAGGACCACTTCACCCACCATTGAAATAGACTCCTCTGATTAACAGGAGAGTGGAGAGTGAGATGGACAGATTCATACAATTTGATGACCTCAGCAATTAATTATTTATTGAGCTTTTAATTTTGCATCCATCATTCTAGCTGTCTCCCCTGACTTTCCAGAGTAGTTTCACAGGGAGGTAAAGGATCAACAGATGCCTTTAAAGGTGGGGGTCTGCAGCTTTGTTTGAAGCAGCTCAGCTGTGCCTGTGTTAACCCCTGAGACTCTGGGAAGGGAAGGAGCTAATACCTACTTTGCCCCTGGGTGTTTCAGGTCTTCAGAGACCCTTAGTTTTAATCCCAAAAAGCTGTGTTTTCCCCAGCACTGTGAGCTGTAGGACAGATGACAGTGTTAATCTGTCCTGGTCCTGGGGCCTGTATGTGCATAAACTTCTTTTTCCTCCGGCTGTGGACAGAGAGGGGTTGCCTTGTTTTTCTTAGCATCTTGTACTACTTCCAGCTCGGCATGAAAACTCTGCTTTCCTTGGGTCTTGTGCTTCAGGGTTTCCAGATGATGTCTGCAGGTATCAGGAGGGCGGTTTTCCTAAATGCATGAGCAGCTGAGGATGTTTTGCCTTGGTTTTTTGGCTTTTTTTTCCCTCTCTTTTTTGAAGGATTAAGGGCGGCCTCAACTGGTAGAAGGACGCTGAGGTTTAGGATAATCTGGTGCTTTCATGACTGTGATTGTTTCCTTCCTTGCCTGTGTTGTTTTTCTCACGGATTCAGGATCACTGTATCTGTGACCCAGAAGGAGGTATCTCATAAGATACTCTTGGGATTTTCTTCTTTCCTTACAGCCAAGGACACTTATGGGACCTCTGCACACCTGATCATTTCCAGAACCTCTGGGATAGATGGGAGCTTGTGCGTAAGCCCCAGAGCTGCCAAGTCTCCTATACTTGTGCTTGTAGTTAGTGGCTTTTTTAGAAGCCACCGGAAAGATGTGCAGGATGGGAGAAAAGGTGATGTGCTCCCGTCCAGCCCTCAGCTGAGACTGTGCAAGATCTGGACATGGTGGAGTGGCCAAGCAGACCCGGTCCCTCTGCTTCATCTGCTGAAGGCACTAGGTCCATCCGTCCCTCCAGCTCCCGGCTGCCTCCCATTGCTATAATGTGGGCAAGAATGCTCATTCATCATTTTAGGGCAAAAAAAGCACAAAGAATTGAAGAGTCTCCATTAGGTGGATGTATCCTCCGACCAGATTGGGATTGTTTCCAAAAGGTCTGTGGCATGGGACATGAAACAGTGAAGAAGGAGCTTTTTGTAGTAAAAGTACTTTCCTCCCAAGCCAGACAAGCGAGCTGTTGAGTCCAGTTCTTCCACCCTCTGCTCCTAACGGGATGCTGCTTGATGCCCGATGAGCCCAAGCAGCAAACTGGGATCTGTGGGCAGGCTCGTCCCACGGCTGACTGCAGGCTGGCTCGGATCAGGCGTCAGTGCCGGGAACGGCACCGCGGGGCCCCCATGCAGGGAAAAAACGTCAGATAAGCAAACCTCTTACCACACACTTTCTTTTCCTCTTTCAGAGCTACAGTATATTATTGATGAACTGGGCTCATTTTCTCTGAAAGATCTACTTTTCTCTTCAGTCTGTTCCGTTTGGTGCTACGGAGAGAGCTGATGGGAATCGCCACAATAAAATTTTAATTAAATGCCAGGCAATAATTTGCAGTGAGTAAATTGTGGTACCTGCAGTGTGCTGTTGACATCTGTTCACAGACCCAGAGGGCCATTAGTGACTTTGAGAACCAGGAGAAAAACACAGGTCCACTTACCTTGTTTTTTATTCTTTCAGTCTAGGGCACAGAGACCTATTATGTTTAATATTTTATAGCAGTGCATTGTTGCCATCCTTCCTGTGAGTCATTTTTCCACAAGAAACCCGTGCTCACTGCGTTATTTAACCCCTTTAGAGGCTTTAAAGGTGGATTGTAAATCTTCTGCAGAAATGGTCTTTCATACACTGTGTTTCTGCCACTGCATTGCTGCACAGTGCCAGGAAGCAAAAGCTGCTTTAATGTTCAGCAATCTGCATGCTCGGGGAAGGCCGGCAGCGCACCGGAGGATGGCACAGACATCCCAATATCACTTGGAGGCTCAGGCTCAGGTCTGAAGCTCTGACCCAGGCTGCACTCCTCTTGTGTGGTACTGTTTCCCCCTCGTCTGAGTCCACTGGAGCCCAAAATGTAGGTTATGATGATAGTGAAAATCTGCACCCTGAAAAGGAGTGTTTCCAACCTGATAGTGCGAGGACATTTGTCCAGCCTTGAGATGTTTCAAGTGATGGGATGAACCATGGTGGGATTTCCTGATGTTCATTTAGCTCTTCCCTTCTCCTGTTTTGCCCCATCCCATCAAGATATGATGTATGTGCCTGTGCAGGTACCTCTGGACTCTGACTTTCACGTGCTTGTAGTTTTGTGTCGTCCCCCCCCCAAAACATCTCCAATGGCTTTGCCTAGTGGTACCTTGAGGTCTTTCCAGGTTTTAGTTGAAGAAAGTGAGTCACTAATTGTTTTTGAGCATCCCTTGTGTTTTCTCTATGTTTCTGACCAAAGAACCTGGACCTGGGCACAATTACATGTTGTTTTACTGATTTTCAGCAGAGCTCCCGGCTATGCAGCCTCATGGGTTTGAGGACAAAAATATACACGGGTTTCATTTAAATAACTGTAGTGGAAACTTTCTATGGAAAGAAGATACCCCAAAAAGCCCCTGAAAGAACAAAGTAATTGCCTTACAGAATGACTTCCTTTTGCTGCATTGTTTTCCGTTTGCATCAGCCGTTTGTCTCCTTTGGGCTGTGCAGTTGTGGTTCTTCGGTGTGTCATCCAGCAAAAGTACAGCAGAACTTCTGTGCAAAGAAAAGAATTGCTACTTTTTTTTTTTTTTTTTTTTTTTTTTCTCTCATAAGGCAAAAAAAAAACCCAGCTGCACTTTCTATAAATTGGGTCCGTGACATGAGTGGAATTTAAAAATTACAATTAGTCTTGGACACTGTGCTCAAGCTTACATTTTTGTGTTGTCCTTCAGATGGGGAGGTTGAAGAAAGTGAGTGGTAGCACAGGAACTGCTAATAGGTGAGACAAAAATGCTGTGCCACTTCAGCACGTGCCATGTGGAGAAGTGCTTCTATTTACCATGCTGCAGCTAAGAGAGCCTGTCTTGTCATAGCGTGGCTCTTCCTGGCTGCTAAACCCTCACACCCCCTGAAGGTTGGGGTTTCTGCTCTGGACATCGGTGGGGCTGCACGGACCCTTGCAGGGGACTGCGGGAGGTGTGATCTCTCCCCTTCTGCTGATGAGGTGGGAAGGTTGGTGTGAGCTTTCTTGTTGCTGGCTCTTGGGAGGAGCCTGGATAGTTGTATTTTGGAGGCTGGAAAGTGAAATTTCTCATTTTGTGCTGCTAGGCAGATGAAGCAAAGATTTTTATCTTAATGAGTCATTAGTACATATGTTTGGCCATTTATTTTTTAGTGAAATAGTTTTCTATGTGATGCTTTCTCCTCAGAGATGGGGGCCAGTGTTCTGCAAAGGGATTCTGTTTCCATTTTCACTCTTCTGTAGCTGGTTACATCCTAAACGTAACTCTCATGAACTGCTGGTTCACTCACAGCTCACAGTCTCGCTCCACTTTCTTTAGTTCAGCAGAGTACTTTTACTCTGCAAAAGTGTCAAAAAGTTAAAGTGCCTCACACTTACCCATACCTGTGACTTTCTTTGCTCCTCTTAATGATTTCTAAAGGCAAAGGTCATGCTTTTTAACATCTTGAAAAACTCTTAAAATACCATACTGAAGTAAAGTAAAACCAAGAAATGTGCCACATGAATAATTTTTCTGTTGTTCTTGACACGCTGTTGATACGGCTGTGGGAAAGATGAATGAATAGCTGTAGAAACTGCCATAGACACTATGTCATGCTTGACAGCAGATTTCTTTTGAGAACATTGTGTTTAGAATGTGTTATACAACACTTGGGGAAGGGGGAGGGGGATGGGGGCTGCAGATCTCCTGAGGGTCTTCAAGTCAAGACATCACTGTGCTTGTGCTATCCGCTGCATGGGCTGGGCTGGAGAGGCAGGTTGATGGGTCCCTGCCACGGTGAGGTTTGAGCTGCCTGCCTGAGGATGTGCATCCTGTCCCCTGCGGGGAGGTGACTGATGGGGTTGCTTCCCACCCTTTCGTACCACCTGTTTGCTGAAGCACTTGGTTTCAACTTGGAGTAGCCTACTGAGCAAATGCCAGAAGATGAGAAAGACAAGACCTTCTGGTCTCCTCGGTCTTCCAAAAAGATGGAGCCCAATAAGGTCAGAGGTGTGTATTTGGAGGAGAACCCAGAGAAATTTCCTTCTCAGCTGCTAGTCACTGATTTCAGAGCACCATAAGCTGCTGGACTTGTTTTTTCCTTTTTATACTTGTTTGTGGCTTGCAGTACCTTATGCTGAAAGTGCATCTCATTCACCTCAGAGACCACAGCTTTGGGCTTCTGCATGGCTTCTTGCTTCCTGCCTGGGAATGTGAAAATAAATGTTGATGGTGGGTTTAGAAGAGGTGTGTGGAAAACAAAGAACCAGCTTGGAGAGATTTTCCGAGTTTTCCCAAAGCAAGCAATCTGTGCTCTGTGGCAGGCTGATTTCACCTGTAGGCACTGGCTCCCTGTGGGTGAGCAGTTATCCCAGCCTGGCAGTGTGGTCGGTCTGTCATTACGTGGGTTTTCATTTAATTCCCTAGAAGATGACAAGAAAGTCCTGGTTAGGCATGATCTTAATCTTGACATTGATGTTAATTAATCCTGATTCATTGTTATGAGAGTATGAGGCCAGGCAGGAAATGAGCAAAAAGCATTACTGAGCAAAAAAAGAAAAAAATCTCTGATTTCACACTTTGGGGTGTGGGGTGGGAAAGCTTTGAAGATGTTGTGTTCTTTCTGCAGTATAATATATTAACTTTTTTGGGTTTGGCTCATGAAGTACTCTTTTTCCCTCACCCTTAGAAGCATCGGATGTAATTAAGCTCAGAAGCAATGGCTCTTTCCTGTCAGCAGGGTGAAATAGCACATAAATGGGGGAATTTTTTTTTTTTTCTTCTTAGTGGGGGAATAGTCACTACAGAAATTCAGTTCCTTGCTGCTGTGCTACCTCCTGAGAACTGCAGCTTTGCTGGTATCTGTTCTCAGCTGCTGAACCAAGACCCTGCGTGCTTTCAGTTGCTCGTTTAATTGACTTGTCCTGCAAGTCCATTTGGGACGCAGCACTGGTGTGGGGAGACAGGATGAAATCCTGCCAACAGTGCTGCAGAAACCCACTGCTTTGTAAGAAAGCAGAGCTGAACGGTGTGTTATCACCCTGTTCAGAGTCGTGGCAAAGGAGACTTGCCAGATATCTCCATGCTAGACTAGTTACGTGATTTACAAAGTTGTTTTCAACCCGAAATAGAGATTTTCTTACCCTCTAAATGGTTTTGCAAGCTTTTATTCAACAAGAAAGGAGAAGTAGCAAGGCCCTTCCCTCTCCACAGAGGATGGCCAGAGGAGCGAGTTGCCATTGTCTTCCAGAAATGCATAGTGCAAGGTTACAGGAGCCCCGACCCTCCTCTGGCTTAGTGAGGGCAGCCGGGCTGGGATGTGAATTTTTAACCTGTGTTCAAACTGCTTTCCCAGAGTCACTGCCTGGAGACGGAAAGCACGCAGCCTCGTTAGAGAGGATGATAACAGCTACTTTATCTGCAGTGCCTGGACCGCTGGTGTTTTTCTTTCCCTTTTTCCTTTTAATCTGATATTCTTTGTTCAAAACCCAGAAGGGGCAGATGCCTCCCAGTTAAGACTGATGCAGCATATCAGTAGAAGTCTGCCTGCTATTTCACAGGATGTTCCCCAGCTAAATTGGGGTAAAGGCTGGAGCTTCAGCTTGTCAAAGACAGTGCAAAAGGAAATCTGTTTAAATGTTTGTGCATCAGCAAGGTGGCAAGGCCAGCATGTATTCCCACTAGCATTTCAGCTGCTCTTTGTGATTAGAGGCCTTGGAGAAGCCTCGGTGGCAGAGGAGTGACATGACAGTAATACTTTGCTAAAGCCAGGACAGTTTTGCACTAGTTAGCATCACTCTGTGCTTCTGAAATGCTCTCTTTATTAGTTTTTTGGTTTGTTTGCTTTTTTTTTTTTTCTTTCCTATTAAAATGAAAATTCATTTCTCTTAAAAGCATCTGCAATGCCTGTTCTGGCACTGGATTTTCCTAGCTTATCTACAGCCAGGTGGCAGTGAGGACTTAATGATGCTGGGAAGCAGCAGTGGTTTCAAAGAGCCCCTTTTGGTCTCTTGAGATCACTGGTGAAGATCTCTGCACATGCTAGAGACTGCCTGTTCTCTGCGGGTGGGGAGGGAAGATCTAGTGGCCTGGGGGCGAGTGGCCCCCTGCCGCTTGAAGGAAGCTGTGAGACCCTTTGCCAGCCCAGGTGAGGCGCCTGTTGCATCCTCTGCTGCAGCTGTCAGCAGCCTGCCAGACTGGGGGAGCAGCTTATTATAAATCTATTTTTGCACTCAATGAAAATGGCTGATGAGCAAAAGCAAATATTTTAGCTATCAAACTCCTGCCCTCCAGCCCCATCTTTATTCTGTGCAGGTTGCTTGTAATAAGAAATTAGGGGTCTGATCATTTACGTTGCAGTCTTTCACCTGCGAATGAGTATTTTGCATGTCATGTGGGAAGGCAGATTTGTTCAAAAATAAAACTGTTTTGAGATCCTATTATGTACGGCCACAAGCAGGGCATCTGCAAATATTTGAGTGAGACTTCTCTTGAATATGCTTTAATACTTCCCTAAGCAGAAAGGTCATTTTGAGATCGCACCACTGGACAGGGCTTTTCTTTTATTGTGGCAGAGCCTCTATGACATTGGCATGTGACTTAGTCTCTTCAAATCTGTTCCTTCTCCACAATATTGACACAGTAATACTTCTTTCCCCTACCTGGTCTGTGTAGGTAGACAGTGGCTGGGGAAGACTGGCTGGGCTGCCTGTGTGGGTCGTGTGGTGGATGGGGCCACGGCCTCAACTGTTGTAATATTGTTAATAAATTAACAGTGGGTTATGTAGGTTTGGCCGGACTGTCTTTGGGTTGCTTCCTACATTTTTTTTACCCTTTGAAACAAAAAAACTAACACTTCAATGTGGAGCCATCTCCTCTGCGCCCTTTCCTGATGGACAGTCCCTTAATTTAGCTGATCTGAATGCTGGAGAGCCTGCAGCCATCCTTGAATTTCTATCTGAGTGCTTTTCTTCCCGTAGTCAGGAAGCTCTTCCTGGTGGCTAACCCGTGTTCCTTGGTGCAATTTAAGACTATGATATCTTGTGCTACTCTTGACAAGCCAAGAAGATGGTTTATTTCTTTCTGTTGTGGCCCTCTCGGTGTGTTTGAGGACCATTACAATGCCTCCCTGTCATCTTTACTCTTTGGTCCAGGCTAACCTGAATTCTCAGCTCCCCCCCTTGATTTTCCAGTCTGTGCTTTCTTGATCTCTGATCATTCTTGCTGTCTGCATGGGACTTTCCCTACAACTTTATTGAAATGCCATGTCCAATATCAGAACTTCAGCAGTGCTACATACATTAAAAGTTCCCTTTGTGTATCTTGTGAGCAGTATACATATGTATTGCAGTGTAGTGTTTGGTTTTATTGCAGTAACATGACTGTGTTCAGCTCCTGTTTGCTTTGTGATCCGTGGTAACCCTGAGATCCTTTTCCCCAAAAAATAACCTTTGTGAGCTGGTATTTCCCTTGTGACCATGTCATTGATTATTCCTGTCTTAGCACTGTTCACCCATTGTTCCTGAATTGTCTTTTTCTTTTTCTCTCTCTCTTTTTTTTTTTTTTTTTTTTTTCCAGACCATTTCTACAATTTATCAAGATCATTTTGAATCCTAATCCTGGCCTCCGAAGTACTTGCAGCTTGTCCCAGCCTGGTATCAGCAGCAATTTTAGTAAGCATGCTATGTTCCATCATTCGAATCAATTATAAAGATACCAAATTGTACTAGAGCTAGGACATCTTAGACACTCACTTGATATGTCTTTCCCTTTGCCAGTACGTACTGTGGCAGTATCCTGCAGTGCTGTGTTTGCTTTACAAAAGGCAATGCAGCTCCCAAGGATGATGAGATTTGTGACATTTATACCCCAAAGTGAGAGATTTCATCGGCCCCTTTGAGGATTTGTAATGAGAAATAAGCTTATTTGCCATATCACAGCAGTCTGGATGAGTAGAAGTGATGCTTTCTTGGAAAACCAGCAAGTCTGCTTTTCCCAATGTATTGGTTACAGTTTTCTTATTTCCTACAATCTCAATGGAAAAAAACACCTTCTGTTCACACCTCGTAGCTGCCCTTTTACAAATACTTGCTTATCAAAGAGTGTTTGGGGCTGAGACCTGGAGGGAAGGGAAGGAGACACCGTTTGTTTCCTGAGGAGGCTCAGGAGAGACCTTCTTGCTCCCTACAGCAACCTGAGAGGAGGTGGTAGCGAGCTGGGGTTGGTTTCTTCTCCCAAGTAACAAATGATAGGACAAGAGGAAATGTGCCAGCGGAGGGTCAGACTGGATATTAGGAAAAATGCCTTTGCAGAAAGGGTGGTTAAGCACTGGAATAGGCTGCCCAGGGAGGTGGTGGGCCCACCATCCCTGGGGGTGTTTAAAAGCGGTGTAGATGTGGTGCCTGGGGATGTGGGTTAGTGGTGGCCTTGGCAGTGCTGGGTTAGTGGTTGGACTCGATGATCTTGAAGGTCTTTTCCAACCTAAGCGATTCTGTGATTCTATGACTTATGAACTGAGGAGGCAGTTGTAGGTGATTTTGGGGTTGTGTTGGACCTGCTGGGGGTGGCAGCTGGTATGTGTCCACGTAGATGGTCTATATGTCCTTGGCTTGGATTTTTGCCCTCTGGCTCAAACACTGCGTTTCTGTATAAGCAGACTATTCCATAAATTCATTTTGGTGGAGATGGCGAAGGGTGTAGTATTCAAGGATTTATGAACTTCCATAGGGTCTGATAAATGAAGCTTTCTCGACCAAGCTTATATTTACAGTGCAGAGGGGCAGAGCCAGATGCTGCCTGTGGAGACCAAAAATATAGTGGACAGCCACTGTTTATGTCCCTGTAACTGTCAGTGTTTAACAAATAAGAAATGAAAACAAAAATGGTGAGGGACCTCAAAGGTAATCAGTTGCAAATGAACCCAGATGAGAATTAGCTTCTTGTTTTTCTCTCAGGAGGAGTATAAAGCTGGGGTTTGTTGTTAGCTGCACATAAATATGCGTGTGCCTCAGAACAGCTCTCGGTTTCAAACCTTGTCTTCTCTGTGACATCTGCTGTTTCTGGAAATTTAAGCTTAAGCAGAAAAAAACCCCAATTGCTACTTGCCTTTCACCTCAGACTTCATAGATGTGAGAGTGAATTAGGATTTGTGGGACCTGTGTCACAGGCCAGAAATAATACCCCCCATGGCACGGGAGGCCAGTATAGTGGTAGGCTCCTAGAGTAAGCCTAGATGAGAAATACTGATTCTTGTTCCCTCCTTTCTGACCTCTGTCTTTCCCGAAGGTACAAGAATTTGACAAGAAATGAAGTTCTGTGAACAAAGACATCCAATTTGAGATTGTCAAGAACTTTAACTACATAAAACTGATTTACTTTGGGGGGAAAAGCCTTAAATATCCCTGTAGAGAGTACATAATGTGAATGATTTTGTATTTATTCATGCATTTCACTGAGTGGATGAAATCTCTCCCGATCGTAATGGAATTATATTTGGATGTGCTATCTAGTATGGTGGTGTTAAAAGCAGGTACACAATGGGAATTCTTTCTGGAGAGCGGCAAAAGAAAGCTTATGGTACCAGTAAATGATTCTTACCACGGCATTAATCCTAATCAGATTAATTAGAATTAATTTAGTTGCCTGGCTTTTATTTATGTGAAATAAAAACATGTCTAAGGAGTCCTGTTTAAAACGTTTACGAGTTTTAGTAACATTTTTTTACTTGTTTCATGTGATGTGTGTATAAATCTCCAGCTGGCTGAGCTTTTAGGGAGAATTAGCCATTACTTCTCCATCTCCTCTTACATCTTTTGTTTTCAGTACATCCATCTCCTGTCACCTTTCCCACATTGCCCAGCTGTAGGTGGCCCAGCCGCCCCTGTTTCTTCCCGCAGTTTCTTTTCTGAGAATGGAACCAAATCTCCCCTCTGGCAGCAGCCTAGTTCTGCTCCTGAACCTCTGGCATGGCCAAGCACCCCACCTGCGTAGCAGGACCCCTTACCCCATCCCATGCATGGCCTTTTCCCTCTGGAACAATCCTGCTGTAATTTTCTACTGCTGTATCTCAACAGGAGCCACATCTTTCCTCACTTGCATATGCCGCTGACTTTTCCCATCACTTTTTTACTGCTTCTTGCTCTTACTGTTTTCCATTTCTGAAAAGCTGTTCAGATTTTCACAAAACAAAACTGTATGGCATTGCATATGTGTTTGCCCGTATGTATCCGCATACAGCAGAGGTTTCAGAACAGTATGTCAAATGAGGTAATTTTCCATCAAATTCATCCTTCTATTCCCATTTTATATTTACTCCTTGGAAAGCTTCAATTAAAACAGTAAAATGGCTTTGAGTTTTACAAGTCTAAAAGACCAGAAGATTCTCCCTGTGGAGCTTTGTGGAAGCTGTGACTGTTCCTGCTCAGCGCTGAGTGGGAAGGCTTGGTGACGCGGGGCCACCAGCAGCCACGTGCGCTGGCAGAGGTTCTCTGCAGCTGCTCCCTCGGTGCCTCCACATCCCACCTGACTGCTGTTTTCCCGCCTGGTTTAATTCACCTTTTCTTTCCTTGCTTGTTTTCACTGTGCCGTGAATCTCTGGTATTTTGGAAGTGTACCCTTCACGTTTGGTCTTGCAAGGATTCAACAGCATCTTCATTGGCATGTTTTCCTGTGCGCTGTCACAGAAGGTCACGGAGCACTGGGAGCTGCAGAGGGGACATGGCGTGGCCTGTGGAAAAGTAATTGCTCCTGGCAAAGATTCCATTATCCACAGTGGCTTTTGGTGGACACCTGAAGACATGAGGTCCTCGAGAGTCCTTGTGCCAGAAGTCTGCTGGAGCCTGTTTTGGGGGAAGGTGCTGGGGGCACACGTGTGCCGGGATGCTGCTGCTCTCCTTCCCTTTTCCGTTACTTTACTGGTGCAGAACGGGTGTGCTGGAGGTGCCACGTCAGGGTAGGTCCTCAAGTCTTTGCATCCAGGCCTGGCTTCACAGCGACGTTGGTGTTTCTGATCAAAAGCACACATCACACCAGAGCCTGTTTCAGACCCAGGGCTGGCTGTCGGAAAGCAAACTCCTTACCCAGAGTTACACGCAGCCTTTTCTTGTCGCTTTTTTAGTGGGAAATATGCTGTTATTGCCAAAATCTTTGCTCATCCCTTTACATTCCTCTCTCTAAGCCCTGGCATCTTACTACGTTAGCAGTGAGGTGTTAAGACTGGTTTTGAACTTCCTCCCCTCCATTTTTTCCAGTGTTTTCTCTCACCTCGGCAGCGTGCAGGAGCCCTGGTGCTGGGTGTGAAGTGCCACAGCTCTTTACGTCATCCTTTACCAACACAGAGAGGCAATGTTTTTTAACAAGGTAACACACACTCTATTTTAAGGTGCTTCTAAAAATAAATTCCCGCACAAGTTGGTGTTGCTGCAGTGATGTTTTATATTTTAATTGGGGCAGTTTTCTTAGGATGATTCATAGAAAGAAGATGAGCTTTACTAGTTTTACCCTGAGGTGAAACAACGTAGGTGAGTTGCCGACCATACGTGAAGGTCTAGGCGGCTGTGAGGATTTTCCCAGTTAGCTCTACGATTGCTGGCTTTTCCCCTAAGGCTGAAGTGTCACGTTAAACCCTGGACAAGCTCTCTCCTGGAGGTGTCTGGCAGCTAATACAACACATTCTGTATGCAGACGGTGTCCCACAGTGCTTTGGAGAGTTGATGGCATTGTCACATCTAGTGAGAACTAAGGACTAAGGGAAGTAATGAGGAAAGAGATGGTTCCTCTGGGAAATAAGGCAGAGATTTAAAACTTGTTGCATGTGCTCAGAGCTGCAGGGAAGAAGCACAAGAGCCAGAGGTACTGGGTGAGGTGGAGGAGCACACTGCAGAAGTACCTAGAGAGCAGAAGACAACTCTGCCTTCCCAACCCAGTATCTCAGCGTCTTGAGAGGAACAGCTTCCTCGCTGTAGCTCCCAGCATGTGGGACAGGTTTGTTCTTTTTAACATTAAGAAGAACAAGTCTCCTGTGCTGAACTACTTCATGGTCACCCTTGCGCAGGCAAACATGTGAGCAGCTCACAGAGGAAACCTTTGGCCTCTTGTCCAACACCAAGATGTGTTGTCTCCTGGGGTTAGTGTACACTTAGAGATGATTTAGGGATTAATGTGAAATAAGGAGAAGGAACCAAAATAACTGAAGGGAGCAGAAATGGCTCAAGTCCCCTGAGTAGACTAATCAAATGACTGTCAGTAACAGTCGTTCTGGTCTGCCTGTGAGAGCAGCAGGATTTCAGGGTTGTCATCTTGAAGTTGTCTTTGAAAGGCCAAATACCTCAAAACTGTGATCTCCAGTCTACCAGCTTTGGAACATCAGTACTGAATGAAAACTGGCCGTGCTGAAGGCAATGCCATCATTTGCTTTTCCTGTAGATTTGGAGCGGAGCAGCAGTAGGCTTGTGTGTGGTCACGGGCCATGTCAGTAGGTTGCAAAGGCAGCAGGTGACCCAGTGGCCATGGATTTGCCACTGTGGGCCTGACAGCTTCAGGGGATAAGAGAAAGTGCTGCTGCTTGTAGGGTGTTCACATGAACAATGCAGGATCATGGAAGACATAAGGTTGCCTTTACTTCACCCAGAAAACTTGCTCTTGTGCCACCAGCAATGCCTGCAGTGCTAACAAGTGCCCTGCTAGAAGCCAGGTGATCCTGGGCTCCATCCTATGGTAAAAACAAGCTGGTGTGTCCTGTGCTCTCACTGGTGCACCCTGGCAAGGGGAAGCAGAAGCACAAGCTGAAGAAAGCCTGCTCACACCTGAGGTCCCCAGTCATGCTTCAGGGTGTCTTACTGAGCTCGGTGCACACAAGAGAAGAGCCTGTCCCACAGAAGTTGCAAATATGACTTCTCCTCCAGACCCCTGCTGTAGTGCAGATGCACGCTAGAACATTAGTACTTCATGGGGAGACACACAGAATAGCTTAAAGTGATGATTGTACCGGCATCCTTGTGTATCACAGATGGCCAAAAAGCCCTGGCCATGTGGAGATGGGCACATCTCGCTGCTGAACAACAGGAGAGCAGATCACAGAAATTAAAGGTTGTGTGATGATGTACATCAACTCACAGCCTGGTCCTGTTCTCTTTGAGGTCTCTGGCTGTCAGAGGATTGGGTGCTAGTCTGCAAGCTTCCAGCTCCTCTCCTGCTCATATGAATATACCTTTCAGAGCTTGATGGCACCCTTGAGACCTCTTGCTTCCTAGAGCTTTCTGTGGTGGCATTAACCTGCAGCACATCGTAGTGAAGCAGACATGATTTGCTTGACCCCCTGGAAGAAGTGATGAGACTCCACCACGCAATTCAAAGGAAAGATTGCTGCATGGGAAGTGGGAGGAAAATATCATTGCTTGCTAACAGTGTGGCTCTTTAGAATGGAAAAAGAGAAGTTTATCATGATAGAAGGAGGCAAACCAGGACATCTGGGCCCAGCTGTGGTACTGGCTTGTCATGCAGCACTTCTTCAGGGTCCTCTCTTTCAGTTGTAGTACAGGAATGATGCATTTCTGTTTTTGTGAGGCTGTCTTGGATTCACTGATGTTGGACTTGGGATCCTAGAATAAAACACTGCTCAAGAAATTCATCATGTTTTGAACTGACAGTAGGGATAGGAGCAGAGGGACAAATTTAGCCTAATTCTGATCTTATTTACTGTGCATTTCAGGGATGTCTGTCTCAAAGACAGCAGTTACCACCATGCAAAAACAGTTAAAGAAAACCAGAATTGTTGTCAAAGCAAAAGCGTGCACGGCAGGACCTCTGCTGAGGCTGAGCAGAGGCGTATTGGTTTTACTTGCAAGGATACAGGCTTTTTAACCTGGTGTTTTCTTCATTTGTCTTCATTAAGAAAATGACAGCCGGAGTGAAAATGAAATACCCTAGTGAAATAAAAACACTTCAGCTGTTGATTAGATCTGCCCAGCGCTACAGCGCAGCCTTTTCAGATAAGTGTGTTCCTTGGGTTGCCTCGTGGTGAAGGGAACGAGATCATCTGCAGAGCATCAAAGCCCTTGAGTGGGCAAGACAATGAAACCAGTGAAGAAGTGGGAAGAGCTGCGATCTCACCTCTCTGTGCTGAAATTGAGTTTGAATTAGGTCACCAGGATGGGACACACACACACACCAATGGTAACATTTGTGCCCCTGGTTCCGCATAGCCGGGGTTGAAGCGGGACAGGGACTGGGGGAAGTCCTGCTGCCACTGCCGAAGTGTTAATCCCAACATAATTGTTTCATTCTCTTTCGGAGAGGAGTTTCTCCGTGGCAGCCTGCAGGGCCGGCGGGTAAGACGCGTGATTGTGTGTTCTGGCAACCGCTTTGCAATGTGAAATAAACACCCTTTCATATAATGGCATTCATTGAGCATTGTGCCTGGAAACTCATCATGACACATGTCAGCCCGGGGCCGGGGAAGCTTCCTTCTTTTGCAGCTCAGCAAAATATTTATACAGTGTCTTCTAGTAAACCAGTTCCTCTGTGCTGCTGGGGGAAGTGGCTCTGGAACTGGGCTTAATGGCTGACCTTGCTCCAAGTCCCTCCTAAAACAGCCAGTGCAGCTAGACTGTTCAACCTGCCAGCCAGATGGAACAGCTACCAAATTTGCTTCCCTGTTAGGTTTACTTTTTAATTTGCTGTAACAGCCCTGCAGATTTAATATTGCTTTAAGTAACTGGAATATTGCTTTAAACCCAGCAGCCAGCGTACCCAGTCCTCAGGCTGTGCACTGGGGAGCTAACAGGGAAACTGTGGGGACTGGTGGTTGCGTTGCGTTGAACTTTCATTCTCGGGTACTGTGCACTCTGTGATTATTAAGCCCTGCCGTTATTAAGAAAAAAAATATATCTCTCTTCTTGTTTGCAATGTTTAAGAATAACATTTAAAAAATCTTCATGTAACAGGAAAAGGAATATGAATTTTGCTGTTGGCAGATAGCCAGATGTGGGTACTGGAATGTTGACTAGTTTGCAAAGAATAGAAATATATATATTTTTATTATTTTTCCCCTCTCCTTTAACTTTCAGCACCATAGGATCTCCATGACCAGAGAAAATTATGATGGTTTCTGGCTCCTGACAATTGCTGCTCATCAAATGCTGTTCCATAGTGTCACAGTCAACCTCTGCAGACCGCAAAACCAGTTGCAGCTAGAAAGTTTGTGTAAGATGTATAGAAGGCTGATTGAAAAGAAGCATGTTTCCAAGAATTCTTTATGTTTTGGTTTGTGTAAGGTCTAAAATTTAAAAAGTGTTTCTATTACCCCAAGTAGATCTTAAGTAGTAATTGTAGGTAGGGAATTACAACGTAAATGGCTGGTTTTAGGAAGGGCCCACAAAGATCTGTTCTTGGCTTGTGATAGTGTGGGTATTTCTCCTTGAAGAGCAAAACCAACAAAAAAATAAATCTGTTTTTTAATTTTGTAGATGCAGGGTTTGGGCAGTGAAGCTAGACAAAGTAAGCCTAGAAAAAAAGGAACAGAATCTCAGCAGAGAAGAAATCAATCACTGGAACGTCTTAACTGAGAACTGCTTCTCCTACCACTGTTTGTAGTCTTTAAATCAAGACTGGTTTTGTGTTTTTGTAAGAGATGCTGAAACTCAAGGACAAGTAATGAGCTTGATGCAGAAATGTCTGAGGTTCTGCAGCCTGTCTTCAGCAGGAGGTTGGGCTTTATCATTTATGGTGCTGTCTTCTGGTCTTAACATTTGGGAGTCTCTGAAGATCATGTGAGATCGTGGCATCACGTTTTGAAAATCAACCTCTTAATCTTCCTAATTAAAAAATCAAGGGCCTTGACTACAGTATAATTGCTTTCCTGAAATTATCTATCTGTAGCCCCATAAATGTGCGCTTGAATGTTGTTTGCTGTTCAATCTAGAGCTAAGAATAGGAATTCCCCGGACAAATGCTGGACTAACTGCACAGCAGGTCATGGCTGTTAGGATTTGGCACCACAGAACAGCCCGGGGAGTCCCCACAGGTCACACTGGTTTGTGAGCTGGGCACAAGCTCCTTGTGGAAACAAACATGCTCTCTTGTGCAATTACCATGCAGTTCATGTATTTTTAAATTAACACCTTTGCACCCAGGCTTGAGCTTCCCTCTATTTCAGATGATCATCTTTTTATTTCTGGGACCGTTCTCTTAAACTCCAGGTTTGGTTCTAAGAATGCCACTGGAGAGGAAAAAAAAAAGGGGGTGTGGGGGGGTGTGCACAAAAAAAAGGTATGTTTCTGTCTTTTTGGGTGCATGTCAGATTGGTACTTGTCTGCCCAAGCATCCTCTCTTTGCAGCCAGAGCAGGGCTGTTATTTATGGCTCTCCTCCCCCGTAATCCTGTTGTTCATGAATGAATGCAAAAGATTCAAAGAGGAAAATTTTACAAAGCAGAAACCCAAGGTTGTAATTTCAGGTTCCTCAGAAGAGGGCTCCTACCCAGATGGCCAATTAATTGCTCGGTTCCTTCAGCTTTGGACGCTGTTGGTTACGGGTGAGCTGGTCGGGTAGGCGGTGGGGCTCTATGAAGCCCGAAGGATGATTCAGCATCCTCCACCCCGGCTCCGGGCAGGCGGTGGTACCTACGCCATTCTTGCAGCACCACCTTCTGGCCCGCAGCCCCGGGCGGTGGAGGAGCCTGGGCGATGCTGGGGGCGTGCAGAGAGGGGGGCTCCTCACCAGCTCCAGCCTGGAAGTGCCGTGTGACTCCCGGGGTGGCTTGTGGCCAGCTGCCAAGGTGATGTTGGAGTCGGGGCTAAATCTAAGCAACCTTCACACTGTGTTTTTCTGCAGTGTTTCCGAGCCCTCGGGGTGCTGGGCGGTGACAGGGGTGCTGTATGTTGTGCACCGCTAAGCCAGCGTGCACAGGGGGTGTGGGACCACATCCTGCCCGCCGCGGTGGGGCACACCCCACGCCCTCGGAGCCAGCGATGGCAGCCAAAAGGAAACGTAGAGAATTACTGATCTGGCAGATGAACTGGCTGGGCAGAGGCGAGCGGCAGAGAGGGTAGAAGATCCAGCAGCACCGTGCCGTGGGGGACTTTTCCCCCCCCGCCGGCGGCGTGAGAGCTGCTCAGTCAGTGACTTGCTCTAGCAAAAGCTGTGGTGTTATCGACCTGCACCAGGGCTGGTGTGGCTGAAAGCTCAGCCGGGTGTTTCTGACGATGTCAGTTGGTCTGTTTAAAGACAGGAGCTCTTCCTCCAGCCTGGGCTGGCTGTTGGTTACATTAACGAGTGGTCTCCCAGGTCCCCTCCTTAAGATGTGGCTGGAACCGTCCGTCTGTTCAGGGGTGTGCAGAAACCTCCTCCAATACATTTTCTGAACCTGTCCCCCACTGTTTTGTATTTGTACTGACATAACTGTCCTGCCCAGCTGCCAAGCAGATGAAAGGCAGCCTCTGCTTTCTGCTGCCTAAATCAGCGAGTCGTGGCAGGAGAGGCAGCAGCCGTAAAACAGACTTTCACCCGTAAAACAGCCTTACACCCATGAACGAAGGTCTGCTCCTGCTCTGTTCCTGTCAAGGCCTGTAGCGATTTTTATTTTTTTTTTTCCCTGCTAATGCTCAGGCATAAAGCAGGAATGCTGGCCTCTTAATACATGTGTGTTTTGGGGTTTTTTAAATATTTTTTTTTAACCTTTCTTAAAGAGGCTGGAGGCAATTTCAGACTTGCCTCATCTACAAACATTGTTTTGCACGTTGAGGGGAAGCTAGAGACAAATCTTGTAACACCACTTGGGGCTCCTATAGTCTTAACAGGCTGTTGTCTGCACCTGGGCCCTGCAAAAACGACTTGCTATGAATAACCAAAGTGGCCTTCATGTTGATGTGGAGGTAGTCATGGCGCGTTTTCAGTAGCCCTTGACAGAGAGTTGCTGGTTAGGGCTTTAGTGCTGTGCTTTCTAGATGGTATTTTGCAAAAGAACTGTTGCTACTCTGGGGTACACCAGGAGACCCCATTGTAGATCCAAACATGAAGATTACTGGAGCTAACCAAAGCATCTGGGCAAAATTCAGGGTGTCAGTACTCTCATAAGCTGCTGTTGTTATTTCTCATGCTTGTACAGCATAGTCAGGAGGAGAAATGACCACTGTGGCTGAAGAAACAGATGTTGACTTGATGGGTTTAGAGTGGTTTTGTTTGGTTGGTTGGTTTTTAAAGTAGCCGTTTAATCTGAAGTTCAGATGTGTAGCTAGTTTTGATCTTTGACTGAAAAGTTTCATTAAAGTTGCATTAAAATAATAAGGGGCTTTGTGATCTTTTAGCTGTTCCGTTACTTGGAGATTTCATCTTAGGTGAGTTTTTTTTGAATTATTGTTCCTCTTGAGGCTTTGCAAAGCAGGAGGCTTTTTGGATCAGTAGCTGAGGCACATGAGTAATTTCTGGATCTTGGTTCTGCACAGGTTTAAGATCTGTTATTTTAGTTTCCTTGAAAAAGTAACCTGCTGTTAATTTACGCTTCCAACCTGATTTTTATTTTTTTTTAAATCTTTGTCCATTTTTTCTTGCCAAAGACATTTCAGTTCTTTTAAAAATATCACCAAGTAAATGTTTTGAAGCCTAACTGTTTCTGTTGCGCCCTCTGTTAAGCAGAAGGAATATGATCTCAGATTTCCTGGATGACTATGCACACAGATACATCCACCTTCTTTGCTAGGGACGTGGGACCGGGCTTTGAAAAATATTTCTTTGCCTTGAAATCTTCAATATTTGACCTCCATAGCATTTCCTTGATGCCATTCCAACTCAAAGCCCTATAAGCTCCAATGTGAAGTGCTGGAAGATATTTTAATGGTGCCTCTGGTCACCAGCGTGAGCTCATTTCTAATTAAACAGAAGTACACACTTTATTTCATTAGAAGCATAATAATTAATGTACACACAATTGGCTGATTCTTAATTCATTGACTATTAGAAACAAATTCCGTAAGTCTATCGGGATTAGAAAGTGGAGCTATGTGTCACTGAAGTGGTCTCATTCTCCTGATGTACATTAAGATGTCATTTTGCTCACGGCCTTGAAACGTTTGGACGATTTATCTGCTCTGTGGATGCGGTGGCAGCATATACAGCTTCTGCTGAACCACTGCCATAGGTTAGACCGTACATAAGGTCTCTTTCCCTTTGATTTGGGGTAGGTGCTGTAACTTCCCAGCTGCTTTCAACAAAAATGGTGACTCAGTGTCACCTCTCAGTTTACCGTCGCTGTTTGCAGGTACCTTCACTGGGCAGATTTCAGTGGCCGATTAAATCCTAATAAAAGTCACAAAAATTGAGCTGCTCCTCATGGATGCTGGGGTGTCTAAATAGCTGCCTTAGAAAAATAAACAGGTGGATGTAGCAAACGGGGATCTCCTGCATTAGCTCTTCCTTTGATGGGTTCAGGTGGCCCCAAACAAAGACACACCACCCCCACCCCCCACCCCCCCACCCCCCGCCATCCCTGTGCTGTGGGGTTTGGAAGGTTTTGCACAGTTGGCTGGGAGTGGGGTGAGGCTGGAGGTCTCACAGAGAAGATCCTGCTGGGGTGGGTCCTCCTGCTCGTCCTGCACTCCAAATCCGTGCGTGACCTACAGCCACGTAGGACTAGGTGTTGTGGTGGACTTGGGTGGCTTTGTATTCCTTATGCACTGCCCTTTGAAGCTCTCAAAGCTTCACAGAGATAAGGGGAAGGAGAATGTCAGGGAGCAGCATTGTCTGAAGCAGCCCGGAGGCTCGGGGTGAGGAGAGGGCAGCACCAGGTTTCTTGGCTTTTAAATTGGTTGTTAAAACTGGGAATGTCTCTTATATCTTGGGCACAGGCAGAAGTCTTTAGTTCTTCATTGTTGTAGAGAATTGTTCTCTGTCCTGCCGCATTGCTTTATGCTCAGTAAATTTGTCCCACTGAAGTGGAGAGCAGCTTCCCTGTGCAAAACCACCCTAGCTCTCCAGCAGAGCCACCACAGCCCCTTGGAAGCAGCAGATGCTAGAGCGAGTATTTGGTCTAGCTGAATCCCTGTGTAGGAGTCAGGGATGGGGAATTTTTGATTGATACTTTAATCCAATCAGATTTAAAAGAGTGGAGGCTCTCTGGTGTGGAGGAGATCCTGTCTGGGGTGGTGGTGATGTGGAAAATCCTGTTCTGGGTTTTCTCTCATTGCCCCAGTGAAGGCTACTGCTGTGGATTCCTGAGCAACAAGTTTATGAGGGGGAAAAAACAGAATAGATGGACACAGAGCCGATAGGGTCCCTACTGTAAACGTTTGCATTCATCTACAAGAAATACCTGTTAATAAAAGGCCAATCACCTGGAAATTAACCAAAACACATTCTGGTTCTCATTAAATGCTGCTTCGTTTCACTGGCATAAGGTGTATTTTTGTATGTGCGTACATGGGAGTTTTGTAGAGCTTGTGATGACAAGGAAGCAAACACTGCCCAGACTTGATTCTTTTCTTCCTACAAAGCTAACAACATTCCCGCCAAACTCAGTCATGTTTTTTCTTTCTTTCCTGTTAAAAAAATGTATATCTTGATTTAAACTTATTTCTGCTTTTTGTGACTTGGCTTGGCCTTTGCTGGCAGTACGAGATCTCTGAAACGTGACATTTCCCTCTGAACCTCCACAACGTTGGTGTGCGGAACACCAGGGGCTTCCAGCAGTGACATGGCTTCACACCCTCCATAGCTGTTTCCGAAGGGCTTGTCATTTGGAATCACTGATGTACATACATATGTGTGCGCGCGTGCGGACATCTGCAGGATATATATTATTTTTTCGAAGTGAGGTTTGAGGCACGTTGCTGGGGGAGAAAAGTTGCACAAGCTGCACCACATCTTGCAGCTGGTTCAGTGTTCATCGATCTGCTTCCCTTTGCCCAGCTGCCGGTGCATGGCGCTTCAGCAGCTCTGTGTTGCCTGAGAAAATATTTATCTTGAGAAAAGTTGTGTTAATTAAACTGACTCTTCTACCAATTCCCCTACCATGTAATGAAAACACAGCAAAGTCTTTATCAAGGAAGCTTTTCGAGATGCAGGTGGCATTGGGGACAGGCAGGCGCTTGCAGAGTGCGTGTAATACGTATTTCTACTTTTTTCACCATTTCTATTATGTGAAAAGATACAAATGAATTTCAGTATATGCTCCCAAGGAGTTAAGACTGTTTCTGTAGATAGGAGGTTGCCAGCCTGGTGATAGATCAGAAGCTCTATTTTTGCCTGTAGTGAAATAAAAGGACTATTTTCTTCTCTTTCTGGATTTCTTTTCATTGAGGGTAGGAAAAACCCCATTGTCTTTGGTCCTGAATCAGTGGGGAAAGTTTCCTTGTTGAATTGTTTACACTGAGATTCCAGGATTGTTTTTTTTCACTGTCACTTAAACAGAAATCTTTCAGCATCTCCTCTTTGTGTTTGGTTAAATAAGATACAAACTGGCATAATACAGCGTTGTGTATTGATGCTGTGTCCAGAAAGTAATGCTCTACTTAGGAAGGTCTGATAATTTTTTATTCTTTTCAGAGACTGCAGACAGATGCAGTAATTCCCCATCTACATCCTGCTTTTGCATCTCCCTAATTCAGAGAAATAATAATGTATTTGTATTTCTATAAGTATTTTCTATCCTTACTGGATATCAGAGCGCTGAGGAACTTGGCTAACGCAATGCATTGCTTCCGATGCTGGAGTACTGGGGCAGCTGGGCGAGAACATGCAGCAACCTTGCACCGTACTGCAGGGCAAGCAAGGAAAGAAAAGCCTCTTGTCCTGCAGAGTGTGGGAATTTTAGGCTGTGGTTGCCCAGAAGGGTTTATGAGATCTTTAATGATCAGTCTTCGGATTTCAGTCACAAACTTCCATCAACCTCCCAGCCTGGGGGCACTGATGTAGCTGCTTCTCTGGTGTAGGGCAGCCGTCTGCTGCATCTCTATCTGGATTTCCCTGCAGACCTCCAGCAAAATACCAACCTCCTCCAGATCCTGCTGTAGCCAGTGAGATCTGGCGAGGTTATGACCTGAAGTGATGCAAACTGTCCACAGCAGCAGGGATTTCCCACCTGGCATGCCATGATCTGGGGAAGTGAGGCAAAAAATATAAGCTTGCTTTTTGCTGCGTGGAGAACAAAGCTGCTTTCTTCTGGGCAAGCTGCAGTGACAGAGGCTGAATAGCTCCCCTGGGGGTGGCATGGGAGCAGCTGGACTCCTCGGTGGCGCAAGGAACGGGTCTGTTCCGACCCCACTGCTACCAGACTCCGACAGTTATGAAAGCCATAGCGAGCCCCTGCAGGGCACAACCTGGATCCTTTGGCCACGCCTGGCCCCTGTGCCCGGGGGCTGTAAGGCAGCCCCTTTGCTGGGGGCAGGGGCATGCAGCCCACCCTGAGGCGGGTGGCAGGGGGGTACCTGCTGCTCCCCGCTGCCCAGTGCCAGGGACAATGTGGGGGTCGCAGCCCAGCTGTGCATTTGCTCTGGTTTGTGGTGGGTTTGCTGTTTGGCTATTTCTGAGGGGAGGGGGCTAGGATTAAGGAGATTTAGGTTCATTCCTGTGTGTCTCACTGTAGCAGTTTGCTGGGCAAAAGGGACCTTTGCTGCCACTGTGTGTGATGGGTGCCTGGCTCCCGTCTCCCTGCAGCAGTGGCTGCAGGCTGGGCTCTGCTCCTTTGGTCCTGGGTCAGCGGTGGGTTTCCTAAAGCCAGAGCGATGGCAGCTTCATGGCAGGGGGTGCTTTATCAGCCTCGATCCCTCTCTGCTTTGGTTGAAGGGGGGAGGAAAAAACAGCAGGCTGGGAGGGCAGCACTTTTTGTGTTTTCTGTGGAAACTTTCTGCTAAGAACGTGTTTTGCTGAGGCTGTGGGGAGCGCTGCAGTGAGCAGGACAGGCAGTCGCCTCTGTGAGAGGAGCTCTGGAGGCTGTGGCCTCTGTGCATTTGGCTTATTTCTGTATTGTACATGTCAGATGTGATACTCCAGATTTTCCTGGCTGCCTTTCAAACGCCTCTCACCTTTACTGGTGACTGGCATTTAAACTCGGGAAGGATGCAGCCCTTGGCACATCCCAAGAGTTTTCTAAAACCTTGAAAATTTACTTTTTTTCCTTAGAGAGGGAAATTACAAATACCCATAGATATTTAATGATTATTTTTTAATATATAAACCAGAAAACATTAAAAGAAAAAGAAAGTAACTATGTATGGGCTAGCCAAAACAAAGTATGAACACTGGAGCTGGGCTGTCAGTAATATATTAACAAAATGAACCTGCCACCCCTTTGTGAATTATGGCAGAGGTCCTGCTCCGTGCCATCCAGCCAGGATGTGAGATGCTGCATCTGCCCATGGCAGAGCCTTGGCTCAGGCAGTAGCTGCTCCCGCCTCAGCTCAGCTGGTTTCTGGTTTGTTTCCCATGTGTCAGCCAGCAGCGGCTGTCAGAGCATCCTCATCTGTAACAGTAGTGGGTTACAGAAACCAATGCAAAGATGCCCTTCTGTCCGCAGGGCCTTGGAAATGCGTGTGCAGTGGTGGGTGGGTGGCTGGGAGTGGCTGGATCACAAGGCAGAACATCGTCTTGTCTTCAGGTGTTAGATGAGGTTTTCTGCTTGCCACCTGGCGCTGCCTGCCTGGCTGGTTGGAGCACAGTGCCTTTACAAGGTGCTGTCTGCAGGCCAGTTCCACCATCTCATGAATGTGCTGCTTAAAGGATACCCAGTTTTTCAAATCTAATGTGTCCCTGAAGGCAGAAAACTGAAGCTCCTGTGTAAACCTGGACAAATGAATTCATCAGGCAAAAAAAAAAAAATAATTAAGTAATTGGAGAAAAGGTTGTCAGTTTGGGTGTATGTATGTGCTGACATGGAAAGGGTGGCAAACCAAAACTGGTGAAACCTCAGCAGCTGTTTCTGTTTTGACAGTTACATGGCTTGATTGAGTATGGTGTGTTGGTGCACTGTTTGATGTGTATGTAGATATACACTAAGGTGCAAATGCATTCAGGAACAGATGCCTCATTGCCCTGTTTTTCTGTGTCTGTATAAGGAGAGGGAGCTTTACTGTGGGCTTGGGCTGTAATTCTGCAAAGGGATAAATGATAATGCAGCTTGCAGCCACTGGTTGACCTCCACTCCCAAGGAGAAATGTTTCTGGAGACGTTTTTCTGTAGCATTTCTTCTTGCTTCTGTATTCAAAGCGAACTAGAAGTTTGAAAGATCACTTTGTCATTTTAGTGAGGTTATACAATAATCTTGGAGTCTGTTTTAGTTTTATTTTGCTTAAGTTTTATTGCATTTTGCTTAATTGCCTCTGCTTTATTGTTAATGAGACAAAAACCAGTTTGCGTAATAGCTCACAGAGTAAAATTATCAAGGAGCAGAGATGGAATTTGCATGTTAAAAGTTTATTTTTATTGTTTTCATTGTCTTCAAATTCCTCGTTTGGTTTTGTTCAGTCCTACAAACCTGCTGTGCGCTGCAGGCAACATCACTGACCCATCTGTGTCCTGCAAGTACATCCTTAGGGCAAGCTCATCTGGACCAGAGCAGAGGGAGGAGTTCTCCTGGCCCGATGGTGATGGTGCGCTGCCCATACTCTTGGGCATGCACTTGGTCAGGGCAGTGCCTCACTGCCTGAACACTCGCATCAGTCTGTCCTTTCTGGTCACTTCTGCAATCAGCTGAAAGTAGCCCTCTCTTCTTATATTTGTGAAATACACCAAAATGCCTCATTTTCCCTATTGTGGAATGACTTCAACTCCTGTAGTAACCGACTGTAGAAAAACCAGAGGCTGAGTTAAATGATACAGCTAACAAGCCAGTGACACTTGTTCTTTGGGTGTTTTTTTTTCTCCATTTTTTTCTTTAGTGAAGCCTGAGGGGAATACTACTCTCAGGAAGCCCATGAAATGCAAAATAAACTGGAAAGGAAAATATATTAATACAGCTGGTGAGCATCACTCAAGAAGCTAGGACATGCAGGCTTGTGCCTAGCATTACCCTGCTGTGGAGAGCTGAGGAAGGCTAAATGAGTTATTACTAGCTCCAATCTGAAAAGAGTATAGTTGCAATCTTTTCACAGAGCTTTCTCTGTGTCCCTGTGAAGAAAACCATATAGAAGTTATGTCGTCTAGCTTGGGGTCCAAATCATGGGTGGTAAAATCCGTGTATCTAAAACACTGTAGAATACCCTGCAAGGAATGGAAATTAATCGCATTATTACACGCAGTCATGATTTCCTTGCTGTTGCTGCCTCTTTTCTGTTATTCAGTACTATTTTGCATAGTGATTAACTGGCCATCTAATTTACATAGCTGCAGGCTTGCCTGCTGGGTAACCTTTTACTCCATTAATTGTTCTCCTAAAGTCAATGAGAGAAGTTTCCAAATTGGTCCCTTATGGACACAAAGTCCAGATGTGTGAGGAGGAGCCAGGACCTGGGACTTGCTGTGTATCATTGCTGGGTAAAATGAAATACGAAAAGTGCTGGGACAAACTTATTTCTATTTTGGTGGTTGATTTGGGGTCCATTTTCTCTCACTGAATGCTAAAATCATTGCTGTGTTACTGTGATAGAAATTTTCGTTCTCAGATACAGATGATGCACGCCGCCTGCGACATGGCGGGGTTCTGGGTCTGGCATGTATTTGCATAGGGCTTGACAAGATGTGTGCAGTGAGCCTTGGACGCCTACGCATGCAAAACGGCAGCTTCATGACCCATGCTCTATCTGCCTTGCTGCAGGTCTGCAGCGTGACCTGGCTGCAGGGGTGCCATGGGTCTGCCTGGGACCCCCTGCTCATTGCAGCGGCTGCTTACAGCTCTTTTCAAACTGGGGCCACATGCTGTGAGGCAGCATCGAGCAGGATGTCTGAAAGCTGTCCGGTTACCTGTTTCTTAACATTTTAGCAGCCTGACCTCCACTGTGGTTTGTCTGTCTTTGCTCAGCTTCCCGCAGCATGCTTCCTTCTGCCCCGTGCCAGCCCTTGGGTTCGCCAGACAGCGAGAGGAGTCAGTTCCTCAGGGCAGGAGAAGCAGGGTAGTGACTAGCTGCTGGTACAAACCTCCACCCTCCAGCTGTGGAGCAAGTGAGGCTACTCTTACACCAGCAAATAAAAGGAGCCAGGATCCATTTTCTGACCCTGGGAGTCAGTGGCACGGAAGGACCTCACTCCACCTCAGCCTCTAGGCTTTACACATGCTCTCTGCAGAAGGGCCAACTTTGTCTTGAAGCAAGATTCTGCTTCTCACACAGCAAAATAGCCTGGGCCAGTCCCTGTACCTGCCGCGGGTTTGCAGTATGCGTCCCCTACCCCCGGCCCGTTGGCATCTGCACAAGGCAGGTGGAGAGCAGAGCGGGCAGTGTGCAGTGACCCTTGTGCTCAGCAGGGCTGCCCGGGCATGGCGGTGTGCACCCAGGGGAGGAAGGCAAGGCAGCCTCGAAGGCCAGGTTCGTCGATAAGTCAGGGGAGGGTCAAGGGAAACCATTTTCAGCTGATCACACAGCTCGCTGGCCGTGAGACCAGGGACTGTGGTATTGACTAAAACCTCGTTTCCCACTGATTCACCCTGCAATTATGAGATTGAGCAGAAATCATAAACTCCATCTGAACCGTAGTTGTCCTTTTTTTTTTTTCTTCTCACTCCTGTGGTTTGAAACTATGTAGAAACGTTTGGAAGGTTTCTCAATACATGAGTTTAACCATAAGTCTCAGCAGGGGGAACATATTATTGGGGAAAGGGAATTACTGCTTTAGCTGTATGCAAGACACGTTACCTTGGAAAGAATCAACATCTCGCCAAAAGCTGGCTTCCCACTCTTGGTCTGGCAGGTCTGGAATTTTCAAGTCAGATGAATTTTGAAAGAATCGTTATGTAGCAGCAGTTTCAAAATATTAGTTTACTAATGACTTCCTTGCAGCAATGAGTGTGTGAGAAGTGAAAGCAGCAGAGATTTTTGGAGTCCCCTGGAGGAGGTGTGACAGTGATGCACATCGTGCCTCTTCACAGTCACAAGCATTGGATGGTTCTTGGGGTCATCTTAAACATTGCTAGAGAACTTGGTTTTCTTCAGTTTTGTTTGCAAGAGAACAGAATTAGTTTCCTTACAAGTGTAAAAAAAGAACAACCAACAAACAACCTCTGGAATAAGAGTGGTGTATTGCCATGCCCTTACCGTCTGCAGGAGCCTGACTTCAAATCCCAGTTGTGCTTAAGGATGGAAACAGAGCAGCTGTGGGCTGGTCCAGGCAGCATGAGCGAGGCTGTGTGCGAGAGCTGGCTCTGCCTTAAAACTCTGCCGGAGTCGTGTGTTGGATGGGGCCAAGCCGAGTGCTGGCCTGGCAGGTAGGATCAACCTGCGTGTCCTGGGCGCTGTGAGTGTGCCCAGGAGGAAGGGAGCTCTCTGCTGTGGTTTGCCTGTCTGGGTTCGTGGTGCAGAGCTTTGCTCCCTCTCTGCCTTTCTGGTGGTGGTGCTTGCCAGGCTGCACAGGGCTAGTTGCTTTTTTTTTTTTTTTTTTGTTACTATTTCCTTTTTCTTTCTAGTTTCAATGATGATATTTCTGGGAATGTTTAGGTCTAAAATATGCAGGTTTTGCAATAATTACTCTGTTCTGACTCAAAGGCTTTTCTGGAAATATGGTTTTAAGTTATGAAAATAGATTAACCCTTTGCATGTGTCTTGCTGGCAAAATGCAGAGTTGCTTTTGTTTGTCTGCTTTCTTCATGGTGCAGGTACTGGTGCCCTTGGCTGCCTGGAAAGGTAAGGAGAGAAGTTGCTGAAACCATGGAGGGTATAAGTACAAGTTAATGAGCACAGCATTCAATCCTAGACCTTTTAATGAGCAGAGAAAGTCTCCTGGATGTCCTGTCTGTTTCTAGTTCCATGGAACCCTGTTCATCTCTGTGGGTCTCTCCCTTCCCATAGTATCCAAGGGCCTCACAGACATTAATGAATGACTCACAACACATCTGTGAAATAAGGAAGTATCCCCGTTTTAGAAACGGGGACTAACACGGACGTAGATGATATGACTTGCCCAGTTTCACACAGGAAATGTGTAACCGAAGTGGGAATTGAACCAAGTCACTTGAGTTTAGCACTGGATTGCCTTTTCCCTTGGCAGGGCTACAGCAACTCCGCAGATGTTGCATGTGAGAATTTGGTTTAAGAATCAAATGTGTGAATCATGCTGGTAGATGCCTGGTTTTGTGGGTTGGTTTTTTTTTTTTTTTAATCCTTTAAAAAAGAATTTATATGTTTTCTAACAATTAGCTGCCACTGAAAAAGAGTAAAACTCACCCTGTGTGTCTGCCTCGGGACAGACGGGGATCAGGCAGATTCAGCTGGGCAGGGTGTGAATGTGCTGCAGGGGTTAGGCAGCAGTGTTCAGGTGTGTTAAGTGAGCGGCTTCTCCCAGGGAGTGTGCCCAGCCCCTACTGCGCTGCCCTTCCTGCTGGCCTGTGCATGGCGGGCGCTGCCCGGGACAGCTGTCCCCCTGCCCCTCTGACCATACACTCCATCCTCACCAGCAGCGCCGGGTACCTTTCATGCCTGCAGCCTTTGCCCCGTGGATCTCGTCCCTTCCCCTCCCTGCTGTGCCTTTCCAGCTGCCTCCTTGCCCAGCTGCGCCAGGAGACTAGGGGCACGCGGAGGGTAAGTGTGGC
This sequence comes from Falco punctatus, assembly GCF_963210335.1. Lineage (NCBI taxonomy): Eukaryota > Metazoa > Chordata > Aves > Falconiformes > Falconidae > Falco > Falco punctatus. The sequence continues at coordinate 120,964,135 of NC_137582.1, read as the reverse complement.
GTGGGTCGTCAGCTGGAAGCGGGGTTAGAGGAAAGGGGGCTGCGCATGGACACAAACTGCCTGAGACTGACCTTCACACTTCATACGGATATGCTTCTTTTATCGTCGAGCCAGAGGAGCACAGAGGGAGCAGTCTTTTGCCCATCCCAAGTGCTGCTCTGAGCTGTGGAGGATGCACATATCCTTTCTGTCACTACTTTTTTAGCCAGCTGTAGCCACTTAGGGAAGCGGCATTTGCCCCAGAGCATGGGGGAAGGTGAGTTGGGAGTCAGCATGGAGATTCCCTTGCTCCATGTTGGCCCCACATGCCTGCTCGGAAGAACTTCAACTCTTGTTACAGCAGAGTCCTCCTTTCTCCAGCAGAAGCGGATGTTGGAGAGGAAAGGGGAGCACTGCTTGTCCATGGTCCCTTGGCAAAGAGGGGAGGAGGACTGAAGAGCCCCACGGCTTCTTACCCCCTTCAGTCTAGAACTCCCATAATTGGCATGATGATGGCAGTGGTTTGGGGAATTTCCTGCTCGAGGGTGGCTGGAGGACTGGCTGTCCAGAGCAGGCACCACAGACATGACGATGCTGCATGGGCTAGAGATGGGTGAGGGGGCATAAGGAGTTTTTGCAGAGCCCACCAGCATTAACTGCTGCTGTACATCTCTTCCTGCACCACTGCCCATGTGCATCTGCCCTGCTTTGCTCACATCTCTCTCAGCTCCACCTGCGAGCATGCTCCCTCTTTCCTCTCTCAGTGTGCAAGCTCCTCATGGCAGCGTTTATTTTCTGTGGTATGTGACACTGAGCCCATCATTGGGACTCCTAGATGGATAAATTGTCACTTGTTGAAACGGCTGATTGCTGGGTCGCAACGCTTCAGCGACTCTAGGCATGAGCAAGAAACACCTGCAGGACCCAAGGTCTCTTGGTGCACAAAGCGCAGCAATGAGTCCGTCCAACTTGTGGCTCTTCACCCACAGAGCACTGCCTGGAGGTAGAAGCTGGGCACAGGGGATGCTTCTGTCTCTCCGCCATCCCACAGAGCTGCAAGGTGAAGGTCCCATTTGTTTCTCCTCTCTTTGGCTCGTGACCGCTGTGCTTTTGGCTGCAGGGTGGCCAGCCCTATCTGGAAAGACAAAATACACCATCCTGGTGATGGGGCAGGGAGAGTAACCTGGGACATGGGACATGGGATCCAGCTTCCTCAGGGGCAGGACAGTCATGTCTTGCATTTCATCACCACGTGCTTCACAGCAGTGCAGGAGGCACCTCTTCTCTTAGGGATGCTTTGTCCATAACACAGCACGGAGGCATCAGCTGATGCCAGATGCCAACAGGACTGAAGTGGTTTGAGCTGTTTGAGCTGGGTTTTAGGTGGCGTGGCCCCAAGGGAGGTGGAATTTCAGCCCTCTTCCCAGCTACATGAGTGCTCCCTGGGCCTGGGTGTGTGGTGGCCACAAAGTTCAAATGGAGTTTATGACACTTCACCAAACATGTTTCCACTTTGATCTTGGGACTTGGGAGTGGGCAGGGCTGTGTCCAGGCAGTGCAGTGCCATCATTCTGCTGTTTTGCTCTTCCTGAACTTACAGCTTCTGGGAGTCTGGACGGCAAAACTGGAGTGAAAACTTAAGTGGTGAAAAAATGACCATTTTCTCATGGATGTGGTTGGGCATGCTACTCAGGGGAGAGGATGCTACCTGCCACAGTGTTTAGCTTCTAGACTTACCCTTTTTTAGATGTTTGTATGTCCCTGTCTGCCTGGACTGAGTTGGTGTCTGTGCAGGGAGGTGCACGTGTCCCTTGGGAGGCCCTGGCACACCCTCAGGGGTTCTGCTGTTTGGAGAGGTGGGCTGGTGAGGTGGCGTCACACTGCAACCTCACCTTTGTACAGCTGGCATTGGCACAAGGAGGTGCAGCGGGGCTTGCTGCACTGTGTTTTCAGGAGGAAGGAAATGATGGGGGCTGGAGATCTGACAGGCATGATCAGGTCTGTGATGGCAGGCGGCTGAGCAATAGGGAAGGTGCAGTGCAGAATTGGACATGCTGTGGTAAAAAGGCAAGGCGGTGGCAAGCTGGGTTAAAGGCAGGTGGAAGAAGGTGGCAGGAGCAAAGCTCCTTTGGGCATGTGAGCCATAAAGTCAGAGGCTGTCCTGCAGCAGCCAGCTGTGGGAGCCCCTTGAAGCTTTCATAAATTTGTCACAAAGCCTGAGAGACCCTAAACTGCTTCTGAAAACCGGGGTTTCTGTGCAATCAGAATTGTCCTCTGAAGGCGCTTTAGTGAGCAATATGTTCTGCCTTTGGTCCTTCTGTGGTTCAGAAATTCTGTGGCCATGTAGGAAAGTAAGACAGAGGTGTTTAGTCCTGATGGTGTTCCTTGCTGAGCTGAGCTCTGGTGGCAGGTTCAGACTCCTCTGCTGCAGGCTGGGCTACACAGGTGCCATGGGACACAGGATTTGTGATGGGGAGGGACATCAGCCTGGGGAAACCAAACATTCTCATGTGGAATTGCAATCCTTGTGTGCAATGTGAAGGAAGTGTCTTTTTCTTTGCATGTAAAGCACACTTGGAGCACGGTCCATACTCAGGGTCGTTTTTGAAAGTAGATCTTCATTTGGAATGTTGCTTTCCTATAGCTAAACCTGACCCGTGTGCAGATCAGTTCTGGTCCTGTTAGGAAATTTGGGGGAGGCAAGTATGGAGGAACTGAATGGTCTACTTAAAACTGAATGTGGTCTAAATGCAAAACTCAGGACTAAATAGGAGCTATGCAGGAAGGGCTGTGGCACCTGTGTGCTGATCTGAATACTCAGTATCTGAGCAGACCTGAAATCCATGCCAGGCTGTGGAGCTTTTGCCTTGGCTGTGCTGCATCTGCCTGCAGCCGACACTGGTCCAGGAGGAGGAATGCCCCTGGCGCTGTGGTTGCTGTAAGCATGCACGTCACCATCAGGGCACACGTGCTGAAGGAGGTGAATGCAGTCACCAAGGGCTTCTCCAGCTGTTGGGACTCAGTTTGTGTACTGTTTCGGTTACCAAGCAATCCTCTCCATCAGGGCACCTGATGTAAGTCCTGTGTGCTCACTGCTGAGATGGCATTTTAATGTACGCGCATTGCAATTCCAACATGCTGTTTCTTTTACAGACTGAATTAAATTGTGGGCAAACAGAAGAGAGACAGTATCAAAATTACAGACTACCAAATCCACTGTAAGTAATCTCTGTTTTTTCTCTAGTGACTTAGCCTGGATGTGTGCACTGTCCTTTGCAGGGGGCTTAACCTGGCAGCAGGACTTGCTTTGCTCTTTGTCTGGTTTATTTTGCTTTATCTTCAATATATTTGAGAAGCATTTGCCTGGTGCGTCGTCCCAGTGCTGCAGTAGCATTTCATATTTCTGAGCCTAGTTACAAGAGGTAGTGACAGGGGATCTACTACAGCTGCCCAGTTTGCGTTGTAAATCCCTCTGTCATGAATCACTCTGAATGTCTGAGGTGGCACCTGCCCTTTTGTTCAAAGCTGCAGTTGGGAATCTGGTTGCAAAGGCCACAATCTCCAGGTAGCAGAGTGCCCTACCACCCTGTGCTTTGCCCATCACCTCATCTGCTTTTGTAAAGTGTGGACTTGCAGGTTTTTTGCAAGAACTGGGGAACATCGTGAGCTACTGAAAAAAGGGATGTGGTTTCCCACAGATGTGTCTGTCCAGGTTGATTCCTCGGTAAATTAAAAAGGGGTAAATGCTGAATGTGGCTTTTCCGTAGATGGGACATTTTAATGGCTGCCAATAAGAAGGGAGCTGCATCTGTCCCTCAGAGGAGCAGCAATAAGAACTTTTGTTTTACTTAATTCACTCACTTCCACAAAACTTCTAAGATTTAAAATATATTTAACATATGTCAGATGTTGGTAATCAGTTAGGTTTAGTTAAAATTGCCCAAATGGCTTAAAAATTATCACAAGCAATAAACAGGCAGATCTTCTAGCAGCACAGCAGACATTCTCAAATAAACTTTGCATTCTTAAAAACAGGCTCAAATTAGGTGTTATAGAAGAAAATGTTGTTATGGTTGGAAAAAAAATAAAAAATATAATCTAGGAAAGGCAGAGTTGTAACGTCTTCCCACTAGTCACACTGGGTCTTGATCTGGCTGGGAGAGGACCAAGCACTGGAGAAAATCCTTCCACCTGCTTGAGTATTGCCAACAGCAGAGTTTTGCCACCAACAGGATCTACTGTAACAAGATGTTTCAGTGTCCTGGAAACAAAAGGCAAGGGACAGAAAGCTAAGCACTGCAGTTTCCACATCGCTTGAAAGGAATGAATTCTGGAGGCCAACTACAGTGCAGAAGAAGACCTGATGCCTTCACATGTCTTTTCAGTGATGTCCCCACCAGGAGCTCAGGTGGCAGGTGCAGCCTGCAGCATTTCTCTTCCGACTTATGGGGGGTCTCAATCCTAAATCCAATGGTAAAGAGCTTGTCTGGGTGTGTGGCTGCATATATGTGGTGATAGTCTCAGGCACAGAGGGACCAGCCGAAGGCTCGACACTACTTAGTGTTTCCTCAAACCCTTTAGGAGGACTTAGGTGGGGCTTAGAATTGGGAGAGACTCTGTGCTTGGGCCGCTTTGCAGGAATTCATTTCAGCCATAATAAAGTAATTCAAAATATCAACCATTGTGGCTTTCTAATAGAGCATTTCTAAGCATTTTATCTCAGGCTTCAGGGTAAAATTCTGGTCCCATTAGAATCAGAAGGAATTTTGTCACTGATTTCTTTCATCAGGTGGCAGTCTTTGTTTCCACCATTGCAAATGAAACAGGCATTTCTGTTCATGTTCGCTCCATTGCATGTAGAGTAAAACCCTAAGAAATTATGTTTGAATAGAAATAATAGCTGGAATCCCCAGTTTTAGTGCCTGTACTTTGGATATGCCCACAGACATGCAATGTTAACAGCTGGAAACCATGTGCCACAAAATCCATGTGACTTTTTTTCTTAAAAGATTTGCTGATGTGCCAATGCCATGCGCTGCCTTGCTGTGCATTAGCTGCTGTCGTGCTGCTCTGCAGAGAGCACAGTGCAGAATACACACTAAGTGAAAGTGATAAGCAAAAATAGTAGAGGCATAACACATGACAGAAAGAAGAAGCTACTCGAGTCATGAGGAGGAGATGAAAGTGAAACCAAAAGATGTGCCTTTTCTGAGAAAAAATGGGAGAATTGGGGAAGTGTGATGAATATTAAAAGGCTCAAGTCTGAAGGTAGATTTTGTCTGAGGTAAGGAGTACAGAAACTGGAAGGAAAATGAGGAAGAAAAAAAAGTCTCTTTTCCCACCCACCTTAGTCCCACTAAGTCCAGGAGCCAGCAGGCAGCTGCCTGTGTGCAGAGGAGCTCTGTGGAGGGCTGGCCTGCGCCAGCCCCCCTGCCTCTGCCAGCTGGAGGGATGCACCAAGTGAAAGACAGAGCAGTGGGAACAAGATCTCTTCTCTGGTGTAATGCAACGAGATGCTCCTGAGTTACTCTAGGTTGTATCTGAGCTGAGCGGAGCAGTGCCAGGCATCTGCAGCCAGCTTGCTGGAAGCTCTCATTCCCTTCCTTCACCATGCCTCAAGGTTCACAGGGGAGAAAGCCTCCTACAGCTTTTAACTGGGTGGACTTAGTTTTTTACTACCACTGCATTTTCACTGCTGAATTTTCTTTGGAGTGCTTTCCATCTGGAGTAACTGCATCCAGCTAGGAGATTGCCATTGCCATTCCAGGGGCCATTTCCAGTAATGGAAAAAATATGTGGAAAGTAGCCTGAATTGCCCGAGAATGGCTGTGCTCGCTGCTGTAGGCAGCAGGTGCACCTTTTTGTTGACCAATTCTTTAAATGTTAACTTTTGTGCAGAGTTCTTAACAAAGTCAGCTGGGGCCCATGTGTTCATCAGAGGAGACCGAGGATGGTATGAACATTAGGGATGATACTGAATCATCTCAGGAAGCTTCCTCACATTATTCCTAATTATTACATCTTTAGGAGTGAAAAGGGAGCCTATAGGAGAAAACACTATTAAAATGTTTTTCAGGCATTCTTGAGTTGGCAGTTCTTAAATGTGAGTGCTTGAGCTTGTGGGAGGCGGCGTTCACTTTACGCTTGCTGAAAAAATCTCTGCTTAAATCCATTTCTACCAAGTTAACATGCCCTGTGTGCCATGAGTGGGGCAAAGAACAGCATCTTAGGCAAAAATCTACATGATAAATCAGCTCTGCAGCTGTCTTTGATCTTAAGTAAGTCCTGTGCTGTAAGTACAGTGCTCTAAGCCTAGCCCAGACCATGGTTGGTGTTAGTCAGCACTGAAGAGTCAGCACTCTCCAAAAAGGGGTTTCAAAATGTAATTAATTATTCTTCATAGCAATAAGCCCATAAACATGAGGCACCTTTCTTAGCAGGTTGGGGCAAGTGCAGGTGCTCTGCAGGTCCTGGGAAGAGGTGAAGCTCATGCTGGAGAGGAGCAGAACCTATATTTGAGGAAAAGGAAGGTGAAGTTTAAGGACAGGACTGATTTTCTGTATATTCACCTAAGATGTGGGTGCCACAACTGGCCAAGTAAGCCATGAACCCAGTCAATATGAGCTGACATCTCAGGGCAATCAGTCTCACTGAACTGGGACCTTAATGTGGGACTCATTGCCCCCGCTGGGTCCCTCATCGGCACTTGCCTGTCTGTGATAGTATAAGGAGCTGTGTCTAAGGACTCGAACCCTGACTTCTGGCCCTCTAAGATTAGGTGAAAACAATCCTGTCCAAAGAATAGGCAGTTTTTAACCACTTTTGTAAAGTCTAGTTGGTCATGATATGTCCTAGGGTGTTGTCATATCTTGAGACTCTGCAAAATCAAAGTTGCTTTATGCTCCATTTCTCTCTCTCCTCATTGAATGTGGAGGGTCCACAGGGTTGTGGGAATGACTAAGGAGTGGGTAATCTTGCAGGACTTTATGTCGAATGCAACCAACCTCTTCTGCTGGCTCTTCACCATTGCTCCCCAAGATGAAGTCAGGCCATTTTGCAGCTGAAACCTCAGTCCCCTGTGCTTCCCTGTTTTGCTGGGTTTACACTTCAGCCACAGCCACGCACCCTCCCCCTGCATGGGACAGGATCAAAGCAGCAGAGCTATGAGCAATTTCCCATAATTAAACTGATGCCATTCTGTCATAGCAAGGCACTGCACCCTAAGGCAGATAATAGCTTTGTAAAGAAGGACGATAGTTCTTTTCTCATTGTAAATTACATGTGTCAGTTTACTTCACCTAAAGAGCACCGTCCTTTTTTCCTTAGGAGTATCCCACCCATTTGCTATTCCATCTCTTGGTAATGCTGTCTTATTGCAGTGGAATCAGAGAACTTCCTCTCCGAGTGTCTCATTAACAGCTATATTTGCTGACGAGGGTGGTAGGTTTAATAGAGCCGCCCATTCAAACTCACTGTAAGAAGGGTTCCCCTTTCCAGACAGCCAATTTCACATCTTGCCCGTACAAAATACATGCACGCTATAGAGGTTGGATTTGCAACATTGTTTGGTAACAAAAGGCAGGAAATTAAAGAGGCAAGGTTTGGGTAAAAGCGTGTGTGTTCTTTCTCTTTACCTGCTGTTGTAAATGACACTGAAGATTATTGCAAGCTTAAGAGCAGATTTTATGCAGAAAAGACTTGCTTTTTATTTGTCAGTGAATGTATGTGCTACATTAGGCAGTGCTTTGTATTTAGGCACCCTTACTATGTAGTCTGTTTGGAAGGGAAACATAATCATAAAAATTGTAAAACCATAAATGTTTGCAGAAGATTAGAAGGAATTCAAGTTTAAAACTGTTTTGATACATTTTTCAAAACTGTCTGTGTTTCAAGTTACTGTCTTTGGTTACTGCTGCAGAGCCAGGTTGTGTGTGCATTAAACTGAGCATGAGTCCCTGAGGTTTGACTTAGTACAATGTATGTTTAGATTACTTTTAATGGCAGTGTCTCATGAATGGTAGACATTCAGTCAGTTATTCTGAATTACTTTTGTGCAAAATATTTACTGTTATCCTCTATAGAAGTAGCAGTGTTTAATTACTTAAATACAAATGCTGAAGTAATTTTTTTCCTGTTTGTTTTCTTTTGGATGTAATTACAGAAATGTGGGAAATACTTTTCCAAGGCTTTTGAACTCAGAAGTGGAACAGAAGGAAGACACAGGGGGACATACACCATTCAGTGTTATTTTCCTTGCACAGGAAAAAAAGATCATTATGAGATGAGCACTAAAGTCTCAAGTTTTCAAAGGTTTGCATAACAAACAAGAGACACATTGTGGGTTGCATCTTGACTTTGAAGGCTTGCCACTGTCAACTGAAATAAAATGGCAAGGTTTAAAGCCTTAACCAAGTTCACAAGGAAAATATTTGGACTAAAAGTTTTGGAAAATTTTCTCTCTTTGAAGTAGTTTGTCATGTGTTACCAATGTGAACTTTATTGACCTTGAAACTTTTTTTTTTTTTAATCAAATAGCAACTAGTGACACTTTAGTAAAATCTTAAATCAACAACCATCTCCTGGCGGCTCCAGCTTCATAGCAAATGCAGGCAAAACAGGGAATCTACAGAAGAGACCTTTATTATTCATAAATGAAGCCTGCCAAAACCTTCCCGAAATAGCATTCAAAGACCCTTTTAAGGTCATGGATCCTGAACAAAGCCAGAAGAGCACAAAAAAGGCTGAGGAAAGTCCAAGAAAGAGGCTTCCCAAAGGAGAGGCTTTCCAAGCCAGTATTTCATCTGCAGCTACGTACCAGGGCAGCTCTGCTTCTTCGCAAGGAACCCCTCTCCGAGATATCATATCGCAGCAGCACTTTTCTGGTTCTTTGCCGATTCCAAGAGAGGAGTCTCAGGAGAAGACTGGACATCAGCAGCAACCTAAGCCTTCCTCTTTTGAGCATCCTCCCCACGTTTCACAGCTTCAGCAGCACGCACTGTCACCAGCATTTATGTCTCCTGGGAAACCAGAACATGTCCTCGAAGGTCCCACGTGGCAGCTAGTTGATCCAGTAAGACCAGGTCCCTCTGGCTCCTTTTCATCACCTGGGCTTCACTCTCACCACGGCCAGCTCCTACCTTCCCATTCACCAATCATTCCTGGAGAGGACATGCCATCTGTTCAAAAGGTCTATATCCCTCGCCCTTCGCAAGTTTCCTTAAAACAAGCTGAGGAAGTGCACAAGAAGGAAAAGAAACCTCAGAAGCCAGGCAAATATATTTGCCAGTACTGCAGCAGGCCTTGTGCGAAGCCAAGTGTGCTCCAAAAACATATCAGGTCACACACGGGTGAGAGGCCATACCCTTGCATTCCATGTGGCTTTTCTTTTAAGACTAAGAGCAACTTATATAAACATAGGAAATCTCATGCTCATCGAATAAAAGCTGGGCTGGCCTCAGGGATCGGAGCAGAGATGTATCCATCGAGCTTGGAAATGGAAAGGATTGGTGGGGAGGACTTCGAAGAGCCAACAGAAGGAGAAAGCACAGATTCAGAGGAGGAAACGGGTGCGATGTCAGGCCACTCGGTAGAGCTGTCGCCGAGGCGGAAGCACACCCTGCTGTCCAGCAGCCTGCTGAGTGGGGGGAGCCAAGGCTCCAGCCATGACCGGTGTTCGTTGTCTCATTCCAGTATGTCCCAATCTCTTGAGGACAGCAGCCAGTTCGTGGAGCCCTCGTCAGACCATGCTCTGAGCCATAAATCTGAAGATACCCATACTATAAAGCAGAAGCTTGCACTCCGCTTAAGCGAACGGAAGAAGGTGATAGATGAACAAGCTTTCCTGAGCCCTGGGAGCAAAGGGAGTACCGAGTCAGGCTACTTCTCACGATCAGAAAGTGCGGAGCAGCAGATCAGCCCACCAAATACTAATGTAAAATCTTATGCAGAAATTATTTTTGGGAAATGTGGTAGGATTGGGCAAAGGACTGCAGCGTTAGCTGCAAACACAACCCAGGGGTTTCCGCACTTGTCTACCGAAGAGAAACCTAGTATGGTACCATTATCTGTGCCTAGAACACAGGTCATTGAACATATCACTAAGCTAATTACAATTAATGAAGCTGTTGTAGATACCAGTGAAATAGATAGCGTTAAGCCTAGAAGAAGCTCTTTATCTAGACGTAGCAGCATTGAATCTCCAAAGTCTGGTGTATATAGGGAACCGTTTCAGTTTGATATCAAGTCTGGTTCCAGTAGCCAGTTGGATGCATCAAAAGTGTTGACATCCCACGGTGAAAAAATTAAGCCCGAACAATCATTGTTGTCACTTCAGCAATCCCACAGTGCCACAGAGACAGTGCCTCTCCTAAGAAGCCACTCAATGCCTTCTGCTGCATGCACTATAAGCTCCCCACATACCTTTAGAGGTAGCTATTCATTTGATGATCACATCATGGAGCCTGAAGTCTTAAGCCGCAGTCAAGCTTTTTCTTCGCATCCTCGAATGCTAAAACGACAACCAGCTATTGAGCTACCTTTGGGAGTGGAATACATCTCGGAGGAGGTTAGCTCCGCAAACAAAGAAACTGTTTCCAAACCTCCCGAGGAGCCTGAAACCAAGGAAAGCGATCTTACCAAAAAGTCACGGAAGGGTCCGAAAGTTAAAGGGTTCATGTACGAGTGTAACATATGTGGTGCTCGCTATAAGAAAAGGGACAATTACGAAGCCCATAAGAAATACTACTGTTCAGAACTGCAGCTCTCAAAGCCTCGTTCTTCCACTTCCCATACCTCTTCAGAGACTGAGAAAAGTGTTGCGGATCCTGACACATGGCCCCAGATCATGCATTACAAGCTAGGGAGCAGTTTGGAGCTCACCCCACTACGAAAGAGGCGAAAGGAAAAGAGTCTCGGTGATGACGAGGAGCCTCCAGCTTTCGAGTTGTCTGACACTCCTTCCTCCAGTGCTGGGCCAGCAACTCAGTTTGCAAACCCAGCATCATCTGATGTCGCTTTAAACCTGACCCGTGAATCCATTAAGTCACCAGCAGATACAGGTAAATCCGCACCTTCTGATGTCAGTGGCAGCTTTCATCCCAGGAATACCAAACCGGCTTCGAGTGCGGAGGGCAAAGAGAGGAGAACAACCTCAAAGGAGATATCTGTCATCCAGCATACAAGCTCCTTTGAGAAGTCTGATTCTATCGAGCAGGCGAGCAGCTTGGAGGAAGACAAACCCTTGTCGCAGTACTCCTCTCAGCCGCCCCCCCAGCAGAGCCGCCCGCCTCACTCCCTGCAGCCCAAGCTGGTACGCCAGCCCAACATCCAGGTCCCCGAGATTCTGGTCACTGAAGAGCCTGACAGACCAGAAACAGAGCTGGAGCCTCCTCCAAAAGAGCCAGAGAAAACGGAGGAATTTCAGTGGCCGCAGAGGAGCCAGACCCTTTCTCAGCTCCCTGCGGAGAAACTCCCACCAAAAAAGAAGAGGCTGCGGCTGGCAGAAATGGCTCAGTCCTCCGGAGAGTCCAGTTTTGAATCAGTCTCTCTCACCCGAAGCCCAAGTCAGGAAAGCAGCATATCCCACAGCTCCAGCCACTCTGTCTCGTTCGATCGTGAAGATCACAGCAAGTCTGAGTCAAGTAGCCAGCCCTCCGAGTCCCACCCAAAGCCGCCTGGTGTTGGCTCACATATGTTGATGGTACCAAGCCACCATCATCATTCCAGGGAAATGCGGAGATCTGCTTCTGAGCAGACACCGAACGTGTCACATCCCTCCCAGATGTCAGAGACCCGCAGTAAATCATTTGACTATGGGAGCTTGTCATCCACTCCTGCCTCCACCCCCGGCCCTTCAGCCTCCTCAGCTCCACAGGAGAGAAGGAAATGCTTTCTGGTCAGGCAAGCATCCCTCAGCAGACACCCAGAGCATGAGCCAGACTCAGCCCCAGCAGGCCGGCCAGAGACAGAAGATCCTGTTCCTTCTTCAAGTAAATCTCCTTCAACAAGTCTGCCCCATCAGCTGACATCTTCATCCCCTTTGCCGTCTCATGGTACTTACCCTAGTGAAAAGAGTCAGCCAAAAGACAGCCCTCCGCCAGCATACACCCAGCCATACACAGAAGCTTTGCAAGTGTTTCACCATCCCGTACCACAGCTAACGCTGCATGAAAAGCAGTTCATGTCCCCGCAGGTTTCTATCTTTCCCTACCAGCACCTCCTGCCTCAGCCCGGGCAGTCTGCGGAGCTCTTTGCCACGCACACTGTGTCCGACATCCTCTCTGCTCAGTTCACCATGCCCCAGATTCCTCCTTCCATATTTCAGAGCCCACCACTGCCCCTCCCCCAAACGCTCATCCACCCAGGCCCGCTTCATATCGCTCCTCCGTTAATGTCACACCCTGCCGACATGCCCTTCAGGCAGCATCCTTCATTCCTGCCAGTGCATTACCCTGGCTCCTCACCGATCCCTTCAGCCTTTTTTCTGCCTCTTCAGTCCCAGTTTGCTCTCCAGTTGCCAGGTGAAGCTGGTGGACATTTACCACAGATCAAATCCAGTATATTCCCAGCAGCAGGAACCTCCAATCTTTCCCCGTGCACAGAATATGGCTCGGACAGTAGGTTGCACCCTCTGACCTGCACAAGTCCTTCGGTGTCTGTGTCCACATCTCAGCTCGTCGTTCCTACACGGTCAGACCCAATGGTGTCACTTGTTGTCCCTGTTCGCATCCAGACAAATATGCCGTCCTATGGGAGCGCGATGTACACAACGCTGTCCCAGATCCTGGTCACGCAGTCCCAGTGCAGTTCCTCTTCTATTGTCCTCCCAAAATTTGATGATCACCAGCCCAAGGGCACCCTAGTCTGTAGCGCTGATGTTCATGGACTAGGTTTCGATCTGGCACAGATGATCACGGAGGATCAAAGGAGCATTTTCCAGAGCCCCTATCTGAGAGTGCCCTTACCCTTACCAGAGCGAAAAGGCTACATGCCACTCACCTCCCCATCAGACAACGTCCTCGGACTGGAAGGAGGCTCATCAACAGTTGGCGGAAGCAAAAGGATGCTCTCTCCAGCTGGAAGTTTGGAGCTGACAATGGAAACACAACAACAGAAAAGAGTGAAAGAGGAGGAAGTGTCTGAAGCAGAAGAGAAGTTGGAAGTGGTGAAGCCACCCAGTGCAATAGAGGAAGGGAAAAAGCAGGATAAATCTCACTTTCTTGCAGAAAGCCAAGGCAGGGTCGAAGTTGAAACACCACCTAGTTTGTCTTTAGAGCAGCCAGAGCCAAAGGAAATCCCAAGTACTTTGCAGCAAGCTGTGTCCCATTCAGGTTCTCCAAGTTTTGAGGCACTGGAAGAGTATAAGCAGCCAGCTGGCAAGCAGTTCATCAGCAAGGCATCTTTGCAACCCGTGAAGAAAGAAGACTCCAAAGAACTGGTGGAGCAGTCTCCACCAAACCCTGCAAGCGCTGCACCTCTGTCCGAGGTCACTCATAGTGCAATGAAGTCTCGAGAAGGTACAGACATGAAGAAGGTACTTCAGTTCCCCAGTCTCCACACAACCACTAATGTCAGTTGGTGCTATTTAAACTACATAAAGCCAAATCATATCCAGCAAGTTGATCGACGGTCTTCAGTGTATGCCAGCTGGTGTATTAGCTTGTATAATCCTAACCTTCCAGGTATATCCACTAAAGCAGCCCTGTCCCTGCTGAGGTCCAAGCAGAAGGTGAGCAAGGAAACCTACACCATGGCTACTGCTCCACGTCCAGAGGCAGGCAGGCTTGTCCCATCCAGCTCCAGGAAGCCAAAAATGACCGAGGTAATGCAATCCTATATATTTCTTCTCATCCATTTGGATACATGGGAAGAGGGGGACAAGGGACGGGGAATTGCTATTCTTAGTTTAGTAGGAGTTTATTCATCCCTCTCTCAGTTTGGTAAGCATTTGTTCTCAGTGAAACTTTTAGAATGAAGAAGCGAAAACCCCCTGTAATGAAAAAAAAAAAAAAAAAAAGGCAAGCCTGCTCGAAGGCAATGTGCCATATTTCTGTTCTCCAGTTTCTACTTGCCTTGTAATCAAAAGAACATGTAGGAATCACCACCACACCATGAACTGCCACTGCTCAAGCACAAAGCATTAGTCTTGATTTGCATTTGTCTTGATATTTCAAATAGCTTTACAACTTTTTTCTTTTTTTTTTTTTTTCTTTTTTTAATAAATGCTGTTATAATTCCCTACGTTTTGCATGTTATAAATGAAAAAGGATTACCTTGGGGAAATGGGATTCTGTCTGGTTGTGCATCTGCTGATCTCACATTAATGAACATGGAGAGGCATGCTTATAGTATTTAAAAATATTAAAGGAAGATTTGCAAGTGTACTCTAGGCCCCTAAAGAAGTGTAAAGGCATGCAGTGACATTTATAGAAGTGCCTCAGTAGGTTAGATATGGTGTCTTGTTAAAACACACGTGGTGTTTGGTCCATGTAGTTCATGTCCTTAGCTGTCTGCCTGCTTTTCCAGGTATCTAAGGGTATTTTATACCTGGCCTTTAGAGTTAAGGGGAGCGAGGCAAGCAGCTTCACAGGGGCAGAGCTCGCCAAAGGCACTGGCCAGGCAGAGAAGTCTTTGAGACACTTCTGGTAGCTGCCTAGTGTTATGTAGCTCATTTTGAGGCCAGACTTTTCCCCTCTTGGTTAATGCTGAACCATGCAGGTCCCTTTAATCCAAATCGTGTTCATGTAGACTAGCAAACAGAATTGCTCTAAAGATTTTGCAATTTGATATTCATCTCAAGTCAATTTATATCGATGGATTATTCATTTTATTTCTGTATCATGAAATGAACTCTGAATATTAAATTTACCATAATCGCTGCTGGAGCTGCTGCTTATAAATATGTCTTAAAATACACAGTAGAGTCACTTTGATTCAATAAATGTTTATTTCTATTGAACATTTCTCCCATTCTTCTGCAGAAATCCAAAAGACAGAATTTCTAGGGACATAGGAGCAGATAATTACCTGCGCAGTGCAATAACCATGCTAATGCTCCATATTTATGCACTCGTTTTCAAAGGATTTTATCTGAACGGTGTCATACCATCCTTGATTTCTCCAACAGAAGTGCCTGTGCTCCTCTGAGCTTTGCTCTCTGACATGGTGCTAAAATGCACACCAAGTGTGTGTTTCAGAAATACGAGACCCTCATACCCTGAAGTTAAAGGTTAAGCTCTGGACAGGAATGATTAAGCCCTTACTCATCAAAATGCATATTTCACTGCATGCATTTGCTCAAAAGACTCAAACACCTTTTAGAAAAAACCTTAAAAGCTGACTGGTTGTAGAAGCTAAGGTTTTCATGGTACAGCTTGCAAAAGTCAGAGTTTGTCCTGCCAAATTCATGTTAGTTCTGACATTAGTTCCTGCTGCTTAAAGGAGTGAGGTTTGCAGAAATTATGGTAATTTCAGTGGAGATAAATTGACCTCATGCCAGGCAGAGAAATAGGTTTTGATTAGACGATCAGTAGGAGTGAAATCCTCAGTTTAGTTTTTAAAAAGCCTATGACTGGCACAGATTAGGAAGCAGCGTTGCTGGTTACTCAGGAAGATGCGATTAACAGGAGCTGCATAGCAGTAGCATCAATCAGAGGTTGAAAGTTCAGCCTTCAGTGAACTCTGCTCTAGCTATTTTTCTTAAATATTTTCTTCTTGATGTAACTAGAAGTTGTCAGTCAACACAACAGAAAATGTAAAAAAACTCAAATATTTTGTACAATTATGCATGCAGCAAGCTACCGGCAAGCAGTAGTACTGTGTATACAATCTACAAACTTGGCTTGGTTTTTAATTTACCAGTGGGATTTACTGAGCAGATCAATTCTGAAGTGACTGTAGGCTCCAGCGTGCATGTAGGGATGGCTAATTACACTGTATCGGGCTTGCACACTTTGTAAATTAAATGAGATTGTAAAAGGGGATAGTAGTGACTGTATGATTTTGGCTCTCTCTGGTGCCTTTCAACTGTCTATGTTTTGTGCTTTCAAAAGCTGCAATAAATAAACCTCATGCTACATCTAGCAAGTCAATTGTTTTGTATTCCTCAGTAAATAAGGGACTGAACTGGGAAGGTTATCACTAACATTTTTACGAGCATGTAGCTCATATCAGGAGGTGAAGTGACAATGGCCAAGGTCTAATTTTTGAAGGTGCTCAGTGTGTCTCCTGCCACTGATTTCCTCTGTGCACAGATGTCTCCATGCCCAGAGACACCAGCTCAAGACTGTTTCTGCTGGAAAATTGTTAAACTGGTTCCTGGCACTGTTCTGTCCTGGGCTGATAGCCCTCTCCTGAGCAGTTCCTGGGCACATTTAGGGAGATAGGACAGGACAGGGACCGTTCCCAGGAGGACCTAGGAAGGGTTAGGTGGGTCTGGTGGTGTGGATGTGGGATCATCTGCGCGAGCTGGCTCCGGGGGCAAAGAGCAGTCCCGGGTGCAGGTAATGCTCCGAGCTGAGCTTCTGAAATTACTGGGCAAATTTGAAATGTTTGACCTCAGTTTTGTAAAGCTACTTCTTAGTGAGTCCATCTCTTCTCCTGCTGAGAATCTAAGGGCAGTACTGGCAGCTGGCTGCTGTGGAGGCCGGGTTAAAGCCCTCTGAATTTTGCAAGTCTGAGTTTGAGCTAATCACTCTTTGGCTTCCCCTATAACCATGGGAGACAAAGAGGCACCTCTTGTGTGATTCATCCTCCCTTAAGATAAGTGTCTAAGGTAGGGCAGATGAATCACCCTTGAGAGCTGCCACTCTTTCCAGCAACTATGAAGTGTAGAGGGTGACCAGCTCTGCTTTTGACTTCTGCCAGTTCTTTGGCTTTGTTCACACCAAAATCCCTCTTCATAACCCTGGTCTCTCAAATGCCTTCAATCTGTTCCCATAAATTATATATAAAGCCAGGACAGGGGTAATTCCGTTGAACGTCAAAGATCTTCTTGCACTTGTAAAAAGCAACCTGGGTGAGAGGCAATCTGCAGTCCTCTTTCAGAGCTTTGGAGGACCCTGCTAGTTGTGGTCGTAGAGGGGCAATGTCCCAAGATCTCATTCTGGGTGTGGAGAGCTCCCCTGGCATCATGCAGAGCTGGAGAGGCAGCTGTAATGTTTAGGTCCATATACTATAACAAATAACATTAAATATGCTAGCTGAGATGTCAGTGCATGACTTAAACCTTGGTCCAAACAAGGGGTGGCAATTTTAACAGTGAAAAAACAAGTTCTACCCTGGGAACATCTGGAGAGGTTGAGGGTTATTTTCTCTTGTTGGTTTTGTGGCTTTCTCTGTGCTGTGCCCTTGGCAACCAAGTTTTGGTGAAAGGAAATCGCCCGAGAGCTTTGACTGTCAAGAGATTTATATTAAGTTCATGTGGCTGAAGTCCAAATTTGTGTGAATGTGCGTGCATGTGGGGGAAACCCAAAGGTTGAGGTTAAATATATCAATTCTACAGATGCCTCCTCTCTAGACCTTTGTAGATGCATATAATAGAGAGAGGATTATCCAAGGACAGAGCAGTGGATTTGGGAACAGAGACCTATGGTTCTACCACATGTTCAGAGTGACCCCAGCCAAGACACTTCTCTTTATGCCTCAGTTTTCCAGCTGGCAAGAACTGGATAATATTGAGCCACCATATGCAGGGGGTGATTTAAAAACTTGTAAGCGGTCACAGTAAATATAACATAACCAGCAGGGCTCAAAATTCAGAAGCAGAGGCCCTGGCTGTTAAGAGGATGTCCTAATTACTGCACTTAGCTGTCAGGAGCAGCATGTGCAGTAGGTTGCTGTCTCTGAGGCTGTTTGGTCTGTGTCTGTCTTAGAGTGATTTTGTATGTAATCATTGATTGTTTTGCTCTTTTGGGGAGATAGGTTCATTTGCCTTCGCCCCTTTCTAATGAAGGTCGAAAAGATATAACTAGAGCTGAGAAGGAAGAGGATAAAAGAGGAAAATTGGAAGAAGAGGCTCTTGTAACCAAAAGAGGGGAGCCAGTCAGGATCAAGATCTTTGAAGGAGGGTAAGTGTCTCATTTTATTTCCCTTTCTGTGTTACAGTTGCATAGGAGTTACTGATAACGATGATGGCAAGTCAGTGAAGGTGCCATGTGGAGGTGAGCAGAAGTCCAGGTATGGTTGGATTTCAGCTTACTTTCCACAGCCACTGTAAAAAACTGGCCCTCGAGATCAGTAAATACTCCGGACTGCGTTAATTTTCTTTTTTTTTTTTGAGTTGTGTTTAAGCTAGCAAGCACCTCGATATCTTTTCTGAGCGGGTGGTTGAGCGAAGACAGCTGAAGAGCACAAATGCATCTTGTAGCTGTCTCTGATGTGACAGAAGTGTGCTCGGTATCTTTTAAATCCTTCCAGAGCCACCTTCTGAAAATGATGTTCCTGATGGTTGTTACCATTACAAGGAGGATCTGGGGAGATCTTTTCTGATGCCTGGGGTTTGGGTGGGGGAGAAAAGAAGGTTTATATTCATGTGATTTTAATCCCACCCAACCAAAGTAGCTCAAACCAGAATGGATGCAAGATCTAAATTTGATGTATATCTTAATTCTCAGCTCCAGATAATTCAGAGTACTCTTCAGTAATTCAGCACTGGTCTGATACTTCTGTTTATCTTTTCAAAAATAAACAATCAGCTAATAAGTAGCATGTCTGTGGGGTACAATTAAAGATCATCCTTCCTGTGTGTTGTTGCAGAGGGGGCCAAAGACATGTAAGAAATCCCTAGTAGGGTTCATCAGTTCTGCTTTTGCCATTGGGTGGTCTTGTTTTTTGTATGTAAGAAAAAGGCTTTAATTAGTCAGTAGTTGTGGTTTTCTGCTGTTACTAGTTGAAGTTTGCTTGTTTTTAAAAAATATTTCGTTAACAAATGATCAAACTAGCTAATCAAAAAATTAAAATACTCCTTTGGGAAAGGAAACCTGCTGCTTTGTTCAAAACTCACCTCCCACCCAGATGCAGGTGCTGTGCACCCAGTGCAGGTTTAGATGCATGTCAGCAGTGAGTGGGGAACGCAAAGAGCTAAAGGAGTGCGGACCCGTGATGGGTACGACCAAAGTGATTGAGGGAGGGAGCCAGGGAACAGCAAGAAAGCTACAGACGGAGGGGTACGATGGGTTCGGGGTGTTGCCATCACCCTCTTGTAGCAGACAGGGCCCATGGGGCTAACTGCGTGCTGGGTTTCATTGCTCTAAAGCCCATGAGCAGCCTCAGTTTCCCTCAGCTGAGCTCTCCCAGAGCTGTGGCCGTTTCAGGGGGACTCGGGCTCCTTCCTAGATGTGGTGAAAGAGGCTCAGTTTTAACATGAATGAAAGTCACCCTGCCCCTCGCAGAGCAGCTCTGCAGAGGCTCCCTGGGGAGAAGTGCTGGGTGCTGGCTGCTCCCCAACTGTTCCCCACCAAGACGAGCTGCATCCCCACATCCCTGTGCTCACATGGGGAAGCTGTCTGTGTCCCTGAGCCCAGCACAATGGATGCAGAGTCACATTTTCTAAACAACAGACACAAAATAAAGCAACTTTTTCAACATGTTCCATGTAAGCCAGCATCAGGGAATGTATTAGTCATTCTGAACGTATGCTATGTTTTATTTTAAAGTTCCTGTAGCACTGACCTAAGGCAGCCGTCCTTCTGGATGTGAGACAGAATATAGTAGCTGTTTAACGCCAAGCACAGGCACTAATGCAACACACCACGTCACAGAAATAAATTTCATATCTAAATTACATGCCATACACACTGCTAAGAGGTCAGGCAAGACAGGCTGTTCTCCCGAGGTGCTTTGGTGCGTACCTGGCGGTCCGTGCCTAGCTCCCGCAAGGTTTCTCATGTCAAATTGTTCAGCCTCAGCAGCTTATATCTACGAGGATATTTCCTTGAAGTAGAGGAACAAGCCTGCAGATGAATCTGCATGGTGCCTAGTGCTTTGTGCGAGATACTGAAAGGATCAGACCCCTTTCCTGGCCATCTCTTGAAAATGTTTTACAAAAAGTGCGTCATTCTCAAGACATTATTTCACTGTCTTCCCCCCACCCCCAGCCTCCTGAAAATTTCCTCCTTGTCTCATTTTCCCCCTTATTTATTAGTTTCACATGGTCTGCTTCTGGCTGGACCCATCCTTCCAGCGGGATGCAGTTGGTTTCAAATCTTTTGGAGCCATCCCATGCTTTGTTGCCTCAACCAAGGAGGGAGATTGTAAAGAAATGCAAGTGTTCTCACAAAAGGTGAACTTGCTGCAGCTTTATTAGCTCCTTCTTCCCCTCAGTTTCTATTTCTTTAGAGCTCTTGCCTTTCTCACTGCCATTTTCAACACTTGCTTTTTCCCTCTACACAGTCTCCTGGCTCCATCAATCCCGTAGCTGCCTTTCCCCTGTTACATTGCTTGTAGCACTGCCAGGACCAGCTCGCTACTTTCCCTGCTGCTGTCCAGCCTGCTGGCTGGAATCATATTTCTTGGCTTTCAGAGAAGACCAGAAAAGACAGATTTCATACTTTCATTATACCCAGTGCCCGTTTATAAGGAACAAACTGATGAACCTGCCAGAGTCTCTCGGAGTGTGTGGGGCAGATGGGCTTCCCTTGCAAAGTCTCTCCCATTTGAAGATGTCTCCTGCCTGGCCGTGAAGGTGGATAGTTGCTTTGTTGTGTTTACCTGCTGGGAAGTGTTTTGGATACAGCTTGCAGATTCCTTGAGCCTTGAGGTACATTCGTACCTGGGTGTAGGGTCCAGGCTCAGCAATGCCATGCATGGGGTGTGCTCAAGCTCAGTTTTTCCCTCATCACTCCTTCCCTGAAGAATGTCAGTCAGCTTCCTGTGATGCCATCTCAGGATGTGGAGTGGTGGCCCCTGGGGCTGTCAAAAGGACCTGGGTGGTGGGAGGTGTTTGGCTCCAGCTGAGTTACCCAGCCATTGGAGCATCTACCTCCCTTGGCCCCCTGTAGTCCCTTTGTATTGTGCCTCTGCTTCCTGGGGACTGCAGGAGTGTGTGGGTCTTTCTGCCTTGACTTTTCCACAGTTAACTGCAGACAGGATCCACAGAGTTTTCTATTGGGCTCCTGTTTAAAGAGCAAATTTCTCTTAGAAAGCAAGTCTTAAGGTCATTCCATATGCAGTTTCAGCAGTGGCTTTTTACTTGCACTCCTGACATTTTTTAAGACTGGATATAGCTCCATTGCAACCAGCATTTAGCCCCCACCCCACGGGGACACCACATGTACTTGCCTGCAGAGGAGGTGGGAGTCGTTTATCACCCCACGCACAGGCTGGGCGCTGCACAGTCTCCTCAGCTTGTGTCTGGGAGAGCCATGCCATTAGGCAGCCAGGTCAGTGTTTGTACTCCTGAAGGAATTGATACAAATATCCATTGGACTTGTCCTGAGGGATATTGTGGTGGTTTTGAGCAATGAAAATGACCTTTGAATGTCAAGCTGGCCAGTACTGCTTCAGGAGAAGTGCTGTGATTCCTTGGTGGCTCTGTGTCACCTTCATCAATCCACTCTGGTACTTTGGAGGCACCAGGCCCATTCTGAAATCTTACATCATGAAACTGTAGATTGGTATTGACCTGATTTGAGAGTGAGGTATGCGATGGTATCATGGTCTTGTCAGGGAAATGTTGCCTGTTTACTGTGCATTAGCATTACCATGATGAAATCTGATAGTAGTGGGGTAGGTACAGTCAATGTATGTTCTTCTGTTTCATAGCCAAACTCTCTGGGCTTTCAGGGGGCCCATCAGGACGGCTGTCTGTAACTGGTGGGGAAAGCAATACTAAGATATAGAAGGTTAAAGGCCACTAACCTTAACTGACATCCCCAGCCCAGGGTTATGTGAAATGAAAACTACGTCAAAAGGAAGGCTCTCTTTGAAAAAGTGTGTGGCTGCAACCTCATGGCTGCAGACCTGAGTATCCTTGCATTCGCACCTTAAAAAATACGTCCCCTTCACACCATCCCATGTGTACAAATCCACACATGAGCAAGAAGAGGCCATGGTGATGTAGTGTATCGTTCGAGGGAGATGCTTATAGTGCTGTTGTAACCGAGGCTGCTCTAGGCATTGATTTGGTCTGACTCAGATATGAATCTGAGTCCTTTGCTCTTTGTCCTCATCAATAAGTAACAGAGAGTTGCAGGTTCACCAGCTATGGGATCTTCTGAACTGAGGTCCTGCACCCCCACCTTAAATCACTGCTCCCTTGAGCCTGGGCGAAGCCGCTTCTGCCTGGTACAGTACAAGTGACGGGGGAGTTGAGCATGGTCTGTCCATTGCGTTCCCTGGAGACCCCCAGGGCTGGAGGGGCAGGGGCTGCTGTGTGGCGCTGCCCTTTGCCTCCATGCTGCGGGGCTGCTTCTGGGGCTTCGGGCAGGCGAGAAGATGAGGGAGCTCTACATCTACCTAACTTGGCCTCTCTAGCGAGAGACTTTCCCCTGGGTTGAAGGAAAATGGAGAAGCCTTGGGACCGTGTTGTCAGACTGCTAATTAGTGGATGTGTATGAAAAAAAAAACCACCCACCAAGCCTTTGGGGGACCCATTAGCTGTATGCAATCCTCCCTTCCCCCAGCTATCCTCCCAGTTCTTGCCATTGTGGACTCACTGGGATCTGTGGTTGGCTTCTCTGGGGTGATCTCACTCCACTTCTATGACTGGCCACAGAAACTGCAGCTCCCACCACCCGCTGACACACACCTAATGGAAAATCCCTGGCACAGCAATGTGAGAGTTTTATTACCCTGGAGAAAGCCTCTCTGTTAAACAAGCAAAGTTTCTCAGCGTGTAACTCTGCATCGGACCCGGTTCGGTCAGGGGATTTCCTTTGCTGCTTAGATGAGTTCTAAGAATTTACCGTGTTTATTTTGAGAGAAGTCATTCTTTATCCCAAAGACACTAACTTCAGCAAGCGCTTTAGCAGCAAGGGAGGAATCCGAGCGAGCCCCCATCTGCAGCACATCCAGCTGCCGCGTGCGCCAGCACGGGTGAACGGCTGCTGCTCCCTCATTTACCTGCAAACCTGCCCGAACCCTGGCGGTGGGCTCACCTCGCAGCCCAGGGCACTGCCCCACATGGGCGTACATCTCTGCAAAGCAGGGCTGGTGGTAAACAGCAATATTTTACTCTGTACTTTGTTCCTAGATATAAGGAAATAATGCCTGTAATTTGCATTTTTAAGTGAAAGGGGTTTTCCTGAGACAGGTTGCTTTGCACAGGAGGGAGAAATTGGTGTTAAAATGTTTCTGTTGAGGTAGTGGTGCCAGACTGACCACTTGGCATTAGTTTGAGCATCTCATGGGGTTTGGTCGCTGGATTTTCCCTGTCCTGAGAAGCGCTGAACAGGCATTGCTGTGCTCCGTTTGGGCAGCCCTGTGGCTGCACAGCCCTGCGGGACATCTGGTCCTGCACGTGTCAGGCTGTTCTCTGAAACATGATGTTTAATGTCTGAAGCATCAGCTTGTGCACAGGTGCTTATCCTGCTTCTGTAAAAAACCTGTAAAAAGAAAAAAGTGTTTCTTATATGCGAAATTGTGTGTTTGTTTTTCAGATAGGACTTTACACCAAAATGGAGAGAAGAGCTTTCATGCCGCTGGCTTTGGCACTACCAGGGCCAGCCCTGGTGCCTAGGCAGAGCTGAAAATGATTAACCAGCTCTGGGAAAAGGGAAGAGCATACCCTGGTTTTGTTTATGCTCATATGAAAAAAGACATGTTGTGTTAGGTACTGGCGGCTCTCCAGGAATCCCTACCAAAGTAGCCAATCCCCATTTCCCTCTAAGAGGTTGGCTTTCTGGTGGTCCATGCCCAGGGGGCTGGGGGATAGCTCTAAGGGTCGTGGTGCTCACACTCACCAGGTTCCATCCTCATGGGCACTGGGTGCTGTGCTCCGTGCAGGGGCAAGGACAAGCCTCATTTCTCGTGCCCATATAAAAGAACATAAGGTCTCTGTTGAGCACCATACGTTTACACTCTTTCTTTTTCATAGCACAAGCAAAGCAAGTTTTCTGCTTAAAAAGCTAACAATCCAAAGGAGACAAGACACAGGGTGGTAATTTAAGGAAGGACAGATTTGTGAATTTTACTGATGCTGACAAGATGAAAGGAGAAATTGTTTGAAGAGACAGGTTTGCAGGCAGTGAGAAAGGCAGCTTGAAAGATACATTCAGGAATAGCAGCGGAGAAAAATAGCAGCTAGAGAAAAAATATTTTCAAAATGAAAGGAATATGTACTTTTTGCTTTGAAAATCATTGAATTCTTATGTTAAAATATACTTAAAAGCTACTGTGAAGACAAGGTTCAATTCAGCTTGAAGCAAATGCTTTTTTCTCCCCATCATATGTCTTCATGAAAATTTGGATTTTTCTTTCTTTTTAATTTTGGGTTCAATTAAAAAAAAAAATCCCCCTGGCAACTCAGGGAGTAGCCAAGCTGAAAAATTCGTTCTTGTCAGTGGTGTGTTCAGGAAATCTTTGCTTGGATCGGGAGCAGCAAGGCAGACGGCAGGAAACTGCCCACGCAGGAGGAGGGAAGGGAGAAGTTTGCAGGTGGAGTCAGTGCAAAGAGCAGGCAAGTAAAGGTGTAACTTGCTTGGCTCCAGCTTTGGGCACCTCAGTCTGTCTGTTTGCTTTGAGCTGCTGCTGAGATGTGTTAGATAAGAGCTAGTGTGTCTGGGAGAGCTGACAGATTTGCTTTCGGAGGGAAAGTGTAGGACGGCTCTGTAACAGCGCCAGTTCCCGGACCTGCCACTCAGCAGATGGTGCTGCGTGCCAAGAGCTCTTGTATAAGTAACCTTGTATAATATAGAAATAACCTGGGGTTATTAACTTTAAAGCAGGTTATTAATTTCTCTTGGGAGTAGCTTCTGGTTGTATAATCACTATTGAAGCATCATGCAAGATCCCAAGTGGTGTATCTTTGGGACAGAACTCAGGGCTTGAAGAACTTTCTATTTTCCTTGCTCTTATGACAACACCTGCAACCTGTAAGTTGATTCTATCCCTGAATCCTCCAGGATGCATGCAATGCGAATCAGCCTCATTCACATTCAGTCTACTCTTTTCTATCTCCTTTGGTTGCCCCTTACAGATGCCAGGTACAAAAAAAAAAACAAAAAACACCCACAACAAAAAGCTCGCATTAAATCCTGCTGCATATGTTTCAGTCAACTAAGCGTGGACCGAATCTCATGTTACCATCCCAGTCCCGGTACAGCTGGATGGAAAGGTACTTGCAGTCCACGGAACCCTGTGCTCTTCATGCTTCTGGTGCGGTGATGCTGGGCCATCCCTGCACCACCACCACCTTGGCTCCAAAAAGCAGGACATCCCCATGTGCCTACGGCTCGGAACTTTCCTTTAGTACCAGCTGTGTTTGTGCTGAGCAGTTCCTGAACATGCTGTTCCCTGGCCTCCTGTGAACGGTGGTGGTTAGAGCAGAGCAGTGTGACTTGGGGATGTTGGACTTGTGACTCACAGTGACTCTTGGATAAGTTATTCTCCTCTCTACACTTCAGTTTCCTTGTTTGTGAGAGGGGACACACAAACTCACCTGCTCCAAAGCTTGATTATGTTATGCCTTTAAAGTGCCTTAATATTCCTCGGTGGGAATTGTTAATGTTTCGTCTCCTGAGTATCTTGTCACTTCACTTGACAAATTGGCTTCATTCTGCAGCTTATTCCTGCTTTCCCAGGAAGTTTGACAAACACAGAAGGAATTAGTCTAGGTTGTTGTCTGGTTTTCTTTATTATTTTTCCTTAATTGTTTTTGCCTGTACAGCCAGCCCGCTTCCTTGACATGTCCTGCTGGCAGGTGCCCGTAGTGCAGCTTGATGCTGATTTCCCACAGC
Organism: Falco punctatus; assembly: GCF_963210335.1. Taxonomy (NCBI): domain Eukaryota; kingdom Metazoa; phylum Chordata; class Aves; order Falconiformes; family Falconidae; genus Falco; species Falco punctatus. The sequence goes on along the minus strand of NC_137582.1, from coordinate 120,938,264 downwards.
CAATTATTAAAAAAATGTTATCTCCAGTTTCCCATCTGACTTTATGTGGGATGCTCAGCTTTCTGCAGGGATTTCTTTCCTCCTAATTAGAGATCCCTGTAAGCATCCAGCCAGCCAACCCGTGGGCTTCCCCAGTGTGAGATGGTTACAGTGGAGCGGAGGCAGTGTGGTCCTCAGGTGGAGGATGGTGTACCTCCTGAGCCCAGCATTCCCAGTAGGGTTTTCCCAGCCTCTTATTCCACTCACTAGGACTTTTATCTTCTGTGGTTACACACAGACAAGAATTCCCATTTGCTTTCAGTTCAGATAATGAAAAATACAGACTTAATGAACAGTATTAAGCAAGAAAATGTCTTTGATACCTTGCACAGGTGCCTGGGTTACCCGGCAAGGGCCAGCCTGCCTTGCTAGCATTGTGCTGTATCTTTTTTTGGGAATGAATGGTGCTCCAGCTGCCAGACTTGTCAGTGTCCTGTTGTAGCATTACATTAATTAAAAATATACTAATAATTGCATTCATTCCAGCAATTACTTTGCTTATAATACAGTGTAGATCCAAGGCTCAGTCCAGGTAGATAAAGAGAAGCAGCCCCTTTCTGCAGGCTCTGAGACTGACAAGCAAGTACATCCCTGGGGTAGGACAGAGCATGATCTTCCTTCTTCAGTGGAAAGATGAGTTCAGGTCCCTGCAGAGGCAGAGGAGGAGCACTGTCTTGCTTGAGGTACCCCTTCCATGCCCTGCCAGAGATCTGTGACCCTGGCCATCACCCCACTTCTCTCTGTCATCCCTTTGCAAAACTGGGGGCAAAGTGGAGATGACAGTAGCGGGTGTTTCATTTTCAGACCCTGTGTCTCTCATTGGGGCTGTTTAGACCATTCCACGAGTCTGCAGCGTTGCCTCTTCCCTGAACCTATGTGCAACTTCGTCTCATTTCTGGGAGTGTAGTTTGCTCATGAAACCCTACATGCACTACTCTGGGGTCATTCTCTGTAGTGAAGGCACAAAGTATATGCACTCCGAGAGGGGAAGAAGGTAAACATGGGGAAGATGACACTGTCATCCCAGGCAGGGAGGGTCTGAGGATGTAACCTGTGTGCTGGTGGGCGTTTTATACCAAAGAGTTACAAACCAAACTGGACAAACAGCATTTGGGCCAAAATGCATCAGTGGGCATTACAGGTCCAGTTGGCAGAGCAGAGCTGTGCCTGGGAGCTGGCAGAAAATGTGACATCTATGAGCAGCTGAAGGGACACAGAAGAGCATTTCACAGTGCCTTGGTCACACAGGTAAGGGGAGGCCAGTGGAAAGGAAGAACATGATTTGATCAGACAGACAATTTTGGCAGCTGAGCAGGAATGCAGAGGGGTAGAAATTGGTTAGAAGGTAACATTGCAATTATCCAAGCAGGAGCAGGTCAGGCTGTAAGATCTGAGCTCTCACAACAAAGAGGGAGAGCGTGGGATGGAGAGAAAAATGGTATGAGTTCCTGCCAGCAAAAAAGTGAAGAGAAAGAGAGGATGAGGGTCAGAGATTATCCTAGGATAGGGAAAATTACATACTCATTGGACTTGGCACATGCAGGCACCAAGTGAGTAACGGTCATGTCTGTTTGCATTTCCAAGAGTTTCGTAAGAGTAAGCATTTTTTTGCAGTTTAATAAAAGGCAAGCTGGGCACTTTCCTTTGTCAGGGACTTGAAAACAATAATGTAAAAACATCTGTGTGAAGTCCTGAAATAAGTCCGTGATCACCTGGACTGTCCTTCTGCATCTTGAATTCATAGGCATGACACAATGTCTTATTCTGAGCCACTGCTTGATATGGGCCAAATGTCTGGAATAATAAGCTCTCCCCATTCGCAGACTATTTATGGGCTTGTGGCAAACATCAAGATTATAGGGTTTTCACTTTATTGATTCAGTGACACAATTTCTACAATTAATTCAGTGGAAAATTTAAGAAGGCAAACGTTTTTACCAGGTTTACTTAGGATTAGCCAGTTCTTAACATCTGCATATCTAGGCAGCCTGTCTTACACAGAAGTGTAATTTATAGAAGTCCTTTAATAGATTCCAAGTACTGTGCAATCAATTAGAAGCTTGATGTTCAAATAGACAGACCCAGACCTGACTGCCTGTTACTAAATCCATATTCCACTAGGTACGTGGCAGGAAGATGACTGAGAATATAATTCTGCCCTGATTTTTGGGGACTTCCTTTTCTGTCCCTTTCTAATGATGAAAACGTTACTTTTGAGGAGACAGGTCTCTTCTCAAGGCAGATGTTAATCTGATTCCTGTTTGGTGGGATTTTGGTTTTGTTGTTTTTTATGTTGGTTTTTTTTTTTAGTCTTCCCAGGTGTAGCAGTTGATTTTTCAATTCTCTTTAGTATTGACCACCAGAGGATGCTGATGATGACAGATGGGATGTGAAATTCTTGTGAACAATCTACATGATAGAAATGATAGAAGTCCGAGAGTAAAGTGTGCCTGAATTGGACTTGTGAAAAGTGACATGCATTTGGGAGCATGAATCCCATGAAATCCACCCACTGTGTTTCACCTAGAGAGGGACCATGTCCCTGAAAATCAGGGAATTAAGCACTCCCCACTCCCAGTTTGGATTCTGAATTTTATTTTTGGAAAAGTTTTACTTTTTTTTGTATAATTTGGAAGTTAGTACATGAGTCATACTGTTGGTGAGAATGCTTGTAAGAACTGAGTAAAGCCTGTTACATCCTTAAGTGGTGGGACTGTGAGAGCCAGACTCTACATTTAAGAAAGATTTTCCAAGTCTTCCCGTTTTGTTGCTGGAAGGAGAGCAGCTTAGCTTGTGTGCTTTGTCCTGATATAGCCCATCATGTAACTGGATCTTTGATGGTTTTTAATATCATTGTTCATCTGCACAACTGATGGAGGTGCAGTGCCATGGAAGGAAGGTGAGATCATTCCTCCTCATGGGACGCTGCTGGGCTTGCTCAAGGAGAAGAGGCTTGAGAGGCTGCGGGATGTGGCAGGAGCAGATGGAAAGAAGACCAGCAGGACCAGAGGGAATGAACATTCTGCTGCTGCTCAGAAAGTCAGCAAGTTGCTGGAGGCAAGGATCCAGCTGCAAAGATGTGCTGGGCAGGGCTGCATATAAACTTGTTGTTGTTGTTGTTTTCTTTTTTTAATACTCCATCTTCCCAAGGTGCTTTTCACTATTTAAAAGTTATAGTTCCATATTTTTTTTTATGATAAAACACGGTTACCTACTTTTTAGTTGTAGTCTTTTTTTTTTTAGGAGGAGATCAGTAGGGATGTGCTGCAGGCAGATGCATCTTAGACCGTAGCCAATCTGAGTCCCATGATCTCTGGACCATGAAGTGCTGTAAGGCAGCTGCCAGCCCAGCTCAGTTCCTCCAGGATGGAGGAGTGGGGAAAAGCCATGGTTACTCACTGCAAGTGCTTAAAGCAATTTCCCTGTCCTGAAGGACCTGCTGCTGCATTGGATGAAAAGGGAGGTGGGGGTTGTGGTGTCCCTCCTTAGAACCATGTGAGACATTCATGTGTATGTGTTGAAAAATACAAATCCAGACTGACTGTAGCTGCATGCTGCTTTATGTGTAGAACCTCAGACAAAAGGCAATGTGACCTAATAAGATATTTTTTGTGGGTTTGTTTTGCTGCTTGTGCTGGTGTAGAGATAAGGCTGAAGAACTACAAGATTTTTAAAAACTGGAAGCAGGGAGGGGAGATTACAGGCAGGGTCTTGGCTGACTCTCCTGATAATGTTCACCTGGCATCTGTGCACTGTGGTTCAGTTTCTTGGAAGTTCATGTGTTTCTTAATTCTTGGGTGCTTTTGTCTCTAAACTTTATTCAGGGCTTGGTGTGTCAAACAGGGGAATAATCAGATGCGTGCAACCAAGTTCTTATAATGCTTATTCTTATATGCTCCAGCTTCTTGTGGACCCCGGACATGATTGAATTGGTTTGTGTAACTCTTGGTTGGGTTAGCAGCACAGTAGCGGCACTTTCAAAGAGCAAATATTTCTTGCAGATGTTTTAGATCAGCAGTTAAACCAGTGGTTTTCAATGTTTGTGAATTTCTTGCCATTCTTATTTAAACAAACTATTTGATGGAAGAATTACGTGGTTTTCAAGGTTGCAAGAGCCTGAGCACTTACACCGCTCTTCTGAAATCCAACTGTATGCATTTCAGTCCCCTTACAAAACCAACGGGTGCTTCCAAGTGTGGGGTTATCTGCAAAGCATTGGCCTGAAGTGTGCCAGAGCAGCCTGTGCCTGCAAGCTGGTTTTGATAAAGTAAGAACGTTTCCCAAATGTGAACTGAGCAAAGACCTTCATTACTAAAAATATAGCCCCTCTGCTTGGCAAGAGAGCTGCTATGGGGTGAGAGACCTGGCAGCTGGCAGTTAACTGGCGCCGGTCACTGGGGGGGACACTGTGCTCCATGAGGTCCCTGCGTTGGGTGTTGCAGGGGTAGAATGCTGCTAGAAAGAAGCAGGAGATAGAGAGCCTTGGGTGGGTTTGGCTAAAGAATGATCAGTTTTTCACAAGAATTCAAAAAAGCTGAGTGATGTTGGGCATGTGCTTACTCAGGCCATGTACAATGTAGGGGGGAAGCTGGTTTTTGCATGGCTCTGTTCTTGCCTTGGCTTGTGGGTATTTTCCCTCTTTCCCAAAATGTTACAGTGTTGAGCTGCAGTGAGATCTCCTGTGTGTGTGGAAATGTAGGGTCACAGTACAAGTAAAGGATAATTAGTCTATTCACGCTGGTTGTGAATGTTTTTGAATTTTGGAACTGAGAAATGCTAGTTGTGCTGCAAAGTATCACTAATAACTATAACCTATTATGAATTTAGCTCTTTATGTGTTGAACCTGGAGTTAAATTTGTTGAACTGAAAGCTGAGTTCATCACTCAGAGGAGGACTTAATCTTCCGAGGTGCTGAGTAATGGGCAGAGCTCGTTGCAGTCATTAAGAACTATGATTATTTGTACCTGTGCAAATTGGTCCTATATATGGGTGTCACTGTATGAGTTTAAGAAGCTCACTCGCAGCATCCAAGAACTGTGGCCCTACTGCATGGTTGTACCATTAGCGCTGATGGTAAATTAAGAAGATGCTAATACATTGCAAAGGGTACTTGCAGGTGGCAGCAGCCTGTAAAAAAAAGAAGAGCCCTGAGGGATGCCGGTCCTGCACTGTGAACACCTGCAGCCCGCAGCTTGGCTTCACCAGCAGAGTCAGCACAGAAATTCCTGACCCTGTGCCGCTGGCCATGATGCATCGCCCTTGCGCAGCGCAGCAGCCTCCAGGGTGCTTGGGCACAGAACATGCTTGGGTCTCTCTGCAGAAGCTTCGGGCATTTTTTATTTCTTGCAGTGAAAAGCAGTGAGTTAAAATTGTTTCTAATTCTGCCCCCCCTCCTTCAGAAGAGGGCTTCACGGTCCCTTTCCTGCACAGCTCAGAAATGCTGGAGAGCAGAGGACGTGTCAGCAGAAATGGCAGCCAGCTATTTTTGCACAGACAGTCTCTGCAGCCTTCCTGCCGTCTCGTAAGAAGTGTGAGTCGTGTCACCAGAACTGCCGAAGCCTCCAGCAGCCAAGGTCACATCTGGAGCAGTGGGTTTGTGAACTGTGCCTGGGATCAGATGGCTTCAAGTTCCTCTGCAGATGGACCTGTCGAGGGAACTCCCAGCTGGATGGTGATCCCACGAGTGCTGGTGGTTGTTGGCAGCCTCCTACCACTTGATGTTTATCTAAAAGAGCGGAAGATGAGTGGTTTTGACGAGGAGTTGCCTCGCATTCTTGCAGGGTTTACTGTCGCATCGTCTTCAGGCAGCAGCATGTCTTCCAGCAGAGTCTTAGTTGGAAGCAAGCCCTCATGTCCCATACGAAGATGTGTACCTGAGAGTCCCCCAGGAGTCTGTGTGTGTCCCCCTGGCTTGGGAAAAGTGCCACAATCATAGGATAAGCAAGGATGGCTGGTTTCATAACTTTCTGGAGATAAAAATGAATATATTCTGGTCTCAGGAAAACTGAGCATGATACACTGGTACATTTGACAGTCTCCCTTGCACACATGCAAAACAGAGTGAAAGCATTCTGGGCAGGGATTTCTGGGATCTTTCAATCTTGTTCTTTCAAAGGGAAATATCCCGAACTGTTAGTGCAGAAAGGGGTTTCCTGAAATACATGGAGAATGGTCTTTACTTCCCTGGGTACAGCACACTCTGAATAGGTTGAGTCTTGTCTGCGAGCCATGTGATATTGAGCTTGTCAGGATCCACTTCCAGGTGGCAGCTCATCTCAGAGGTGGGACCAGAGATCTCTCCCCCATTCCTTGGGGGTTAGTCTGGCTCCCGGCACCCCAGCTTTTCTGCTGGGTTGGCATCAGCTTCTCTAGTGGCAGGAGAGGGCTGCAAGCTGCTTGCCATTGTCACGTAACTGATCGCTCTGTGGAAAGGCAGCACAGGTGATGCAGCCTGACTTTTCTTCTCTGATGAACATGTGCAAAACCAGCAGCTGTAAATAGAATGGTGCCACCAGAGTATTCCTGCCTGTGGAGTATTCCTGTCCGCGTGGCTAATTTGGCCTGGGTTGGCAGCGTGGAGATGACTAAGGTGAAATGAGGGGAATCCTGCCCTAAGCATCAGCTCAAGTTCAACCTGGAAAAAATGTGCTGTGCTGCAAATTCTCCATTCTCAGCACCTTTCCATGACAGCACTCAACACCACCACCTTCCTGCTGTTCTCTGGGGAGCTCACTCTGTGCAGGGCATTTCTGTGGTATGTATAGGCTCTTTGCACTTCACCAGCTCTTCATGCACAACTCCTGAATACAACCTTTCCTGTCCATATATAGGAGCAAAATTCATCAGATGCTCATCCAAATCCTTTGCTGTATCCTGTTCTGCATGCTGACAGTGGCAATCTGGGTCTGTCTCAGTCCATTTTGGAAAATAGAAGAAAAAGTAATTTCCCTAGAGCTTTGTCTACACAGAGCCCTCTTTGCATCCTCTTACACTGCCTGCTTGCTCCCTATCACATCATATGCAAACTGCTGTCACCAACAAGACTCTCCACCGCTCAGCACCACCCTGCCTGTTGTCTCTTTTTGATTACAAAGATGTCATATCCTGCCTCTGGATGGTGGCATCTTTTTCTATCCGTTCTCCACTCCCCATGTGTTACGTTTTCAAACTGTTCTTCCCTGCTGGAAAGAGCTCTCTGAAAACATCTGCCAATCTTCTTTTTCCTCCTTCGACTCACCTCTGCTGTGAAGTGTCTGCAGAAATGGTGTTTTTCCAAAACATCGAGGCTGCTGTGCCAGGACATTCCAGCACATCGCAGTGCTGTCCTGCTCCATTCCCATGCGATCTCCCTGTGTCCATCTGCTGTGACTTCATATATCCTCGGGGCAGGAACTCTGTAGGGTACAAACTAGTTTTTTATTCTGTGTGCAGTGCCAGCATAGTGGACTTGTAGGCACCATGTTAAGACAAATAACAGGGTTCCTGTCTTGGGAAATTGTCTTTTTTCATGTGTACAAGGTACTGACCTGCAGCACTGGGGAGCAAAACCTCTGTGTGCAGAAGGGGGGCTGGCAGGGTTGAAGGGGACCCGTTCTGACCTGGGAAGGGAAGGGAAGGGGAGAAGCCAGTCTCGAGTGCAGAGACACGATCCATGGGAGCTCAGCTGCAGTTACCAGCTTCTTTCTCTTACGACCTACCAGAAAACCGCCACACCATGACAGCTTTTAGCCACTACTGCTTTGGGCTGAATGTTGAACTACAGACTCAAAATGAAAGCCCTTCAATGTCATCAGCAGACCTTGAGGCTCTCCAGGGACTTCTTTACATATATTTTTTTTCTTTTTTCTTTCTGTTTAAACACCCTCCCACAAACCTTAGGATCTTCCACCGTTTGCACACACAAACACTGGTGCATTTTTCTCTCCATGGGAAACTTGCCAAGGAGGGATTATTTCACAGTCCCTTTCAACCCACAGGGGAGGCAGCGGGACCCGTGGCATTTTCCATCAGTGACTTGGGAGCTGGTCACCTCCTCCCACCAGCGCCGCATTCTTTGGAGAGAAATCCAGACTGCCGGTGTGTCTCCATGCTGGTGATTGAGGGACTGCATCCCTGCCTTACTCATTTCCCAGCTGCTTTGCTGCTTGTGTCTCTGATCTCACCCACAAGTGCAGCATAACATCTGGGAACAGACGGACCATCGCGATCCCGCAGCCCTTGCAGGGCCTTGCAGGGGTGGGGAGTGTTGCATCCTTGAAAAGCTGGGGGTCCCTGCTGGAGCAGTGAGACCTGCATTGGCCATTTGTGCTGGATGATGGTCCCGTGAGAACCACTCTGCTACTGGGGCTTATGAAAACATTCGCGTGTCACAGAACTGTTATCTAAGGTTGTAAAACTGAATCTGTAGAAACTGTTTCTAAAACTATCAGGATGTAAGTGAGACTATCTCTGGCTGAAGAATATTTAGGGACTTCTTGAAGAAATTACTTAGGGCATGCACAAATACTGCTTAAGCTACAAAAGAGTCTGCTCTTGGCATAATGGTACTTTTTTATTGTTACTGTAATCATTGTACACCGAAACTTCTGCACAGCAATTACCTAATGCATCAGCTAAAAGCAGATCTGTAAAATAGAGGTGGGTTGTGAGGTTTCTTTTCTTTTCTTTTTTTTCTTTTTTAAGTTCAGTTGCAGAAAATTGAATGGGAAAATAGCATTATGAGTTTTCCAGATTTTTGCCTCAATAATTGTGGTATCTAATGTGCGTCAGTTCCAATTTAAAAGATGAGGGTTTTGAACTCTAGGTCCTGCAAGCACAACTTTGGCTCTGCTCACCTCCTCACACATCATCATGGGTAACGAAGGCTCTACCCCTGGTTACCCTTGTGCTGCCCTGTTTCCTTCAATTGCTTTGCATATGTGATCGTAGCTGCCTAAATAGTTGTGCTGATTATGTGTGAGAGCAGGATCCAGCTCCCTCTCTCTGGGCTGTCTTGGTTTTTGCAGCAACAGCAGAGGAGGGAAATGCCAAAGTTTTTTCAGTTGCCAAGTCAGAAATTCTGACTCTGGAGATGCCCTGGGGAGGAGCAGTGACATGGGAAGAGGCACTTTCTGAAGCACTTTTCAGCTTGTGGTGAGTGGCCCTGAAAAACCATGGGGTGGTTGAAACTTTGCTGAATACTGCATGGCTGATGGAGGATGGTCCTTAGGGATGCGGGATTTTGTACAGAAGTGGGAATGGTAGTCACCAAACTCCTTTCAGAGTGCCTGGGCTGGAGGAGTGAGCTGCCTAGCTGGCAAGAAGTCAGTCACTTGGGCCATGATTCATTTACGATACATGGACCCAGTTCACACCATCCACAGCAAGCCCTGGCACGACCCTGCCTGCCGCCGTGTCTGGGCTTTCACACTGGCTTGAGGGCTGGTTGGATTGGGGCCCCTGCTTTGGCTGTAGAAACACTAAAATCATCCTGGTGTTCATAGATTCTGTGGGAGTGATGATTTACTGCCTCTTGCCAGGTGTTTCACCATGCAGGTCCTTCCCACCAGTCAGTCGTTATTAGAGTAGGGCTTAAAATCTGCTCATCCTGCTAGTCCAGATGTGTGCTGGAGGGTTGAGACACTTTGCTCCAGCTCATCTGGAATCTCTTACCTGCTAGAATCACTCTGACATTTGGTAGGACACAATGTTCTTATGCGGTTCTGCTGTGTTTCTGCTGTCCAGTTGGACTGATGGTATCTCAGGCCTCCTTGGGACTAGCCCTCATTTCTTTGCTTGGCCATGACAGGAGACAGGAGGTGCAGGAAACGGGAAATAATTTAATCAGTTCTTACAAATTAGTATGTCTCAGATCCAGTTTGAAGGACGGTTAAGGGCCTGGAATGAGTCTGAGCACACATTTCCTTGAAGCATTTCTCTATCTACCAGAATAAGGTAAAGAATTTCATTAATAATTACAACCCCTAGGTCCTGTAGAGCAGAATGAGGGTTGGTGCGATGGTCTTCTTGTAGGTCATAATCTAAGCTTAAGCCATTAGATCCTCTGGGATGTCAAGATGTCATAATAACCTAAGTGGCTTGGGGTATTTTGTCAGTGGTATTTATATCTGGAAATCAGAAATTCATCAACCATCAATACCCAGTGGTGATAAGGGCAAGAACAGACCAGAAAGTGATACTTACTATTTTTGTTAGTAGTGGTTCTCAGGCTGTCTTCACTCTGCCTTTGTATACGGTTTTGTTATCTTTGGGGAAAAATGGAGCAGGCAGCTGGACCTGCTTTTGTTTACTACGTTTCAATATAGCCAGAGGCATTTTGGTTTCCATGCTATAGAAATAAATCTAGTCTACTAGGCTTTTATTTATTGTTGTTACTTATTAAGAGCTTTCACTGGGGAGTTGGACCTCACTTAGGAAAGTGTCAGACTCAGAGAAACCATTCTATTCCATTTTGCCTTCCAGCAGCCAGTGGCTGGCAGAGCCAAGGTGCATCCCTCAGAAGCCTCAGCTGGCAGGAACCTCCCAGGATCCTGCTAGCAAGGAGATGTACTCTGACGTCTTGAGGTCAGCCACAGGTTACACTAGGGAAACACATATTGCAGGAGACTGTGAAGGACTTGGCTGATGATGCCAGACCCATCCGTACTGCCTTCTTGCCTGAAGTCTTTCTGAAGGTCTTGAGACCCCAAAGGGGACCATTTCTCTTGCAAAACCACCCTGCTGCTTCCAACCAGCTCCCTGGCTTCTGCTGGAGCTTCACGTGGGGTTGGAAGTAGGATTGTCTGGCCTGTCTTGTGTAGACATTTGGAAATTGAGCGTTTGTCTTGAAGAAGTTATTCCATAATGTGCAGGATATCAGGTTCATGTCCAAGGTTCTTTGAAATCAAGGCACTTCCTGTTATTTCAAAGCATAACCAGGCCGTGCTTGGATGGGGCCTGTGTTATTGTTAATGGCAGGCAGTCTTAGATGTTCAGGGTTTATTGTGCCAACAGTTTATGGATGGGTATTCATGTTGCTGGTGAAGAAGTGAGTAAAATTCAATACTCCCTGCAGGGCTCTTGCTGGAGCTGCTGGAAGCCTTCTACACTTGGAGGAGAAGTGTTTGGGTTTCTATTGCTAAGTAACAAAAGGATGGGGATAAAAACAGTTCCTGAACAGCATCCCCCCTCCCATGCCCCCATACACCTGCACTGAGAGCTGAGCATTGCGGTCTCCTCGCACCAACTAGAGGGAGACTGCATTCCCCAAGGAGAGCATCTCCAGCATGTAATGGTGGAGGTGAAGGGACTTGAAAGGAAGTTTTCTTTTCTTTCACCCTTCCATTTGTCCTTATGGATTCTTCCTGTGACGCTCCCCAAGTCTATCACTGACTGAGCAGTGGGAATGAAGATGGAGGTTGCTTTAAAAGCATCCTTGCCAAAGCCTTTCAGAAAGTCTTTCAGAAATAAGCTCACACATAAGGAAGCCCCATGAGACAGCAAGAGGAAAACAGATGTGGCAAAGCAGACATCCATCAGTGAATGGGTTTAGCCTGAGCCATTCTTGTGGCTCATTTGTGTAGCAGAATTAGTCCTTCCTATTCTGTCTGTGCACTTCTGAGTAGTAGCATGATCAGCATTACTAACATTGGCTGATAGTAAAGGAAAGATGGAAGTAACCAGTGACCCCTGTATTACATTGCACCCTTCTTTGAGAGAAAGGAGTAGCATCTCCGTTGTTTGCAGGGAGTTTTTGAAATTTGCTCGAGTGAGTTAGCTGCACCAGAAAATGCCTCTTCTTCACCTTGTGAAATGCTTTACAAGTTTTACTCAAATAAGAATGGCTGAAAATTCCTTTCTCTCACTTGGAGTACTCAGGGGGTTAAGTAGGTGGCTTGGCCAAAAAGTAAGGAAACACAAGATTCCTTGAAAAGGGGACATGCCACCAGCACCAAGGGTGCTCACAGGGGAAGTGGCTTCAGGTTGCCGATGCTGTTAAAATACCAGGTTCTGTAGCTCTGACTGTAGCTCATGGCTTGTCCACTCTAATGAATACCAAAAGCCTTTTAATTGCCCATTTGAGTGATTAGAAATGTTCATAATAAAATGCATTTATTGATGTCAAAAAATAATGAAAATTTGGAAATGTCATATCACATATCTTCCAAAGCTTGTCAACATTAAAACTAAAATTTTAAAGATGGTCATCTAAGTTGTAGTCAGACCTATAAGGCTAATGGTTAAGAGGACAAACTTATATGTGGTATTTCCTGTTTTCTAATTAATGGAATTTGTAACTCTACGTGCAAATATATTTTATTTTATTCTATGATTTAGTTATACAATTTTTTCTTTAGTAATATATACTGAAATTAGAAATAGTGCATAAGGCATGGAGTCAAGACACTTAAGTCCTGAAGCAGGGTTGGTGTGCAGATGTGATAACAGAGCCTAACATCTCCTAGACTTGTCTAAAGTGTGAAATGAAACCCAGTACAGAAATGCCTAAAGTCTGGTGTGATGGAATCAGTTCGGTTCGGGGTAGGGCTGATGGCCTCACCTGCACAAAGCTTCAGCAGCCCTGGCCGGTCCCTCGCTTCTGCCGGGGGGTGCTCGTTCAGGATGCTTCCCCTCACCAGCCTGGATGCGGTGATCTCTGGCATCATCTGCTCACTGAAAGCTCGGAACCTGGGGCTGAAGGGCGATCGATGAGCCAGTTGGGTCTGTTCAATTCTTTTAACTGCTGAGTGTTTCTTGTTATTACTGAGGTTGTCTTTGCCATTTATTTGGTCTGTTCATGTCGCAGCTTGTAGCTCTGCAGCAATGTTGGCAAGTGGCTCGTTTCAAGTACGTGAAATAAGCTCAGGAACCTTGACTTGACAGTGGATGTTGTTGATCTCGGTCTCAGTTTCTTTGCTGCTTCTTGTCCCTCTTAGGGAAGAGTAAAGTGGTTTTCAAATGCACCATTCAGCGCTGCACCCCCCCTTTCCCACCACAGAGGAGGAACGGGACATGGGGGAGCTGGGCTGGGAGCGCCTCACTCCAGAGCAGTAGCAGAACAATGCAGTTAAATTTCCCTTGTGTGGTGTTTGTCTTAATTACTGTTTTTCGTTATGTGCAGAAATGTCATTTTTTTTAACACAACAGTGTTTTAGTCTAAAAACGTGCATCATGGCTTCTTTTTTTTTTTTTTTTTTTTTTTAACAAAGAAAGAACCAACCTCATTAGGTATCATCTTTCTAAGTCTCACCACAAAAGCAATTGGCATTCAGGCTGAATATAAAATATTTTTTCTATGTTAAAGACCATACGGAATTGGCTGCTACACTACAGATTTATTGTAAAAGCCAGTAGATGGCTCTTTTTTTTTTTTTCCTGTTTGCCTACCAGTAATTCCATTGACCGTGAATGGGACAGTGCAATTTGTAGGTCAGTGATCTCTGCAAGCAAAGGAATTACTTGCAGAAGATTAAGCAATAATTGGATGAAACAATGTAAATATAATTTTGGACAGAATACTAGAAAAAATTTCCAACCCAGCCTTCTGTTAAGTGTCAGTTGAGTTTGTTTCTCAAGTGAAATGATGAAATTCCACTTTTTAATAATTTAAAACTAAGCGATGTAGCAATGGAGAGCATACAGAGGCAGCAGTGATTTTTTTCTATACCTGTCTCAAAGACACAGAGGTGTGTTCCTTTGAGGTATAAGTTGTAAATGGGATATTTATGCATTTCTAATAGGCTGGAGAACAAGAAGGCTTGTATCAGAGGTGGTGACAGAAAAGAAAACGCATTTCTGTAACATAGTCACTGGAGTCAATGGTTACTCACCCTGTCCCATGGCAGGAATATTAAGCTTGTTTCACCTTGACTTGTGTTAGGTAACGGGGGCCAGTCTGATAACAGCGCTCCCCTGTGCTGCATCTTAATGACATGGCGTCTGGCAAAAACTAGACCTGGGTCAAAAACGGAGCAAGCAGAGCACCGTGAACCCCTCAGGATGGACAGGCACCACACAGAGAGCTCAAGGAGGAGACAACCATGTCTGGGAGACAAGCGGCTTTAGGAAGAAATACTCAAAAATAAAATCTTCTGGACCAGCCCATGCATCAGGCCTAGAGGTGCTGAGCATCCTCTGTATCACCCAGTTGGACTAGGAGGGGATTGAAAGCCAGAGAAAATTCATCCACAAATGGAATAAACTCTGAATCACAAGGAAGTGTCACTCCCGAAAGCAGATATTTTGGCCAGAAAATGTCTATTGAGAGACTTCATTGACTGTTACACCACATATCTACTTAATTCTGTAGTGTGTGCATTTCTGCCGTTGATAAATGGACTAATTAGAGATGAAATATTGGTAGTATTTACCCATGTAATTAATAACTGGCTCAAATCAAGATTGCCATAAGGAGTGGACATCACTTTCAAAAGGACTGGATTTATGCTGGACTACTGAAAACTATGCTTCCCAGATGAAAAAGTCGGTAAATGTAAAAAATACTAGTAGCATCAACCCTTCAGTAAATGGTGTAGAAAAAAATCTACTTGGAATAAATATGGGGGCAGATATAACGTGATGGTACCCAACCTGAATGATGAGGAGTCATGTGTACCCTCAAAGTGTGCTTTTGTCAAAAAGAGGAGGTTCTTTATGCAGGCACACAGAAAAGGATTAACTAAATGTATTTATGTTTATGCATCTCAGAAACCAAATCCTCATGACGGTAATTTCTCAGAATGTCTGTAACTGTGTTAAGATAAACTCTAGAGTATATTAGTAGCAGCTTCAAAATAGAGCTTGATCCCCCCTATAGATCCTGGAGCTAATGACCATACAGCAAGAGTGGGCAGAGTATTTTGATGTAGGCACTTGCTTCTTAGAGTGGATATTTCTGTTCCACAGCCTCAGTGCAGTTTGAAATAATTCTTGAGTTTTAACTGATTTCAATCCAAAAGAGTTTCTTCAAGAATTTGATGATCTGTTGAGGACTAACAAGTGTTACAGACCCTAACATGCCTCCAAAAATACAGGTACTGAAGGGAGTGCAGTCAGTACCGAGAAACAAAGCACTGGATTAAGGCCGTTAAACACAGCCCTTCCTCCTTGACATGGCAAGCAACAGAAGGCCAGGATGGCAACCTATAATTAAACCAGCAATGGCATCCAGACTTGTTCATAGCACTTAGAAAAATAGTTGCAGAAAGAGCTGTTTTGGGAACAAGAAGTATCTGTGTCAGACGAGAATCAGTCAGACAGAGTCACTAATGTCAGATTCTCTGGAAATTGTTTAATCAGTTCTGATGGGGGTGGAGGAGGAAGAAATGGGATTGAGACAGGTCATCTATGGGGATTTCCATGCTAGACTTTCTCTATGAATATTTTATGAATCAGCTGTATGAGTTTGTGGTGGTTGGTTTTGTTGGTTTTGTGGTGGTTTTTTTGTTGTTGTTGGGTTTTTTTGTTGTTTGGTTTTTGTTTGTTTTTTTGGTTTTTGTTGGTTTTTTTTTTTTTTTTAATCCAGTATTTTATTCTATTTGTATGTGATCTTCAAAAGGGAAAGGTGGTGCTGGAGCAGTGCCCTGGGAACAGTGTGCATGTGTATCCATGTGGACTTTTGTGTCGTGACCCAACCTGT
Source organism: Falco punctatus (assembly GCF_963210335.1). NCBI lineage: Eukaryota > Metazoa > Chordata > Aves > Falconiformes > Falconidae > Falco > Falco punctatus. The sequence goes on along the minus strand of NC_137582.1, from coordinate 120,922,608 downwards.
TTGGCTGGTGCTGGGAAAAAAAGCCCAGCCTTGCATTAGCAGTCATACAGCATTAATTTATTCTAACAGCGTAGAGGGAAATCTTCAGAAATGGACATGTAGAGGTGGAAGGCAGACATGATGCTTTGTGATGCTGCCATCGTGGCCCTGTCATTGCAAAACACTGCAGCAGCTAATGACTTTCTTTTTTCCTCCCTGTTTTATGCCACTGTGGTGGTGGGATGAGGTGTGTAGATTGCACGTGCTCTGCAGCAACTGTTTGACTTTTGCTTGGCATCTTCTGAGGACAGGGACACATGGCCCAATTGTTAAACAGAAGTGAGAGACTGTGGAAGTTTTTGCATTACTCCTCTGCTCTTGCAATTGGATTTAATGGAAGGGAAGCCCAGAAGGGACTAATTAGCCTGCGCACACAATCAATGTAATTCCACATTTCTTCATGCTTAGGTGGCTAAAGCTGGCCACCTGGCAGGGACGATACACACACTTTTCACTGAAATACTTTCACCTTGCAGTGAATGTACTTTCATTTTTTCAGTCTCATTTCATCTCTAATTGCATTTTAGTAATCAAGCCCAGGTTTTCAGCTTGTATAAAGCAGTGTAGTACTATTTATATTGATTTTTTTTCTGAAATAGATGTGTTTTTATAGCCATTTGCAACAGCAATTAAATTATTAAAGTGTAGAGAGGATGAAGTTGTGTAACAGCAGATAGAGCCATAATGAGTATAACCATAATTTTATTTCTAATAGACTAGAAGAGGTCTGATGCCACAACCCAAAGCTGAATCAAGCTTTCACTCAAGCATAACATTTAGAGAAGTAACATAAAACTGCACTCACTGCTTTTGCAGTTTTATTTCCATGTACAACATTTGCTGGTATTGTGCTTGCTCTCTGTTGGATTAATTTAATTGAAGGAAGTCCTGTGGTCTGTTTTGGACATACCACGCTGCTGGAGGGCCAGCTTCAGGATCAGGGATCAGCTACAGCTGTCAGTGGAGCAGTCCTCCCACCACAGACCAGCTTGCACAGTCCCAAATGCTCTTCTCCCTGTAGCCCACAACACTTCTTCAATCAAAATAGGCTCTACAGGCAAAAGGATTTGCTTTTGCTGATGGAGAAATGCCATTAAAAGTCATTCTCTGGCCTGTGTTTTTATGCTAGTAAAAGCTTCTTGTGTGGATTTGGGTTGTTTATGCATATTTTCTGTATTGCTCTCACTCTGGCTGTTTGTCTACCTCTGGAGATGCTCTGTGTGTTTTACAGAGGTGTCAGCATTTGTGTCAGCTCTACCAGTGAATTTACAGCAAGAAGCTGTGTCCAGTGAAAGGTGCTTTAAAGGCTGAACATGCAGGAGGTGTTATACTGCTTAAATTCATGCCACAGCTTTGTGCAGGGTAAATATACTTGAAGACATTGGACATCTTTTTTTCGTATGTAGCTTAAATTTTCCACTTTTTGGTTTTACTCTGTGGTTCTTGGGATAACTGTCAATATTAGATGTCTCTTCATCCTGACTATGACGTACATCTTTCCAGACCATTAGCCTCCCTGGACATTTTACTGCCTGTGGTTCAATATGATGTTTAAATTGCTCACTTTTGGTACACTTTCCTCTCAAATTCATCTTTGCACCCATCTCCTTCACCAGAGATGCTGTTTCCCTTCCATTTGTTCCAGTTTGCTAGCATCATTCAGACTTCAAAACCCAAAAACCTGGGCACGGTGTCCTAGATGTGATCACATCAAGAGAAGTTTCCTTTGACTTGATGTTCCTACATTGACCTCCCCACGTCCTGGTGGTCTGGCTGCCTTGTCACAGGGCAGTGCTATAGGAAGCAACTCCTGTGGCTTTTTTCAATGATATATGGGCTCTGCCAGTGTTCATGTTTTGTTGGAAGCCTGGAGAATCACTGATCTGCTTTTGGACAGTGCCTTGACCACCCATGGTGCTAGCATCACTTCTGAAGCAGCTGGCTTGCCCCATGCAGCCCCAGTGCCACTGAGGTCATGCTGACAGAGCTGTGATCGCAAGGAGCACACTGTGGGGATACACCCACTTTATTGCTTCCCATTCAAAGAAATGTGGAAAATTGCCTTAGGTAAAATCTGAGCTGTGAAGACCCACCAAGGATATTATAAAAAGCAGAAAGAGTAACTTAGGCCTGAGCTGTCCTGTGTGATCTTTTTCTTTTGCAGTGCCACAAAATTCCTTTTCCTCCTATCTAGGCTTAGATTCCCACAGAGAGAAAAATGAGCAGGATGCATTTATTCCTGAAGTTGCCTTTAGAGTCTTTTGCCGAATTGATGTCCATTTTGCAGCTGTGGTGATCGGCATTGCTGGCAAGCCAAGGGGACATCTTGCTCAGTGGGACACCCACGCTGCCAAGGAGTACAGGTTTCCATGCTGGCATACATGCTGTCCGGTGCTTTATGTGTGCTAGTGACTGTACAAGTAATGACTGTACGAGTAGTGACTGTACGAGTAGTGCTCCTGTCCCCCGGGAAGTGCCTCACCCCGTGGCACCCAGCACGCAGGGGGTTTACATGCAAGAAAGCTGGTGGGTCTTTGATCATCCCTCTTTTTACCTAAACAGACTGGATGATCATAAGCAACATCTTCCTCGTTGAGGTGCTGCTCTTTGGTGAGGCTAGAGATGTTCCTGTGCAAAATGATTTAAAGGGTTTCTTTGAAAAAGTATGATCTGTTATTGATAGGACTTGATGCAGAAATAACAATATTCAGTGCTCAGAGTATCATGGAATCGTTTGAGTTGGAAAAACCTTTGAGATCATCAAATCCAACCGTTAACACAACACTCTCGAGCCCACCACTAAATTATGTCCCCAAGTGCCACATCTATGTGTTTTTTCAGCACCCCCAGGGACGGTGACCCCCCCCCAGCTCCCTGGGCAGCCTGTGCCAGTGCCTGGCCGCCCCTCGGTGAAGAAATGTTTCCCAACACCCGATCTGACCCCCCCGGCGCAGCCTGAGCCCGTTTCCCCTTGTCCTGTCGCTTGTCGGCCGGGAGGAGACCGACCCCCCCTGCCTACACCCTCCTGTCCGGGAGCTGTAGGGAGCGATCAGGGCCCCCCGAGCCCCCTCCTCGCCAGGCCGACCGCCCCAGCCCCCTGCCCGGCTCTGGACACGCTCCAGCCCCTCTGCGTCCCTCTGCCCGTGCGGGGCCCAGCGCTGAGCCCAGGGGCGCGGGGCGGCCGCAGCAGCGCCGAGCACGGGGCTGGGGGGGGGGGGGGGGGGGGGGGGGCGGGGGACGGACACACGGGCACTGCCCTGGTCCTGCTGGCCACACCATTGCTGGTGCAAGTCAGGAGGTGCATGTTTGAGATTCTGTGAATTCCATTTACTGGAGGGATGATTGGTTTTCCTGGTAGAGATGAGATTTTGGCAGGAGATAAAATGAGAGTATTTATCACTTGCTCCTTCTGAACTCCTAAATGATATGTACACTTAAATAAGCTGTTAAGCTCCTTTAAGAGGGGGCATATTATAATTTATCTTTGCAAATTTCTACTCCAAACAGAAAGTTCCTATATTACTAGCCAAAAATTAAGTAGTTAGTAACTAAAAGACAATCTAACTGCTACTGGATAATAATGTTTTATTAATTCTGTGTTAACATATTTGTTGGGGGAATATTTAGGATGAGAAGCTTGAGCCACATTAGCACTCATAAGACCAAAAAAATCCTGGATATGTTCAAAATCTTTGAGTTGTGCCTCTAAAACATTAAAAGCCCAGTGCATCAAATGAAGCGTTCCAAATTTTTAAAAACAAGTCAAGCCAGCATTTTTCCCCCAAAATGGAAAAATTTCTTCACCAAAAGGGTTGTCAAGCACTGGCACAGGCTGTCCAGGGAAGGCAAGGAGTCACCATTCCTGGGGGTGTTTAAAAGTGATGTAGATGTGGCACTTGGAGACATGGGCTGGTGGTGGGCTCGGCAGTGCTGGGGTAACGGTTGGCCTCAATCATCTCAAAGGTCTTTTCCAACCTAAATGATTCTGTGATTCTATGAACAAACTTGAAACGGTCGCAGAAGCTTGGGGAGAAGATGTGCTGGTTTTCATGTATTTCTTGTTGCTCCTTGTGTGGAAGAGACATAGGCAAAGCCGCAGGGTTTCCGATCAGACACCCAGCACCTGCGGTCAGTGCGTCTGTCATGGTGTCTCCCCACTTCCCCGTTCCACCCTGCAGCCCCAAGCAGCCATGGACCTGAGATGTGTGAGGGAGTCCTGAAAGGGAGCCGTGCTGGTAATATTTAATCATCCGCTATTAGCGATCAGAGGGAAGATTTGTGATAGGGCACATCCATCCAGCTCCTCTGCATCAGCAAAGAGCCCCGTGCACTGGAGGCACTACAGCACGTGGGGGTGGGAGCAGCGGCTGCCAGGCGCTCGTCCCATGCCAGCAGTATGTGTTGCTGATTAACAGATGTAATACCCCTCGGCCTCTGTGAGATTCCCCACTAGTACAAGCCAGCTACTTGTCTTTGGATAAATCCCCATTTGTTACCTGAATCGGAGCCCACTCAAAATGAGGGTCCTGTTGCTCCAGGCACTGTGCTGTGCCTGCGGCGGGAGATGGTCCGGCCCCGACGTCTTACCAAGCAGAAGGCCCCGGGGTTTGCTGCCTGTGAGCTGGTCATCTAGCATAGTGTAATTCTTCCAATGTTAAATCTTATTTTAGCTGCTGATACCTAATTCAGGGGCAGAATGATGTTCACAGAAACACCTTCACACCAGGCCTCTTTGCATATGTCCAGTTAGGGTGGTGGGATCACATTCAGCTCAGGCTCTTCTGCAGCTTCACTGGAGACTGGCAAGTGCTGTTTGCAAAAGATCCAATACTTCAGGCAAGGAGGAGGGAATTTCTGTGCCAGGTCCTCCCATACCCATACCCAGCTCTTTCTCTGTCTTGCAATGTCATTCTTTGGAATTTTTTTGTCTGTCTTGGTGCAATATCCCTGTCTGGTAAATGGGGATGCTAGAAGGTTTTATGATGATTTTAGAAAGCTGGAAATGACATTGTCTGGTCTGAATTTTGTAAAGAGATCCTTCTGTTTGTTCTGCTGCAGCTTGGCTTGAGTTAAGGGAGATTTCATACTGTCTGGCCCTTAGGACACACCTCTGCATGTGGTGGTCCTCAACGTCAGCTGCAGCCTTGCAGGGTCTCCCACCCCCTGTTTCCCTAAGGTCTGCAGCGGGCGAGGTGAAGGACTTACACTGCACATGCTGTTTCAGAGCGGGGATTCAGGTGTCACCGTGGAAGAAGTGGTCTAATCATCTAGTAGGGAGCTGTGAGAAAGGCAACAAACTTACTAGTGATAGTGACATTATAGTAGTTACGCATTTATCAGCAATCTGGCAAATTTTGCGGGTGGCATAAAACATAAATTAGATTAGTTAATGCCAGGGCAGACTGTCAGGAGCTTCTGAAAGATTTAGCCAGGCCAGATGAGTGGTCATCCTGATGACAGATCAAATGTGCCATCACTAAATCCAGAAGACTTACACCGAAGGCAACAACCGGAGCTACTCAGTTCACTTGACTGTGAACTAAATGCAGCAGCTCAGGAAAGGATTCAGATATCTGATTCCTGTTACTGTGCACCAGAAATCCAAAAAGCAAACAAGTGAGTTTAACAAATGTGAAAACCAGTTGAGGAAATACTTGTTCAGTTGCTGCAAAACTAACCAGAGATGTTCTTTACCATAATATATTGTCAGGCTCCAGATTCTGGAAATTCATAAAATCAGGCTGCCTCCATGTGACTGGCAGAGAATGTAAGTGCAGCTGCTGCGGTGAGGCTGTGACCAACAAGGTCACGTCGGCAGAGACTTTGCAGGGCAAGGAAAACTCCAGGGGGTTGGAGAAAGCAGGAGAGAAGGGGTGATTCAGTCCGACTGTGTCTCAGTGAAGCAATAAGTCCCCCAGAAACCTGCTCTCCCTTCCTGCCTGTGAACCACCAAACTTCCTTCCCCCTCCTCTCTCCAAGGTTTTATTGTGTGGTTTTCAGCCACAGGAAGATTTTGGATGTGCTCACAGCACTGAGAGGGGGAAAAAAAAAAAAAAAAAGAGAAAAAAAAAAAAAGAAGTGTCTGTGGCTAAAAAGGATAGCCAGGTATTTGTACCAGCAGACATTAAGAACTAAGCCTGCTAAAGCCTGCAAAGGAATAAATGCTTCATGGATTTAGGTTTCAACTAGGTGTAAGGGAAAGAGCGGAGACAAAGCTTTCTCAAGGTTCATGTTTTCCCATTGCTGCGTTCCCTGTGGCTCCTGACAGCAGTGCCTGGTTTGGGGCCGTACAGCTGAACCTGGCGCTGCCTGCGGGTCCTCTCATGCTGCCATGGCTGCGCCAGCTCCTCTGGTTCTGAAAAGCATTTGTGGTGGTTGCGTGATATTCAACACAGGCATTTGCTAGCAAAACCCAGCAAATAACCTTTCAAAAAAGCATCAAATAACTGAATTTGTATCTTTTTGTGTGTTTGTTTGAAAGAACTATTTCCTGAATTAGTCTCCAAGCTTGTAATGACCAGTTAGCTCCCTGGGTTTCAGATCATCTCGATGTTAGATGGGAGCTGTGAGTCTGTAGGAGGTGTAAGTTGCTAACTACAGGGTTATGAATTCCACAGTGCTCTGGCAGAGAAGCCCAGATTTGCTGACACAAACTCCAACTGTGGATATTAGAGGGATCTGGTTACAGCAAACGTTATGGAGCAGGAAGATCCTTTGTCTTCACATGAAGTGAGCTGTCACTGATTTGTCTTTCTGAGGCAAATCATATGAGCCTATTGGATCCACAGAGAAACCAGTGTCATACGGAAGTAATTACCTCCATAAACATACTATAGCCTTCAGTGTAGACAGATGGCATTTGCAGCAGCCTTCTCTATGTTATGGAAGTGTCACCTCCCTTGCTTTCTTCTTGTTTGTTTTGGTATTTAAGTTACCTTTCTTTTTCTCTTTCTCTCCCCTCCCTGTGTGTTTCACACACAATCTCAGGGAGCTGTAGAAAAATGTCTGTGTTGAAGGATGGCTCAGTCTCACAGAGCGTCAGATAAACTGCAATGTCTAATTTCAGATCAAATCACGTGTCCCTTTTTATCCAGGAAAAGCCAGCCCCGATAGTTTTAATGAGGCTGAAGGGACTGTTGGACACAAAGAACTTGCTTAGAGATTTCCATGTGAGAGTGTATTTGTGGGTAGTGCAAGTGCAAGGCTGATAAAGGAGCAATTTCAGTTTTTAAACGGCAAGGTGATTACCAGCACAATGACAGAAAGAAAGGAGGGCAAGAAGGAAGCTTCAAATATAAATTTGAACAGAAGGAGAGGAATCAGGATTTCTGACCTCCCTTTGCTCCTTTTGTGGCTTTAGCGTTAAGTCACTGACTGAGGAAGGGACACTGGCCATCCCTAACCATTAGTTCTGTGTGCCCTGGTGTCTGCAGGGCTAGATGGGGAGAGCTGGACTCGCCTGGGGGGGAGGCTGGCCATCAGTGTGTGCTCTCCAGCTCAGGCCCCTCTGGCCAAATAGTGAGAACCTCGTGATGAAAGGGTTTTGGTATAGGGGTTTTGCTGGGGTGGAGGGGGGGGGGGGGGAAGGCGCAGGGTAGATGGCATTGCTGTGGCTTCAGTTACAAGAGGCAGAATAGAGTATCTGGGCTACCAGCTGACCCTGGTTATGGTCTGGAGAACTGCTGATACTGAAAGACAGAAGTGGAAGCTGTTCCCCCCACTTGTAGCCATGCACACCAAGACCTGGGTTTGCTGGTGCTGCTACTGGTATTTCAGGCTAGACTGGGGCTATCAAGACACCCGTTTTCCCTCTCTTCTCTAGCCTATGTCTGAACCTGCGTGGGAGATCTGTGACCTCATCACCTTAGCGCATGGGCAGCTCATCATCTTTTAAGCATCTGTTCACATGTCTCCTATGAAGCAGAGAAGTGGCTCAGCCTGCCTGTTACAGAAAAGACCTTGAGGCAGAGAGGCCAGGACTTGGCAGAGAGGAGGGGTTTAGCCCAGAACTCCCACCTACCAGGTGGCACCCAGGCAGACCATTCTGAACATCGCGTGTAGTAGGTCCCCCAAACACTCACGTGGAACTGAAATTCCCTGTATGCTTCCTAAGTGAAAGAAACAGTATGGGGTTAAGGGCATGTGCATTCTGCCTGGGAGGGGGTAGATCAAGGGGGTCGTGCAGTGACCTACCTGCTTTTAAATCCACACTTGGGGGTAACGGGGATGTATTTTCTTGGATGCATCCTGTACAGGCCATGCCGTTATCCTAGCACTTCAGGGCTGGATTCATGTCCTTTTTGTCTATTTTACTCAGTTTTAAAAATTTTTTTTTTTTTACATTATAAATACGTATTTTTTTAGAATTTACTATATCTTCACTTACTTAAGTGCTCAAGCTATTCCTAGTGCTGCTGTTTGTATCCAGTTTCTCTTCAGCCTGGCTGCTGTTTTCTCAACATTCTGGTTTGGAAAAGGCTTTATTGGGAAGATGTGACTGATGGTGTTGTGTCTTCGGATCCCCTATTAAGATGCTTGGATGTTTGGAGATTTCTAAAGACCAGAGATAATTCATACTGGATAGAAAAATTACTTGCAAAAAGTACCACACTTCAAAAATTTGGCCTCTTAAAAATCTGAGGGGACCAATTTCGTGGTACCTTATTCTTCTTGTGCTGCAAGTACAGGAAATTGCAGACTCCATTTGCTAAATGGCAGGAGGCTAAATGATTTGTCTCAGTCTTAGAATTATTTTTCAAACCCCCATGACATAGCCTTCCCTATGCACTAATGCAGGGACAGAAAATAAATGAATACACAGTGTGAAGGAAGGATGACCAATCTCATTCTCTTGGGTAAACCTAAGTCAGGTATTGAACCACGTATTAAAGAGCCTGATGTCTGTGGTGCTTACATTTAGTACTAGCACAACATTGTTTTAAAAATTGGTATTTTCTTCTCTTTGTGTCCATTCTGGGTGTCTCATTCTAGCAGGAGTCTGTGCAGGGACCACAGCTTGCAGTGTGGCATCACAGCCTTCTCAGATGGCTCTCGCTGTTGCCCCAGTGGGGGAAAAGGCTGTGCTGCAGGAGGCTCAGGGTGTATTTTCTCAATACTTTGCATAGTGCGGTGACAGACTGTGCATATTTTGAAACACAGTATAAGCTGAGAGAGATGGTTCAGGCAACCAGGCTGGACTGTGACATATCTTATTCGGACTATTCTGAGTGCATTGGTTGGTGTTTGAGGATGGGGAAAATCAGGACATTTGGGTGGCTTTGTGACTTGTCTCAGACTTTGGGCTATTTGTCTGTACAAAGAAGCAGATGCAGGACACGAGGACAAACCCAGACAAGGAAGCAGGCATCTAGGCAAAAGCTTTGGAAGATATTTTGAATTTAGCCTAATTACCCAGAGCTAGCAAATGGTAAATGAGGCTGGTGGTGTCAATAACATGCTGAATTAATCCAGGAAAGTTGTGACTACTTTTGAGGTGGGAATCTTCTTTTTTTTTTTTTTTTTTTTTTTTTTTTTTTTTTTTTATCATGACACCTGTTGCTCATAGGTACAAATCAAACGAAGAGTATGTGTATGTGCGAGGCCGTGGAAGAGGGAAGTATGTATGTGAGGAGTGTGGAATTCGCTGCAAGAAACCCAGCATGCTGAAGAAACACATTCGCACGCACACAGACGTCAGGCCATATGTCTGCAAGTACTGTAACTTTGCTTTTAAAACCAAAGGTAAGAGACAGACAGCTCCTAGCTCCTCTGCTTAGTATTTGACTTACAAGCCTTCTTGGGGGCACTGGCGAAGGGGAAGGGAAAGCCTTCCCAGGGTCTGGAAAATCCCAGGAGTCAGAGGGAGGGGGATGAGGGAGTCTTAAATTGGCTGAAATGTTCCAAAGAGGACCAGTCATGCGTTAAGTTGATGTGTGTTGTGGTGGAGAGCACTGGCTGCATGTGCCAGTCTGCAGCAGAGCATCTGCACCATCCGATTTGAGCTTCTTAAAGGGAATGATCCTGGAATACAGCTTCGTTGGCAGGGATTTATAAACCAAACCACCCCAAAGTGAGAGCAGGAGCTCCTGGGTACAGGCAAACATTCCTGACCGAGCACCTGGAGACAGTCTTTGGGTGGCTTTTTATGCTAGTGCTCTCAAGATCTGTTTGCGCTGCACATTTCCATCCTTCGCAGCTGCATGTCGCTTCGACATTTTCTATATCATATCAACAGACTTCTTTCTCTAAAGATCTCCATTCCAGGACATCTAGTCATTAATGATCCACAACCTCATTAGCACCAGATATTCTTTGCAAGCAACCTTCATCATTGCCTCAGTGAGTGTGCTAGTGAACTCTGTCAGGAGCATGCAAAACCGCATTGAAAAAAAAGTTTCTTCCAAGAGACTGTGGGTAGTTTTCAAAAGTCCCAGAGGTGCCCAGGTCCCTTTAACTTCCCATAAGAGTCTGGCACCATGGGTTTGACAACTCTCCCCACCATCTTTGGTTACAGCAAGTCTTGCAATAAAAATTCCAAGTTCATTTTCTCTGTTACAGTTTGACATAAATATAAAATGTCTGTTGTAGCTCCATCATTGCAAATCTCAGAAGATGACACAGCTGGGAAAGTTAATTTTTCAGGAAGAGCATCAACCCCCAAAATGGTGCTACGCAAGAAATTGGCGCAGTGTGGGTGTGGGGAGGAGGCACCGTGCGCTGCGTGAACCACAGCAGGGCTGCTTGCCTGGCAGTCCCAATGAAGGGCACGTCCGTGCCAGACAAGTGACCCCGACACCGGGTGATTCAGGCTGAGCGATGCCTGGAGCTGGTGGCTTTGTTGGTAAAGCTGGTGGGTGATTTCTGGGCAAAGACATGTTGGCAATCACTGGGTATATGGGAGCATGGGGAAGTGATACCAAATTTGAGGCTAAATTCTCATCAGACACATGCAGCTGATCCGAGCGACGGTTCTTTCCCTCCCAGCCTGGAGCTATTTCTGATCCATTTTCTTTCTCTTTCCCTCTTGCTTTTGTTACTTTGTTCTGAAGTTTTCCTTTGAGAGGTGAATCCATTCAGCCTCTTCCATCTTTTCACCTTTCTTTCCACCATGCTTCTGTTAGGCTTTTATTCAGGATGCTGCGATCAAACCATCCTTTTCACCATGTCTCTAGCTGCTTTGCTCTTCATCTCTGCTCCCTTGAAGCACACAAACCGGCAGCACTGACGGTGCCGATTGCACACTGCAAATAGATGCTTGCCTCCAAGGGGCTTCCCTTCTTTAACTTTGCAGAGACTTGCATGAGGAAGGCAGCATGGAAATGCTTCCTTCAGAAAAACAGCCCAGTATGGGCAATTGTATGCAAAACTATCCATTTGCCTGTGGATGCATGAGGGGACAGAACTTCCTGGGATCAGTGATTTCAGGACAAATAGTTGCATGATGGTAATTTGGAATTGCATGGAAATGGCTCTTTGCTGGAAGGGGAGGGGACAGTGGGAGCCCTGGCTGTGACAGTCAGAGCCCTGGCTGTGTCCTGTGGCCATGCTCATATGCCGCGTAACTTTGCAGCACTTGGGTAAAAGCTCTTTGCTTTGCTGATGGAGACACAAGGACCTCTGGAACAGTTACTGGAAAGTGAGGAAAAGATCAGCCTTGTGTGCTGATAAAATCATCAGTTAAAGGCCAGTTACAGAATCATTGCTGTTGGTGATGGAGTGTGAACCGGAGGTTTGCAGAACTGGGTGTTTCACAGCTTGTTTTGCAGACGTCTAGAATGTTTATTTGTACCCTGATTCATCAGGATCCTCCTTCCCTGTGTGCAGTTTTGCGACCACATTTAATTGCAGAATGGAGAAACTGGAGCTCTTGCTACCGGACTGCACTTGCAAAAATATAAGCTGAGTTGAAGCTCTTTAGAAATCCGCTTTCCAAAGTTAATTTTAGCCTTTAAAGTAAACTCAAGGGGGCTATCTGTGGAGCTGTCTTCATTTTGGCTGTGGTAGATCTCTCCAGCATGATCTAATGCTCTAAACTCTCAAGTAGGCTGGAAGCGGTGAAATGTTTTTTATTATGATGTTTGATGAGGATCTTTATCTGGTTAAAATGTCTCCCTCCCCACCCCAGAAAATCCGTATCTGTGTTCCAAGAACCAGGAGAATTTTTGTAAAAGGAAGAGCTTTAAGTATTTTCCTCTTTCCACTAATTACACTGCTTGTCTGCTTTTTGTGCATTTCTGTCACTGTAAGCAAAGCTGTTCCTTTTGGGTTATAGAACTGTAAGGGATTTTTTTAAATAGTTATTATTATTTTAAAGCAAATCCATGAGATTTTTGTATGCTCACTTAGCTGATGGAAACAGCAGTCTTGGAAATTTGGTTTGTAAAGATTTATTTGATTTTACGTTTCTGGACCAGATATAAATGTGCCTCTTTAATGAGGTGTTGCTGCCTCTACTGCAGTAGCGCTCTCCTGGGGGCTGTGTTACCGTGGCCTCCAAGAGGTTGTTTCGGAGAAGTTAAGCAGCTTCTTCATTGTTTTCTTACCAGGAAGGAAATGAAGAAAAAGTTGCAGTCTTAACAATTCACCCTTTCAGAAAGGTCAGGGGGAGCTTTTCCCTTGACCACCATCCCGGAGGGGACACAGGGACTGCCAGCCTTCCTTTGTCACTCATCTCCAGCCCCCGAGGGAAGGGCAGCCCCCCCTGCACTCCTTCTCTCGGGTCATGTGGGGATGTGGGTCAGTGTTGACACATTCATTCCCCTCCTGTGCAGACATGATCCTTTTCCACAGCTATTTTCTGTTCTCGTTCAGGCTTGCATCAGACTCTCACGTCCTGATTACTTAAGATTTCTTTAAAACTTCTGGGCAAAGCATGTGGAGCAGCTTGCTGTGTCGATGCCGCTGCCTTTGCTGGGAGGTCAGAAGGGACAAGGAGCTGCATATTCATTTAAAAGGTGCTTGTGTAAAGGACATCAGTGCCTGTTGGCTGGAGATACCCATTTGATAGTCTAGTCCACTCACAGTTTCCAGACACCAGACTTCTTCATGTCCTCAGCCATAGTCTTCCTTTAATAAATTAGTTTGCAGTTCCTTAAATCAGCACATGACAGGCACTGAGGTTATTGAACATGTTAATATATTAAAGGCATTACCCCCTCAGCCCTTAAAGGCAAAGTTATAGCTGCACAGTTTATTATTATTACTGCTCTAGCAGACTCAGCGCTCTGCTAAGCCTCCTCTGGAAACTACATAGCAGGTCCAACTGGCGGAAAGCTCCGAAAGAATGAACTGCTATTATAGCAGGGCAGATGGATATATAGATTTGCAAAATGTCCCTGCACCCTGTGTGTGCTAGGGCCCTTCCTTAGAGGCTGGGAGGAGGGAAAGGCTTCGAGCATCCCTGTGGAGCCACTGCTGGGAGGAGGCTTTGGTCCCCCTGCTTCTCAGGGTGTCACGAACCTCCGATGGGATGGGGACAGTTATCCTCAGGAATTTGCTGCCTGCTCCCTTACACAATGGGGCGTGAGACGTGTTGCTGGGAACAGAAAATGTCCCAGTGGCCCAGACAGGAGATGAAACAAAACGCTGTGAGTAAAAGGGCTTTTCAGCTTACCAGGGAAAGGTAAAAAAATAGAAACAAGGGCTGGAAGTAAGAGACTGGCAAAATCAAGTGAAATATTAGCTGTTATTTTTTTAAACAGTGCAGCTATTAAGTCTCAGCCCAAGCCTCAATGGGAATTATGCTAATTCTCTGTGTTTTGAAATCTGCAAATCCAGCCTGGGTACCTTTCTGGAAGATTAGTTTTCAGTCAATACAAGCTGATAGGCTTCATCAGAAGATGGGTACTATTTTATAGCCTGCATCATTACAGGCAGGCAGCCTAGATGTTCAGGTTTTCTCCTTTAATCTTTAAGTCAGTAAGTATGAAAGATAATAATTATTTTTTTTTTAGAACTGAAATCTTTTGCCTAATAAATTACATTAATTAAATCTTTTCTTCTCATAGAGTCTCACTTGGGAACATTACCTCCTTGCTGAGACCTAAATCAAGGCCTGTGCATTACTTAAGTCACACATAAAACCTATTTCAAGGGTTTGTCTGGGATGAAAAGTACTGGCCTGTGGCTGGTTCTCTATGTGTGAGTGCATCTCACAGCAAAATGGGAGTTTGTTAGTTACAGGACAGCTGTTGCTCTCCTTGACTGTTATTTTAAAAGAGGAGTATGAAAGTACCTGGAAATCTGTCCTGGAAAAGCTGTGAAAAAAGTCCTGGAAAGCTGTGAATGTTTGTATCGAAATGTCGCCTTGGATGCTGAGATCATACAGTTGATCATTTGTTGGGGTTTTTTTGTTGTTGTTGTGGTTAAATTGTTCACATTTAAAAGAAGAAATGGAAAGCAGGGTGTATGCCCTATACAGACAGGATAATTTCCCCAGGAATCTTAATGTTTCTGTTGCCTACATTTTGCTTTAACTCTGCCACCTTTAAAATACAATAATGGATATTCTGAAAAATTAATTTCCCTCTTTACAGGGAAATCACTTCTAGTCCCTATTAAGCTGCTTTAAGTGCTTTTGGAACACTAGAGTTTTAGCTTTCAAAACAACACGAGTATTTAAGCTGTTTTAAGTCCAGAATAAGACCTCACAATAGCAGAAGAGCTTTAGCAGCTGGTAATACATAGTTATAAGCAGGTGTAATGTGGGCGCTGTGCTGATGCTGTACAGACTCCTCCAGTGCAGCAAAAACTGGGCTGGGGTCACAATTTCCACTGGTTTCTGAATTTATTTAGATACAGCCAGTTTATTTCAAATCTGGGAACTTTTTGGTATATAATCCTTAAAGAGGACCACTTACCTGCTTAGGAATCAGTATAACTCTTCTGTTATCTAAATCCAGCTTCTCTACCTGGTAGTTTCTCTCTTGCTCCTTCACATGCATTTTTCCCACTGTTCCCAAGGAAGCAGTGCTGTGTGGGACTGAGGCTGGTTTGGGTGTGTGGGGGGTGTTTCAGATGGGAGCCGGAACTCTGTAAGACAAGTAGCTGCGAGTCTTTCCTTGTAGGACTCATACCCAGCTTTTACTTAGGCAAAGTGGTGTTGATTTTACTGGAAATTTGTTGAAGGACTTTAACATTTAATCCTGCCAGCATTAATGGAGGGGTCTAAAACCACAAACTGTAGAAAGAACCCTGATAAGATTAATATCGTTGTCCTCCAAATTGCTCCCAAGATGGTAACTCAGCTTCTCAACTGGAGTAAACAAACCTCAAGCTTTTAACTGCCTTAAAATGATGCAAACTTAGGTCAGATGAGAATCTGGCCCGCTGAGTCTCCCTTCTCTAAAAGGACAGCAGCATCTCTACTTTGCTGGCATTCCTTCTTGGTGTGCAGGCAGGGTGCTGTACATGGATAGACTGCACCTGGGGATTTGCACCGAGAGCTCTGCAGGCTTACTTTGTTCATCAGCGCGTGTGGGTGTTACCTTATCTCATCAAATGGGAACAGAAGATGGAAAGCAGAGCAGAAAAAAGTAGAAGGCAAAAGAAAGCAACACTTGCAATGAACTGGTCCTTTGGTATTTTGCATAAGCTCATTTGCGAAGTGGGATGGGGGGTGGGTGGGTGGCACTGTCTGTGCAGTGCCTTCCAGCTCAGCCTGTGCAGGCAGCCAGCATGGGGAAGGGAGGGGAGAAGCCATGGCCTTGCCTTGCACAAGGACAGTTGCCTCCAGTGAAAGAAAATTAAACAGGAAGTGACACTGATGGCTTCTGGCAGAGCCTGTCAACTCGAACCATTGCCCAGGGTGGAGCTGAGTCAAAGCAGAGGCGCAGTGAAGCGATGGGCAGGGAGCTGCAGCCGGCCGCTGCACCAGCTGGGCTCCCCGTGGCTGCCCAAGTCCTGCAGCAGCAAAAGGGAGAGCGCGTGTTCGCTGCGAGCAGCGCTGGAGCTGGGACAGCGAGGAGGACCGGGGTGTGTAACCAGCCTTTAGACATCTGAAGTGGCCAAGGTGGCCACTGTATGCCCCCGAGGACCAGAGTCCTTACCTCGAGTACAGGGGTGCCTGCAGTCTTGCCCAAACCATGGCACTGCACAGTCCCCGAGTGATCAATGTTATGCCCTCCCGGCTTAGCCATAGCCAGATGCACACAGCACGGCGAACTACTGAGCTTGTTTTGGGGATGTGGTGGCACCAGAATGCCTGGTGAACCTCCCCTCCCCACTCTTCCCACCATGGGGATCACAACCAAATTCCTGTGAGGCCACAGACACCAATAACCAACAGCCCCCTGCTCACACCAGGCATTTACTTGAGCTTATTTTCTGCGTTTATTGTCACTGGAGGGAAGCCAGGTAGGGATTTTGCTGTGGTAGCTGAGCAAAGATGGGTCATTTTTGCCAGTCAGGGTGTGACGTGCAGTGATGGACAGGCAGCAGCAGCAGGGTTTGATTTCAGCAGATTGAGTCAGATTGCCTTTTTGCTAGTTGGGCCCAAACTTAAATTCCAATTCCATGAGGCCACAATTTGGATTCACTGGATACTTCTCAGTGAAACCATTTTTCACTTTAAAACAATGGTGATTCACTGGAAGCAGAGGTGTCCGTGAGAGCATGCTCTCGTTTAACTGGGTGTCTTTGGATTCCACAACACAACTCCTGGTCCAGAGTGGAGAAAGAGAGGTCTGATTCGGAGCAAGGACCCGAGCCAAGCTGGCTTCATCCTCGTACCTGAGTGTCCTAACTGAGAGGCTAAGGGTATTTAGGCATAAAAAAATAATAAATCTTTCTTATTGGAGCTGTTTTGCTGCATTTAAATTATTAAATATCCTTTGAATCCACATCCTAGATGGGAGCCAGATACACAAGGATATATAGTCAGCCTTTGTCTCTCTTGGTCTTTCCTGTTGGAGCTATTCCATTTTATATAAAACAGGCTAAATAAATAATTCATGGGCTAAAGAGAAACTTAACTTGGTAGCTAGATGGTTATGGCAGTCTTCTGAGATGTGAGGGCGTCACGGGTAATTCTCTGCTCCAATGAATAGTTGCTTATTTATTTATACTATCCAGAGCAGTGGGAGGCGAGGTTGATAGAGGCTCTCTGTACTCCCACCCAGCCCAGGGACCGGGGGACTCTGTGCATTGCAGGATACTGGCTGAGGGACCTCAGCCCTCAGCTGAAGGTTATAATAACGTGTGAAAATTCATTTTTTCTTAATTTTTTTTTTTTTTGGTGCGAGAAAAAGAAGCCTCATGTTCAGCGCTACTCTCAAGTGCTGGCTAACAGGAACCCTGATGCCACATCGTATTGCTGCAGGGAGTTTGGAGTGCGCAGCCAGCACCCAGGCTGTGCTGGGAAATTAAACAGTCCTTGGTGGAGCTTTAGCAAGGGCCCGAGTTTCTTCTCACCATCAGCTTAGCCCGTAAAGAGCTGTGGGAGGAAAAGGAAAAACCAATATTTTTTTCTTTATTTCCCCTACCCTTTATTTTTCTCTCTGTTCCACCTACCTACCTTTTCTCCCTCAACAAAGGTTCCCCTTTGTTCAGTGTTTCCCTTGGATGGATATAGGGTTAATAACTGTCTAATTGAAGTGCCTGTAAGTTAGGAGTTAGAATTAGAGAGGTGCCCTGTGAGGCCAGCATGCCCATGAGTTACCCCCTCAGTGTCTCAGAGCATTAAGCAATGCCCTCATCCCGGACAACCCCTCGCAGGGGCTGCTCTTCCCATCCCAGGCCCGAAGAACCCTTGTCAGTGCTCAGCAGGTTTCCCCGTGCTGCCAGCCCGAGTCCACAGGGCTTCACAGGGCATCTGTGCCTCCTCCTGCTCCAGAGAGCTGAGAACTTTTGCCTTCCGTGCATGCCAGAGCATCTGAGCCATCCTGCTGCAGGGGAGAGGGTGACTGTAGGGGTTTTCCCCGTTGCTGGAATCTTGAGCACTCATTTCAGTAGTGCCAGTCTGCCCTGTGTGCCAAGGAGCTCCTCACCTCCAAGCAGGTGACCCTGTGTGCTGGGATGAGGTGGGAGGTGATGCTAGTTTGACATGTGTTTCTCTTCCTTACTTGCCTACCATTTTTCTTTGCTGCACCATCACAGCTGAAAGCAATCCAGGACTCTCCTTTCCCCCCAAACGTGTACCCCAACTGTTTTCTCAGGTTGCACAACACCTGAAAGGTCTCACAGCCCCACCAGCACCTCCTCTTCCACCCCAGCACAGCAGCAAAGGAACGAAGGGGAGGATTTAGCCTCATGCCACGGGCTGTTTGCAATGGAGAGTGGTCTGGGGAGAGTCAGGGGCCTCCCCTGGCCCGTTCAGAGCCAAATTCTTAACTTGTAACTGCTGAACTTGCAAAATGAAAAAGAAAAAAAAAAAAAAAAAAAAAAAAAAAAAGACCAAAATATGTTTTCTGCTTCTTTTCAGGGAATCTGACTAAACATATGAAGTCAAAGGCCCACAGCAAAAAATGTCAGGAGATGGGCGTGTTAGTATCTTCACTGGTGGATCTGGAAGCCGAAGAAGGTAAGTTCTTTCCCGTTATAAAGCTGCCGTTGCTGGTGAGTGGGCAGCCCCCCCAGGCAAGATGGGTGCTCCCTGTGCCACCCTCCCCAAGGCCTGGAGCAGCTTTGTTCACCTCAGGTCCCTTCCAGCAGCCAAGGGGGGTTCTGCCTGCCTGGGGTGGGCTGTGGGGCTGTCCTGGGGGGCTGCATCCCTAGGAGGGTCTGTGAGCCCCCCTCTCCCAGCTGGGGGTTGTGGCTGTTTGGCTCCAGTGTTTTGGCTGGCTGCAGTGGAGGGCAAGAGTCATCAGATGAGTGTGGGCCATGCTGCCTGTGGCCAGTGCCCTGCATGTGGGCTGTGCGCGTAGCAATAAATAGTGGGTCCCTGGCATGAGAAGGTGCTTCTTGGTCTTGCGGGGTGTCTCTAGCAGTGGGTTCAGGAGGTGGACTGCAGTGCTCTGGAAGAGCCTGGGTCTCTCCTGGCCATAGTGGGAGCCGCTGAAGCAGCAAAATGAGACCTAACCCCAAGGATGAATTGCATGAGGCTGTGAGCCTCCGTTTTGCTGCTGCAAGCACAGTTTGGTGGGTGCAGGAGAAAAATCAGTCCTGGCACCCCTGGTTAGGATCTGACAACATCATTTACTGGAGATGAAATGCTGAGCATGAGCATGGGGTGACCCTTGGTGCGTTGCCCATGCAGGCTGCGATGTTCTTGCAGAGGGGATGCACTCCATCAGTAGAGGAGTCTTAATGATTCAGGGGATGTCTTCCTCCTGAAAGGGCCTATGGAGGAGGACTTTTCCATAAGCATCACCTTCTGGGGACCTGCCCATCTTACTGTATTTGGCTGATCCCAGGAGACTCCAAACTACCTGTGCAAACCTGGTCTGTGGCCAGAGGGACTGGGGCGTGCATGAGCTGCTCCCACCTCTGCAGGCAGACCCAGCCTGGACCCTGGACGGCTGCTGGGGGCCTCAGCATACCAGGATGGGGCGTGAGCAGCATGGGGGCAGCTGCTTCCCTCATCCCTCACTCTCATGGGTCTTTTTCATATGTGGAAGGGAAGGTGAATCACTCAGGTCAGAAATTATCTGGAAATTTTCTCAGTAGGGAAAGAGCCAGCAAAATGAAAATAATGTGCTTTGACATTTATTGGCATTATTCTGAGTGCTTTACAAGAAGATACATTTACCCTGACTCACCTGCTTATTTTTCATCTACTTATGCACAAACACACACACACACAGAGCCTGTCCAAAGGCTCTGTAAATTCAGGAGTCTGTCTGTTCTTTTAGAAGGATGCATGACTCTCTTATGGAGTAATTTCCGCCCTGGTTTATAGTATCTGCAGCTGAATTTCCCTAAAGTCATCCCAAGAAGCAGATCTCCTCCTGGGAGGCTGGGCAGCATCAGGCAGGAGTGTGGTGACCATAAGCACTCCTGTCTCCATCAGAAATGTTGAGGGAAAAGTGAGGAAGGTCTCCAAGCTGGGAGATGAAGGAAGATGGAGAAGTCTCGTGTATACTTAGCTGTTTGAGCTGGAAAAAGATATTTTACCCAAATTATTGGAGGCTGCGCTCCGACAGCTGTTAAGGGTTAGGTTATGTGTCTCCAGGGAACACTTAGATGTTTTTACAATTGTTATTCTGTTTCCTTTAGCAAGACCCTGACTATTCGGGGCTGGAGCCACAGCACAGGAATGATGGGGAAGAAGCCTTAGGGGTAGCAGATCTCAAGTCCTCATGAAATTTTGGGTGATGTGCATTTGTGTTCAGTGGGTCGTTTGCATTTACAGGATGCACATACCAGCTGTAGAGGAAGGAGGGGCTCTGGGGGCACAGGTCTATCTCTCTCACAGTGTGTTTATTCCTGGATAAAACACTCAGTGCCACAGTCAGGGTGGTGGTTTCCGTTTGCACTGCATTGCAGGCTGGTCATGACACCATTGACCCTTCCTGGCTGCCACCCCAGAAATCCCAGTATGAAGGCAGCTCTTGTGGCTGCCTTTAGCATTTTTTCCCCCCGTTTCACCCTCCTGTCTCACCCCAAACAATTTTGATTCACCCATCCCTGGGATTCATTGTACCACAGCCCACAAGGGTTTGTTGACAATGGGTTAAAATGAACTTCATAAAACACATGGCGCCACAGTTATTTTTATAAAGTGAACATCAGCTGAGCAAGTTCTGGAGACGGTGCTGTGAGCCAGGGAATGTTAACTCGGCAGGAACAACAAACAGCGCTTATCACCCCGGTTCCCCACTGAGGTCAAGTCCATCAGAGGCTTTATTGGGAAAGGGGCTGGTTCCTGGGACACGGGCAGTGTCACATGCTTCCTGCTTCATAGGTAATTGAAAATGACTAAGTGTGTTCCCCTGCATAGCCCAGGGCAGGAACAGGGTTTGCTCCGTGCGGCTGCAGCCCTTCATGCCGCAGGGTCAGCTCGTGGTGCAGGTGGCTCCCGGGGCTGGGGAGGCTGTGCCCACCGAGTAGCCCTGGCCACTGGGACCCTCTAAAGTGCTTTAAGTCTCAGGTTTTGGGTACTGAAGGTTAGAAATGCTGTCCCCCACAGCGTGCTTTATACTTGGGTATCTTCGTGCTGGTTAATTAAACTGCTGGGGACATATGCAGGCACTGGGATGCCATTGTCTCCACTTAAACTGCAGGAGCAATCAGCAAGACATCTGTGGTTCAGGCCATCTACCACACTTCCAAAAAAATGCTGAGCATAGTTTGGGAATTGGTGTTCCTGCAGAGGAGGATGGATGCAGCCACCCTATTTTGCAGGCACAGAGGTGCAGATGCAGAGCAATCTGATGGGGCCGCAAGACTTGTGTCTCTGTCCCAGGACAGATGTAGCTTGGCGGGCTGATGCAGCTGTCCTTGACCTGAACAGACCATGGCTCAACTTGCCGGCAGAGAACCTGTAGAGGACACCTGAGGAGTCCCCCTGGCTGAGCAGTCCCAAGCCCCCATGATCCCCAGTGCAGTAGCGCTGCACTCAGGGGACCAGGACGGGGGAGAAGGGAAGAGCCCTGAGGCATTACCAGACACCCGTGCACCCTTTCACAGTGCCTCTCCTGATGTGTTCAGGGTTGGGCAAAGGGCTATCCCAGGCCATGCAGAATAAACATCAAACAAAGGCTAAGGCTATCTGGGCTAGCTGACAGTGTGCCACTCTGCTGCAGGGGATGGCTTTCTTCCTTTTATATCTGCTTGAACTCTTGGCTTTTCTCCAGCTTTTCAGAACAGCCTTTTGATCAGGCAGAGACATGCTGTACTTGGCCATGGCCTTTCCGAAGGACATGGCCGAAAGAAAACCTAGTCAGGGATTTTGCAGTAGCCGCCCCAAGGGAAAAGTGCCCAAGCAGGTGCTGCAAGGGAGGCTGCTCCCGTGTGAGGTTGCCGGAAAACACCTTCAGCCCAGGAACTCGCTTAAAATGATTGATTGGCTGATGGTCTCCAGAAATAGCTCCCTGCTGTTGCACCACCTGTGGGTGATGCTTCTGCAGATCAGAGCTAGATAAGGGAAAGAGGCTCCTGAAATGTTGGTTGCATGACTCTGAAAAGAACAATTGTTATTCTAAACCTTTCCATTATAGTCAATTAGAACTAATGAATCATATTAATTGAGTGTCATTTTTGAAAACCTGCAAATCAGAAGTCCTATTTATGTTACATGTAATTGCAGGCTTCTGAAGAGAGAATTGCCAGGGCTCGCTGCACCAGGCCAGGGGGGTGCTTTCTCTCATGTTTTACTTCAGTCATTCATCCCCAGGCTCATACAAGGTTAATAGCAGTGCACTCTGCAGCACGGTGTGCCGCCCATGTAAGCTGATGGAGCACTCTGCTTGTGAAAACCTGCCTCTGGTAGGTGACGAGGCTGAGCTGGTCTCAGCCTTTGGCCTCATGGAAAGAGTCGGTCTGACCAAAAGCCCCAGGAAGGTCTGCCTTGCATCCCCACCTCAGCTGGGAGAGCACTCAGCGGAAAGGATGGGACCATCAGCTGGGGGACTTCATTTTGGCCATCATTGTAGCATTGGTCCCTGATTGCTGGTGGCTGAGCACCCGGTGCAGGACACCTGCTAAGCCGTGCGAGGAAGGGCCCTGCCTGGACTGCAGAGGACAGGAGCCCATTAGCTTTGGGAAGGGACTCCTCTCCCTTTGTTGCTGTTGGCTGTGTGGCTGCTCACTGGAATGTGTTGCAATGTCTGGACTTCATTGTGTTATGCAAGCAATCTGTGTAATTTTAGAATTACAAAAAATATACAGACCCCATTTCCTCCCATTGATGAAGACCATTTGTGTTTGTGTAAAGGGGACGGTCTGCCAGGAAGGAATGCAGAAAGGTGAAAGTGGGAAGGCGCAGTATCGGAGGACATTTCCTTTCTTTTCTTCCAGATTCTTTTTCACCTGGTTAAAGCTTTTTCACCTGGTTATTGTACTTCTGAAATTTCAAACATTCTGCCTTATGAGTAAGGAGGCCCACTGCTCAGAAATGCCAAGTAAATACTAAATAAAGCAGCCAAGAAGATGGTCAGAAAATAGTATTTTGTACTGTAATGGTTGGGGCTATTTGGATGGGTGAGAAAATAACATAGAAATGGCAGAAAGGTGCATGAGAAATCAGAGATCACAGCTGTATCATGCATCCCCTGTTCTCAGAGCAGTGGATTACAAAGAGCCTTCCCCTGTGTAACCACAGAGTGTCTTCTCTGTGTGTGAACAGGCTCAGAACAGAGCCTAGCAAAGGCTATTTTAATTAAATTTTTTAAAAATAATAATAATAAAAAATACTATTTCCATGTGACAGAAACCAGCGCAAGAAGATTGCTGTGCTTTCCTTTGGGGCAGGCGGGAAAGGAGCAGCAGTTTGTAAAACTCCCTGGATTATTTTAAGCTAGCATTATATTTCACTTCATTGTTTTTATTTCTATTTAAGGGGCAGGAGAAAGTAAGGGATGTTACTATAAAAGGAGATTGGAGTATAATTCTTTACTCCTGCACTGGCTTTGCTTGGTGTGATTGCGCCAGTTTGGTAGAATAACCTTAAAATAACAGATGCGTAATGAGATGCAGCCCTCAGACAAAGCCGTCGACAGGGCACGTTTTCAGTAGCTCCTCTCTCCTTCCATCCTCCATCTCTCCCCCCCACTCTGTCTTCCCCTAACTTGCCCTTTCACTGCCCATTTGCTCAGCAAAATGCAAATCAGTTGCAAGAAGCCAGGGCTCAGGTCTGTGCTCTCTTTCTGCCTGCAAGAAGGGGGTTAGGAGGCCAAAGCAAATTCCCTTTGGGCTGTCCCAGGACTCACTGAAATGTTTCCTTTGGTGCCAAATGCAAACAACTCCACAGTGCGGAGCTGGCTTCAGCTTCCCTCGCTCCATACTTCCAGCCTTGCTCTCTGTCCTGGCCAGGGCCTGTCCGATGTGTGACTAGAGCCAAAAGAGGAGACCACACAGGACAGGGCTCTCGGACCCGCACCGTGGGGTGGAGGCCACAGCTGCCTGTCCATTCCGAAGCCCATAGACGTCAAGCCCCAAAACCAGAGACAGGGACTAGCTCATGGCTCTGGGAGCGAAACACATTCCTTTTCCAAGCAAGAAGTATGCACAGTTCACCCTACAGCTGGGAGAACTGGTCGTGTGGAATAATATTTGTTCTGAACTCAGTTCCTTTGGGAGCTCGCAAACAATCTGCCACTGGATCCTGTGTCCAGCAAATACCATCATTACACAAGCGTTTCACCACAGAAGTCAGCCTCTTGGTGGAGAGCTGCTGCCTTTGACTCTATGCCGTTTGAATGCTGCAGTAGGTTTCACTTTATGGATAATTAACAGATACTTTTTAAACCGGGTGGGGAGCAAATGAGATGCATTTCAGGCTGCTTCTTGGATGGATGATCAGCCATGGTAAAATGCATGTCCTGTGTCACTGGTAATGCCAAATACTTCGTGAGCATTTAACTAGTAAGGCCCTGTTATTCAAAGTAAACAAAATTAGACGTCTCACTGTTGAAAACCACCCTGCCTGCAGCTGGCAGGTGTGGGCCAGCCTCAGCACTAGCTCCCTCTAATTTCCCCTCCGGCTCGTCTTGCTGACAGATGGCAGCTCTAAATGGAAAACCGTTTCGGTGTTCACCAGAGAAGAAACAGTGTCCTAGGCTGAACTGACGGGGGAAAGAGGCCAGCGGTGCTGTAATTAGTTACCCGGCTTCACGCAGGTGTCGGAGCAGCATCCAGGTGCTCTCCTTCCAAATCCACGGACCCAGCGTGTCTCGGCAGCTCTGCACCCATCGTCTTGGCGCTGGCACAAACGGAGTTCGAGAAACTAGTATTTTATTACACACACACACACACCGCAGAGCAGCAGTGGCTGGCAGGAAAAGCCGCCTGCCAGTGCGGTTTTGTTGAGCTACAGTGACATCCAGTGGCTCTTCCCGGTGGACCGCTCCGGGCCGAGCCTGCTTTCCTGCCAGGATCCCTGCCAGGATCCCTGCGCATCTGGCATGGGGAAAGGCAGATTTTCCCCAGTGCAGAGCAGAGCAGGGGGTGAGGCAGCAGCGATCAGCTCGGGAGCTTGGTACCCATCTCAGAAAGCTGCTGCTGGCCCTTAAAGTAGAAGAGAGAGGCTTTGGTTTTACCTGCAGATGCATTTCAAATCCTTGGGAATTTGCTTTTGGTATACTCCTCCCTGTTTCCAAGAATTAGCAAAGCATCCCGGTGCAAGACCTTCCACAGACAGACAGCAAAAACCTCTGCCACAAAGAAGCATCTGCTTCATAGCTAGAATTTATCAAAATAAGGAAAAATCCACAGAGGTTTTCCAACCCTATTGTTCACTTTTTCAAAAAAGTCCTGTCTTACTGATGTTTAACAGCAATCCAGGCAGGAGAAGGGCTGGCATGTGGAAGATGGGAGCAGTCATCACAGCAACTTCCCCCTGCTTGGGCAGTTGTTGATATTTTGTATCACTTGTAACATTTGTCACATTTGTCAGGTTGTAGTTTTGTAACATTGTAGCATTGTAACATGGTAACATGTAACGTTGCAACATTGTAACACTGCAACATTGCAACATTGTAACAGCACAACCGCTGACATTGTGACCTTGTACTCCTGCAACACTGTAACATTGTAACATTGCACCAAATGTTCACAAAAAGCCCAGCGAAGCTGGGTGATGCTCTTCTCCATCGAGACACTTTTTTGCATTTCTAGCGAGGGGCAGGAGGGTGTGTGGGTGTGGACAGAAGAAGCAGGGACCGATGGCTGTGTGTGTTGATGGAGCAATGGCTAGAACCAAAATTAGGCTAGAGCAGGAGGTCTGGATGGTGGGGTTCATCTGGATCTACTGGGATCATCAGGAGTGAAGTTGGCACAGAGGGCACAACTGCACAAGATGATCAGATCTAGGAAAGAGCCGGGCTGTCTCTCCTCTTGTCCCCTTATAACTTTTGAGCAGATTTAGCACCCAAATTGTCCCTGTACCTGTGTTTTACAGTTTCTGTTTTGTGTTTGCCCACCCCTTCAGGAACCAGTGAAGACCTATTCCAGGACTCTGAGGGGCGGGAGGGATCTGAGCCAATTGAGGAACACCAGTTTTCAGACCTAGAGGAATCTGATGATGATGATGACAATGAAGATGAGGAAGATGAGGAAGAAGAGGAGAGCCAAGATGAGCCACCTTTAAAGTTGCTGGAAGGCAAACATACCACCCTCCCAATGCACTCTTCAGGTGGCTCTCCACCTTCTCAAGAGGAAGGCACTGAAAGAGCATTGTCCTTAGCCCAAGAAACTGTTTCCAACAGCCAAACAGTAGGTGACGGCCAGCAGGCCTCCTCCTTCGGGCTGGAAACAAAGTGGTCAGCAGACAGCAGTGACATTGCTGTGTGCCACAGCTTCTTGAGTCTCCACAGACCAGCTTTGACCTCCACTGAACAATTAGTTTCTGCTGAAAGAGAGTCTGTCACAAGGCCACAGATGACCTTAGTTATGGACCTGTCAACCTCAAAAGACACCTCCCCAAGAAAAAGGTGGTCTCCAAGCCAGGACTCTGGCAGAGGTGGTGGCAGCAGCAGACCAATGCTAGTGAGAAAACACCTATTAACCAAAAATGAAACTTCACCAAAACGGTTTTCACCAACTGGAGAACTGTCTTCTCTAAGGTGCCTGTCTCCAGGGAGAGGGTTGTCTCCTTGCCAGCGTGTCTCTCCCAGGAGGGAGGCATCTCCACTGAGATGTGTGTCACCCAGACTTGAGCTGTCACCCAGCAGGCATCTTTCCCCCAGAAGAGAGGTGTCCCCAAGAACATACCTTCCACCAGAAGGAGAAGTCTCCCCTGCGAGGCACTCCTCCCCAAGCAGAGAGATGTCATCAGTCAGATATTTATCGTTGAAGCAAGTCTTGTCACCAGGCTGTTCGGAGTCATCTAGATATCCATCCCCCAGGAAAGAGGACTTGCCTGGTACTAGCAAATTGGCAGCAGATGACAAAGCTCAAAGCTCATATCAAGCCCAGCACGGGATATTATCTTTGATGCCTCTACCTCACAGGTTCTTTGGCAAAAACATGGAGCTCTATGAGTCCAAGCTGGTAAGTTCAAGCCCCTCTTCCCTTCCAGTCCCTGCAGTACGTCCTCTGATACGTTTTTAAATGAAGGTTGCAATGCAGAAGTGCACAGTGACTCTGACTGTGACCAATGTCATGGGTAACCCAGTGAAAAGTGACAGCGGACAGCAAGGGGGGTTGCAACCATTTTGGTCCTGCCCATCTCAGTTCAGGAGAAATAAAGTTGTCCCTTGTCTGCAGGATTATTTACACTCATGACCCAACCAGGCTCTTGCTGAGACAAGCAGTAAGGACAATTGCTTAGTAATGACTAGTTGTCACTAAGTAGCATTTTTTCCCTGGGATATCCCAAGGATACCTGTTTCTGAGACTTCACCAGCTGGGGTGATGCTGTGACCATTTTTCACTGGTCAGTGACCTGAACCAGATCTGAACTGGCCATTGCACTCTGTTGCTGACTTCTGAGCTACATACATATGCAGCCAGCTCTGTTAGATTAACTGCTGGGAAATGTTTGTTTGAACATCTCTGATTTCATCTTGCTTCTCTCTTCAGCACAGAGAGGTGTTTCCCTCTGGGTCCAGAAAATTATTTAATCTCTCTGCTGGACCTATCAAATACTATGGGTAAAGGAAAATTCCATGTTCCTCCCACTGCTACAGGCAAATTAGGTATTGGGTTTGGTGGGACACTTCCCATTTCTACTGAGGTGCCTAGCTCTCCTGTAATTCATGCTGATGAACATGAGATTCAGTGGCTGGAGTTGCTCTGCTGCGAAACAGGTGTGAGGAGAGGCTTGAGCCCTTAGGGACTGCACTGGAAAGAGAGGCCTTTATACAGGCCCTGGAGAACCTGTCACAGCAGGTGTTGACCCACGTCTTCTCCAGAAAAGCCACACTGCCCAGTCTGCATTTCTTTCACTACCGTCTTTTGGTGCTGCCTTCCTACTGATTCCCATATGAGTGTCTGTCTTACCTTCTCAGAGACTGTCCTTTGAGGTCCAGACTTTTTCTCACTTTAATGCTATTTCCCTTTCCTGTCATTTAACTTCTTGTGGTGAATCCCAGGCTGTGGAAAGCCAGGTCCTTCAACTCTAAAGCAGCTCTGTCAGGAAAACTGCTCATTGCCCCTACTTGCAGCTAAGCTAATCCCCTAAGCTCCCTAGTCTACATAGAAGACACTACTGCATACCCCTGCTTATCTGCCCATTCACACCTTTTAACTTATGCTCTCGCACGCATGCCTTTTTCTTTCATTTTCCTGCTCCTTTCATGCACCCATAGTCACCACTGGTGCTTTTCTAATGTGCCTCCAAAGTGACAGTAAAGATCTGAATGGGAAACTTGCCATTTATCAGCAAGGTGGACACCTGTGCTTTTGTTGCTAAATCATGTTCCTGGTAAGGCTACAAGAGACAGAAAGATCAGAGGTGGATTTATGGGATCCCAAAAGGAGCTCTGTGCTCAAAACTGATGCCCTGTGTGGTGCTTAGACACTTGGAGACAATCTTAACTTGGCTTCACTGTAAGGCTTTCTGCCAAGCCTGCACATCAGGCCTGACCATGACCATCTCTCTTCCCACTGGCTCTTGCAGTAGGTAGTCATTCCTTCTGGTAGCTGTTACACCAGTGAGATGATTTGTTTGGGGGTTTCCCAGCATCCCCATAGTGATTCTGTCAAGACTTCATGTGGATAAGTGAGTTTTAGCAAGTGTTTGGGCTTGTAACTGCTGGCCAACTCTACACTGTTTCCAGCAGCTCTTGCTTTCTCTCTCTGCTGTTCTCTTCTGCTGCATTCCTCTGTCGCCTCTTCACAGAGATCCAGCTCACAGGGTCAGGCAGTTCTCCCTAATCCTACTGAGAAATATGCCCTCCAGTGAATCCTCAGGTTTTATAGCTAACTCCATCTTAATGGAAAGTTGATTTCAGTTTCTGTTGCTTCCTGTTCTTGGGAGTCCTGTTTAGGGGTTTAGTTATAACCTCATCACTAATTAATCCATTTCTGTTTAGCCACATATGTCTCCATGATGTACATTAGGAAACTATGTGAAGCACCGAGAGAGAAAGAGGAAAAGGTAAAATGGTGGGGTCTTAACCCTTGAATTCTACAGACCACACCATGAGGGTGGTGGTGGGGACCACACTGCTGGGTGTGCTTTGTGTCAAATGAGAGTTAATGCTATATCTTACTTGGTCCAAAACATCCTTGCAATTAGTAGCTGTAAGGTTGTAATCCTGCTTTCAGAAAGTACAGTAAAAATAAATAGCATTGTTCTGGGCTCTCAGAAACCCCATGTACTGAAAGGGATCCAAAGCAGCTTGGATGGAAGGAACACCGGCATCCTCTGCCAGGGTGTCAGAGGCGACTCTGATAGCAGAGCAAGGGGTAATGGTTTTGAGCTTAAAGAGGGTACATTTAGACGAGATACAAGGAAGATTTTTTTTTACAATGAGGGTGGTGAAACACTGGCACAGGTTACCCAGAGTGGCTGTGGACGCCCCATCCATGGAAGCATTCAGAGTCAGGTTGGATGGGGCTCTGAGCAATGTGATCTAGTTGAAGATGTCCCTGCTCACTGCAGGGGGGCTGGACTAGGTGACCTTTAAAGGTCCCTTTCAAGCTGAACCATGCTATGATTTTGTAATGATCCAAGCCTGAACCAAAGCCCTGGATCTGTGCGCCAACAGACCATGGGCACATTTAAAAGGGAAAATGCTGTGGGTTGTGTTTCTCCTTTCCTTAAAGGTTTGGGGGTCCAAATCTTCCTCCGTTGATTGATCTTCCTCAAATTAGCATAAAATGTTAACAAACCCAATCCTTGTAGGGAGCATTAATGATGCTAATGCTGTTACTTGCATGTTGCACTGATTTGGCTGTTTCTTTTCCCTCTCCGGTGCAGAAGATAGAACCACAAAGCCCAACAGGCTCACCTGGCGTCATGCAGCCTGTCTGCTCCAGACCCTTGCAGGCACCTCATGAGATACATGTCCACGCTCCCAACCGAGGGGAGGAGAATGTCTTCAGCCATCTCCCGTTGCATTCGCAGCAGCTCACAAGGACCCCATATCCTATGATTCCCATTGGGGGCATCCAGATGGTCCAGGCAAGACCAAGCAGCCATCCCAGCTTGGTGCCCAGCTCAGTTGTGTCCCTGCAAGCGGGGTACTTTGCCTCTGGTGGCAGCAGCTTCGCGGAGTTCAGCTGGGCTCCCAGGAGGGACAAGGGATCACAGGTCCCGCAGGAGCCATCGTCAGCGTCCGTCTCCCCGGTTGCAAAAGTTTCTAAATACACACTGTCCCCAGAGCTTACGAGTGGTGGTTACTTGGAAGAGAAAACAAGGACTAGTGAGCTTCAGCAAAAGACAGACCAGGAGGAATACAGGGTAAAAAAGTTCGCTGAGTCTAGCCACGCGGAGCAGGCAGGCTGCTCGGCATCCCCAGCCAGCCCCAGCACATCCGACGAGCACTCTCCAAAGCCTTTGACAAGTGGGGAAGAACCCTTGAAAAAAATGGGCAAGAAGCAATCTGGCAGCTCGAGCACTTCTTTTGAATCATCCTGCACTTTCATCTCAGATCTCCCCTCCCAGCCGTTGGACCGAAGCAGCAGCACCGGCTGCCTCTCAGAGCCCTCACCGAGCCATTCACACGCCCAGCCATTCTCTGGCCGGAGGAGAAACCTCTCTGGAGAGCCCAGTCGCCAAGGAGGAACCTCCAGGAAGAGCAGTCCACACCTAGAGCACGCAGATTTAGGTCAAACTCAAAAAAAGGTGGATGAAAACACGGGAAGTACTTAAGCCTCCACCATCTGTTCCACCTTTAGGCTTCCTATGTAAAATCAACAGACATTTTCAACACTATTTCCTTTAGTATAATCATTGCTATAAGAAGCACTCTAGTGAATGACCAAACCCATGGAAAATTCCTGGTTTTCTTTGTCCCAGTCTGGTATTATCTCCACATGTATGCAGTTACTTGTGCCTTTTTCTATACCTTTTGTTGCTTGAAATGTACAAAACTGTTTGAGGCTGTGAATATTTTTTTAGAGTTTTTTGGAAAGGGGTTTGTTAGACCTTGTCTTTTTTGCCATTTAGGTGTGCATAATTATGGGCCTGAGAGATGCAGAAAGGAAAGGGTTAAGCATTTTAAGAGGAAGAAGATGCACTGAAAACAAAAACAAACCAGAAAAACTTTTTTTATATTGATTAAATGATTAAAAAAACCCCACAAACCAAACCCTTGCTCCTGTGTACAGAAGTTTATGATTCATATTTATTACATGCTTTATTTAATTCTCGCAAAGTGC
Source organism: Falco punctatus (assembly GCF_963210335.1). Taxonomy (NCBI): domain Eukaryota; kingdom Metazoa; phylum Chordata; class Aves; order Falconiformes; family Falconidae; genus Falco; species Falco punctatus. Next base: position 120,891,207 of record NC_137582.1, on the reverse strand, counting down.
TTGGTTTTTTTTTCTTGCATCCCTCTGATTGCCTATGGTTGTGCTTTAAACAGTTGAGACTGCTTTACATTTGAAAAACTTGTTTACCCTGAACCTGTAAATGAAACTAGCACTTCCCTGACTAGGGGGAGGTTCGTTCGCAGCGAGAGAAATTGTCACGCAAAAGAGAAAATGAATCTTGAGCATCCCTCCCTCCTGCAGAACCCATCAAAAAGCACTTTTCTAAAAAGGGACAAAAAAAGGTTCCTCTTCAAAGATTTAACTGCAAGAACATAGGAATGTATCGAATGTAGACCCAGTGCCAGGAATGGTGTCTCTCGCTGGACGAGCCGGCCTCCTGCTTGCTTTAATCCTTCCATCCTGTGCCCGCTCCCCACGTGCACGGCCGCTCCGCGATGCTCTACATCGCCCCGGCAATGTCATGCCTGTGCCTGAGAGCCCCTCTTTTCTGGGGTTTGGAAGCCCTCTGTAAACCCTCTCCCTTGGTTTCAAAGTGGAAGTAAACTCAGCCTTGCAACCATTTTCCCTCTGTAATTTTTTAGTTGCTGACAAGCTCCCTCCATCCCACCCCCACTCAGTCCTGGCTGGTTTGGCTTCGTTGAGCTCTAGGGATGCAGGAGCAGTTTGTGCTCTGCTCGTTTGCACACCTGCGGTTCTGTAGCTTACGAGTGACTCTGTGTCTTATTTTAATTTTATTTATTTATTTAAGTGGAACATCGCAAACGTAGTCCTTATTGTGCAGATGGGCCCTTTTTTGGTGTTTTGGAAGAAAAAAGTTATGATGCTGAGTGGTTCATGTTTGCAATCAGCTTGTTATGCATGCACAGTAACTTTTTCCAGAGCAGATTTTTAATGATGACCATTCACAGCAGAGCGATGGCCTCTACTGCCAATAGATACGATACCAAATACCGGGAGACCCGATGGAGCCATTCCTCTCTGTCACGTTAACACACTTTTTAAAATACAGATGTTAAATATATTTGCCCTATCAGACAGCAGGCTCTTTACTACTTCAGAGGGTTTTCTGGTCTATGGAATCTGTACAAACCTCTTTTTTTTTTTTTTATTTTAACAAAAAAAAAAAAAAAACAAAAAAAAAAAAAACCAAAAAAAAAAAGATAAATATTTAACAAGTGGACCAGTTCTTTCTTCTTTTGGAGCTGTTCCAGTTTACTGGGTACGTAATACACTTTTTTAAAAAAATAAAAAAGAAAAAAAATCAAAAGAAATCAAATAAAAATCTGAATTAGAACATATTTCCTTGCCGGACTTGATGAGCTATGAACTGTTCCCATTTCATGGGCAAATAATATAAATTTTTTAATAATCTTCTGTGATTATTTTTTTTTTTTGCTTTACTTGTAAAGGGAATTAAGTACAAAAGAAGATATCATGGAAATAACATTAAGCCTGTGACATTGACCAAAACAACATCCAGAACACATTTATACCTTAATTAGCACTTTTATCAAGTTTCCCTTTTTCCCATCTCCCCCTCTTGTCCCCAAGCCTGGAAGCTGGTCCTGCTTTCAGACCTGTCCAGATCCCACAGCTGCAGCAGGGGCTGGGAGCTCCGTTCGGCGTCACAGCTTCTCTCAGTGAAACTCTTAAGCACCAGCTGAAATCCTGCATGTGCTTTAAGCGTGTGCTTCATGTCAAGCATGTGCTTTAAGCGTGTGCTCATGTCAAGCATGTGCTTTAAGTGTGTGCTTCATATCAAGGCGGCTTGGCAGGGGCTGCTCAGGCAGGGTCTGTGTGAGCACCCCTGGAAACCATCTGCCAAATGCAGTGACATTTGGGCTTTCCTGGCTTCTGCCACATTTCCCCCCTCCTTGCCCTTGTCACACTCTTAACATTATTCCGAGGTAGCTTTTTGTATTTAATTTTTTTTTAATATATATATATATATATTGAAATTGTACATAAAAAAAAAATAATGCAGCAGTTGTGCACTCAGCGTCCTGGTTTTGTTAGGTGCATTTGACATGAGCTTTGGGCTAGATCAAATTTGCTCGGCTTCTTTCTGTAACTGTATCTTAATCCTTGACCTGTTGATACTTTGCAAGGGGTTTGGTTTTTTTGGTTGTTTTTCTTTTTTCTCTCTCTGTCATTTCTGGACAGAGGGAAAAAAAACCCACCAAAACACCAAACCTCAAAAGTAATTACATTGGTTTCTTTCTTTTGTTGTTGTGTTTTATTTTTTTAATTATTATTATTATTATTTTATTATTATTATTATTATTTAAAGTGTTTCCAGCAGCTCAAGATGAGTTGAAGCTTTCTGCATCTCTCAGCTGCAGAGCGGCTGGGCTGGCAGCGGTGTGTGCAACTGTCCCCATGCCCCCACCCACGGCCAAAAACCAATGTGGGGAGAGGAGCTTGGGAAGGGGCCGTGCAACACTGAGGTGCCCCCCAGGGCATGTGACAACTCAGGAGCTGGGCAAAAAAAAAAACAAAAAAAAAAAACCAAGGCTGTGCCGAGTCTTGACCCAGTTTGACTTCTCAGCTGTGGGCAGCGCGGGGGAGGCTCTGGCTGGGGTGAAATGGTGCTTCATGCTATACCTACCGGGTGCGATATGGCCTATTCGACAGGCAAAAAGGATCACAAAAAAATAATTGATATTTAAGGGCTAATTATCACACCGACAGCTCAGAGCTCTGCGGCAAGGGTGTCCTCCTCCGCACCAGCACCAGCATCTCCGTCTGCGGGCAGAGTGGGCATCCCCAAGGGCAGCCCCAGCCCAGCTGTGAAGTTATAGTGTGACCTTGTGTGACTCGTGCCCTGCTCCCACCCCACACTCAGCCCAGGGATGCAGCGATGCCACTCCACCAAGTGTCCTAGAGCCACGCATTGCTTACAGCGGGGTCAAAGAGTGGCCGTGGCTGGTGGCTGCCTTTCCTGGCTGGAGCAGCCCTTGGCTTCCCTGGGTCACACTTGGAGAAAGCTGTTTGCAGATCAAAGATTTTAATATCACTCTGGGTGTCTGTTCTGTCTGCAAAATAGGGACAATAAATCCCCACTTACTTTCCACAAGGGCTGCAGGGGTGGCTACATTTGTATCTTGTACAGGCGCTTTGCAGAGCAGTTAGCAGTATTACTTGAAAGGGAATATATTAATAATGCAAATAGACAAATTAAAAACCAGAGCCCAATCCAGCCTTTTCATCCGCAGGTGGAAATAAAATCCCCTGCTTTTCTTATGGCAGAGGTTCTTAAATTGATAGTCTGTGAAGGCATGTGGCCCCCAGAGACTGGCTGCTCCTCCTCGTTATGTAGCCGGTTAATCAGCCCGACCCCTGCTCTGAGATTTCCTTCCCTGGTAAGCTGTTCATGTAGCTCCCGTGAATGCAGGTACTCAATAGCAAATGGATGCTGTGGCATCCAAGAAATCATTCTGCACAGAGGACTTGGCCCGTGCTCTTAAGTAACTCTTTGAAGCAGCCAAGTACCAAGCCTTACTATAGCCAGAGCTAATAAAGCACTTGTATGTTGGTGTAAGCTGAAGCATTTCTGGAGTTTCAGTAACTTCTTTGTGCTTAAACATGCATTTAGCTTCTTTTATCAAGGTTACAGGACTCAGTGTCTTGCAGGACTTAGCAGACCATGGGAGGAGGAGAGGGGAGCAGTTAGCTCCCCAAAACGACCCTGTGCCTTGAATCAGATCCCTGTCAGCTCTAATTATTCACAGGTTGTTGGCTGGATACCCAGGAACTGCAGCAGGAAACTCTTAAAAGTAATGATGAAGTAGCTGTGACTTTACGACTTCTGACTGGGAAACGTATTTCATCACCTGCTCCAAGAAGGTGACATTTTCAGCCCTGGTGTCTATAAAGTTACGCTCCTCGGCCAGCACTCGGGCTCGCTGATAAAGCCACCCGCCAGCCCCAAACCCTGCTGTGGCTCAAGCCGTGCCAAGCTGCTGGGCTTGCTGCGAGTGCTGCCCACTCCCGTGCCGAGCCCAGCGCTGGATGCGCAGAGGATGCTGGCTGGCAGTGCCGGGGGTGCCGCCTCAGCCGGTGTCGGCATCCAAGCACCTGCCACTCCTCGGCCACCAGCTCCACCGAGCCATGGCAGGTGCCACTGGCCACCTCCCCTGCGCTTTTCGTTCACCTCCCCCAAAAAATCTGCAAAAGAGGCGGTTTTTCCCTTAAGACAGCTTTCACTTTCACCTGGGTTTTGTTTCAAAACCACAGAAACAGCAGCACCTGAACAAGCAATATACTTGGTCACACAGAAGTCATTAAAATTATTCCAGTTTTCATGCAAAATCCTGGACAATTTGATCTAGCCCTTTTCTGCTGTTCTTGCAATAGCTTTTCACTTGCTTACTTGGTTTCATCATGTGCTTTTTTTTTTTTTTTAAGTATTTCCATCTATTGCACAGTATTTACAAATAAAACCATATTGTAAATTATTTACAAAAAATAAAAAAAAAATTCAAAATCAGTCCTGATGGCATAAAACCAATCTGTTTTCATTACTGAGATATGATGGCACTTACGATCACTTTAGTAAATGTAATGTAAAAAATAATAATAATAATGTGTACGCAAATTTAATATACATGGTCTCATGTAAGATAAATATTTGCCTTTTTTTCTAAAAGGTGTATGTATTCTGTAAGTGGAATAGTCTGTAGAAAGTTTCTATATGTTCTTAAAATGGCAATACATTCCAAAAAAGGTACTGTAAATATGTACAGCATACAATGTAATTTGGTAGTTTTGCCTGTAATTTTATTTTAACTCCAGTTTCTACACTTGCATCTTGCAATGTCTGTATGGTTATATCAGTGCAAAAAAAAAAAAAAAAGCAGGTAAAAGCACAGTCTGATGTAAAAAAAAAAACCACAAAAAACAAACAAAAACCACAAAAAAAACAAAACAAAACGAAAAACAAAAAGAAGAAAAAATACTCAGTATTTGATGTTTGTGACCCTTATTGTAAATGACATCTGTACTGTGAATGAGAAGTTTTTACAAGCATAATATTGCCTTTACTACAGCTCAGATTGTCTGCTCAGTCTGAGCGTATTTTTTAAAAAATAGTGTGTTGGAATAAATTTTAACGTCCCAACATATTACTACTTGCATGACTGGCAGTCTTTAATTTTCATTTTATTTAGCACAGTCAGGGACCTGGGTTGTAAAATGACGGAGGCAACTTCAGCTAAAGCAGCGCTAAGCTGCAGTCACCCCTTCCAGCACCCCGGGTGCCTGTAAAGTGCTGCTGTAATAGAAATGCCACAAATGTGGTTTTTTTCAGTATTTCCTCCTTGCAGTGCAGGGGTAGCCAAGCAAAGGCACACTGTGCTGCTCTGGTGGGGCTCTGCAGAGGCTGGGCTGGATTCAGTGCACTGATCTGAGACCATCTGCAGGAAGCAGCGCTGGGTTTGAGTTTTTAAGAGGTGTCTTTCCTTGCTGGATGCCCCAAAGCCTGGGATGCTGCCCAGCATCCCACCGTGGCTGCAAATGCTGTGGGGGCTTGCTGGCTTTTCTGCTGCCGGGTGAAGCAGCATGCCCTGCCAGAAAGCCAAGAGGACTGCTTTCCCCACTCCCTCCTGTCCCATCCCTCCAGATGGTTCTTCCCCCTCTGGCCAGGCTTGGGCGCTTCTCCCCACCGCATCCCTCCTCTCCTCCTCTGCCCTGCCATCGTGCGGCAGTGCTGCCTGCCCCTCTGCCTGGGGCATCCCTGCCACAGGGCCAGCCGGGGTAAAGCAGCCCAAAAAAGGGTATTTTGGAATCTGCTGCCCTCCTCGTCCTGCTCTGCCTGCTCACCCTGCCAGCGGGGAGCGGCTCGGGGGCTTCCTGCACCCCCGCACCCCTGTGAACCCCAACCTTTCCAACCGTGCTTTCCAGCTAATGCAAGCCTCGGTGCAGCAGGCATGCATCACTTCTCGGGAGCCAGGCCTGCCTGAGGCTGTTTCTACCGCCGCGCTGCTGGTGAAATGAGCATGACATTGGGGGGGGTGGGGGGAAGGGGGCGGGGGAAAGAAAAGAAAAAAAAAAAAAAGCCTGTAATTTCCCCCTGTTAATTGTCCTTCTAGTGAAACAGGCTGCCCTCAGCCCATCACTTCTCTTTATGGGTCAGTAAACCCTTCTGGGCAACTTCCCACCTGCTCATCCTCACCCCATCGCCTCCAGCGGTCTGACCAGCCTTTGATGGACGTTTGCAGACAAGTTCAGAGACTGAAGCAGGGGGGCTGGTGGAGGGAGGCTTTGTAAAATGGGTCAAGGAAGGAAATCTCCATCTGATTTCTATCTGTGACCAAGCAGCTGGGGCTGCATTAGCCAGCAGAACCAGCTGCTCCTTGGCCAAGTATCAGAGCCTGTAGCATGAATAGTTGGCTTCTCTGGCACTGTGTTTTCTGACACAGTGGCTGTGCTGGGTAGGAGAGGTGAGGGAAGGGGTCTCCATTTAGTCTCACAAAAGCCACATTTCTGCATGAAGAGGAGGGAGCAGTGTTGGTGTCAGGGTGCAAACCTCTGCCTTCCTCCTCTCCTAGATCTGCCTGGCTTTGCAGCAATTACTGGTTTTTAATTTATTCATTGCTCACTCAGGAGGAAGTAGTGTACCAGTCCCCAGCACTCAGCTGGGGCAGCAAGTCCCTGCTCTGTGCCTCAGTTTCCCCAACTACAGACAGCAACCATGGCTGCCTCATGCAGCTATGAGAAAACTCCAGTGGTTAAAGCATATGCAACAGCAAGGCATAAGGATGCACAGCTCTGGGTAACATCTCCCCAGGGGGGGTCCTGTGTTGAAAAGGCTTAGAAAGCTTTGGGTGGTAGATGCCATAGCCCTGTTCCGAAAGCCTGCTAGGTGCAGTAGAAGTGGATCTAGCATTTTGGTCTGTGCATCCAAAAGCCTCTGTGGGACTAGGGAGATGTGTGGGAGTCAGGGCTTGGGGAAGGCTGGGTCCTTTACTGCCTGAATAACACCTTGTATTTTCCTTTATGGTGGTTGAAGGCAACAGGTCTTGGCTGGAGGCTGTGGGATGGTGACATTTGTTCCAGATACGCTGCTAGCCCCTCCAGTGTGTGCTTTAGCCACTGAATGGAGGAATGATTTTTCCTTTTTAAAAAAATAGTTTCTCCAATGCTCAAAAACAGAGAGGCTTTAAAGGCAGCCAGAGCTGTCTGGAAAATGCTGCAGCTAAACCCTGCTAATCTCCCAAACCTGGAACCAATTTGGTTTACATGAATCTCCAGAGTGGCTCCAATTAATCAGGTGTCCCAAGAAATTCCTTCCCCCTAGAGAATCTTTGTTTTCTAGACACAGAGACCAAACATTTCCTCCCCTGTCAATCCAAACATAGTATCAAAATATTAAGAATCCTTTGGCTGATGTTACAGGCTGGTTAACCCCTGGGAAATGCTGTTACTGATAGCCGTGTGAAGCAGGGAAGGCTGTGATGATGCTGTAGGAAGTTTGAACTCTCTGTTCATCTCTCTGCATCTCTCTGGGAGGCTGAAATTTCTGCTGCTCTTCTGAAATACCTGAGTCCCAGGGCGAAATGGTCTTTACTTCTCCCCAGGTTCAGCCTCAGCCTCCCAGCAGCTCGGGAGCTTGATTTGAGAACCTGCAAAGATTAATCCTTGTTATAACCAGGCCTTTATGTGCATTGCAGGCATAAAAGCACCTTCAGAAATCTGTACTCCTTGACCTCTCACAGGGCTCTTGGCTGAAGAAGGAGCCAGATTACCGAGCCAAGGGATGGGGTTCAGCTGCACTGTGCTGGAAGGTGTATCCCAGTATCACTACTGGGAAGAGCTGGTGATCTTGTGTGGAGAATGAGCTGGATGGCTTTAGCAAAATAAAATTAGTTTACCTGCTTTCAATCACTCTGCAGTCTTGCACCAAGCTGTGGCAAAGGGAGCTGCTGGCGTGGGAGGAATAACGGAGGGGGAAGGACTGGGGACAGGGATGAAGTAATGTCTCCAGGGGGATGCAGCAGGACTGAAGCCCAGACAAGGGTGGAGGTGGGCAGGGGCGACTGTCCACACCAAGATCCAGCCCTGCCAGCAAGTTTCTGGTTGTTTACTGGTTTTGCTTTTCCGCACCAGCATCAGTGCAAAGGGCTGCTAGTGCTGCCCTGAGGGGTGGAGCTGGCAGAGCTTGCTGGAAAAGAGCTGGGAAAGAGCTGAGAACCACTGAGGAGGGTGTTGGTCTTCGGCCCTGGCACAGAAGGTCTGGGTTGAACGGAGCTCACACAAAGCTTGTGAGGAATGGTGAAGGAGTAGGTAAACCTTGGGTCTTCGTTGCTTCATCCTGGAGCTCTGTTTCTGACAGACATCTGGGTGTAGCAGCAGCCCCTCACTCCAAACGTCTGCCATTGAGTGGCTTTGATCTGTCGCTGGCCATGGGCTTCCAGAAGGAGAAATGCCTTTGAGGCTTTGGATTTGATGGGTTTTCTGGAGCACAGGACTATTGCCCAGTGCCCCTGATGTCTTCAGGAGCAGCTCTGGCTGTGCCTGTGCTCCTAGCACCCCTCAGAGAAGCATGTCCTAAGCCACAGGGAGCCCGTGGGGCCATTTCATCTGCCCTGGTCGGCTTTGATCCTGCCAGTGCCTCAGGGTGTGACATGTTGGAGTTGTGTCATACAGGAAGGAGAGGAGACCCCAGGGCTGAGAGGCTCTGGGGATATCGGGGCTCCGGCGAGAGATGGAGAGGAGGGATTGCTGGGGAAGGACACGGCCCTTCCTGCATCTGCCCCACATTGCCTGGCTGTGTGGGCAGCTGGAGGGAGGACAGGGCAGGCACAGAGGGAGAGGGGCTGCTGCATGGCCAGGGACAGCTCGTGGCAACATGTGTGGGTGGGGGGAAGCAGCCCCCCAGCCCCCTGCCCGCGGGTGAGCTCAGCCTCTTCCCCACCGCGGCCAGACGGCTTGGGGCTGGGAGCCGGGGCTTTCTGCCGGGAGGTGGTTTTGCTGGAAGAGCTGGCATGGCCGCCACGGGCTGATGCTTGTTGTTATGACAACAAGAGGAGGCTGCTGTGTGCAGAGCAGAACAGGGGAGGAAGGGAAGGAAAAAGGATGGCAGCAAAGAAGGTCTGAACCAGCCAGGGCTCAGGCAGAAGCACGGGGTTAGCATGCATGGTGCAGGGATGGAGGACAGGGGTGCAGGGATGCAGCCAGCATGGAGCACCATGAGAGGTAGGGCTTTATGCCTCCTCCCATGGTTCATGACACCACTGTGCACAAGAAGGGTCTGAGCGTGCCTGCAACGCTACATGCCAGCAGCCTAAACCCTGCCAGCATGTGCGTGGCTAATGGGACCTGTGCAGTGGGCAAAACCGGGGGAAATACTGCCTGATGTGACAGACTACTGATTACTGCAGCAGATCACTCACGGGGAGCACTGGCAGGTGAAGCATGACTTCATTCTCCTTACAGACATTTCTTGGACAGTTAGCAAGACAAATAAAATCACCTAATAACAAACTCTGTGTCCTGTTGGAGTCACCAGTGCCCCCTCACAGCCTCTCCTGCCCAAAAGGGGGTCGGCATAATGCAGGAAGCTGTCAGGGTAAGTCCATAGTGTCAGCTTGTGCTTTTCATTTTAATCAGATGTCTCATACTGTGCAGTTCTTTGTAAAAACCACAGCTCCTGGACCTAGAAGATTAAGTGAAAACCTTGGCTTCCATTGTTAGAAAGATGCAAACAACTGTATCCTCTGGGTTATGGAAGAAAACTTGGAACTGTGCCTCCTGTGTGCCTGCCAAGAGGGATTAACACCCATGCAAAATTCATGACTCTGCCATTGCCTTCCTGTGACACCTCATCACATCCCTTAGGAATGTGGCCCTGACTTTTTTAAAGTGAGCATAAAGTAAATTTTCAAGACCAGACAACATAAAGGCTGGTGTAACCTGGTCTGACCTCCTAGCTGACCCTGCTCTCAATTCGCTTCCAAACTGGATTATCCTATGATGCCAACATGTACATCTCTGTGTGGGCAATGGGTTAAAGCCTTCCAGGTGCTCAGAAGCTACGCTGGAGGCAACACCAGCCAGACATTGCTTCTGCACCCCTGTGCTTGGGAGCCTGGGGGACTGTGAGCCCACCACATCCTGCTGCCGCTGCCCTCTCCCAAGCCACAGTGTTGCGATGACACCAGTAACTTGCCCTTATGGCACACCTTTAACTAGGTAACCAAAAAACACTTTAAACCTAAAAAAACCAACCCCCCCCCCCCCCCCCCCCCAAATGTCCCTGAGACATGAATCAGCTTTATTCTTCCTTGATTACAGATCAACTACAGAGAGGACAGGGTTTCAGCAAGAGGCGGCAGTGGGTGAGAGCATATTCAAAGTGTTGTTTATCTCAGGTCTTCCTCTGTTTCAGCTGCAAGCTGAAAGGCAGCTCAGGCCACAGATATGCCTGCTTGCTTCAGTCCTAAAGAAATGCAACGTTCCAGCTGAAATATTTGGGTTAGGAGATGGAATACTAGGCTCCCAAAGAGAGGATTGGGTTGTGCTTTGAACATTTGGTTAAACCTTTGGTCCTATAAATATGTGAGCACTGGGAATTCCCAGGCACACGCATGCCATCGCTAGCCTGGGATTGTTCAGTCCTGCAATGTACTTCACTTACAGCTTTTTGCTCCTGGAATCAGGTTATTAACTGAGAATCCAAATTTTCACTTTAAAAATAGATTTCTGAGTGTTGTGGCTGTGAAAAAAAACATGACTGTATTTCCTAACATAAAGCAAATATGAAGAATTCAAAATGTATTATTCTTTTAACCTCATAACATTGAAGACTTCACTTGGGACTTTTCAATACACAGAGCCAACAGTGCCATGTCTGAACACTAATCCCCTGCAGAGGGAATCTCCAATTTTAAGATCTTTACTACCTACCAGGTTGCAAATTTATTTAAGGAGGCAAGCTACATAAAAATCAGGTAGTGTTTTAAGGAGTGCTGTACTCAAGGAAGGTCTTTTCATATTTTCTGACAAGCTCCATAGTTCTGTTCTGGGGCATGTATTGCCCAGCTGGTGGCTGATGGCATGTGAGCATCCCAGCTGCTGGCCCATCACTCAGACAGTGCCATCTGGCAGGTGAGAGTGGGGAGAAAAGGGGATAAGGGTTATGGGGAAGGTACGTAAGAGATGCATGAGGAGGAGGATACCCAGGACAGATGGATCAAGGTATAGGGGAAAGCCTCCAAACTGTGGATCCACGTTGCTGAGTGGAAGAGCTCAACTTCTTGTGGTAGACACTGCAGCGCTGGCTGATGGCATGTGGACATCATGGCTGATCGTCCTCTGGGACAGACAGATAGGCCAGAAATTCTCCTCCCAGCTTGTTTTCTATGCCTTCCTGCCTCTTCGTGAATGTTTGTGTAGTTATCACCCGCTTTCTGAACTCCCTCTTCAGAAACAAACCCCACAATTCCCAAACTCTCATGTGGCACCAGAGGCTGGTACTTTAAATTCTTCCCTCACAACCCAGAAAACAGTGTGAGACTCACAGGCTTCTCACAGCAGAAAAAGTAATGGCTATTGCTAACAGCAAACCTATCCTCACAGTGCTTTTATATATCTGACTGGAGACCTAATAAGCACTGAATTGGTGTGTGATTTAATGGGTCAAACTTCAAAGCTGCCATTTCAACACCTAATTCACTCATCTAGACTAATAACTGAAATGGGTGGCATTTTTTTTATTTCCTTCTAGCAATTTATTATTTACCCAGTTGCTTTACAGCTCCTAATTTAATAAGTGCAATAACCCAGGGGTAATGCTTCAGGAAGGAGGAGAAACTGTAAAATCCTACAATCTCTCCTATGAACTGCTTTGGTGGACACCAGAGGTCCCATTATAACATTTTAAGCCCCTTATGCCATTGGCAAGTAAGAGATCTGGAGTGTTGTGCATCGTCAGGCAGCCTCCATCTCCAAAATGTGCCAGCAGCTGCTGAAATGGAAGAATGGCAGCGCTGGCTCTTCTGCTGTGGATTTGTGTCCTGCAGAGGCATTAAGCGTGGCTGACTATGCAGCAGAGATGGGCTGCTCCCCTGCATCGAGCCAAAGGGCACCTGCGGAGGGCAAAGCACACCTCCTTTAGGCAGTGGGGCTCATTTCTGGGGTCTCCTCCCCATCCAGGGATGTGCAAGAAGGAGCAATGAGCCTGTCTTAACGTAATTTCTTCCTGTGGGTTAAAATTATACCCCACTCTGCCTTCCAGCAAGGCCGAGTCATAAGTCCTAGAGGGTTACTTATAGAGGTCTGGAGGATGTTTCGTTGGGGGATGATCGAGGATGGAAGTTTCCAGACTCCTTCCAGGGACATGTGGATAGCTCTGTGTGTGAGGGAGGGATCCCAAAGCACATTATGGTTCTTAACCTCCATCGGCCCAACAAGCAGGATAAATGAGAGGTCTTTCTGCCCTTGTGCTGTGCTGACAGCTTCTGCACTGCTGGATCATCAAGAACTGCCCATTTGCTTTTCTGCTAGCTTCATCCCACCTGAAGCATCCTTTAGGTCATGCAGCTCCACGGGTCTCCTTGGATATTTCTCAGCTGTATCAGTTGGGAGAAATCTGAGCTGAGCTGTCTCACCGAGATATTCTTCAGGCGTGATTTCTCTGAGCTGTTGCATTCAGATATGCTCGAAGCACAATCTGCCGTGTTTGTAATAACCACCATCCTTCCCCTTCCACATTTCTCATCCCTGGATTTCAAAGCATTTTTGCAGACATTAAAGAGCTGTTCCCCAGAACCCCAGAGGCTGTGGCTAAACCGAGCTTGCTCTGAAATGCTCCCGCTGTTGCTGTGATACCAGTGAGCGTTCGCACCAGCCGCTAGCCTTTTTATTACAGCCTAAACTAGCTCAGAGGTTAGGTCATTTTACAGATAAAGAACTGAGCCAGAGATGTGACTGTGCTAAGATCTTACTGTTAGCCACTGGCAGAACAAGGGATGCTGCTTAGGATTCATCATCTCTTTAGGCAAACTCACATCCTCCTTTTCTGCACTTACACCATTCTCCCCTGCCTCCCCCCACCCCCCAACTTATTCATCCTTCAGGCACTGGCCGTGCTTTTTGCAAATGTGCAATGTTGAAAGCATTATGGTGTTTTGTAGCCTGCCCGTTAATCAGGCAGTTCTGCAGAAGGGGAAAATCCTAATAAACCTGCAGCAGGTTCCCCTGCTGCTAATTAATTTGATCTATTTTCCTCTGTTTTTAAGTGGGAAAATAGCAGTGATCCTAGCTCGTGCTCCAAAGCCACATTCCTGGCCCATGAGCTATTCCCAAAAGACAGCTCTGAGAGCATCCAAGGCAAAAGTGCAGCTCGGTTTTCCTGACTGTGGTGCACAATGAGAAGGGGCTGCATTTCCCATTTTGGGCTGCTGATAATTGAAGCCAGCAAAACCTGCCGCCAGACCTTGATTTTAGAGGTGGTTAGGCAGGGACCTGCCTGGGCTCCAGGCCACGGGGCTGGGCTAAGCTAGGGAGCAGTGCAAGCCATTGCCGGTCCTGGGGCACAGCAAGGGGGTCATACCTGGGACTCTAGAGGCAGACAGATGCTTCAATCACAGCCTCCGCTGCTGAGAGAGGAAGGGGAGAGGCACAGATGATCTGCATTGGCATGGAGAGGTGTACAGGGCTGGGCTGCTGGTGCTGTGTCTGCTTGGGGAAAAAGAGCACAGGCTGGGGAGGACGAGGCTCAGCCCATGCTCAGCCAAGTGGTGCACGCTGCAGGTCTGGTTATGTTCTCACCACACCAGCCTCAAGGTGTGCTTGAGCCAGAGACACCTGGAACTAATGCGTTCCGTCTGAAAGTCATGAGCACAGTGGGAGGGTGAAGAACCACAATGGTGCGGGGCTGTGCTCCTCGCTGGGGCTGTAGGCACAGCGACGAGATCAGGCTTCACAAATCTGATCACTCTGTAAGTCCAGCACATCCTAAGAAAGACCTACCTAACCCCTGCCCTGCAGCTGGAATTGGAATGGGCACAGAGCTGATTCTTTCTTTGAACCTCTGCTTTTCACCTGTGGATGGCAAAACTGTGGAGCAAAGTACCAGATCCCACAGCTGAACAGCTCCAGCTCTGTGCATGTGCCTCTTGGGAGTGCTGGCAGTGAAGGCATGCAGCCGGGCTGGGCTGGGGGTGAAGGGGAAGGGAAATAGCTGATGGGCTCCCTTTTCTCACTATCAACAGTTCCCCACCCTCTGCCACCGTGCAGTGGGGTGCAGAGGAGTGTTATCTGCAGAGCACCTGCCAGTGTAACTGTTTCGGGGTGTGCACCCAGCCAGAGCTGTTTGGGGTGAACATTTGACTGCAGAGACCCAGGCTGATCTGTGTCCGCAAGGAGCTACATGTGACAGCTCTGCGTGCATGAACAGATAAATATGCACCTGGTTTAACTCTGGGTCAAGGTGCACACAGCTTTGCCAGCTGCATCACTGCAAACCCTTTGGTGCCAGCACCCTGCCTCACCAAAGGGACCAGCACCACCTGCCCGCTCTCCTGCCCCATGATGGACATTGTCACCATGTGTCTGCACTGGAGACATCCACCTGTATTGCTCCCTGGCAGCAGTGGGCTGGGAGGTGAGTAAAGGGGGCTGCAGGTTCAGCAGCCTTTGCTGTGCACGGTGGGATGCACAGCTCTGCGATGACAGGGCAGGGCAGCACAAGAGGATCAAGCCACAGAAGCAGTGAGGGTACTGTTTAAGCCGGGTGCAAGGAGGATACTGCAGATGATGGAGGTATTAGTGGCTATTTAACCAGGCCTGGGCAGCCTTTCTAGGGGAGATCACCTGTGTGCTGCCTGTGAGGCCATCCATGGCTCTGTCTGGGTACCCATGGCTCATTCCTGGGATCTTTGCAGTTTGGGCTGCTGCTCCCATAGCCAGTCCTTTTGCTTTTATTTGGCTCTTGGCTGTGGTTGTGCCTGCCTCAAACCTGCTGGACTGGTAGCTGTGGAGGTGGTTTCAGTGGCCATCGACAGAAGACAGGCTGAACGTCCCAGTTGATTCCCCACGAACTATCCATTGAGAGGCAGCAGGATCTTGGTGGCCAGGTTTGAGTCACTCCAGACACAGCTTGTGGCTTCCTGTGATGATGTGCCACATCCCCAGTCTGCCGTGACACTCGGGCAAAAGGAATCTCTACTTGGGTTTCCCAAGTTGGGACCTACCTAGATCTGGTCCCTGTCACAGGCTTCCTTCATTCTCCTCATTCTGCTCCTTTCTTGTCTAAAGATGGTCACAGCCCACCACAGTCACCCTTTATGGCCCTTGGACCCTCAGCCCCAAACTCTGTGAGGTACCCGGCCCATCAGCATCCCTGCTCTCACCTTCAGCCAACCCTTGAGCACCACCACCTTGACAATAAATTCTATTTTCCCACCAGCCCTGAACACAGAACAGCTAAAATCAAACCAGTCATGGCCATCCCCAGTGCCACCAATGTCCGTCCACCCCTTGCAGTAATGGAAATATTTGCCCTTGTTTCTGCAGAGCAGTAGTGATGGAGTGGAAGCTGTTCTCATCTCAAAGGCCAGTGTTTCCTGGGGCTGGTTGCTGCCATCACAGACATGACGATTCCTCGATGGCTCGGTAGGGTTTGCAGTCTGCACAGAGGTGGCTGCGTGTACCCTCCGGCCCCGTCATCGCTGCCTGTCTAATGGCTGGATGGTCTTACAGTGGTGATAAGAGGGGATCGGATTGCTGACAGATGGTATTAAAATGAGCTTGCAGGAATGAAACATGAAAAGATTGGATTAGCACGGGTGTGGGTGCTCATGCCAATTACTGCTGGAGCGCAGCCCCACTCCTAGCAGCCCTCCATCAGGCAGGTATGTTCGGCAAAGATTTCTTTTTAAGAGAAATTAATGGCTTTTCTTGAGCACTCTTGTCTCTTTAATTAAATTGCCTCAGGAAGCTGTCAGTCAGGCCGTGAGAGCTGCAGACCTGCTGCCAAGCAGCCATTCGGTCAAGTGAGCATTTTGTGCTCATGATGCTTGGGAAGGAGCCAGACTCACCATTCGCCCCCATGGGGGTGGCACTGGGAGCGGGGCTGGCGATCTCCCTGTGCCTCAGCCGTGGGGCTGGGAGCAGGGCCTCTGATGAAGAGCATCACCCTGGAGAAAAAAAAGACCCTTATGGGCTCAGCTGTTCCCACAGGCATCCCTGAGCATGGCACGCAGAGAAGAAAAGGGTTTGAGGCCCGATGGAAGAAAGGATTGGGTCTTGGGGTTTGCTAGGTGTTCCTCTAGCCCAAGTCACATCTTCACAGTGCGCAGCGAGTTTCCCTGGTGGGGTCTGTTTCTCCCAGCTGCCCTCATCCACCATGCCATGGAGTTGGGAAGCACCCAGACCCTCTCCTCTGAGAATTATATTCCTCCAAGCAAAACAGGACCCTTTCCAGCTCCCTGTAGCCCAGCAGCGACCCCCAGCTGTCCCCAGCTTGGTCTTCCTCTGGACAAGCACCCCACTTGTCACCTCGGCTGGAGGGCAGGCTGGAGCCGCTGGGCAAGGGGAGCAGGAGGAGGAAGATGCCCCTTCCCACTGTCTCTGTCCTACAGCCACATCGAAGGACAACTCCCTGGCATGAGCTATTGATAAAAGGGTCAAACCAAGTTTTCCGTTGCCCTAACACCAGGCTGTTTGGTGCCGGTTATGCTACAAGGGAGATGGCTGTGGTGCCATCCTTCCTGGAAAACTGAAGCCTCCCAAGCTAGAGCAGCGGGGCAGAAGTCGTGGTTTCAGGGCTTCTCTCCCAGACACACTCCCTCCTTCACTTCAGCAAACCACTACCTTGCCTTGGGGCTCCATTTCCCACCCCTGAAACACAGATTGCAGCCCCCTTACCTACATAAGGAGAAGCAGAACCCCCCGGGGATCAACAGGGAGATGAACGGGCTGGGGTGCCCGGCTCGGGGCAGAAGCAGGGCCCTGGCACGGGGCACGGGTGCTGACAGTGTTGGTAGGGCACCAGCTCCCCGCGCTGCATCACCCGCACCAGGGTCGGGCCCCAGCTCTGCTGCCAGCTCAGCTGGGCACGGGGCTCTGCCTCACTTAGACAGTGAATTATGCGTGTCCACAGAGTGCCATCTAGTGGGTTTTTATTTTATCATCGATATTTCCTTAAAAAAGCTGTGTTTCCTTAAAAAATACAGCACTGTACATAGGATGCGTGTCCGAGAGGAGAAAACAAACTAATTAATGCAAATTTTCCCTATCGCACACTCTCCCAGAAGCTCCTTTCCAGTTGTGTTTTTGCTTCTCCCTTCCTTGCATAATGTCTGCTTTTTTTTGGCATGTTATCAATCTTGATTTAGAGTGGAAGCTCCACAAGGAAAATATTGCATGTTTTCACTTGTATTTAAAGAGCCCTGTAAGTCAGTGGTACTACAGGGTGGATAAGTACTGTAAGGTCTAGATCCTTTTGTGAGAGACCCTACAGAAATGACTACATCTTCTCTAAACCTACTAGTGCATATATATACGTGCATCTCTGTGGATGTGATTACGTGTGACGGAGAGGGAGCAAGAGAGTGTGTGCTTGCACTTGTTTAAGAGTCCATTTGCATTTCTTTGAAAATGCAAAGTATGTCACTGCAAGCACAGGTATGTGTGGGTGCCTGCCCAAGGCACATATGTGGGTTCCTCCGAGGGACAGATGTGTGTTTCTCCATGCTGGTGGCACTCCACATGAAATGCAGGGGACAATTTGGCTCCTTGCAGCATGTCTGTGCTCTGCTCTGCCTGTCTCTCCTTCAAGACCAAGAGCCTTGCACCAGAGCAAGCCTCATCCTCATGCTTATTCCACACTGGAGTCATTGGAAGGGTCACTGTGAAAAACTCTCAAGTGCTTTTATAGCCTAATTGTGTCCTTGAAGGTCCCCATAAGTCATGGGAGATGCTGGGCTGCATTGAGAGGACCTATTTGGAAATCACGAGTCTGGAAGGGGGAGACCAACAATAGAGATAAGGGGAGACCAAGGATAACGGAATTGGAGCTGGTTTTAAGGCTGCAGGAGGCTTGGCCCTCTGGAGGCCATGTAAGCTATGATCAGGATTTACCTGGGCCCCTCCATCTCTCCCTTGACCATATGCATACTCCCAGCCCTTTTCACCCAGCAGCTGGTCCAACACCAACGCCTGAATCTGCCAGCTGTGGACTCTGCTGTTCTGTGTGGGCTGGTACAGAGAAACTGGAGGATGCTCCTTCAAAGAAATGCTGAAGTGGCATGGGCGATGCACCTTCCAAGGCTCAGCCCCCAGACCAGTGATCGGTGATGCTCTCTGCATCAGGGTGACCACCTAATCAGGTCACCTGTACTAGGAAGGTAATGTAATATTTTCTTGAAACAGAATGTCATAGAGCAGTGGGGAGAGGCTTAATTTGCTGAAAAATCCTCAAGTTTGACAAACATTTATTTCTGTGGTAAGATAAGGGTGGGTGGGAGGCAATGCCATTGTAGCTACAGTATGCTTATGCATTAAATAGAAAGTAGGACACTGTGGTTTAAGCACCGTATGTACATATTTTTAAATATATGTATACACACATATGGTTGTGGTTTAACCCCAGGTGACAATTAAGTACCACAGAGCCACTGGCTCCCCGCCACCCCCACCCCCCTGCAAGTGGAATGGGGAGGAGAATCAGAAAAAAAGTATGACCTGTGGGCTGGGATAAGAACAGTGTAATACTTGAAATAAAGTAAAATGTAATACTAATACTACTACTGCTACTACTACTAATAACAACAATAATTGTAATGAAAAGGGAGATAACAAAAAGCAAAAGAGAAATAAAGTTCAAGGGGGGAGGGAAAAAGTCTAACAAAAATCCAAGTGATGCACAGTACAACTGCTCACCACTCGCTGACTGATGCCCAACCAGTCCCCAAGCAGCGATCCCCCGCAGTTTACACACCAAGCATGATGTCATATGGTATGGAATATCCCTTTGGGCAGTTCGGGTCAGCTTTCCTGGCTTTGTTCCCTCCTGGCTCCTTGTGACCCCCCCATCCATCCTGCTGGCAGGGCCTGAGAAACTGAAAAGTCCTTGACTAGTATAAACACTACTTTAGCAACAACTAAAACCATCACTGCTATCAACATCATCCTCATACTAGATCCAAAACACAGCTCTGTACCAGCTACTAGGAAGAAAATTAACTCTATCCCAGCTGAAACCAGGACACCCACAGACACACACACATGCATATGTATGTATAAAGTATTGTTTCTGATATTTTAAATATATGTAGCAGAATAACTGCTAGACTGAATTATTCTTCCTACTCTACAAGTATGGTGGATGGCTGATATATTCTGGCTGTTGAAAGAGGTACGAGCTGGCAGAAAAGGTGCTTCCCCATCCACTCTCTCTTTGCGCTTAGAGTCTGATCAACTGAAGTCTTAAAAGTCAGAAAAAAATAATCAGTTTATTAAAATCTATTGTCAAAAATTGACCCTAAATTTATACTTTCTTGTAAAATGAAATGATAAAGGTGGGTCTGCCAGAGTGGCGTTATGTCTGCTGCCTTTTGTGGGTACAGCGAATCTCTATCCGAGTGTCAGTCCTAGATAGCATTAGTCATATTTTACTCATTACTTACTCAAATCACCACCCACAAATGAGTTGTGTGAGGAAGAGCTGAGCAGAGCCCTGAGAAGCCGATAATGTAAAATGATAGATACCTGGCTATCTCCCTAGCTTTATTTGCACACTCATTATCAGGATACCTGATACAGCCTACATCTGCCCCATGGCCGCAGCCCGGAATGCCTGCCTGCCACATCGGACCTAAGGTACGGCTGTGTGGCAGCAGGGCCTGCCCATGATGTGGCTGGGTAGTGCTTTGGAGGGTTAATCCAGGTCAACATGAGTTGTCTCCTCGGTGGCATTTCTCTGTTCTTCCTCCTACCCAGGACAGCCCGATGCAAGGGAGAGAGAAAGGCAAAGAAAAGCTTCACTGAATCTCAAACCTGGTTGGAGGTTTGCATTCCCAAGTGGGATCATTGGGCTTGGAAACATTTAGCTTGGCTCTGGCTTTTGCCTCCGCACTTTTGGCTGCTAGTGGTCTCTCTTGTTTGCTGTAATTCACCCTCAGATAGTCCCAGTGCCCGGAGGAGCCTCGCTGTTAAAAGGCTCTGTGTTTATTCACTGGAGCAGCCTGTCGCTCCAATCAGGCAATTCCTGCTCATGTTTCTCTTGCAGGGGAAGAAAAGAGCAGTTGTTTAATTTATTCCAAGTGAGTTCCCCTTCTCAATGAGGCTGATGATAACGATACCATGGACCTGTGCAGATAGGGGAGCGCAGCCACATACGACAGATGTGAGTCACCAGCAAGCCATCACCGCCACTTCTTTGGGACTGGCCAGCACTGCCTTAGGTCCTCAACAGAAATTTCCTGCCTGTTAGTAAAATTACACCCAGGTGCAACTGGTCAGTGGGAAGCCACAATCACAAGAAAAATACCTTGGGTGCTGAGGTTACTTTTGGGATTAAGGACTTTGTGGTGTACTCCATCCATGGTGGGCCCACAGACATCATCACAGTCCACCGTCCTCTTTCTGGGAGAGCTGGGCTCGTGGGTGGGGTTTGCATTTGAGGCTGGCTCAGGCTGTTGGGCACATGCCATAACCTGACACACTGTTTATCTAAAACATATTCCAACTTGGACCAGTCTGTTCTCAAGAGACCTTGGCCACAGCCAACATGGAAGCAGCAAAGGGGCCCCTTTGGGAATTTGGCCCAAACAGAGACAAAGCTGTTGGTGGTGATCCAAGAATTTTAATTGATTCTGCCAACACACACACACCCCTCAGCACTCCAAGGGGCTCAGTGTTGGCCCACGTGCGCGAAATCTTGCCCCAGGGGCCTGCTAGTGTTGTGAATTGCTGGCACACTCAACAGGCAGCACTAGGGCTTCAATGGAAACATGGTGGAGAGGCCCTGCTTGGTACCAGCTGCCAGCATCTGCTCCCCTGGGGAGACCATGTAGACATTAGAGCATCCAGACAGGATCTGTGGAGAGCAGTCACAGCAGGGACGCCGCTGGCTTTGCCTACATGTGAGGGGTGACACACAACCTTCCTTCAGCTCTGGGGCAACTGGTTGGGCATAGCTGCTCCCAGACCTACAGAGGCAAAATCACCAGAGGTTACTAATTAACATCTCTGGCCTTTTTACACCGGCATCCTTGGGATGCTGTGAGTGCAAAGTGTGTGTGCAACAGGGACCTGGTACGCTAAACTCAGCACAGGAAGGCTTTGCAGCCATTTTGCACTGGCACAAGGGACCCAGAGAAGGATCAGCCCTCAGGCTGCCTGGTAGTCTCTCCGAATTGAGGCGGGGATGAGGGAGTGGGGCACTGGGCTGGATTCACTGTCTCTAATTAACGTGACTCATCCCTGCTTGCTGGGATGAAGCTCCAACTGCTGCTCCACTTGCTGCCCCTCAAAAAGTGCAGGAAGAAACACCTTCATCTGAGGGCTGCTGGGCTGAGGGAGTGAAGCAGCTTGGAGGGAATATAGATTCTGCTGATCTGTACGAAGGGGGGCTGTTTATACTGGGTTAGTATAAGCAGGTTCTATGCACAAAGTATTTTTCTCCAGTCTTCCCTGAGTCATCTGGGACCTGGTGAGCTCAATGGTGCCACTTGAACAGCCTTTGACATGTTGATTCTGGTCCCAGCCCAGAATGGGGAGAAATGAAAAAGAACAGGAAAATTAATGAAACTTCTGAAAAATCTCTAATTAATTGGCTTTTGCTTGACAGGGGGCACAAGAAGAAGTTTCACTGCTTTCCTCCAGTGCAGTTTCGGGAGTCTCTCACTGCTTCTCTTCCTGCACATGAGCCACTGCTGTGCCAGACAGATCGGGAAACAGCTCGGGAAGTGCCCGACTTTCCGTGGAGCATTGCCTGCAGCTCTGCTCCCAGTCCTGAGGCTATGATACCGTGGGGTGCCAACGCTTCAGGAAGCTCCTAACTGGAGCCTGTAGCTCTGGCGTGTTGAAGCCATGCGGCATTGCAGCCTCTTTAAGCCTGCCTTACATCACCATGATAGAGCAAGCAAACAAAATGTGTGTAATCAAGAGAGGCGAACGTGACAAGAGCGATAACTCACATGCCACTCTGCTTGCTCACCCGGAGTAAGTTAGGCAGAAGCTATATATAGAAGTGAGATTGCTAATAACTGGCACGGGAAAGCCTTCAGTGTCTCCATTCAATTCATTTACACCTCCCACAAAGAAGACAAAGCAAGCCTCTTTGAAGGACTGCCAACCTGCTGCCATCTGAGTCAGTCATGCTCAGCCACAGCCTCCACTGCAGCCTCCGCTACCCTCTGTCATGCACGTCGAGGGCCAGGCTCACGGTGTGGTTACCTCCAGGTGAACTGCTGCACCAAGGCCTTGCTCGTGTTGCTAAAATCAGCATCTGGCCTCCCCACCCCTCCACCCATTATCAAGACCCCCAAATCCTCTGGTTCAGCTAGAAGCCAGCATGGGAGAAGATAATCTACCTTTGATTTTGGAGCTCCCTTTGTTGGTCAGACTTCACAGGCTCCTCGGTGAAGGTGACCAGCACTGAGCTAACCCCAGCAACATGCTGCACATTAACTAAATGCTGAAAAGTTTCTCAGATGTCAGAAAAGGGGATGTGTTTCAAGCATCTGGACATTTCCCGCACCACAGTATTTTAATTGCTGTATAAATAAGTATTGTATGTTATAATAGCCTTCTGCAGTTGATTGGTAGCCAAGGAATGTTTGAGACACAAGAATTAATAGCCCCACCTGGGTTTTAGGCAAACACTGTCCTCCATGGGCCTTCTGGAAGGGCCAGTGCAAGGCTCGGGCTGGGTACTATGTCGGGTACACCAAAGGTTTGGCAGCTCTCTGCCAATGCGGTTTTCCAGGCCCTTTGCCATGGCCTTGACTGGGGCAGGGAAGCTCAGCTGAAGATGTATGACTGGCCTGGGAGAGCCCTGAGGTGCGCTGCAGGGTGACAGGCTGACCAAGCAGAGATGCCCTGATTACAGAGCAGCAGGCAGATGTGAATAATTTTTGATTCTTAAGAACAAGGCTGGGATTAAACCTGTTGGCATAAAAACAAGTCCACGCTGACAGCACTGCTGCAGCCGCTGCCTTGCAAGGCAATAAGGAGGCAAATGTGAGATGTCGTCTGGTCCTGCGCCTAATAGGAAGGCAATTAATATCAGAGCTGTGATCAGTGCTGGACACACATGTCCTGGCGATTTTGGACAAGTCACGCAGGACCTGAACTGTAAAGTTACCTGAGGCTGTACGCAGTTTGCCTAATTGAGGTGTCTAATTCAAGCGCTACCTGCTGGAAATCTTCCATGCCTTGCCTCAGGGATGGTCAGGAGAGATAGGTGGCCTAGAATAACCGTGTTGGAGGAGGAGAGGCCATTGTCTTGGAAAATCTGCAGAAAATGAGCCAAGCAGCCTAGTTTTGCTGTTCCTTTCTTTGTGGACAGCCCATTGCCTAAATGATTCCAGATGCATCCACCTCCCCACTGAGAATATAAGGATGCTACTGGAAATGGAAGTTGTCTTCATCAGTTGGGAACCAGCCTTTCTCCTGTTTGAAGATGGTGGGCAGCAGGGTGGGTGCTGGCCACCTCGTATATCATCATCTCTCAGGGGTAACGGCCCTGCTGTTGCAGGCCTCCTGCCTGCTTGTTTTTTCCCTTTTGCATGAAATAAAAATAAACAAAATAAACAAATACGTCCTCTGGAGCTGGGATTGGATCCAGCTCTGACCCTGTGCTGAGGAGTGCTGTAATCACGGGGCGGCCGGAGCCCTCTCCTCCTTCCCCAGCCCTTTCCACTGAGTTCCCAGCAGCTCAGCAGCACCAGGGTGAGTGTGAATGGGAAAGCCCCCTCCGCTGGGGAAGCATTGCCTGCTGAGGCAGAGAAGGCACCTTCCTGGGGAAGTGCTCTTTATACAGGGCTGTTAGCCCAAACATTCTCCAACTGGACTTCAGAGGAAGAAGGGACCTCTTTCCCCACTGGACTGTTGGTGGACAACCAGGCACCTCTCATAAAGATCCCATCACTACTTGGACATGGGCAAGCTGCAGGACACGCGGTGTTCTGGTTTTCATCCTGAGCTGCCTGGTGGTTTCAGTGGGAAAGTGTGTGCTTCAGTAGGAGTTTGGTGCCTATTTGTGTGGGCCCGGACCGTTACCTGTTACGCCTTTGCTCCTCAGCCGTGCAATAAGGGTACCGAGCCTGCCCTCCTTCGCAGCTGTGTGAAGGATAGATCCACCACTGCCCCTCAGACACATGGATCCTGCAGAAAGGTTGCAGCAGTAAACAGATGAGCTATGATTTCCCCTATGTTAAATCTTGTTAGCATCTGTGGTGTGGCTTTCAATGTGTGCATCAATATCGCAGGTGAGGGAGAGCTGGGCTTGCTAGGCTGGGCATATGGCAGATGTCATTAAGATCTTCTCGAGTCTGTGATGGTTAATCTGCTCCAAGCAGAGCTTGTTTTCCAACTCCTACATGGAAACACAAGGCAAGATGATGCAGTCCAACTGCAAGACAAGTCGTGGTTTAACCTCCTGAAAGGCAGCTGCCCGGGCTAGCTGGAGTCCAGGATGTGGGTGCAGTGTGCTGCGTGTGGAGGAGGTTGAAGCCTTTTTTGCCCCACTGCTTTCCCCAGTGGTCCCTGGCTCCATATCACCCCAAAGGAGCCACTCTGGCTTCATCTGTGGGTGCCAAGTGATGGCATGTGAACCCTTCTCTGCAACACCATTCCAGGGATGAACTGTGCTCCCTCTAAAAGCCCTGTACCTCATTTACAGACATGGCCATAACTTCTCTGAGGTGCTAATTTAGGGAATGGTTATGGTGCCAGCCCAAGTACAGGTGAGAGGAGAATGCCGACAGTGATCGATTGAAGCGATGAGGGCAATGCTAGAGGGAAGGAAGTGTTGACAGAGACAAAACTGAAATCTGTCCAGAGTCTAACAAAGGTGTGAGGCTGGAGCCACTCCAAGGAGCCACGGGAGAGGCCACTGCACTGAATGTTGTTTTCTCTGACCCTTTGCCAATACATTTCCCAGATTGTGACAGATGATTTGGTTTTTTAGTTGCAGCATGCACTTTTCCCTCCTGTCTGGTCTCTCACACTTCCACACCTGACTGACCAGATTGAGGAACGCAGTGCCCAATAGGTATCTTGGCAAAGCAGCTCGTTTGAGAAACAGTGTGACCACATTCCAGGACCCGAAGACTGTCCCAAGAGCAGCCTGCAAACAGATGCAAAGAAAACATTGGACGCACATTTATGAGTCTCCCAGGGGGTTTCTGCCTCCTTTGGGTATCCCCTGGGGACTGATATTTATCTTCCTGAGATTCCTTTAGCTATAGCCGCTGTTCTGAGCTTCTCATGACCACAGGCATTAATGAGGCTTAGACTCAAGTGGGTGCCATTTATCAGTCTCCAAAGAATTCCCCCCTTACTCTAATTCAATGAGCTGAAAAGAAGTGGCCTCTCAAGACAGCACGGCTGATTCATACCCCACAGTTTGCATTCCAGTGGCCAGGGAAGCCACCACACAATGCCCATGTGATACAGGAGTACCTGCGGGAAAATGGCTTTCACCTTGGGATGATCGTTGGAAGGGAGAAAACTGACATGTCCAGATTGCACCATGGCGAATGCACAAGCCCAGAAATGCTCTTGTCCCCAGCCTGGAGAGTTATCAGGTATGAGGTCCATCCACCTGAGCATTTTTTGAAAATCAGAAGTCTATGTCCAAACTAGTCAGTCTCTGCTTCACTGGTGGGCAGGAGACCTTCAGAGGGTGGAAGCAGGTCAGGGGCACAGAGTCCTGCACAGGGACTCACCAAACATAGTGGTCTGATCTCATGCTGAAGGAGATAATGCCCAACCTAATTGACCTTCACATTTTGATGCATTACCAGTGGTGAATGCTGCTGGACTGAAAGCAGGAATTCAGGGCCTGGAAACCTGCTCACCAAGGCATAACAGGCACAACAAAGGCAAACAGCAAAGGTGTTTTCTGCCCATCGCTTTATCCACCTTCAAAATAGGGAAAAGGCGCTGAATAAGAATCAGGTTGAGAGAGATTTGTCACTCTGTGCAAGGCTACAGCTGGACAGTGTTGACTAGAATGGTCCCCTCCAACATCAATAAATGGGAATGGACATCACCATTCCCTTCACCCTTCCACTAAAATTTTGCTGTGCGTGATCATAAAAAGTTTATTGCTCATTATATCGCTTTTGTGCTCCAAATTCTCATCTCCCAGGACCCAGAGTAAGACTCTTGCACATATTTTCACATAAATGAGCTGAAGACACTGCCAAAGGTAGAAATATTCATTGATACCTGTGTATGAGAAAATGTGCTGGGAGGAGGGTGGTTTTGGCTATTTCAGGCTGTGTGAATGGAAGGTGGCTAACAGATGGCTTCCAGGGGCACATGAGCATCTCTAAGTCCCTGCTGACACTGACACTGGTCACAAAGCTCAGTGCAGACAACAGATACAAATCCCATAAGCACATAAAGGCCAGTGCCCATCCATGGTTTGGATACATTTCTATTTGACATCCTCACCACTCTGCCTTGTGCCCTGTGGGAAAGGACAGTGCTACCATCCCCTTTTTGAAGCTGGGGAGCTGAGCCACTCTCCAGCGGTGCTGTGGCAGACCAGAGAGCTGAAACTCAGTGCTCTGATTTCCTGGGCAATCTTTACTGATGTCAGTAAAGATAACTGAGAATAAAACCCAGATATGTACATTCCCAGACTTGGAAGCTCATTTTACGGGGACTGCAGAGAACAAGTTGTGGGCAAGAGCCGTAAGTGATTAATATACCCTTTTAGGAAACAAGCCTAATCTTTTACTCATTCTTTGTGAGAACAACAAACAAAACCTTTAAGTCAGGGTGATAACAATAGTGTCCTGCCTTCCAGCCTCCCAGGCACTCACTGCTGCAGGGACATGACTCTTCATGTCCTTGTGCGCTGCCCACTACAAGGCAGCAGAGGCAAATCCTTCATGCAGTCACAGGCCTGTGTCTTCTGCCATGCGCTGAGATCGTCGTGGCCTTTGAGCAGGTATTGTTGCCAACAGTGCATTTGCTTTCTCTTTGAAATATTCAGGCTAAAATAATTTCAGCAGACCTCTTGATCTTTGACAGTCTCTGTGGCCTGGGGTGGGAGGCTCCATGTGCAATGCAGCTGCCTGGCTGAAGCAGGGGGTTTAGTCCATCGTTGCAAGGACCTGTCCAGGGATGTCACAGCCCAGAGCAGACTATTTTGCTGTACGCAGCAGACCTCTCGGGAGTGATGCACAGGATTTCACATCGCAACTTAGCAGCTAGATGGAAGCTCTGCTCAGGTATCATTCATTCATCTGGACATCAAAAGCAGCATTATGTCAGGCATGACACAGATATAGTTAGTTGAACCAAAGTCAGCTGCAAGTTCATTTCCATGACTTGTTTGACAGGTCCATGCTATAACCTGGCATACCACAGCCAACAGTGATGCCAGGTCATCTTCCTTCTACCTCCTTGCCACTCCATGCGGTATTCCAGGCTCTGGTATAGGCAGGTCAGTGATGGTATTTGGGCTCTGTGACCACTGATTGTTGTAACCTCAGGTGTTTTAGGGCACTTGGCTCCCGCCATGGAGCCGAAGGGTTGAAGACTGTTTAGAGATAACCACTGGGGAAGTGAAGAGTGTGTCTCAACTTTGCTGCTCACTGACTGTAGGGATGTGGGAAGGCTACAGGGAAATTCCACTCCCCAATGGCACAGCTTTGCCCTGACATTAGGCAGACACCACGCAATTCAAATACAGAACAAGGGCTGCTTTTGGACAGGACTTTGTGAAGAGCTATTTTCCAGCTTTAGGAAGTAACTCAGAGCTTCAAAGACTGGTTTAAGGACTTGGTGACCAGGAGGGAAATTCATATTTCTTCCATCCCTAACAGCAGAATACAACCTGGGTTGAAACTAGGATGGGAAAAAAGTAGTGTTCCCTGCTCCTGCTGCACACCTCTCCTACCTGCAGACTTTGCCCTCCAACAGGCTGTTTGCAAATGCCCACCGTCAGAGCCAGCCGCCTTCCTCCTCTGAGCCTGCCAGAGGTGCTGAGGATCCCAGCTGAACCCTTTGAAGGCTTTGCCTCATCTCCAGGCCCCTGTGAGTCGCGTTCAGTTAGCGTGATGGGGAACCCACGCTGCCACAGGTGAGTGCTACACTGTAGGTAATCAATTATCACTGTTGCACATTGTTTTCATTCCTTGCCTGTGCGCATTTCCCAGAGAGCTGATTATGTCACTCATTAACCTTCCAGACCTCTTTATTTTCTTTATGCAAAAAGCCGGCTTTTGTCAGGCCAGCACGTTCATATTTCGGCTGAGCTTCAAGAACAAAGAGTCCCCATTAATTCCTTTCTGCTTAGTCATACCCAAGTCACGTAGAAAGCTATTACCAAAATTGGTACAGAAAGGTTGCCAACCGCAGAGCTCCAGCCCAGCTGCGTGTGGTGAGATTTGCATATCAGCGAGCTGGGGAGAAGGCTCAGTGCAGGCAGCACTTACCACAAAAGATGTTTTTGTTCATTTCTGTGAGTGAATGTTTGTAAAGTCAGAGCCTTTCCCAAAACAGTGGAGATAATCCTCCCATCTGGCCTGTCCTCCCAGAAGCTTTTATCCTCTCTCAGCACCTATGTCAAAGCCAAACTAAGCTGGCATCTCAGTGGATTAAAATCCAGGGTTTTTTGATTTGCCACATGGAGGTATTTGCTTCTTGACAGTTGAGGAGCGTGGTGCCATGAAAGCATCCCACGTCCCTTTTCACCCCTACGTGCTCAAAGCATCATATTGGAATGGTGCTACTGTGCAGTTGGCTGCCCAAGATCTGCATGACTGCCTGATTCCAGCCAAGATTAAAGCAGCAGCACATATTACAGCAGTATGGCAGCAGGGCTGCAAGCCAGGGGAATATTCACGTCTAACAGGTCATGAGCCACCCCTGCTTCATCATACACAGAGTGAGGTTTGGGCACTGGTGCCTCCTAGGTAGCATCACTGCAGCAGCCACAGGTGTTCCTCCAGAAGAAAGCCAAGTCATCATCTCCAGGCTGCATTCCCAGCCCCTGCTCTGCACATAAGTAGTTTTACCTTGGATCTAGACAGAGTAAGAAACCTACTTTCAAACCATGTCAGCTGAGATTGTCACAGCATGACATGAATCCAGAGCCCGGGATTCTGAGGAAGTTTTTAATAAGATTTGCAATCATACTCTTACAACTGGTGCTGATGCATTTCATCATCCCACAGAACAGTGCTGTACCTCAGCCTGAGCTCTTCTGCTTGCAGAGTGGTAGGTTATTGAAGCTGAAGTGCTCATAGTTACACCTGGTGCTGATGACTAGATCCAGAAGACAGTGGTCTAAAACCATGGTGACACAGGATATAACATCTCCATGGCTGAAGAAGTCATGACAAATGACCCCAGAGCAGAGTCATTCTTGATTTGGCAGGGGGAACACCTTTATTCTCCCACAGAATATCTTGCCTTCTTCTCTATGTAGTCGACTCTTGCTGTGGTGTGGAAGTACCTCCAACGTGCCATGGTGCTCGTGGCTTCTGGTTGCACTCACGTTTAGAACAGCGCAGGACACAAAGCACTGTGAAACAACGAAGGGCTGGGTGCAACATGCCCTTCTCAGGCAAGCCCTTGTGCCTTTGTAGGTTTGTGCCTTAGGGTTGCTTTGCTGAGCTGGGTGGGGTACACTCCTCGTTGCAGCTTCTCTGCCTGCAGGAGTGTGTGCTCTCCATGAACTGTCATCTGAATAGTTATTGTTAAAAGTGCCTAATGCTAACTAAGATTTGTGTTACATCATCTGTCAGTAGCATGTATACCCCTTCCTTAGGTGGCATCTGTCACCATGCAGATAAATAAGATGCCTCCCAGGGCTGCCACAACTCATAATTTTCACACCTATCTCATTATGCCATTAACCTAGGGCAGATCATCCTCCTAGTATTTCTGTTCATCCCTCTGACATAGCTAGACCAAGGCTTTGCTATATCATGTCCAGACAACCATAGCACAATGAGGCATCTGCTGCTGCGTGCAATTAGCTGTGCAAAGCAGCCTGTCTTGCTGGCACTGAATTACAAAGGTTTGAACCTAAAAACACGGTGATTGGAACAACTGCAAAAGCAGGGCAGAGGATGACTGAGCCAAAGATGAGCCTCCAAAGGGTTGAACAGCCCCTCTCAGCTCATAATTTATCAGGACAAATGTTAACAGCAGGCTCAAATCCTGTTCCTGATGGACTCCCTTCCCTCTAGCTCTGCGTGAGTATGGTGAGAGCCCTCGGAGCTGTGCTGGAAGCTGCAGGGCTGTCAGTGAAAGGAAAAGCTACCTTCTGTGCTTTTCATACCAAATCAGATCAAAGCTGAATTTGGAAAGGCTTTTCTGAAGCTAACTTTGCACAATGGACAGATCTTTAAAGGCAACAGACATCTTCAAAAGTTTTGATTCTTCAGTGTCCAATACTTTGGAGGAACATGGCTTTGGAGTGCAATGACAGATCCCCTCTAAAGCCAAGAATCTCTAGCTCCTCACCTCTGGACACTCAAACCAATGCCAGCCAGGCCCTCCTGTCATTTCCAGGCTATGGATAGTCTTTTGGATAAATCGTCCAGACTCTTGGGTCCTCTTTGATGAAGCCTCTTGAAGAAGTCCTGGATTCTGAAGAGCAATTAGTAATAACACATCGCTCCTCTGTACCCAGTTTTTCCCCTTCCTCTCATGGACAATAAAGCTCTAGCTGACCCCAGGAACAAGGTGCCCAGCAATGCCGTTCCAGTGGACAGCCTTGGCTTTTAATTTCAACACTCTCACCCTCTGGTGGGATGGAAAAGGGAAGATGTGCCCATCTTTCCTCCAGGAATCAGCTCTAAGGAGCAGTAACACCCAACTACCTTCAATTTGCAGCCCAACCATGCATGGTCTTCTACAATCACCAGCTTCATCCTAAGAACCTGCCTGTGTTTCCTCATGCATTCCCTCACAAGACTGACTTCTCCTTACTGTCCCTAACCCTGCGGGGACAAGTTTGTCCTCCACAACCAACCAACCTTGCATTACACCTGCAAACATTTGCCTTCTACTCTTTCACCTAGAGAATTTCTTGAGGGATTTGGAAGCCAATGAGTGCTATCATGTGTGGAGCTCTGTATGTGTTATGACTATTAATGTCTACAGTGATGCTAGATTTCAATTTAGAGACACAGGCAGCCAATTTATGTTCACTTCACTGCAGATTATTACTGAGGGAGCACAAGCAAACTCACATACTTCTCTCATGAAAACTACTTTTGTTCTTTCTTGTTTTGTTCTCTTACACAATAAAAAATCCTTCTGGCTCAAAGCACCTTTGCTCACCGTGTATAGAGAAACACACGTTTTGCCAGCGACTCTCCTGAAGAGACACCCTGCAGGGATATCCTGTCTACACTTTTCCTATCATTAAGCGGAGGATGGAAGTCTGTATTTGGGGAGCTACCAAACACCCACTGTTTGCCACTTTGCCAATGTTATTAGTGTTTGTCCCTGCTCTGTTATGTGTCCTTCAGTGTACTGCTGAATTCCTTTCCAAAATGTCATAAAACAACAGGGACAACTCTGTTGTTTTAGGAAAGAGGAGAACAGTCTGAGTGCGGTGGAGAATGTTTATGCCATGGGGATGTGCACGTACCTCGTGTAGGATGTCTGCCATGCAGCAGCAGAAATATGAGTGTCAAAAGGCCTGGGGTGTAGACAGTTTTGTGTGCACTCCTTTGGAGGAACGTCAGCACCCAGGAACCTAAAGCACCTACAGTGTTAGGTGGCAGCTCAGGTTTTCAGTTTCTCAAGGATGCCTACATGCTAGGCTTGAGCACTTAATCCCCTCTGGATTTAGCTCTTTGGACATGGTGAGCTGCTTGTGCACAAGCCCTGGAGAGACTCTTAAACTAGGCGTTCCCCACTTTCTGTTTTTTTGGCAAGACTTGATCCATTAGGCATGTGCGGAGCTTGCCAAACCCACACAAAAGACAGCAGAGACGAGCCCTCAGACATGTGTGTGTACTAGTAGACTCAAAGCCCAGTGGTTACAGTGCTTCCCTGGGCTGTGGGACAGGCCAAGTGTGAATTACTTTACCTGTTTTATGCTGTGGCTATTAAATATAGAGCCCTCTTTGTAGGAGACAGTGGGGTTATCTGGGATGGGATTTTCATCTCTTTCCTTATATTTTGTACAACTAATTAAATACTGAGTAAAGTAGAAGGTTGGAAGTAAGTGGTCTACTGGGTAGAGTGAGAAGGGAGAGAGAGAGAGCTTTTTCTTCCTGGACCTCATTTATCATGGGAAACACCGGACCAGTTCCCTTATTGAACTTTTGTGGAACATTCACAGTTAATATCCCTTCCGGCTGCCTAACTCCCTCCTTTGTATTCCCCAGTGGTTTAGGCAGCTTTCTACTCAGACTGGGTCTTCTCTGTGTCCTGTCTCCTGCTTACACCTGGCAGCACTTTGTGGATTTACCACCTGAGACAAAAGCACCTCTGAAAATTCACATTTCTCAAGCACCTTCATCTTGCCATGCTGGCAGGAGAATTTCTAACATTTTAAAATCTGTGTTTTGGCATTTCCCAGGGCCCTAGAGGACACTTGCAGCAGAAAAATGGGACTGAACCCAGTTTCCCAAGGTAGTTGATTTGCAGCACATTCTAGTCATCACTGTAGCAAATTTAACAACTTCTGTTGCAGGCAGATGAGGATTATTGCAGAGAGGGAAATGAAGGGGCGTAGAAATCTGGGTCTGTGGGAGGGCAGTGAGAAGCACATCTGACTTACAGCTGAGCCCAGCTAAATCTGAGCCCACTGGAGACAACGGTGAAAGGGATTGACTTGGGCCCTGCAGGAGGCAGAGGTGCTTCTCTGAGAGGGAAGGGGAAAGCAGTCACAGGAGGGTGGGCTGGCTGAGCCCCGCTGCGGTGGGCAGCTGCGGAAGTGGCAAGGAGGAGTGCAGCCATGGCCAAGCTCAACAGAGGTTACTGGGGATTATGGGAGGGCTGGGTAGAGATACGGCTCAGGCCAGTCTGCTGTCTTGCTATTTGGTTTTCAGTGAAAGTATCCAGAAGTATCAGTAAGAGCCTGAAAAAATGAGGCAGTGCCCCCCAGCAAGGACCGCTGAATTCCCTGACACCTCCTCAGGCAATGTCCCTATTTGAAGGGGAAGAGGGATTAAAGCAGGCTGCTCCTGCATCCGGCACTCTGAGCTGCGTTGGGGTTCTAAGCACCCATCCCGACTGGATGCAAAAAAGCATCCCTGGGCCATCTGGATGGGCTGGGACCAGCCCGTTCAGCTGCCCCCTGGCTGAGCAGCACAGGCTGTATTGATGAGAACCAGTGTCTATGTTTGGGGCTGAGCTTTCCCCACCAGAGGAGCTTCAGCACATAGTATCAGCTGGGCCAGAAGCAGATGAATCAAGGTGGGTGGTAGGTTTAGATTTGCTCCCAACTGATAGCATGATGTAGCCTCGGTCGTCAAAAGGAAGAGTTTGTCTGGGAGCGGCTAAGAAGGTTTTTGGGTGTCCTTCCTGATGGCATCACGAAACCCTCTCTTCCCCAGCCTCCCCCCAGGGCTGAACTCCTCCACCAGTGGGGAGACCCCATGATCTTCAGGCAATGCTGGGCAGAAGGAATGTGCATCTCTACGTGATTCGTGCTAGAGAAAACCACCCTGTAAACACAGCAGAGGCTATTTTGAGGAATCCCTGAGGTATAACTAGTAACAGCTCAGGAGGAGCCGAGTCCTCTCACCTCTGCTACTCCTGCCTTGTTTTCTCCTCGACTTTCTATTATCTCCAGTAACAAAGGAGATGGTTTGTGGCATGCAAGAGATGTCAGACATAACTAACGAGCGGCCTTCAGAGCAAAACCACTCAATGGAAACACTGTGCTCCCTGTTCAGCAGCTCCCGTTGGAGACCTGCTCTCTGGGCTGGGACTGGATTGCTCAGAACCATCACAGACAGCCAAGGAGTTTCTAGAATAAATAGACAAAACAACCAGTGGCAAGAAAAAGGACAAGATTTCCTCCTTTATTCTCTTCTCCACCGTTTTTATATAGGGAAATTGAGACAAAGTGAATATTAGAAATGCAACTGCTTTGGGTGAGTTACAAACACAGCTAGTACTGTTAAACAGCCTTTTCAAATACACTGATTGTACTGAAACCAACAATCAATAGCAAAGTTAACAATGTTAAGCATTGTTACAAATCTGCAGTATCTCATGTCTACAGTTCAGGAATGGGTTATTTTGCTATCCTGATTAAATTTACTTTTCAAAGTGAAACCCTTCCTTCAATATACTAAAATTCCGTTTGCTCAGAATACTACATTTCTGTGACCTGAGGTAATTTTGCTTATGAGATTATTTTCTTAATATGAAATGCCTAATAGTTTTACATCATTTTTTTGTTGGAATAGAAAATTGCAGAATTTCTAGTGAAGCAGCAGATCTGGTCGCTACCTTCAGCTCTGATCCCTCTGGACTTGCAGTGGGATACCAACAGTTGCAGCACAAATGAGCCTGTAAGAATGAAGTTTCATGGCAGGCTAGTTAACCAGTAACTGAAATTATGGTTACATCTGTCCAAGGGCAGAGGCATACAGCAAAAAGACACTGCTAGCATAGACTGATCCCTTGCCAGCTTTGTGTTGTGATTCCTCAGCACCTAATTACTCCTACTTTAATTAAACTTTCTTGTAAAACTTTTGTTGTTTCCTTCCCTAAATGATCTGCTTCTGCAGACTGGAGTCTCTCATCTCCTACCAAAATTGCAAATAGAGCTGGATGGAAATTATGACCTTCTTAGTTTGCTGGAAATGTTTTTGTGTTGGTTTTGGGTTTTTTCTTCTCAAATCAAGTATTTCTGATTTCTTTTAAAAACAAGTTGTTTTTCAAAGTTGATAGCTTGATTAAAATGTTGCATTTTGACAGGGGAAATTTTTTTCCATTACAATTTTGAGTCCCTGAGTGAAGAAAATTAAATCAATTCAACCATTTCGCAACAAATTGCAAGACTGAGAGCTGGAATAATTTTACTGAGTGTAACAAACTGTCTGATTCAAAAGCTCTGGACTTAATTTCTAATTCTACCTATTATTTGGGGGGAAAACTGAGATATTCTCAGTGTTCAAATTTTTCAGCATTCCAGCATCTGCACTGCTCATTGGAAAACCTTTGCAAGCAATTCAGATACTGTTGTGGATTTGTACATCGTTCAGAACAATAGGGTCTGTCCTCCAGGTGGCACAAATCAATACATCAATACATCAATAAACCATATCAATAATTAATAATTAACCACATCTGCAGGTGCTGAGGTTTAAAGGGCATACACTTGCATTTTCTTTGTTTTCCTTGGTTTTCTTCAAACTAGATTTAACTTCTGCCTTATGCTCTATATGAATTTCTGCCTCTGCCCAGTCTTTGCAGCTTATTTGCCTGGGTACTCTTCCCCCGGCCCCATATCTCCCCAAAAGAATGACCTAGAAAGAGTGATCTGGAATGGATGTAAGCTGCTAGCCACATGAAAACCTGTTGCTTAAAGGGGACTTCAAGCACTTGTCATCTGCTGGTATCTGAATGGGATACTGAATATTGCTGAGTCTGCAGCCTGGAACACCTTGGCATCTGCAGAAAGCAGCTGTTGCAGAAAGGGGTATTTGTGCCTGTCCGGGTGGCAGGAACCCCATGGAACTTGTCTCAGCTGGAAGTAGTTATGTTACACAAGTTGTTCTCATGCACTTGCTGCAAAGGATTGGTATCATAAAGCAGTTAGCGATAGAAGAAAGCTTCGAGGTGGTGATTAATTGCATTACACCTATTGTAATTATAAATTCCAGGTCACTCATCATTCTGGAAATCTGAAGGAGTTCAACCATCAGGGTGGAGTAAACGCAGACATCCATATTAAATTGTTCCAATGAACACCCAACATACAAGGAATGTCTCCATGGGGCTGTCTAAACACACACTGCGCTTTGCTTTTCTTGCCCTTTGGGCACAGAAAGTATGTAATCAGACAGGCATACAGGACAGATCTGTTATTGACATTCAGTTTAACTCTATTAAAAAATGGTCTTACCTGCAAATCTTACCCTTTGGTGCAACTTTTCCATCCATAGAAAAAGGGAGAACATGTTTTGCTTCCCAGGTAGTGAGGAAGGAATAGGACACGTTCACAGCCTTTAGAGCCCTTATGTTTGTGAGAGAAGGAATAGCTTGTGTGGAAAATATTCAGCAAATTTCTTGGTGTGGCAGAGTTGCGAGTTTTTACCGGTGACTCTCTCTGCAAAAGCTCCCACAGCAGTATGGAAGGGTGTCATCAGAAGCACGTTTATTATGACTTTAAAATAACAACTGTAAACGCAGGCTAGCTCAGGTCTGTGGTCTGTGGCAGTGACCAGCAGAAGATGCTGAAGAGGAAGGTGGACAAGTCTTGCCGTTGAGGATGAGGTATGGCCTGCTCCCGCTGTAGGTCTCATTCCAGGTCTAATGTAACAGGAGAGCCCTGATGCATGAAGTTGAATGTCCCTTCCAAAGCTGATCACATATCCATATATTGACAACATCCCCAGTTTATCTGGTGCCTTCCTGGATTTAATTTGAACTGCTGTCCTAGAGGCAAGTCTTACCTCCCCCCCTCTTTTATTCTACTAGACTAGTTACTTTGCTATAAAATTAATCACACTTGTGTAACAGTGTGATAATCATCTTAGACTACCGACAGCTCAGTACATGTCAAAGGTCTCTGAGACATTCAAGTCATTCTTTCCCCTTCAAAATCACCTGAGAATTGCACCTCTCTTTTACTGCCCTGAAGTTTTCATTAGCAGGTTCCTGAACCGCAGGGTTGCAGGGGCCTCCTTCTGCCCACCAGCCATCCCAAGGCAGTCCGTCATTGCCACAACCCTAGTGGCACCAAACCTGCCCTGTGCAAACGACTTTTGAGACCTCTAGTAAAAGCCGAGGAGCACAGCAGCAAGGGAGCACAAATTCACTCGATGCCTGCCCTTCCCCTTTGCTGTCTTGTAGCCTGCAGTGGCTAGCAAGGATGCCGTGCACAGATCAGCCATACTGTAACAGGCTGGCTCAAGGCACAGACAAGGCAGGCGAAGGGCAGCATCCTGTCAAGGGGTCAGTACCGCCACGGGGACACACACTTTCTGGGTGATGCTACAACCGGGCTGGCTCTCCGGGATCTGAGAGGTGGTCCGTGCAAAGTCCAGCCCAGCTGCTGCTGCCTGCCCCCCTCCCACCTCACTGGCAAGGATGGAGGCAGCAAGCCCCAGGCTGCAGGGCATGGTTGTCACCTTCCCCTCCGACCCCACCTTCTCTCACCATTTTCCTAGGGAGATGTCTGCCTCTGCAACAGAGAAGCCTTGTTTGTGTCTGTGATATGGGGAGATGGAGGCAGCAGGACAGCTCTAGCAGTCTCGGATGACAGTCCCTATGCCTGGGGCCAGGCTACCTCTCCCCATGCCTGTGAGGGACACTGGGGTTTTCTGGAAACTCCTAGGAGAGGGAAAATACACAAAGATCTGGAAACTGGGACTAAACAACCCGTCATGGTATATTCAGGTGCCAAATAGCCATATGTGTGCTGGTCAGGTTTGTGCCCACTCAACACAGCATTTGTGATAATGCAAACCACAGACAAACACAGAACAGGGACAAATCTGTTATCAGTAAATCATGCAGACACTCATGTCTCAACGTTTCTTTTATTTAGGGATGCCATTTAATGACTGGCTTAGATTCGCTGAAGTCCTTTTTGCTGTTGAAAGAGTAATCCCATGTCCAGCTTGGCCAAGCAGTCCCACCTCCCCATCGTACTAACAGCAACCTGCTTGCAACAAACTGTGTCAGCCCAGAGCTGCTGTGCCCTGCAGGGAATCTGACTGGGGTCTTGCAGAACATATCTGGGAGACGTGAGAGAAGCCTGCATTTTCCATAATAGCTCAATAATGATTGAAAAATGTCACAATCTGTGAGGGCTGCCTGGCTATCCCAGTCCTCTCGTGGGACTAGTCCCTGTCAAAAGAAAGAAGCCAAAGGGGAATTCAAGAGCTGCCTCGGAAA
Organism: Falco punctatus; assembly: GCF_963210335.1. Taxonomy (NCBI): domain Eukaryota; kingdom Metazoa; phylum Chordata; class Aves; order Falconiformes; family Falconidae; genus Falco; species Falco punctatus. Next base: position 120,853,005 of record NC_137582.1, on the reverse strand, counting down.
ATGCCTGTGTACTGCAAGTGAACTTCAGGTCACTCTCTGTGGAGCTGGTTTTAAGCCAAAATAAGAGAGTCTGGGATCTGGAGGATGTCCTCATACTGCTCATGTAATTTAGTAACCTTAAACTTGGTTGAAATTCTCCACACCACTGTCTGTGCAAGACTCTGCCTCCTAAGATCCTTGCCATTCTCAGCAGCTTTGACGGTGCAAGGACAGTGTTTCACACTGCTGCTGTGTCAGCTCAAAGCCCTAGATAGCTAATGAGACTCCTGCCCCTTTGCCCTTACAAGTATCCAGACCCTCATGTGCACCCTTCTTCACTGTGTGAAATATATTCTTCAGGCAGCCCTGTGCTCAGCCTCCCAGCACCACCACTGAAATTCCTTGTAGTCAGCAGAAAGCAGTGATTTATAACAACTGATGCGTTGATCTGGGGTGGGGAGGGGGGGCGATGAATCTCCCAAAGGAAGCTTGACTTGACAATGTCTCTTTCCTATACTTCCTAACAGGGACTCAGTGGGGGATGACCAACTGTGGAAAAATTTTGCTAATGTCCCAGGACAAGAATTATGATTATTAGCTGGGCTTCCATCCACCGTGGGGAATTCTGGCTCGTGACATCACCCCATTGTTTCTGCTGGTGCCAAGAGCATGCTGGGATCCTGTCTTCTCAATGGTTAAAGCACTTTCCTGTTTGCCCGTTCCTTGTTTCCAAACAGCGCACTTCATGAATGCTGCACGGGATGTCTCTTTCTTGAGCTGTTTTGTCCCTTTCGTCATGTCTGCCTGAAACTCTTCACAATGAAGTGAACAATGTATTCCTACAGTCAGAAACAAAAGGGAAAAAATAACTGCAAGAGGCAAAGCCCATCTTTGGCATTTATGACCCTGTGTATGCCTCTGTTCCTCCTTTGGAAGCCACGTCTGTGTAGCACAGACCCATCCCTCTGCTCCAGCCTGTTGTTTTTCTTAGGGATTTTAGTGTGGTGATAATGCCAGGAGGGCTGGCCCTGGGAAGCAGTGGCCCCTGCTTTTTATCAGGGGAGCTGGGACAGTGGCAGAAGCAGTGCAGCTTCTCTGTGTCTAGGAGGTCGAGGAGAACCACTGCTCCCAGTCCCAGCTGAACCCCCCAGCCCAGAGAATGAAGGAACAGCCTAAAATGAGGAGCTACCCTTGAAACCACCATGGTTAGATACCGGAATAGTACTCTGTGGGGATGGCTGATGCTGAAACAGCTGTTTCGCCCTATGTCTGGATGTTCTTCAAAAACCTAAAGGCAAATTACTTTTTAACAAGTCTTTTCTTTATTATTTTTTTTACCTTCCCATACAGAAATTCTGTAGCTCTGGACAAAGCTCTCAGAATCAAGTTCAAAGCGGTCCTGGTCAATGCGATCTCCACTCCACCTCTTCTCTGCAGGGTTCCTACATCCCTGCAACAAACGGAGGCTTTTCTCCATAGTTCCACATTCTTCAAGATCTTTGAAACAGTGGTGCCAAATAGCCATACGTGTGCTGGTCAGGTTTGTGCCTGCTCAACACAGTAGGGTATTTCCTGGAGGAAAAAAAATAGTTCAAACTCCATTCAGTAGACATATATGAACAAGAAGGTGTAACATTTGCTCAATTTTCTGCGACAGTGCAAAATCTCTTGGGATTTATGAGAAATGAAGAAAAAAATTGAGAAAAGAAGTGGGTGAAGGGTCTGGTTTGTAAAGATGTTCCTGCACCTGGCATTAAAGGCAGGTACCTCGCAGGTGCCTGGGTGCTTCTGTTCCTCTGGCTGCACAGCAAGAGACCTTTGCAGACAGTGACATGTAGCTTCAGGTGCTTCTTGGAAATGCAAGCTAAGCAAGAAAACTACAGCCACAAAAGGAGTCTGATGAAGGTAATCACTTGAACCTTCATCTCCAAAACCTCAGGTTAGCTTGAGACTCTTCTTCCTTCCCAGAGGTATGAGGTCTTTTTGTGTGACAAAGTTTTCGGCTATCCCTTTCAGCAAATGAATCCTGGAAAGCCATATTACTGGGGCTCTGTCTCGCAATTCTTGCAGACAACTGATAGCACCTTTCCTCAGAAAGTGCCCCTTCTTTAAGCAAAGTGAAGTCATTCATTCCCCAGCCTTTCCTCCATGTGGGTAACTATGGCTGCATTACCTTCCCCACGTCAAGGATATCTTCTTTCACCCTGCAGTGACCAGAGTGAGGATCACAGAAACTGGAGCCAAGGGAGGTTTATTATATCATTGAACTGGCATCTGGAATGTCACACAGTATCCGAGCTCTGACATAACTCTGAAACTTGGCACAGCTGGAATATGGGCTGTAACAGGTAATGCTGCTATTGTATTTCCCTATATTCTTTAGGACAATCACTACACTGGCACACAGGCTAAAAACTTCCCTCTGCTTGTTTGCTGGTCACACCGAAGCTGTATTTTATCAGTTATATCTTCATTTTCTTATTATTTTAAAATAAAATTTTCACTATTCCTGATTTCCTCTGCCTAATGTATCCCCTCCCTGATATTTTAGCTGCTTTTCCATTTTTTTTTTTTCATCTGCTCTGGCCTCCTGTGTCCTCACGCTTCAGCCACCCGCCTCCCCCCTCAGTAAATGCAGCTCTTGACAGTATCCGTGTTCTCATGCGCCGTCGTAGTCAGTGTTGCTGGGTGAATAGAACAATAATTTCCCCTGAGCATATTTTTTTGATCCCACTGTGGGTTTTCCCCTGCACACATGCATTTTGCATGAATAGAGAGAAGCATTCACGCCGGTGCTTGGTCTGTTAAAGCTTCTTGTTATTGCTTGCAGGAATGCAATCGTAACTCGCTTCACTTCCACGCGACGCTGTGAGCAGAAACTATTGCTCAGATGAAAGCAGTTTTCCACGCTGGTTCAGTTCATTGCACTTTTTCTTACTTCTCTTTCCATTCCTCATGCACGTGTTACACTTTGCCTGAGACCTCACACTGATTGACTGTAATTGCCATCATCTTGCATCTGTTCATAACAACAGTGCAATAAAACCCTAAAGTGCTCATTGTAAACAAATAAAAATACACTCCCTTTCCTAAGAAGGCTTTAAAAACATCTCAGAAAGGCAAGTGCAGTAGGTCTTTGTTGGCTTTTCTAACCTGCTCACACTCCAGGCATGCTCTGCTGCCCAGACTTACCACGGATCTGTGCGGCAGTGGCCCCAGGGGACACGGGGTGCCCGGAGGCTTTTGGCCAGCCCTGCTGCGGTCAGCGCCCGGCGCCTCTCGGGGACAGTGTCCTGCTTCTGCACAACACGCACCATGGGCAGGACCAGGCGGCTTTACCGGCCTCCTCGTGCCTGCCAGCAGGTCATTGCCGTATTTCACGTCGATCGTATCCTAAAAGTGTGCAGATGGCGTCGCGTATGCCATCATTAACGTCGAAGCAAAATTAGACAGCTCTCGGAGAGGATTAATGCAAGGGATGTTAACCGCTCAGCCTAGCAGAAGGCTTTAACCAGTGCAGTGAGCCACGCGTTGGGGCCAGCGACCGTGTCACCTGCCTTGAGCCCCACGGGGATGCCCCCTGCTTCCACCGCTGCAGCTCGCCCGGGCCGTGCCGCGCGGGGGGAGGGGGGCGGCGCGGGGGGAGGGGGGCGGCGCGGGGACCCTGCGCGGGGGCGCGCACGGGGCCGGCATCACCCGCGCGTGGGGCGGCGGTTCCCCCGCGGCTCGCGCTGCCCGCGCCCCGCCCGCCCCACCTGCCGGCGGCGGCTGCGAACTGCCTCCCGCCCCCCAGCCGCCGGCGGGCTGCGACCCCCGGCCCCGCCGCCCCACCCGAGACCCCCCCTCCACGGGACACCACTCGCGCACACGCTGCCCCCACTCCCCCCCCTACACTGCACCCACTTTCTCCTCGCACCGTCCCCACGCCCCCTCCTCGCAGCGCGGGGGGGACAGAAGGTCCCACGCGTGTTCGGCGCGGCCCGCGGGGCGGCGGGGCCGGCGGCGGGGGCAGCGCGGCGCGGGCAGGGCTCTGCCCAGGGGGTCCCCGCCGCCCCCACGCGTGTGCCCGCGCCCCGCTTGTTCCCCCGCGGCCGCCCCACGCGGCGGGGCGGAGCGGGGCCGTGACGCGGCGTGGCGGGGCTATAAAGCACCTGCCGGGCGCCCGCCGGCTCCAGACGCGGCGCGGCGGCTCGGGGCAGCGCGGCTCCCGGAGGAGCGGCAGGAGAGCCGGCCCGGGGGGCAGAGAGAGAGAGAACCCCGGAGCGAGTCCCCGGAGCCCTGCGGCCGCCCCGGCCCCGCCGCCGGGCCGCGGCGATGCCCACCGCCTCCGCCGTGCTGCTGGCGCTCGCCCTCTGCGCCCTCCTGGGAGATGGTGAGCCCCGGGCCGGAGGGGGCTCGCTGCCCCTGGGGTGCCCGCCCAGGCGGGGACACCCACCCGCGCCCCCTGAGCGGGGGGTGCTGGGGGGTGCCCGGCGGCTGGCTGCGGGGTGGGGGGCGTCGTTCCCGGGGCGGCCCCTGCAGCTGCCGGGGTTACGCGAGCCCCCGCGGAGCCCGCCCCGCTAAAGCCGCCTGCCCGCCGTCATCCTCAGCGGAGGTGCAGCTACGCCATCACACCGACGGGCACGCCAGCGCCCCGCACCGAGCCTGCGGCTCATCCCTCCCTCCTTCTGCCGCAGGTACAGGCCACCCGCCACCCGAGTCCCACCTGGCCGCGCACCCCAGGACCAAGCGATGCTCCTGCAACAGCTGGCTAGATAAGGAGTGCATTTACTTCTGCCACCTGGATATCATCTGGGTCAACACACCTGGGTGAGCATGAGTGCTGCTTTCCGGCTGGGGGGTGGCCCTGCTGCTGACTTAGCCGTTGTACGTTCTGATCGAGGGTGGGGTTCGGTTAGGGGAAGGTGGGGAAGGGTCCCAGACCCGTGAGGCGCCTGCAGCACCTGCTCCAGAGAGCATTGCGAGTCCAGTCCTTTCCCGCAGCCAGAAAGGGACAAGCTGTGCTTCTGCACAGGGTTGCGGTGTAACCCCCGCGGAGCAGAGTGGAAACACAGGGCTCTGCTTCCTCATCGGCTTTTTCTGAGATTTGCACCTCTGTGTGCCCAAAGCAACACGGAGGCATTACAGCTGCAAGTTGGAAAGTTGCTCTGCCCACTCGCGAGAAGTAACCCCAAGTGCCGCCTGCCAGCGCAGCTACAGCCAGCAAAGCAGGGGTGGGCTGGCACTAAGGTCCTGCAGCTGCCAAGTCCTGCCCTCGAGAATGCTCAGGCAGCTTTCGGAGCAGTTTCAGACCAATGGCCATCACGCTGTAGGAAAACACATGTACTCAGGTGTGGTTATAATCGTGCTTGCTAACGTGCAATTACAACTCGCTGCTTGCTCAGAGAATAGTTGCAGTCACTGCCAATCCTAAACCCTCTGGGAGAGTAGATTGCAATCAAAGATGAAGCAGGGAATGTGCTAACAGATCTGAAAGCATGCCGTGATCAGAAGAACCTGTTACGGCCCCAAGACATCTTGAGCTGTACTATGTCCTGTGTGTTAAAACCCACAGGGGGAGGGAAAGCCCTGACACCTCTGTGCTTGAGAGGCTGGCAGCTTCTGCTGGGGGCCTGGGCATCTGTGCTGCTCCTGTGCTGTGCCACGCAGGTGAGCTGCCAGCTCGCCGAGCCCATGTTGCGACCCTTGCACGGGCGCTCGGGCTGCTGCAAGGAGAGAAAATTCCACTGGCAACCCAGCACATACTGGCAATCTCCCTGGGAGGGGTGGGGTGGGGAAAACAGCAGGTAGGAGAGGAGCTGGAGTTTAAAGGCTTAGATGTATCAGTGACCTTTTCACCTTATGTCTATAGATGCATCTTTTATTATCCTGGCACTGGCTTGTCTGCCTCAGGATGGTGTTATAAACATGTTGGCTAATAAAAAGTTGGTTACATAGCTGATTTCTTTTGTTTTAACAGACACACCGCTCCCTATGGCTTGGGAAGCCCACCAAGGCGGCGCAAGAGATCACTCAGCAGGTGCGAGTGCTCGCACTCCAGGGACAGCATCTGTGCCACCTTCTGCCAGGTGAAGCCTGGGTAAGTCACAGGGGTCCTGGGGATGTCCCTGGGGGCTGCTCGGTGAGGGTGCAGGCAGGCAGGCAGAGCTTCGGAGCTGCAGTAACTCTGCAGCCTCCGTGGGGACAGCTGCGCAGCTCTTTGCAAACAGCTGGAACTTGTCTAGTGGCTGCCATACCCCTCCCAAGAGGCCCTGGCGAAGCATCAATAGGTGGTTTTGCTGTAGAATAGTCTCTTTACTAGCTGATAAGAAGCAATGTTACCTCCATCCCTCCTGCTGCCGGGAGGCTGAGGGAGCGCTGAGTGCACTGGTGGGAAGGGAGTTGCTGGCAGCATGCTGGAAGAGGGACAAGCACAGGACGTGAAGCTTTGGGACACCAGTGTCTCCTGCATGGCTCAGGTGGGAGAGGCTGCAGGAGAGTAGGATTGCTGTGAGCTGGGACTTGGAAGTCGGATATCTTCCATAGCCAGCTTGTTTTATAGTGCGTGTGGACCCTCCGTTGTCTCACTTCAGCCAGCGGCACAGAGGAGTGCTTACACTGCAGGGAGTTGGGGAGCAGAGTCACTGTAGAGACCTGTCATTCATTTCATAGCAAAGCAATAGTTAAAATCCCCAATCATTAAATGTGACGGTGAATAGAGAGAGGTCTGGCAGAATAGGATAGTGTAAGAATGAGCTATGAATAGCTCTCAAATAACTGCAATTAACTCTTCAAAAACATGCATTCAACTGTCCTAGTCTGTCACGGGTGATGTTAAAGCGACACTCCCCTGGTACTTACCATAGCCCACGGCTGGATGTCAGTGGTTCATGCATCTCCTCTTGCTCATTAGGTACCTCCAGAGTCTGAAGCTCCCAGCGAGCTCTGGAGCACCAGCGAAGTCCCCACAGAGTGGTGGCATGAGGCCTTCCCATCATGGCCTGCTGAGAGCTCTCAGGTGAGCATGCCACTGAAACCCACTCTGAACGTCCCTCCTGAGCACTTTAAAATCTGCAGTTGTGACCCCAGACTGCAGTAACCTTCCCCCTCTTGTCTCCCTTTAAGTGAGTACACTTGCCTGTTTCTGCTCTCCATGGAATTGAAGGCTAGCACCTGAGGGAGCCAGCGTTGCTTGTGTCCTTCCAAAACTAGAGGAATATTACATAAAATGTAATTCTTGATTGGAGTGGGACATTGCTGTGATATGGGACAGGCAAATGGGTGATAGACACGAAGTGGGGGAGGGATGGCATCAGTCATGTAGGAAAAAAGTTCATTGGGCAGCAACTTTGGATGGAAGGAAATAAGCTTTTCTCACATCACGTCAGCGAGCTGCAGAACTCACTGCTGGGAGAAACTGTGGACTCCAGGAATTTAAATGAATTAAAGGGAGTTGGCAAACTGAAGGAGGGTTGGTCTGTTGGTGGCAGTTAAATCGGATGCAGTGGGAACACTTTCTGAAAGGCAGATCTGGGGAAGCATCGCTTGGGTCATGCCCTGCTGCAGGACTCCTTGAATCCGCTGCCACTGGCCGCTGGTGGATCCCCGCTGTGGCTTAATATGTCTGCGAGTAGAAATTCCCCCTTTTCCTTCCCCCATCTTCTGCCTCTTGGTGAGGGGTAGATAAATATCATAAAGAGGGGCAGTTGCTGAGCAGTAGGAAAAATGGACGGGAGAATGAACATCACATCTCTTCTTTTTACAGGGATCTTGCTGCCTCCAGCCTGCGGTTCGGCAACCACCAGCACCGTTCTCAGAGGGACGCACAGCCAATGGTTTTGCCTTGGAAGAAGAATGTCTGGAAGAAGAAGAGATAAGAATCAGGTGCATATCAAGTTCACCAGAAGAATCTGGAGTCCTGTGGGTGCCACGAACTCCGCTGTCGGTAGTTAGAGCTGAAGGAAAGGCCATGAGTGGAAGGGGGAAGAAGTGGAAGCCTCCATGCTCCTGTTGTGTGAACCAGTACTGCATGCACTCCAGAGAGTGTTGTAAAGGGAAAACTGCCTCTATACAGTCACAGATGTGTTGTGGGGCTGAATTGTGCCTTTTTGGATTGGGCAAGGGTCTTGCTGGAGGAGTACTAACTTAACTTAACTGGAGTCCCAGGCAGAGGGTCAGCCGGCGCCGGGCCGTTGAATCACTCACAAAGGAGGCAGCTCAGTGCGGCCCCAGGCTGGGTGCTGAGCGCTGGTTCCAGCGTGGCCCCATTCAGTGGTGGTTTGGCTGGTCATTGTAGATGGGGATCGACCACCTCCAGCGTGAGCCTACCTTTGCACTTTTTTCTCTTACTTGTCAGAGAGCATGATATGCATATGAATGAGACTCCCACGGTAAAGCAGCTCCCAACTTTTATTAAAGAATATGTATCATCTAGAAGCCTGAAAGCCAGCTGAGCAGTCAGGGGCATTCTTTGGCTGAGAAGGTCACTGAAGGGCCATCCGTAAGTGGCTCTTGTTTAGGTGGAGGATAGCTTGCTTACACTGGAGCTTGCACCAGATCCAAGCTGGGCTCCTGCCATCAGACACAGCAGCAGTGGGGAGGGGAGGCTGAAGTGGGGCTATATCTCTGCAGGACCCCCGTGCGTGCAGCCCCCCTGTAGCCTGGGGGAGGGAGCCCTGCTGGGTACAAGGCAGAGCTGAGCTGCTAGCTTGGATGAGCGCAGTGTTGTGAATCTGTCTCATCTTGGACATACCCTTAGCAGGGTAGTGTTCTTCCAGCTCTTAACCTAACACCCCAGCTTTCTTTCAGCTCTACCTGAAAAGAAAGGCTAGGGGCAGAGAAGATGGGTGGTGGGAAAATAGCCTGCAAAGGCTTGCTTGCTGCTTCGCTTAGATCAGGTTTCTGATTCGGGCTCTATATAATAGATGACCGGTATATGGATAGTGTGCCACCGCAAGAGGTGTAACCTAAATGGAGAACACATTAGGCCAGGGGCAGCCAGGTGGGACTGGCACAGAGGGAAGATTTGGGAGGAGGAGAGCACCATGCTGCCTGCGCAGCTTTAGGAGAAAGGCTCAGATTTAAACTCATGCCAGAATCCCGGCTGCTTCCCCAGCCGTGGAGCAGCACGGTAGTGCTGGCCCAGAGGAGAGGAGGAATAATTTGGAAAAATCACTGAGCCCAGAACCTACAGACCAATCTTGCAGGCAAACACAATCTCAAGGCTCTGGAGCTGTATCACAAGTGCACTTTTGTTTGCCTGGGCAGATTAACTTCTTTTATAAATCATGGCTGCAGCTGTCATCTGGTTAGCACGGATAAATAATTGCTCTTCTGGAACCACTGTTGGGTCCCCCTCGCTGCCCAACCCAGTATTACACGTGAGCGTTTAAAAAGGATGCTTGAAGGTGGTGGTGGACCAAAATCTGTGGCTGTTGCAAGTGTAGTCCCATTGGACATACAAAATACTTCCCTGATTTTGCTTTAAGCCCGGGGGGTGGGGTGCGGAGGGGAATGAGACCAACTGATTGTATCATAAATGAAACGGCAAACAAATCATTTGGTCTCCAAAGCTGCAGAGAATCATTTTATATTTGGCCCTCTGAAGGTTTGAGTCATTCTAAAAAAAAATAAAATAAAAAAAATCCTGAAAGGGTTTGTTCCAGAGGAAATTTTGCACATGGTTTAATGTGAGCCTAGTAATTTAAAATAAAAGTACTGCTGTAAAATACTATGTATATCTCCTTGTGTGTATAATGTCTCATCTTTAAGTGACTTATTGCACACATGCCATATGTAGCATTTGGAAATCTGTGTATTTATTTAAATATATTGATTTTTTTAGACAGTAACTTGCAAAATTTAATTTGTAATAAATAATGACAAAAGTCAATACCATTTTTCTGCCTTATTTGATGGCTGGGTGGTGGTGGATAAAGGGAAAGAAATCCAGATGGCCAAAAGCACCATGAGGGTGGGTGGGGATGTGGAGGCTGTGTAGTCTTGTGAATGGTCCTGAGCAAATTTCAGTTTAAAGTGAATCCATCCAGCTGACTTAAATGTTCTTTCACTTAAAATAAATACCCTGTTCCTTTCTAGATGCCAGTGGGAACATATATGATAATTTCATAATATGAAATTATCCCCAGCTTGTGCTTAGGGCTGTGGATGCCAAGGCTGGCTAGAATCCTTGTACCAAGGGATCCTGTCAACATTTTCCTGTGGTTGAGTCCTTTGCTTCCAGTCCTCTTAGCAGCTCTGTGACCGTGGGTGTTGGCATTGCAGGGACAGAGCAGCCACACACCCTCTTCTGCACCCAACAACTTTTAAATCTGAGTTTGGCTGATTGTTTTAATTTTTTTAAGCCATCATCCATTTGATGGTCATCTTTGCATGAAGACCACACCATAGATTGTTCTGGTCTAGTTAACTCCATGAATCTCGGTGCACCTGTGAGAAGGGAATAAAAAAGAAACAGCAATGTAATAGCTAGGGCTGTGCTTGCTGCATACCCAGAAACCACGGCACTTTTTGTGGGTTTGCATGGCTTCCTGGGAACAGCAGTTCGGGGAGCTACAGCCCCATCCTTTCCTACTGTCCAGCTTTCTCGGCTGAGTTGCATCTCCCATGGCCGAGTCTCCGTCCTGGGACCCGGTGTCAGAGTGCGTGAAACTCAGATTCCTTCAGATGTTTCTATGACAGTAAGTCATAGTTTCTATGATTTTAATGGTAAAGGTCCATGATAAAAAGGACCTTGAATTACAGGTAGAAGAAGAAAAAAATGTACCCTGAAGCACTGCAGATTTCCTATATACAATATCTAAGGTGCATTTTTCCCCTCTTCTGCTGAACCTTGTTTCAGAATGGCCTGAAAATTTTGCCTGTTTGGGGTAATTTCCATGGTGTCCTGCTTGGACTGATTTCGGGCGGTGTGAATAGGGCGGCTGAGGGCTGCTAGAAATTCATACATCTTCCAGGAAAGATTTCCCCATCATCTGGAATATTTATTGAGCCAGCTTTGGGCCCAGCCTTCTATTTGTCTTTCTTAAGGCACAGAACCATGTCAGCCCTTGGTCTCAGAGAACAAAGCGTCCCTGTTTGGGCAGCTCGAGGCTCAGCCAGCTGCAAGGGGAGCATCACATTTGCTGGAGGTGGAACCGTAAGAAATGCGCTTACGGTATGTGGGCTTGAAGCAAGACATCCAAACAGGGAGCGAGAAAATTTGTGAGTAAGTTGGTTGTTTTGGTGTTTTGATGTTTTTGTGTTGGTTTTTTTTTTCTGGCCCTAAGATCAATGATCAGAGGAAAATCTGACATAGGGCTGAATGATGGAAAATCTTCCAGGGCAGGCTACCCACATCCATTTGTGGAAACTTTGGACTCACCACCGAGTACTACAGAAGGAAATACTGGAAGTCAAAATACCTGGAAAACTGGTTTAAAATTACCTCAGGACAGACATCCAGAAAAGCCCCCCAAGGCCCTGATCACAAAACCTCGGACTACCTCCTTTCTGGGAGCTTATATAAGGTCCCTCAGGTGTCCCACCAAGTGCTGAGGAACAACTTGAGCCTGGCAGTTAACCCCATGATAGCCTGGGACAATGCCAACAACTGTGCAAAGCCCAGCCCTTTGGGTACAGTTTTAATTACAAGATCTAATTAGCTATCACCCAAGGGAAGAAGAGAAAGGAGATGCTTGTGGGCATCTTAATTAGGGTGAAAAGAGAGAAGAGAGGGTTGTGCTTATTCTGTGGTTATTGAATGCAGTGATAAAGATTCACTGAAGTAGGTTGAAGGAGGCATATTTTATAAATTCTCACACATTAACAGGAAAGAACAGAATAATACAACTTTATACGAGAGGAAAAGACAGGAAAGCAGGCAACTTCCAAAGCCAGTCCTAAGTATAAGTGATAAGGTATCTTTCCTAAGACACAACTTTTTGATTGAGCAGTCCTTTTTATGACTGGCAGTGCCCGCAAAAGTGGACCTCTTGTGCCTTGCATGTGACTGGCATCTTTTCTGCAGCAGGTATTTCTTCCTGAAGAACCTTTTCTCGGTGGCCTACAGGCAGCTAACTTTCCTTCTGCACTGTGGGACAGTTCTGTCCTCACCAAGTTGGGCAATTTTTTTTTTTTTTATGGAACTCTGTTCACATCTTATGTTTGTTGAACTGATATGTTCTGCTCAGGAGAAGACATATTGATATAAAAATAGAAGGATGCTTTGAGGGAGGGGTATTTTGGGTGGATGCCTTTCACAAGAGGCTTGGTGAAGCAGGGAGTGGGAGCACATGGTACAAGGGAGCTGAAGCCCACAGTTCACCCTGCAGCCAGGGCAAGCAGCCAGCAGAGCCATGCCCCATCCCGGGACGTGCACTCTCTCCAGCAGCAGGAGGCTGGGGGCTGCTGTCCCAGGTTGGAGGGGGGGGGTGGTGTGGGGGGAGGGGGGCCTGCTTGGGAGCTGTGCAGCGGAGGGCAATCCTCCCTTTCACCTTCTGCTGCATCCCAGAGGGTGCAGGCTGCTGAGACAAGGAGCACAGAGGGGAAAATCGCTTATTTTCTGATTTAAATGAATTATTTTTCTCCAGTTGTGTTGGTGAAGGGGAAGGAGGGTGTCACGGGCTCAGTTAGAGTCTGCACTGGAAATCACTATCCCTGCAGTGCATCTGGAACACGCTGCAAGTACAGCTCAGTGCATAGCTGGTGTTGTCTGGAGGACAGGGTATGAACACCTTGCTGAGCAGCTTTTGTTGAGAATTTACAGGGAAACACCTGAAGTGCTGCATCCAAAGGAAAGAATGACAAGGCTGATAGAAAGAGTCTCACAAACTCCAGGATCTTTAGTCTGTGATGGAGTGGTTATGATAATGTACCTAGGAGTTGTCAGAGTTTACAAGAGGCTAGAAAATCATTTTCACTTTTCTCCCAAAGACAGACACCTCCCTTCAGCATATCCATGCATTCATTGTATTATGACCCTAATAGCACATTATCTGCAATATGTGTTAACCAATTCAGTAAGTCACCCTGATGGCTTTTTTTTTTTTTTTTCTTTTTTTGTAGTTTTCAATGCATGCCGTGAAAATCTCCAAGACTTCATTTCAGCAGCAGGACCATAACAGTTTAGGCAAGTTCTGAAATGGTGAATAACCCTCTCCCTGGGGATTTGATGGCAAATACGAGGTATGCCTCTGTGACTTTATTATTAAAACAGAATGATCTCCCTCCAGCTCTGTTGGAGGGGGAGGAGGAGGGAGCATATACAGAGCAATTAAGAAAAATGTCTTTGACCTTCAGCAACTTAATCAGCTGCCAGTGTTCTTCCTAATAGTGTGCTAATGGTTAAGTTCTTCTGGATGCCATAAAAAGTGCTATAACTGGAGGCTACAATAAAGTGCTGATCAACCCATCAAGTGAGTCAATCCAAAAGTAATATCTGTCTTTGTAATGACTACAATAAAACCTATGCCAAAGCCAGGAGATGACGTGAATAAGAATGCTGCTTAATTATGCTGAGCTGCAATGCTGCCTGAATTTGCCACACTTCTGCAAACTTGCTCTTGGGTGACATACCCAATCCTGCCTAGGAAAACCAGACTTTGTATTTGTGTGGCCAGTGCTCCAAGGACAGTCCTAAGTGGTTTGGGCAGGTGACATTGCCATCCCAGCCTGCCAGAGTTTTTGTGTAGAAAAGGCTGTTGGCTTTGGGCTGTTCATCCTGGCAGTAACTGCACAGATGAAAGGAGGATGGAGACATTACTGTGATTCCCTTTCTGAGAGGCTGGGGCTGGGAAAAGGATAAAGGTGCTTATAAATTTTATGTATCCCAGTATTAAAGATAGCCTAATATTTAATGCCATGGTATTGAAACGGGGTTAAAGTTCACTGAAGCACCCCACACAGCGGCGTGGGATGGGATATCTGAGTGTTATGATAAAAAGAGATGGATGTAATGAAGCAGAAACACCCCTGGCAGAGGGAAAAGGGCCACCCAGGGGAATCGGAGAGACCCTCCCTGGCGCTGGGCATGGAGCCGAGGAGCTGACAGAGGCTGAACACCATCCCTGAGTATTGACCATGAAGAAGGCAATGATCAAGCACCTTTCAAAGGTAACTCACGGGGTAGCAGGAGCAGAGGGACTGAAGGTTCCTGCCATGCATACTGCTTTTTCTTGATGTCCCTGAGAGGTGAGGGCACTCAGCATCCCCAGGCACTTCCTCACCCTTTGCAGGATGGAACACAGCCCTGGGCTTCTCTCTAACCTGCAAGCCCTTTACAAATCATGTTTTGCCTGTCTTGCCCTTTGCAAAGGCACAGCTGAATAACAGGGTCAGTGAGTAAACCAACACTGAAATCTTAAATCCCCCTGCTTTGGGAATGATCTTTCTGCCCACAAGCAGAGGGGGAATCGAACAGAGCACAAAGGGATGGCAGGTGCCAGGAGCCCAGGCACCTGCTGCTGTTGATGGAAGGATGGCGGTTGTTTTCCTACAAAACATAGCCGGTGTTTTGGGATCCTTCTGAGCACAAAGCTGCTGTCCAGGATGCTGAGAAGCAGGAACCTAATTCACAAACCCAGCATGGAGCTGGTGGAAAACACGCATCAGCCTTTCAAGGAATTGCAGAGCGGATTCCTCCCCCATCAGTAAAGAAAACAGGATGCAGGCCACATTCCTGCTCGCATAGACAAGGCTCTCCACACCAGCACAAACACATTTTCTCAGTTCCAATTAAACCCTGGCTTTATATCACCTTGCTGCTGATAAGGGTCTGATTAATGGAAGAATTGTCTTTTTTTTTTTTTTTTTTTTTTTTAAATAAAGTCTCTAGTGCTAATTGTTTTTTCCCTCTCCCATTTCTTGTTTAAAAGGTGCTTTCGAGGAGGGCTGCTGATTGTGCTGGAAGTTGTATGGGAACACTTAGTCTCTTCCTGGTTTTGTTTTTGGGGCTAACTGCTGCCACTGAGACTAGCAGGTCCAATAGACAAATCACCTCTGCGGATAACCGGCAAAATACTGCCCTTGTGCCTCCTGATAAACAAGTGCAGATTCATGTGTTTGTTCATGACACAGAACACAGCCAGAACAATTTGGTGACTTTTTGCCAGTGTTGTTTCCTCTGGAGAGCTGACTTCCCTTGCGGAGCCTCAGGTGCATAGCAACAGCTCAGCAAAACAAAAGCCAGTCACTGCAAGGCATTAGAAAAATATTATCCTGGTCCGAAGGGTGGGTCTCACCTTCCCATCGCACCCAGGCGCAGGGATCAGCCCCAGCGCCAGCCCTTCCCACGATGCAGCCACATGCATGCCAAGCTAATTAGCTAACCATTCTTCTCCCAGGTGAAGCTGCCGGAGCAGTAGAGAGGTGGCTTCTGCTCCAAGCCCGCGGGGGACAGTGCGATGATGTGCATATGTGTCATAGTTTAAACGAAGGGCTGGAGTCTTCATTTAAACATGTGGTTTCTTTGGTCATCAAAGTGCCTTTGCTCTCTGCCCTCCATGGGGTGGTGTCAGGTGGGAATGGCTCCATCTCCATGTTCGTTGTCCGGTCTCTAAGATGCAGAGTGCTGAGCAGAGATGCTGTCAGGGAGCCACACGGCTGCTCATGCCTCAGCCCTGGTACAGGTAAGAAGGCAGGCTCGATAGACCCTGGCTCCTACAGAGCTGACACCAAGACCTAGCAAGGCCGTGTGGTACTTGGCCTCTGAAGTGTCCTTGAGCATCTGTCCTGTGTGTGCTGGAGCAGCGCAGTTCTGCATTGTCACTGCATCCCTGGGGAAGCTCACTAGAAGACAGTGTTGAAATGATTAATAGAGCAGAAAAACCTGAGACCCTGAGCTCCTGTGGTCCTCATGCCAGCAGAGGGGAAGCACAGCCAAGAAGCTCAGAGCAACAGGATATGAAGGAGACCATCAAAATCAGAGACTGACAAAGCAAATGGAAATTGTGAACAAAGAAGGAATCAGCCAGTCTAGTCCAGTGGGGTTGAAGATGTCTGAGCTAATGGTGGAAATATCTGCTAAAAAGTCCTGTCTGTGCATGGCAGGCTGTTATGCTCTCCAGGCTGGTCGCACCTGTAGGAAACTTCCAGACCTTACTCTGCTGCAGTGCCCATCTGGGCACCTGCTGTGTGGCGAAGCATTGGCTGCATGCCTGCTGTGTGTGGGACACGTGTGACCCCGTCCACCCCATCCCATTTTCCCAAGCTGTGCGATACTGCCCTGTGGGTTGCTCCCCTACACCCTCTGATGGATGCATGCCTTTCCCCAGCCAGGCTGGCCTTTTCCTTTCTTCTTCTGTTTCCACATTTCCCTGGATGAAGCTCTCCACCTTTCCTCTGCACGTTCTTCCCCGTCTCCATCCCATGACTGTGGGCCCCTGTTTTGCTTTTCCCTCCCCTTTCTTTACCTTTCTACCTCTTGGCTGTTATGACTACACCATGATTATTTCTGGGTTTTTTTTTTTTTATTTCACCTTTTCCTCTCCACTCTTCCTTGCTCTTCTATTTTGCTTTCCACAGTAGGTGAGGTTTCAGATTTAAGTCAAAGAAAGGGCATCAGGGCAAGAGAAGGGTTAGGTGAGGAATGTCATGACAGGAGAAGTGGAGCAATGAAAGAGAGAAACCACACAAAAGGGCAGCTCAGTGTCAGCTCACACTTATGGGGTAAGCAATGAAATGGATTTGTCACAGTGTCTACATCCATATTGCGAAGGGCACCCAGCCCACAGCATCTGATACCCTGGCCCAGTGGGGATGAGCAGCTCCTGTCCCACTGCTCAGGGGGGTTCCTCCAGGACACACAGTGCCTGGGTCCAAACAGCTCTCAGCATGGGTCTTTTCTGAGCTTTTTTGAAATATTACCAGTTTCATAGTGGTTTCTCAGGTCACAATGATGGCTTTGTCACAGTGTGATGTTTCTGTAGCACAATGCCAAGGACATGTGCTCTGTGTACTAAAACCCAGAGGGAGGGCTTGAGGGAGAGCTTGCTGGGCGAGAGTGGGATGGAGAGCCGCCTGATCCATGCTGCCCCTGGGGAGCCATTCCCACAACCACATCATTGTCCCCAGAACCACATCTGCTTTGCTTAAGAGAGAGTGATCTGATGCATCTGACAGCACAGACATAGCTGGTATAAACCAGCTGAATAGGGCATTGGGGGGATGCTCTGAGGAAGAGCCGTGTAAGGAGTCCCCTGGGCAGACAGTTGGTGACACCAACTCTGCTGGTAGCCCTGGCCAGCTCTGGGTGCCGTGTTGTGCATGGGAGCCCCCTCGCTGGAAAGGGACTTCATGGCACAGCTACCACCTCTCTGGCTATGGACCGAAGTCTTGGAGATGTGGGCTTCTCACAGGGATGTCTGAAAGAGACTTGACCAAAGTCTCCTTTAGGTAAAGATTTACAACAAGTGCTGGGTCCAGCACAGGAGACTGGAAGAAACTGTGTCAGGGAACAGGGGGAATTTTCCAGCCTGGACTAGACGAGGTGTCAAACCAGATGGTTCAAATGGATCCTGCCAACCTCACAGTCCTTCAGGTGTCACTGCAAAGGCAGGTGGGAATGGAGGAGAAATTTTGAAGGCAATGGAGTGAATTGGCAATCATCCCTCTTGGCTGTTTGGGAGCACGAGTGAGAAGTCGGCACAGTGGGACTGCAGGAGCTGGGGGGAGATTTCAAGGAGCAGCTGCAGAGCCAGGACTGTCACTGCAAAGTTTTATCCAAGTTTCTTGGGAAAACTGACCAAAACACAGCCCTTGGAAGCCTTAAAGCCTGAGGGTAGGTGTGGATTTTTGCTTCCTCTTTGTCGTCATCTTCCTCACAGCATAGCTAGGATAGGGAGCTGCAGGCATTCCCCACCAATAAAACTTTGGATAGGATGCTGCTGCCTTACTGGGGGAACAGCTGATGCTTCATGCTGCCTGAATGTTTTATATTGAGAAGAGATCTTCATTTTTCTTAGCTGCTGGAGCAACAGTTAGAAGATTTAGGTGTCTTGTGACAATGGTTGTAGGTAGGGCTCGCTGCTCACACCTGGGGCTGCCACCAGACCCAGTGCTCGGAAGCAGATGAGGCTGAATGCCTTCATGTCTGCTCTCACTGTCAGGCAAGAGACCGAGGACATTTTTCTTTGTGTTGTGTGTGCTTGGCGCGTGTGGGGCACATACGTATTTGCAAACACCTGTTCAAGGGGATGGGCATGGAGATGCAGAAAGGTACAGGTCCAAGCTCTAAATGCAACTCGCCCCTCCATCACTGCCCTCTGGGCATGGTGGTTTGCCTTCTGAGAGGTGAGCTGGGGGGCTGCAGTGGGGGGCAACTGGGGAGGTTTTGGGGCCATGACTGCATGGCATACAAGCATAAACCTTGAGGAAAGGTATAGAAATTGGGGAAGAAATGATGTGCAGTCTCCTTAAGTAAAGGACACTGCAAAAGTTTTAGGTACTAAGAAGTACACAGTTCAGCTACTATTTTATTGGTCTTATCCCTGGAGAAGTTAGTAGAGTACTTTTTCACTAAGCTCAGAAATTTAAAGGATCATAAATCTGTATGAAAATGACTTTAGTATAACACTGACTTCAACATCTGGCTGTACAGAAGATTGTCAGAGTGGGTCTTTTTTAATTGGTTTTTTGATGTTGAGCCAGAAAAAAGTCATGTCTGAAGTGCGCTTTTCAACATAGGAGCTAGGAGCACACTTTAATCTTTGTGAAAAGAGTGGAGTCTCACATCACACCATGACTCTAGGAGCTGGGGATTTAAGGAAGATGTCAAATACAAGCTGTAGCACCAATTGCTACATCCTTGTCTTGGGGAGTGATTTCACTTCCCTGTCAGAAACCTGGAGCCTCAGTTCAACTGGGAAGCTTTTTGTACACATCTTGAAAAGAAACACACTTTTCCCTTGTGAAGACCTTCACCTTCAGCCCTGGTTGTGTGTTTTGGTATGTTGGATGGACAGTGCCCCACTGCCTGGACTGTGATTGATCTGTCCTCTCAGACCAGGGGTAGCAGAGAACGGGAGAGTGTGGGCAGGTTGCAACAACACCTCCACATCTGATGCTTTCTTCAAGGGCTGCTCTCTCTGTGTCACCTTTGAATTTTAGTCAATTCAGTCTGGGAAGTTTTCTAGGTGGAAGGGTTTTCCACCTGTCCTGTGCAGTGGGGACTCAGGGACTGGGTGGTCCTGCTCCCGAGGAGAATGCTGTAATTGCAGGTTGCCACAGACCAAGGAACAAGAGGTGCCTGTTTTTTACCTTGAGTTGTGAAGACATAGGAATGCTGTGGATCATAGGCAGGAGGTTGGCAGGGAGACTTCCACCTGAAACCTTTGTCCTCTAGGATATCTCAAGGGCCTAAGACTGAGCAAAACTTTCCCAGATCACATTCCACATTTCCCTACCTATTACCACCTATTAGGTCCTGCCCATCAACATTTGCGTAACCTTCTGGATTTCACTTGTTGTCTTTATCTAGGAGAAAGAGGTTATTAAGGGCCTGGTTGGATCTACTAAATCAGAAGAACAGCATTCTCTTCAGCCTTGAAGACAGATCCATCAGCTGTTTTGTGCTCCACTTCCAGTTGTGTCCCTGCCTTCAGGGGCAGAGGAGGGATGATGCTGCTGCTGCTGGCACTGGGCAAGCTGGTGCTGCTGTGGTGGAGGCAATTCTGAAACTGATAGGGCAGTTTGAAGCCATATTTTGCTTATGACTGTAACCAGGCAGGCATAAAAAGACAGTCAGCAACATATCCTTCTGTTGACCTGCCTATGACACTGATTTAGAAAATTGACTGATATTTAAAGAAGTCATTATGAAAATATGGGATGGTGTTTCACAGAAATGTATTATGGCTTATCATCAGTCAGGCATTGTAACTCTTGTCCTGCTTTGAGGATGTGAATGATTAACTTGGTTTGCCGCTCTGTAGCATGAACTAATTTTATGCATATTTTTATTACTGCATTTGTTACTTGAAAAGCTAGGCACCGGCTTCTCAGAGTGTAGCCACCTGCTGCTGCTAACACCTACCTGAATCGTACCTTTAACTCAACCAAATAAGCATTGGGTTCTTGGCTTTTGCATTTATTGCAGAAGATCTCGGTCTGAACATCATTTGCACATAGTAATGAACTAGTCGTGGTGGAAAGCAGAACTCTGACACCTTCAAGTCGTGGTCACCAACATTTGCAGCACACAGACCAGGCTGAGCCAGTCCTTCTTCACAAAAGAAAAAACACTTTAATTTAATTTGAAACGTTTCAAATGTGTTTAATGAGTCTTTTATTCTCTTAAAACCCATGCCATCACCACGGAAGGAGCCATCAGAGACTGTTCTCTCTAACGCTCTGTGGCTTGACTTACTCTGAAGTAACATAAAAACATCACACCTTTTTCTATATGTCTTTTTGGTCAGTGATGTTTGAAGACCTAAAAGTTCTGGGTCTATCTTTAACTTATACAGTCTCATAAAAACATATATATATAAAACACAGATTCCCGATACATGGATTTTCCCAGTGCCAAAACAAGTGTATTCACTCTGCTCTGTCTGCTTTTTGTATTGATTTATGCACCCATGATTTAAAGAAAAGTTCACTGAAGCATTTTAAGACAGTTTCAATTGTAGACAATGATTTATATTTTTTTTTTAATGTACTGCTTGGCAAGAATGTTTGGTCATGTTAATATGCGTATGATGTTGGTAGAGGAAGAAGGGAAAACAGAAGAAAATGAGATTTTAAACCTGGGTAAAAGGCTGCAGTGGCTTTCCACATAGATCAGAACATCATTATTTGATTGTCCCACACCTCAGCAGCATGTGCCTGAAGTGAAGAGCAAGTGGTTCAGAAGCAGCAGTGTTCACATGTGTGCCTGTGACTCTGCCGAGCCTCCTGCCATTCTGCCAGCCCAGGAAATGGGTAGGAATGGAATAACTTCTACAGAGAGCAGTTAACCAGAGGCATCTGCTCGCAGGAGAAGGAAAACGTTGCTGATGGTCCCCAGTCGTGTTCTTGGTCTCGCATGAAATCATGCTCTTACACCAAGAATACCAGATCTGCCTTGGAAGGTGTGGGTGGGGGTTGCAAAGACACAAGAAATGCATTCCCAGTATACAGGTTTCTGGGGCACTGAGCTTTAATACTTTCCCAGAAACAAGATGGAACTGTGTCAGTCATGGAATTAGAAGCGAAAAGCCAAGATTCTGGGTAATCCATTCGGAGAAGAGGGATCTGAGGCCATAGCTTTGGTAGTACATTATTTTAAATAGGAAACTGCCTGAAACCTGCTGAAGTCTGAGATTTCAGGAGCAGTCCACAACAGGTGCTGAGGTCACTGCCTGAGGCCAGCAAAGTGGTTTGAGGTTAAAAAAAAAGGTACAGCTGCAATTTTGGAGCAGACCCACTTGAGTGGCAAGGTTTGCCTGTAGGAAGGAAACAAGCCTAGCTTTGGAAGAAGTTTTCTCTTCAGTAATCCAAAAAAACCGAAGAGTTGACTTAGTGCCATGAGTAGGTCCTTGAATACAAGATGTTTTACAAGAACAGTTTTTTGCCCTTGTTGACAAAACATTGGCATTCCCCCCTGGAGGAAATGGGTTTTCTTGCTTTGTCTCTGGTAAAACAGTGGTTCTGATCTAACCTCATGCTTCAGGGCTGATCTGTAACTTGACTTTTGCTTGTGGGTTATGAATTCTGGTTTACCCCCTCTAAAACATCCCAGATGAGATAGGACTTTGTAGTAAGATGGGACAGAGACCCTCCAGCACCTCCTTACAGGCGCAGAGCTCCACATTATCACCAGGTTTGGGGTAAAAAAAACCTTTTCTGAGATTAAGTTGGCAGGTTCACAGCTTTCCTCCGCTTACTCTGAAATATGAGACACATCAGTTTCTGGGATTGTCTCTCACCCAAGCAATGTCCTGCTGTCAGAGAGGCATCAGAACCTGGCCTTTAGTCTTCCTAGTCTTTTTTGGGTCACTCAGACATGCTCAGCACAGATACCTACATAGCTGGAGTCTTTGAGTTTGCTAGGTGTTCCCATTTAGGAAATGTTGATTTAACCCTCTCAGGAATTAACATTACTCAGGGCAGTGCTGCTTTGAAGTGGTTACAGCCTAGTTAGAAGTAAGTGCTGGGTGTGGTGTGTATCTGCAAGGCAATAGTGTCATTCTGTTTCCTGGGGACTGAACTTTTAATAAAGGGAGTTTCCCTTATTGCAGGGGGCAGGTGTGAGGCAGCTGCTGTTTTGGGTAGCTGAGTGAGATGCAGAATTTGGACAACATGGTAAAATACTGCCTTTTGTTAAAGCCACTTCACACTTACTCACTGGCATGAAGCTAGAGGAATGGCTGCTGCCCAGTAGGAGACAACACGGTTGAGTGGTTTGAGCAGAAATGTCCTGTTGCTACTTAGTACTGAATCATATTTGCAAAACCATCTCTAGTTCCTGTTTGCAAGTGGTCTGCAATGATGCTCATCTGTATCTCTAGGGTTTCACCGGTCCTGTGATGTTAGGATACCACTTCACACATGATGCTGAAAAGTGCACCAATGGATTGTACGTGGAAATATGTGTAACTCTATGGATCAGGGTTTGCACTGGGAACGTAGAAATAGTCCTGAATTATTAATATGTTTTCAACCTTGCCCCACCAGGTAGTGTGGTAAAACAGCTGCCACCAGAGGTAGAGCTGCAGCTCACCCCTGTTGCAAAATACTATGCTGGTAATGTCTAAGACATGCTCTCAGTCTATTCTGGAGGGGGTGCTTATTCATTTTCTTGAGTGCAAAGTTGGTCCCTGGGCATTTTTGTTGGCAGCAATGCTGTAACACCTTGCCTTTTGGCTTTAGTTATGTAAGGATCTAAATATGCTGGTGTGACTCACCTCACTGTCTGAACAGAGCTGTTTGAACAAGAACAGCGCGGTGAGTTACCCCAGAGGTGGGTGCAGAGGAATCCCAGGAGATGCGTCTCCCAGTAGCACCCCCTTGTTGGCTGCTTCTCTTGAAGACCCATTTGCTCTGCTTGGGATTCACCTTTCCTCTTCTTCTTCACTGCTGGTTGTCAAATGATGTTAGACATCCTGCAAAACTGCTCAGATTCATCCACTGAACCCTCCAGCAGTCAGGCTGTGTCTTTACTGGGGGACAAGCCAAGTCCTCTCTTGCCTTTAGGAAACCTGCGTCCCATCTCCCTTTATTTGCTCCCTTTCCATTTTTCTGCTCTCTTTCTAGGGAAAGCTTCAGTCCAGAAGCCTCTGCAGTTAAGGGAGGCTGGACCCCAGTTATTTTCCTTGATTGCTGTGTGCACAATCTCTTACTGTAGCTACTCACCTATGGGCACCATGGTGCTTAACTCTTCCCTCCTCCTCCACTCAGCCTAGCCCTTGCCTGATCTGTGTCACAGGCTTGTGCCCCTCTGCAAAGGAGACTCAGTAAGTGTAGAGCAGGGGTCCTCAAACTACGGCCCGCGGGTTGGATACGGCCCCCCAGGGTCCTCAATCTGGCCCCCGATATTTACGGAACACCCCCGCCACCCCACCCACCCACCCCCCTCCCTGCCGGGAGTTGATGGGGGGGAACCAAGCAGCTGCAGATGACCTGCCACTTCATCCACGTGCTGGCCCCCTGTTTAAAAAGTTTGAGGACCCCTGATCTAAGGGGTATGGAAGAGGAGCAGTCAATGAAGAGAGACCTGGAAGAAGCAGAGGGAGGAGAGCAAGAGTGCCCTGGAGGTAGGCGAGACAAGGAGGATGCAGCAGAGGCAAGAAGCAGAGGGACTGGCCTGAAGAGGATGAAGAAACAGCACGAACGGTAGGTGAGCCATTGAAACCTTGTAGGGGATTGGTGGCCATGCTGGGGCAAGGTGTGGGAACCACTTATTTAAGTTAACATGGTATGGGATGGTAAAAGCCTTATTGCAGCCAGCTAGTTTTGAGAGTGCTGTGACGAATAAGTACCTCATATCTTCTTTCACAAATTACTTTTTCTTATTTTTGTTGCCCATATCTTAATACTCCACCAGATCCAAGACAGATCTGTACCAAACAGACCGAACTGGTCCTGGATAGAGGGACTCCAACAGAGATCTTAGGCTACTGATTCCAAGCTTCATTTTCTTAGTGGCCCTTAGAAGTAGTCAGTCAAACCTATAGTAAAATCCATGTTAAAAGTGCAGGCATGGCATACAAGGCATTACTCATCATTTCTAGACAGAGGGACATTGGATCTGGGATGCAGGTGGATTATGCAACAGCTCAAATATCTCTAGTGGTTTCAATAATTAATGCCTACATTGCACATCATAAGCTTCAGCTTTCACAATGCTGAACTGAGTAATGTCCAAGTATCTTGAAGTTTGGGCTGTAGGACTGGGAATTAGTTTTACCTGGTCAGGAAGAAAGCAGGAGAGCACTGTCTGTGCTGTAGAGGCCTGGATTGCTTTCAAGGAAAACATAAACACCCAACCCAACCACCCTACCAAAGTGCTGGTTACAGATTAAAGGGAGAAAGAGGTAGCTTGGAGGAAAGGTCGAACTGTGGATTAAAAAAAAAAAAAAAAGGCCAAACCTCTAAGACAAAAACTTGGAAACTTTCCTGAGAGTGGAGACACTTGAATTACTTCAGAACAAAGACTGTTGACTTTCCTCATAAGGAGAGAAAGTCTTATTTCTAAAAACCTAAAAGCTTGGTAAATAATTGTTTTCTTCTTTATTGATTTGCTGGAAGTTTATAAAAACTAAAATAGACACTTTGGAGTGAAGCAAATGTTTAGTTCAGGCAAACTGAATGGATAAAAATTCCAGTTATTTCACCCATTTTAAAGTATTTTGATTTTTACTGTAGTTTATGCACTAGAAAAGAAGTTTGAAACTCGGGTAATGAAATACTTTTTACTCATGTTTTGAGACCTCTTTCTTTCCATTTCTGTGTAAAAAGTTTTTGAGGCAGGGATGAAATTGCGATTGCCTCTTGGAGCTCCAGGCCAGTGGGCTTGTGGCCCCCCAGGGACGTAAGTGGAAGTCTTGACGTAGAAGGTGAAGGCTGCTTGTACAAGACAGGAGAGGAGGGTGTCAGAACACCCCCTCTGGCTTGTAAACCTGCATCTCTATTAGGAAATGTCACAAATTTAAATATGACATGCAAATGAAGGAGAGATATGAATAATTATTCAGGCTGTGAATCATGGCTTGAAACTAGTGTGTGAGGGTGAATGGTCAGGTCGCTCACAGACCTTAGAAGGGTGATCATCTGTTGAAGGCCATTCAGAGCATTGTTCACAAGCCTGGTCCTGTGAACACTTCTGGACCAGGCAGATGCACTGGGAGGGAGGAGCAGCAACTCAGCCTGGAGAAGCGAAGTGATGGAGACTTCCATTAGCAGAGGAATAAGTATGACTGGGAAGGCAGAGCAGGATTTCATCTGGGCAGGTCCTGAAGAAGTGCATGAATATTGCATCTTACAGAGTAGACACAGGATGGCAGAAGAGAAGTGAAACCTATTGCCATGTAGAAAGGCATCTATGTAGAGAGAAGGTTTCTGAATCCTCTGGGTGAGGGGAAGCTTTGGGTTAAAGAGAACTATATAAAGGATGGCCAGGTTTTGTTGAAGGTAAAAATCAGTGGGCTCTGGACGTACGTATACAGCTCCTTCTAAATCATTATGGACTAACACAAACCCCGGGTTGCTTTATGCCCTCAAAGTGTAATGGGGGTGTGTGGGGGTGTGGGGTTAAGAAAAGCCAGGCAGGAATTTGGGGCTTTCACTCTCTCCCACCACTCACTTTTTTTCCTTGCTTTTGATTGCATGCCTCAGAGCCCTGTCAAATCCACAATAAAATGCATTCCTGCATCCAGAGTATCTGCACATCACTTGTCCAACCAAAACCATAATAAATGTAAACACAAGCTTAGGACCTATTCCAGTGATTCATTAGCCATCTAAAGTCAGGGTAATAAATTATTGGAGACAGAGACAAAACCTTTTTTTGCTAGAATGACTGTAGAACCACTGCACAAGCAATACGAGAACAGATCTCTGCAAATGCTGTCTGTCTAACCTGGTGCATGTGGGATGGGAAGTGGGGCTCCTGGTACAGTTCTCCAATGATTAAAATGGGCAAAGGCAATCAGGGATGCCTTCTGCATGCAAAGGCATGTCTGCAAGCAATTTATTAGCAGGAGGAGGGAGGCGAGGAGGGAATCTCTTCCACATCAGGAACACAGTAACGCTCAGTTTACTCAATACTTTGACCTTATGCAGAACATTTAGGATCAAAGTACCTCACAGCTTTTTATCCTGGGCTCTTGATCATTTTCAGGAGGGAGTGTGCTCTCTGCTCTCTAGCTTGTGGAGTACATGGAGGAAAACCCGTGCCCAGCTGAAACTACAGGAGGTTTAGGAGATAGCAAGTGACTAGTAGGTGGGACTGGCCCAGATGTGCAGATAACGCACAAGCAATTGTAGAAGGGCTCTTTAATGACTGCCTCGGATCAAGTTTGCTTTGCACCCAGAAATCTGTCTACTGTTGCAACTTGCATGGTAAGCCTGCCTGTGCTGCCAGCTCGGCTTTTTCAGCAAGTGCTCACAAGCTCTTTGGGTCAGGAACTTGGTATCTTTTTCTGTATTAATCAGAAGGTTTCTGTCTGGCTCCCATTCCTAACTCCCCCATCCCTTATATCTCCAGAAAGGGAGTGGGTGTGAAAACAGGAGAGAAAAAAGAAAGAATATAACAAGGAAAGGAGCCTCCTACCCTGCCCAGAAACAATCCGATGGGATGCCTTGCACAAAGGTAGCTACTGCTGCTCGCTCCTGGGCAGTCCTGCCAAAGGGTTCTCTATCTAGTTTCAGTTTGCCATGTTTATGCCCTTGGTCCTTTCCTGGACTCTCTTCCTCTTTGCTTCTCTTGTGGTTTACTACGTCTGAGGCTTCAGATGGAGCGGCCATTGAGATAAAGAAGGAAAGGTCATGTGGTGGCTTCCTTGTGGACAGTGCTAGTAGCACCAGCTTGAGGGCTCCCCATCAGCAGCCAAGTCTGGCTGATCATTCACACTGACCTCAAAGCACAGCTGACTTCACAAACTGCCAAAGTGATCCTTGGCCCAGCAGCAACAGCATTGCAATTAGAGCACCTGTGCATGCCCAGGAGCTGCTAGGAGGGCATCACAGCCTTCCTCCTGCTCTCTGGAGGTTCTGGGAACTCAATGAGCACAAGTACCCCATGCACCATGGTCTGCTCTATTCGTGTTGGTCAGCCTGTCTCCATCCCACCGCTTCTGTCCCCTTGTGCTGTGCTCAGGACTGTTATTGCCCTGGAACCAGCCCTGTGCAGCTGGAGGCAGTTCTCTTGGGTTTCACCTGCCCCTTTCCAGAAACTCTCAAGCAATGTCATGTGTCTTACAACAGTCTGTCTCAAATTTAAGAAATTCAGTATCTCCAAAATTCTGTGTGGATGCACATTTTGAAGTTTGCAATGTTATTTTTTTCTTTACCTTTTCTAGATCTTCTGTAATGTAATATCTCCTTGTTTCATTTTATTGCAGGTAGCATAAAAATGTCCTGTCAGCTGATCTGAATGTCTTTATTCCTGGTAACAGTGTCCCATCAGATACAGAGAGTGGTGCTGCTTTCATATTACTGTCACTGTTCTGCCACTGCCAGATTAGTACACAGCCTCTCTTCCCTATTCCGATGCATCCAGTTTTGTGCAAGGCTTCTTATTTTAAAGCCACTGTTCCCAGTGGATCAGCTGGGAGACGAATGACATGATACCATGAAAGTTCAGACTGCCATTCTGGAAAAATATATAAACTGATGGTTAAGAGTGGTGGGAGGAACAGTAAGCAACAGCATGAGTGTGAACCAGGACTCAGCAGCATACTGCTTTACAATCACGATACATGATGTATTTGCACACTTAAGAAAGCCATGAAATTTTGGAGCCTTTACAAGCTCCACAGAAAACTGCCAGTCTTGTGAACTGCTCCAGAGAACTGTCAGGAGAACAGGAGCTTCTGACAGTGGTGGAAATTTCTCAAGGACATGACAACAAGGACATCCCTCCATGAATGTGCTGACTCTGCCCTTGCATGGCGCAATGTCACCTCTATCCTGGTCTGTGCAGCTCCATTAATGTAGTTAATGCAACTCTTTTATATGCTGATATTCTTCCACGTTCAGGGAAAAAAAAGTAAACTATTAACCAAAAGACCCCTAAATAATTCATAAAATAAAGGACGACTGTTATATTACTCAAACACATGCTTTTATTTTTAAGCTTCCTATGTTGGCTCTACATGTGGACATAATTAACGTTTTGGGTGAATGCCATTTTGCATTTAACTTGTGAGTCTGACACCATCCTCGGCGGCATCGTGTATGATCTTAAAAAGAAAGTGAACAATGAAAGATCTGCAGATCACACGGAACTGCTGAGGTCAGTCAGGACCTCTGAAGAATGGGAAAAACTCCAGGTGGACCTGCCAAAGGCAGGTGAATGAGTAGATTGGTGTTGGATGGAACGTGAGATGGAAAACCCCCAGATTATCAGATTAGGAGGAATAACTGGAGCTTTTAATAAGTGTGGCTGGGCAAGGAAAAACCACACGTGGTCAGTTACAAGACACCTCAACTGAAAGCTTGGTGGTAGGCAGAAAAAAGAATGAATGTGATGATGGGCTGTGTAAAGAATGAGACAGAAAAATGATACTGAAAATATGCTAATATTACTAGATAAATCAATGCTGGTCTCTCACTGACAATATGCTGTGCAGTTTGTCACCTTATTTAAGGGGGGGGGGGGGGGGGGGGGAAATAGTGATTTCAGAGGCAAGCAATGAAGATAAGTGACCTGAAGAAATTTCTGTAAGAGGTAATGTTGAAAAGCCCCTTTCCTACCTCTCTCTGATACATGCCACAGTCTCTGTTTATCTTTTTCCTTTGCCTGCAAGACATTCCGTTCTCCTTCTGCTTTGCCATTATTTTGATTAAGCACTTTTAGGGGCTCTGATGTATGAAAGACTGTAAGTGAAGTGCACCGGACCAGTGTTGCCCCTTCAGTTCCTGCTTTGCCTTAATTGTGCTGTTAGCCCTTTGTTTGGGTATCCACTCGTTTCATTTGTCAGGATGTTGGAAAGTGGCCTTTTCTTTGAAATTTTTTTTCAGCTAATTTTAGTTTGTTTTATTACATGCACATTGTCCAAAAAAGTGATTAATAATAGTGTACTGCCTTCATGACTTGCTGAAAAGCTTTGGCTAAAACTTGTTTTTGACAAAATAATGAGTCTTTGATTTTATAAAGTCCATCCTAGCAGTAGTAGCTTTCTTCAAATATTTAATTAATTTTTTTTTTATTAAAAAACAAAGTGTCTGAAAACTTCAGGTTTTCTTTTAATTTGGAATGACTGTTATCGTGGCACCTTAAAAAAATTGCAACTTGGACTTTTCAAGTCTCTGGTGTCTGTAACTTGGCCTTTTCAACGTCCTGGCATCTTCTATATAAGATTCCACAGACAGGTTATTGCATCCCATAAAATTAGAAGTCATCACTGTCTGTTGAATCGAAGCCATTTGCAGCTGCCTCCAGCTAATGCAGCCAGGGTGACAGGTCTTTCACAACCGCTGCATTCTGTGTCACTGCGGACGCATTTCACATGCTCCAAGTGCTGTAGCAACCATCCTCTCCCACCACCTTCACAAGTGAAACTCCTTGGCCCCAGGGTAGTTTACAAGTGGCTCTAATGAACTCTTCTAGAGCACTCCAGCACTGCTCGATTCCTCATTTAGGTGTATCATTTAAAGGGTATGAAGAACTGTAAGGATTCACTGTTTTAAGTCCAAAAAGATAAATATCATGTAGCCCTGAGCATAAGAGACCGCAGGACCTCTTCCTGTAACTTCTGCATCAAGAGGTGCAGTCTGTGGTGGAGTGACTGTAGGGTCTCTAGTCAGTCTGGGATGTCTCAGGGCTGATGGACACCTGCACAGTGCCAGTGAGTACGAGATGGGGTAGGTCAGCACTCTCCCTGGCTGGAGCAGTGGCTCAAAGCCAGGTGTGACAGTGCCGTGCATCTAAGTGGTACAGGACATGCTTGTGGTGATTGAAATGGGCTTTGAAATGGGATCTGGGTTGCACATTAAAATACAAGTGCCTGCATGTGAGCTGGGCATCCCCACTCCCACCACAGCCAGTGGAGGGCAGATCAGGACAGATGGTGGAAGCTGGAGAGCAATCCCACCCGTGTCATGCAGGGCTACCGGGGGAGTGTCAGGTCAATCGATATTCAGTGACTGGTATGGGAATGTACCTGCCTGATCTATTGCAGGTTTTCCTCACATTGCAATGTGTATGTCCCATTTTCTTTCTTTGGTTGTTTGTCTATTTAGCTGGAGGGTAACATAGTCCTCTCTGTGATGAATAACATATATGATAGTGGGAGAAAAATGTCCAGTTCCAACCTGGTTTATAAACTTTCTACTCAAAGTGTTCTACATTTCCTCCTGATGGATTCATTTTTCACTGCAATGATAAGTCATTTCATTGTTTCCCACCACTGAGTGGCCCAAGGTCATGGAGGGTCAGTAGTGGAAACAGCAGCCTTGTGTATACATGAATTGATACCTTTTTTCATTAAATCTCAGAGGCTCTGAGAACATGTTATAAGATTTGGAATCAAACTCAAAAAAGCCAGTTACTTGTGGTGTCAGCTCCCTGGTGAAAAACGAAGTGAGAGAGTGGTAAATGAGGCTGGCATGTGGTGGCAGAGCAGGGATCTGTATTTATTTACATGTCATTTGATCTCAGAGGTCAGATCCCCCCTGTTGGTGTTTCAGTTTGCCTTTCGATATAAATGCAAAGAAGAGTGATAATGAGAAAAACAATCGCATCATAGGTGCTGACCTAATGTCAGGCACAGTGAAGACGGGGGTAAAGTTTGTTTATTATTTCCTCTAAAGGCACTTTTGATCTTCAGTGATGCTTATAGTCTAGAATCTTGAGATGACCTCTCCTGGGCCTGGATTCAGTGCTGCCTACCCTCAGCTTTTGATCTGGCCTTGGCCATCCCAGTGGAAGAGCTACAGACCCTCTGCGGACGTTGACTGAGACTTGCCTGTTGCCGAAGGGATGTGTTGCAGCTGGCTGCTGGCTCAGGGAATGCTAAGTATGTCTGAAGCTGTGCCCCGAACTCAACCTGCCCTGGGGTTTGTTTCCTTCTCACTTGCCTCAGTGCTGGCCTTTTCGGTTCTTTAACACAGAGGCATGGAGTGGATGGGGTGGGGAGATCTGCACACAACTCTTGAAGGCAAGAGGAAAGCCACTCGGGAAACAGTGACGGAAAAATGCAGAGGTCGTTCAGAAGGCATCAGCTCCACAAGCCCATCCTGGCTCCCACCGCTCTCCCTCGTACTGCAATGAGAGCATGCTGAGACCCATGCAATCCAGCACCTCACCTCTGAGAGTAGCCAACACCAGACTTCAAAGAAAGGTCCAAGAACCACTCAGAAGAGGATGATCTGCTCCGCTGACCCCAAATCCATATGAATGGTCCAAACATCTGAACCTGACAGCAGCTTTTGGTCTTGCAGTAGTTAGCAGGAGAAGTTCTTTAATCAGATGTCTCTACGGCAAAAAGGGGAATCTGCAGTCAACCAAAAACCACTTTTTGCCGAAACTGTTTGTCCTCTGCCAGCAGGTGGGGAGTCTGCGACCCTGGCTCCCCAGGCTCTGTGCAAGTCTTGGTCAAAGCCTGGCTGGGCAGGTGACCTGTATGTCCCTTCTGATGGAGGGAGGCTGTAATGCCACCCCAGCACAAATGTCTGTCACATGCTGGGGTTTGCCTGCCTTGCAAAGTGTCTTTCTGCTGACTCCATCAAAGCTGGAAAGTGGCATATCCAAGGCTGGCCCTGGCCTTCAGCTTGGCCCAGCACAGTCAGCAGCTGCTTCAAACTGGTGTCAATCCCCAGGCGTCCCAGGACACATGCTGCTTTCATTGGATGCGCTGTCTCAGAACAGGTAATGCTAATCCAGATTTCATAGCTTCACCTAGACTTGCCTTCAATACCAGACACGCTTAAGAGTGAAAATAAATTTATTCTGGCAAAACAAGAGTTTAAATTCCTAATCATCAAGTTTGAAAGGAGATTACAAAAAAGATTTCCATAGAAAACTGCCAGTCTTGTGAACTGCTCCAGAGAACTGTCAGGAGAACAGGAGCTTCTGACAGTGGCGGAAATGACTCAAGGACATGACAACAAGGACATCCCTCCGTGAATGTGCTGACTCTGCCCTTGCATGGCACAATGTCACCTCTATCTTGGTCTATGTGCTCCTCTCTCTGTTGGGAGATCAAACAGGGACATGCCAGACCACACTGCTCACACTGGGTGAATATTGTGATGGAGGTCTGTGTAGTCATGAGCAGGGAGGGAACTCAAGGGTCAGGCTCCTCTGGCCATGTTTCCCATGTTTCCACAGAAGCACAGCATGCTTCCGTAGTCCCTGCACAGCAGTTTGCAAAAGTATAACTGGAAAACCACGGTCTAACTCTGTGGGAAATTAACCTCCCTAACCATACTTAGCCCTCTCCCACCGCTGGAGTTAGTCACTTTGGGGTGGATGTATGTGTTGAGGAGCAACAGCTGATCAGAGCGGCCGAGGGGACCTATTGTCTCAGCACCTGGGGGCTTGTTCTAAGTTATCCTTAAGGGAAGCCTGACACTTTGGTAAGACTCTTTAGGTCCTGGAGAGTCTAACACTGTGTGCTCAGATCACCCCACTGTCGTCTGTCACCAGACTGTGTAAATGAGGCCAAAATCTCCTTTCTGGGCAAAGGGGAGGGCAGGCAGGAGGCTTCATGCACAGGCAGTTTGCAGGCATAGACACGGCGTAGCTGGCAGATGATTGCCATCCATGCCATGCCGTGCAGCCTCCCCAGCTGCTGTCAAGCCCATGGGGGCTGCCAGGCTCAGGCTCAGTGCCTGCACACAGCACACCTCACTGGGTGTAAATGCTGCCACTTGCCTACACATTGGATTTTCCCCAGAGCAGAAAATAGGCCATTTAGGCAGTTTGTGTTTTTAAATGTGAAGTGGATGGTATCAAGCTGGGTTGTTTGGATAGTAATTCTTGTAAGATCTTATAAAAATGTTCTGACTCAGCTGTCAGTGGCTGGGAGTTTGCAGGTACTCAGTATGACTGTCATGTATGACTGTCATGTATTGCAAGACCAGCTCTCACCACCATGTATTGAACTGTCTAGCAAAACAGATTAATTCTCTGTGCACTGCATATTTAAATACCTAGTGGTAGTAATATCATTGGAGACTAGCCATTTCAAACTAATCCCAATGAAATTTGCTGCAGAGGACATGCACCCAGTGCACTCTCTCCCTGGGAGACTTTATTGTCCTGTCTGTTTGTTCCTTTCCTTTGAAGCAAAGCTTGAAGTTTGCAGATTCTGCTTCGGTCCTGAAAGGTGTGTGCAGTGTGTCTGTATTTTCCTATTATACCAGTCTGGACCAGTGAGAGCGTGGACCTCTTTCCAGCACTTTGTCTTTTTTTAGACAAAGAGAGAGGCTGTCTCTCTTCCACAAGTGCCAACATTTGTACTAAACACTGAATATGTGCCTCAGCCCATCCCTCACTATTGGACTCACATTTAAAGGTCACCTTTCTTAAAGGACTTTGCAGACACCTGGGCATGGCCAAAGAAGACATAAGTCAGGTCCTTGGCCATTGACAAAAGTACTTTGTTGAGTGCAACCCCTGTCGCTGTGGCTGTATGTCTGTGCCGATCAGCGTCCAGCCTGGTCCCAGCAAGAAATGGGTCACCGAGGTGAAGTGCTTGCTCAGGGGTACAATGATCCTTCACGATTGATTTTGCAAACTCCTGGTCCCAGCTAGCAAAGGAGAGCCAAGGCAGGCAATTACAGGAGCAGCATGCACCATGGAGCTGGAAGTATCTTCTTAATCCTGGAAATAAAGTCAAGATTTTCTTCTAAAAGATTCTAAGAAGATCCCGCTTACCTCCTGGTCTATACATGCTATATCTTCCTCTAGTTGTCATCTTTTCTCTTGTTTCAGCGAGGCTGTGAGGCTTAATGATTTTAGGTTCTATTGAAATTGTTACAGGGATGCCAAGGAAAGAGTAGGAAAAGATTTCACTTGGGTTTCTGTGTTGAAATATTCTTGTTCCATGTCTGTCCGGTATGCCAATGACATGAATTTCTAGCATCTTCCTGAGCAAGCCTGGAAGCCCTACACAATTATATAACATTTCGCCTGAATGATTTAATCACCACCTTACACCCGTGACACAGGAGATGTGGTCATCGGCTGAAATTCCACCAGCAGAGACTGAGCTGACCGCTCTGAACTCAAGCTGAGCTGACCGCTCTGAACTCAAGCTGTGGTGGCAATGCCACCTCTCAGCCACCAGACGCTGGCCCGGGGGCACAGTCCCCCTCCTCCCTGCTCCAGCTCCGCCCTGCCCTGCAGAGCCGTGAAACAGCATCTCCGGAGGAAGCTGCTCCATTCGCAAACGCGTGTTTCCAGTCTGAGGGCAGGAGGGGTCCTTAAAGAGGCAGGGGGCACCCCTAAATCTAGAAATCTACTTCTTTGACCCTAAGCTCTTTCAGGCACATCCCAGCCCCCCTCACTGCAGAGCTGCTCAGGCACGGCTAGCAGCGATCTCCCCTGGCCACAGTGCCAGAGGGCCGGAGACCGCGGCTGCGCTGCGCAGTCCCGCACACCCCGCTGGGCACAGATGTCCTCTTCCCTACGTGACACTCCATCTGCACTGTTCCATCACATCCCCCAGGTGTACATACAACATCCTTAAAGAACGTCAAGAGTACAAGTTATTTCCCTGGCTGGCAGCAAGCACGAAAGATTGTTCGCTCTATCTATCGGCTACTTAAAAACAGGAAAAGTCCTTTCCGCAGCGATGCTTTCTAACCGGGGCCGTTCGTACCGAGCGCTGTGCCTGCTCTCCATGTGGAGGCGAATTTTTGTCAAGGCACATGCTGTCTCATTTGCATGAAGTATACAGCATGTCTTAAGGTAACTGATGTCAACAGAAAAGGTAAGTACGGTGTGGAGATCAGTGGGGTGTTTTATCTCAGCTGCTGGAAACAATCAAGATCAGTCATTGCAAAACACAAGTGGTGAGTTGGTTATCATTTTTTGAAGTTCCAGTGCCAGAAATAATTCCTCAGTTTGGAGCTTTATCTTCAGTGAAAAGGCAGAGGAAACACTCTCTGGGGTCTCTTAACTTTCTTTTGCTGCTGGCTTTTGCCTTCCATCTTTAGACACATCTGCACATATAGATTAGTATTTGCCCTTTGATCACATGCAGCTGTATGTGTGTGTCTGACTCCTGTAATGCAGAAGATTTGAAAAGGAGCACTTGCGGGGGTAGTGCTGGTTTGGAAGCCAGTCAAGGGGGGCATTTCATCAACAGGCAATTGCTTTCCTGGAAGCAATAGGAGAGGAATCAACGCATAAAGTTTCTTGTTTTCTTAATCATATTTCTATTCTGTCTTTCCCGGGAGATTTATGAGCCTCTGAATGTTGGACAAACACCAATAATAGTTACACATTTTTAGCATCTGAATGCTTTGCTTTGCCTGGCTTCATATGGGAAGACAAGTCCAGACAAGGTGGTCCTCCAGAAAATGGTTTATTGGGACAGCATTCTGGCCTGCAGCCATGGCACCTTGGGCAGTGATCTTATCGGACCTCCTAAACAGAGCAGGGTTGGGCCTGTTTGTTACTTCAGTGGAAGACCTCCGAGGAGAACCTGGGTGTTGCAAGAAGTGGTATCAATTGTTCTCTGGGCGATGCTTTCCCTGGAGAGGAATGAACCCGTATTGCAGGCTACTGCGCTGCTGAAATGGCACCGCTTCAGGGAGATGCAAAGCCCATCTGAACTGAGGATGAAAAGCAGAAGGAACAAACAAAATCAGATCTGTATTCCCAGTGGTATTCAAGGAAGTTAGGGAGGAACTGGCCATTGATTTCCAAGGAGATCTGGATAGCTACATACTGCAGGTTCCTTTGGGAATCCCAGTCCAACCGTGTGTCTTTGAAGTGTACAGTTGAGTTGGCAGAGTTATCAGCAAGGGTTTGCTTGTTTCTTATTTTAGCCAGCTTTGATATGTGGGCTGAACTTTACCTTAACTTACAGCCATCTGGAAGTGCTCTCATTCCATTTTCTATTGAGTACTGACTTGCCTGGCAGGTTTGATGCGATTTCAGATAATCTGCTGCTGAAAACAACCACATCCATAATGATGACACTTTTGGCCTTGATGTGACTGTACCTTTGGCCTTGATTAAGGTTCCTAAATATAGACTTCTAGCGACCTTTGAGACACCTTAGGGTATCTGAGACTTCTGTCTAAGGTGGGAGATAATTATGGTCTACAGAAGACCCGTTCCCTTCTCAGCTGGCAGCTGGTGGACAGGTGGACTTCCTCTACCCTCTTGGGTGGGGCTAAGTTCCTGCATGTAGGTCACTGCACTCAGCTGCCCACGTCCATAGGTTTTAGGACCCAAGTGGACTAGCATGGTCTTCGGGATGAAGTTCAGCTCTTAGTTAAGGCAACGTAGGTGTCCACATCTAAGATGTAGAGGAAGGTGAAGAGCACTCCACACGTCCACCAACTTTAATGTAAGCTTAGAGCTATAGTGCACATGGATTTACTGAATTTTAGGTGTCTTAATTGCAGACTGCATCCCACCCCTTTCTGGCCTTCTGAATAAACCAGAACAGACACTTCTTCTGGTGGATACTGCATTGATTTTGTAATTTTTGGAGTAAGAAAAGGTCTTTTATAACGTTGGTGTCATTCACAACAGGATATTGCTACAACAAACCCTATTATTATTAATGCTTCTGTATAGACCATCCCTTGCATGAAATAGTAGACAAAGAAACTAGAAGGAAATGAAGCTTGTTAGAATGATGTTTAATATAGGTGATCCTATAAAGCAGAGATGCTGGGACTGTTTTTTCTTTTTTCTTCCCTGTTTTGAACGCAAAGATTTTGGGGTAAGGGCTTTCCTTACCATGTGCGTACACAAATTTCATTAGTCTCAATGGCTATGATACTGCCTCAGTTGTTATGTTGTACAACCAAACACTAATATTTGCTGTGTGTTTTCCATCTCGCTACATAAAAGACTCAATTGTTGGTTCTTTCTGCCACTTCCCTTAGGAGGCTATTGCATATTCTGTTTGCTCTCATTTGATGTATAATTCTGGCTGATTATTCTTGATGGTCTTGCGTGACTAATTACCAGTATCATAACGTGTTTTCTAGCATCATAACATTTTTTTTATTTGTGTCTTTGCATCTGATAACAAGCCATTATCACCCTAAGAAATGATACTATCATTACAGTATGATGTAGTGGGACAGAGAAGAAGTTTTTGCTAGCTGGTGGTAATAGCAGATGTGGGTTTTTTTTCTTTTCTCACAAAGCACTTAGTCTAAAACCCATTGTTGTTAACTGGCATCTTTTCTTTGGCTTCTGTGAGCTCTGCACTGGGCATAAATCCAAAACCATCAAAAATATTTAGAGATGTAAGTCCTCTTGATTTAGGTGCAACTTATTTACAGTCCTGGCCCCAGTCTCTTAAACACAAGTTACAGGGGAAAAAAAACAGTGCACAGAAAGACATGGAAAATTCTAAGGCTTCTCTTCAGTGTTTCTGAGCTCCCTCTTCTTCATTCCCTACTTGGGAATTATCTGTTTGGGGCTTCTTCCTAAGTTTCTTGCAGCATTCTCCTGAAAACTGGTATAGTTTGGAATAAAGGTGGATCTGAACCTTAAGGTAGCATCTGTCATACATAAAACATGCTTTTTTCCAGCCTGTTATCCTTGTATTTTATATGCTTCTGCAGATGATGGCATTTCATTCTGTAGATTCCATCAGAAATCAATGCTTGTGGGCATGTGGTGAGAGTAACCAGACCGGGGTAAAGGAGTATTCTTGTAGGGAATTTTCTCAAAGTGTATTTGCAGTGGATCTGAAATTATTTTCACATTGAGAACGTATTCAACTAGTAAATTTAACAAAATAATGACAAGGCATTGGAAAAAATTAACTAATGGATTGTAGTACTAAGCTAGCTGGGAGCAATGTTTTGCTGGTGCTAGCCTTATCAAGACATTGGTGCTGGACCTTATCCACTTTTTGGGGGTGTATTAGTGAGACTTGGAGTCTAAAGTGAGTTTTTCTGGATCGCCAAATGAAATAATAGAAAAAATGTGCCTAGAAACTCATCCCAGTGTCGTTGTACTGAGTCTTTCCAGCTTTTGACATTCATCTCTTTCCAGAGCCTGCTAGATATTCCTGTGTCTGTTAGGAGAACTTGGCAATGTTTACCAAAATGTATCTTCTGGCCAGTTCTGTTTATTTGCAAGAAGGAGCAACATCACATTGTTTCTTAGAATGCATTTGAAACGAATGCTGTCTGTGCCTGCCTTTCCAGTGAATTTCAGCTGTCAAAGAGTTCCGTTGCTCCTACTTCTTGTCCAGGCTGTTGTTTGGAATACATCTCTTTTCTGTTTACTTTTACTGGTTTTTTGAGGTTTCTCTTTGCATATAGATGGCTAGACAAATAATTTTGTAGCCCCTGCATTAGCCAGCATCTTGCACAAGTCCTTAATGCAGTTCAGAGCCCAGCATGCTGTCAGGGTGTCTGGATGACTTTTTCTCCATCTCCTTGGACTGATCCCCATGAAAAGAGGGGTGGAGGCAGCCACTGATTTAACTTGATCTTTGACTGATGATAACAGGGTCATCTTCTGGCCCAACAGGGTGTAAATATGAAAGTAAATGAGTTAATTTTCTGTGGAGTCTAATCTATGATCACTATTGCTGCAGCCTCTTACATCAGGACTCTTGCTTAGAGTCACTGAGGTAATGCTAAACCTTAAAGACAGGTAAGAAATATCCTCTGGAAGTTCAGAAGGAGCAATAGGAAGAAACTCGATGCTGAATGGGTATTCTTTATGTCTTTATATCAAGACAGATATGAGCATTTTCTGTGTTGTCCTTAAAATAACCCTTTATCATGAAGATGTAGCTAGAATAAGCATCATGAAAAATGGGGCTACCCTAGACATAAATGTGCATTGTATCCTGCATGTGTTGAAGGGATATTTATCTGCTTTACTGCAAGGTCACAGGAAAGATCAGAACATATTCCTTATGAAGCAGAAAGCCTTGGTGAAAGCAATTTGATCTTCATTTAGGTCTCAGCAGAGCCCGGTTGTGTGACTTGTGTGGCCCCTCTCTTAGAAACACTTCAGCCCTTTCTTGGTCTAAAGCTGGGTGTAGAGAGTTGTATAAATCCATTGCCAGGAGCGGGTCCTGGACACATAACCATCTGGCTATAAACTCTTGGGAAGTTCTGGTCACGAACAAATGATGTAATCACTATGGACACTTTCATCAGCTGGCTTTCATCATCTCTATGGTCCTTTTATTGCAGATCTCATCCTTTGCTGATGCCCACAGCTATCCTTTCCAACCTTGTTCAGATATACCATGAAGAATTAGATTATAATAAGGCTCCTAATAAGCAAGAGAGTATGACATGTGAATGGGATATCTTTTTTTTTTTTTTTTCCTTATAAACACATCTCAAGAATTTGGCATTTTCCAGAGCTGAGAACACAGAGTCCTTTGAGCCGTATTCTTTGACTTATTCTTGGTTTGTTTGTGTGGTTTTTTTCTTTCTGGAAAAAAGTCCCCCACTCTTGTCCAAAGCTGCTGAATCCTCTTAGAACAGACACAGAGAGAGCAACAGGAGATGCTGACAGTGAGCATGGAACGAACAGCTGATGAAGACCAAGCTGTGACAATGTTGCTGATGTGGACACCGTGTCAGAAAAAAATGTATCAGAAAAGTCTAGGGATGTCCTATTTGGGACCCTCTGATAAAGTCATAGACTTCTAATAGTGAGGCAGTGTGAGATAGTGCAGCATGGGTCCAAAGAGCACTGCTTAACTGAAAAGGAAAATTTCCTATTTGAAGAGTGAGGACTTTACACCCCCCAGGCTGAGGAGTGCACTCCCAGCCTGTACCTTGCTCTGCTAGTGGTGCTATAATGGGACTCGAGTTTTATTTCGCCAGCCTCCAGACACGGAGCTTTCTGCAGGAACGCAAGGCACAAGAGGTAGGTGTTTTGCAGCAGTGGTTTGAGTGTGCTCCTCTACCTTGTTTTGAGCATAGTCTAAAATCCCCAGAGCCTGACTGAGGCAGGTGGGAGCTAGGCTTGGGCATGACCAGCATCCTCAGCAGAAGTCTGGTAGGGAAGGGTTGAGCTGGATCCGGGAGCCAGGCTCCATGGGGTCCCCAGCCTTCCTGCAGGTCCTGTCCTTCCCAAGCATCTGACTGCTCCAGGCAGCTGGGTGATGCCTCTGCTGGGTCTCACTGGGGCCAAGGATGGAGGGGAAAGGTGTACACTTGGAATGGAGCAGCTCTCCACTTTTGGGGTATGGTGTCCCACTTCCCACTGTCACAGCTGGGTGGTCAGGGTGCACATCCAGACCTGCATCCCCTTGGTTCTTCTTGCAGTCTCCTGTTCCCTTTCACCTGGAGGAAGCAAATAGATAATAAAGTAAGAGTCCCTCCCATGGGATAGGAAATTTTAGGAGCTTTACCACAGCTGGGGAATGGAACAGGGAGCTCAGTTTCAGGGATCTCCTGGAATATTACCCATTTTATTTCCTTTTTTGAGGGACAGTCAACATATAAAAAGTAAAAACACTGCCAGGTTTTGGGCAGCTTCTTTTGTGGGCTTTTTTTCTTTCTTCTAAGGCTTTGAACTAGCTAGCTAGGAAAGAAGTGTGTGGGTAAAGAGTTGATAATTAGCTGAGGTAGGCAGGCAGCAACAAAGCTGAGCTGATGGATGCATCTGCAGGATGCAGAAGGCAAACAAAACATTAGGGAATTCCAGCTCCACAAGATCAAAAATATGCTGATAGAAAAGTTGGTTAGTACTTCTAAAAAAGCCATGGTTAGGAAATTAATGAATTACTGAAGGTTTAACTGGGTCAGTGGGGGGAAGTAGGCCTAATAAGGAACTCCTCATACAGGAGGTGTGTTTTGATGTTTGGATACATCTGTTTATTTTCATCTAGCAATATAGATAAGATAACTTCAGGCTGTATTGTAAAGCAGATTAAAACTGTTTAGTAAACATAGTTATTTATATGCATGAACATACTTGCATGGAAACTTACATATGGTAACATATATTAGCATACACTTCAGTTCAGGACATTTTTCAATCATGATTACGGTCTTTCTCATTAGAGAAGTCTTTTATCACCGAAAGCCAAATTTTCCAGACAAATCACTGTAATTATACCTGTGAGATAAAATAGTGGTTTTTTGCCAAAGCAGGTCCCTCGACCTTTGTCTCACTGCTTTGAGGGAGTCCATCCAACCTGCTAAGGCAGCCAGAAGGCTAAAAAAGGAATTGGATGGGAAACCAAATTACTCATCTCTGAGGGCTGGGCAGACCCCACTGCGGTAGAGAATCCCAGGACCAGCACAGATGCAGCTCTGTAGGAGGGAGAGGCAAGCCAAGCTGCAGCGAGGATGCCCTGCGCAGGGACAGCTTGTGGGGTGAGGAGAGGGTCACACAACCCACCCAGGGACACACCACCACTGCCTGTGGCTTTGTCTGAGGAGGATGTGAATGCTGGATGGAGACTGAACATGGAGAAACAGAAATGGATGTTCATGTGGTAAAGTCCCTTCAATCCACAGGGAGAACGAGGGACGGAAAGCTCTCCTGGGGGGGAACAGCCCACAGCGACAGAGCCACCTGACCAGGGGAGACTCAGTCCCATGGAGCAGGCACAGCTTCGTTGCAGGCAGCACTTCTCCTGTGGTTAGCACTGCTGAGTCCTGCTCAGGCAGCAGGCACATGCTGGGTGATCCCACCTGCCTGCACGGGTCCTGCTGGGCCTTCCAGCTAGTCCTGCTGGGATGGTGACTTAAATATCCAGACTCTTGGAGTCTGCAGGAGAGTTGGATGCCCCAGAGAAAGCCACAGAGCTTCAGCAGAAGAGACTGGCCCACTTCATCAGTAGAGATGGACAGAGATGGCTGTCTCTGAGGCTGGGGAGAGGGAAGGGACACAGGGAGTCAGGAATTCTGATCCAACCATGCTGAAGGCACAGCATTTGCAGAGAGACAAGTTCTGCTGCTCTGCACATGCACGAATTCCCCAGAGGAATGTGTTTTCTTGGTGCCTGTTAGAGCAGAGGAAAATGATAGATTTACATGTGAACCAAGTAAAACCAGCAGCTGAAGTTCACTGTACCACCAGTCACAGGGAGAGAGGTGGGTGAGTGGAAGGGTATTCATAGCATCAGTGAAACACCTACAAAACCAGCAAGTAGTTGCTATGAATACCCTGCATACCCCACTAAGAAGAAACAGAGGAGCTTGTAGCCACATCACTTGTTCACTCCAGAGATTGCCCCAGTGTTTATCCCAACTTGCAAGTGTAGCAGCTCCAGCCCAGGATCTCACCTCTGCCTCATGCCAGTGCGTTCACTGAAGTAGGGGAGATTCCAGACTCTGAAGAGACAATCATTAATATGTTCAAAGTTGGGCATTTCCCCTAGTTTTTCTGCACAGTGAAGACTTGTCAAGCTCTGGAATCTTTCTGACTGCACGTCTCAGAATACACCTGGTCCTCTTCTTTTCTTGTGTTAGATAACCAAGAATAAATCACTTGAGTATTCTGAAGAGTTCTGCCTGAAATGTAGGGTGAGTTTGGAATTGAAATTCAC
The DNA here is from genome assembly GCF_963210335.1 of Falco punctatus. NCBI lineage: Eukaryota > Metazoa > Chordata > Aves > Falconiformes > Falconidae > Falco > Falco punctatus. Next base: position 120,810,223 of record NC_137582.1, on the reverse strand, counting down.
AACAAAATGAGGAAGGAGGAGGGTTCTGAGGAAGAGGTGAATCTACGTGAACAGAAGTTGTGGGCATAATCTTGAATGTGTCATTTCTAATTTAGGTGGAGGACTGGAGAGCTCCTACCTGCTTTCCAAGGCTGTTACATTGCTGGTTGCAAGCGGACCTGAAGTTCTGTACGTTTGTATCTTTACTTACTAATTGACTTCAGCACTGATGGTCTACTCTCAGAGCATATTTCTTTTTCTTCCTTTATACGTTTCACTGACACTTTCTCCTGGAAATGTTTTCCATGCAATTTTCTCTGAGAGAAGGAGAATGAGTTTGCACAAAGCCTTTGATCTTGCAGGTGCTTTGGAGGGTAAGAGAGACAGGCACTTGCTAGTAGACCCCACACTGAGAGTAGGCCATGAACTAGGGGGTCTTCAAAGAAGAGGACATAACATTTTCCCTCACCCTTGCATGTTAAGCTGTCAGTTCTGTGTCCCCAGTGTAAATGGGAAGGGAGCTGTAGGTGTAGGTCTTCATGTACAGATAGGAAGGCAAAAGTCACTCCAGGCTTGGAAAAGTGGGCATGAGGGGGTGTAGGTTGGGAATGGGACATGTAAGCACCTGCTTGCACCAAGAGGTAGCACACCTCCTCCGGCTCACGCCAGCTCTTACAGAGGTGGGGATCGATGGCCTCACTGCCCTGCACTCCCTGACCCTCTGCGTTTCCCTGCTGGCTTGCAGCAGCCAGGTATGTTACAAGTGTTTGGGTGAGTTTTCTAGATCAGTGCTTTGCAGTCCACGCTTCACTGCAGGCATTGTAGGTCTGTTTGCGTGTTGCTGTAATAGCTTCTTCCCAGGATCTGGAACTGTCACGTGCTCACCTACCAGTGTGTGTTGTGGGTTGCTGAGTACATTTTGAGGTGTACAGAGATGTTTTTCTCTCCAGCTTGCTTTTCTTGCAAAGCAAACGTCATCTTTGAGCACAGTAAGCCTCGTGCCTTAAAGCAAAAGGAAAATGACAGCTATCACCAGGGGCACAGCGCGCTCCTTGGCAGGGCAGGAAGGCCAGCATCACCATCAGTGCCAGGAAGTGTAAGGAACACGTATTTCCCTGGACATGGCAGGACATGGCATTCAGGTACCTGGGGGTGGGGGGTGGGTGGGGTGGGTGGGGCAGAGAAAAGGGAGTGTGTTCCTGCCCCTTCCACACCGACAGAACATCTTGTTCCTCCTTCTCTCTTTTATACAGAAGTAAGTTGAGGACGGAAAAGTTTTGCCCATTGTCAGCCCTCTGCTGTGGTTGAGATGGGCTGAGGATCTTCCTTTCCTGAGCTTCATGCCCTGGACTCCAATAGTTAATGCTCTGCGGTGCTTTCAAAGGTTTCCTTGATTTCCTGCCTGACAGACAGCGGGGAGGAACTTGGTCTGCCAGGGAAGGAGAAAGATGTTTTCCTACAATGCCCTGATCCAGCTCCATCCACACCCTCTGCTCCGGACAATTGTTTCCCAGAGCAGTACAAAAACACACTATTCACATGAAAATCGGGAAAATAAGGAAAACTGTTTTCCCGTTTCCACCAGCTGAAGTCAGTGAAGAGACTGCTGTGTTGCACTCGAGAAGAGACGCCTGCAGCGAGGCTTGGTGCCAGGAGAGATTTCCACCAGAGGGGTCATTTTTTAGCATCACTGCGGAGTGTGCTGGTCAGCACAGCATGCCCATTGCATGGTGCCGAGCTCAGGAGACCTCTCCCTCGAGGCAGGTGATAGGAGAGCTTAACTCTCCCCAGCTTTCCCCCAGCATGTCAGGAAGAAGGCTGGAGTAGATGGGTGTCCTGGCTGTGTGCCCGTCACCTTCGGCTTCCCCAGAGCTGAGACAACAGGAGGTCATGTACTTGCCGTCAAAGCACTCAGCCAGAATTAGCATGCCATCCACTTTTCTCCTGCTACTTCCAAACTGCAGCCTCAGAAGCAGGTGCCACATTTCTTGTCCACAGCTTGCCAGCCTGTGCTGATTTTCCTTATGGCAGAGAAATCCTAAGGGTTTCACTCACTTTTGTCCCCCGATTCCTAGGAATTGATAAGAGCTAAAAATACTTTGTGGACAAAATACTAGAAGGACACACAGGTCTAAAGGGTGCTGGTCCTTAGGAGTCCTGGGCTGCAGCAGAGAATGATGACTTGTGAAAGATTCAGATTCTAGCCATTCTCCCCCTCTTAGCCATTTTCCCTCCAGTGTTTGTTGCTCTCTCTCTAAGACTTGTTAAGAGCTCACCCAGATTTCCCTGTTGGTCACCACCTAGGCACACAGCCAGGGTGAACACCAGACTCCTGTTAGAGTCAAGGTTGGCTCACCTGCCAACAGCTCACACAGGCTGGGTCATGGAGAGGGTACAGAGCCGCCCTCTCCTAGCAGGAGCTTTGCCACCGTGATGATGCCTCCTGAAACGTGTCCAGGGGTTTGCAGTACAGAAAGCCTATACTCAACCTAGGGAACTCTGAACCTTGCCAGCAACTAGCACTGGTCAGATCCTGCCAGCTCTGTTCAAGCCCTTCTGCAGCCGTCAGTCCCTGTGTTGTGTGAAGACAGTCAGAGGGATGTGTAGGCAACGTCTGTATCAGCATCTTTCACGGGATGGCAAGCGGGAAAGGAAGGCTCCAGGGACTTTGCAATTTTGCAAGCTTGGGTGGAATCTGCTTCTTAAAGTTCATGAATTCAGATGTGTGATAACACCTGGGGCAGACACTGCAAATTCCTGGGATCAGGGCTTTAGGAAGCAGTGGAATAATGCAACCAGATGCTGCATGCCATGGGCCTCTTGGCCAGCTGCCTCGGACACTGCAGCAAGCAGCGTGTCCATCCCTACCAGAGGACGTAAGCCCTGTGTGCTCGTGCTTTGTACACATGACCCAGGAACAACATTTACACTGCCAGACTATCAGGCAGGAGCCCTTTTTAAAAAAAGAAAAAAAAAAACAATAGCCTTGTGTTTTCTTTGGAGTCTCTAACCACGCAGTACAGTTAGCAGCACAAGCCGTGGCTGGCAGCAAGCGCTGCCCGCTCACCCTCCTCTCACTCCCCAGCAACAGCCTGAGTCATGGCTGTGGTCACAGACAGTGACACAATGCCATTGTCATCCAAAGAATGCAGTGCTTTCCTGCTCTGCAAAAATATTTTGTACATTGCATTTTCCATGCTCTCCAGAGGAGACACTGTCCGGATTCTTGCTGTAAGTGCCCTCAGGAGCGCTGCTGACTAATACTCCCACTTCTCCTCGTGTTTCCCCAAGATCCCAGACTTATTTATACTCTGCACAAAGCACTCGGAGTCAAGGTTGGTGAAGTGGATTTCCTCAGAACAGCACATGCACTGAAGTGTGAGGAAATGGTGAATTTAATCTCTCAAGGTACGATTCGTTGAGGTCACGTCACTGCAGCAAGCCCACACCTGAGGGTCTGGCCCAGAGGAGTTGCCTCGGACATGTGTAGGCGGTGGTATAGCATACAGGCCATTTGGACCCTTACTCCAGACATGGCCGTGGGATGTCTCATCCTCTGGAGATGCCCTGCTTGACATTGCTTCCTGAAGTAATGAGGCACACAGCTCAGACCAGAGCCACGCTGCAGGCACACTGCCCCCTGAAAAAGCCTGCTTTAATTACCAGCCGTGTTCCTGCCCTCCATGCGCATGTCAGGGCACTGCAGCCTCCTAACCTCTACAGACCTGACTGCATTCATGGGAATGAAATTGCAATTAATTCCTAATGCTGCAGTCCCTCTGCCTTTCTCATGTTGCACAGCAGCCAGCAAAGGACAGGGCTGGCATTTTCTCTTTCTACCAGGTAGTTATCAGGGAGATTTAAAAGCAGGTTGCTTGGGAATATGTAGGGTAAATAAATTCAAATGCAAATCTCAGCATGTGGAAAAGACCCCATTCCCCCAAATGCCTTTGCTTTATGTGACAGATGGACAGGGGACAGGGCTGCAACAAGGCTGCATGCTGTGGGGAGCTCTTTGGCTCTTTAATTAACCCTGAGGGCAGGTGTGGTGCTGGTGTGTGTAACCCTACACACTCCATAGGTGATAGGCATGTCTTTACTGTGACAGCACGCAGGGCCTTGTTAGAGCAGGGCTGTGTGACGGGGTGTAGCACAGCCGTGGTGCTTCGGCACATTTTGGGGTACAGCGCAGTTGTGGAAGGCTAAAATGGCAAGTGTGATGCGTCAGGTGAGCTCTGCCAATGGCCGTTTGCTCCATGTTTCTGTACATGTAGGACAGATGACCGTGGCCATGACATAGTGATTGTGATGGCTGCTCCTCATTAAGTGGGTGTAAACTTACTCTATGTCTTTGTGAGAGATGTTTTTATGAGAGGTATTAATTTGAAAACTGAAGTGGCTGGTTCTGAAGAAATGCTTTGGCTGGATTTTGGGTTTCCTCAAGCATCCTTCAGCCAGGATGAAAGTCAACATTACTCATACCATAATATACACAAAGTGTATTTCCTCCCCAAACGGAACATGTGTAGGTATCACTGACAGAATGGCAGGGTAAGCCAGGCTGGATCTGGCCAGCCAGCCCAGTAAAAGCCACTGGTGGATGCTGCTGAACTGGAGCCTTCAGTGCCAGTGCAAAGCCGGCACGTTGCACATAGCCAGCTGTGAAACAGCGGATGTTTTGGAGCAGATAGGTGATGCAGAAGACTTCCTTCCTCAGCTCAGAAGGCAAATAATTTGTATCCTGATTACAAATCATGAGGGTTTGTAGATTGCAAGGTCAGAAAAGACCATTATAATTATGTCATCTGACTGTCCCAAACAGTGCAGTCTTGGAATGGCACTTGGCAATTCCCACGCCGGGGCCAGCGATTCGTGGCTGACCTGCAGTGGGTCTTTTCTTAAAGACTCAGACATGGGGACTTATCTGTCACTGACTCCGTGGCCTGCGAGGTTATTCCAATACGTAACCTTTTTTCCTGCTCAAAATACGCAGCTCATTTCCAGTTTGTATTTTGCCTGCAAGACCTTTGCCTAGTGAGATCATGCCGGATTTACAATCACCTGCTCTATCAAATAAGCATCCACGGGATTGTGCCGTGTCCCCCTGTTTCCACACCTCTTCCCACCTCATGGCTGACATCCTGGCATGAAGAAAAGACGAGACTGCTCAGGAAACCAGGGAGACCTGTGCACCCGGGGTGTCTCACTCCCACCAGTTCTGTGCAGGTGTCACACGGGAAGGTCATTTATGAACCCAAAACCGAGACTTTGGCCTCTGCAGGATGTAAACACATTTGAAACATGTATCCAAGTGTGTTCACTGTTTAAATACCAAAACTCTCTGGAGGTTGCGGAGCACAGAGATCTGTATCAGTGCAGAATACGCCAACCCCTAATGTAACTGTGATGCATCCTGCTCCGTGATTACACCGGTCTGGCTTTGGCAATCACATTTCCTGGTTAATACAAATAACACAAAATAATTTTTGCAAACATTAATAAAGCCACTCACCACCCCAGGAGACAAGGATGTATCATTATTAATTAGGCTGTTTAACATTATATTGTGGATATATAACCCAAAGGCCCCTGGCCTGGGATGCGGGTCTCATTGCGCAGTATCTCGGAGCTGGAATGCAATTGCTCCCCAACGCCCCTGCAGTCCAACACAAGCAGAGATACCAGCTGCATGCAGAGACCAAAGTGGTGCCTTGCAAGGTAACAGCAGGACAGGTACTCATCGATTTACTCTTCTGGAAACCGAAACACATGGGTAGCAAGTCTGTGGACAGATGTCAGTGCAGAATACAGCCCTGCACCCCTGCCCCTCAGCCTCCCTGGCAGCACTGGCACTTCAGCCTTGTCTCATTGTCTTTGCTACTTTGTACTGGAGGACTGGGGACCTGCTTTCCATTCCCAGTTTAAGACTTTTGATGCTGTTCTCTGTGCCTGTAAAGCAGGAAGGTAATGCAGTTTCCTGTCTCACAGGTGTGCAGCATGTCTTACCCCACACAGTGGGACCTGCAAGTTAGGAACTTGACTGGAAAGAGCTGGAGACCTTCCAAGCACCATTATTACATTAATATGTCACATTCATAAAGCAACCTATCTTCCATGCCTTGAGGTGTTCAGCATAGCTGGCCAGGAGTGGGGCTAAAGGGCTTTTCCAGTCCCTCACGGCAGACCTGTGGCAGGGCCAGGAGCCCCCCAAAGGCAGCCTGTGCAGATGACTGACAGCTATTGCAGTCCAGGCTGCAACATCAGTGCAGGGCTTTGCTGTGAAAGGTGCACAGGCAGTGCAGGGAAAAGTCTACTGAGAGAGGATTTACGGTACATCCATAGATCTTGAGACATGATTCGGGCTTTAGCCAGGGAAGGCAGAGCACAGTGTCAGCCCCTTCCCCACCACTGTTACCCAGCTGGCATTGGCACTGCACCAGGACATGTCCCAAGCGTGTTGCAGCTTAGGGTGCTTTTGCAGGCTTGTGTACAGCCTGGGGATGCCGTCTGTAATTTGCATGAGCAGGTTTATGCAACTTCTCAGCTCTGCACAAGCTGGCAGCATTACCTCTGATGATTTGGGCAGTATTTCAACATGAGGACAGTCCTGGGTGGAGAGGGAAAAAAAAGCAAATCAGCCATTCCCTGGGTCTGAGCTAGTGAAGGGTGGCAAGGAGATAGTGATAGAATAAGGGCAAGTGAGTCAGGCTGCACGAGCCAGCAGGGATAAGCACGCACAAGCTGCTGCTCCCTCCCTCCCGCCTGGCTCCTGGCTTGCCTGCTGCTGACAGCTCTCTTACATCACCCCGTGCCCTTGGCTGTATGGCCGTTGGGCTCCTCGGGTGCACCCACCCCAGGACACTCCGTTACGTTTGCGAATGTCCTCCTTCTCCCCCCGCACAGGAGCTGCATCACAGGCTCAGCCCGACAGGTCCTTCCCAGGCTGGTGCAGCCGGGGGGATGCGGGCTGGCAAGCAGCTCCTCTGGCACCTCTTCAGTGTGGGACACAATGAGGATTAATCACAGCTTGTCAGAAAGGCTGCTGTATTTTTCATCCATTCTTATTTGCGTGCTAGAGCCTGGAAAACAGGATGGCAATGTTTTCCTGCCACAAATTCTCTGAGACTAAACAAAAGAGGCTGTATTTCCAGCACACACATACACACCCATATCTCTGATAACTGTGGAGCTTTCAGGAATTAATTGAGGAGAGCAATAGTGGCGGAGGTTCAGATATGTGCCCCTTGGGCTGGCTGCACAGGAGCCAGGGGAGGCCACCAATTCGTCAGCCTCTGGCATCTCTGATGAGGGTGAAGGCTTTCCTTCTCACTTTTGGGGAAAAAATGCATTGCCCAAAGAAAGTTCCTGTGTGCACAGCCTGGCTGGCTTGCAACGGCCGTCCTCGTTTAATCTCATTAAGTTTTATTACTCATTGTTAAGTTCTTATTAGTTTTAAGTCTGATCATGCTAGGTGCTTTACAATGTAGTGTAGAAGAGAAACCAGGCTGTTACAGTCTAAACAGGGAGGAAGTGTTTATTTCTAATAGTGTAATCACCAGCATCACCCAGGTTAGATGCTGGTTCCTTATGCCAACATCTAAAACAGGGCCTGAGCTCAACTGGGCATGAAACTCTGCCCTCACGTGCTTTGAAAGGCCAGGCTTTTTCTCTACCTGCTGCAATGCCTTTTCCTTGTCCCAGTTTCAGTAGGATGCACCTTTAGTGGATGCTTCATGGGTTTAAACAACTGCTTTCTCCCACCTCAGATGGAACTTCGCAGAGTAAGAAAAAATTGGTGCTTATGCAGCTCATGTGGAACTTTTGGAAGGTCTTACAATGTTCCCTGATTTGGGGAAATAAATGGTGGAAATCCTAGTTCTGAACTGATTTTGGGAACTTAACCCCATGTGTACAATTTCTGCGTGAGCAGTGGCTCCATGAGTGAATTTGTGAGTCTATCCCCACCAGCAGGAGCAACAGAACCAGCAGAGGCAGCTTCTAGGAGAGCGGGACCAAGGAAAGAGAACTGAAGAGAGGAAAGCTGTGTTAGATGCCTCAGAAAGCAGCTCTGAGTAGTTGTCGAGGTTTTCACACTGAAAATATCTGTTTCAACTCGGACCTCACATAGAAACATTTTCCATGTATAGATTGTCCTTCTTGCCTATTCCCATGAATGGGGAACAGTTTTGTTGATAGGGACTTTTGCTGATTTCAAGGACAAAGGCTCAACCCCCTTCCTCACATTAGATTGGGAATACCATCCGGATTTGTCTAATTCCAAGGAAGCAATCACAGTGTGGGGCTGATTCCTGTTTTTCAGCTATTATTTCCCTGGTCAAAAATACCATTCCCAGAGCTGATGTGCCTTAATGAATGTGGGTTGTCCATGCAAAGGCTTCAGCCAGCTAATATAAGGACATTTATCTCTTTTAAAAAACTATCTTCCTGTGAAACCCCTGTTTTCTAAAGCAGAATTGCAATGTATGTATCTTTAAAAACACTGCCTGGGGAAACTGCTTTCCCCCTGCATGGCTTGGGGAAAATGTTGAGAAAGTGCCTTGCAGGTGTGACTGCTGGTGCTCTCCAAGGCGCGATATAGGGACCGTGCTGCCTCCTCCAGGAGTGCCTGTGGGAGCGGAGCCAGGAGGAAGAATGATGCTCAGCTCCAGCCGGGCTGGGTGCTGGGGGAGGCCAGGCGAACCACCAGCAAGTGGATTCAGTCTGCTCTGCACTATGCTTCAGTTTTCATCACTTCATTATATCTCCGAGTTTGGCCCTGGATGTTCTGTCCCTGGGGTACTAAAATGCTGAAAAACATCAACCAACCCCCCACCCCCCATAATCTCACCAGATTAAGGTCTGAAACCTTATTATAGTTTACAAGATAAGAGTTTATTAAACAGCGTGAAAGTAACCTTGAAAAAAGGGGATTTCAAAATCCACAGCACAAGGTCCTGAGATTTGAACACTGGGAAATCTGGTTGGGTTACTTCATATTCCTTGATGATGCTTATCTCTGTTATCCCCAGTAATTGCCACATGGGAAGCTCACTGCATTAGGGACCTGATGTTACCAGGGAAAATGGGAAGGGCTGAGAGGAAAATGTTGTCATACATATTTTTCTGTGTGGATGACTCAAGCAAAGAATAAACTATAGTATCTATAAAAATATTGGCAAGCTCTTGAGGCAGGGATGGTATCGCAGGAGCACTCTTCACATCCAACAAAACCCCCAAACCCTGTGTCCTAATTAACACGGACACACTACAAACCACAGGTTTAGCCAGCAGCAAAGCCACAGAGCGTCTGTGCTGCAGCCAAGCACCAACATCTGGGAAACTTAGAAGGGAGCCAGGGGAGAGAGAGAAAACTCACCTGCAAACGGCAACAAAAAAAAGCCCAGATTTTGTCCCTCCTTCTGTCCCTCCGCATTTCTCAAAAAACCTTCTAAGTTACCGATTTCAAATATGGTATGAATGAATAAAAACTTGCAATACTGCCTGAGGTATGGCAAGAAAGCACGTGCTGTCATGATTAGGGCACTCAGATAGCGTGCTAATTACATAACACCCTATGAATTTGGCAGTGCTGATCTAGAAACAGGGCAAATAATCATGTTTCTCTCACCACCTCCTTCCCCATTTCTCCCTGCTTCAGTTTTCCTTGATTGAAAATTAATTTTCAAACTCTTCCAGACAGCTCTGTAACCTGGCAAAAGTAAGAAACATCTTTTATGAAAGCTTTGTCACACCTCAAGCCACTTTTTTTTTTTTTTTTTAAATAGAAAAAAACTGCACTAACCTTTCAGTAGTATTTTGCTTCGGTGTTTAAGAAGTGCTTCCAAACTGTGGCATAAACTGGTATTAAGGTTGCCTGGCTCCACTTCGCCTCTAGGCAAAGACTTGGCCCAGAATAATTAAACATTCCTATCATTGTAATAATTCAGCACTGCATAAACACGAGGACATTTGTTCTATGTCATTCATGTTTAGCAGTGAAGGAATTTTCCTGTTTGATGGAGGAAAAATGGAGACAGAAGCACCGCCAGTGCTTTCCAAGCTGGCTTAAGCAATGTAAAGTCCTTCAGGCGTGCTCCAGTCCACATCCATACAATAAGCCTTGACAGTTCGGTGCTTTTGTGTTCCCAGGTCTGAACAAAGGAAAAATGAATGGCCTGCAAAGGCTTCCAGTCCAGAGCAGTGATGGGAGTGGGACCGATGCCTCCAGAGCCCTCTGAATACAGGGGGTCATCTGTCCGCCAGCTTTCTCCTTGCCTTCTCGGGCGGCAGTGAGGCTTCTCTAATGTCCAGCACTAAGTACCTATGGGGAGGCGTCTTTCTCGAGCTCTGTGAACTGAAGAATCATCATTAGCCTAGGTCTAACTATTGTAGAAAGCATTTTAAAGCAGTTAGAGCACTTGCAGAACAAGTCACTCTAAGAGTAATAACAGAATTACAGTTGCAACACACACACACTGCCTAGTTTCTGTCCTTCCTCTGGGAGCCATGCACCCCCTTCCGTGGCTCCCCTGGGTCTGGAAGTCAGTAGCCTCAAACGTGCCACGGCAATAAGCTGTCAAAACTGCAGGAGCCCCCCAGTCACTGTCCCACCTGCCCACCGGAGGAGCGGCTCATGGTGCAGCCTGGCTGGTTGGTGCCGTGGGGCTCCGCAGCTCTCACCCTGCTTCGCTGGGCTCCGGGTAAACTCAGACCCGAAGAGGAGACGTGTGCAGACCTTTCGATCAGTGAACTTCTCTGTGGTGAAGCATTCCTGGGACACTCCCTGTCAGCCTGGAAAGATTTGTCTACAAGAAAAGACAAACCTCAACACTGAAATATATTAGACAAAAAAAGCAAAACCAAACCAACGATTTTTGGGGGGTTGAGGTGGGGTGATGAGGAGTATGCTTTTCATTGTGAAAATGTCCGATTTCTTTCCCACAATCTCCTTAGCTAAAAGAAAAAAAAAAAAAGAAGAAAAAAAAATTTTGGCCTGATGGGTTCCGGCTTCACTTGACTTCCCAGAAATCAGCAGCAGTTTATAACGGCTCTTGCCAGGAGCTCAGGTGTCACTCTTGTTCTTGGTGGAGCTGCCATTACAATTGTTATTCCCATGTAAACACAGAGGCTCAGAACAGGCTGCAGGCTGCCTGTTCCCACCCAGAAAGATGATTCAAATCCCCTGTGGAATAGGGCTCTGCACCCTGGAGAGTTTGCTGTCTGCATCTGCATGGCATTGGGCAGAGGTAGCAAGGAGGCTGAGGATGCTGCCTTGCGATAAAGCTCATACACAAGGATTACTCACTATGTACCAGTTTCTTGATGGCTACAGATCACTCAGTGTTACCTGAACCTCAGCCTGCCCCCAGGGTGTGAGAGAGATGTTCAAACACAGGCAACTGCTCCATCCATCTCCAAAGCAGGTGGGATGAAGCCACCCCTCGTGTATGGGCAGATTTGGATCCGCAGATATTTTTCTCTGGTAGCAGAGTCCACAATATTTTTGAAGTATGCAGGAGTGCTCCACCAAACTGCAGGGGTGATGGGTCCATCTTGTAGCACGGGAAGATCTGGAAAGCTTTTCTCCCAAGCAGACAGCACAGGGTATGTGGAGAGCACAGAGGCCCCTGGAATTACTAGTAATGAAAAGAATGCCTTCTCCAACACAACCTCTGCTTCAGTGGGCTTTGGTTCAAGCTTCTCCATCATCTTTCCATCACCTCTGAATGAGAGCCAAGAAAATCAAACAAGGCCCATGCTGCTTTTTGCAGAAGTCAGTCATGTAACTGGCAGCTGGTGATAGCACTGTTTGTATCTACGCGAGAGGTTTAACCTGCCTTCAGACTCCAAAGCAGCACCTTGACATGCTTGGCATCCACAGGTAAAAATATCTAGTGTTCTTGAAGCTGGGGTTCAGACTGGCCCCCAGGAATATTGAGCTCATGACAAAACTCCTGGCATCCGCAGTCAAGCCATGTAGGGCTAAAAAGTAATCAGGAGTCAAGTCTGGTTAAAAGCATCGCTCAGCCACACTGTGTTCATGCCAGTACCAGAAACAAGCATAAGCAGATAAGCTATATCCCTAAATCTGGTTGCTTTATGCATTTATTAACTCCACTGTACTACCAAGTGATTTTTATCAGGCTACCATTTCTCTTCTGTCTGCCCATCACTAACATCACATCTATAGGCGACTACCACGCCCACCTGCTCAGTGAGGAACTGCAAATTGTAAAAATATCATCTCCCAGACTGATAGAGAGCAGCTCATCTTCCATTCGCATCGCTGTCATGTAAGACAGGGCCATATTTTTCTGTGGATCTAGAGGATTCATCATTAGCTTTGCTAGTCTGTGTGCAAAATGAAGGTCTCGGGACGATGCTGCAGCCTCCTGGCTGTGTCCAGGGTTATTCCTGGAGTGGCCAAGTGGTTCGCTGAAGTTCTGAGTTCACTGTACTTCAGTTCAGTTTGGGTAAGTCAATATTCAGCTGCATCCAGGAAAAAAATTCTTTCCAAAATCTGGGTCACTCATTTCAGAGATGTTCTTGCTGGCCACTGCACCTACACGCTGGCTGTCCCCTTGTACCTGCTCGCTACAGTAGTCAGAAGGTAATCCCCCGCTCTGCTTCATCACCTAGCTGCTTCCACCCATCCACTGTAAACTGGATGTCAATATTTAACAAAACCTGTAATACTGCCAGGTTCCTCTGGCACCCGCTGGCCCAGCCTGCATGGCAGGGCTCTGCTGGGAGGGAGACGCACAGTGCAGTGGCCTGGCCAAGGGCTGGTTTGCAGCCCCTTTCCCTGCAGCTGATCCCATTTCCCACGCGGACTTGCAGACTCAGAAATAACCACAGGGATTTACCCTGAACAGTCACCTCAGGGATAGGGCCAAACGCTGCTCCAGCAGAGCAGGCAGCTAGTGGCAGGGAGTGCCCAATGCTGTGACAAGGAAATGCTTTGTCGCCTTCATCTAGTCTCACAGTGTCCCTTATCACAGCAAACCCTTTATAGAGCATTGTAACTAAACACGGTGCCTTAAACCCAGCTAGAAACATGGCCCTGCCCTGAAGAACCAACAGTCTACTCACCCACTTTATTAGTTAGTGCATTAATATAAAACCAGCTGGTGAGTGGCTGCTGAGACGTGCTGACAGCAAACACATCTCAGGGACTTCCAGGTAGGACCTGGCCAGTGCTGGCTGGGGACACTGGAAAAAGGTATGCTGTGCTTGGCTGGGTGGGGTGAAAGTCACTCATGCATCAACCATCAGTGGAGAGGAGCGGCAGAAGGCTCCAGGTCCCTTTCCCAGCAGCATCCGAGGAGCCTCCTCTGGAATGGGGTGGAGAGGACCGGGGTGCAGAGGGGCCGCTGTGAGCTGGGGGCATGAAGGTTCATGCAGAAAGAGCTGGAGCTCAGCAAGGAGAGACGATCCCAGCGGTGCTTAGTGCTGAGTGCCCGGCCTCTTTCCTGTGTGGGCCAGGAGAAGTGAAGGGCTGATCTGAGCTATGGTGATAATATGTGGCTCTTTATCGCTCATGTATTCATGGTATGCAAGCACTCTGTCTTCTTGGAAGGCCAGAGATTTCACCACCCATCCTCAAGCGCCCAGCTGACAAGGCACCTAGACAGGCACTGGCCAGCAATTTAATGCTCTTAACACGGAGGGGTAGGAACACCCTTGTGGGTTAAGAAGACAGTGTTGCAAAGAGTATTAAGTTTAGTTATATACAGGTGGAGGAGTGGAAGGCACAGAAAAGCAGCAACAACCATCAGCGGTACCTGCACAGAGGAACAAACCTTGGTGCAGATCCCCAAGATCTCTCTGCCCCTTCCAGCTTTGCTTCTGCTGGCTGTACCTCGCAAGCAGGAAGGCTGAGCTCATTCTGCAGCCCAAGCCCTTTGCACTACTTCCCCAAACAGCAAGCTGAGAGAGAGCAAAACTTGCAGCATTCATTAAAACTGCCCGTTTAAATACATGGGAGAGGTTGTGATTGCTATCTGGGCACACTCATCAGGTGAAGGCATCTCAAGACAGATACCACAGGAGACTTCCTGGTAAATTGCAGCATCGCAGAGGAGTCTGCAGCTACTTGTACCCAGCCATCATCGGAGCTAAGAACGCTCCGATTCCTGGCTGGTACCTGAGCTGATAATTGCTCAGAAAAATTAAGGGTTGGGTAATTCCTCCTGAAATTAATTGCCTCGCTGAAATGCTGCAGGCCAGTTACGAGAAGAAGGTTTGAAGCAGATGATATAACCATATCCCCCTTCAGGATTAAACCCAGGAAGCAGGTCACAAAAGTCCACCTTTGACACAAAGGGGGTTTAGCTTTCCAGATTTCTCTTCTCTGGAAACATTTTGGGCTTTTCAGGTGTTCCTGAAAGAGCTGTGAGGGTCCTGAGAAACTACAAGCACTTATGGACACTCCTATCGCCTGCCCCATCTGACACTGACAATTCAGATTTCCTCAGCAGTTTCCTTTGCTCGTTTTAACTTTTATTAAGCAGCCACTACTCCTTGCAAAATGTTATAAAAAGAGGTAGTAAATTAGAAGAGGCTTAGAATATTCAGACTGATCTTCAGTCTTCAATTAATTTAAAGGCAGTTCTTCGTTGCCTTCACAAGGTCTGCTTTCTGTTACATCCTCTCTCAGATGGTGCAGCTGACTTTGGGCAAAATCCTTTATTTGCTCTGCATCTGTCTTGCCTTTTGTAAAAATTTTGCTTCAAGAGAGAACAGGCAAGACACATGGAGAACATCAGAGCAACCTGTCACCTGCCTGTCTGTGTACACATGCCTGAGCACCTCCTCTTCCTCAGCGCTTTTGAATTAGGAGTCCCTTTCGTATTTCAGGAAAAATTAGGTATTCGTAAGCCTAAGAAAATCATGCTTGTGGTCAAATGCTGAGCTCACGAAGAACAGACGCCAGCTCTGATTGTTGTGGTTCATTGCAGGTACCTGGTCCTTTCTTCGGCAAACTTTAGCTCCCTCTGGTCCTCTGGCATCCTGGCTTACAGATGCACTTCAGAGAGAGCAGGAAATCTAACACCACCAAACAAACACAGAGGGGGATCAATGCCAGCTCTTCTCCTGGGCTGCCCTTGTTTTTCTTGCTCCTGTTTTTGGCTTAACCCAGGGTTAATCACCAACGGTTCCGAATTCCACTCGTGAAAAGGGGAAAGGGAAATGAGCAGGAGGCCTTTGATTCAGCACCAGGGCACTGCATGCTGCTTGATCCCCTTGCTGCTTCATTAGTTGCTTTTCCATGTTGGGAGATGGAGGCTGCACAAGAGGCACGAGAGCTGCCAAGGCCAAGAACCAGTGCCCTTGTTCAGAGCCCACAAATGCACTTTGCATTGTTCTCATTTCCCCTCATATGAATAATAAAAGCTGTTTGACAGCATGATGATGAAAAACGATTTTCTGCCATAGCTAAATCTCCATAGCTTCTCCCACTTAAACCCTTACATCCATTTAAACCTTATTTGTCCATCTAACTATAAGGAGCATATAGGTAGACCGGAGGTGATGGACACAGCACCTAAGATTGAGCTCAGATGGCTGACAGCATGTGGTAGGCATCTGTGGTGGTGCATGTGCGTGTCTGTGTGCTGCCTGGAAAACTGAAAAGGACAGTGTGTAGGGTCGGGTGGCTGAGCAGAGCCCTAGGGGTGCAAATTAAGTTTTTTACTCTTCTACCCTGGAATTATTTCTGGAACAAGAAGGGGTTTACTTGAAGAATGATCTGTTTACATAAGAAAGTTTTTAACCTCTCCATTGCAAAAAGGTCCACTTCAATGTAAAAACGAAAGTACTAGCACCAAAGCTGAGTGTTCGCCATGTGTCTAAGCAACATTAAGGGGAGGAGAAAAGCAGAGAATGTGTCAGCAAGCCCTGTTCTTAATGCAGAATCCTTTAAGGAAACTTGGAAATGGGAAAGTAACATTTTCAAAGATTAGCAAGTGATAAAGGCACCAGAATCTCATTTTCTACAATGATGCAGGATCTATGGTCCAGATTCCCAGAAGAGTTTAAGTGTCCAGCTGCTGTGGACTGGGGGGGGGGGGGGGGGGGGGCAGCTACTTCGAAGTACCTACATCAAGAAGCTCCTTCTTGCTGAAGGTCAACAAGACTGGCTTAGCACCTTAGTGAATTCTGTCATTGGCCCTAACTTCCTAGGGCACTAGTGCTGTTCAGAAGACTGTTCTTCTGATTGTGAAGATAGTTTTTTTAGAAAAATACTTGGGTTCTTTCCAGGCAGTTACTGTACCCAACCACTGCAAAGATGTTTTCCAATTAAAGATCAAACCACCCTTGTTAAGGATGCTAGAGAACTCTTTTTTTGAACACCAAGAAGAAAGCTCTCTTGGGAGAGGACAACAGGTGGGTAACAGGATGCAGGATGGTTGTGAAACATGTTGGGAAAATGAAATATCATTGTTATGGGACTCACTTAAAGTAGGATGCTTGTAGCTAAGAAAGGAACTGTCTGCAGTAGAGTCTGCTGCTTCTGCTGTTGGGAAATGCAACATCTTTAGTGAGTATATGTGAGTCATGGTGGCTTGTTGGTTTCACAGCTGATCTGGAGAAGAGCAGCTCTGCACTGTGTCTCCTGGAAATATACCTCCTCTGTTGGATCTGGTGGTACTGGCAGCTCCAGTTTGTAGCAAAGGTGCAACTGTGGCTCAGAGGCCCATGCATGCTCACATGAAGTGTAGTTCCCTTGGTCTGAAGCAGCAGAGGTTTAGACTTTAGGGTCAGTCAACCTCATCTCTTACCTCAGAGATATTGGGAAGGAAAAAATAAATTAAGATCAAAGAAGACAGAGATACAGAGTAAAACTAGTGCAGACTGGAGGCAATTTAAACTGAAGAACAGACATGTTTTGCAGTGGAGAGGGCTTGACCTGTCCAGCAGGAGGGCAAACGGGCTGGGTTTTGTGTGGATTTAGGTGCCCAAACATTAAAATTGTCAATCAACACTGTCTGTGAATTGAGGAGTAGGCATCAGATGCTTAAGTACCTTTTGACTTGGTCTCACAGTAGGTCATGTTTTCATGTGTGAACTAGAAAGGGATTGGGTTGTAAGAAAAAAGGATCATGCTAAAAACATGCTGGATGGTGATTTGTGAACAGGTTCATTGTGCCATTCCTTCAGCTCAGGATGCTGCTCATTAACCCGTGTGTCCCGCTGAGCAGTCCTGAGGCCATGCAGGAGCATGTTGTGGCTCTTCCACGTTTCCATGAAACTTGTACTTCAAAGCTCTTGGCTATCTGGGCTAAAATCAATGAAACTGCCTTGGGGATCAGATATGTAGCTCCAACTAATCCAATAAGACCTGGATGTCTAATTGGTTTTCTTAGGTTTAAATACTAGCTTTTGCATATCAAGGGATCTTTTTACCCATCACAGAAAATGGAGCACATCTTGCTAGGCTTATGACAGCAGGAGAGAGGATGCTGTACCCTCTGAATAAGCCAGGGCATTCAGGGAAGAAACCTGCAGTTTGTCAGTCTTCTCCAGACACACCGAGACTAATTGCTGTCAACAGAACTGAAGTCCATCAGGAGAACCTGGTTATCCATTTTTTTTGCCAGAGAAACAGGTCTCCTGCCAGCATGGGGCCTCTGGTACCACACTGTGGCTCAGGCTCAGTATCGTCTAGCAGGGAGATCATCTGCATTTGAAGCCCGAGCCAACATCCCTGCAGAACAAGAACTGGTTATTTCTTCTGAGCATCCTTTCAGGGCTCTTGCTTGGCCCCAACCTGCAGATCCGTGGAGGACTGATGCAGGACAAACTCTAGCTGCCACGGCTGCTCTCTCTCACGCTGGCTCTCACACAGTGCCTGCAACTTGGCACCTACCGAGTTTCTGCCCTGGATTTGGTGTGGGGCTGCACAGAGAGATTGGGTGGTACCAGGGTGACCCTTTGTCATGCTCCCAAGCTCACCCTCTTTGATATCTATGGCTGCAGCAGAGTAGGTTTTGCATGTGGCAAAGTCTAGAAGGGACAAATAATTAGATTTGCTGGTGTTATGTGGACCATTCAAACAGAACTGAGAAGATATTTTCATCATAATGCTGGCTGCCTTCTCTGGTATGGAGTCACTGAGCCTGTCCCTGCTGCCCTGATGGTGATGCCATGCACCTCCTTTCATCAGCTGGGGATGGGGGAGAAAATGCCCCAAGTGCTGGAGCTTCCCCCGCAGCCTCTCCAGGGTTTGTCCCTGGTGTCCCTCCCAGCCGCATAGCATTACTGGGAACACACAATGCCTCTGTCCTAAAGCTGGGCTTAAAAAGGACACTGGACTTGTCAGACACCTGCATCTTCCCACAGCTATTCTCTCCCATCCCTGCTCCCCTGGTGCCCCAAGCCACGTGAAGAGGGCAGGCTTTGAGCTGTTTCAAATAATTTTGGCGTTGAATAATGCTTCTCTAATAGGAAAAGGTCCCAGAAATCAAAGAGATACCTATGGCTGTGGAGAGTCCAGTGTTTTCCTTTTTCTACCACCTTTGTCATTTCAAGTAACCTGATTTTGATCGCTGCAGGGTGATTTTGATCTAAGATTCAGGATTTTGATCTAAGATTAGATGCCTAATGTCTGGGAGATGGAAACCATTGAGTATGAGCAGCAAGTCATGGTTAACAAAGAGGTGCATTCATTTTAAAAAAGGGGAGCTGCTGAGATGCAGTAGGTGACAAGACCATATTAAATGCTCAGGTACATGGTATTCACAAGGGAAATACAGACTCTTCATCAGTGAAGTGCCAAATTTCCCTTTCCAGGTTCTTGTTCTTACCTCTGAAAAGTCACAGTCTATCAGACATGTGTCGTTTACTCTGAGCAATAATGTCTTCAGGAAGGAAAGAAATGTTAGTTTTGATAAAAAGCTTTAACTGAGTTAAGTTGCTCTGGGGCTTTGGAAGTCTGCCCTGGAGAAGGCTTGCAGGACAAAGTCCAGGAAAAAAAAAAAAAGGGAGATAAATGCATTTTATCACCTAGGAATTGTATAATAAATAGATGTATTGCTACCTTTGCCTCCCTTGCACCGTGGCCTTCTGTTTCTTTCTATAGGATTTACACCTTTGCAAAACAGCTTTAACAACTCCAAAAAGTGACCAGTTTTGCAAAACAGCTGGAACTCCATGTATTTCCCTACCTGCTGCAGAATTTACTTAGAATGTTCAGACCGATATCCCAGGTAGGCAGGTGTGCATTATAATCCATTGATCTAGACAACAAGGCTGAATATTTTGCTCTGCAGAGTCCAGGAGCTGTGCAGTAACCTCATGCACTGTGTGGCCAGTGTCTCTGCTCCCTCTCACTCTGCTTTTGAGAAATGTTTCTTTCTGACAGAAGGTAGGTAACCCTGGGCTGGGGTAACCCCTGAGAGCTGTGGCAGCTCAGCGAATCACCCTTTAAGAGGTACTACACCTTGTGGTAGTGGTATTTACATTTGTGCAAGACCTATCCCAACGCTGAAGAACAGAAGGATATTTGAATCCAGCAGCAATAGTCTGCTTCACGCCTCACAATATGTCCTGTTGTGAGATATGAATATGTAAACCTGGAATGTTTCAAGAAGACACCCAGCAAAGATGCCAGTAAGTAGAAAAAAGGTGGGTGGAATTCCCTGCCTGAACTGGGATCTTTGCTGGGAAAGGCTGCTGTCCAGATGTTCCCAAGCCACCACTAGAGACAGTGCCTGCAAAGAGCTACACTGGGGCCAGATGGTGTCTGAGGGGGTGGGCTTTGGCTCGCTTCTCTTTTTACCCTAAACCCGCAGTTTGAAAGAAGGACATTGCATAAGGCCATCAGACGTGGTGCTTTGTGCCAGGATTGCTGTGGACACAAGAGATCTGACTCGGGAGAAGTCTCTCTAGGTTCATGCAAGCTGCAGCTATGTGAGGGAAGCTCTATGGTCACACAGAGAGCTGCACAGAGCAGCCCCATGGGATGAATGGGAGAGGTTTTCCCACTGTAAGTATCTGTGTGTCAGCTCCCACAGGCTAGCCAGGACCACGTGGGAGACCACCAAGGGAAGCTGTGATGCTGCAGGGCGAGACACTGCGTTCTGGCATGTTGGTCTGTGAGTCAGAACTAAGTCAATGTATTTTGGATCTGGAAAGAGTCTCTGAAGGGTTATGGTCTCTGCAGACCCCTGGCTATATTTTTTACATAAGGGTACTGAATTAGTGTTATCCTGAATTCCAGCAGAGGTTACTATATCTGTCTGACAACCCTGCCCCAAGGCTCTGCTGGGAGCCAGGGCCAGCCTGCACTTCTGAAACAACAGCATGAAGTAGCAGAGCCAGAAAAGACATTCTGCCTTTTGATATTAGTGGGAGATCTAGCTCCAGGTTTATTTCTCTTTTCCTGAACTGTGTAGATTATCTGTGTCCTGTTCAGTAGCAGCTGTATTCTGGCCCAGAAGCCATATCAATCCAGAATGAGATAAAACAGTGACATACATCAGAAACCTTGAATAGTATTCTAGAAACATTTAATTGTCATTATTGGCTAATTGTTGGAATGATTTGGGTTCCCTCGTTGTCTTTGCTGGGTGTCATGTTGTCTGTCGTGGTCATTCAGAGCAATGTCCTGTCACCGAGGCTGAAACTGCATCTTCTGAGTTAGTTGAAGTATAGCTACCTGTGTAGCTTGGGTGGGCTTTGCAGCCAGGGCTTCCCTGGCTCAGCTGCATGCAGCCTGGCTCACACACCTGTGTGCCCTCTTGCCGCTGCAGTTCCACCAGGTCTCATTCACAGCTTTCAGAGTCAGCCAGCTAGAGGAGGCAGTTCCTGCAGTGCCTTGGATCAGCAAGAGCTTGAGGTCTAAGGGGGCTGAAGACACTGACAAAGATGTTGCAGAGGAGATCAGTTACTGGAAGAAACTGAAGGATCCCATGATACTGACTGTTTTCATAATTTGTTTCATTCAGGGCACTGGGAGTAGAGTCTGGGCCCTTTTTTTTCCTGAAAACTCTATTTCTTGTGGTAGTTTGGAAAAGCAGCAAATTAACTGTAATCATGCATTGCGTGCCAAAGGGGAGTGAACGGCACTCAGTAGAGCAACAGCTTAATTAGGGTGCCCTTGGCAGAAGTAAGACTCAGTTCTGGGTATAGTCTGAAAACTAATTATAGTTAAAAGTTGACTTTTAAGGGTGGGAGAACTGGACGGTCAGTCTAGGACTTGAGTCCACTGCACACAAAAGAGTGAAGAGACTTTATGTAGGATAGGGGAAAAATCGATGGAGGCAGATGCTTTCATGTCTGGGAACCAGACAGATGGGGGAGACAGTGGATTCCTCTTCAGCTCCCAGCATGGGAAAGGAAAAGGCAAAGCATTCTTTTGGAAAATGTTATGCTTCTTCCCAGGCAGGTAGAAGAAGCTCCAGACTGAGCAAAAGCTCAGCTGTGTGCCAGCCTGCACAGGGCACCTCAGACCTGGCCTGCAGATGAAAGCATCACTGCTGATTTCTCAGTGCTGCAGCAGACATGAGGACACCACACTTTAACAGCCCCCTGACCGGCTGTCCTCTAAACCACCAAAGAGCAAGACTTGCCTTCACTGCCATTTGCTCTCCTATTGCTGGTTCTAATGCTTTGATATGTGGGGAACAGATCTGAAGCCTTTCCCCAGCCTGCTCCAATCTTTCTCACAAGATTTCACCCATAAGCTTTCTCAAACAAGCAAATGTTTGGAGTTTGCAGTCTTGATGTTCCTCCAGTTTCCTTTAATAGCCTGGAAGTCCTGCCCCAGGAGCGTGTTAACTCCCTGTCCAGCACTGCAGGGCTTAGGTCTCTGATCTGCTCAGGGTGAAGGGTGAGAGCAGAAGAAACATCCCAGTTGGGCAGGGCTGTGAGCAACAGTTTGGGAATTACAGATCTCTGGCAAGTGAAGGTAAACAGTTGTGGGGAGCATCACATGAATTGTCCTTGATATCTCTTCAGTTCCTACAATAGACCGTTATGACTTGGACTGACCGTATTCTAGTGCAGGTTCATCAGAAACAAGTCAAGGGAGAACAAGAGTTGTGAGGTTTAATTACTGTGCAACTCAACAGTGAAAGCAAAAACATTTTTGTGAACAGAACTTCAGACTTTTGCATATCACAGACAATGGAGAGGTCATCAATCAGAAGCTCCTTTCAGTGTGGACCTTTAACTGCCAAACTTTACTCTGTGTTCAGAGCTTTCCAGGTTTTACCACAAGCCCCTTGAATGGACTCGGTGGTTCCCATTTTGGAAGTTAACGGTGGGAAAACTGAGATGTGATTAAAGGTTGAAGTGATGGTAACAACACCACACTCAAGATATAATTTGGAAAATATCAGCATAGTTGTCCAGAGAAGAGTATTCAGATTTGTTTATCACACTGCCATAAAAGTAAGAGGAAGGGAGAAATAAAGAGAGATGGAAAAGTAGGACTCCAAAAGGTTAATGCTTTTTATAACATGAGAGTGGAAGTAACTAGAGGTTACTTAAAGGATTAGAGAGAAAACAAAAGTTTTTTTGTGAAGTGTGATGAGAAATTAAATATTGTAATTCTGTCAAGCTTGTGTTGCATTGGAGCTGGATTAATGCATTGACCTTTGCCATTAAGATCCCACAGCCTCTAAAGAGATGGGAGATGGATACCAGCACAGCAAACCTTGCACCGAGGCGTAGCTGTGTACTGATTTTTATGGACCGTACACTGGCAGAGGCACTGAAGTCATGGTCGACTGATAGTGCTCATGAGTGACTGGGAGGAGGACAGTGGGGATTGCTGTCAGACACCTAACAAAACCAGTCCAACAGGAAGGAGAGATGGAGGAGCTGCTGGTGAGAGGTTTAGAGAAAGAGGACATATATGAGAGCCGCAGCTGGGAGGGAGGTGACCCAGTGTGAGATCTGAATCACTGACTGTGGCCCATTTCAGAGGGCTGGACACCTGCAGAGCTGCAGTCTGTGAAACATCTGCAGGTGGAAGAGCTGAGCTAAAGGCAAAGGTGACTGCCTGAGGGAATGTCCCCTTCTGCTCTGGGGAAGAGCTCATCAGTGCAGGATTAGGACAGAAAGATCCCTTTCCATGGCACCACTGACCCATTGACCAGTAAGTTTGTGGCCTCTTGCTGTGGCCCTGGCCAGTGCCAGAAATAAGGTGCTGGACCAGGCAGACTAATGAGCAATCTTTAGCTCAGAGATGTAGTTTGAAGTATGGCACCCGCAGCAAAACAGGCAGCTTGCCTCTGAGACAGACACACACAGACAGAGCTTTAATGAGCAGATGTTAGAAATTCATCTGAGGTACCTCATGAGGATGCACTGTCAGCTTGCAAGGCTGGAGAAGTTTAAATAGAGCTATAAAATGAGTTCAGGCTTGATAGACACCGCTGCCAGGCAAACTCAGGTGGAAGGGGAGAACAAGGGGACCTCCTGCTTTCTTGTTCCAACGTGCGGGGACCTAAATATAGACAGCTCTGACAAGCCTGCTGCCACTCCCCGCTCTGTCAGCTGCACTTCGCAATCCCCACCACACCCTCCCAGTGCTCAAGGAGGGCAGCTTGCAGGGCAGGCGCTGGGAACTGCCCGCATTCTCTTTCCAGCTACACATCCTGGAGCTGCCTTTGGTCCTCAATGCAATTTCCCAGCAGCAGGATGAGTGTGAGGCTGCGGTGGGAGGCAGGAATACCCCCACAACAAGGACAGTAGCTCTTTGAAGGGGACAGTGGGGCAGTACTTCCACGTTTCAGGAACAGGTCTTAAAGACGTAGTACAGGGAATGGATGGATCTGCAGCAAAGACCCAAGGCAAAATAATTTCTTGCCTTGACTGATTCTTCAAATGCATCTGGAGCTACTGCATGGCCAAAATCAGTCAGTCCACAGGACACAGGGGAAGCTGAGTGACTTACTGAAGGGGGAAACTCTGCTTGAACCCTACTTGCACTTACAACAGGAGAAACCACCGTAATGTAGCAGCTGGCCAAAGAATTGAATGGATCTGTGAATTTCAGCATAGCACAGTCTGCAGCTCTTTCTACACTGGCCAAAACGCTTTTATTATATCAATCTGCTCTAGCAGTGTGGCTCTTGGTAAAACATACGCAAATTCACTGCAAAATGTTGGGTGCATTTTCTGTAGAGTCTACAGGAGCCTGCAAGCCAGTGTACGCTTCAACACTGCAGAGCTGCAATGCATACTGTGCTGGAAGGCACACAGATTAAAGTGCACTTCGGGAAGACAATGGTATCCTTTACACACCCTCTGCAGTTCAAACCCTGAATCCTTATGAAGACAGGAATCTCACTTTCCAGACATATGAGTTTTTTTCCATGATTTGTAGAAGCAAACAAAATCATGATGTGTGCAGGTATCAGGTTGTGTGTAAGCAGACCCTGTGATGTCCACAGTGCATGAATGCACATTTATTTAGCCCATCTGCAAACCTGTAGCAGGATTCACAGCTAACTCTGTGGATATCAAGAAGGTTACGAACAACTTCATCTGTGATAATGCATTTTAAAGGTTGGAGACCCCTAAGAAACATTGAGTGTTTCTTGCCTTGGTGTCATGATGAATGTTGGTCACAGTTGTGTCTCCTACCAATCTTCACATGTGGCATGTGAGGAGTCAGCCTCATCCTGAAACTGTTCTTGGGTTAAAGAGACAAGGAAAAGAAGCTGTTTGCTTGACATGATGAGTCTGAAAGTTTACTAGGTACATTTGCTATTTGAGCTGCTCTGTCTGGCTCTGTCAGCCATTTATGCTAAGAGAGTCCCTGATTCTCCTGTGTCACTCTAACAGGAGCTAGGTGCCAAGCTGAGAATTATTATTTTGCTCCTGACCAATTGTTCAGGTGTGAACTGAATGGAGGAGCAGCTCTGCAAAGCTGGAGCTTGTCTTCCCCTGATTTTGTGTGTCTACACTGGAGACATCTGCATCTTCATCGGTCATTGCACTCAGAGAACAGAATTTGGCTCTTTCAAGCCTTGATCCACCTGATCTATTTTAGGTCTGTGCTGCAGGATGTGTCACGGTCACAGTGCTCCAGTTCCTCTCCATTGACAGAACTGGGACTTGAGATGTAACTCAGCTGAATCTTGTGCTATAGCACACATGTCTGCAAGTCTCCATGACATTATTCCACATTTCCATTTGGAAATAACCAGATGATACAGGTGACTTGTCCCAGCCATCCTTCAGATTATTCTGGTGTCATTTCACTGCTTCCTGATACACCAGAGGAATGCACAGTAGAGGCTGCCTGACAAGAACATCCCCTAGGTAAGGATGATCTGATCTATCTGATTATATCTCTTAAGCTTATTACCCTTGGGGAACACAACTGCATGCTGCAAAGGCAGCTGTTCTCATAGTTTCCTTTCTTTGCATTCAGTGGATGCTACTGTCAAATTGTCAAATTAACCCCTACTTCTTTTATAGTGAAAGCTGCTCCATAGCTCTTGAACTCTGCCCTTGGAAAAGGCTTTCAGTCACTCAGCTCCATCACACCCAGTCTCCATCAGCTGATTTTTTTCAATAACTGTACCTTCTGGCCAGTTGCATTATTTACTATTATATGAAACTCATCATTTATCTGAAATATTGAATCAAACTTCTGCTCTACTTTAGCTCTGCCTGAATATCTGCAGCTCTGCACAACCCAGGTTTTTTCTCTGAAAGGTTCTTCCCTGCAAGGACATTACGGCACAGGGACCTGCCTTTGCCTTAGTTATTGTGAGACACCACAAGGACTGATTCTCTTCAGCCACCACACAGGCAAGCTAGAGACACCACCAAAGATCCCCAAATCATCGCTTAGGGTCAACGCATGTGGCTTGAAACTTTGGTCAAGCACTTCAGCTGGCCCACGGGAGGGTATCAAACCTGGATCTAGTTCCTCTTCATTACCACCGCTGCAAGGAGCTGGCTCAGCTAACTCTAACCTTTCTGAACTTTTCACATTTCCTAGTGACTTTGGGGTTAAAATCTACCTTCCCCCAGTCACCTACATGCCAAAGCTTTACCTTCAGAAGTGGCATCAATATTTAGGAACCCAGGACTATCAGAACCAGTAGGACTTATCTCAACAAATCACAGCACGCCAGGGGATGCTAGTAGCTGTCTGTGGGTATGCTCCGACTCCGTGGCAAATGCACTTTCTTTCATGGTGGGTTAAGCAAAGTCACTTTGCCTCAAATTTGCTGTGGGCTACGAACATACATGAACAGTTTTCACAGCTCAGTGCATGCACTGCATCTTGTTAAGCCATGGTAACTTGATCACACTTGCGCAATCCCCAGGCACCATAAAATCAGTCTTATCATGTGGTGCAGATGTTGTCTGCCTGCTGTGGGCTGTATGGTCCTGTGCATTAGCCACAGATAAATCACTTTGTCTCATGCTTAATAAGGAAGGAAGAGGAGTGAAATGTGTTTTGTATAATGAACCCAGGCTTTGGAAAGTAACAAATGGAGTCCCAGAGAGAAATGAATGTAGAAGAGTAAAGTCATTTCTCCATCTGCAGAGAAACTGATTATATTAGGATTCCTACTGAAGGCGATGTATGCTGTCTCTGGAGGAAGAAAGCAGTTGAGAACAGCAGCACTTGTAGTCCAAGGAATGCACTCTTCCAACCACTGACTTTTCCACCACGTACCCACAAGAGTGCTGTTGGCAGTGCTGGGAATGGCAGCTCCCGTTTCAGCTGCTTCTGCAGAGCAGGACCTTCCTGCTGCTGCTCTGATGCCTTGAGCAAGGCAGGAGTCAGGCAGACAGCCCTCTCTTGCTGCATCCCTGAAGGCGCCAGGAAGCCACTTGCTCTTCCATCACTGGAATAAGATGGTCTCAGCCCTAGGTCAAATTCTGAGCTTCCTATTCATACTTTACTTGCCCTTACTAGAGCAAGACCTGGCTATTTCCACACAAAAAATGGAGAAAACTAGAAAACCATCCCTGTCCTATCACTGTCCCAGCACAACCAGCCTGAAGGACCCACAAACCGGAGACTGTCTTAATGATAAATCATAAAGGGTTAAACATAGAGGGTTGGGGTCCCACTTCTTTCCAGTTATGTATCAAGTGTTTGAGTGCAAGGAGCTAAAAGCTTCTCTCAGCACCCTATCCAGTTTGAAGTACAAGCAGATGATGGCCCAGTGACAGGGCATACAGAGCAAGCCTCAACAAGCAGCATCATGGTTTTCCCACCCCAATGTTTCTCAGGCGAGTTTATTTATTGGCTAATGCCCATTTCGCCCCAGTGAGACTTTTCTTTCTCCTTGAAGGAAACTCACATAACTAAACCCAATGCGAGACCTTAGTGAAAAGGAAGGTGATATTTATTTTAAGCAAAAAATTATTTAACTTGCTCCCACTCCCCAGCACCAAGACACCTGTCCAAGGGGTCTGGTCAGGGTCACCTGCATGCGGTGTGAAGGATGAGGGCTATTGGTGGTCAAGACTTCAGTGCCTCTTTGGTTTTTCTTCATTGATAACAAAAAACTGGCTTTTGATCATATCTTTTGTGCTCTTTAGGAACCAACAGTTCTTGCTATGTAATCTTTGTCTCCAAACCTTGTGTCCTTCACCCTCCTTACATCTTAGGCAAGCTGCCCTTTGTTGGCATTTCCTTGTCTTAGGTATGTTCACAGCTAATGAGCATCTTCTGTTATAACAGGCAGAGTTACAATAAGTTGCACCTTGTTGCCATCCTCCAGTTATCAACCTGATACCATCCTTCCATCCTTCACCTGGTGACTCAGCTGCACTGTGGTCTTTATGCAGATGACACATTCCTGAGTGCTTACCAGTCTAATTGCTGTTGATCGTGCCCTTTTTAATCAATAAATGCCATTCTTCTAACCCTTGCTCCAATATTTCTTCTGGTGCCTCATTACAGATGTTTTCATTTACATTCCATTCAGAGCAGTTGAAACCCTTCTGTCACAAATCATGATATAATCATGAAATATTGTGGGACTTTCGATAAAAATGCAAAATTATGAACTCTACTCTGTGGTTTCCTCCCAGCAGCAGGTGAATGATTTATCGGTCTCCTTCCCAAAACCCAGAGCTGTATCAACTCATTGTTTGTCACCAAGACTGCAAGAAAGGAAGGTCAGAGAGCCTCAGATCTTATGTGAGCTGGCTTGCTCATTGTGCAGTCACAGAAAATGGGGGGGCTGCAGCCTCACCTTCTCCAAAAAGCAACCTGACCAGTCTCTGCTCAACTGGAACTAAGACTGGAAAAGGGAAGGAAGTTCTCAGTGTGACTTGCCTGTCTGCAAAGGGAGGACTCAAGCCTGTGGGGATCAAGATGCACTGGCAAAGCAGAGAAGTGGGCATTTGTAGGGCACTAGCAAGTCCTTCTAGGCTGTCTGGCCCATTGCTTTAATTATCACTAAATAAATACCTTAGTATCAACAGACACTATTGACAGATGTATGGCTAGGCTTGTTCTTGCATCAGAGTGCCCTGCTTTGCTTGGCCCGACTGACAGCGTGTGCAAGGCTGGCACACCAATGCCTGCTGGGGTGGAAATGTGTTTTACTTCATCCTTATCTGTCTATCAGATCACTGTAGTTTTGCAGAGGCATTAACAAGGGTGCTGTTGGAGGGCCTCACCTTGAGATAAGAAGGCATTAACAGGGCTGAGCAGGAATGGAGAGCAAATACTGGGCAAGTTGAACATTTGCAGAGTACTGGAGCTGGGAGCAATGGTGCTGCTGGGGCAAACTTTGCCCTAGTGAATGTGAACTTGTCCAGCAGAGCCCGGGACCAGCCCTGGCTTGTGTGTGTCACTTACCGCCACATCTGGACTTGGTGCAGGCAGAGACTGACAACTGCAGGAGGAACTTCAGGTGCCAGTTCAGAGAGTTTCTCCTTTAGGCTGCCAGCTGAGCCATCACCACCACGCGGTGGAGCCCAGCACGAAGCCTGTGTGCCACACGCTGTGCCTTGGGCTTCTGAGGAGAGAGGCTGCCACGCAGAGGGAGCCAGGTTTCTGACTGCTATATACCTGACATCTCCTGCAAAACTGCTAAGCACACGCGAGCTTTCTGTCTTGATGGGTGCTGAAGTGACTGACTTTCTCCCTGTCTTGAAGGCACCGTGCAGCCAAGCTGGGTTTGGAGCCTGTCAGTAGGTTCAGGTGCTGATCTTCCCAGACATTCATGTAAATCACAAATAAAGGTATATTACTGAATGCTTAATTACTAAAGGTACTCTAAGGAGGCAGGGCATAGAACAAGAATTCCAAAGCTGAACATATTAAACAAAAACCTCTGGAAGGCTTGCCTGAGCCCACAGTACTGCAGGGTATCCAGTGCTTTGATGAGGGGGGAAATTCAGAAGGAAGACATTAGAAGCAGGTATTGCCTCTGGAGATAGAGACAGGCTGCCCAATGTGACTACTCTGACCAATACCACCAACTTTTCAATAAGAGCAGAAAATATCCATCTGTAAGAGCTCTCCAGGGCTTGCCAGCTCAGAAATGCAAGGCAGAGACTTCTGCCACTCTTACAGACTAGCTGAGGTACAAGAGTTGTTAAGGAAATTCCTTAATTTTATATGCAAATGTGAGAATGTGTTTTATTGCTTTATATTTCTGTAACTTTGTTCCATTATTGCAAATCGATGCTTTCACGTAAACACATTCTTCAGCCTTTAAATCTCTGCTAGTGATAAAGCTGACACAGCCTCACTTTCTGGTAAGCAGGCACTTTGCGCCTGAGGGTGTGGTGGTTCTCAAACTGCCTGCTGGAGGACTCCGGTAATTACCAGGCTCTCAACAACTTTCTCACAGAAAGCTGAAGAGCAGCAGGGATCCCCACCCCCACCCCCACCCCCACCCCATGTTTCTCGGACCACCTTGGAGCTGGTGTGATGGAGGAAGTGACTGGTATCACAGCAAGCCAGGAAAGCTCCCTGTCGCCAGGAGAGCAGGCTTGGTCCCTGGGGTTCCTGCAGCAGCTTTTAGCATCTATCAGGACACAAAAATGTGCTGTCGAAGTCACAGCTTTATCACCAAAGAGTGAAAGGTCTCCACTTGGAGATTACTTCCCCTCCCTTCCATCCATTACCAATTGACTGAATTTTTTTCAGCATTTTCCCCTAATTTCAAGAAAGCTGCATGTGAGCACACACACAAGGTGCTTCGTGAGCCTGGAAATAATGGCACGTTCCCACACTCACCGAATGGTGCTGTGTCTTCTGCTGCTCAGGACTAGCTGCAGTCAAAATTAGCAATTAAAATATGTAAGTGTGAGAAAACAGTTCTGTAGATTTGATGCTCCATCATTTCAGTGGGATTTGGAGCTGACTTCTTCACAGAGGTGCAGTAGGAAGTGTGCTTGAGGAGAAAAAATTGTAAGACAGATCACGGGAGCATGTTTCATCCACAGTGAAGATCAAGAATCTGGTCTGTTCAGGGCAGCACATGAGAATAAATACCCAGAGTTGATACTTCTTTGGAGATGTCCCCGCTATTTATCATCGCCCATCTATGATGAAGCATGGGGAAATCAAGCCCATGTCTTGACAGCAAAGGGTTTGGTCCTCAGCCCGTGGGGATGGAAATGCCTTCTGCGGGCTCGAGGTTTCTGCTGAGGCTGTGACCTCCCGCTGTTTGACGAGCTGATGGCTGCTGAGCAGCCCAGTCTGGACAAGTGACCTGTCACGTAGCTGATGGCAGGATTGCAGTCTGGGTGAGGGTCCAAACACCCAGAGGCTGCTGAGAGCCTGTAACCCAGCTGGTCTCTTTCATGGGTGACTTGTAGGAACCCAAACTCAACACTGACCACGGCGTCATTTTGCATTAGATACCCACAAAAGTAATTTTGTCAGGGACCTCCAGATCGTATAATGCCCCAGGTACTGCACCAGGTCAGGCAATTTTTTAGATTAAATTTAAGTATCCAAAACACACTACATGATTGTCCCCTGTCTCGTTAGCTGTATTCTTGTAATGACTTGGAGCAAGATGTCTACAGTAACACATTGATCTTTTAAGTTAAAATCCTGGTTATATAGTACCACAACTGAACAAGAAAGGCTACAGAACAGACATGATTTGATTAATCACTGTATGCAAATCATATCACTTAAGAGACAGAAAATAACTTAGAAGCTCGATTAGTTCCCTAACCAAGAACCTGCCCTTCTCAAGGCTAAAACTCACCCCTGTTGCAGCACCAAGTATTTAACGAGGACCGGGAGCAGATTGCAGCTGCAGTTAAGGGCAGGAGGAGCTCTGTTGCCAAGAGGAGCTCCTCTTCTCGTGTCACATCAGTGGTGTAAAATTATCTCACACAGGACAAGCAGGTATACCTAATTTATTATCTGCAGTTAGAGTTAATTTGCTGCCTGCACTTTTGGAAAGTCCCAACTTATTTTTCCCTTCTGACATGCCTGACATTTTTCCTGCTATTCTGTTTCCTGTTCATGTTACTTAGCCTAATTTAAGTCAAGATGTAGCCTACACTATTGGCAGATAGAACAATTCTACATTTTTGAGCATCTGTCCTATATATTTAATTTACATTTAACCTACCCTGCTTTAAGGCTTAAAGTGTAAAGGTCACAGCCATTTCCTGCAGCTAGCCAATTTATAGGAGGTGTGAACGATTGGGGAGTTTGTGCCTCAGGCTGCTATCAGAGTACACACACAGTGTTGCCCGTACCTCTGGCCATGTAACAGAGAAAACAGCACATGCGATGAGGAGGTGAGAGGGTCAGGTACATTCCCCAGTGCCACTGTTGGTCCCAGCAGAAGCATCGCAGTAGCAGAGTAAAATTTAATCTCTTTACTGTCAGGTTTTCAAATATGTTTCTGATTCTGGGGTAAATAAGGAGTATTTAAGTGGAAATACTTTGGTGTGGATTGTGCAGCGAAAGTCTTATGATTAGTAATGGTGAATGCATGGTTTGTTAATGGATGGACAATTTCTAAAGGATGCTACAGCTGCCGGTAGGGCCACGGCCATTCCAGTGCCGGGAGCAACAGTAAGTCCAGTCTTAACTTGGTGTGAGTCTGCAGACATGCATGTCACTGCTCTTCTCATGCTCTGCTGCCTCTGAAAGGACACCTGGGCGCACAGGTGAGGGCAGCATGTATGCCACAGCACTGACACACCATAATCCTATAGAGCAGGATATGCATCTTCCAGGGTTAGAGCAGTTTAAGGAGCTTAGCAGTGATGTGTTGCATTCACTGAGGCTGTGGCTGCAGAGCCAGAAGATGCGGTCCCTCTGGGACATCCAACTGATCTACTGGTGCAGGAGAGAGACTACAGAGACATTGGACTCTTGTCATTCTTCATGTTGCTTCAGCCCTCTGGCTGGCACTGGTCTGCTTGCTTTGCCCTGCCTTGGGCTTGTGCTTAGCAGACTGAGCTCTTCAGTCCCCCAGCCAACTTCTCTGTACCATAGAAGCTCTTGAGCACTCAGCAAGAGGTCCCTGATAATTGCTTGGGGTTCCTACAAACCCTGTGCCAGGAGACTGGTTGGGGATGTGAAGATCCTGAGTCGAGCAGACATGGAACAGGGATTATTTGCAGTGACTTTGTGGAGACATTGGTCTGGGGTCCTTCTCATCAGTGCTGTCTGGGAGTATTTTCCAAGCTGGATGTGATGTACTTTAAAAATTGGGTTGTACATGCTTTTTCTCAAGTAGGCTTTCTTCCTGGACTGCTGATCTGATCAGACCAAGCTACATGCAGTGAGGCATGATTCACCTGCAACTATATATTGAACTACAGCCCTGGAATGCTCGCTCACACTGGTCTGGCTCTGCAGGCATTGATGCAGCTGCTGCACGTTCACACCAGCATGAAAGGGAAAGGAGGCCCAGGGCATGTCCACACAAGGACACTTCTCTGCAGCTCTTGAAAGAGGAGAGTTGCTTAATGAGGGAGGCTGCTTCTGGTGTTAGAAAGCTCAACTGAGTATGCCCTGCCAAGGTGCAGCCAGTTGCATGGGTTGCAGATAGCGCACCAGCCTCTACCTAGTCCTCCAAGCTCCTGCAGTGTCTGATGTGGTGACTCCAAATCCAGCAGGCAGGCCAGGGGAGGAGGGCAAAGGCAGACACTTTAAGGAGATAACTGGTTCTTGGCAGAACTGGTTCGTTACTCCTCTGTTTTTTTTTCTAAGAGTAACAGGAATTTTCAGTCTCTCCCCTTGGGCAGGAAAAGGCTAGTGGTGGCGGTAGCCTGAAGGTGCCTGCCAGCACCACAAGACTTCTTGGGTTTGAAAGAAGAAAGGCTGCTTCCAAGGAAGCAGAAACAAGGAGAAGTGTCTAGCAGGAATCTGGATCTGTGACTCCTTTTGTATATTGTTATGTAAGACTGAGAGGAGGGAAGTGCCACAGCCTGGGAAGCTAAGCTGGGATACCAAAGGAGAGGCAGTTCTGCACCGAGAGCACATTTCAGGATGCTACGCCAGCTGGGGTGTCTCAGCCACCAAGGATCATAATTTCAAATACTTTAGCAGCAGGTTTTTCAAGGGCTTGGCACCTGAAATGCCTTTGACAAGCCATGCAGTTCCAGTGGATGCACTTACTCAGCGGGTGCAGCCCATGCTGCTCAGGGTGAGCCTTGCTGCTCCCCGTGGGATGCTGAACAAAAAGCCAAGCGGCTGTCAGGCTGCAGGGTGAGGTTTGGCCTCAGTGTCCCTATGAAATCTGAATTCCCACTTTACTGTGCTCTGGGAGAAGTGGTCCTGCTAAGCTTAAGGGTTCTCCTGCTGAATGAGGACATGGAGGGACCAGGAAGAATGGATTCAAGAGTAGAAGTCAGGTAAAACACCTAGCCCTGTTCATTCCTTTCTCATTCTTTGGCAATGACTCATTTTGGGGATCTGACACATGCACAGCTGCTGGTAACTGCACGGGAAATTCTTTTTGGTTCTCAGTGCTACTCTTTAGACACCCTCCTTTGGAGGAAGAGTAGTGTCCTGCAAGGGAAATGGAGCTGGGAGCATGTGCAGGCAGAGTTCAGTTGCACACCCTAAGTCACACAGTGTGGGCTGCAAGGTTGGGTTCCTACATTTAAAAACTACAGGGGGACTAACAGGTCACAGGTTTTAAAGCTGGATGCTTTCACATCAGGTGCTGGAATCCAAATGGCTCTGATCTGATACTCCCTCTTGGTGCTGATGGGATTGTATTTGGAGCATCAACGTGATGTCCAGATACTGAAAGCAGAGTATAGTCCCTTTATCAACTCACAGAAGCATTTTGCAACCAGCCTGGTGGCAAACCTCCACAGACCAGCTCCATGCTGCTGGACAGTGTCATTTTCACATTTGGTTCTCCGCATTTAATGGCTGGGATTCTTTCTTAATCAGCAAAAAGGAAATTAATACACTGTCTGAAGTCTGCAGGAGTCATTGGTAACTATCTTCTACCAGGCTTGCCTTGCTGCTCACCAGGCCTAGGATACCCAGCTGCTTGTTTGTCCAGAGACAGCATTGTAGCCTGCAAAAATACTTGATTCCTAAATCTCTCTGCCTGACATGTCCTATGGAAGACAAAGACAACGTGCCTCATGGTGAGAACAGAGCCTGCAAGAGCAGCATCCAGGCTGTACTGTAACAGAAGCTCTCAAACTCCTGGTTTCATCTACCAGTACATAATACAAAAAAATTAAAACCATAAATTTGGGAACTTCAGCACAGTGCTAATTTTAGATAATAGTTTTCCCAGTTCTACAAAGCACACAGTGATGGGGGGTGGGGAGTGTCCCATTACATGGCTATCATCTCTCTGTGTTAAGTAGCAGTCTTTCATAATGAACAACATTAGATGTTATAAGCCTCATAAAAATACTTAGAGAAGAACTGTGCAGTTAAATGGTGGATTTTCTTCCTAAACGCAAGCAGAGAGTGCCCAGCATGAGCCTAGCTGGGTGGCAGGACCCAGCACTGGTGCTGGAGCATGGCAGAGAGGCAGATTATTTCAAGAGGTTTCTAAATTTCCTTACAGTTTTACATATGTGGCAATGGGGACCAGCCAGAAACTCACCCTCAGTGAATTACTATTGCTTCACCAGTTTCTGGCCCAAAACCCAGCTTCTCTGTTCCGGTCTTTAAGAGAAATTTACCTTAGTTGAAAGTATTAACTCTATAGCATGTGGCAGCCTTGTTAGGCATGAGTTACTGAACACAGGAACCAACAGCAGGCTTGGCAAGAGCTGCCCTTTGCTGTAGGCAAAAAGTGTATGGAATACAAATCAGCCAACAGCTTAAAGAGACTTAAAGAAGATAATAAAAATAAAAATATGATTAAATGAGACCAAAACAATAATGGACATGTTTCGAACTGTGAGTGGAAGGGCAAGTCACCTAGAAAACAGCAAGCAAAGAGGCTTTGCAGCTGGTTAACAAGTCCTCTGATCAATATACCCAGCAGTGTCAGTCCCCATGGATCAACCTCCTGCTGGGAGCAGGTCTATTGTCAAGGTTCTAGCATGTCCCAAGCCTCTTCCAGAAGACTTGTGAACTGCAGAAAAACATTGGGGAGAAAAGAAAACCTCTTCAGTATATCAAGAAGTCCTAAAAATGAAGAAAGCCAACCCAGCAGGGATCCACTTCCTCAACCGATACTCAGAGGCAAGGATGGAGGCAGGTGCTGGCAGGGCAGCAAAGGTTTTGAAAGAGATGTCGGGCTGGGCAGGTCACAGTCTGAGAGGCTTGGAAAGCTAAGTGTTTCATTGCCATGATGAAAGCAACGGCTGAGATTAAGGATTTGGGAATGAATCCTGTCCCCACAGAATGCTGGGTTTTTTTTCTAGATTTCTACGAAGCAGGGTAAGACCATTATGAATTTTGGCAAAAAAACACAAGAATGAGATACTCAGCATTTTTGCAAAGTACTCCTTGTTTGCAAGACAAAAAATGTTTTGTCGAAAGATTTCAAATAGTTTTAGTCAATACCTAATCCCTCAAATATCCTGCTCAGCAGTCGTCATTCCTTTTGTCATGAGAGGCTGCTGGATGAATCAATCCTCTTGTCCCAAAGGGCAGTTGTCCTTCCTACATCCATTGCCCATGCAGGATGATGGGTCCTTTGATAAAACTCTCCATTCCTCTCCCATGGCTAAGTGGAAATTCCTTGCTAGAGCTGGTCCAGTGACTGCCATTATCTTTCTTGGTGATTTACCTGTGTGTGTCAAGCCTGACTCGTTTACATGTATGTGGCTTCATTATCACTGTATGGGCTTCACACCCATCAGTTCACACACGAAACTTCTCTGAGGGTCAGACCAGGACCAGCAGGACTCAGGAGCCATGCTCTGTTTGTCATCAGAGCCTGATACAATGAAGGGCATTCACTCTTCCTCCACTCTCCTTATGTCTTTCATAAGATCTTCCACTGCTGCTCAAGCTATCACCATGGATTTTAAAACACACACGTGATAAATCCAGTTATCGCTGTAGTTTTCAAACACTACAAACCCCCCCAGTGTCTTGGCAGTGAAGCTGGCGCAAAGAGCATCAATAACACTATTTGCGGATAGCTAGTACAGCAGGGGGTAGAAGGGCGTGCAAGGGCGTCTCTTACAGGTGCTAGCGTTAGGATGGAAATACTTCAGCAAGTGTTGGCAGTTACAGAAACTGTCATGCCAAGCCTTTTGTTCCTGCTTGAAGCCAGCAGAGCCCATGATCTCAAAGCTGTGTGCGCAGCCCACAGAATCTTGAGTGGAACCAGCCTGGAATAGCATAGTTTGGTTGCAGAAATCAGCCTGGATAGTAATGGGTTGCAGCAGTAAGCTCGGGGCTCTGGCACCAGACCCCCTGCTCAATGCCGGCTCAGCCCAAGGTAGGGTGCAAATGCCAGTGGGGTCCATCACAGCCACAGTCCCAGCCTGAGGGAGGGCAGGCAGTCTGCCTGCCGTGGATGGGATGGTTTCTCCCCTCTGACCTACACTATTAGGAGCTAACAAGAAATGACATGTCTCTGAGGTCTGCATCCACATCAGGCAAGCTGACTCGGTCACACTCGACCCCCTGCAAGCTTGCTTGGTCATGGTTAATGTGGCTGCAGTGTCCCCTGAGGGAAGCTGGCCCTGGTAAACGCTGCCTTTGCCTCTGGAATGATGGAGGTGGGATGGTGTCCTAGAAAACTAGAGCTGCCTGTCTCTGCCTCCAAGGTCAGGCCCTGGGATTCTTCTGTGTTCAACGGAGACAGTAAAAGATTTCTCACAGAGACAGAAAAATGTGCTAAACCCAGAGAAACCATAGATCATCTCTGTTCCCAGGAGAGGGAGATCTTACTCCGGGAGGATGTCTGGAGTGGTCCTTTCTCTATCCCACACCAGTTTCTTATCCTTCCCATGGGAACTAGAATCACAGTGTTTCATCCTCTGAATGTCATTTAGCATTTGTAATCTTTTATAGCTACTGAGTTTGTTCTTTTCTGCTCCTTTTGGTGTGCACCTTGCTCTTTAAGCTCTGTGACACAGCTTGATGTTCTTTGGCAACATTACTTACAACACAGCAACTCATTTTAGGTGAATGCTGAGGAATATTTTTGGGGAAGTTCATACTATTCTTTATGCATAGTTGAAAATGGAATCTGAAAAAACACACAGAATCTGACAAAATATGGATTCTGAAAGTCTACTTTAGTTTTAAAAAATCTGTTGATAATGATGTGCAAGATTTTTTCAATAAAAATACATGCTTTTGGAAAAAAATACTTTATTAGATTTTCTGTGTTGAGGTAATAGAGTCAAACCTGGCATTTTAAGAATAAACATTTTTCTCTAACTGGAAGATTTCTTATTTAAACCGTGTTTTGAAGGAAAATTTGAAGTGAGCTCATGGGCTTCTTGTGGTGGCAGGATAACAGCAATTCCCTTGTGGCATGGGGACTCCTTGACTGCATCTGTAACACTGCTTGACTCATTTATTTCAACAGGCTGGATCTCAAACTGGTGTTGATGTGCTGTTTGTTCCTTCTCCTCTTCTGCCACACACCCCTTGGGAGTCCACCATCTCCTCATTTTTAATGGCATATTTTATTTCCTGTTTTTGAAGGCTGTACGTGGGACTCCACAGTGACCTAACCTTGTTCTCTGGTGTGCTGGAGTCCTTTATCTCCTGCTGAAGCTCATGAAGCCCCTGACAGTATTGGCCCCCCACTTAATTCTCCCTAACTTCAGACACCAGCTTGGGGTGTGCTAGGAGCCTCCCAGTGAATGCCCAAGTAACCATGCTGTGATATCTAGTTGTCCTCACCAGAGTGGAAACAGGAAGCAAGGGTGACTTTACTCCTCTTCATCTGCCTTCATCTTCAGGCTGCTGGAGCCCCGACGGGCCTGTGGCACGGCCTGGAAGGTGCCTGCAGTCGCTGAGGTGGCCCAGCCTCTTGATCTACGCTTTCCACCCCTGTGGCTCTTGCACCTTTGTTTTAAACCAGCGCTCCTCCAGCAGGCAGAGCTGAAATGGCAGAGGGTTTGCCCCCTGCAGCAACTTCCCCCAAGAACAGGAACCCCTCGGAGCAGCATCCCATGAGCCAGCAGCACAGGAGGGCCAGCGGCAGCAAGGCAGCGAGCAGCTGATGGCTGCCTGGGGTCGCTTCCTCCCGCCTGCAGGTCCCTGGCTCCTTTCTCCTGCCAGACAGGCTGGCTGCAGAGGGTGGCACAGTGACCAGGAGCACTGGAGCTCTCACTTGCCCGTGGCACCTGCCCAAAAGAATCAACCAGAGTCACTCGGCAGCTGCCTTGGAGGAGTCACTGCCACGCACCCTGCCAGCATCAGTGGGGCTTCAGACAAAGAGGACACTGTTTGGGTAATTTGATGATGCCAAATGTGTTCATTATCCATCTCTCGGTATCAGATAAGTGTCTGGAATAATTGGTCGGCAGCCATGGGGATGGTACTTTCTGGCAGTGTCTGATGGCCTGACAAGGGCAGAGAAAGCCCTGGGGAACGGCTGCAAAATGGAGAGAGGAGACACGTAGAGTGCAAGGCCGAGACTGTGTCGAGGACCATTGTGTTTGCATCTGACAGTAACAGAGCCCTTCGTCCGGCTTGCTGCCTGGCAGCAGGAGTCTCAGATGTCGATGTCTCCTGCCCGGGGGGCTGTTCCCTGTTGGCAGGGGGGGAAACATGTTGTCCTCTCCACCTCACCTCGCTGCACAGAAGCACTGCAAGGAAAGCACCTTTGGAGCGAGAAAGGGGCAGGCCAGAGCATTACTTGTTGCCCACCTGTATCTTTTTCTTACAGTTATCTTATCAGCCCTGGGGCTCACAGATAACCATACCCAGCAGCCTGCTGCCACGGCACACCGGCTGGGTTACAGGCAGTGGGGTTCTCTGAGTTACGGAGCCAACAAAGGCAGAAACATATAAAGATTCTCCCAAAAAATAATTACTCATTGCATATAATTAGAAAGGAGGGCATTTAAGCATCTGATGAATGCTCAGCATCAGTGGTTGTTCTTTGAAGCCTATCCATATACTGGCTGAATGGTTGCCCTGTGGTTCAGCAACTGGTTAAGCATCTGGAGCCCAGGACTCCCACCCCCACTCTGTCCACATATATTTGTCCGCTCTGTCAGCTGAGACAGCATTTCCTTCATGTGTCTAGTCATTTGGGTGTGGACTAGAAGCTACTTGGATTCTTCAGAGAGGATATTGTTGCTGTAGAAAAGGGTTTGCTTGTCAAAAGAGGTTTCTTAGATCCGGGATGGTGTCTCTGGTGGGGTGTGGAGTGGATTAGTCATCCCACAATAACCCAGAGGTTAAGGCATTAGCAAAGGCTAAGGCACATCAGGTTCAAGTTGCAGATGAGCTTCATTTAAAGCAGGAACTGGAATTTGATCTTCTGTGTGCCTGATGAACATCCTAACCACAGGACTATTCTGGAAAGACTCTTGAAAAGATTTCCAGAGATTTCAGTTATACTAAATGCATATTATAAAACAACCCTCAATTGTTTCAGGGCTTCTTCTTTTCCCTGAATAAAACTCTTGCTTCCTGTCCCAGTCTTGTATGGATGCTGCTTTGCTGTGTGCACACACAGCTCCAGGCACAACAGTATCCCTTCAGCCGAGCAATGTCCCAGTGCCAAAGATAAAGCAGGTATGTGATGCACAGGCCAGGTGAGATGCTCCCTCCAGTCACCAGGCTGGCCTGGATGCTCTCTGGCTGAAGTACCAAAGGCCTATCCAATTCTCCTGACAGAGAAAGAGTGCTGGACCTGAACTTGCTATCCCTGGAAAGTGGAATTGATGCTGCTGTTCAGTTCTTTATGGAGCAAATTCCCAGTTTCACAGGGAAAAAGTGACATTGTCTGGAGGAGAATGTACAAGAAGTTTTCTGGTTCCCCTCCACTTGCCATGCTTTCCCATCTCTGAGAGCATTTTGTCTCATCATTATACTCCATTTTTTGCCCACACTACACACCAGGGTTCCCATCTCTGGGAGTCACTCATTCATCAGCCATACTGGCTAGGTCTTACTTCTCGCACGTGTGGGTAGCTGTGATACTGTCACTGCCCTTCATTTAACAAGAACTGTTGCCTCAGCCACACAGCTCTGTCTGCAGGTGAGCAGCGGGGAGGCAAATGGTTTTGGAAGTCTGTTGTTGCCTGTCTAACATGAAGCATCCAAGAGGGGAGCTGGGCGCCTCAGCCTGCCATCAGTGAACCACAGTGGGCCCAGGCAAAGCTCTGGTCATGGTGGCAGGACACCAGCTATGGTGACTGAACCCTCAGTGGGATAAATAGCCCAAGGACTGCAAATTTCCAGGACAAATAGGACCACCTGAGACTGCTGAGAGAGGCCAGCAATAGCTGGCTGTGTCTTTACTTTTTGCACCTATCTCTTTTTTG
Organism: Falco punctatus; assembly: GCF_963210335.1. Lineage (NCBI taxonomy): Eukaryota > Metazoa > Chordata > Aves > Falconiformes > Falconidae > Falco > Falco punctatus. The sequence continues at coordinate 120,769,411 of NC_137582.1, read as the reverse complement.
TTCAAGAGTCACTTACTGGCTGACAATCTTTAGATGCTCATCACTGACCTGGCTGCCCCTTCTGAACCAGCCTCAATGGCCAGAAAAGCCTGATAGATCCAACCATTTAAAATTGTGACGTCTCTGGGATAGCACTGCCAGTCTTTATAAACAGGTAGGGAGTTTCACCATCAGTCTCCTGAAATCTTGAAATTGGAATTCTCATGCCCGCTGAACAACGATGCGTCATTAACTCAGTCACTGCGCCCAAACCACACCTCAAGCAAAAACCTGAGTGAACAGATAGGCTTGTACCGTGTCCTTAAAGCCAGCACATTCCCGTCTGAATTTCACATCTGCTCCACCGTCTGATGGAGGAAGTGAATTCCACAGCTGCTGCCCCTGCACAAAACGCTCTTCTCCAGCCACCCACATCTACAGCCAAGTTTTTCAGACATGAGGGGCTTGAGATGCATTATTTCTGGGAAGTGCTGTTCATCTGCCCGTGGGAAACTCATTTGCTCTGAAAAATCTCAGGTTAGGCAACCAAAAATGGACCTTCTAGTCATGCACATAAATCTTAACAAAACCCTGGATGTTTCTACCCAGCATTTTCCAAGATGCTATCAGCTGATGGGGTGGTGCATAAGCAGGTCTCCAAAATAGCTCGACTCATATCATAAAGGAAGTTATGTGCAAATTCCTTTGAGACTATATACTTCCAACGCAAAACCTCTTCCAGCCTTGTATGGAACATAAACCCCCAGGTGCCCTTTAAGTACTGACAAATACAGTGCAGCAGACGTACTTGGTATTCACTCATAGTGAAGTTTCTTTAGTGAGAACAGCGTTCTCTGGGACTGTAAAAAGAATCACTCGACTGATGTTAATAAACTGACAGATTAGAAATTGGAGGAAATAAGAGGCTGAAGCACTGCTGCTGAAAATGCTCACAAGGCTGGAATGGCTTTGCACATTTTGTCAATCTAGTCAGTTAACTGGAAGGAAGAATCCAATTTATTCTGAGGCCCAACATGATGAATAAGTCATTTCCCCGGATAGGAGCAAGAAGAACTCCTCAAAACACATTGGACAATTCAAAAAGAGCCTTTTGGTGTTGAGTAATAAGTGTGGAGAAAAAAAGAAGGAAAAAAATCTTCAGTTTTGAGAGTGATTTTCTCCTCTCTGTTGAGGATTTTCATTTTATCTTTACACTTAGAAGCCTGTAAGTCTTCCCCCCAACCCCCACCCCCCACCCCCCCACACCCCCAAAGGTATCTAGGCTAAAAGGAAATGGGCCTGAATTATTTTATTCAATGTGGGTCTTTTGCATTTTGCATCAAGAAGTACTTATAACAATATTCTGTGAATAGTGCCTGCCAACATGCACATGGTGGGTCCAAGATAGACAATTTCCTTCATAAATCCTCAGAGGTTGGCCATTTGCTTGCTAAAATTTACTAGAAGGAAATAGCTTTTAACCCTTAGTTCTTGTTCCTATCAAATAGGTGAAAGAGAAAATCAAACTGCTGAGTTTAAATACCGGCAGATGCGATGTTTGAAACAGTGGGGCTGCAGATGGGAATGGCGCATGATCCTGCCTTTCCAGGGCTGTGAGAAGTGCTGAGCTGTCCAAACGAAGACCCACATCAAACACCAGGTGTTGGCCCAGAGTATGAATTAGGGCTTCACCATCCCCCTGAGCATCACACAGGATTTGCCACCCATCGTGTTCCCCCGAGGGGGTTGGCAGTCTCTATATGCTCCCTACACCTTGGCGTGCAGCCCGCAGACGAGTGGAAGTGGGCAGTCCCAAAAGTCCAAGCACCTTGAACATTAGGAAGTTTTAGTCCTGGATCCAAATTGATCATATGCCTGAGGGTCAGAGCACTAGTCATGGGGGTCAGTGCAGAGGTCAGTTTGTTCAAGAGGTTAACAGTGAAGAAAGTCCAGTAACTCCTGGGACCAAAGCTTGGGAGCAGAGGTAGATCTACTGAAAGAAGGATTTAATAAAGAGAGAAATATTACTGACTGTGGCCCATTAGACAAAGCACATCAGAAAGGAACACTGGGGGTCCCAGGCTAAAGTGAGTCCTGTTTTCCCCAGCCCCTCAACTGTGAACCTACACAGCACGGTGCAGTCCTGCAGGGCGCATGCTTCCTATACAATGTGACTGCATTGGCACAGCACCATAACCTGGCTGGTCCTTGTATGACCAGGTTAGTTACCCAGGGAAGAGTACCGTGCTAACACAAAAGAGCCAGCTACCCACGCTCAGCACACTTCAGAGATGATTTGAATTACTTGGTCTTTTGCATGTCACAGCAATGATGCAGACTAGCTCTTTAATGTGATTATTGTTGCTTCTGTTTCCCATCGTGCTTGGAAGTATCACAGCAACCAGAGATGCAGTGAGGACCAGAGTACACGTGAATTAGGGCAGAGCCTGTCTGTTAAAACAAAGAAAGCTCCCCCTGCACGGGGAAGTTCCAATCTCAGGTCATGTGCAGCTTTAGCCTGTTCCAGGGACATGGAGAGGAAGCGCTGCGGAATACCAGGGGCCAAACCTGCTGCAGCGCCCGTGCCCGTCCCCTGGTGCACAGCCCGCCTGCCACTCCTGCACACCTCAGAGTTCAGCTTGTTTGCAAACGAGCAGCCAGCTCTTTGCACCAGCACGAAGCCCTGGCAGCCTCCGGAGTGCACAGACATGTTCACTCACGCACACTCAAGGGTGTTTTCATCAGATCCATTCAATGCTTAAAACTAGGCTTTCTCCCAAACAACCGGACCAGGCACCTGTGTGCAAAACAAGCTTTGGCTCCATACTCCATGGTGCTCCACACTAATGGTCATACACATGGGAGGAAGAGCTGTTTTTATACACATAGTTTATCCCCTTTTCCACTTTATTGCCCTTCAGATACACTAGTGTTCAATTTATTGATGTATTATATAATGTAACCTTAGCTTCAGGCATTATCTGCCCTCATTCTATTTTTAACAGCCAACCTGATCTTCATATGTTATTTCCTGAACTAAAGGTTCAGGCCTCTTTGCTGTCATATTTGTGTATATTTTGCAATCTGCACTTGAAAGATAAAGCCATTAACCCAAGTCCTGATGATTTCATGATTAACATCGAAGAATTATGGCCAATGCATCACACTGCATCTCACATTATAGATATGGGAACATTTTTCCACATACCAGAGTTAAATACTTTTATTCAGCACATCAGCCCTGGCGGCAACTCTCAGCAGTACCAAAGGATTCAATACAGGCATGAATATTTTTAAGCATTAGTACCAGCGATCTTTGACTTTGATCCAGTAACGGTATATAAACTCACAGTGGGGGCTCTGGCATTGTTTTGTCCTTTTTTGAATGCCACATGCTACAATATGGGCTGGCCCTTTACAGAGGCTTGGGGGTACCCTAACGAACAAGACAGTGACTTTAACAAATGTTCCCCCCCAAACTGGGGGCAATTGACTGGAAAGGATTAATAGGTACAGGAATCTGAGAATGAAATTAGGAAGATCTCCAAGAGCAGTTCAATGAAATGACAAAACCCCACAAATTCTCAATCAAGGAGGCGACTTTGCAGAAACACTCATTTTCTTGTCGGCATGGAGAAGCCTGCAACTAGAGATAAAGTACTGTGTTACTGATGAATAAAGGAGAAATAGCAATGAATATCCATGGCATGATCTACATATTTAAAAAGAATAAATGCCAAAGGATACTAAAGACAGTGGGAGAAGAAGCAATGCTTGGAACAAAAGACAGAAATATGTTCAGGTTTTGAAACCATCTTCAGAATCAGAGAATAGATAAGACTACATCATTGAAACAATGTGTCAGAAACAAACCAATTGAAATTACACCTTTTTTTTTTTTCTTTTTTTTTTAATTTACAGGTGCAATTTTTGATGTAACAGCCCAAGGGATGCTCTGGGAAAGTTACTTGCCTAGGACACGTAAGACTAAGAGAAAGTCCCAGAAACAGCCAAGGAATACCTGACCCATTTGGACACTTGAACATCTTTTTGTGATTTGTGCAGAGAGAAAAAAAAAAAAAAAAGAAAAGAAAAGAAAAGAAAAAAGAAAAAGCAAGCTCTTAAATTCCTTCTGCTGCATAATAGAAACACATTCAACCCATTTTTAATGTGATCAGCTGTGCTCCAGGAGAAAGGGACAGCAAGCTATGGTTAGGACAATACGAGAAATAAGTTGTTCCTGCAGTGATGGATCAGGTAAGTGTACGTGAAGATTTTAAGTCCAGGCACATCAGAGGTGGGACCAGTATGGAAAAACAAGGTGGGATTCCTCTCATGTTGTGAAAAGTGTCTTCAGCATAGGTGTCTGTGTGCTAAGCTCCCCTCAGAGCGATCGCAGATCTGCTCAAGCCTGTTGATGGAGTCCAGAGGGTAACTCCTCCCTTTTTGAAGCAGACGCTTACCTTTGCCAGGTGAATTGCTCTTTTCTGGGCCAGCCAGTGTGGAAAATCAGCCCTGTGTGAGGGGTGAGCAAGCTCTCTGTCGACTGGGAGCAAACATCCCCAGTACCTACAGAGACACCGTGGTGGATGGGAATTTAGAAGAGATGCTGCCACTGCTGCTGCCATATGGCCTCTAGCACTGGTGTCCATGGCTTCAGAGGATTCTGGAAAATGGGATGCATGCAGATGAGAGCCAGAAAAAAAGATTTTAGGATCAGATTAAGTGCATTTGTTCTAGGCAGAGGCTTGAGAAATCCTGCTTATTTAGCTACTTGTAAATTAAGAATGGATACCTTCAAAAGCTGGAAGCTTTGTAGAGAAACTACTTTCCAAGAAAGGAATCATGTCTGAAAGTTGAAATAAGTGCAATGCAAATCAGGAGAAAGCAGAAATCGTAATGAATTGTTGTGCACATGTGGTTTAGAAGATTCCAGTAGAAATCTTGGTGGGATGTAGCAAAGGCAATGTAAAGCCAGAGTAGGTGGAAATAAATGTAATATCATTACAAAGGCACACTGTCTGAAAAGGAAAGAGTGGGTGTGGGGTGGAGGGCAGAGAGGCTTGAGAAAAGCAAATTCTTTAGGGCAGCTGGGCACTCATTATAGGAGACACATCACAACGTCATGCGTGTTGCATGATCATGCACAGCATCATCAAGAGCTGAAGGTACAGGGAAGTGAGCGACCTTCATGCCTCACTGGGCAGGGCAGGGGAAGGAGTATCCTGTACGTCTGAATCAGTTTTGCTTAATTTAGGCTCCTTTAGTTGTATCCCACTTAATTTCCCATTTACTGACAAACTTCACTGCCAAGGTTGGGGAACTTACACCCTTTATGCAATTACAGTTGTGTTTAAGTACTTTTGTCTTGGAGACCTGAGTGTTAAGTGGCATGGACGTGGGTGTGGGTGCTTGTGTGTGGAGGATGGAAGGTGTCAATCTTAAAAGTGTCCTGTCTGGGGAGGTGGATGGGGAAGTAAGATTTATTTTCAATATGGACTAGTGTTTCTTTCTGGCATTACATGAATACTTACAGGGAAAACTTGTAAGAGAGGTGGCATTTGGACCTCTTGCATAGTGTTCATGCTCACGTCATCACTCTGCACCAATCTGGAAAAAAAAAAAGTCAGAATTACTCTAGTTTTAAGGCAGTCAGAAGCAAGCGCCTAACTCCAGACTTTTGGAAACACAGGCTGTATAGGTCTAGTTGAGTCGTGAGAACATTTTTAACCAGCTGCATCATTTTATCTCTAGTCTCTCCCCTATCCAATAAAACGTGCGGGAGAAACTGAGAAGCAGGACATACTGCTCCGGAGTCCCTGTGGTCCTACTATGACAAGGCACCCGTTCGTGGCTGACTCCCTGACTCCCATGGTCTTGATTGCCCAGTAGCTCAGTAGGAGAGCTGGAGGGGAGCTGAGGCAAAAACCTCCCCTAGTCCAGTAATTGCTCTCTAGGCAAACAATGCACTTGTCAGTGAGCCACCACAGATTTTCGGCACATAGTAAGGGAAAGACAATAATTTATTATCAGCACAACACTTTTTGTCTGCATGATGTCACTATTTTCCAGCAATATTTATGGCTTAAGAATGTTTATATTTGCTCTGTGTTTTTGTTGTAACTTTATGTACATCAAAATCATAAATAGACTGTGGGATAAAAGGAGATATGTATGAGTGCAGCAGTGGCTGATGAAGAATGGATTTAAAACTGGTAGAGCCTGTGGAGGCAGGTATGGCACGGTCCCATATCTACTATCTCCCCTCTAAAGCATCCCAGTGCATTCAAAGGAGGCTGTCATGCTTGGTGAACAAGATACTGTTCTCACTCTCATTTTCCTGAGTAGTAGGTTTTTTTCAGTTATTAAAAGCTCTAGACCTTCTAGACCAGCTTTCTTGATCTGTTTTGAAGACCACACTCTCACACTGGAGAATTCCTCGTCTCTTCTGAGCAAGCACAGAGGCAGCAAAGCCCAGTCCCAGTCTCTGATCGTGCCACAGGTGGGAAGGAGAGGCTGGAGCGGGATGAACCCTTGCACTCCCTACCTGGGGCAGGGGCACCTGGGGGCTGCAGCCTGGGGCAGCTGCCAGACTGAATCCAACCTCTTGAGGCACCTTGTGCTGAGCTGCCAGGTAAAATCTTGGTGAGACATAGGGATCTGAGTCCAGGAGGAAGCCTCATCTGCAAAATAACTCCTTAGGGAGCAGGGCTTGGGATCTCCAGGCCTGCTGCCCATCTGTTAGATCGGAACAACAACCCTGGAGAGCAAGCAGAGACACCTCCAGGGAGCAGAGGCACACGTGTTGCTGCAGTAGCACCAAGCGGTCCAGCTCAGCATCTTGCTGCAGTCAGATAATTGTGCCCACGAGCCAGGAGGTTGCTGGAAGCAGCATTATTACCCAGGTATGCTGGCTGGTGTAGCCAGAAGGTAAGGCGCAGTACCATTAGTTCAGTGAGAAGGTATGATTAAGTCACCCGGCTTTATGAGAAATGAACACAGCCTTGAGGAGTGAGTCATGACTGCAAATGAAACACATCTGAACCAAGTGAGAGACGGCAAGTCACTGCCTCTGGAGCCCAGATCTCTGGCAGAATATTCCTTGGGAGAAAAGCGAACTGAAGCTCAGATACCAAGAGAAAGCAGAGCAACAAGAGATCAACAGCTTTGAGAAAATGTCTGAGCTCAGCAGTAATGCTAACTTTAACTGCAGACGCACAACTGACTCTCTTCTTTAGCAACCACATGGAAAAACAAAAAGGGTTTCACAGTGCATTAACCAGCAGCTACAGCTCCAAGCTGTCCTTTCATATACTGGAGAGACCTTGCCCTGTACTCATCAGCTGTATGGTGCTGGTGCTGCCATTCTGCCACCGCTGCTGTGGTTATGGCTGTAAAAATTAACCAGTGCTGTGCCTCAGCCAGAGGTGTAGCCAGCTCCCATCCTCTGATACAGGAGTCTCAGCCCTTTCCAGCCCGTGGGTTAAAGAACTGGGCAAGGAACATGCTGTGAGTTTGGCCCTGTTTGGCTCTTGCTGCCAATCTGGGTTTTAAGTGGTGACAAATTCAGCCTGTTCGTAATCCTGTGGTTATGAGTAACAGCTGAGGATCTGCTGGGCAACATGTTGGGAACCTATTACTTAACTTCAAACCAAGATTAGGTGGTGTTTCTACAAAATGGTCTCGCTCAGCCAGAAGAAATGGAATCACCTGTGACAGCCTGTGGTCCTCTGCATTTCTGTGTGCAAGCTAGGGGGTTCTGCCAATGGTTGATCAACCTTACTGTTCACTCATTTCCAGTGCTTTCTAGCTTTGATTTTTAGCTTCCAACCGCTGGAATCTGAACTACACAGTCATCTGCTCTAATGCGTCACCAGCCTCACCAATCAACATCTTCAAAAGACCAAGATCTGGGGTTTGTTGGCAGCTGAACCTCCCCACATGGAAGATTTCACTGGGAAGTGCCTCATAGTTACTTAAAAAATAAAACTTTGAAAAGTCTTTTGAAACACTTCTACCCCAGAAGTGTTGATTTGAAACAACTGATGTTGGTTGCAGTTTCAAAGTCCCATGACACAAGATCTTAACAGCTTTGGGATGCCTCCAGCATTGTTGGCCAACTGATTCAGCATAATCTTATAAAAAACGTGCGTATGCTTATGTATGACTACCTTGGCACAAGAATCAAATCCCTGGCCACAATGCACCCTTGGCAGATGCAATCCCTCCCTACCAGACCACAGGGGCCACATCAGCAGCAGAATCACAGTGCAGAGGGATGGTCCTATATTAAAGACAGTCCAAAGACCTAAGGGCCAAGTGAAATTGTAGAGCAGAGTGTGTATAATAGCTCCAAAAAAGAGCTTACTGAAGGAAGAAAAAAAAAAAAAAAGAAAGAAGAAAGAAAAAAGGAGAGCAGTCCACTGAAAACAATCTCAGTAGCGTTTAAGAAACTTGAGATTGTTCCCTGTTTTGTTGATATTATTTTTCCTAGAATGATCTCATAGGAGTTGGACAAATAAAAGTCTCACTGCTGGAGCAATGACCATCTGTCTGCCCCTCCCTGCCCTCCTGTTTGTTCTGTTTTTCCATTAACACTGGTGCCTGCAGGGCCTCTTAAAAACAGAGAGGCAAATAAGTCCTATAACCACACCGGCTGGGACTCGGTCAGCGGAAACCCTCAGAGGCATCTCTAAAGGCTTCCCCATGGCGCGTCTGCTAGGTGATGCAATGGGAAGGACTCATTCTGTGGGCACCCGTGATACCTCTTCTGTGCCAATTCCCTCTTGGTCTCAGTGCCTTTTGTAAAGTGTGAGCTGATAGCAATGTTCCTTTTGTAAGACAGTGAACCTGCAGCAGCAGCTTGGGTGAAGTCACCTGGTGAAGCAGAGGCCAGCAGGCTGTAGGCGAGGGTCTGATAACCTGAGTTGCAGCTGCCTGGGGCCACACCACCGAGCAGCTTGAAGGAGCAGAGATCTCTTTATGTCTTTCTTGTGGCTGCCTGTGGTTAAGGAGAGAGTGTTCATGGTTTGCCCTTTGCTCTGCCCTCATGGGGGAGGGAGGAGGAAGTTTCCTTCCTCCCACAGAAGGGGCCATCTCCCCTTTCCAGAGAGACTGCTTGCAGGACAGAGACAAATCCCCTTTTATGCATGTATCAGAGAAGAGACGAAGTCAGTGGAGACAGCCTCCCTTCTTCTCCTGTCTGGAATCATTTCTGAGGGCAGGTACCAAAGTGTCAGTGTCTGGCTTCTTTAGCTATGCCATACCTGACCTGTGGCTTCTTGGTGGGCCAGAGAAAGCAGAGAAATTCAGAATGATCCCCAGCTGTGCTGGAAGACAGCTGCTACTTGAGATGTAACCTCTTTGGGAAGCAACTTCTTCACCTGTGGCCTATTTATATAGTGGAAAATGTCTGTACATGGAATGGGACCTTTGCAGGGGAACTGCTGCGGAGCCAGATGACTCCCCTTGGAGCTGCATGCAAAGAGAAGCTAGCCAGTTAGAATGTTACTTTCTGTCTCCAAGGTACTCGGAGATTAAATGCTCCCAGGGTGCTTGGTTTAGATTTTTCATTTACACCTTCAGCTCCTAGCAGGCAGCCTATTAAGGGATCTTCTGAAGATCTGATGATCTGCCAGGAACATCAGTGAGCTTTTGTGAAAAACTTAATGAGCAGGGCATCCCCCCTGATTGCACTCCAGTAATACGAAGCTAAGACTGTTCAGCAAGAGGCAGGATGTCTAAAGAGAACCCGGCAGAGTCCTTCAGAACCTGCTCTGCACAAAAGCATCCCAAAGAATTTAATAGATACTAATTTAATAGATATTAACCTCCTTTGCCTAGTTTTATGTCTTCACCAGTGTTTCAAACAGATTGCCAGCTCCATTCCAGACTTAAAAAAAACAAAACACAACATCATAGAGAGGATCTCATCTCTCCTAAATGCCGGGGGTCTGCAGAGTCTTCTTAATTCCCGAGAAACATGACTGACTTAATACTTATTAAAGTCTGTGGGACATTTCCCCCATCAGCCCGGGCCCCTCCTGCCCAGCCATCCCTGGGGGTTTCAGGGGACGCTTCGCTTCCATACGACACTGCCCTCTCATGGAGCAGCAGCGATGTGTCGCTCTCGAGTTTCCTGTGAAAAGCGAGCAGGGATGCGGAGGAGATACCCTATGGTGGGATGTGGGGAGGTTGTTTTGGAAATGGAGGGGGTCTTGCTCAGATGCCAACATGGGAGGTGATTCCTACAGCAGGAAGCCCATGTCTTTACCACAATTGCTTCAATTTTTGGTTGTTGTTTTTTTTTGGTTTTTTTTTTTTTTTTTTTTGTTCTGAGAACAAGGGAGACCAGATGACCAGGATCACAAGGATGGGAGATACAGCTGGTACATACCCAGGGCTGATATAAGAGGAGAATCATCTGAAATATGGAAACTGTTGAAGAGAAAGGGCAATATCCTCGAAAACAGAGGTGAAGGCTAGCAGGGATTTTGCTAACTTGCCAGGCTGAAAGTTGCTGGAAACTGCAAACATGATGGCTCCCCTGTTCCACAAAAAAATACTTCCGTGCCAGGAGGCATCTGGTGGTCTCTTGCCTCAGAACAGATGGCCAGAGAGAACGGTGTAGGTGACAGCATACAACTACTGGGCAGGAGGTGGGTCTAGAGATGTCCTGAGGTCCCTTCCCACCTGGATTATCCTGTGTCCTGTGTGAACTGTGTCCACTGTCCCTGAACTGCAAGCCTAGGATGCACATTGCAGCTGTGGTGTCCTCACATGCAGGTATCATAACTTTTTCTTTGGGCAGTGGCTCAGCTGCCTGACCTTTGGGAAAGTAGGAGGATCTGCTATAATGTGGAAATAAGGGCTGGAGCCAGGTGGTATCTTGGATGCATAAGAGACAGCAAGGGCAGGTGCTGCAGGAGGGACAGTAAGTAGAATTTGGCTTGTAGGTTTCAGTTGATGAATGGTTTGTTCTTGGGCAGGCTGTTTCCTTCTGCTAAGGCAAGATGGAGGAGACTTGTCAGAGGAAAGGGAAGGAAAAAGACTCCTTCCACCCAGCGCATGTCAGCATGTCTCATTTGAATGGGAAGTGTTCAAGAAGCTCAGGTTCCCTAGAAACCCTTGCAGCCAACAGCAAAGCAGCCGCTGCTATCAAAGCCAAAGGCTCTGACTGCTGCCTTGGCTGTCAGCTTTTGCAGCTTTACATGTTGTAGGGAGAGGAATATCAGCTGCTCAGAAGACAGGTTTTATTAAGGCTTTCAGGCTGGGCGTCTTTGACAGCCTCCTCCCGCTGGGGCTAGTATTTTTTATTGATGTAATGGGAAAGCTTTTTCCCTTCAGATGTCTTTTTAATGCCTCCTGTCTCATTCTATCATGCAGCCAGAGCAATAAGAGATAGAAAACACCTATGAGGTCATGAGACCTCTGCTTGTCCTCACCAGTGCTGAATCAAGATGGGCAGATCCATTACATTCCTGTCGCATTTCATGCCTCGGCCATGAGTCCTGTGCTTGCAGTCAAAGAAAATAGTTAATTTAGGCACAAGCCAAAACATCTTCCCCTTTCATCTTAGTCTTTATTTCCAGAGAATTATTAAAATTTCTAGCATGTTTCCCTTTTCTTATTTCAGAACATCTTGTAACCAGGCAGCCAAACCTCTCCTGGACTGTCAGATGCTGCCCTGCTTCGGTTCTCATGTACATCACTGTCACATACATTCACACTTTTGCTCAGCTGCGAACGCAGGTGGTGTTGGAGGAGTCCACCCAAGAGCACATCTTGCCCACACCTACCTCTGCCAGTCAAGGGCATTGCCCTTCACATCAGTTCTCCTGGCCCACAGATGTCTCTCCCTCAGAGAATTCCTCCATCGTGACCTATTCTCCAGCAACATTTTAATAAAATGTTTACAGATTTACAGCTTTACAGATGCTTGAGTGGGTTTTGCCTTCCTAAAAGCTGAGGGTGTGTGAGGCTGACCGATTTGATATCTTGTTAAGGTTACGTACCGCCTGGCACATGAGATTTCTGACTGGAGCATATCGAATAGCCGGGGAGCAGCGACTTTGTCAGGAGAGATTCACAGATGCCCATATGAGAGCACGATCCAGTTTCAATGTCATGGAGGAGGCTTTCTGAAATGTATTTTCTTTCCACCCTCGTGGCACAACAGGATAGCAGATGGCTCCTTCATCACCTTGCATGAGTTTCTCTCCCCATAAAATGATGAAACTCTTGGGTACCCTCTCATGCAGCAAGACACATCAGAAGTACATGCGCTGACATCAGGGGAAGCTCAGCAGTGCCGGGAGGAGCAAGCAGAGCACGAAGGCCACGGCACCAGAGCACAGGCTGCCGGCACTCTGTGCAAGCAAAGAAGACGTGCTTATTCTCAGCTGACTGAAAATACAACCTGGCTCCATACAGACATTCTGGAAGCATTTCTACCCCCATTTCACAGATGGACACCTCAATGGGTAGCATGGTGAGAGCTCACCGGTCCAGCAGTGTCACCGAGGAGAGGCCGATGCTCCAGGCTATGCTGACTCTGCTTCCCTGATGCATTGAGATCATGCTGATGTCATTCGTCAGTTCTGGTCCTGAAGTCCTTGGCTGTGTGGCCATGTGTTTTACAGCCACAGGGAGGTTTCATGTCTGTAAGGGTGACAAGGCTCCTGTAAGTAAGAGTTTATCATCTGGGAGGAGAGCTCCCATATATCAGGTGCTGACCAGGCTATGGGCACTTCTCTCGACATTCAGGGAGAAAGAAATAAAAAGAAGCTTGAAACCCACAAACAGCTCTATCCCAAAATTTTCTTGTCCATTTGCCCAGTGCACAGAGTCAAGACAAAGCAATAATGAGAGCTCTGCAATGTGAGTACACAGAGAATGGTATAATTCCATGTTTTACTCTGAGTCTATGATTATAAACATACAGGTATGTACATGACTAGGGCCAGCAGACATAATTCAAGTCACCTCTCCCACTCTGAAGGGAATAGAGACCTGGAGGGCTCATCTTTAAAAGCCGCCCTCAAAGATTTGTTACAAACACTGTCTGTTGCTTGGAATTCTGCCTCTGCACCCGGGTCTTAAAGCACCGTTAGAAACTACAAACATGAGTGAAACCTAGTTCAAAACCAAATTATTACTGTGCAAGCTGTCCCAAGCCTCTGGGCTAGTTTCTGTATTTGTCTTACATCTGAGATTCTTGCAGGGTCTGAAAGAATTTCATTTTCAGCTTCCCATGGGAGAAGGGGTTGCACGGGAAGCACATATCCTCCATGGGCTGCTTGGCCAACTTCTGTCACCCTTGGGCTAACCTCTTGTTGGAGGTTTGGTGTGGAAACCATGGAGGCGGCAAACCAGGCTATAGGGTGTCAGAGCTGTGGAAGGGCTGCATGAAAAGGGGACTTTGGGAACAGCACGTGGCTGGAAGACAGTATGTTCAGGTAGTTGCTAATGATTCTTATAAATAATTTAAAAACACCTCTGTCTGGCCTGAGCACAAGGACTGTACCTGCCCTGTTCCTATCCAACCTAGCTGTATCAGCATCAACGTGGTTAGTCTTGCACCAGCCCTTGCATCTCAGGGTGACAAAAATCTGCAAGTCCTGCCTAAATTTTCAGAAGTGCTGGACTAACACTGGGTCTCTGCAGAAATAAATTTCAGCAAAGTGTTAAGCAGGATCCAGCCTTCTCATAGGTAACAGCTGAATGGCTCGAATCAGGTAATTTCACAGGTGAGCTCAAAGGTGAGGTTATAAAGGAAACCTTTGGCCAATCCAAGAGGAGGACCCAAGAGCCATGTCTTTCAGGATCATGTCTAGACAGTAACAAGCCTCAATGCAGTTAAAAACTCTTTTCTGGAAAGGACATTCAATAAACAGTCTGGAAAATCAAAGCCAAAGCAGTAAAAGGTGAACTCTGAATGTACCCTGTCCTGGCACTGCAGCTTCTGCTGGCTGCACAGAGAGAGGATAATTGTGTTGAAAGATGTTAAGGAGAGAATAAATATGCTATCTGCGCTTCTCCCTGTACCCTCAGAGGACACATCCTGTCAACGCAGAGGAAGGCTGTGTGTGCACACTTAGGACCAGTGCAGGGATGTCCAGTCTAAACTGTCCTCCTCCACTTGTATTTCACTGGGAGCTTTGCCCTTCCCGCCTGCTCCCATCCCAGCTGGCCAGCTCAGCGTTTGTTCCCCTCACACTTTGTGGGAGAAACTGGGATTCTTCTGAGAGGTTGTCCAGGACTCGAGCAGGTCTCCCATCCTGTGCTGCCTCTGCCCGTGCTGGTTTCTGCTGCCTGCAGCTGCACGGGACGAGGTTCCCGACTTGGCAGCTTGTGTGATGCAACATCTCACCAGGACTGGACTCTGCACTGTGCGCTCCTTCAATAATGCTCCAAGCAGGTCCCAGCATAAGTCTGATGCCACACATGTGAATGAGTAACTAAAAATACAGACATATTCAAATGTGAGATAATTTCAGATGGTAGATCCAACTGGTATTTTAAAACACGAAGCCAAAATTGATGAAAGATACACATTTACCATCAGGAGAGAAGGGACTGGAGTCTGCTGCCTGAACTCCCACAGAGCACAGGGAAAGCAAAGAAGCAAAAAACACTTCAAAATATCTTTCCAAAGAGAGTCTTGCCTATAGATAAAACTCCATATTTTCCACAACTTGTCCTGAAGCACAGATGTGCTGAATATCATTTCCAATGTGTGAATTACATTTAGCTTCCAGTTTAATTTAAAAATATATATTTTCTGCTGAAGGAAACAGATACAAAATGTTAAGGACTTCACCAAATAAACATCCACCACCTGAATGCATGGTTGAACACGTATGGACATGTACCTTCTGCACAAGCAAACACATATGCCACCCCTCGTAGCCTCACCAATGCAGGCACAGGCACATAGACATCAACATGGACTCACCACACTTCTGAGCAGATGCTTGTCACAAACTGATGCACCAGAGGAGGGCACTTACACATACGCAGGGACGTGCACACAGTTGCATCTTTGTCATCTGCACCATTTACTAGGACGAGAGCCTTGCTGATAGCAGGCTGCCAGGCTTTTGAGTACCCAACATCATTAGTGGTAGGTGCAAGTGCTGGGCACAGTGCTCAATGCGCCTGGCATTGTCATCAGGGCCTGGCCAGGGTGACACGGCAGTGTGCACTGCCACAGGGAGACCTGCAGATCCCAGCACCTTCTTGTGCAGAAACCTCTGGAACAAATTCCAGTGATGGGAAACGTGGTCCTGCCGCCCTAATGCAACATGGCTGCGGATACCTCCCTTCCCAGAGACTGCACAGATCGTTTATGTGCCTCAGAGGAATGTTGAGGGGTCTAAGGGACTTGGTATCTGAAGTCAAGAGGCCCAGACCTTGCATGTGATATGGAGAAATAGTGTGAAATGGGGACGATGGAACACCGACTGTGATTGTATATGTCTACTCAGGAATGTGGGTATGGTGACTGGTCATGGGTGCGGTGTCTGGTCACATAGGCACACAGCTCTGAGGAGACACCTACAGTTTTGAGGAGACGCCTGCCCCTCTTCCTCTAACAAAGGGGCTATTTAAAAGAGAACGAGAAAAGGATGAGAGATATTCCAATGCTATCTAGAGGGAGGGAGTGCTAAGTCTCCTTGCTGGAGAAGATCGGATGGTCACAAGAACATGAATCACCTACAAACCTGCAAGACCACCACATTCCAGGCAAAGGACTGATAAGCTAATTAACATACGAAGCGGGGTTTAGGTAACGAATATGTATAGGCGTTAATTGAATATTCATTTATTGTATAAATGTGAGATGGTTCGTCACTTCGGGTATGCACGCTTGTGGAGGAGCGATCCCCCGTGCATCTGCGCGCAATAAACGTACCTACTTTATAACTTTCGAGTTATAGAGTCTAATTCCGCACGTCACATGTGGGGGTCTCCTGTGAGTAGTTGGTAATGAACTTGTCAGCATTGGTGGGGCAGGCAGGGCAGAAGGGCCACACACCCAGGCTGTGAGAGGGGAGAGGGAAGGTGCAGAACACCCCACCGAGCAGCTTTCTCTTCAAGAGAAGGGGCTGAGCTCACATTTCACACCAGATAAGATTGTGCTCATTAGCAGTTGCCAGAGTGGCAGCTATGCCCTCTGTTCACACCCCTGCTTATTCCCTGATAAGGAGCCTGTGCCCTTCGGCTCCTGCCCTTCATTTTCACTGGAAAAGGCACGTTCTTCCTCCCTGACCCAACAAGGGTGCCGACAGCTTCTGCTCTCCTCAGCCCCATTGCACCTTCCCTGACGCACAGCTGGGGTTCAGGCTGAGATCTGGGCAGCAGGTCCCCATCTGGGCTCTCAGTCCCAGGTACTTCAGGTTACTCAACCATTTTCTCATACCTTCAGAGTAAAATGGGGGCCAGTTCTGTGGCAAAACCCCCACCATTTGAAAATGAAACATGTCACTGACAAATATCAGGCTAAGTATTTCAATATTTCATAGGCTGCTTTACCAAGCTGGGTCTCAGACTCCACCAGCCCACAGTCCCCATGCACTGTTCTCTGCATGCCCACTCTGATGCTGTCCCATCCTTCCTGGACAGAAATCTTTCAGCCATTGAGGGGCGATGTAAAATTTTAAAATCTCAGCAACATTTAGATACCAGACTGAAGACAGAAAGCCCTTCGGGACTCTGGCTAGGGATATTTGAAAATGCCTTGTAGGACATTGTGTGTGGTGCTACTGAAGTCTCTCTGTTGTGACCTTGGTGTAAGAGCCAGCGGCTCACCTCCAGAGTTTGAAATTACTCCTGCAAATGAATCCTGCCATGACAGTGCCACAAATATATTCTGGTTTCTCTTCAGATCACATAAATATTTCTATGGTTCTATGAAATGTCAGTAAATTGGTAGTAATCCCCCACCCTGGGGGAAGGCACCATTACCTAAGGCCATTGTATGGTCCCTATACCCATCCCCGGCTGGAGGTGATGCAAACAGACCTGTTCCCTACTGACCACAACTCCCTGTGTGGTGAGATGTACTGTGTCTACTTTGTTTTAGCTAGATTCTCAGATAAGTAATCTCTCTTGAGACCCGATAAATATGAGAAAAATGAAGGAAGTAATTTAATATCTTTTCTATTGCTACAGGGTTCAAAGGGTTTCCATGGTACCACTCAGTTTGCTTTGTGTTCCCATGAACCATGAATAGGAAATGGCAAAATGGTCCCATGTTTAACATCCTGAGACTTCCTGACTCTGTTCACTACACTGGCTGTAGTGGCTGGAGACACCTGACCTAACTTAAAATGAGCAAACTGAGGTAGCAGGAGCAACATTTTGCAAGCATTTGGAGCTCAAGATCACATCATTCTGAGCTTGCTTGAGGCTAACCCATCTCTGTCCTGCACTGGAGTCTGTCACACGAGTAGTCTTTGGGCATGGGAAGACACAGAGACTACTTGGGTTTTAGACCTAAACCCAAGATTTTATAAGACGTGTTGGTCTAGACCAAGATTTAATTACATGCTATGGAGACTCTGTTAGCGCTTGCTAGGTTGTGCTGGAGCAAGTTCTGTGGGACCAGATTCTGCTCCAGCCCCTTGTGCTGCTTAGAGACAAAGGTGTGCAAATAATAGGCAGGTCTGAGGATTGCTTGGGTACAGCTCAGCATGCCAGAGTTTATCTGCACGTTGCTCAACTCTTTTCTCATCCCTTTAGAGGGAAATGGAGGTCAGTTCTGCTCAGGGATGGGGAAAAAGCCATTCTGAAATGAAACATCAAAATATATCACTGACAAAAATGGGCAAAATACTCTAACTTTCCAGGAATGGTTTCCTCTGAGGTACCTTTGTAATCTTAAATCTAAATTTAAGTATAGTTTTGGTGCAGCCTAGATTCCAGGTTTTTCTGAGGATTCACTGGGTCATTTTCTCACTCAGGAGTTTGGGAGGGGGAGCGGGGCAAGGGAACCTGATTTAATAATACTTGAAGATTTGATTTCACACCTTCCTGGCCTGAGAAGAAAAGACACCGCCATTCATTCACCCAACATAAATGTCACCCTGGGTGAGGGCAGTGGGCTGTGCATCCCAGGGCTCTGTCTCTTACAGCTTGGATGGACCTTTTCCACCTCTCCTCCTGAGGCAGCTTGTCCATCCCTTCCAGCATTCCCATTCCCATTCCCTTTCTCTGTCTCAGGGTCAATCATTCTGTGCTCACCCAAGGAAACCTGCTGCCATTTAGGCGACACTGCTCTGCCAGGCCAATTCTTCTGGCAACATTGCAGGTTTGGGTTTTTTTTTTGGGGGGGAGATGCTCCAAAATGGAATGTCTCTCTTCTCTCTGGGGTCTTGGCAAGTTGACCTTGTGCTACTCGTAGGAGCATTACTCACTCATGCCTGTGTTGCCCAGCATTCACAGAGATAATACATTGCCTTCTGCTGCACATACATAAAAGCATTAAAAGTTATTAGTGCTACAGATGCCCCAAATGCTCCCCCTACCTGACGTTCCAATGAGACCTGGTCTAGGCTGTCAGCATCCCTTGCTTTTCAACACCTTCTGGCAGACAGTGCTGGCCCCAGAAGGCCCCTGATGTCTCCAGGGAGATCAGCTCATCACTGTCCAACAAGAGCTGTCAGCAGTGACCACCCCCACCAAACCAGCCAGCACCCTAGGAGCCACTTTCCCTCGTGCCATGTCACATCTGCTGTCATGCACTGGCTGATGACAAGGAAGAGAGGAGGACTGTCTGCGAGAGGTGGATGCGGGGGGAATTCAAAGGAAGGTTGAATGTTGTATGGCACATATGCAAGAGCTGCTGTGAACAGCGCATCGTAATGTCCACAGGTGCAAAGCAGTTAGGCTGTCAGGGTCCTGAGGACACTAATTGGCCTTGATGGCCTTGACCTGGGGTCCCCACCCACACCCATGGGTCCAGCTCAGCCATGGGTCTTCAGTCCTCGCCTGAGTGACACTGTAGGAGTGCTGGTCTGCAGTTCAGCCACGGCCATGGCCCTGCATGGGTACGTGGGACCCCAGCTGGGGAGGTGCCTTGGGGGATGCTGGCAGCACTGGGGGCCCAGCCTGGGCTCTCACGGGGGTCCTCGGTGCAGCTCAGCTGGGACAGGAGGCCATTGCACCCTGGCCCAAGCCATAAGCAGTTCTAGCAGCTTCTGCTCTGTGCTCTTTTGATGTCGATTAAGCACATTTGCTTTAAAAACCCCACACTGCTCTTTTTTTTTAATATATTTTGAGGAGGCAGAAAAACAGTTTTCTGGCCTCATCTGTTTTATGCTAGTTTTAATCTAATAAGGTTTACAGGTAGATCTTCCTGTGACAGATGAAATTAAAGTGACTGAGAAACCAAGGCCAGAACACGTTGAGTAGAAAACTGTCAGGCATTTCTAAATCTATGGTCTGTATTTTCTGTGGCTACCTGTTATCTTCACTTAGGACAGTGGATGCATGAAATATAATTTCTTAAGCGTGCTTTGATAGTCTCCCCCAATAAATTCTGCTCTGCTCTGAAAACAGGAGAGAACTTTTTAAACCCCCTAGGATGTGAGTCTGCTACTCCTCATGGTCCCAGCAGTGTCCCTGCTCAGACCCACATGTGCCAAGAAAAGGCAAAGATGCAGCATCGTAGAGGCACTTCCCTGGGATGAGGCAGCTTGAACCTCTTGTTTGATTCCCCACTTTGCTCTCAGGTCACTATTGGCACGGAAGGACCATGTGTGCTATTTTTTGCTACTTCTTTATGGCCATCTCCCTTTGAAAAAGGTTTTGGCTTGTACATCCAAAGAAAGAGGGTTAAATGTAGCTCAGACCTCAGAGCAGTCATTTCTCTCTGTCAACGACACCTTTAATCTGTCATTCTTGTGTTCAAACTGTTTCTCATAGCTACCTGAAGGAATATGAATAATCCTCTGGTATTTCTATAACCTCCTTCTGACCCGCTTGCTATTTTTACCTGAATGCTTCATCTTCCTTGGATAATGCAGATTACCAGGGCTATAATTGTCAGGGGCTGGCAACTTGTTCAGCCAGGGGCAGTCCCATCACGCTGACACAGATTCAAAAGCATGAGATCTTCCTTGTTTGCTTTTCAAGTGGGAAACGTCTCACCACGTCCCTGGTGCTGGTTTTGTATGGTGTCCAACTTGGCAGCCCTCCTCCTCTCCCTGTTCCACCACCGCCTGTCCCAAGCGCAATGGAAATCTGCACTGCGGCAGCTTGGGGTGGCCGCCCTGCAGGGTGCTTGAAGCAGGATTTCACACTTCTTCCCCGCTCTCACCAGCACTGTGGGTGCAGCAGAGATGTGGGAAAGCTCTCAGTCATCTGCTAAGGGAATGCTGCTCACTTGTGTGTCAGGGACCTTCAGGCTCCCTGCAGTCCGCTGGTGTGGAGACAGTGATACTTACTGGGCTTGGGGACGTGACTTTACAGCTCAGTGTTAGGACACTTGTGTAGCTGGAGAGAGCACTGGATATCAACTGTGCATGAAGGAGCATCAGGGGTTTTACTGAGGAGTTTCTGCAGCAGGAAAGGTTGAAAGACACTTTCCTGCAGTTCTGGGTTCAGGAGCTCAGGCCCCATCTGGGAGGTGGGAACACGGCCGATGTCCCATTCAGCAGCAGAAAGGTCTGAATCCCCCCAGTGCTCAAGATGAACCCTAACCACTGAGCTGTTCAAGCAGGATGGTGGAGGCTTTGTGTGATGACAGGCACCTAAATCCCTTTGGGGTTGTGACTGATACTGTTATTCTCACATTCCTACCATCAGCTTTGGGCAAGCTCAGCATGACACTGTTTGTGACCCTCACTCGAAGGTGTGTTCCCACCTCTGTCACCCACTGACAAGGTGCCCAACTCAGGCTGGAGCCTCCACAGGCTGAAATGTTGAATATGGCACATGTTAAATTCCTGCATTTAATCTAACACAGCCAGTTTTCTGTATTTTCTAGTGACTAAACAGCTTCTTACCAGCTCCACCGGTACACTGCTAGTTTTGAAAACCCCAGTCAGGAGCTCTGCTGTGCTCCTGCTGCGGCAAGTGGTGAAGGGTACGAGACGAGGGGGACAACTTCACTGTGCAAGCACACGTGTCTGATGTCAGCCCTGGCAACTGGACTTATTTTAATGAACTGCTTATGTACTTATAAATGCAACACAAAGCAGCACCCACTCATCTCATCCTGATATTTTGTTCTTTTATTTTGCTCACCACAGTATTTTGTTGCCAGCTGTCATCACTTACCAGACACAGCCCTTCAGAAAATCCCACCTGCCTGTTGTACTCTAAAAATGAAGTTTACACCTACAATAATTGTGTGACAGTAAAAGTCTTTCAGAGCTGAGCGAAACGCTGGTTCTGCTGGCAGAGCAGAGCTGGAAGGAACAATCTGTTCCATCTGCATCTGTCATAACAGAGAGGTTTGATCATCCTTCGTAATTATTAGAAACTGGATCTGGCCTGATTGTTTCTTGAGAGCTCCATAGCCAAATAATTTAGCTTGTTGGAATATTGAGTGACATTCACTACTTGATCCTGATTTCTAGGAAATCATCTGTTACTCATAACTACTTGATGATTATTGGGAGTAAAATGATGTTGTCTGGAGAAAGGTGCCAGATTTCAACACTGCCAGAAATGTTACCTTTCCTGTTAGGATTGGGACTCAAACTGTCAGAAATCCTATTTCACTCCAGCGTATTAAAGGCAGATCTTCCTACCCACATGTTCAGAGGGACCCTTGTCCCAGTAACTGGATGATTCAGTGATACCGCTCTGGTACAGTCAAACACCAAGATGAAAGCTGAAATCATTTTAGCACAAGCAATTTGGCTTTGTTACTGATAAAAGTAAAAGGTTGTCGTTAAGCAGTGCTGTCTGACTGCGAAAACAGCAAGTAATTCACACTGTGGACGTATTCATTGTGGAACAAGTCTGCCTTGTTTCTCTATAGCTTGATCCACTTTTAATGGGAATTAAACTAAACAACAACAAAAAAAAGTTTTTTAGGGAGGTGTGGTATCTTTCTTGTGATAAATGGACAGAAAAGGACTTGTCAGCTATCAGACACATGGGTTTCCTTCACGTCTGCTTCCATGTCTGAAAGTTCGTCTGAATTCTTTAATGCTGGTTTTGGTCTAATTGAAGGTATTATCTATCCTGAAAAACCTTGCCTATCTTGTACTCTTTAACCTTCTTATCTGTAGAACAACTTGCATTTAACAAGAACAAGAAATATAGGCATCCGTACCTGGCATTCCTAAGAATAATAATCACACTTTATAGACAAATACATATTTTTGGATAAAGGGCTTTGCTTGACCAAAGTCTGGTACTCTCTAGACAAGACTAGCAAACCTTCCGTGGTGGCTTTGTGAAAACATTATCAATCAGCAGAGATTAGCAGTCAGCAAATTCTTTCTCCAGATATAAAATCTGGATTGTAAATGTGCCCATTCATGGCATGTGGGAGCTCTGCTCGTGGTATGCTAGCAGGGGCTGTGCCTCAGCACACTCTTTCTGAAGCTTTCTAGAGATCAGCAGCTGTTTAGAACCATGATTTAAAACCCAATTACAAGCTGTGTAAAATCCCTCTTATTTAACTCAATAACGTGTAATGGGCTCAGCTGGGATTTCTTTTGTTTGCCTGGTGTTTTTTTTAAATATCACCCTTTTTAAAATCCATTTAAATCTATTTTCAACAAAAACCCTCTGTCTGAGGAGAGGCAGAAGATGCTGGGGGACAGGGAAGGACTCTATTCACCCGCTGAAGCCATGGGAGGTCCCGAAGCTCATGATGGTGACACGAATCACCAGGCGAGTTTGGTTTGAGGCTGTGCCCTGAGTCATCCCACAGCAGCATGGAAGTGCTCTCCAGAGGGGATGGATCAAGGGAAAGGGTACCTGCTTTTGTTTTTGGCTGGCTTGTCTGGGTAAGGCAAATGAAGCTCTGTCAGCCTGAGAACTGCCCGTAGAGTTGCCAAGGCAGCTTTCAAAGCCGCATCCTCAGAGCTTTCCCCAGAAGAAAATTCCAAAAACTTGACTCCTCTCACCCAGCAGAACAAAGACTAAGATCTCTATAAATTTACCAGGCAGCAAAAGACCAGGAAGGCTTGCAAGGTACTTAAACTTAAGGGCCATAGTGATGCAAGGAGGTGAGTACCTGTGTGTCATGACACTGCAGGGAGGTTTCTAGGACTTGGGGCACTGAATAGGTGGGGCAGGAGCTGTGGGACCCACCTCATTTTAAGCCAGAGCTTGACTAGTTCCTGAAGAGGACCATGCAGCATAACAGCCTGAAAGGAAAGGACCCAGAGGAGCTGAGAAGGTCTTTGGAGCTTGGAGATCTCATGTGAGAGGGGTTGTTACTGGTGCTGGAGTGCAGATTTGTACTTTTGTGATGAAGCTGAGCTGACGTCTCTGTGGAAATCAGGGTTGTGAGAAACAAGACAAAGCCAAATGACTCAGATATGTCTGCTTGCCTCTTCTACTTTTTTAATCCTCCATCGAGTAGTTTTATAACATAGAAACAACAGAGCACTTAGCTTTTCACACTGCAGGTGAGAACGGAAGCGTAGGCAACCAGAAGCTGGTGATATTTATCTCTTTTGCTGCCCATTTTGTGCAGTGCAACACTGGAACAGGCATTTAACACATCACTGCAACTACAAGCAGCAGAGAGTACCTGCACTGTAGGTGGAGAAGCCTTCCCCGTTGTCTTTCACAGCTGTGAGCTGGCTTAAGAGGTTTCCTTCTCACACCAGCCAAACCAGCCAGAAATGTAAATGTCTCAGGACCACAGACACATAGTAGGAAAGAGGGTGTTTTAGGGAAATTAAATGCTAAATCAATTACATAGGCTTAGCTGATTTCCTAGGGCTAAACATGGAAAGAGAAAAAATGAAGTGGTTTTAATGACTTAGCTGAGCAAACATAACAAGAAAGTGATGAAATGTGAGAAAGATAAGACAGAATAAACACAGAGAACTAACAGGAGCTTGCTATGCAAGAGCAGCATTGCACGAGGGAGTAACCTATTACTCATACTGTCAAAGGTACAGTATGTGATGTGGAGGCCGATCATGTCACACCAAGGGGTCTGTTCTGCTACAGTTTTCCTTTTAGAGAACCAAATTAAAAAAATACACAAACCTGGGGGGAAAAAAGTCTAAAAGAAATTGAACAGGATTCCCTTTCCCTTTCCTGTAAAGAAAGTTCGGGTTTGGCATTTCAACGCTAGGTTTTTTAACTTCACCAAAAAGAAGACTATTCCAATAATGTTTTCTGAGGTCCACTGACAGTGGAGCACTCCATGAAAGCAGGGGAAATTTTTTCTTGAAAGCCCAGTGGGGCAGTGGGCAACAGTGTACACACTGGGAATTGCTGATTGTGTATCATTGTCACAGGAATGTTCTTCTCCCAGCTGGGACAGTGAAATGCTCCATTTCTGCACATGACTGCTGATGACATCTTTGTTCTCCATCACAGCAAGATGGAGAGCCAGATCAGAGCAAAGGGCTCTGCCTTGGGCTCTGCTCCAGAGCCCAGGGGATTCTGAAATCCTTCAAGGTCTTTGTTTTACAGGTGCATAAGGGACTTTCTGTGATGCACAGCTCTCCAACAGAAAATGACAGTCCACTTTGTTCTTGGCAATTCATGCATGATTGGAAGTATGTAAGGTATAGCCACATTCCAGCAGAATAAGTTAACTCTTTCAATAAAATATTCCTGCTTATATGGGTGAGACAAACCAGCCAGGACTCTGTACCTAACCAATCTTCTGTTTCTGGGCAGCAATACATTCTTAACTGTCCTTCAATATACTGCTGTTTTGTAGTCAAGATAAAACTTATATAAGACAAACAAAAACACGGGGCAAAGAAGGAGGTCCTCATATGGCCACTTTATACATGGTGGAGGAGGACACAGCTTCACCAGAGCTCTGCTTCCTCCGTGCCACAGGGAAGTTCAGCATGACAGGAGCTATGGAGGGGTCAGTGTGGAGATGCACACTCTCACTGCAGGGCTCAGAAGGCAAACCTGGTGAAAGCCTGTCCAGCAAAACAGTTATTCTGTTCCTTGAAATGTGGACAGTAGGCACAGGTTTCATTTGGGGAAGGGAGATGTTTTCCCTGCTGAAAAAAACAGATGAACAGAACCGTATTGTTCCAAGTTTATCCTTTCAGTTATCTAAATTATGTGATGTCTGGCTCCTTCCTGGCGGTTTCATTGCTCCTGGTGTCTGAACACTGCTCAGCAGTTACTCCCTGGCCTGCCACTGTGTTTTCAGCCCCCATCCTAGGCTCCACACAGCTCCAGAAAGACCTGCTGGTCAGTCTGCTCTGCTGTCCTGGGCAGACAGCTGGCCAGGACTCCTGTGGCCCTTCCTAGGTTTGTGTGGGAGCTCTGTGGGGTCTGGTCATCCTTCCTGGCATACCCAAGGAGCACACAGCAGGCACCCATGAATACCAAATGCTGGTAACATTGGGCATTTGGTAATTTGACAGGCAGAGGAGGATGATTTTATCCCCTTTGCCTACACACTGCTTTCTGAATGTGCATGAATTGCCTCCTCCCTGTCTTCAGGAGATCTGGAGACAGTCTGAAGATAAATGGCCTAGAAGGGAGGAAAGCAGAATAAAGCAAAAGAAAGAAAGCAAGCAAGACAGGAAGAGAGAGGGAGAAAGAAAGGGAGAGAGAAGGTAGGAAACAGGATCTCCCAGCAGAGGAAGAAGGGAAAACTCTAAAGCCAAAGAGAAAATGCTGTGGGCACTAAGGTGAGAAATGAGCAGGGAGAAGGGGATGAGGAAGGAGACATGGACGAGTCATGGAAACTTTGGGAATTCCAAAACCATTTCTTTAGAGGCTTTCACCCATGGAATAAGGTTAATCAACCTGGGGGCTGTGGCTGAGTAAAACAAACTGCTCCATGGGGATGCAGGCACATTGTTCCCAAAAGATCAAGAAACAAGATATCACTGGGGGTGGGGGTGGGGGTGTGTCAGAAAACTGGAGGTGGCATTTGCAGTGCACA
Source organism: Falco punctatus (assembly GCF_963210335.1). Taxonomy (NCBI): domain Eukaryota; kingdom Metazoa; phylum Chordata; class Aves; order Falconiformes; family Falconidae; genus Falco; species Falco punctatus. Next base: position 120,743,358 of record NC_137582.1, on the reverse strand, counting down.
GTCAAGGGGGCTGTTGATACCAAAAGGCCTGATATGACCTGAAGATCTTATTGAGACCCTACCATAGGTAAAACGTACTTTGTAGCCTCAGTTCCTGCTGCCAGACAAAGGAGTCTGGTCTCAAAAAAATGCATTTCAAAAATGCTAAACATTTTTTTGTGTGTCTTTACCACAGACTGATAAAGAAATACTTCCCCTGAAGTGACTCCTGATTTCTAAAGCTTCTGTTGTATAGATAGTAGCATTAAAAACAATATTGTGTTGCCCACAGGGAGAAACCACAGTCAGCCATGAATAGCTCCTTCGAAAGGTGTTGAGAACAATCCCAGGAATTAGAGATGTGCTAACCTTAGTTTAGGAGCACTAAAAACAACTGAGGCAATGACTGACCTAAAGTGAGCTCTATGACAGGGAAAAATGAACAGATCTCTGGGCAAATGTTACCTATTCAACCTGTCTGAATTCTTAAAGCACTAGCAAACTGCAGCACAGCTTAGGTGGAGGGAGTGCATATATTTAGACTTCCTAAAGGTCTGCAGTAGGTGCTTAGCCAGCTGGTCAGGAGTGCTGGATAGCCACAGGCTGAAGGAGAAAGCCTCATCATGGATGTAAATTATTGTGAGGCAAAAGGGAGAAAAAAACCCTGATTCCTCTACATGTCCAAAGATCCCGAGGGACCTCAGGTCTCAGCATTTGGCTCAGCCAGAGACTCGAACTGTCTTACAAAAGAGTCATTGCTGTGCTGACTTCTTTTCCATTTCAGGTTCTGGTTGGAGTCCTTGTACATCTGGTGTCTGTTTCCTCCCTTCACAATTCACAGGAGCAGCGCCAAAAGAGGGGATTTAATGAACTTCATTTGAGTCTTGATTTTGCAAATATTTCTGTGGTTTACATCAGTAGAATTATTTGCATGCAGGAAATCATAAGCTAAGAAGTGGGTCAGACTGATGGTGCATCTTGCCCGGGGCTCAGTCTCTGGCAGCGGCAATGGAGTTGCTATTTAAGGAGAGCACATGAGCATGGCTGCTTTCTGCTGTCTGCTCCCCTTGCATTCACCCAGCATCCACGACAGTTGGATTAGAAATACCTGACAGGACATCCCTGCCTTGTCCCTTTAAATACATGTTTGTGGACTTGCTGCCCATGAAGAAAATGCTTTTCTGAGCATGCCGATTCTGCCTGCCAGCCTCAAGTGACAGCAGGCTCCAGCAGCCCTCACTGGGTCAAGAAGTGCTGCCTGTTACGGTGCACATCCCTCCTTGGCCAGTCTCAGGGATGCCGCCTACTTCTCGTCCTGCAGGAGTTGGTCAGCACCCCAAGTCAAACCTTACTGTGAATCTTCACAGAGCTGAGCCCTGGACTGGAAACCTTTTGAAACAGAATGTCTCCTTTTCACGTGTGTTTATATAGTAACATGCAATGTGCTCTGGCTTCTGTGAAAGATGGTAGTGATGCGATATATTCCTCCCAGGGATTTTTTTGGAGAACAGTTAGTCTTTTTCTACGCATTTATTTGAAATGGGAAAGCAGTCCACAAACTTTATGAGCTTTTATAAGCCCTCTGCCATTACTGCAATATGTACAGTATAGCTAAAGTTTTAAATCTGAATTTCTTTACTAGTATTAATATTGCATAGTGTGCATGTGCACTCTGGCTGGCTGTCAAAACTATAGGCGATCTCTCATGGCATATAGCTTGAGTAAGCACATAATTGCTTCTCAAAAATTTGTTTTGTCATGAATCAGAGCTGAAGGCTGTGGACACCAGGATACCATATTAAGCCTTCAGGTCTAACACTACAGAAGCACCAAGGAGCCAGCCAGGGACCGGGAACAAGTCTGGTCCGCTCAGGACTGCCAAGGCAGAGCAGACCCCCAGAGCAGACGGGTATCTCATCCCAAGAAAGCAGACCGAAGGGTAGACCACACTTCCCAGGCATGACCTTCCACAGCTCCAGCTCACAGCTCTGAATTCTCTTCCCCTAGTTATTGCAAGGTTGCTAGAAGTTCATCATTTTCATGGACACCTGTACCCCAGAACTCCTTTCCTCCAGAATGCAATCTCCCAAGGGAGAGAATAGCTACATTAGAAGCAATTTTTCTGTCTGCAAATTTTCCTCACCACTTGCATGGTCTATCTGATAGTAAATGCACACAATTACTTGGACAAGAACAGCTTTAGCAGGTCAGATCCTCTTCCCATAACCATGCCATAGTATTTTTTTTTTTTTTTTTTTTTTAATAACCCATATGAGTATCTGGTTTGGCTCTTCCCCAAGAGAAAGCCAAAGTAACCAAAGCAATCAAGACTAGTAAGTCAACTTCACTCAGCTAGAGTGCAAATTACAGAGGAAAACTTTGGTAGTGATGTTAACAGAATACATGGTGACAGACAGAAGCATTGGTGAAGGCAGTTAGACAGCTTAGCATATAGCAGTGAAGAAAAGCCACCAAGGGTGACAGTGTATTTACAAAATGCTGGACCATGAGCGAGAAAATACTGTGCTGCTGTTACCTGGTGTGTCCTCATCCTTCCATTCAGCACTAATCATCTCAGCTCTAAACCAATGAAACAGATGTAGAAAATGTCCAAGAAGGGTGAGATTGGCAGAGGCATCACAGCTGGAGGGAGAAGAGCTGTCTGTGCAAGGAGAGCCTTCAAAGCCTGGGAGCAGTGAATGGGGAGAATATAACCCAAGTATATTTGATGTTATCCATGGAATAGCAAACGCTATAGAAATAAGCAGCTGGCTGCTCCCTGGTTGCCTGGCAGAACAAGGGCAGCAGGACATCAGTTCTGTCAGGAAGGAACCTGTTCAGTGGGTATAAAAGGTTGACATTATTTGTGGAAATTTAGTTGAACAGCACATCTGAAAGTCTGAAGCCTGGTGTGCAACAGGCAGCTAACATTTTGCTAAAGACGTTCAGCTTCTGTCTGGTTGTGAACAGTCTCTGGAGCCACATGAGGAAGTGGGATGTATTATCAATCCTGAGGAGTGAGGCTGGAAGATGATTGCTAATCAGTCACATTTGTCTATGGTGTTGCTTTTTTCCCTGGAGCATCCAGCACTGGATGCTGCTCAAGGCAGGCTATTGGATTACATGTCGTCTGCTCAGACAGCATGCACGGCACGAAGCAGCAGTCTGTCCTGACATAGCAGGAGACAGGCTCCCACCCCCGGGGCCAGAGTGGGAAGATGTCTGCTGAATTTCAAGCTGGTCTCTTCAAGTGCGGCATGATCCTACCTTCCTGCCTAAACAACATCAAGGTGAGCATGACCTGGGGATCCCAGGTCATCACATCTCTAGCACCTTCAGGTGGGGACACCCAGCTTGTGCTCTCTGGGAGCATCACAAGCAGCCTGGAGCAGCACAGGAGAGACCCTTTGCTCCTGCCACTCTCAGTCGATCTCTTCGCAGGTTGGTGATGTCACTCTGGACCAAGCCAACCTCTCCCCACCCATTCAGCGATGTGATGCTGTCATTAGGATGAGCTTAGTATTTGTCTCCCTCCTGTGCAATAAAATTAAATACCTCTTGTATTTACACAAGGGGTGTTAAAAGTTGCAGTTAAAGTGACTACCCAAGGGAGAGACCAGAAGGTACAGATTACGAGATGCCTCCTACCATGCAATTAACTGAGAAGAGTCAGAACTGGTGTGTGTCTGTGATTAGCTGTGATTCCTCTTAGGCTCTTTGAGAGATGGAGCAGCCAAGGAGCGATGGTTCGTTTTGACCTAGTTTGAAAATCCTAATGAAAGTGTGACTCTGAGTAAATCAAAGCATTTTTCTATGGAGAAATAACATTTCCATCCCGTATGGCTGGGATCCAGCTAAATCCCACTCCCTTTGAGCAAATGGCTGATGGGAGCTTTGAAAAGAGTCAGAGGATTTATTTAGCATAAGTGAGCCCTTAGTAAGGCTCCTGCAGGCCGTGAGTCATTGCTACCACATTATGATGATGATGATGATTATACTATTATTATCACTGTTAGGAATCCACAAGAAAGTCATGAGCTGGAAGCTCCTGGTCAGAAGTGTGCCTCCTGTTCGTGGGCTAAGGCTGAGTTTGCCAGCTATGTTTTCCTTCAGATGTGTGTGTTCACAGAGAGGTGCTGGCTCCATCTGCTAGACAAGAATAGACTGTGTCTTCCACCCTGAGTGCTGCTCATGCTATCTACAAGCAGCAAATTACACGGTAATTCGTCTTTGAATTACTCAGTAATTTGAAAGATAATTACCAGGTAACCTGCAACAACCTGCCCTAGATATTGCATGGACAGCATTTGTATGACATTTGCTATGTAATTAAAGAGCAGGTCGCTAGCTGGATGTACTCCGGGAAATAAAAGGATACCTGAAGTGTGACTAAGAGGAATGCAGAGTTAATGCTTAGTGTATTTAAGAAAAATACTGTATGTGTCATCTTCCCTGACTTCAGGCCAAATCCAAACCATTTCCAGTCTGCCCTCTGAGGCTGCCTGGGTGAAAACCACACTTCTATCAAGTGTACCTCGGAGAACCGAAAATTTCTTTAAGAGGCCCGTTGAAGGGAGCCATCAAGGGAATCACCTCAGCATTACCTACCCCTCATTACCAGGGAGTTACCTGCCTCCACCCTTATGCACAGAAGCTGAATTTATCGAAAATATCCCAGCAGAGTTATTTCCTGGAGTCCTTCAGCTGGAATCCTTGTTCCATGTTTTATGAGCTCTAAAAGGCCAGTCTTGACTTCACACCTCGCCTTGACTGGAATCTTTGGTTCAGCATCAACCTTCCCGCCTGCTTGTTAGAGTCACCAGTAGAGAGACCCTTGTAAGGGTCCCCAAACCGTTGCCCCTCCAAAACCTCCTTCCCTGCAAGGCTGACACACAGTCCTGCACAGATTTGCTGGTGGTGTGCTAAGGAAGCAAGGTACATTGGAATGAGCTGAGCTGCCTCCTGGCCTCCCTGTGCTCTTTGCCAGCCCAGATTCATTTGCTGTCTCTCCTTCATATGTCATCTGTAAACGATTTGGGGCAAGGACCAGCCTGGTGGTCTGCATCTGCACAGCACCCAGCACATGGAGGTCCTTGCTCACACTAGAGTTCGTCTCTGCTCTGACAATACTAAATGTAATCTCATAAACAGAAGCCACAGTATCTAAATTTAACAGCCTGAACTAGGAAGACTTAAGGACTTTTTTTATGCAAGGGAAACTATAAAAATGATTTACTACAAATAAATACCAGCAGCCCCTTATCTAGGTGCTGATTCAGGAAAGCATATACATACACACTTTAGTCATGACAACTTTGACAAATTACTTGGATGGGAATATTTTCCTGAGTCAGACTCTGATCTGGAACCACACAGAGTGGCACACAATTGCTCATGCTGTCTTTTTAGAGGTGAAGTTCAGAAGAAAATTGTGTTAGTTCATCTCTCACTAAGCCAGCTGATATGACACCACCTTTTCCATGGAAAGGGCCATGTGGCATGATGTGCCGTGGTGGTTCCCATGGTCAGAAAGGGAGCTGGAGGAGCTGGAGCTGCAGCAGTCAGCGGGAAGTTTCTCACAGGGCAATGTATCGGGCACAGCGATCCTTGTTAAATCAGTATGCCAGCAAGATGCTTCCCAGACTTCTTGCAAGACGGCATGTGCTCCAAAGAGTGTGCAATCCACCTAGCCCATGGCAGGCAAGCAGACAAGCATCGGTTAGGTGCCTGGTGTCATGAGCACGCTCAGGGACAGCTGGGTTACATGAGGCAAACCACCGTCTCTGTTTAGCTTCTGTATCTCCAGGAGGGAGAAAGGAGGTGGTGCCTCCCACCGGGACTGAACCCAGTGAGTAGCACAACAGGGCTGTGGTCTGAACTGGGAATGGGCTGGGAGCTCCAGGCTTGGCCAGGCCAGAAATATCACGGTGCAGGAGCCAGGAGGGATCAATAAATGTCAGTAGCAGAAGCAAGGCCTCCAGGTTTCCGGTCTTTGCTTTACTCTGTGCATCGTGTTCTTGTTTGTGTCTCTTCCCCTTGCTTGGGGTTTTTCTGATGTATTCAAAAAAGTTATATAGAATAAGAACATTTATATAAATAGATAAAATCCTTGAGATGTCTTGCTGCCATTAGTAGTCACCATGCTTTGCTTCCACTCTCTCCTAAGCTACCAAGGCTGCAAACGATGCAGTACCAAACTTTTTTTTAGTGGCCACGTGTCACTCAAAATTCAGTACCATTACAGCATGATCTTCTAAAACCAAATATAACAATTTTTTTCAGTGACATTTGAGTAAGTTTATAAGCCAAGTATTTCGTTGGGGGTCATTGATCCATTTTCTCCACCCCACCCCACCCCCCAGGATTTTTAGTGTGTTTATATTTTCCTCATTCTCAGTAGGATTTTTTCTCTGTTAGAATCCCACCACTTGGCTAATCAATGCAAATAAATCAACTCCTACATAAGAAGATCAAGATAAAAATAAATAATAATAAAAACAACAAATTAATGAGCAAAAGGTATGAATGGAAAAAGATAAAACAAGAATTACAATTGTTTGATAACTTAGTTGTTCACACAGTTAAAAGGGGGAAAAATTCAAGGTTTTGACTTCAGATGTGAAATATGTGATTTTACAAAAGGTGTCCAAACTCTATTAAAAATTGTTTAAAGCATCTTTAAGTCTTTCTCTCCAAAACACAGCTGCAGATGTGACCAGAAGCAATGTGGAACAATCTGTTATGATCTGATGTTTTCTTGTGTTCTTCGGTTCAGCGGCTAAAAACTCCCAAAGAAAATCAGGTGCCTTTGACAAAAAATCAGAATACTTCTTCCGAGGCAGGGCTGTGGTAAGGGACAGGCCCTAGCAACGTGCAGATCCCCTGCTTTCCCCTCCCATTTTCTCAGCCGAGCTCCCCGCTGCCTCACACGCGACTCAGGCACATTATCCGGGGGGACAAAGATGAGCTGAGCAAGCTCTGGGGTTTCTTGGTAGTATGTTACCTCAGTGCAGGGGAGAAACAGTTCCCAAAGCAGAGCTGGCCAGATGGAGGAATTTTCCACCGCTTATTTTGAATGAATGATTTTTTTGTTTTGTTGGAAATCTGTCATGGAATTTCTTCATTCAGTGCCCTGAATTGGATATTTTCCGGTTATTGTCTCTTATCTCAATCCCAGAAGTATGAAAAGAAATAAAAATATCTGAAACAGAGGCATTTTTTTATTTATTTTTACTTTGAAAATGTTTCGGCTAGGCATTTCAGCTAGCTCTGTTATCTGGCCGTGAGGATTTCCTAGCAATACCCCTTGCTCATTTGCCGATGGCACCCCGTTAGGCTCCAAACTGGTAACAGTGGATTCACTGTGTTTGGGTAAAGGCAAATACATCTGCTCAGCAAAAGGCGTGTGGCATCCCCAGCCATTCACTTTCCCCCTCTCTTTTGCCCTTCACCTTTTCTCCATTTTCGCAGTGCACTGGAGCACACATTTAGTAAATACTTGGGAGGGTTGCTCTGGAGAGTATTTGCTTTTGATTTCTGAAAGTGTCAACAAGTACAGTAGCAACTTGATTTGAGGCAGCAAAATGAGAGCAGCCTTCAGGGAGATGAGGACATTTTTCTCTGTAGGCAGCCTTGGAAGGCGAGAGAGTGATCTGCAGCCTCCCCTTGTTTCTGTGTGTGCTTTGTGTGGTCCTTTCAGGCTGTGTCTAACTGGCCCTATATTCATCCCACTAAGCAAAGGTTATCCTGGTATAAATTATCATAACAGCCCTTGCCCTGCAGAGTGTGGCCAAGAGATTGTGGTACAAATCTATTGACATTTGGGACCTGCGAATCCAAAAACACTTGGGAATCCAATCAGCTCGGAGGCAAGGGCTGATGATGCTCCATTATGTGGACCCCACTCTGGTTCTTTCAGATCCCTCTGGAAAAGACACAGAGTACAAGTAAGAGGCACGGTGTTATTTTACAGTCAGGTGCAAGTGGCCTGGGCACAGCATTATTCTGTTAATAACAACCAAGGTGATAGATCTAAGCTGGGGCTTCAAGGCTTTCAGCAGAACATGCTTGCAGCTCCTCTGTACCATCATCCAGATGACTTGTCCCATACCCTGCTACGGTCCCTGGTGGTCCCTGCCAGCAAGCCTGGATTGTCAGGCAGCATCTCAGTCTGCTTGGGGACCAGTTTTTCCTAACCTAGAACAAAGTTCTGCACAGTGGGCATCTGCTTGAGCTTTTCCTTTAGCTCGGCAGCAATTTCCTTATTGTAACATTTTTCCAGTTCAGCCTATGAATGAGTAAAAGTGGCACCTACCTGAAATGCCTTTGCAGCTGCAATACAGTGCAGGGTTGTTGCAGATGCTCAGCTCCAGCCAAGCTGATTCCCCACCCTGACCAGATTAGGGCAGTGATGAGCAGCAAAGGAGTTGTGCCCTCCAGGAGGATGTGCTCTGTGGACAAACCAGGCATGCAATTTCTACATGGCTCCCAAGATTTCCACAGGGTGAAGTGAGCGAGATTTTTTGTACTTGACCTTTTTGTTTTCCAGGAAATTCAGAGATGAAAAAATCCTACTTTGCTGCTGTGCCTCTAGCCTGCTCCAGAAGGACAGAGCAGAGGTAGCTGCGACAATGCAGAGCTATTCGGCCACTCGTTTCCCTGCTAAGACTGAGGTCTAGAAATGATGCTTGCAATGCCTCGACACACACATGGGAGCACAGACTGAAACCTGCCAAAATACCTGAACACATCTCTGGTATTCGCTCGGGAGTTTCCTTGGAGCAGATGGGAAGGTACTGCTACTGGTCAGGCTCATCGTCTGGAAACGAGATGTTCAGTGAGACACTGCCCATCCTGACAGATGAGTCTTGGGCTTCACTGGGCCATGAGCTTTGCTCTTGTGTTGGCTTTCCGCACAGGTTGGACTGCTGGTCCAGCTGGTCCAGCCACCTTGCTAAGTACTTTTTTTGTGCATTTTCCTTCTCTGGGAAGGTGTTACTTCTTCCCAGGGAGTCAGAACCTTTGCAGACATCCTCATACTGGGAATATTCAAATTCATCCTGTTCTGAAATGTTATCATCTGTGCTTGCAGATACGGGGAGACATTTTTCTGCATGTGTAGTGAGAGCTGGGGAGCCCTGATTTCTTATCAGGCATGCCCAGGCTCTGAAAAAAATCCTATCCCTGATGCAGGTTTCCTTTCTTTACGAAGAAGACACCTCTGCAAGGTGTGTAGCAACTGGCAAAAAGCCCATCACATGCCATGGGGGCCTTTGCAGAGCTGTCCTTGTCACTAAGGAGTGTGAACAGCTACAGGAGATGACTTTTAGAATATTTCCCAAAAAAGAAATATCATTCAAGGCATCCTGGCACAGTGCTTACAAGTAGGTTTTCTTAATTGCTGGCCAAATCTTCATTCAGCTCCTCTTCATTTATATCCAGTATTTGATCAAGTAGCTTCTACTAAGTTAATGGTACTTTTGCCTTAATTAAAACCTAAATGAGGACTCCAACTGATCTTGTTTCAGCTAATCTGTACATAACGCCACGACTTTGCATGATGCTTTACAGTGAAGCTGCAAAATCCCTGCTGGGAGCTATTGCATCAGTCACACACAGCAAGTGGAGAGCTGTAAAGAGGAGGGAACAGCAGGGTGAAGGGCTGAAAAATATAGATTAGGTGAAATTTTTCAAGTTGCTGGGAGCATCTGCATGTTGTCCACTATGGTAAAGGCAAGGTCAATCTTAAATTGTTCCTGAAGGATCCATATCTTCCTGACTTGGAGTGTTTTAAGTACTTTTTGTCAGACTCTGTCCTACTTTGCGGTATTTACGTCCCACCAGAAATAAGCATGCAGCCCAATGGCTATCTGTTTGGGTTTCAGACTTCCAGGTGGTGTGATAGCAGGTTCCTACAGACACACACCTGCCTGGGGACTGCCCATGGCTTCTCCTTCTCACTGGACTTTCTCACCACCCAGCTGGGGTGCATGTGGGGCTGGGGCAGCACCCACTGCCACGAGAACCAGGGCTGGGAAGCCAAAGGCGGAAAGGGCACCTGGCCGTGGAGCAGAAACAGGCTTGGTCAGAGCACAGCTGAGCTTATCCTGGGGAGAGCAGGACCATGGTCTCGGGATACCAGATGTGCCCATGTGGCTCTTGCTGGTTAAATGACAAATACAACCTAATGCAGGAGGATATGCAAACACTCCAGGTAGTCGTTGCTGCTCCCTTTCACAAAGGGGCGCTTGAGGATTTCTGGGGGTAGTTGTTTGCCCTGCCTCGGGCAGGAGGGAACCCAGCCAGGAGCAGAGCACAGCGCTCTTTGGCTCTTTGCGTGGCTGCCCCTTGCACTCGCCAGGGCTTTCACTGCAACAGGAAGAACAGCAATAACACATCTTGAGATCAGCAACACACAGAGCCCAAGTCTTTGATATGTTGCATGCAAAATCCAATGTTTACCAGTGTCTCCAGCACAGGAGCAGCACTGGGTTACACAGATGATGCCAACAGCCCCAGGACACCCGATTCCCTCTGCAGGGAGCTGGGCTTCCCATGGGTGCCAGTCTGCTGGTTCAGGTGCTCTTAGATGGCAAACCTGGAGCAATGAAAGAGAGCAGAGGTGAACATGTGATCCTGATCTTGACATCCACTTATAAATTTTGTACAGGACAAAGACTATTTGACCCACATTAGAAGGTTCCCGTGGCATAAGCTGGTAACCTCATGTCTCCACTGGCAGTGTTCAGCACTTGCTGATCTAATTCTAGTAAGTGCCCCTGCTTCTGTCAGTTGGTGACCACCCTCCAGACAAAGAAGCCAGCTCAGCAGTCAAGCCATTGTCTCTGAAGAGCATCCCTTCCCAGGCAGGTTGGGCTGGCAGGAGGCCATAAATGGAGGTGGCATTTGGAAAGGTCAGAAGCAGCTTAGCAAACAAAAGCCATGCTGAGAGAAATCAGGAAGAGAAAGCAAATGTGTCTGTGATTGTCAGTTGCTCTGCATAATGGTGGCAATGATAGCTGAAAGCTGAGACCAGGGAGGTAGCCAGGGTGAAATTCAGTCATGCTCCTCCTTGGGAGATGTTATCTGGGCCAAGAAGAGGCATCCAAAACCCATTAGATGAGGTTTCTGTTTGCTTCCCTGCACAGCTCTGATGTGACACTTTGGCTCAGGATTAATGCCTCCAGAAACACTGTCAGTGCTACGGGGCATCCCCAAAACTGGCCACAGTCCAGACACTGCAAGGACTTCTCCAGGCATCACAACCAGTCTCACATCCCTTCTGCCTGCAGCAGCTGGCTCCCACCATGGGTCCCAGTTCACTGAGCCTGTGGTGGGCTCCACAGAACATGAAGGATTTATGCTTTCTGCCTTCCTGGCTGGGCTTTGCTGGGGAGGTCCTTTCCCATTCCCTGCCTCAGTTTCTGCAGTTGTGAACAGGGATAAGCCCTGCAGCTGTGGGGAGCTTGGTTTGTATAAATGATCTCTGAGTTCTCCTCTGGGGCTTTGTTTCATCCTCCTCTCCCCACTGCTGAAAACTGGAGTAATTTGGGCTGAATGCAAGCAGTTGCTTCATGTGTATGAACAACCCCCAATCCTTGCTGCGGCCCTGTAGGAACAGTCGGGATTCTTATTTTTATTTCCCCTTCTGGTGTCAAAGAAAGCACGAAAGATATAAATAAGCTGTGAAAGTTAACAACAACAACAAAAAATTATTGTCTGCTAAGTTTTTGGTGGAAAAACCTTGACTTGTTGTCCAAATAGAGAAGAACCCTGAACCACCCTCATTTTTGGGGTAGATAGCGTCTGGGTAAAGACCAAGAGGTGTGTGCAAGGTGTTTGGTCTCTGGGCTGCCTGTCCAAGGACACAGAGGTCTGCTGCAGGGTCACATTGGCTCAGGGCTTGGCACCTCCAGCAAGCAAGATTGCTAGGAGTAGCTGTACCGTGCCAAACAGCTGGGATCCGTACCACCGTGCCATCCCTCCCACTGTCCAGCAAGCTGGGCATGCATAGGAAGGTAGGAATGGGCACGGCTAGCAGAGCTGCATGCTTAAATTTGAAAGCAGAAACAACCTGCTTATTGCCTTGCGCTAGAGGAACGCGGAATCTCTGGTTCTTGCTCCTTTATCTTCTCTGGTCACCGAGCACGACCCATCCACCCTCCATCTCTGGTGGTTTGCAAGTTGCCCCCAAGCCTGGCCAAATTCCGATGCAGGATTGGTGCTATGCTTGGCCATGTTACCAATCCTCCTTAGCAATCAAAAAGCAGTTATCCCGGTAGCCTTTTATTCTGGCCTCAGGAAGCCAAAACCAGCTGCTCTGAGTGGCTTTTCCCCATCCTAAAATGCCTGGGAAAAAATTATGCCTGCAAGAAGACTTAGAGAAGCTCTCTGCAGAGAGAACGAGCCAGGAACAGGCACTGATGGTGATGAGCCTTTTGCCAGGACAAATGACAGTTAAAATCTGATCGATGGTTTAGAGCACATTTATGCTTGTGAGGGTATGTGTATATACATGTGTATGACCTGGGGGGGTTCTGTCATCTTTCTCCTCTGTCACAGTATGGTGTTTTAATCCATGTGGTTAAATGAGTTTTGAGATTGCTAAAGGCACGCTTCACCAATCGAAAGGAAAGTAAGGAATGGATATGAAATCCTGCCCTGGGGTGAGAATTACATCCCTGCTTTTGTACAATGTATAATTAACCAGTGGAACTCATTTCTGTGATATATTATTGAGGCAAATCACTGTAGTAAGCTTCAAATAATGATTAGATAGTAGTGGGGAATGGAAGGTTTCACAGAGCAGTGATGTCTGCAGTTCTCACTGTTTGGAGTGAAACACAGCCCAGCTCAGGGCTTGCATCAGGCAGCCAGAAAAAAGAAACTGCAATGCCACGAGCAACCATAGCACAAGGCAACTTGCCAGCTATATGGACAGTAGCTGAGCTTTCTGTTTCTGCAGACATCAGGACCAGTGCAAGGAGAGGGAGAGGATGCTCTGGGCAGTAACCAGGAGCTAAATCAGTGTGCGGGAGAACTGGATCCTCAGGCACACCAGGACACATGTCCAACGCATCTAACACTGGGCATCACTGAGGCATACCCCACAGTTAGCTTGGTAGGTGATTTGGGTAAGCCTAAAAAACAAAAGCATGCAGCACGTGCTTCATATCTGCACCACCCTCATGGAGATACCTCAGCACTCCAGTGTTTGTCAAATGACACCAGACACTTCAAGTGAGGTAAACAAATTGACAATAATGTGTCACATGTAGAGACAGATGCATAGAGGTGTCAGTTAGGAGCTGCCACCCACCCTCAATGGCAAGATACATGGGAAGTGGAAAAAGCCCAGCAGCGCCCATCCTCCTGTGCTCTAAGAAAGGGATGAGACCTGCTTCTGTCTCACTTTTCCCACAAATTCTCATAGACCATCTGTTTTCCAAGGTGAGGTATCCTGGCTGTTTGGGGCTGAGTTTCCTGAACATTTCAAGTTATGAGAGGCCAGCACTATGGCTGATCAAAGTAACCAGACCCTGTCCTGCATCTCCACCTTCAGAGCAGCCTTCGCCGGTGCCAGTACATGTGTTCATGTCCTTTTCTGAACTGGATTGGGATGGCGACCTAAATATTTTGAGTCACTAAAACATCAGTTCGCCAAAACTGATCTGATGCTTTCAGTGGACACCTGAAGCAACATTTCCTGAAAAGACAATGGCTTATTAAGCTCTGTTTGGGGCAATAATGGTTAAAGCTCCTCAATCTGTACATATCAGCAGGGGTCTTTTTGCTCCCATAGACATTACTTTGCATTTGCTGACATTGCATTTAACCTGTCAGTCATGAAATCCCTTTGCACTTGTCAAACATCTGTATTGATGTTACCCCAGCACAGATTCCTGCAGGATCCTACCAGAAACGTCCCATCATGAACATGTTCCATCTGTGTGCAGGTTTTTCCCCTGTTCTTTAACCTCTTGTTAACCCTAGAGAAGACCTTCCTTCTCACCTCAGGGCAGGTTGATTTTTCTAAGAGCCTTCTGTATGAAACCTTCCCCAAAAGATTGTTTTAGGAATCCAGATGTGTTATCTTGACAAGATCAGCAGTCCAAAGGCAAAATGCTGAGTGATTACTTCAGAGAGATCTAGCATATCTGGGAGGCACAACTTCACCTTGTGAAAGCTCTGTGGTTTCCTCCCCAGTGCATAATATTGATCTGAGTATGCCTGTATCTTTTCAGTTCCCATCAACTTCTTGATTAAAAGGTCAGATACACTGGTCTGTAGTTTCCTAGATAAGCTTCGTAACCTTTTAAAAAGATGATGTTGAACCTTATCATTCTTTGCTAGTGAGGTTAATTTTAGTGTTGGATTGTGCATTTCAGGAGTTGTTCAGCAATTTTATATTTGATGTCCTTCAAAACTTTTAAGTTAGTGTCATGTATTTCTGGTAAATTGTTTTTGATTCTTTAATCCATTCTATTGACAAATCAGGTTAAAAGAGTTTTTTACATTCACATCTAATAGAGGAATGCCAGGTTGTATCCACATCATTGAGGTTCACCAAAATAAATAAACAACGATGCAAATAATTTGTACATTTTTTTCTTATAGGAAAGTTCTTCCTTTTTCTGCTTCAATTACGCTTACTTAAACCAACTGCCTGGCAGAGTACCTGCTTCTGATTTGCTGGAAAATGTTTTTGTTAGTGGGTTTTATGCTTTTAGCAAGTTGTTTTTCAAGATATTTTTTGCCTTCTTTTACTGGCTTTGTATTTAACTTACCAAATTCTGTGACCTTTCATATTTTCCTCATAGAAGCAAGAATCCCACTATTGGAGGATTTTTTTCTTTGTAATAACTTCCTTTACTCTGTTCTTCAACTCACTAGACTTTTTGTTTGTGTGTGTGGTCTTTCAGCATCCTTTTTAATAGTGACATATATTTACTTTGAACAGATTTATGACATCTTTAAGTAGTATTGTGTGTCTTCAAATATTTTATTATTTCAGCTGCACCTTTTATTTCTTTCTGAACTGGTATCCTCATCTTTTTGTATCACCTTTTTTGAATGTTAAAAGATATCCTATGTCTCATCCCTGCTCTTCTTGCAATAGTTTAAATCAAGCACTGTAAAAAGTTGAGATCAGATAGTGAAAACTCCTCTGTGCCTCACATGTTAGTATAAAGCTGCTCAGATCTGTACACTTTACGCTTCTGGTTCAGACCTGGGGACTGAACTGATGTAAATCAGATAAACGGATTTCAGGTAGCCCCTGTGGATTCTGCATTGGTGTACCTAAACATTTAGGGTTGCATGCTTATTTCAAATGGCATGAGCCTGTACATGGACCAGGACATGAAGAGTAAGTGTGATAAGTATCTACACTTTTTAAAAAGCCTATTTAATATCTATCAAGAAGAGACTTAAATAGCCACACAGATTTCTGCCCCATGGTGAAAAGGTAAGATAAACCCCGTGAATTTGCCTGCATGCAAGAGTGTGTGTGTCTGTGCACAATCACTGAAAGCTTATTTGCACTCAGCAAACAGCTGGCTAATTGATGGTTAGGCGTATCTGCCTCTGCCCCAGTTGGCAGGCTCGTGGTACGTTCTTTGCTTTCCTTTTTAAAATCATTAATCACATTTCCAAATGAAATCTCTCTCAAGGAAACAATTGAGAATCAAGGCTGTTGTGCCAGAAATCACACAGCACTTGGAGCTGATGCACATGCAAGAAATACTGTCTGCACACTTCAGCTGTGTCTGTCCTTGTTCTTGAGCATCACCTCCTGGAGAGGTGTCAAAGCCCTTGTCCCACGGAGGCCAAGGGCCCCGCGGTGGAGAATGAGGCAGAGCACGTTACAAACATTAGCAGGGTCAGAAGGAGGGCTGAGAGGAGCTGGCAGAGCAGGGATCCAGCACAGCAGCTACAGAAGCTCATCAGGTTATGGTGCTGCTGCTAGGGAGAAGGAAGGCAACAGGAAGCAGAAGGGAAAGGCCAAAAAATACAACTGTGCTGATAGGGGAGAAACTGCTTGAAAAGGAGAAATCCAGGTCTGCAGGGAATGTGCCTACTGACAGCCATGACTTCAGAACTGCAGTGCAGAAATCACTGACTTGGCTAAACGCTTTATCCCTGGTGAATTCAAACAACACATGGCCTCATTGTAAGCAGAGCAGATCTGAGCATGAGCAAAGAGCAGTTATGGTGCGTTCATTTTTCAGAAAACAGGAAGATCATTGGTGTGTACACTTTCTTTTTTGTTCAACATATTTTTACCAGAGATGTAGGAAGGCACAAAATGTCATGGAGAAAAGGAAAGAATAAGGAAACCAGTGCTGTTTCTTAATTTCTTTCCACAGCCCTACATCACTTCATATTACCTACTGAGCTTTGCTTTGGGCTGGTTTTCCCATCCTTTGGGTCATCATCTGTGCCAGCATGAAGTGAGGGAAGCTGGCTCTTCTAGCTGAAAGATTATACTCTTTGCTTCAACTCCTATCTGGGATTTTCACTGCTGGATGATGGGGACAAACTTCCTTGACACCTCTTTGCTTCCTCCACCCCAGACATGACTAAAACAGACTATTTCAGTTGGAAGGGAGGTACAATGATCACCTGGGGCAACTGCCTGACCAACTGACGTACAGCTAGAGCAGAAACTCACACCTGAACTCCACTCACTGTGTTTGGTTGACATGTTCCTTGGAAAATGGCATGGTCTCTTTGAGTCTTGGTTTCCTTGCCTGTGGAGAAGGCAGTATTCACCACCTGCTTCACGTGACTGCTAGGCATTGGTTAAATGTCTCATCATCCAGGCTGCGTTATCTGTAAGATCTCATTTTCTGGCCCAGTTGCATAATTGGAGGCAGTTAATTGTGGGGTCAGGTGGGGATTAACATTACAGTTATTAACTGAGGGCTTAATAGGGCTGAGGCTGCCAGCTGCTCCGTGATCACATCTCCCAGTGCTACAGACAGGTACCCTGGGAGAGCCTGTGCACATGGTTTTGCTTGTGCATGCATCTTTGCCCTGCTACCAAGTAAAGTAAAATATGAGCCAGCTCAACAACATCCTCAAAGCGTCCTGGTTCCTGAGTGCATTTTACTGTCAGAGCATTGAACATAACAGCTTGTTTGCAGCTGGGACTGGAAACTGCACTGCTGCCTTGTGAGCAAAGCCCTGGCTGGTAAATCACAGCAATGAGAGTCGCTGATGCCTCCATCCCTGATGCTTCCAGCCCTGGCCCTTGGCTTCTCTGCATCCACCCACCTGCTTCCTCCTGGGCTCTGCTCTGCTGCCTCTCTGTGCTGGCAGCTGGGGCAGGGTTTGCTGAGTGAGATTGTCCACGGGAGAGGAGAAAAGCCAAAGACTGTGTCCTACACACAGGACTGTCCGACAGGAGGGGAACTGGTCCCGGACAAAGACCTTTGGGATCTGAGCTCCTCATGCTGGGCAGGCAGTCGGGGCAGCATAAGCAGGAAACAGGGAGACCAAAGTCCTCTCCTTGTGCTACAGCTGCCACCCAAGTCTTGTGCTCAGCCTCCACTCCAGAGCAGAGCAGTGCATTTGCACGAGCGGGCTGGAGCAGCTCAGTGTAGGCAGCTTACCAGAGAGGTCGGTGTGAGTTGTTCACTGTCTGTGGAACTAAGCATTTGCTCATTAAATGCTCTGCAAACCATCAGGCATGAGAGAAACAAGACCCAGAGTGGGTGGAGCTGGGAGCAGGACCAACCTGGAGCAGGCACAAGGCACACCTTTCTATAGAGAGAGGAACTTCGTGTTTTTAACTAATGATTTATGTTTTGTGCACAGAAATTTTGGAAAAAATGCTTTGATTTAAGCTCAGACATTGCCCAGGGAGCAGCAAGGACCTCAGGGCAGTTGGAGTACCCAGAAGGTTGGAAGTGATGCTCAAAATCTTCAGCCTGACCTCATTTTGGAGGAGAAACCCACACCCAGGGCAATAGCTGCTGGTCCTGTGGCACTGGAGATGTGCTGGGAGCAGGCCACCCAGTTTCATGAGGTGAGGACACAAACATGCAGGGCTTTTTCTCCAGCTTAGGTACAGCCACGCTGTGACTCTAGATCCTCAGGAAAGTTCCTGTCACTTCTTCTGGGATACACAGAGTTGCTAGTGATTTGGGAACTGCTGGTTAAACTTTGGCTGTGAGAGAGGGAGGCGGCAGAAACCACTGAAGCCAACATAAGCGAAACCCAGCTACCTGCCCAACCTACCCTCTCCCTCACAGCCTCCGAGTTGACAGCTCATGAACTTCAGGAGCACACTCGACACCCCTGGTGAAAACATTTCCATATGTGTGAGGACAGCACAGTCCAATTTTCCAGCACCAGTGGCCAAATCCCTGTTTAATGACAGGCACGTGTTGGGGTGGTGGCTCCCAGCCGCAGGTGCTTTAGCTCACGAGGACTGCCCTGCTGCTGGACTCCTTGCTCTGAGACTCGCTGTTTGTCTCTTCTAATGCCAAGATACTTCAGCCCACGGGTTGCTCTCAGCCATCTTGGTGTTAGTCCATCAATCAGAGAGCTTTAAGGTAGGAAGAGATTAAATCATGTTCCTTCCTGCAACTCAGCTGCTAACTGTAGGGCTGGGAGGGAGTAGGTGCTGGGGAAGGCCCCAGCTGGCCAGGGTTCAGGACCTTTCTCCACAGGGAGTGTGGGACCTTGAGCAAACCCTCTGCATGTCTTGCTTCTCCATCTGGTAAAGGGCTGCAGTAATTTCCTGCCATTGGATTTCAGCAGTGGCTGGCTGGTAGGGGGAAACAAATATGGTAGCTTTGGATCAAAACACCTTCTTCCAGATCTTGTGGAGAGGCTCCATGATTCCCAAAGCACTGTCCATGAATAAGGACCTCCATAGCCCCTCAAGCTCTTCCTCCTCCTCTGCAAGCTATGAAATAGAAATGACTTTGTTTACTTGCCACGTTTAAGCGTCGTTCCCCCCTTAGCTTCCTGCTTGTTCAGACTGTTCCCTCTTTATCTTCCCAGACAATCTTCATTGCCTTTGTTTCGCTTCCAGAAAATCCCTGTTCTAACTGGGCAGGAGGAAAAGCAAATTCAATGGCTTCCTCTCACAAAGGAGGAGTGCGGAGAAGGCAAAGCCAAGAGCAATGCTGCGTGTTTTGCTCATGCTGTGAGCTGCACGAGTGGGCAGTGTTCAAACCTACCTGCGCTACCACACAGACGCTGTCTTAAGTGGAAGGGGGAAGAGGAATCAGACCAAATAAAGTCTGCTTTGCCAGTGTGTAAAAATAATGTATGGATATATTTTTTAGAAGAATAATACTTTGTCAGCTCTTCTGAGGGACTCTGAGAAGCCCAGAGACGGATTCACAGGTCCCACCAAAAGCTTCCCAACTGCAGAGCCTCCATCTGCTACTCACCACATGAGCTATTGCGCTGAACACTGCGTCAGGCACTTGTTACCCCTGTAGGGGAAATTCATTAGTGCCTGGGGTCAGTCCTGTATGCTGGCTCATAATTTACTGGACTGGTTAATTTGTTAGAGCTATTAGGCCATTCTGCCCCAGGGCAATGAGGTATCTCCAAAACTGTTCCAGGGCATGGCTGGGAATTTACCCAGACCAGGTACTGTTGCAGCTTAGGTGCCGTCACCTTGCTTGGGGCTAGGAAGGGTCTCGCTGCAAGGGACACTCCCAGTCATGAGCCCTCTCCTGTTACTACATGGTCTCAGTGTCCATGTTTGTTCCTTGTCTGCATCTTGTTTCTCCTTTAAACCATGGACTCGACTCCTGCGGCCAGTGCTCTTCTCTTCATCTAAACTGTCCAGATATAGCCTATCCTTCTTAACCTTCAGCTCTCCTTGTTAGACCATCTTGTCCCCCACAATACCATCAACATTTCCTCCCATCACCACTGAAAATAGCTGAGTCAGTGGGGGGAACAGATCCTGGTTTGTGGGAAGAGGAGGGGTTGGATCTATGAGGACTGCTGTGCTGGAGGGTTGGCAGGTGGTTGGGTGGCAGGAAGATGTGCAGGGGTATTCTGACATTGTAATTATTTTTTTATTTTCCTTCTAATTACTGCCATGTGTCCAGTGCTCTCACGAGACATTCATTAATGCTGTGTCTGAATCCAAATCAACAATCATCTCCATTTGCCTCTCCCTGGACCCCTACATCTTTTTATCCATGACAATTTAACAGGCAGGAGGAGCTCAAGCCCTCTGCTCTGGGGGAGGCTGCGATGTCGGAAGGCAAGGCTTTGGCTCGCCTGTTAGCCCAAAGGAAAGAATTAATGATAGAATTTAACAGAGTAAAATGTGTTGAGGGATGTGAAGTGAGATACTTTGTAATACAGAAGCAAATCGGGGCAAAATTACCATCTTAATTGTATTAATGTTGCCAATTATAGACAGAGCCCATGTTGCTCAGCAGGAGCGTTCTGGGATAGAAGGAAAGAAAAATTATCTGCAAACTCCTTATTTTGTCTTTGTAAATTACCACCCCAAGGTACTTAATTGAATCTCCAGTCCTGATCAGTGAACATTGTTCAGGGAGTGAATTAAGGAAAGGCCCTACAGGCCTGCTCTGTTTTGTCCCAATTAACAGAAACACTAGATATCTCTTTTTCTTTTTTTTTCTTTTTTTTCTTTCTTTTTTTTTAATTCTTTTTTTTTTTTTAATTGCTGCATGGCTAGGAGTTAAATTGGAAAAGAGAAGCTGGTCTGATGCATTTAATTTCTGCCCAGAGCAAAGCTGGACAAGTGTGTTGGGTGCATGCATGGCAGTCTGCAGTTTGTGCCACCCCTCTGAGCATCACAAAAATGGGAAAAAGTAGCTGGAAGCCCTGTTCAGAGCATGGATCCTCTTTATTCCCTCCTGGTCACCCTCCCCTAGGTGACACCCTGCTTGTCTCCCATGCAGAGTGAAAATGATTGGAAGGAAGTGTTGTCACTTGTGTAGGACAGCATGGTGCAGAATGGGACACCCCAGACCAAGGGTGTTACTACCACCAAAATTATCATCAGAGTGAAAACGCTGCCCTTGGCTGAGCTCTGTCAGCTGTGGAGTTTGGTGCTGGTCATGTATCAAGTATTTTAGGCGGTAAAAACCCAGAGGGGATGCAACTGTCCATTGCTCTGAGCCACCATCACAGATAAGCACCAGCCTAAGCCAGTTTGTGGATGCGCACCACATGTCCTGCATACTTCTGGGTCCCCTCGCGTCTGTTAATTCTAGGCAATGTTTAATTTTGAGTGATGTGTTCAGAGAAAATTCCCAAAAGGACAGCCTGTGGTGATCAGTTCTTTTGATTTTATTGCATAGATTATACTTGGTGTATTTCTAGGATTGTTGCTTTTTAAAGTCTTTAAGTCTGTTCTTTTATTTATTAAAGAAAGGAAGCAGCCACAGGTGAGGTTTCTGCATGGTACTGGATTGGACCTTCAGGTACTGAAATGCTTTAAGTTTATTGAGGGTTTTTTGCTGCTGGAGCAAAATGTAGTGTTTTGACTAATCCAAGCTGTATAATTTGGTGTTAGTCCATTCTTGTATTGCTTCGAAAATATAATGTTTGGAGTGAAAAAAAAAGAAATAAAAATAATAATTAAAAAAAAACCCAAACAACCAAGCAAACAACTGATGTAATAAGTTTATAAAGGCTAATTACCTGTATTTTACTTTGAAAGGGGGAGCTGGTTGTGGTCCTGGTTACCCATCCTTGAAAATCAAAGAGGTGGGATTTGGGATTGAAAGGAACCGACAGTTCTGGTGTGGGCTTGATTTTATTATGGGGGTTTTCTCCTTTTACACACAGGGTCTTGAATCTGCCTAGAAAAGAGCTGCGTGTGTGCCAGAGCTGCCGTGGTCAGAAGAAAGCCTGGCTGCTGCTGGGCTGGCAGGGGCTGTTCCTCTGGGGAGGGTGAGGGGGATGGGGCATTACAGATCATTTCCACTCCTGCCCTTCATGGTCCTTCTGTGTCCTGGTGTGCCTTGTGCATTGAGAGTGTCCGTTTTAGCAAGGATCTTTCCTCTGAGTACAGTATCCAGCACGTCACAGTCTTAGCCAGATCCTGAGGGTTCATTTATAGTAATAATAATGATAATAAGTGTTCAGCAACTTCTTCTGGAATGCCAAGGAAAAAGTGACCTAAAGGAGAACTCTGAAGGGGATTCCTAGAAAGGAAGGAGATGATCCGCTGGAGCTGAGCAATTTCAGCCTGGCCACAGGCACATCTGTGAACTCTGCTGAGGGAAAGGAGGCTGTGTAAACAGGCAAGGGGGGAATCGCTCAAGTCAAAATAAATGCCATGAAATTCTTTCCATTGTATCTCACTGAATGCAGAAGCTTGGATGATGAAGCCATTAATTCCAGAGCAGGGGCACCTGGAACAGTGCCTGTGAGGAAGGGGAAAAAATATTGTAAAACATAATGATCAAACAGTAGGGGAGAGCAAGGACCATGAAAACATCAAAAGTTGTGGCAATTGTTTTGGATGAGAATGTTTTTAAGAGTCCCTGTTTATGTTGGACAGGAGAGTTTGCTTTGAACAATGGATGAACTTTTGCAAAGCAGGCAAAATCCACTCTACTCACTACTAGGAGTTTCTTTTCCTTCTCTCGGAAACAAAAAACAAAAAACAAACAAACAAAAAAAAGGATATGTTTATAAAACCAGTGGAAAATGAAAAGGTGTCTTAATGTTTTGCTGTCTTCCCAAGGTCTTCCTCACACACTGCTCATGGCGGACCGTTAGAGACAGGACCAGCCGAGATGCAGGGGTCATTTGCCCTAGGAGTGCCTGTGTGTTAGTTGTGTGGACAAATTCATTGGGTCCGTACATCTCCAGGTTCAGACAAAGGCACAAAGACATGTAACGGGGGCCCCGATACCAGGGCTTTCTGCCTGTGCTACCAGGCTTATCTAAGGCACACTTGGGCTAGCCCATCCACCTAGCCCTGGACTATTAATAGGTATGGGAGTTTGAGCCCTGGTTTTATGCTTATTTTTAACATTATGAAGGTGTCCAGGATACCTCAGACTTACACCTGTGGATTTCATTGTGATTACAAGATACTGGCACATAGAGATTCAGCCCTGTGGGTCAGGAGTGTGGATACTGCAGGCTAAAACAGGCTAGAAGAGGCAAGCATCACTACACCAAGGTTACGGCTCTCACTCTGGACAGGCTGCTGGCCACTCCTCAGGGCACCTGATGAAGGTGTCTGCAGTCCCCCCTCCATAAGGATAGGCTGTCATGACATGAACTGGGGAATGCTCTCACCCCAAGCCTGAACTTTCACATCTCTGCGTACATTTGGCTTTGCAAACTGGTCTCACCTGTCCTGCTTCACAGAGAACGGCTGCTGCTGCTGGGCCGTTGAAGCCCAGGTGCCTTCATCCTGGGAAGAAGTGCACAGACGGCTACTGATGCAATGCAATAGAAGAGCTGCTGTTCCTTGCCCTTGTAGATCATTTCACACAGCACTGTGCAGCAGAAGTTACAGCTGCTTTTTGCAGATCCATGACTTCAATCTGGACGGCATATTTATCACAGCCAAACTTTTAGCAACAGCAACTGCTGGGACAGGACAGGCTCTGAGGAGCCCTGCTGGGATCAGATGCAATGCTGGCAAGTTGGTTCCAGCAGGAAAACCTCTGCGCTTCTGATGTGAGTTTTACTGGAGGTATGACCCAGGTGCCAGATGCCAGAGAGTGACCAGAGGTCTGAGAGCAAGAGAGAAGTGCCATGACCAGCCCTGCAGCAGGATCCATGCAGACAAGGAGGGCTGGGCAGGTTTCTGTGACCACAGAGCTTGGCTGACTTCCATGGAGGCTGTCCCCAGGTGCTTCCCTGCTTAGCAGGGCTCTCACGAGGCATGCTTGAGCTGCTTGGTCCTGAGCATACAGCAGGACCACATGTGGCATCTTTTGCTTTTCCCTACAAAAGAGCGGAGCCATGAGACACTCCATCAGCTAGAAAGCATTCTCTAGGTGCTGATACATGTGGAATGTTTGCAGCAGCAGCCAGCAAAGGCGGCGATACAATCTCCAGAACAAACCATGCAGAAATTTGTGATTATTCTCTTGCAGACATCAAACAGAAACACAACAGCACCATGCTGCGCTGCAGTGTATACACCCTGTGAACTGCACCTGGCTGTGACACCCCTCAGGGAAAAACACCTTCACCTTTGCCTCTGCAAGGACCTCCTCACCTCGCTGCCCCAGTGCAAACAGGGCGAGTGACTGGGGCTGCTTGGTGGCCCTGCAGGACATGGCCTATTTAAGAGGGCTCTCCCCTGCGGCCCCTGGACAATGGCTAGCTGTTCCTGGAGTGCCCCATACATTCCAGGATGCATTGGGCCTCACAAGTTAAATATTTAGTCTTTCCTGAATCCAAATACTTCCCGAGCTCCTGGTTTTGTTGTTTTCATACATTCATCTTTGTTTCGCTTGATTAGAGTGGTGGGGGTTGTAGATAGGGACTCTATTCTTGGCAGAAAGTGGAGTATTATTAACATTCCTTATCGTGGGAGCGTATATTATTGTGTGACATTGCACAGAGTAACCTTAAAATAAAAGGCCGCCTCTGCCATTCTGGGCATTGTTTTGGCTGCCAGATACCTCCACAGCGGTGAGCAGGGACACTGCTCCCCAGGTTATCAGTTGCAACTTCCACTCCTTTCTTAAATCTGTGCCTTTCACTCACAAAAGGATGCAGCATCCGGCATATCTCTGCTGGCAAAGCAGCACGGTGTGATTTGGAGCCCGGTTTCTAGCAGACCAGGGGTTAAAGCCAATTTGGCTGCCTCCTCCAGCTGCAGGCTTGCTCAGGGGAAGGGGTATAAATCAAGGGCTTTGGAGAGAGATAAGCAGTTTGCATATCGCTTCAGAGAGTGCACCATCCAGGGTGCCTCCTAATACCTGTGTCACCTTTCTGACACTCGTTAACATTTTCCCTGACCAGGGCCTTTGGCAAGGGCAGGGCACGATGCTTCCAGGCTTCTCTGGAAAATTTGCATTTGTCTCTGCAGAGTCCTCTATCTAGATTAGCAAAAATATGCGTGCAGGAAGGATGGAGCAGGCCTTACGTTTTTCAAGTTTCCCCCTTGAGTTTTGGTACAATCCATAAATCATAAGCTTCACATTAAAAAAAAAAAAAAAAAAAAGTCTATCTTTTCCTATCGCAAAGTAACTGTGATGCAGCCCTGTCATCTACCCTGGCAGAAAACTGTCTCCAAGTAAAAAAAAGCAGCACAGGCAACAAACAGCTCATGCACATCTATCCCCTGCCTAATTAAGGCTATTTAAATGCTAACATTATTAAACAAGAGTAATTTCTCTTTCTGTCTCCTTTCATAAAAAAGTAGGAAAAATAAATGTCTTAATAGGGAACTGGGAGTGTGAATGTGCCAGCAGCAGAATTTGCTCAGCCATGTTAGAAGTATACAGGATTTTCTCTTACTGTTTTTCTGGGTCAACATGCAGCTCGACAGATTGCTATTTACGTTATAAACTGGTTGTCCCAACACACGCAGGAAATGTAGCCCAGCTGAACCAGCGCTGATGTAGCTGCCTTGCTTTGTGCCCAGCCTCAGTGCTGCTGGAACAGGCTTTGCATTCAATGAATGTGCAGCTTCACTGGGAACATTTCTACTCTGATTCTGTCCTACCTCATCCTGACAAGCTAATGACAATACATGGTAGCAAAATATCTCCATCACACTGTCACCTGTCTCATCAGCCTCCCTTTTGCCTGGAACTGGGAAACGGAAAAGCTGCCTCCTCTGGATGGTGAAGGAACAGAACCAAGAGCAGTCTGCAGCAGAAAACCCTGAAGGAAGCTAATCTCCATCATCAGATCCATCCTTTTCTGTAGAGGAATGAAGCTGGGTTAATTAGCATTGATAATATACAGCTGTGGGCTGGCTTCAGGGGTGTCGGGTTGGCCGATGTAGGTAAAGTGCAGCTGTGGCTGGTTCTGTTAAGTGTTTGGACAGCCAATGGAGAGAGAGCAGGAGAAGAAGAAGTGGAAAGAAGAGAGAATGTATGCCCTGGATGAGGTGAAGGCAGCAGGGGGACTGGCATGAAGAGTATGCTGGCATGAGGTGGTAAAAAACCTTGTTGTAGCTTGAGAGTTTGGAGAGTGCTGCAATGCTTTTCCATTGCACTGCTGTTTGTTAGTAAAGCATCAAGATGCCTTGTGTGGCAGGTGGATTTGAGAGGAGAAAAAGCCTTCTCCAGACCTTAAATCCAGCCCTAAGGGGAGATTTTTCTTTGGTTATTTTCACTGAAGCTGGTCAAAAATGGGTAAGCACTGAACCTGTCAGGATGTTTTCTCCAGCATTTCTTGTTGGAGAAGTTGAAGTATTTCAGATTTTCAGACTTTCATGGCTGACCTGTATATACAGTTGTTGTGTGTTGGTTTGTTGGGTTGTTTTTTTTTTTGTCTGAATAGGATTACCAGAGTTTTCAATAGCTCCAGCCACCCTTCCCTAGATCATCGTGAATGTAGGTGCTGTAAAGCAACAACAGAGCAGAGAAATTGCCCCATATGTGCAGATCACTGCCACGTGACAGTGCATGACAGAGAGGTAGGTAAAGGAGCGTGTTGCAGCCTGCGTGCTGGGAGCGTGGTTGAAGTGATCTTGAAAGAGTGTGTGAAGATTCTTGTGTACAGGCCTGAAAGCCACTTCCTCGGTGCAGCAGCTGGTGCAACTTGCTGCCAGATCTCCTTCATACTGATTCAGGCTCTGGAGAAGCAGCAAAAGATTTCAAGGCAGCACTACATAGAACTCTCAGGAGCCTCAGTGATGGGTAGGTGTTCCCCCAGGAGGCATTGCCCGCCCCAGGGCAGAAAAAGTCCTGGTGAACCATCTCAGCGGGACCACCAGCAGATATTAGGAGCAATAGCACTGAAACACACACTGTTGTCAGCACTGTCCTGGAAGGCTCCTGAACCTTATCCCATAACAAAGAAGTCCGTGCTGGCCACCCTGGCTGCCAGGCTGAAACACAAGGTAGACAACGACACCTGAAGGCAGCAAGCTCCAGTGCCTTGCAATCTTGGCAATGTTTTCACTTAGTCATCAGAGTGTGTTTACAAGTCTCTCCCACTATTCTCTTCCTGCCAGCAGCTGACAAGCATGTCTAGTTAAGCTTAACAGAAGTATGTTTAATAATTAGCAGAGCTCAGGAAGACCTTGCTCGCAGCTCTGTTGCGTGTGGAGGTGTTAATAAGAGCACATGAGGAATGAGAAATGGTTGGCATTTGCAGCAGCTGGAGGATACTTCCACCCTCTTTCCATGAGCAGCTTCTCTCAGTGGCTCCAGGCTGGTGTCATCAGTGCCCGGAGGCTCCTCTTGGTCTCTTCTTCACCATCTGCCTTTCCACTCCTAGGGATGAGGGATGCTAGGGACAACAAAAAGGGCTGCAGCATGTGGAGGGGACAGCCCACTCCAGCTCCACCTCTGCCAGGGAGCCATCTGCCCTTGCTCATGCTGGCTCAGCCTCACCTGCTCTGTGCAGGCAGGAGCAGGCAGCCTCCAGCCACGTCCTGACATGGATTGCCCACTGCCCTGCTCTTGTTGAAACTTTCCTAGCAGGCGCCACCTCCTCTTTTGCACAGGCGTATATGACAATTCAGGCAGGGCTGCCCTGAGACTGTCCTCCCCACCCCTGCCATGCTTCCCACCTCATGGCTGTTTCTGGCCATCGTAGCTCTGGCCTTTCCCACCCCCCATCTCTCCCCCTCCTCAGTCCCACTCACTCAGCCTTCTGGAAATGTCCCTCACCTGGGCATTTCATGAGCTCCATAGCTCTGGGTTGCAGCTCTCGGTGCTGTTACCCAGCCCGTCAATCTATTTCCCAGCTTATTTTCATCTCAGCTTCATCTATTCTCCATTTCAGTCCATCCATAACCTTCCCTGCTTCTAGACTGTTCCAGGCTGTCTCCTCTTTATGTACATTTGCTGCCAACCTTCAGTCTCCTTCACACTTCCCTTTGCTTTTATGGCTTTTTATGATGTTTGTGTTACATCAAGGCTCATTCCCTTTCTGCCCCTGGATAATTATTCTTCCAACTATGGCTTTTACTGCTTGCCTTTATCATGAATGTTTCTGTGGGTGACGGGTGTCTGGAGCACGCTTCTGTCTGCAAGCTGATGGGCAGCTCAGGTATGGGTCAGGACTAAATCAGCTTTGCTGATGGACCCTGCCCATTACCTGCCGGACCTTTCCTGGGCAGACTGAAACCTCTTACTTGAAGCTACTATATCCTTCCTGGCTGAATCCTGACTATATCCTCCTCTGAAAGCCAATGACTGACACCTTCATGTGCCTTCTTGGCTGTCACAGTCATGGTCTGGGAGAGGTGACTACACCCTCTGCCATCCCTGCAGCCTCGGTTTCAGAGGCAAGGAAAGTGCCAGTCCTTTGCATCTAGCAGAGGCACAAGGTTCAGCTCTGCTGTGTGTGCACGGTGTGAACGAATGGCAGCCTGTACAGGAACGCTGATTTCTCAGGGCCCCTGTGAGACTGTCCGTCTGTAGACCTCTGGATCTCTGAGCCACATCTGGAGGTCTCTGGTTCAGTTCACGTGTGATTTAAATGTCTGCTCCTGTCACCCTCCTGAAAATGGGATAGTGGCTGATGCATGGGCCTGCAGAGATGGGGAGCAGAGAGGAGGGCTTCTCTTTAACACTTAATGTCTCAACCACCCCCACAGCTCCCTCACCCAAACCAGGAATGAGGAGATACCATCAGCACCATCAATTAATTGATGTGCTTCTAACCTCAAAGTCTTGCTGATTTGCAGAAGAATTTAGCCTGAGGAAACAGTGTGTCTAGCTGATGCAGGAGCTCTAGGTTTGCCCCTCCAGGAAGGGTGGCCAAGCAATGGATTTGCCCAAGTGAAGATGAGTGGGAAAAGGTACCGTGCTCAGAGGGAGTGTGTCTGTGTGGTCAGATCAGAGTAGCTCCACTCCCCAGTCACAGCAGCCCTGGAGATGATAGAGGGAAACGATCTTGGCAGGACAAGGAGCCATGATAACCTGTGAAGAGAAGTCCAGGCATGCCACCATGAAAAGCTCTCAGCACAAAGAGTAAGTAGCCCCTGAGGCGGGACGTGTTGAGAAATCATCCCTGCACAGATATCATGACAGGGAAGAAAAACTGCCAGGGCAGAAGTGAAGTGTTTCTCAGGTTAGAGCGTGTAAGTGGTCACAGAGATGCTAGAGAAGTCAGACCATACTGAATCCTGCCAGGCCACCACTGCACAGAGCTACCAACCACCTTCTCAGAAGAAATGGGACTGTCTTCTTCGCTGCTTCCAGGCCTTCCCACAAAAGCATGAACACCACCCTCCAACTTCCAGACTATTTCACTCAGCCTTGCACTAGCACTGCTTCCCATTTCAGTCTGATTTCTTTTCTCTTTCTTTGTTGGAGTGCTGACATCCCATCTCAGTGTATCTAAAGCGTCTTTATTCCCCCACCATCCTTGCTGTTCTCATTTATTCTTCCTTCTTATAAAGAAAATCCTATTTTTCTCAATGATGCTAAAGCCTGTATGATGATTTCAGCTTGCTACACAGCTCCAGTGTCCTGGGGATCTGTGCCAGCACCAGTCAGATTTGGAGGACTCAGTCCTCCAGATGACCTGGGGGTAAAGGACCATACAGGGATCGTGTCCTTACAACACTTGTGTCCTGAGCAGTAACGTGCCCTTTCTCCCTGGATATTTTGATAGGCACATGCAGAGAGAGTTCTTTTGGGCAGGACAAACAAAAGCAAAACTCTCCAGTCAGGAGGTGATAGCAGGGACACATAAATCTTCAACTATTTAGGAAACTCAGGGAGAACACAGAGGGATTTAGAGGAGGAAGGGAAATCAGTGGTGAGGCATGGGGCAAAGGGTCTGGTTTTATTGTGTGGTCAGCTGAGGGGCATGGAGCTGAGATGTACTGAAGAAAGGGAGAAGTCCTCAGAGGACCCTCCAGGGGCAAAAAAAGAGGAGGTGGGGGTGCAGCTCTTCGTTTTTTCTCTATTTCTTTGGCTTTCTATGGCTATAGGGCACCTGCACCTCATCCCCTTTGCACAGCAGTGGTGCCTGCTGTTCCGTGTCCCAGCAGAGCTGAGCTGTAAAGCTGCCAGTTGGTGCCAGGCTGAGATACAGGTCTCCTGGGTGGGCATAGGGAAACATGACAGCCTTGCCCTGGGCGAGCTGAGAGAGCCTAGAAGATGTTAACCCCTCATTCTGCCCCATGGTGTGATACGGGGTGCAGCCAGGAGAACCTCACAGCTCCCCCCTGCATGCTTCCCCCTTCCAGAGAGTAACAGCCAAACCCTTGTTTTTCTTTTTCTCTCATGTTAAAGCTCTTTCCCTTGCAGCTGCTGGAGTAATTTAATTAAATTGTAATGCTGTGGAGCTGGCTCCTCTCCAAGGGCAGGAGCAACAGCTTGCCACCTTGAGGGCAGGCAGGCTCCTGGGGAGCCAGTCACACAGCACCAATAACACACTGCACTTGACTCATAAGTCTCCTGATGTCAGGTTTAAAAGAAACCCCATCCCGCCTGAGCATCGTGCTGCTGAGCAGCCCCAGAGGCAGCCCTCTGCAAGGACCCTGGCAGCTTCAGGCACTGCGGAGGGCCCTGGCAACCCTGCCCCAGGTGATGCTGAGCTCTCCAGAGATGTGCTGAGCTCCCTCCTCTGTCTGGCTCCCGCCGGTAACCAGCAACCCCATGTCAGCTGCAGGGCAGCTTCTTCTGCAGGAGTAGAGCCTGGGCCCAGGCTGTGCTGGGCAGCCTGGGAGACCCCAGTACCATCTGCTCTTGCAGGAAGGATGGGGAAATGGGGGTGATTCACTGGCCCCGGCAGGGCTGGAACAGAGCCAGAAAAAATGAGCAGCAAATCCTGGAGCAGAAGAGTCCCTTTGCCCTGCCAGCCGAGTGCTCTCTTGACTTTGTGCCCTTTCTTCCCTCTCCTCCCCTCTCAGCATCTCCAGCCGGCAGCCCCATTTCTCTAGACACAGGGAGAAATCACTGTCCTTGTCCCGTCTGCAGGCTGAGACATTCCCCCTGCCCCTTCCAGAGCACCCACCCCTCTGCTGGGCAAAATACCCCCCTGCAATCTCTTCTTAATTGCCCATCATCCCCACCATGACCTCTCTCTCAGCCTCCGGCAAGGGACAGCTGCATGGCAGGGTACACATTGCCCTGCACCGCAGATCTGTGCATCACCGCCACCCCACACGCCCAGGGTGCAGCCGCCCCCCCCCCCCCCGCCCCAGCCAGCCAGCAGGCACCCAGTGTCCCCTCCTGCCAGCTGTAGCCAAGCCATAGCCCACCTGCCGTGTGCTCCATCTCCTTGGCACCCCCGACAGAGAGGCCTGGAGTGAGTGGAGGACACATACCATTTCTATTCCCTCCTCTCTGCTTCTCCCAGAGGCAACCTGTGAACAGATGCAAACCCCAAGGAAAGTCTCAGATCTTTTAAAATGAAAGAAATCCCCTCTGGAAGGGAAAGACGCACAGAGGCACAGCTGCTGCCAGCAGGGAGCTGCTCCTCACGAGCATCTCTGAAGGCAGATTGCAGCAAGAATAAATGCTGACCTTGTGAGCAGTGGGCTGCTGTTGGTGCTGGGCGCATCAGCAGCATCTTAGGTCAGGCAGGGGTGGGAGGGCAGACGAGTGAAACCTTCCTCTGCTGTTACTCTGTAAGAGCTAAACTCCTGGCTGTTTTCCATGCATTCCTTGGGAAGCATATCCTTAGCAAAGCCCATATCACCTCCAGGAAAGATAAGCTCCTGGAGGAGCTCCCAGCAATAACCAGACAAAGACAAAGCCCATGAGGGGCAAACTTCCATTCAAACCAAAATGTGAGTGTATACTGGTGCCAAACAGATTGCCGTCACCACACCGAGAATGCTGTGGCCGGGGAGAAATGAACTCGCTGAGATGCCCTGGGCACAGCTGCATGCCCCAGGCAGCTGAGTCCTGTGACTCCTGAGGCTGCCTGTGCTTGAGGCAGAATACAGAAGTCATGAAAAGTCTGTCTGCAACACCAGGAACAGAGATAGGGAGAAATGTCAGGATATTTCTCTGGAAACAATCAACCTCATAAACCATGAGCTAGTCCCTGCCAAAAGGGTAGTGCAGCCCCATGGCTACACAGCCCGGGAGCTCTTGCTGCCAACCCCTCATAAAGAAGGTTGCCCAAAGGAAAAGCAGAGGTCCCAAGTCAGCTTGGATAAAATCCTGATCCCAGAAAGATGACAGAAGGAGGAGTGGGTCAGGATTGCTGTAAAAGTGCTGGTCTCCAACGTTAAATTAATGTCCATGTGTCCACAGGTAAGTGTGTTGCATCTGTGTGCATGGGCGGCTGTGCATGATGGGGTGGAGGAGGGTGGGGAGGGCACTTGGGGAAGGCTGGTCCTTCCCCCAGCTGTGCAGCCATCCTGCCCGCAAAGCACCTCACTGCCCAAGGACATCATGCTGGCCGCTGGGTCCCGCGGGGCTGGGGCTGGGGCTGTTGAAGCAGGCTCTTTCAAAATGCTCCAGGGGAATGGCTGGGAAAATCCCTTCGGCACTTTGCTCCTGGCTGCTGTTGCTGCTGTTTATTTCATGGCCTTTTTAATCTGCTGGAGAGGAGGAAAAGCAGGAGAACATGTTCTGGGGTGCAGGGCTGGTGCTGGGGTGCAGAGGTCCCTTCCATATCTGTCCCCCCACCCTGTGCCTTCTCTCCCTGTCCCATCCCATCCCCCCGTACCTTCCAGCACCTTGCCCGTAGCCTCAGCACTCCTGAGGACAGCCCAGGACAGGGGCACCCAGGAGGGAGCGGAGCAGGGGCTGCTCCTCTGGCGATCAGTGTGGTCTGGGGCCAATGCCAGCCAGAGGCTCCTTTGCAAATCTAATGCTAAGTGCCACTGGGTTTTTACAGTGTGCTGAGCCCAGGCAAATCCTGGGGCAGGTGCAAGGGGCCCATCAGAGCCTACATCGAATTCCAAAGAACAAAAGTACTTTATTTTGACAAAAATTTCACCCTTTTTTATGGTCTCACAGGATTTGTGCAAGTTTCTGGACAGCTTCCCTGTATTCCTGCTGGTGGAGTGACTAGGATCTGGGTGAAGCCAATTTCCTGACCCTTAGGTAATCTTTTCAGGAGCGTATACTATGTAAATAACTCAATGTGAATTTCTTTCTTCTTCAAAATTCAGTGACTCTCCGAATGCAGAACACCAGATGATCTGCCCTACAGTGGATATTAGTGTCTGAATGGATTTTCTTGCAGGGGATTGTGTTGATTGTACTATAGAAGAGGTACCCTTAGTTTTACACTTACTAAAATATTACCTATAAGAACAAAAATATCTAAGAGATAGGCTCATTTTGAAAATTTGGAGTTAAAATTCAATGTCACCAATAAGGGATCCCCTTCACCCTCTAAGCAGGCAGAGAATAAAGCCACAAAATAAAAAAAAAAAAACAAAAAAACAAACAAACAAACAAACAAAAAAAAAAAAACAACAACACAAGTTTCCCAGAAAGATTTGAAGTTTTATACGAATCAGTATTAACCTGTCACAGCAGAACCCTGGCAACCAAAAGCAGGAATTTGACTTAACATAACAAATTCTAGGTGCACAGAAGTTGCGTCTTGATTTGTAAATAAAACTAGTTCAACAAATGGTTCCTAGCCATCCTCTTACAAGTCCAAGATTTGATGCTTTTCCCTGGGAGAAAGCTGCCCATGGACCTGATCTGGAAGTATTTCAAACCTTGTGCAAGTCTATGGCCAGCTCTGCTGGGCCCAGGATCGGTGGGGGCTCTGGCTGTTCGATGCGGGTCCTGCGGAGTGGCCTGTTCAGGGCAGAAGGTATCTTGGTCTTTGTGGATGTGCTTGCTGAAACACATGGTTGGCAATGCACTTCTAAATGCTATGATGAAGTTCAAAACACATGGTTCATTTGAACTCTGGCCCCAATTTGCCTAAACGTGGAAAAAACAGCTGGAGAATCCCATGATCCTTCAGGTAATCCATGTCTAATTCATTGCCTGGGAAGTTATTTCAGTAGTTAATTACTCTTGAGATGTTAAAAATTTGCATCTTATTTTACCTAGGATTTGCCTAGTTTCATATCAGCCAGGGTAGCTGGAGTTACATGGGCTGAATGTATTGCAGAGTGTTCTCTCTGAAATATTTACTCTGACCTTAGCATCATATATATGTTCAGCAATGTTAAGGTCAAGACTATCACCTCTTGATCTTTGCATTGACATACAGGTAGGGGTAGTATGCTCTCTCTGCTTTTTATATGCAGTGAAAGAGATGCTCAGAAGGAAGCAGAGTGCATATGTGGAGGGCAAAGGGGGACCAGACCTTATTGAATGAGAATCATTAATATTGCAAAATCAAGTACTCAGATGTTGGAAGCTCTGGGTTGCCTTTCTCATGGTGTTGGCATCAAAGATATATTAGCATAGCTTAGAGAACTGGGTTGTTTCCAGAACTGCGGGAGCTGTCTGAAAAGCAGGATTTGTTCCTGCACAAAAAGTTTTGAAGTCTCTTCTTTTTCACATCTGAAAAAATCAGGTAGAGAAGTGACATGGGCCAAGTCACCCGCCTCGGGAGATCTCTGCATGCAAATGACTGTATGGCCTTCCTTCCTGGCCCTCCTGGTGTCACTGAAACCAGTGCATCCTCCCCAAGAGAGCTTTGTTTTCAAAAAAATGCCTTTTCTCTGGTGAGGGGGGAGCAACCCTTCAAGTGAAAATTTCCCATTGGCTCAAGTATACACCCCAGGTATTTTTTCCCCCCAGCAATGTATTTCACCGAATTTGGCTGTCAGTCACATGGCCACAAATACGGAGTAACTAGCCTAAACCTGTGACAGGCATGTGCCTCGGCACCACAGTGACAGCAGCCATAGGAATGAACAGCCGAGGTGGGGGGACAGATTCCTCCCTGCATGGAGGGGAACTGACTTGATGTTTGCTGCATGGCCCAGTGATTTCCAGTCCCATCCATGGGCTTCTCCCATCGGTAAGGCAACTGTTTGGGCTTTTTTACATTCCTGACGAGATGTAAAAACAACAGCCTGCAAAATTATCTTTCCTGATTATCTTTATTGTTTGCACAGCACAGATTTCCCTTGATGCAAAAAGTGGGGGAGTTATTCTACCTTGAAAGCAGCCTGGGCTTCTTTTAGGGAGCAGAGGAGCATACCAAGCACTGAAATACATTTGTGAAGCATGTTAACCTCCAGCTCCACCGCTCTGTCCTGGTGACCCCTCTGTCACTGCTGTGACTGTAAACCTGGGGCATTTCTTCAGTGGTCTAACCAGGATTTGCTTTGAAGTCAGGTTTCCTATTCCACTGGCAATGATTTCTTTTGGTCTGAACTGAGAAGAGAACAAAAACACAGGAAGAGGTCCTGTATCAGGATAAATGAAATACTCCATTTCGATGTAATCTCGATGTTTGGGCCCTACTGCCATTCTGTGCCTCATTATAAAAGGAAATTCTAGCAGCTCTGAAGTAGAGTCCTCTGACCTCACTGAAATACTTTGGTTCAATTTTTGTATCCAATACAGAAGTTTGTCAAAAGCAGCACTTCCCTGGAGGAAAAATTCTACTTTGATGAATAGGCATTTTCCAAGAGAGGTACACTCCATTCACAAACATTCCCCAACTGTAAAAATGCTGCTTCAGAGGATGTTATTATTCAAGCCCAGCTTTCCAGGCAGCAGATGTCTGTCACTAGCCTCTAGATAATTCGGGTGGATGATCACAGAAAGGCAGGAATGACTTGTGCATGACACATTCTGAGAAGATCAGACGGTTAGTGAAAGCCGTGGATACCAGGGCAAGGTCCACGAGGGCCAGGCCTCCTACCAAACTCTGGCAAGGGGAAAAATTAACGGGCAAAGCAGGGTGTGAATGTCAGCTGTTTGGCACGTACATCGCTTCATCTTGTAATCCATAGTCCAACAGACTGTGAATAATCTCATGTGAATCTCATCTCAGGTGCAGATCTCAGAGCTCTCCCGGTGCAGCCTCAGTGAAGCCTTCTCCTCTCACTGACAAAGTCATCATGTCTGATTTTGGCAAAGAATAGCTCCAGCATTTGCTCGCTGACGTCCAGTGCTGTTCTCTGTCTCTCCTGATGCCTCATGTTTCCTGTTTCATGGGCTAAGCTCTGATGTGTGGCTCTTTTTTTGTATGCAATTAAAATCTGGAGCCAAACAGCCAATTTCCATGGGCATCGTCACATTTTACTCTTCCAGAGATGTCTCATCAGAGAATCTCAGAACATTTTGCAATCATTCATTAATAAACCAGCCACCTGCCTTGGAAGACAGGGACAATTATCCCTTAACTGCATGTAAGTAAAATCAAGGACACAGACATTAGCTGGTTTGCCAGGGGTCATAAAAAATCTTTGTCCTTGCATGACCCTGGGCTTTGCAACTGATACCATCACAGAGTTTTTTGGAGCATTATACAGGTGCAGCGGCTGACAGTCAAATATAAAACAACACTGTGGTCTCTAGTTTGTCTTCTGACACTTCTTACTGCTGTTCTGCCATCTCATACTTTGGGGAGAACATCAGGACTTTGTGGAGATGGTCTCTTTGTCCATCAGACCTGCTTTAAACACCTGCAAACTGCTCCTCAGCCTCAGCAGCAAGAAGGGTGAGTGCCCCTGGCAGACGCTTTCGATGGGGAGGAAGGGGGCCAGTTACCGGTGCCAGTTACTGGTGGACCACAGGCTGCAGGATGGCTTTGATCTCTGGGGACTTGACAGCAGCTTTAAGAAGAGCATATTTAGCTGTGCTGACTCTGCCTCTTCCTTCCTCCACTCAGATGTCTGCTTTGAACAGAACACCAAATGATGGTCATAAATATCAGAGGATAATTAGTTTCCTTTCTCTCCCAAGTTGGAGAGCTGCAGAGGAGATGATCCTTTCAAGCTGCTGTCTCTACCTTTCCCCTGAGAGGGCTCCTGCACTGGTCATTGGTGCATCTCACTGAGGCACCGCTGGGCTTGGCAGCCAGTTCCCTTCAGTAATTCATCTCAAATATTCCTAGTGCTGCTGTAGATTGATGATGTTTTCCCCTTTCCTTTCGCTTTATATTGTCACTTAACTGCTCCGACTTATAAAGCTGTTAATCTTTCACACGCATGCTTACGTTAAGCAGCTTAAGAGCACTGCAAACACTTCATCCTCATAAAGATTGAACTGCCCTGATATGAAACTTGTAGCTCTGGAATAGAACAAAATTTACGTACGCAAATAAAAGCTGAAGGTCAGGGACAGACAGAGAGACTGTAAATATTTCTGGGCCCATATTTCAGAGGATTTGAAAAGAGGAGATGGGTTGATTGGCTCCAAGCTGCTTCTGTGCCCTGAGTCAGCAGGAGCTGAGAGGAGAGGGAAGAAGGTGCAAGGAGGATGGCCATGCCACAAGGCTGAATGGCCCAGACGGGTGACCTCCAGACTCCTGCTGACTCATCCCATCATAACCTGGCAGGATCATGGTCTGGGCAAGCTGGGGTTAGAGAGGCTCAGGAAAATCCCTGACGTTTTTTTCTCCCTGGGATGAAAACTAAATGCAGACTTTCCTGCTGAAAGCTCCAAGGCAAAAACCCTGGAGTGAGCAAGATGTTGACTGAGTCATTGGCTATCCCTGGGTAAGCACCTTGGTAGGCAACAGACAGAGCAAGACACTGCATAACGTGTTCTCTGCCTGGGATGTAAGAGCTTCACTGCAGGTTAGAAGCAAAGAGGGAGCTGTGGGTATGGTGGAGGAGGCTGTGTTGGAGGGAGGCAGTGCTGGGAAGTGATGTTTACAGTATGGTCATACTTGGCCATATCTTCTCCTGAGAACATCCCCAGGAGCACCAATCCAATTGCTTTGGCCAGTGGCCCCCCACCCATACAGAACAGAAATCCTACATGCACAGCCACCAGGTGAGACTCTACAGCCTCTGCTCTGTCCGTGCCATTGTGCCATCAGGCTGGCCCTGTGTGCCTGGGCTCCGGGTCACCAGCCTGCACCTTCAGAAAGGGTTATCTGCCATGCTGCCAGGGGAGCCAGCCATCATCGGAGGCAGGACCAGTAGAAAGCTTTCCAGAGCTTTGCTCTCAAGCTGCTTGGATTCATCAAGGCTTTGCAAGTGCCAACACAGGCTCAGTGAGACCAGTTTGGGGATTAGGGGAGAAGAATGTGGTATCTCCCAGGGTGCAAGGGTAGCTCCATTCCAGACTTAATCATGGGTCATCTGCAGAGCAAACTTTTAGTGGTGTCACAGGGAGGATTTGTGGCTGAGGTGGACCCATCATACTCCACAGTACAGGTCAGACTTATTTCTAAAGTGCTTTATTAAAGATTCCACTTATTTACCAGGAGACCTGGTGCATCTGTTGGGATTTTCTAGTCATCTTCTGCAGAAGCGCTGTGCTTCCTGGACCAGGACAGGCAGCTGCTTCTAGTCCCGTTTCACATGACTCAGGTGAAGTTAAGACAGATTTCTTTCTTCTCTATTTTTGAAAGGGAGCTGATTCCGCCTTTGAAGGCAAGAGATGCAGTTTTGAAACACCCTGGCTGAACACCTGGCAGTGTTGGGTTGTAGCTGCATGGGGATTGCACCCTCTGTTCCCTGTTACATTGCTCAAGAGCAGCAGCACAAAATCCAGGCAGCCCTTGATGCAAGGATTAGCGATGGGCTTGGCCTGACCTTGATGCAGGACTTAACCTGTTACAGTGGCTGGGCACAGTTCAAGTGCAGATCGGGATGCCTTTGTGTGAGGCGCTGCGGAAGCAGAGCTGCTGTTAGCTGGTCCTGCTGCACCTCAAAGGCAGGCCCTGGGCAGCAGAGAGAAAGGCTCTGAAACACCTCATACTTGTGAAGAAGTGCCTGTAAGGACAGTGATCCAGGTTCTCCAAGAAGTGATGTTTCTGTGCTGGGCTTGCTTGTATGCTGCAGTGAATTCATCATATCTGATCCTCATCACGATACCCCAAGGCCCATGGGCTTTTGGGCCATGCACCGCAGATGCTGCAGGCTCTGAGTTGTTCTGGCTGTGGGCTCTGTCTGCACTGGGAGTTCAGTCCTAGTGACATTTGCTTCCCAATTCCAGCTCTGTAGAGCTGAAGGGGAATAGTATAAAGAGCAGCTCTGAGCAGTCCACCCATCCCAGTGAAGGATGTGGGACCAGGATGGCTTCAGTAGGGCTGGGGTTGTGCCATAACCTGACCCGTGCAAGGTTGCGGAGCACACGATGGCCAAACCCAATGGGGCCCCAATACCTTTCCTTGATGTGCAGCTCTCCTGCCTACGGACACTTGACCCCATTCCTGTGTGTTGGGAATACACAGGGAGCCCTTCTGTAAATAGGAACCAGCCCAGCATACCGCTCCTTTCCTCCCCACTGGTTTTTACTGGACCTCTCTGGACTCCTCCAGCAGCGGTTTCTCTCTCCTTTTTTTCCTTCATACACAGGGAAAGAAATGGCTGTGAAACCCACTTGCCTTGAGATCTGCAGTGAAACAGTTAACCTTTTCCAGGGCTTGTGGTGGGGATGCAATTTATAATTGTGTTTTCCAAGAGAGCTATAAACTTGTCTCCTATCAGTTTTCTGGCTGAGGCGGAGAGTCATCAAGAGTTGCATCAGGGATGAGGTATAATTCAACCAATTATAACTGGCAGGTTATGCTGCACTTGTAAAGTACGGATTTTAAAGCCTGCAATTGCTGATAAACAGTACTGCAAGCAGAGAAGAGCAAAATCTATTCTCAGTGAAAAGGCAAATTGTATAATTTAACCATTTCCTCTCAGGGGACCATTGCATCGTTGCCAAGTGATGCTCATGCACTTCTCTGCAGCAGGCACCATGGGGAGGGGGTACATTGGGCTGTGCAGGAGTCACAGCCATGTGGGCACCAGTGCAGAGGCTGCTCTGGGCGCCCATGCTGGGCAGGCAGAGGTGTCTGTCTGGGGCTGGAGTGCGGGGAGCCGCAGCGGGCTGTGATTCAACGGGACAGGAAAGCCCATCTGCAAAGGAGGTGATTTACCACTCCACGTCTGCAAGGCAGGGGTGCTCAGCCCAACACATTCAGCACATGGGTGCTGCCAGGTCATGCAGCATGGAGTAGCCCTCGGGAAGTGTGTGCCGTCTTCCTCTGCCTGTAAATGCTTTGTTGTTTTATACTCCACTTAGACCCGAAAGGGTAATTGTTTCCCTTTAGCAGAATTAATTGTAATCTCACTATTAGATAATTGTCCTTTAGTCTGAGTGCAGCTGCTTTTGAATTACACAGCTACATCAGCGGCAGTGGCAGGGGGTGGCTGTGAGACGACAGCAGCCTCCTGCAGCGGGAAGATGTCTAACTTGAGTCAAACTTCAATAAACGCCGGGAGGGAGAGGAAAGGTTGCCTGGGCTGCAAAATAATTCCCCTTTCCTGCTGCTGCAGATGGTCTCCTCACCGCCTCAGCCCTCCAAGACCCCTCTTTGGCCACAGCTAACTGAAGCTTCTCAGAGCCACCACAGCCAAACCCCCACGGGTGACGGAAGGAGGAAAAGGAAGAAGCAGTTCAGCTGGGTACCAAACACAATGAACTGTGGAAATGTGAGTGGCATGAAGTCCCTTTGTGAAGGGACGGGATTTTAAGCAGAGCTAAGCAGATGCACCTCCCGTTAACGTCAGCCCCAGCTGCGTGTCCCCAGCAGCTCTGGAAAATCATCTTTCCCAACGCACGCTGCAGCTTCGTGCGCGGAGCTGGAGGGACGTTTTGGGAGCGGTGCCGCTAGAGGGCGCTCCGGGACTCCCACACACCGGCAGGCAAAGCAGCGCCTCCCTCTCCTCGGGGTTTCCGAGGCTCCCGCCGGACCTGCCGCTGCAGCCGAGCCCCCCCGCTGCCTGGGGTAAGGCGGGGGGAATCCAGCCCCTCTGTAATCTCCAGCCTGCAGTGAGTTAGGGCCATTTCACTGCGATCTCTTGCAAAAATTCGAACATTTCAGGCGTTTTTGTGACTGGCATGGCCTGCAGGCCATTCACTTCCATTTTCCGTTACATGAAAAAAACTACGTGCCTCAGACACTCGGTCAGTTTTGGCCTGATGGTCCTGGAAGAGACCTAGGACAGCAAGTGGTGGGCTTGTGTCTACTGCCTGTGATGGCAGCGGGACAGCAAGGAGGGATCTGCCCATGCTGTACCTGCCCATCTGGAGGAGCTGCAAACATCACGAAGCCCAGCTTTGATGATGTGCTTCTTGCACTCCCGTTTTCCCCAGGCTCGAGGCAAGGAGTCTTTCTGCCATCTTTTATTCTGTAGATTTCTTCTGTGTTTCTCCCCACAAACTATCTCCATTCTTGTGCTTGTTCAATTTCATTGCTTTGGGCTCTCTGGCCCGTGAGCAGAGGGACATTGTGCTCCTCCCTTCCAGCAGCACTCCCTGTTCTGGCTGGTGGATGGTACCTCAGCCAGGTCCTGCTACTGGTGCACCTCCCAGGGAAGACAGTGGGCTCATTCTGGGCCAGACAGCCATGACAAATGTGCCGGAGGGATGCTACTGATATCCCTGGGAGAGGTTTCTTTAATTTCTAAGACTCTAGTAATGGAAACTCCACATCTTCCCCAGGCAATCTATGCCAGTGCTTCCTTATCCATCCTGCTAGATGAGCTTTCCTGGTGCTACCATGAACCTCTCTGTTGTGCAGCTTCGGTTCATTCCTTCCTGCCTCACCCAACCCAGGTGGGGAGAGAACATTCTTGTCTTTTCAGCAGCAATCCTTTACATCCTTGCAGACTGATACCATGCTTCCTTCCTCTAAGGTAAACACGCCACCTCTTCCTGTCTTTGGAGGATGTCTTTCCAGGCCTCTGATCATTCTCCTTGCTG
The DNA here is from genome assembly GCF_963210335.1 of Falco punctatus. Taxonomy (NCBI): domain Eukaryota; kingdom Metazoa; phylum Chordata; class Aves; order Falconiformes; family Falconidae; genus Falco; species Falco punctatus. The sequence goes on along the minus strand of NC_137582.1, from coordinate 120,701,482 downwards.
TCCTCTGGGTGATCTCCAACTGCTTCACATCGCTCTTGAAGTAGAGGTCCTGAGCCTTGTCAACAGTACCTGCAGGCAATGTTTGCACATCTTATTATGCAGGTCACCTTCTTGCCAGCAAGATGGTCACCCCAATCAAGCCAGGTCCTTTGCTGCAGAACTGCTACCAGATCAGTGTTTTCTACTCCAGACCTTTCCTGTCAGTTCCTGCCTCGTTTAGTATTTGTCCCTCCTCAGCAGGGACAAACTGGCTTCGTCTCTGCACCCCTCCAGGTTTCTCACTGGTGAGGAGCTCGGTGAGGGGGGGCCGTGGAACCGGTGGTGTGACCCTTTGCTCCACCAAGAAGGGCCAAGAACACAGAACTTTTTGTCTCGGCCCAAATAAATGAGAAACAAATGGATGCAAATGGTACAAAAGCAGTGTCTGTGCAGCCACTGGTGTTCTCAGCTGTGATAATGCTGTGAAATGATGTCTGCTATTGTGAGCTTAGAGAAGAAAGGTCTGAGTGACTGAATAAATAAAAATAGCATAAAATGGTGCTGCGACTCCTTTTCAGTTAATAATCCCAGGTATCCAAGATTAGGCATTTCCCATAAAACCTTCATGTTTTCAGTCATTTATGAAATGACAATATAACAATAACAACATGACAATGGCTTTATAATAGGACAATAGTGTACACATCTTACACATGAGCAAGAACTATTTTTTGTCAGTAAAGTTGCAGTGAATTGATCCATTAAAAAAAAAAAAAAAAGAAAGAAAGAAAGAAAAGAAAAAGAAAAGATAAAAGCAGGGTTGCTTTCCTGAAGACTTTCTTAAGTCAAAAGCAAATGACTGGGTTCAGCAGAAGAGTCCCTGGAGGATATTCTGAGTGTGGGTTACCCAACACCTTCACTGGTGTCTCTGGGCTTAGAAATATTTGAAACAATGAGGTAATTAGAAGATGTGATAGTGTCTGTTCATGTTTTCAGTGAGGTTTAGGAATCCCAACTAAGTACTTTCAGGAATGAGCCCAACACGTGGGTGATGTGCTACAGACTGGAAAGGTGTGAGGAGGCTTATGGTTCCTCCATCCCACCTGAGTGTGCGTGCACCTTGTGTCACATGGGGCTGATGCAGGAGCTGCCCTGTGGTCCCGCAGCCTGCTTTTGGGACAGTGGTCGGTAGAGGATAGAGTTTCACATGGAGTAAAGCAGCTGCATATCTGCTCTTGCTTACACAGCCTGTATTTGGTTTCGTGTTTAGGAACTGGCAACAGTATCTTGGCTCTTTCTTTATTCAGATGCAAAACCAATACCGAGGCTCCCAAAATGTCTTTGTATTGGCCAATGACAATAATATGTGGGACACTGAATTGTTTCTAAAAAATCAAAATACATAAGGAAGGAGCTAGATCATTTAAAAACATTTGAGCCTGACACACAGCTAGGTGTGGAAATCCCATCTCACAGAAGAGCTCAGCTGGTGTTGGTGCCTATATTATTCTTTGTCTGAGATGAGAAATTAAACCACTAGTGCTTTTTGTGAGTTGAGGAGAACAGTGAAGGCAGGAAACCCAAGAGGAGATCCTCAGGTAGAGGGTACCTCATGGCTGGCATGGGTCTGCTCGTCTTTCCTGGCCAAAAGGACACTGTAAGGAGCCCTCCCAGAGCAAGGTGAGGGCCAGCACCAGTCTTTGCTCATGTCCTTTCTCCCAGGTACAATGGAGAAAGCACACAAGCAGGAGATGGAGCGCTGGGATTCTTCACACCATGGACCCTCCTCAAAAATGGTGTCAGGAGCAACAAGTGTCTTCATAAACCATAAGCATCACCTCTGTTTCCATGAGATGGACGGTCAGGCCCTGGTTTTCTCATTGCATGGATATTATCTTCACAGCCTGGGGTGTGACCTCTGTAAGCTTGTCCCATGAAACATTTTCAGGGGACTCAACTGGAGGCTCAGGCCTCCTACCGGAGCCACCGAATAGTCACACTGGCAGTAATTTTATGGATGATGTCCCTGACACAAGTCAGAGGAGCCAAGGGACTCCCTGAGGGACCTGACCATATTGAGCTTTGTCAGTGGGAAGCACTTCTCTGCTTGAGGAGCTCAAAGCTGCTCCAGGCTGAAAGGGGAACACATGGCTGGGGGCTAGCACTGGAGATGTGCCCTGTCCACGGGCAGGAATCTGACCGCTCCCATGTTCCCAAACGCTTGCAGTTATTTACAGCATAACCGGCAGGGCGCAAGTCCAGCAGATGCAAATTTCCTTGGCCCCTGTCAAGTGATTGCATTAAGTGCTGCTCGCACAAGCGGCTCCAGTAGGATCCTGACCCAGCTTTGACCTCTACCATCTGGACCAGTAATCACCAGCTCATTAGACACAGAGATCAGATGCTTCCAGGTTTGACACCAGACAAACCGCGTGCTGAGCCAGACACTTTGGAAAGCTCTGATGGTGTCACAGGGATGTTCAGGCTGCTATGAGCACCGGGTAACACTGATCCCTCTTTAACACTGACACCAGGATGTCAGAGCATTGTCTCTGACATCTCAGGAGCTGCACTGGTGCGGGGAATGTGTGGGAGAGGAGGTCCTGGGCTGGTGTGTCACCTCCTGGTTGCTGCTTTCAGGCCACACATTGCAATTATCGTGGAGGACTTTGAACGCCCAGCTTTTCAGCTGTTCTGTATTTCCAGGGAAGAACTTGTCCTGACGGGGACTCCTGGTTATCACCAGCATTAGTGAAGAGTCAGTGGCCCATAAGTCACATGGGAGGTCAGTCTCATACCAGTTTGGACTGAAAAACTAGGCAACAAGTTGCCAGTCTTGCATTCCTGCTAAGCCCTCACATGCCAGACCCACCTCTGCCCTCTTCCAGGATGACCTGGAAGCATCTGTCTCAACCAGCTGTGCCTGAGCTGTCCCCACATGCAGCCTGGGCTCTGGTTTCTCCTCTTTGACACAGTCTTTAGGGAGCACAGTTGCTGCCAAAGCAGCTTGTGTTGGCCTCACTCTGCCACCACAGCAGAGACCGCGGTGTGGTGGTCCATGAAAGGGGAGGATGCACCTGTATCCTTCCAAAATGAATTAGCAGTTGATGTTATGTGCTTAGAGCTGGGTACCCCTGAGGGAAGGACCATGCCTGCTCAGATGACTGAAGTCTTGACTGTCAGGTAACATGAAAACCACTTGTCAAGGCAGAAAGAGCTTTTTGACTGGCCAGATGGACCTCGCTCAACATGCAGGGTGGGGTTCACATGGTGGGATCATACAGGAAAACAAATTAAGACTCCGGTCTCTGGTTCCTCACTCTTCAAGCATCTGTGAGCAAGAAGCAGGCTAAGATCAGTTCCTCCATGGTGAGGGGAAAGTGAGACAGAACAAGACGCTGAAATGAGATGACAGAAACAAGAATGAAAGGACATATCTGAGACCACTGAGAGTCGGGAAAGCAATTTGAAGGCCAAGAGGTAGCAAATCTGAAGGCAGGGCAGAGAAGATCAGTGTAAGTGTATGGTGGGGTGTGAATGAAAGGTGGCCAGCAGTGAGCCAAGCAGAGCACCATCAGGTCTGGTGGGTCAGGCACAACCATGCACTCTGAGGAGCAGATTACAAGGCAACAGCTATTGATATGACAGGCACCGGAGGAGACTATCCATCTGAAAGAGGGCTTGGCTGAGGGACACTATCCCATTAATGTCTGCTAGACTGGAACGAGCTGAAAGGCAATACTCCTGCTGCAGAAGGTATCCGTCATCGGAAGACAGAGTAAGCACTTGGTAATGGTCTAACTGACAATGCTAGGTGGCATGCAGCCACGCAGAGCATGACAGAGCTGATGCTTTAGGGTCTGTACAGGGTCAGACCACCACTCTGCATATCCTGCCTCTTTCACCTGTGGAGGGTTACTCTAGTCACGCTCCCTGTCCTGGCCATCCTGGAGTCTATTTTGGCAGATGCTACTGGTACAGCTGAGATGTGCACATGCACTACTGTTCTGTGCAAATATTACTGCTGTTTTCTTTAGGGCTTTGGTTGTTATTTCTTCTTACTTGGCTCATTTCTTTTAAAATAAAAACCCATCAGGCTTTTGGACACAGTCGCTTCTCATTCTGGGGGAATTAATGGTATCCAACACACATCACTACACCATGTTGATTTGGGTAGTGGATGTAAATACAGGGGCACAACTGCAGTATGGAGGTTCCTCCCTACAGAGACAGCCAGTCAAGGCTGGAGATAGTGCAAAGTATTTTGTCATCTTGCAGGTCCATAAGCAGAGACCAGACATCCAAAACTTCCATAAATACCCAAGAATTTCTGTGCCACCTAAAGAGCCAACACTTAGAGGTGGCTGCAGCCCTGCCCAGGGGTCTGCCCTCTCCTCCTCTGGCAAGCTTTCTCATTCAGGGCTCTGGATAGATGTGGAGGTCAACAAAGTTGACAGGAGTCTTTTGGCTGACTTCTGTGGCTCTCTTGGTTTGGGATGGGTGTTGATGCTCTGTGTGTGCTTTATTGCCTTGCTGTAAGGTCAGTTCAATATCTCTCATGTGCTGGCTGGGCCACTGCCAAAAAGTAATGTAGCAAGACAAGGACAGTGCTGAGATGAAAAGAAGTGGATGAGCTCAGTGCTCTCAATGTTAATTATCAGGCGTGATTGGCCTTGCTAAAAACTTCCCAGGCCTAAAGCCACATTTTCTCACTTGGTTTTTATCATGATCGTGATGGAGAAATGCACGGTATCTACCAGGACCCAACTCCTCAGAGGGATGTAAGATTAATTTCATACTAAAATAATATTGTGATGTGCACAGGAGTTTGGGATGTGTTTTTCCTTTTTTATTTGACCTTATCTCTGCTCCTGTGCAGAGTAAACCCTGCAAGAGCCAGGTGTCACAGGTGCAGCCAGAGGTTGCCTCAGCCTGGCTGTGTAGCTGGGCTGGACTGAACAGCATCTGTGGAACTAAAGAACTAACTGTGTGCACCAGAAAGCAGGACATTTTCCTTGGATTGCTTTGTTTTACTGAGGTGACTCACTAAGCGATCCACTGTCCCACTGGAAGGGAAAGTCAGAACTTTGTTGGCACCTGCCCTGTGCACTTGTATGTGCGCGCTGTGATGGTAACGCTGACCTGCTCCTGCCCGGCTGTGCACTCAGGAGATGCCAGGCTGTTTGCCTTGCACTGCACCTGCAGGAATGGGAATAACTGCCTCCATGGAGGCAGCTGGTGAGATCATACTGTTGGTGTGGGACAACAAAGTCATCAGTCTGATAGAGACGTGATTTTCTTTCTTTTTCTTATTCCAGCAAGCCCAATGACGTGCTTTTGGGGGGCGGCAGTCTGTCTTCTCATTTCATCACTTTTTACCTCTGAAGCTGGATACATCCCTCCACAGTGGGGCCCGTTCCACGTATCTTCAGTGCATCCTGGCAATGAAGCTGACAGCCCAAACAGCTCTCTAGAAGACAGGGAGGCTTCTTTGAGTTAGTGTCTACTGTGCCATTAAAGCCTTGAGCTGACCATCCCCGCCAGTGTATAACAGTAACACTCTTAACTTAAAAAAGCTGGATTTGCTCAGTCAAAGCTTCTGCTTGAGACAATTGGCTCAACTGGGAAATCCTTAAACAGGAAAATAGGAACCTTCCCGGGTTAGTCCCCAAGGAGAAGACAGCATCTGGGGACTCAGTACAGAACTTAGGCTGAGCCAGCATTTTGGAAAAGACTGCAAAATATTTCAGGGGAACAAGAAGGAAAAAAATGCACGAGGGATGAAAAATTTTAAACCCCAAACCTCAGAATTTTGTTCTGCAGCAAGGGCTGTGGCACCTGCTAATGGATGAGGACCTTCAAACGCCCCAGAGGACTGAGACCCCTGCAAGGTGGTGTAACACCCACTCAGAAATCACGGTGTTTCACAGATCCTGTGTTCGTAGCTGAGGACCAGCGTTGAGCCAGGCTGCTCCGTCCCAAGCAGCCGTGCTATGACCAAGCAGGCTCAAGGCCATCCTGCTCCAGCTTATCTCTGCTCATATGACTGATGGGGACAAGGTGGGACAGGGAGGTGGTCACGGTGTGCAGTGGGATCGGGAGGTGTCGGAGGCAGCAGCGATTCTGGAGGGGAAGCTGGGACCACTAGAGGGAAGCATGAAGCCGCTCACACTAATGGCTTCAGAGGATGGAGATGTAGAGCCTGATAACCGGCAACAAAAGGAAAGGAGCTGTGGGTATGGGGAAAGACAGCATCATCTCCTAGGATGCTGCTGCCCGGGGAGCTACCTCCCGTATGTCCTGGGAGGTCCAGCTGAGCAGGCAGGAGTGCAAATGCAATCAGCTATCTCCAAATGGTCCAAGTCCTTCTTGGTTCTCCAGAAGGCGACAGTGGGATGTCACCATCTCCTGTACAACCTGGAGGCTCCCCAGGAGCAATGATGCTTTAGCATGTAATTAAACACATGGTAAAAGGGGGAAAGCATCATGGGGCATTCCCAGCTGAGGGCTGCTCCCTGGCGTTATAGATAGGGTGAGCTGTAAGGCTCAGCTGAGCGGGAGCGAGTCAGCTTGATGTCCAAGGATGGAGAACAGTAAAGAACCAGTTCCCCCGTCCTGTGCCAGAGCATTGCCCAAGCTGGAGCCAAGGGGCCTGGTAAGAAAAGTCAGCTCCTCTGCAGTGGAGGAAAGAGAAGGGGACACAGACACCTTGAGGGACAGCTGCTCTCATACACTGAGTCCCCAGCCAGGTTCTGGGGCATATTTGGATGCACAGCACAACAGCCAGCCAAGCTTTCCCCTCCCTGCCCCCAGGGATGTGACTGTCCTCCAGGCTGGAGGTGCTAAACCAAGGTTACTGCCCTACTTTCACTTTGGGTCCAGCATAGTTCACAGTGCCCACTCAGGCCCCCACCTCAGTTACACCAGCTGTCAGGGTGGAGGCTTCCCCCCAGCACCCTGGCCATGCACCCAGCAGCATGCAGCCAGGCTAGCAGGTCTCTTTTCCAATTGGGTTTTATATTTTCAGGGAAAAATGTCCCTGTCCCAAGCCCCTGAAGGTGCTGTGCAGTTAAACTTTAGCAACTCTTTTACCTCAGAATGTTTCTCCCCAAAGCACCCAGAGGCCACACCATCTCCCTCTTGCCATCCCTCAGGTTCATCTTACGACAAGAGGAAGCTGGGGAGTGTGAAAGCCTCACGTTAGCTGAGATGCCAGATGCCCCATGGTCGGGCTCTAGGACATCCCACACCTGTGAGCTGCTAGAAAGCCTACAGACACTGAGGACAGGAAAAGCCTTCTGTCCTGGCTGAAGGGGACAGGACACTGCAGGTAGTGTCAGATGCTTGGCTCCGCTGGGCTATGTCCAGGGACTCCACCTCCTGGGCAGAGGCATATCATGGGGATGCGTTTGGCTCCAGGAGGGCTGCTCTCCGTTTGGTTTCTACCATACAGCTTGGGAACAAGAAGACTTTGCCCAGCGTCTGCAGCTGACAAAATCTTGGTGTCAAACATCCAGAAATCAGCACTTCACAAACAGATGACTATAAAGGTCTGAATCTCCACAGCCCCAACCCAACCCAGCCCCGAACGTTCTATATAACTATATAACCAGTCCCGCTTCTGTCTCTGCTCCCAGTCATCCCATGAGCCAGATTATCTATCTTCCAGTCTCCCTGGAAGTCCAGAATAACATCCTGGCAATGGCACAGACAGGAAACAGAGCCAGGAATTGAAGCCACAGAACACTTGCCTGGAGATGCCTGCAGAGCAGTCATCTTGTGTTTGAACAACTGAACAGACCTAGACCAGAGCAGAGAGACACAGCGACACGGGTCTGGTCAGGAACAAATCACTGCGTTATAGTAAACACTTCTTGGAGCTGTGACAATCCCATAGTGATGCCTTTGCTGGGAATACCCTTATCAAAGTGCCTGGAGAAAGCAGTTCCCCTTCCCTCATTGCAAAAGTATATGGCAAAGGGTGTGAGACTCCACTTCCCTTACCCACAAGAGCTCAAAGAGGAGGTGGCTGCTGTTACAAGGCAAAGTCACAGCAGTGCTGCTTGCTTTGGGCACAGGCACCACAGTACACCTGGCTGCAGCTCTTCTGTGTGTTAAGTCTTCCCTTCTTTCAGTCTTTAAACATCTAATTTTTTCCGGAAAACTCTTCTAGAAGAATATTTTAGATCCTATTTGAACCATCGCCCGTGAACTGTTCTGTCTCCACTTTCTGGCTGAAAAAATGGGGGTCTGAGCCCATGTGCCTGCATCTGTTCGTGGGAATGCCTTGAGGCATTTCATGTTAATACACTCACTGCAGACCACAGTCTAGCATTTCTTAGTCATACTAAATCACAGAAAATGACAACATGCTCCATCTGCAAGTGAACAGAGACATGTTTATGCACTGACTGAGCCAGAGCAGAGGAACGTCTCACACTGCATAAGGTGAAGAAGCCTGCAGTGAGGGTGTGGGGATGACCCCTCTGACTTCTTCCCAACTGTAATAAGAGATTGAAGATCTGGGATTGCTCCTCTCAGATGTCCTTGCTGGCTGTCTGGGCTGTGCTGGTGCTCCCTGGGTCTGCTGGGATTTGCTGTCTGTGCAGAGCATCATGGCACAGCTGAAGTGCCTGCCCCTGGGCAAGGCTGTGTGCTCCGGGGGCTCTCACTACAGCTGGGTGGTGATGGGGGGCACACAGCTCTGCCCATGGCTCCTCTGAGTCTGCAAACCCAGCGCCAGCTCTGCTCTAGAGATGTTTTACTACCCTTCGTCCAAGAATATGCTCTTCTCATGGACTTGCAAGTGGATGCCACACCAGCATCGATTAGAGCTGCTCAGCCAAGTAACCACAACAGGATTCTGGAGTAAACTACAGATAAACACTGCTGCTCAGTTTCCTGCCTTTAGCTGAGGTTTTTCCCTGAGTGATAGCTGCTGTGTTCATCACTCAGCAGAGCTGCTTTTCTGGCTGTGATCTTGCTTAGAGGGTCTCTTCTTTTGGGGGAGAAAGGATGCACAGCAGTGTTTGTTCTGGCTTACACACAGCTTGTTGCAGAAGCGCCTCTTATGTAGGATACTTGCACAAAGCTGGAATGCTTTGGTGTGCAATTTACTTGCTTGCCCCCATTGTAGCAAAGTATTTAGTCTTGCACAGTGCAGTAGCACTGCCCCATCCCTGCTGAGCACCACTGCACATCACACAGTGACCCTTTCAGCCTCCACAGCATGGACACACTAAACCCAGGAGGTGGAGAGAATCTAAAACAGCAAAAACCCAACATAATGAGGCTTTTCAAACCAAAAAAAGGCCAAAGGTGATTGTTGCTTCTAATTGGACATGCCCTGATATCGGGGTGATGGAGGTGAGATAAAGGCTTCAGGTCAGGAACAGTAGGTTGAGTGTGCTCCCTGCATCCCCTCCCTGACTCTGTAGGGTAGCAGGGCCAGGCGAGTGTGTCAGCCAGATGCACTGCAGGGGAAAAAAAATCTCTCTGAGCTCCAAACACTTCCTTGAGGAACAGGAGATGGGTAGGAAAATCCCAACAAATACACCACCAGTTATATTTTTTTTCCCACCTTAACCTGACCTATTGCTCCTAAGGAAACTGGAACTTTCAAAGGCTGGAGTGGAAGGAAGAGTATCAGTTACCCAGTCACCAGCTCTGACTCTGGCTCTTGGTACCATCCCGGGCATACATCCTGCCAGCTCTGTGCTCCAGTGGAGATGAGCCTGTCAACCTTCCTTGCCCTTCCAGGAACAGAGAATCTATTCAGGAGCATCAGGAGAGCTTTCAAACTGCAGGTAGGAGGCTGTGAGAGAGGAAGATGCTCTAACTTTCAGGGTCTGAAATTCAAATTAATGTTCCTTTTCAGTTATCCCACAGCCTGCCAGGCTCTGACAGGCTGAAGCACCAGGGAAGAGGGCAGCCTAAGATGTATGGCAGTGCTGCCCTGAGCAGCTGCCTGCAGCTGGGACCACTCTCCAGCCAGGGACTGGAGTTCGTCCTGGAAAGGCTGGAAAGAGCTGAACTGGCTGGGCAGGAGCTGCAGCAGCCAGCGGGATGGGCACAGTCTGAGCCCCACATGTAGCAGCCATCACCACATGCTGCCACAGAGATCTCCAGCTGCTGGTGGGACTGCACGTCCACCCTGGTCGGCAGGGTAAAAAACAAGACTGGAGGAGTTCAGGTCCTGTAGCTTCCCCCAGAACATCCATAATACTCCAGCCTTCCCTCCTGCACTCCCCAGGTCTTCTGAGAACCTCTTAGCAGTGGTAGCGGGTTTTTAGCATTCCCATACGCTCCAGGTGCTGCAGCCTGGGTCAGGGATCTGTCAACCTGAAACAGGAATGTATGGCTCTGTACAAATTAAATTCTTAATGATACCGACCACAGCACTGGATGGGTTTGCCTCACACGCCCAGTACCAGGTCTGTATCCCTCCTTCCAAGCCTCTGCAAAGTGCAGGAAGGGCTCTGACCCAGCCAGCCAGACCAGGGTTACTCTGCTAGCCACAGGAGAGCAGCTGCTGGTGATGCTCCCCCAGCAAGTCTCTGCCTTGCCAGCCGGGCTGGTCCTGCTCAGGCAGGCACAGGCAGGCTCCGATGGATGCTCTGCTGGTCTCTAAGCATGGGAAAGTACAAGCAGCAGGGAATGAGGCGAGCTGCTGATGCCTGGGCACTGAAGTACAAGCCCTTTTGAATGGCCTTATCAATTATTCACACAGCTCACAGGCTCATTGGGTCTGCCCGCAGGTCTCCCTTCCTCACCTCTCCTCGTGCTCCACGCTCTCTGACACAATGCGGTTAGCTGGCTTTTTCGCACAAGAGCTGATTTTGGAAGATGTCTCAGGAAGATACCTGGGGCACGCAGCATGCCCACAGGCTGGGAAAGAGCTGGAGTAAGCTGTGCTGCAAGCTATGGATTGATTTGTTGGCCAACCTGCAGCACAGAGTTATGGGACCCTTTGCTAGCAAAGGCTCTGCTCCTTGCTGGGAGGCAGAAAGGTTGGGAAAAGGCCAGGCTCTTTCCTGGAGACATCTGCCCTGCTTTGAGATCATGAGTAATTGCAGGCTGAGGCCAGGGGAGGATCTGACCGCCAGCCTCCCAGGGTGGCCTCCCTGGAGCAGGGCATTTCTCACAAACCCCTGGCTGCAGTGAGGAACTAGTGAATGAACTGTGCATGTTCCTGCAAAGTGCTGTCCTGGCAGCAGAGCAGGATTGGCTCCAGATGTGCTCCAACCCTTCTGCCCCTTGCCCTGTTACTTGCTCATCCTATATTAAACCCGTCTCCTGTCGGGGATGTGGGTACAGGGAGTTTCAGTTTCTCCTGTTCTGAAGAAGTCTCATACAATGGCTGTGGGGCCAAGGCATTGAGAATGGAGTGTATTATTCGTTTCCCTCTTCGCATCTATCATACAAAGACCTCTGCACTGCACGTGTGTGTGTATTGCATGCTGCTGGGGGTGGCACCACCTTTGCACAGGCATGTTTTGTGCCCCTGCACCAGCCCAGACAAGGAGGATTGCCACTAGCTCAAACATGGGGGTCTCTGTTATTCATGGAGGAGCACAAAAGGTCTGTTCCTGCTGCTGTGATGGCCATAGTTCAACATGACTGAGCAGCTGTGGGTCCCCAGCAGATGGGCTGGGGGCATCAAGGAATGTCGGGGTGAGAAGCCAGGGTGCCAAGGGGATCAGGGCCTTTCCTGAGTCTGCGCTAGGCGTTTGCCTTCTAGCTCCCTGGGTATCAGGGGGAAAGGTGATAATGAGGAGCCAGCAGATGCAGTGAGGCTGTAACTGATGTGCGGCAAATCCTTCCACCCAAGAGCCAGCCATGTGCAAGCTGGGATGCTCCCAGCCTTGCCCTGGAGACTGCCGATGCTTGCCAGTCTCCGGGTGAATGTCTCCAGACTCGATCCCTTGCTCTGCCAGCCTCCATGATGTATCAGAAGGTCTTTGGTTGCAATGTTCATTGCAGCCTTGTCAGTACTGGGGCAAGACAGCTCAAGAGGTTTTATTTTTGGCTGTGAAGTGGGTGAGGAGGGATAAAACTGTGATATAAGGAGAGCCATGTCAACGGGAGATAAGTCTGGGCATTTGCCCCAGCCGGCTGGTGCTCTGACCCCACTGCAAGATGCTGGTGGCTTCTCCTGACCGGAGGTCTTGCCAGCAGGGCTCTCCCCTTCCCCTCTCCCCATCTGTCCGATCTTGGCCATGCACACAGAACTGGCACATGCCATCCCTGGGAGTCTCATCATTCTCACAGAGGGGTGGGGAGGTGTGAAGGGGTATTTCAAGTGGACTGGGATGGAGAAGGGGGGTGGGTGACATTTCTGCCTGCTGCCAGGATGGAGCTGTAGAGAAGAGGGTGCTCACTGATGGAGCTGGGCAAGGGCTGCCTGCTCTTTGCCTGCAGCCCACTCAGACATCACTGCCCCAGGTCGCTGTCGTCCTGGGGGGAGCAGGACCCCACTGCCAGTGCTTTGGCAAGAGCTCCGACCTGGGCTGGCTGCTCATTTGTAACAGGCTCCGCACTCATGCTGTGGTCTCCGTCTATGAGCACTCAGCTGCCTTGTCATCAGCCAATTCGATCCATCAGCTTCTTGACAGGCTTGGAGAATAAAAATAACCACCCATTTCTAAGTGCCTATTATGGCACTTTGAAAAATGCCTCCGCAGGCGAGCCTGAATTATTCCCAAAGTACTCATTTTTTAAAAACGTTATTTTAATGTAATAAATTATTTGTACTGAAGAGTAAAAGATTATCCATGCACCCTGATAGCTCTCTGCACAGCGAGGGGTGTGGGCCTGTGCCTCTCATGGGGAGGGTAGTGCTGTTAGCTCTGGGGCTGTGGGGAGCAGAGGAGCCGTCTCAGCCACCTGGGAGCCACCGCAGATGGTCTCCATGCTGTGGGGAAACACCAACGGGAGGGAGACCTGCGGAGCTAACGCTGCCTCTTTAAAAAACCCCACATAACCCAGGGAGGACCTTTGAGGCAGCCCAGAGTGATGCAGCATCCTCTGGGTGAGGAAGGACAGCCCTGGCTGCCCTGCACAGCCCAGGTCCATGGGATGGCAACTGCCCATGGACCAGCCAGCTCAGTGCTCCCAGCAGAAGGGGCTTGCTGTCTCTGTGGCTGGTCTGAGGTGGGCAGTTGCCAAACGCCACCACAGCATCCATCCCAGAGCTGTGGACGTGCTTAGGAGTCTTCTCAGCAGGTCTACCTATTTCACAGGAGCACCATGGCACAGGGATGCTCGAATGTCTGCACAACCCTCTGCACCTTCGTGTGCTGGGCTGCACCTGCCTGAGTGAGCCAGGTGGCTGGCACCTTGCCTGGGCTTGCTGTGGGTGCAGGCACTTGCTCAGCCAGGCAGGGATGGGATGGGATGGGATGGGATGGGATGGGATGGGATGGGATGGGATGGGATGGGGTGGGATGGGATGGGGTGGGATCCCTGTGCAGCCCAGCCTGGGCAACAGGGCACTGCACAGCCCAAGGCAAAGTGCAGGGAGCGGCTGGTCAGGCTTAGCAGAAGGAAGGGGCTCTGCTTGCAGGGAGGCTCGTGTGATGGCAGGCTGAGGGAGCTGGGAATCCTCCATCTCCCAGCCACCAGCCACGGGGAGCACTGTGCCTTCTCATCCCACAGGTACCCCACCGCACTGTCTCGCAGCTTTCGGTGCACAATGCCTGCCATGAGCAGCACTTGCTTAAGGATGCCACACTGACCGGCTCCCTGGAGCACAAGTGCTCCAAAAAACTGTGGGATTTTTTTTAGCAGGATATTTTAAACATCTTCAGGACTTTTTTTTTTTTTTTTCCTGTAGTATTCCATTATATTTTTAATACCTTTTTTTATTTTTTTTCTTAAAACTGCTTTGGTTTAAGCTAAACCCTGGAATACTTGATCTTCACAGCCTTGTCTTGGTAAGAAAAATAAAGGAGGATGAAACCTTACTTTGGATGAATGTTTTGGATGAATAAAAAAAATGGGGGTTGTTTTGTTTTGTTTTTTTTGTTGTTGTTGAACAGCAGTTTGTAAAATATTAATTGAAAAAGGAGATAGGCTGCAGCTCAAGTTTCAAGCAATTCTTCTGTGAGAAGCCAGATCCCCACCATCGGCTACTGGGCTGCTCCAGATCGTGGGAAACCATCACTGGTGAAGACGCGAGGACACGGTGCAGGGGGGGAGGCTGACTGCAGCCTCAGCCATGCCGCGGGGGAAAATGCTGGTGGGCACCGCTGGGAAGGAGACCCTGGCAGAGGACCCAATGCCAACATCTGCCTCCAACAGGGGCCGGCGCAGTGCGAGGGCTGCGTGCCGGCGCCCCTCCGGGCTGCCCCAGCTCTGCGCTGTCCCCAGCCTCCGGTGAGCTGGCGCACGGAGCCAGGCGGGCTCTGGAGCCGCTCTCTGACAGTCCTTCCCCGCTGGGGCTGGAGCCCATCACGTCCCGGGGCTCTCCTCCCCGCCAGACCGCCCCTCCCCGAGCGTCTTGATTATAGGGTAGCCATTCAAATCATTTTAATGAGCTGAGCCTGCTGCGGTGAGGCACCAGTAACTATGGCAACTCCATTCAAAGGTGGCGTGCATGGTGGCTGTGTCAGGATTTGTGTTTCGGGGAGCTGATTGGAGGAGGCGGGTGAAGGTGGGGGTCCTCTGGGAATTTGGGCTTGTTTGCACGAGGGCTTTCATTTAAAGCAGTGACAGGTGGCACTCGCGGGGGAAGGGGGGGGGGGCGGGGGGAGCGGGGGGGCAGAGGTCCAAGGCAGACAAGTCCCTTTTGGTCCAGGGACCCACGCCCATGGTCCCAGGAGACCCGGGGCCCTACGCCATGGCACAGCACGCTGCAGTGGTGTCGAGGGAGGTCTCCTCTCCATCACCGTCCCAGCCGCCACCTCACAGGTGTTAGCAAATTGGTCTTGAACCCTACAAAGAGCTTGGCCCTTGCTTTCTTCTGACACCCAGGGAAAACATGTTGTCACTCCAGGCTGGCAGCGGAGCATTGCCAGTCTGAGAGCAGGATCAGGCCCACGGTCCCACCTGAGGCAATGCAGCTAAACCCTGTACTGTGCTGCTCACTCTTTGCTGCCCCAGCTATGCTGCTTGTCTCGCTTACACCCAGGGCAGTCCTAAGGCACTCACAGAAATTATGGGGTTTGTGTCTGCTTTATATTAGCATCATGGACAGCCGGAGAAGGCATGTTTTCCTAGTAAATCACTGCCATCCCACTCTGGGCTGGCTTACACAGGGCACCGGATTCAGAGAGGAAATAATTCTGATGTTTCAGTGCCACTGGCAACCATAAAACCTCTGTCCAGCTGCTACAAACCTCTGCAGGTAAAATAAACAGGGCATGGGCAGCATCACTACCCAGCAGGTTAAGCTGTGGGTCCAACCCTGCATGGCCTTGCCTGAATCCAGCTGGTATTCTCCCACAGCACAGCTCTGGGGAGGCTCTTTCCACATGGGAAGCACAGGGGAGGCCACCTTGTTTTGCAGGAAATTTCTGCGTGGATGCACGGGGTGCTGGGGAAGGACACCGCGTCCCTCGCTGCCTAGTTTGCTGAGCACTCGCCCATCTGCCCCTGGGTAGGGCTTCCCAGGTGAACCCCTGGCACTAGCACAAGGTGGCTTCAAAGTCCTCCCTTTGGGTAGTGCCTGCCTGCACTGTGCCACTTGTGGTGTGAGAAGATGCCACAACAGGTAGATCCTCCCAGACCAAAGCTCACCAGCTAACCCTGACACTGGCATTGCACGGAGCTTGCCACAGAGCTTTGCTTGCTTGTACCAGTGGCCTCATTTCCCTCTCAGTCTCTTTGGTATAAACAAATCCTACAGAAACCAGAGCTTTTCTGTAGACTCCACTTTCAATACACCATTACATGCCCACTGAGAATCAGGGTGGCAGTTATTCCAGGCTCACACGTGTGTATCTTGGATCCGTGTCTGGTCCCAGATGAATTGCTCAAGTTAAGACTGTGAGGTGTAAGGATTTCTTTTAAGCACCTCCTGGATTGCATCAACAATAAATTTGTGTTTATAGGCTCGGTAGCTGAAGCCTGCTTTTGGGGGAAATGCAAATGGATAGAGAATACAGGCCGGGTGGGAAAGTGGGGATTTGAAGGGTCACGGGTTGCAGCAAAGCGAGTCCTCCCTGTGGACACTGCACCTTGAAGTCTGCTCAGCCTCAGCCCTGTAGAAGTCAGCAAAGAGAGAAATGTTCTCAGCATATCTCTGAATCTGAAAAACAGTTTCCCGCTCAGGCTGGAGCTGTTCCTGACTCTGTCTCCTTGCCCATTTTAATTAATCCAGCTAGGATCACAGTTACTGGGAAAGCAGAATAGGAGAGGCACATAGACAGGAAGTCAGGATGGAAGCATGGTAGGAATTTTTGGATGAAGATTGGTTTTTTCCACTGGAAAATGCTGATTTTTTCAAAACTGACACTTATTTTAAGAGAAGGTCGGTTTTGATTAATTTATTGAGTCAGAAAAAAATTTGGACTGAGTTCTGAATTTGTCAAAATGAAGTGTTTTGACATTCTCAAAGGAGAGAAAAATAATATATTTTCCAGTTCAGATGACCTCTTGTTTTGAAATTTAAGCTAATTATAATTAAACATTTCAAAAAGGTGAATACTTTGAAATCAGACTTGGAAGGGAGACTCAGCTGATGAACGTCTTTAAGATCTTGACTTTTCAGGACAAGCTGTGGTGGAACCTTTGTGCAATCTGAGACATCGGCACTCTCTCTACCTTGACTCAGGATGACACACAGGAAAATGCAGCCTTGTCCTGCGACCTGGAGTCATCTCTCAGGCAACGGTGCAAAAGCTTTTCCTCCTTCCAGGTTCACAGCAGATGGACCAGAATAGTTGAACTGGGACAACGGCAGCTGACAGCGGTGGGCAAACAGCTCTGATGGCACAAGTGGGACAGAGCTCCCAGAAAGATGACTTTTCAGGTGATCCTGTGCAGACCCTGCTTTGCAGAAGGGAAGGAGACCCCCCGCTCCATCGCATGCAAGGTGCAGCTGCACCCAAAGAGCCAATGGCAGTTGATGGTCCAGGGGTTTGGAGAAATAAAGTTAGCTCCCAGCTTCAACACGCAAGATCTTAAAAAGCTCCAAATCCAAAAATACTGGGTACCAAGGTCCCACTGGCACCTGTCGGGTATGAGATGCTCCCCTGTGCTGCCGGCTCTTCGGTTTCTGCCTGCGAGTGGCTGGTGTGCAGTGGGACAGCAGCACCACTCACTGCATCTTGTCTCTTGGGCAGCGGGCAGACTGTGAGCCTGAAGTGCAGAGATGATGTGAAGGTGTCTGTAGCTGAAAACTTCATCTGAAAACTTTAGCTGCTTTTTGGGGGCCTGTAACAAATCTAAGCTTCTCCCCTCAGCCCCCAGCCCCAGCTGGTAGCCAGGAGCCAGGCGGCCCTCACAGGCTGAGGATCAGGAAAGTCGATGGACAGTAGATCTGTGCACAGCCTGGCTTGGCTGTGTCAACAAAGGATGGTCCATGCTCTTCTCCTGGCCTGGAGCAGCTCCAGGCGAGCAGCAGGATGGGTGGGAGCTGCCAGCTTCTCTGCTCCCTTCCAGACTGGGGAGAGCCGCTGAGCACACATGGCCTCGGGGCTCTATAATCTCTAGCCACAAAGCTCTCCTGTAAATTGCATTTGTGCTCATTGGAAGTGATTACATTTTCCTGGAAGGATTTGACCCTCTGGCCGCTGCCTGCGATGGCAGCACTTCTCTGAACGGCTGCTGGCTGGAGGCTTGGCGGAGTGACAGCCAGCAGGAGCTGGGAGCTCTCTGCCGTCCCATCCTTGGAAGCAGCTGTGGAGGCTCCTGGTTCGCAGGAGGTTCAAATGGGCAGAGCGGTACTCCAGTGTGGAGGAGGAGGTGTTTCTCCCCCAGGAAACAGCGTGCAGGAGAAAAGAGCAGAGGACAAGGAGGAAGAGTGGTGCAGATAGTCTGCACTGGCTGCCTTGCCAGCCTGAGACAAAAAACAGACAGGATGGAGAATGTGACACCATATCACATTAGGCATTTATGCAGCATCAGTGCTGTGGGACCAGCCAAGGTTCAGGGGTTTGGAGGCTTGCTCAGAGCCAGGAAGGCTTCTCTGGACTTGCCTGGGAAGTGGGTGGGTGCTGAGCTGGGGGAGAGATCTCCAGCACTTCATGCCAAGCAGACTCATTGCTTAGCTTCACAACCTGGCAAAAGAGCCGCAACCAGCACCTTCTCAGGGGGTGAGGCTTGTCCATCTCCAGCCCCACAGAAATCCTGGGAATGTCTCAGCAGTTCAGACAGCAAAAACATCCCCTTAACTTTGCAGAGCCCAGGAGCAGGAGAGAAACTCACCTCTTCTCTTTGTTTTATGTGTGCAGGTCCCTGGGAAGGTCTAAGGGAGGAGCCACCAAGGGTGCTAACAGCAGCGATGCACACAGCTGTGAGGTGCACAGCTGGAGACCAAACAGATGTTGTTATTCTGGGTCTTAGGACATAGGTGTGATTCGTCCGGTGCAACAAAGGTTACTTTTAGCTCCAAAGCCTGTTGCTGTGTCACTTCTATTATTCCCCCTCCCCGACTTCTGGGTATTTCTCTGCACCTATTTATAGGAGCAGAACAAAGTTACGGAGGATCCAAGCTGCTGGCATCTGCCTGCATTCCTTCCTCCTGGCCACACTGCCCTGTTCCAGGGAGGGAGATGGAGCACAGCCCAGGGTCTGTATCCCTCCAAGTGCCCTTCCCTTCAGGAAGTGTCTGTGATGGACCTGACCACATCGCAGGGCCAAGAATGAGGAGGACAGGAAAGGAAAACATCTCTTCTTGTCTCCCATATAGGCCAAATTAAAACTGAAGCATGGAAAGCACTGTAACACTTTGATGAAAGTTTTTGGCCAATCTGCCCATGTTTCCTGGACAAAGAAAACATAACCATAAAGTTAAAACCACACAAAGTGCAGAAATTTCATAGTACTCTCTCTCACATATGGGTGAGACAGAGTCAGCCAGGTTCAGTACATCTTCTCTGCCAGAACATCCCCAGGGTCCCAGTGCTGAACGCCTTCATAAGCAATGATATGCTGCCTAGTGCCAAGACTGATAAGAAATTGTCAGGTGTCCTTGGTACATCTCATCCACCAAAACACTGAAACAAACCACTTTAACAGCAGCAGCACCAACTTGTACAGATGTATGAGGGTCCCTAGAGCAGAGAGAAGCTTTCAGCACAGCCTAGCCCTGATGTTGTCTGGAAGGAGGGTAGAAAACTCATTTTTGAACACCCCAGCAGAAATCAATTTATAGGTTTTGAAGAGAGAGAAACAGTCTTCAAATGAAGTCCCAGCCGCAGACCTCTCCAAAGAGCAGAGGGACAGAAGCCTTAATGATTGCAGCAGTCCCTGTGGTTTTCAAAGCCAGGATTTCCCTCTCACCTAAAACCCAACTCACCTGAAGTTGAGTCGAGATGCAGTTGTTTCCTTGCAAACTCTCTCCATATTGCTTGGTCACCCAGCCTGCCCTTGGCCATGGGAGAAATCATCTTCACAGCATGTGCTGGCTTCATCAACATGTACTAAAACAGCAAAATATTCAGTACTGAAAATCACATCCCTGTCTGAGATAGATCCTGCCATAAATTCACAGGTATTTCTGTATAACTGGTTTAGTGATTGAATTCTTGCTATTCTGATCCTATCTTAGGGTTTGCACCAGACTGGGAGGAGTCTGCACTGCCCTGCAGCTCCTGTAACATCCACCATTGGGAAGAACCTGTTTCAAGGAATGCCACCATGCAAACACCTTCTCCCTGTGCTTCTCTCCCCGTATAGCTGGACATGCACCCCTGGACATGCAGACTAACCCCCTGCCAGAGAGTCCCATGCACTGAGCCTGGACAAATCTGATTGATTATTCCTGATGTGTTACCAGTGGGAGGCAAGAGGAGAACCAGATGTGAGGGCTGGATGCTGCTGTGATCCTCTGTCACTGCAGTCCAGAGGACAAAGGCAACCCCGGCCAGCCATCCCAACAGCTGGGGGGGCTGCCAGAGGGGACCCTCCAGCCCCCTGGGGGGCTGCTGCCCTCCGTCTTTCCTCCAGCCTGGGCAGGCAGCTACAGGCAGGTGCTCTCCACAGGTCCTGGGAGCAAGCTGCGGGGAGCGGGAGGGCTGTAATTACAGAGATAACTCACACCATGTCACCCAAAAATGATACATGAAAATGCTACATAAACCCGTCTATCTGGTGCTCTCGATTTATCTTTCTGCCTCTCTATTTATTTCATCCTCCAGCCTATCACTGGGTACCGTGCAGGAACTGGAAATGCCAGCTGCTGAAAATGCAATTTGTTTTGATTCACCAACATCTCCCAAAATATCTCTGTGACCTCTTGAATTTTTTTGCAATGAATTATGATAATGATGATTTTTACTTACATTAACAAACCGCAGTAGCTCAGCATGGCCAACAAATATACACCCCACCCCCCCCAACCAAATATACATATATTACTTTTTCTTTTTTTTTTAATGATGAGGCCTTAAAACAGTATCAATCAGGGGTGGCTTTTCTCTCTTCTCCTTTTCTACCAGGCATCAGCAACAAATTTCTACCTTAATTATAACAATGCTTCTCCTAATGAAAGAATTCATTTGACTTCTCTAATCAGCTGGCTGGCTTCGGAAATTGCAGCTGATCAGTGTGGAGGAGGGGCTGCAAGAAAGGTTTGAAGGAGGCAACTCTCAGTTTCCAAGGTAGCTCAGAAATTAGGAAGCCACATCCACAGGAGGTGTAAATTGGCAATGCTGCTGGGAAAACGTGGCAATGCTGGTCGGTGCCTCTCCAGAGAAAGTGGCCCTAAAGTCCCGGGGACCCCCTGCCCTTGCACAGCCCCACTCTGCTTCCAGTAAGACGCAGCCAGGGGTGGAGAGGTAAAAACACTGTTAATGAAAAGTGATTTCTAAGCACATTAGCCTGTTATTGTTTCTTTTTTTCATGGGGAAAAAGAGAGATGCTGAGCTAAAAAGGTGGCTTCTCCCAGTCCCTGGAATGCCACAGGCAGCAGCAGTGCAGGCACAGGGAAGCCCAGGGGCTTTGGGGTGTTCCTGCTCCCTGTGCAGGGCTGCACGAGCCCCACGCTGGCTCCTTGCTGGGTTTTGGGGTGTTCCTGCTCCCTGTGTGCTGGCTCCTCGCTGCAGCACGGCGGGGCTGCAGGCTGCATGCTGGTACACCAGCAATATGGGACAGTTTCTCACTCTTACACCGCTTTTGGACAAGGAGCAAGGGGGCTCAGGAGGCCTATGCGTGGGACAGTGGTGTGCATCCCCTCACTGAACCCATTCTCCTGTCCTGTCACAGTGGCACTCTGGGTCCTGTACTTCACAGACTACACCCTGGAGCAGAGCACAAGCTCCTGGGGGGGCCTGGGACAGCCCCCAGCTCTCCCCTCCTGCTATAGGAACCCCACACCCCATGTGCCCAAACAGTCCTTATGCCAAGCTCCATCCAGGTGATTTGTGAGGGCATGGGAGCTACAAACCAGGGGGACAGTAGGTACAATGGTCCAGTCCTTTAAGACTTTCAGGACCCCAGGTGCTAATGTGCCTGAACAGAAGCTGAGCATGTATTACTATGCCTGGAAGCTTAAAATGGCCAACGGACATTAGGAATAGCTCATGATTAACTAATTCCATCTGTGACTAGTGACAAAAGCCCTTACAACATGATGAAGGCTGTCTCAGGGACATGGTCCAGAGGTCTGAGTGATGCAATACTTTGCACGGCCCTGGCTGGGACCCACTTTCTGCTGTCAAGCAAGTCACTCACGCCCTGTGTACTTCTGATGCCCTGTGATGATGACGTTCAGTGTGGTACAAAGCGTTAGGATATCTCATATGGACCACCACACCTCATGTTTCTTGCCTTGTAGGTGCAGTCACAGCAAAGTAGTGTTGGAGCCACCTCCTACACTGTAGGAAACTCAGAATTTCCACAACCAAACAAGCTGTGGTTAGAGTCTCATAGTCATGGATAAAGACTTACTCAACAGGAAAAAGCATCAGGCAATGTAGGACCATTTCCAGGGTATGGATAACTGGGTAGTCGTAGGAGCAACTGGAATTTAAGCCCTGCTCTTACAAACCCTTGGGAGAGAAGAGAATCTGCTGATGGGTGGTCCAAATGCTCCTGACTGTGAGGTTGACTTTGTCTTTATGGTGGGAGGCATGTGGGCTTAGCTGCATGCACCAGCCTCGTGCCTCCAAGCAGCACAACAGAAGGTGCCAGGTTCATGTAGCTTTGTACAGAAAATCTGCCCAGCAGGGTGTTGATTTCAGCAAACGCGGGCCTTCTTGTGCCTTGGGATATGAGGAGATGGGTTTTTTAATGTCCCAGGACTTGCCTGTCCCTGGGAAACACCCAGAAGCTCCACACAGCCCCGCATAGAATGGTCCTCACAAGACATCCCCACGGCTGCTGCATCCACATACGCACCAGCCCTCCTGCATACCCATGCAGGTAGAAGGACCCCTCCCTGGCTGGGCAGGCAGCCTGGCTCCAGCGGCACCCACGGCCGCAGTCCCAGCTCTCTGGTACATGCAGGGATGCAGGGCTCACCGGCTCAGGGTAGCACTGTGGTGGCAGCCAGCGAAGGCAGAGGATGAAGGATGCTCACATGCTGAAGCCGTCAGCGCCATGGGTGCTCATGTGACAGTCGCAGGGTATCTGTTTTCCCTTCAATGGTATAAATGCTCTCTTCAGAACAGCACATTCCCCGCCACCGCTAATGAAAACACATGGTGCATTTATGCAAAAGCTCCTTCTCATTCTTGGTAATGACATTGGTGGTGGCAGCTCCTGTCTCCTCCTGCTGCCTCGCTCCCTCCCAAGCACCCTTGTCATTTCCCTTCCCTTTATCGACAGCCTTTAATGGGATGAGTCTTTTGCCAGCAGAAAGGAGCCAATGTGTTCTCAGCGGCTGTCAAAGGCACTTCGACTGCATAAAGAGCCTCCCATGTGGTCTCACAGTTAAAATATATATACATACAACAGACAAAACTGTCATCAACGTGCCAGAACCATCATTAGCACTTGATCTTCCTAGCACAGAGGACATGCCTCAGCTAGTTATTTTCATCCTAAATCCTTTTCTTCTGTTTTCGTTTTATTTTGGGAACTGGGTTGGGGAAGGGTATTTTATTTCCCCTACACCGCATGGAAGAAACAACCCAGACCTGGTGGGCACATTATGTTCCCAGTAAGGAGCTGTGGCATCTCTATGAGATACTTTCAGAAAGCGTCAGACAACCTCCCAACCTGCCTACCCCCCTGCCACCCTTTTGTTAAGCTTTAGATGAGATTAAGCTAGCTGAGAAGTGCAGGAAAGGGAAAAACTGCACAGAATCAAGAGGGAGAAACAACACAAGGATGAGCAAGGAAAGGAGCCGATTTCTCTACTAAATCAGCCCATAAGGGCCCCGCAGCACCTGCTGCTGTCAGCAAGGAGCTTCGCAGGCAGACCTGGCTGTCTGCAGCTGCCGTAAGTGGAGGGAAGGTGCCTTTCCGCCGAGTCAATGCTAGTTGTCCCCCTCACCTGTCTGCTGCAGGTCGGATGCATCTGGATCTCTCTAGGGTAGAAGTGATTCAATGGATCGATCCTGTCTGCTGTGCTGGGGACACTGTGCAAAATGAGCAAGGCACATGGGCTTGTCACAGCAGCAGCAGGTTCCTCGTCTCTCTGCAGAACATCTGTCTGTGGCCTGTCTGCTTTCCAGCTGTGCTTATGGTCTCACCCCTGAGGACAATGTTGCCCATTTGCACACAGTATCAGATGCTGGAGAAAGGAGCTGGCTCACCGGGAGGCACTGAGAGGTCCTGTGGCAGGTACCACTCCTTGCCTGTAGGAGAGGAGCTCTGCTGGCACCAGCAGCAAGGCGTACGTGTCAACACAGCAAGCCACTTACAGGTACCTCTGTGCCTTCTGCTGTCCAGACCTCAGCTCCAGAGCACCAACCCAGAGATATGTTCCAGTAAATCTTCAGGGAAGATCACATCCATCATCTTCTCCACACAGACATGCCTTGGGAGGGCAATTCTCTGTGCAAGCCCTGTGCTTACTACCATGGACTTCATCTTGCCCCACTAATGTTCATCTTCACCCAAGCGAATGTCCTGCCAACCAGCTTGTTTAGACACAGAAATAGAAAAAGGGACCCAGGTACCAAAAGGAAATTTTCTGTAAGAACTAGAAGAGACCCTGACAGGAAAAGTTTCCTCTGGCTCCCCAGCTCTGGGAGCACGATCAAATAAAAAAGCCACTGACCGCAGCCTGCAGCAGCCACTTGCTGCTGCCCGGGAGCAGCCACTGGTGCAGTGGCGGGGTGTTCGGGGCTGCAGAGCTCAGAGCAGGGCTTCTGCCTCCCAGCCAGCTTTGGTCTTGTAAAGCAGCGCCAGCCAGGGCACCCCCAGGATGGGACGTGGGGAGTGATGCAGGCGTCTGCAATGCTCAGCTGCTCCCCTGGGAATATCCGCACAAGCCACCTGCGTCCCAGGGAGCTCGGCTGAGCCCTTGTGGGAGAAATGGGCAGAATCAGACCAGAGTGATGAATATGCTGGAGGATGCCCTGCCGTTTCACAGACAGAAAGAGTGGCTAAATTCATGTACTAAATTATTCACTGTGAATTTTTGCTCTGTTCTAGCAGACACACATCCAGCAGCTATATAATAGGGAAATTCAGTATATATCATAGTAGTTAGACATGTATCCATTACGCACAGCAGTTGTTAATCTTCAGTGAACGTATTTAATAATAGCTATTTATGTAACATACATTAACTACCCCTTTTAAGCTGAAATTGAATGCATATTTGAGAACCTTAATTCAAAGCACTACTTAAAGCTGATTCTCTGAGTCAGGGTAATAAGGATTTTGAAAGAGGGGTGTTTAAGTACTTTGGAATAAAGAAAACCTTTAAAAATCCCACCCAAAGAGGTTTGTTGCACTTGAAATCCCTCTGAGTGCAGACTGGAGCCATGTGGCTGAGAGGGGAGCCGTGGGTAAAGAGAAAGTGTGGAGCTGACGCATGGCTGGTTATTGCAAGCAGGAGAGATTGCTGAGCGCCCTGGAGGCACCGGAGCCCCAGGGACTGCAGCCTTTTGTGAAGGACGAACGGGGCTCTGCAGCTGCCCACGGGCAGCAAAGGATGCCCCGGGCTGTGGGAATCTCCTGTTGGCAGCACTGCTGCTGCGCAGAGCCCAGCTGCAGCCCGTGGTGTGTGGGGAGGGTGAGGAAGCACTGTGGTACCTCCAGCCTTGCAGCTAAACCCACCGCAGATCTTCCTAGGAAAGGAAGGAAGAAAAAAGCCCAGCTTCACGCAGCACTGCCAGAGTCCACCCATCCCCAAGGGGGTTCCCATGGTGCTGGGGGTGTGGACATCCTGTGCTCACCAGCTTGGGGCCAAGGATGCTGCTGGGCTAGTACATCCTAAAGCATGCAAAAAATCATCCCTCTAATTTTTTTGTTTTAATCTACTCCTCCATCTCTATGCAATACTCAATCATTAGACTAGAAAGAGGTGGGGAGGAGAGGTGGTAGCAATACAGGATCAAAGTGGGACCCAGTTGTGAGTCAGGGGCACTGGAGCTCCTCCCTAGACAGCATGCATGGTCCTTCAGCTGCCTGGTCACCCAGAAGGCCAGGACCAGAGTGCTTTCCTTCTGCCCAGCACCGAACTGCTCCTTCTCCATCCTTTCTGCTCCTTAACAGCCTCCAGCCCCTCCTGCCACCCCCCCAGCTCTTCCCTGCCTCCCCAGTTTTTCCCCATTTTGCTGGTTGCTTCCTAAAGTAGCCAAGCTAAAATGAGTTTTCCTGTGAGCAGTGAAGCCATGGCACCTGCCTTTCTCTGGCCTCATATCTTGAAGAGCGAGATATCAGCGAAGCATCTTGAAAGTTGGAAAGTCTTAGCTGGACTTCTGCATGGCCATTCTCTGTGGTCCAGTGCTCTGGTTAAGATCCCGTTGCAACGCTTCACTTTGTGAGGGCAGTGATTTGAATTTCCCTTCCTCTTTTATTAAACCTTGTAGCCTCCCAGCATCTGTCTTGTTGATTCAGATTGTCATCTCCCTGAGTCCAGGACCACCAGTTTCTTTACTCTTAGGGCAACAGCAGATGCTTGAGGCAGTATGTGAGAACAGGGCAAGCACATAGTGATCCTCTCCTGATGTCCAGCCAAAAGGCTCCTAACCCAAAGGTACCTTTGAATCTAATGTTCCTTGATGAATCTTCCTCTTGTGAATGCGCCTGTGGAGCTGCACGCTTTCTATACACGCTGTTTGAAGTGCCACCTCCTGTTTAACATGAACATGGTATCCATCAGCTCTGTGGGAAGCCCCCTGGTCCTTGTCCTGGGAAGAGAGAAAAGCCAAGATCAGCCCATCCTCTTGGGGCCATGCACGATTTTACCAGCTCCTGTCACACTCCCCTTCACATCCCTCTGGAGACAGAGCCAGAACTGCCCACGCTTGAAGGTAGAGCCCACCAGGGATTTACACAGGGATAGACTGACAGCTTCTGGTCTTTATACTTCTGGTCTTTATTCCTTTCCTAATAATTCCTAACATTTGATTTGCTTTTTCTAACCACTGCTGAGCACAGAGATGACATTTTCAAAGATGCATGTATTATAACACCAAGATCTTGTTCTTTAGCAATGACAGGCAGCTCACAGTGCTTTATTTAATACATAAAGTTAGGGTTGTATTTTCCCATGTACATTAGTTTCCATTTATCTACATTGAATTTTATCTGCCATTTTGTCATCAGTCACTTGATACCATGAAGTCTTTCTGCTGCCCTTCACAAGTGGCCCTTGTCTTTACTACCAAAATAATTCAGCATCTCCAGTTCTCAGCTGTACACATTATTGCAAGAAAGAAAATTGATGCTAATAAGCCATCTGTGGCAGCATTCAGCACAGCTAAACCAGGTTGGCTTCAGAAGGGATGTGGGAGCCAACCTCCACATAACCCTCGATGGGACACAGTGTTCTCAGCCAGGTAGAACCACCTCTCTCTGCCTTAGACTCAAACAGGGAAGGGACCTTCTCCACCACAGGTTATGTGTGTGTCTGTGCTGTAGGAGAGCAGCCTTCCTGGCCTCCTCTTTCCAAAGATCAGGCCAACAAAATCTGCAAAGACAATGTGGTTTGATTTTCTAGCCAGGAGGGAGAACTTCACCCCTCTCGAGCCCAGGGTTTCTGCTTGATCACAGCAGATCCTGCAGCAAGATATCCAAGTGTGTGAACAGCTTTGAGTGATGGAGTCTCCACCACGTGCAAGAGCAAGCTGTTCGAGGGGTTTATCTCTCTGACTGTTAACACTGGCACTCAGCTCCCTCTCCCAGTTTGTCCGGCTGTACCCTCCAGCTGCTAGCTGATATTCTGCCTTTGTCTGCCAGCCAGTTGGCTTTTTGGTATCTCCTCCTCTCAAAGGCACTTCTAAACTGAAACGAGTCAGATATTAATGTTGTCTTGGATTTAATAGTGCTGTTAATACCTTGATCTTCTTACCCCTCACATTGCACAACAGATTTCCGACACCTCAGACCACCCCTTGAGTTATTTTCTGATGTTTTCCAAATTTGCCACCATACTTCTAAAAATGTGGACCTCTGGCACCGACAGGGAGCTGAGTCGTTGCCTCAGTAATCCATGTCCAAAGGCAATGCCGTGTCCCTGCTGCAAACTGGTATTTCCCTGCTTATGGAGCCAAGAGCTGTTTCAGGTCTGGCAGCAGCATAACGGTGGCTTCTGGTTTGTTCATTATCTACGACATCCGTTTCAAGGCTTTTACTTTGTAGCATGCAGTCACCTCTCTTTGTAAAGGCCAGATTGTTCCTCAGATTTGGAAGGGGGTTTTGGCCTTTTTTGAAAACCCAGAAAATGAAATGTTTTTTTGCAACAAGAGCTGCATGGGAAAGAGATTTCTTTTAGTTCATTTGCAAACTGTGCATTTGTTTGTTTGTTTTTAATGTTATTCAAGCTTGGAACAAAGATAAAGGTTTTCCAAATTATTGTCAAATTGATTTTTAAAGGGTTTGGAGTCAACATTTCATTTGACAGTATCGGAATACTTCACTTCAATCAAGCTTTTGGATTTTTCCAAATTAAATGAAAGGGAGTTTTTAAACTGAAGAATGTTTCAGACCCAAAAAATCAAAACATTTCATTCCGAACATGTCAAAACTGGCCATTTTAAATGTTTTCACATGTTTTTTTCTCCAATAAACAAAATTGGGCAAAACCACCATAATTTTGCAAAATACTTCAGCGCTGACAAACTTGCGTTTCCGCTATAGAAAAGTTACACAAAACAAAATTCATTGGTCTCCAGTCCCAGAGTGGCATTCAGGGGAAAAAAGACCTCCAAAAGTGAAAACACTAGAATTCCCAGGCAAAAATTAATTCATCCACTCTCTTTATAAACAGCATTTCCCAATCCTAATTTCTGTTGATAAATTGCAGCTTGCCCTATCAGCATGTGTGGCACACAACATGCACAGGGTGCGATTTCTGCCCTGCTCACCTGCCTGCTGCAAGGAAACTGCGTAGGTCTCTACTGGTCTGCAGTGTTGTGAACTGGGCAGCATCGCCTGTGTCAGCACCCCGGTTTATCACGGTGGATAATTGCCCTTCCCTTCCTGGCTGGGAGCTGTGAGGAGTCCACCAGCCTCATTTCACTGAAAGCCTCAGATGAGACGTAAAAACACCTCGGCACAAATCTAAACAATGTCTCTGCTTAATGGTCGCCGAAGGGGCATTTTCCTTCGGAGCAAATCCATCACCGCGGCGAGTGTCAAACTCCAAAGGTTGGCTATTTAGGCTGATAAGGCTCTGGCAGGCTCCGCTCTGCTCGCCCGCTGCAGCAACACCCACCGCTGCTCTCCTGGGGGAGACGAGGTTTGTATGAGGTGCAACTAAGCACCCTCCAAATATTAATGCTGCAAGTCTGAGGTTAATTAGTCTCCACAAATCAATACTAGGCTAGTTCTAGGCACGGGAGCAACCCACGCCTGCTCTGCAGTGATGTGTTACTGCTGTCTCCCTCTGGGCTCCTGCCAGCACCTCTTGGCTTGCACAAGGGGCAAATTGTGGCAGGGGACTAAGACCCCCCCAGCACCATACCCCTCGGCGCGAGCTGCCCAGCTCTGCACCACCAGGGCAAATGGAGCTGATTTCCTCTGCTCCCCAGCCTCCTCACTGATTGATTTATGGAGCGTGAGATTAAGGGCTGGAGCTGGTAACAGGGAGCTTTGAAATGAATGAAAGTGCAAAGAGGATTTATAAGTGTAACTGTGTTGCTCTGGCAGCGACCCCAAGCAGGCACTTTGTGCCAGGTGGGGGGGACTGAGGAGCAGCAGGGCTGCAGAGAGGGCTGGCACCCATCAAAGGGCTCGCGTGGCTCGCCTGGGGCAAGCGGGCTGGACTAGCAGAGTTTCATCCTTCCCTTCCTGTGTGCAGTAAATGACCCATACAAGCAAGAGGGTGTCACGGGAACATCATAGTCTTGCCTCGACTAAGGCGAGGTGACTCAGCAGGTGCAAGAGGTTCTCTTCTCGAGGTTTTCATACATCGATTCCCTGCTCTGCTGTGAACATGCTACCCATGGGCATGAACAGCATCTGCAGGTTTGGTGTCATCTGCACATTGCGTCACTTGGGTGGACAGTCCCTGCATCACTGCAGGTCCATTAAAACATCACAAAGCAATTGCTAAACACCTTCAGCTGTCTGCTTTCTTGCATGTCCTTCTGATACCTGACCCATGGCCCTCCATTGGCCTTGAAGCTTCCTGATGGCTTCCTTGGAGCAGTGGGACACCCCCACTGCTCATATTGGGGCTCTCATTTCTTTACCACCAAGGAGACTTTGCAGTCCAACAGGGAGGTGCCAGTGCTACAAGCATCTTGGGTCAGGAGGCTGTGATAATGGGAGGTCTGGCTCTCTCCCTTACATGTCAGTGATTAGATTTTGCCCTGAGCTCATCACAAGCTGCCAAAGTAGCAATGCAAGTCTGAGGTGGGTTTGTGTTACACTGGGCATCTGAATATGTGCGTGAGGTTTTCTGCATTATTTGAACAATACCCAAACCCACCATTTCATCACTTCTGGTGCACTCTGCTGTCTCTCCTAAACCACAGCAGCAGCAGCCCTGGGATTTTGCCTCGCCCATGGCCTTGAACTCCTGTGGATCTTGCAGCAGCATGTAGACAGAAAAGCAAGTGCATTTAAATACTTGCAAACCAGTGACAAGGAAACCCAGTTAGCCCTGTCTGAGCTTCTGGCACGGGAAATCTGTTGCTTTTATCCCTCTGCAGCAAAGCTCCAACACAGCGGGTGGGAATGGCTGGTGAGCAGCGGCAGGACCCCGCGGGGGTCTCAGGGCAGAGCAGCAGCCGGCTGAGCAGAGGGAGCCCAGCCCAGGGACAGGCCAGAGGAGTGATGAACGTGCTTTTCATGACAGCTAGCTCAGCACCGAGGCAGTCACACACCAGCCCTTGGCCAGCCCCGGCACAGCAGGACACGGCTGATCGAAGCCCGATGGATCGAGGAACATCAAAGCTCCCCTTTTATCTCAGTCTCCCTTCTGCCTTCTTCCACAGCTGGAGGGCGTGTGTTCCCCTTCTTTGTAGATGCTCCATCCCCTTC
Source organism: Falco punctatus (assembly GCF_963210335.1). Lineage (NCBI taxonomy): Eukaryota > Metazoa > Chordata > Aves > Falconiformes > Falconidae > Falco > Falco punctatus. The sequence goes on along the minus strand of NC_137582.1, from coordinate 120,670,789 downwards.
TTTAAATCTTCACTTAAAGCCTTCCTTTCTTCTCCAGCATGCAGCTGAGTCCCTTCCGAGTGTGCTGTTGTAATGCCCATGGAGGATCCTATTCTAGAGGCATAAATTACACTGCACCGTGTCGGCTCCCTCTCGCTGAGCATCGTTTTCAGGTAACGGTTTGTGTTAAGTGCGCATTAACCAGTCCTGAACTGCTCCAGCATCACAAAGAGCAGCTCAGGGGGACACCCCTCTGCCTGGCGTTCATTAGAATCAATGTCAACAGCACAGCCCAAACCAGGATGAAGCCTGACCCCCCCTTTCTGCTGCCGGGGCTGCCATTACCTAATTGGATCCAATGTAACGTATTAGAGTACACATTATGAGATGACACAAATTGGGTTTGGCTCTTTCTCAGCAAACAAAGGGGCCTCAGTTATTGTAATGAGCACAGCGAGAAGGAAACGCTTGGGCGTCCCTGTAATCTCCCATCTAAGAGAGCCCTCTTAGACGCACCCCGGCCAGAACAAGTCGCACACGGCTGCTGCCCCCTTTAACCTGCAACACAGGACAGAAGTACCGTTTGGGCAACCCCTTGCAGCTGGCTATGGCAGAAGGGCTCAGGTCTTGAAGGCCATCCCAAATCCCATGGGTGATGAGGGATGCATGGATCCATTTACAGGGACCTGGCTGTCTGAGGAAAACCAGGCATCCCAGAATATAACTGGTTTGGGCACTGTGGGCTTATGCATGAGAGGTCAGTTCTCCATGAAGTGGGACACCTTGCAGGGTTGCACAGGTTTGCTGCTGAAGTCCAAAAACACTGAAGCCAAGCCTCAGCAGTGCCCGAACTGGGTGAGTTCCAGAGGACTCTGTTTCCAGCCTGCTCAGCCCAAGAGCTGCTACTCATCACCTCCTCCTGCTGTTGCCTTGGCCCTTTGTCCAGGACCCTGCAGATCCGCTCAGCTCCACTGGGAAAATGCACTGAACACCTCTCCACTGGCCCTCCTGCCTGGGTCCCCAGCAGAGACAGAGAGCCACCACATCTGTAGGTGCAGGTGCTGGCCACAAGGTTTCATCAGTTCTTAACCCTGCCAGTCAGCGTTGCCCTCCAGTCCCTCTTGAAGAAGCTATTTGCTAACCACGAGCACAAGAGTGGTCACTCTGTGCTGTGTAGAAAGAGGGTTAAAGTGTTTAATGTTTACTGTGCTTATAGTAACTGCAGATGATGGTGTTCATATGCGAATCCAACCTATTTTAATATCTTGTGGCAATAAGCTCCACAGATTAACCACACGCTGTATAAAAATTTGTATCAGTTTTGAATTTACTGCCTTTTAATTTCCTGCATTGTGATTTTCTGCATTTCCCAAGTCTGATTTCTTGCAATCCTTATCTTCTCATCACGCTCCTAGATCAAATCTGGGGTATTTTCTTCTTACCACTGAGACCACAAATACCACACAACCAGCAATTCTTGCAATGCTTTGCCATTTGTACCTTCAGTGGGGCTTTTCTGCCCCCCCCCCCCCCAAAAAAAAAAAACCCAACCAAAAACCCAAAACAAAAAAGTGAAGCAATATTGAACAGTCCTAAGCAAAGTGGCAGATCAGGTTCTCAAAGTGGGTGCAAAATTGGAGTTTCTGCTTAAGATGTTCCTATTTGAGCAACAAAATAAAGAAATTGGTGGCACAGGGAGTGTTTTGAGCAGATACACACCACAGGGACCTGTGTTTCTTGTCTGAAAGGAGTCAAAGGTGCTGGGGGAATTGGCACCATCAGAGCTGCTGGAGTTGTAAGAAGTCTCCTTGATCTACAGCTCTTTCCACCTCACTTTCTGGCTGTTACCCTCACAGCCCTCCACTGAGATGAAGTCTTGGTCCAAGGTGTAGATGGAAGATGTGCCCAGAAGAGACAAGACTTTCCTGCAGTCTGTGCCCCAGAGAGGTGAGCACCAGCCAGCACCAGCCAGGAAGGTGTGAGGCTTGTCTCAGTGCGACCTGGAGCCTGAGCGCTTGCAGCAGCTTAGCACATGAGCACCAGCTGCAGGCAGATGCCAGCAAAGGTCCTTGAGCCAGTCAGAAGAACCATCAATGCCTGGGCACCCAGCGCTGCAGATAGCTCAACCCTCTCACCGCTGCTGCTCCCAGCATCACCTCACCAGCCAGGTTCCCTCCTTCCCTCAGCTTTAACAGAGGAGCATGAAGTGGCAGCCCCAGTGTCATCCCTCTTGGTGCCGCAATGGTCTCACCGCCCTGGCTCTGGTGGTCATGGAGCAAAGCAGGGGGTGGGTGCTCTCCACAATGGGCCCAGGACACAAGGACCACAGTGAGTGGTAGCACAAGGCTGGCACAGGGCTAGCGGGGGCAGGGTAGCCAGGCGATATAACACCAGAGCAATCATGGGAGTTGTGAACTGCCAGAAAGGCGCAGGCTTGGTCTCAATCTTGCAAGACCGGGCTGAGAAGCCGGTCCTGGATTCTCACAAGGAAGATGAGGGTCTCCCGCTGAGCACCGTGACACTATGCTAAAGTGTTCAGAGAGATCTTCCTTCCCAACCCAGGCAGCTAATGGCTGGTTTATGTCCTGAAGCGTGAGGGTTTAGGTCCCCTGCAGATTTTTATCCCATTTAATGTAACTGTAGATATCCTCTGTATTCATATAAATGAATAATCCTTTCTGAATCCTTCTAAGCACTTTGCTTTAGCAGGCTAGATATTATTAATCATAATGCTCTGCACTTAGACAGCATTTTACCTATTCATAACACTGAACAAACACTGGCTAATTAACCCTCCCCATGCCGTGGGAGGCAATTATCTCCGTTGCTGCCTGGAGGGGGAAGGTGGCACCAAAAGTGGCCCTGAGTGGGGATTCGGGGCCAGTGCTGCCCCTTCTCCCACAGCGTGGTGGTGGCTGTGGTGGACACAGGCCATTATTTCTATGGCTATAGACCTACTTCAAACTTAGACGTCCTTCCTGAGAACTGTGGAAGAACATAATTTTATTCCCCCTACAACTGATCGGCTTTTTGCACTGAAAGTGCAGAAAACTGAAAACTAGAACTAAAAACATTTAATTAACTAAACAGAAATCAACATTCAGGGAAGAGAGATGTTCTTGGGGGCAATTTCTGTCTAGTCAAAGCAATGGGGAGTTGGGGTGGGTGGAGGGAAATGCCACCAGAGCAGCTCTGGATGGTTTTGCTGTGCAGCCACCACCAGCTGCAGGGGAATACTGATAATAATAATAATGATGCTAACGATAATATTTCTGTGCCTGCTTTCCCTGCAGCATCCTGCACAGACAGATCCCAAAGCACATTATAAATGGAGTTGCTGTTGTCACTGCTCTTGCACAGGCTGGGCTATTACAAATGCCACGCAGCCGAGAGCCAGGCCTGAGCTGCCTTCTCATGAGGCAGCTGCTAGGGGTGGCTGCTGTCCCCTGAGGGGACCGAGCCTGCGAGCCCCCCACTAGCAGGGCTGCCACTGTCCATCTTCTTTCCCTGATGATGAGGGACCTTGCACCCCTTCCTTCTATGTGCTGCTCCACTGCCAGATGGACCATGCTGGTGGAGGCAAGCCTTACTCTCCTTTTGCTCTTTGCCCCATCACACACGATTTATTAACCCTTCCATTCCTAGAGATAAGGCTCAAGGCCGTGAATGAGAAGGAAGCACTCGGTGGCCAGGAGGCTGGCAACTCATCACTGGGGTCATCTCTCCAGCCTTACAGCAAAGTTCTCACTGCAGGATGGAACAAGACAGGCAGGATCTGTCCCTCTAGACAAGAAAGGAGCTGCCAGGGGAGGCATTATCAGGGTGCATGACTTGGGGCAGGAGGGTGGGCTTCAGGACCAGCAATGGGCAGAGGGTCTAAGTCCTTTTAACCCTTCCTGGGCATGGATATGTTCTTCTTCCCTGTTAATCAGGCATGGGAGAAGCACCCTCCTGCCGGCCAGTCGCTGAAGGAAAGGCACCACGCTCGGCTTTGCCCGATGCTCCTCGCTGCGGTGGCTGCACGGCTCGCTGGCAGGCTGCGGCAGTTCCCCTTTCTCAGGCTGCCTTTGCCTGACCACCTTGGAAAGGAGGTCACGGGGATTTCTCATTCAGCCAGGAGGACAATGCTCCTTCCCAATCAGGTTTCACCTCCAGGCACATCTCCAGCTGAGCTGAAACCGCCCATTACTTTCCCAGCTGAAGTCCTCATTTTGCAGACAGAAGGCCGTTTATTGCCAGATAAATAACGCTGCAGCTTGCAGAGCCGGCTCAGGGCAGCACAGGGACATGGAATTGCGAGTCAGGATAATCACAGGTGTATATCATATCTCAGGGGGATATTATATCAAAGGCATGCTCCCCTGTATGAAGACAGCAGCTTGGATTTGACTCAGATATCAAGCGCTCAGTGAGCGTGGCATGTCTACGCCTCTTCCCTTCTATCTGGTGCACTTAGCTGCCCTCTCGGTGGATTGCTACTGCCCTTATCTATCCCAAATGCTAATGCACCAGAGTATATTCGTATTGCCCCGATGTCAGTTCTGTGGCTGGCAAATGTGATAGATGAACTACCCCGCTTGTGCTGCTAATGGAAACCCAGCACAAGCAAGCCAAGAGAAATACTCGTAAGTCAAAATAGATGCTGTAATTTTCATTTTGGTGCCTGAGATTCCTGCTTCCCTCTCTCTGATTGAGGAGAGGGGCTTCATCTACAGCTCTTGGAGCTCAGTGCCTGTGTGTGAGCATGGTGGGGAGCACATTCTGCCGGGACCCAGCCTGGAGCAAGAAACAGCCCCTTTCCCTGAGCCCAAGCTGGGCTGGCAGAGAGAAGAAAAGGGGTTTGTAGTGCTCTGTCTCTTGCAGCAAAGGGAAGGGAGGAGGACTTCTCTGTGGGGTTTTCCCCGGGTGAGTTCTTGCTCTGTCAGGGGGGCTGAGGAAGTTCCCTTTGCCTCTGGCACCCAAGGAACTCTGGGGCTTTGCTTTAATCCCCTGCCACACTTGAGAGATGAAGAATTGCCTCCTAGCAGGGCACCTGTCCCTCCCGGTGCGGCTGGCCACTTCCCCTTCCCTCGCTGCAACGCCAAGGCACAAGGAGGCTTTGCAAAGCCCCTGAAAGCCAAGGGCTGGAGCACGTATGTGACCCTCTGGGCAGGCGTTTGCTGTTGTACCCCTGGCAGCACCCTGAGCCGAGTGCCCGAGGTGCTGTGGATGCTCCATATCAGCCCATCAACAGCTGCTGGAGCTTTGTGCTGTTTGTAACCAAACCTGCCCAAGGGCTGGGGGATGGAGTAGCTCAGTGCCCATTCCTGCTGTGCTGGACGATTTGCAGCAGTAGTTTGAACCCCACCTAAAGGCTGCCTGGAGGAAAGGTGTTTGTCAGCCAGGATACCACTTTAATGTTTAGGAGACCTGAGTTCAAATCTTTGCTTCTTTTCAGACTTGCAGTGGGATCTAAGGCACATTGCTTTTGTTTACCTCAGTTTCCCCAAGCCATGACATGGGGTGGCAGCTGTGCACTGCGTTCCAGAGCCCAGAAGGAAAAGCCATTTTCAGAGGCTAACAATGCAGAAGTGCATGGTGTTTCCGCGCCACTTCTCTTCCATGCCAGGGAATTTGCTCGGGAAGCCTGCACAAGGGAGAAATCCCCTCTCCCCCTTGATCTGTGCAGTTGTTACCCTGGGAGAGCTCTGGTAGGTGATGGATTGCTCAAGTGGGAAGGCAGTGGTGCCCTTTCTGTTTGTGTGGAGTGTGTCTAATATACTGATACATGCTGCATTCATCCCTTTTAAATATAAATCAATAAGCTGCTATATTTCAAAAGAGAAGAGAGCACAGGCCAGTCAATGTGCAGTATAAATGTCTTCATTCCCCAGGGTCTTCCTGGCTGGCCTGGAGGGCCATAACATGCAGCCACCGGGGGAGAGGAGACGTGCTCAGGCCTTTCCAGCAAGCTGTGCCAAGAAGCGAGTAAAAACAGGTCAGGGTTTTCCCTGTGTCCTGATGCTGCCAAGATCCTCGGCAGCAGCCATGAGCCGAACCAGCCGGATGGCTGGCCTGCAGGGAGGCACCTGCGCTCTTGATGACCACACTTGCCCCAGACATGGGGCCGAATAGCTCAGTATCTCCTTCTGCTCTGCAGGCTGGATCATTTGCAGCAGCCTGAACGCCATGTTTCCGTTTTCCCTTACCTTGGTCCAGCGGATGTGGGGCACTGTGCATGTGGGTGTAGTGCAGGACCTAAGGTGTGATGCTCAGTTACACCAGCCTCATGCTCCGGAGGAGTGAGGGCAGTGCCTGTGTTTATGTCTAAGCTGTTGGAGCATCCATCCTTTTCCTTAGGGTACACATGCATTTGTGGTTCTGGGCTGTCCTTTCTCCAGAGCCCATACCCCCTCCATCCTTTGCCCCTATGGCTTAGCCTGGAAAGCCTCCTGGGCATGGGCTGTGGCTGCACCTACACAAGACCCTGCCCCCCAGGGCAGACCCCGGTGCCCCACATCCTTCCTGGCAGCTGAGAGTGCAGGAGACCAGGATTAGCTGGGAGAGTGTCCTGGAATGAAACATCCCCCTGGCCCCAGGGTCAGGGCTGGGAACTGGCACACGCGGAGCAGGGACGTCAGCTCTTCCTGGCAGAAACATATTCTGGCTCCGATAGCATGTGTAGTACAGTCAGATTTTCTTTTTATTTCCTACCACTGTCATGCCTGTCTGTCTGTACCCACGCAGGGGCTCTCATCTGCCACCAACAGCGCTCAGCAGCCGGGGGATAAGCTCTCAAGGGTCAGCACAGTTAAAGCAAAACCTCTCAACAGTGCAGGGAAGGTGCCAGCTGATGCCTCCAGCCACCACTGCTGGTGCACGAACACATCCACTCCTTCCTGTCTGTTAGCCTTGAGGAGAGCTGGGCGGTAGCGCTGGTGGTGTTAACATCATAGTTTGAAAAAAAAATTTAAATCTACTCTGCACAATTGCAAAATGGTTGCAGATTCCATAACTGTTAGTTATACAGCAGTTCCAGATCTAGACAATTATTTATGATAAAAAAATGTCAATTTATATAGACTCCAGCATTTCACCTACTAAAAAGCTCACCCATTAATTCATGTTGTGTTTAAATGTTCATTTTAGGCCAAATTTCTCTGGTTAATTCACACGATTCTCTTTCAAGTCCTTTGGAAGCCAGAGTTGAAGTTGAAAAGGAGAAGTGACCCCTTTTCTGGAACCTTCTGCTAAGAGAAAATGTTAATTATCTCTCAATATTTTATTAATAATCAATTTCTTATGATTATTTTTTTAATGAGACGTCATTACATAAATGCCCTCATTTTCTGGAGTGCATTTGGTTTTTGTAAGAGTCTGCGATAGAGTTTGCATGAATAATTCCCGTTCAATTGACTATTCCCAAACTATTCACGTCAATCCTCCTCTATTTATTACTTGAGATGTGTGGTTGGCCACTCTGCTTGCTGGGTATTATTGCTAATTAGGTGGCTGTAGTTTTTCAAACAAGAGAAATTTAGGGTTAGTGGTAGCACAGAGGAAAGCATGCAACCACCAGTTGGCAATGTGGGTAAATAGTCAGATCTGGGAAATTTCAGGATCAGCAAATGTTCTCCTAAATCGCTGGGTTTCATTTGAATGGTCACATCCAGAAAACTGCCCACACCTGGGCCAGGAGAGCCACAGCAGGAGTTCTCTCTGAAGCGGTTTGCCCATGTCATGCAATAACTCCAGGAGTAGGGACTTGATGGCAAGGTCCAAATTTCCTAGCCTGAAGTAAAAGGGAAAAAAAAAAAAAAAAAAAAAGCATTTGGTGATTTGTAATGGTATGGATCCTTTCAGGATCGTGTGGCCCAATGTAATAATAAAAATAATTTAAAAAATACCATTATGTAAAGTAATAAAAGAAAATTAAGGATTTATAAAGACACAGATCCTTCCAGCACTGTGTGATGCAGTTGCAGTTGTGCTAGTGGGCATCCTGATAAGGAAAATCAAATTTTACACTTCAGGGCATGGGGGCACATTTCTTGGGGCCAGGAAGCACCTTTCCACCATCAGCTGAGGATGGGCTGGGTCTCAGTTCATCTTTCACTAACTACAAGGTTTGCAGCCATTCCACACAGGCCAAAAGCCGGTGACCCTGCAACAGCTGCTCTGACACCAGATCAAGTACCTCTGGGTCACCTCCTTGAGCCAAAGCCACCCGCTGCAGGAGAGAGCTCACGAGGGAGCACCAGGACAACTGCACATCACACCCGCTGCGCACACTGCGCACAGGCGTGCACGAGGCACCTGCCAGGCTGCTGGCGGTGGGAGGGAATCCCCGCATTTCTGCGGGGCGGGGGGAGTCAGGGGTGATAAGACACTGGCAGCATTCAATAAGTCTCAGAGTCGCTACCTAAGTGAGACATTGACAGAAACAAAAGAAACCCCATTAGGAAATCTCTCTCCCTCCACCTGGAAGAGGGCAGGGGTTTATTCAGGGCCGGGGGGTGGGGGGTGGAGGGCGGGGAGCGTGAGGTTTGCATACATTTCAAGCCTCAGCCGAAATACAAAGTGCTTTTTGTGAACGCAAGAGAAAAGGACGTGAAGCAGGCAGAAGAGGAGGAGGAAGAGCAGGGGAAGGATGCCTCAATACAAAAAAGCTTAGCCTGATAAAATATTTAGGACGGGCTCACACATCAGAATATTAATGCTCTGCATTCCTTGTGCTTGCACTCTGTTGATCTTCATTCTCCAGTGACCTTGTTTACAGTATCTGAATTTGCAGTCTGCATTTTAATAAGGCCCTGAGAGAAGGTCTGAGACACAGCGTCTCACTAAACCAACTTCAAAACCCTCCTCCAACTGGTTGAAATTCTGGAGGATGGGATCTGGCTCCGGGGTGCCTGGTGCCTCACACCCACTGAGGGCAGACCCTCCGGAGAGCCGGGCCGCTTCCCACCCTGGGTGAGCCACCACCACCTTGGGCTGGGAAAGTGGGGCAGCATGGAGGGACTCCGCTGTGCAATTAATTAATTTTCCTTCCCATCTTGCTCAAAGGCTTGGTGGAAGCTTGGCCTCCCCCACACCATGCCAGCAACCCCCGTTCAATGGCTGGATCCCTTCCTCTTCCTCCTGCCATCAACAGGTGACCCACGGGAGATCGACCAGCTGCTCCCCACGAGCTCTGCCAGCTAGCACAGAGCTAAGCAGCTGGAAGTGATCAGGAGCCACGGTCCCCTCGGCAGGCACAGGAGAGGTCTGGAGGCGGCTGCTGTCTCCGGCAGCCACCGGGAGAGTGAAGCGTGTTCCCACACCTGAATTGCCTAATGGGCTGTGAAGGGGTCTCAGCAGGCAGAGCCCAGGCTCGGGGGGGATGTGGGGGAGAGATCGTGCAGTCAGCGTGTTTGTCACATCTGTTGGCTGCTTCCACGGAGATGCTGTCGAAGGTGGGAGCGTGCAGGAGGGCAGGGAGAGCTGGGGAGCTTTCCCTGGGGATGTGCCAGCATCCAGCTCTGCTTGCTCACAGACTGCTAGGATCCGACCTGCCTCAGCCAAGCTCTGGATGTAAGACTGCGATGGCACGAGGCCCGTCCTGCTCTGGTCCTTGTCCACCCAGCAGAGGGTGGTGGCTGCCCATGGACATGCTGGTTGTGCAGCTCAGGGCTGGCTGGTGCTGGAGATGTGCGAGGACATGCTGGGCTGTGCATGGGACTCCCCGGGACTGGTGGTGTCCTGTGCAGTAAGGCAGCAGCTGGCAGCTCCTGCAAAGCCTTGCCGTCCCCAGGGACAGCCCTGCCCTGTTTGTCTATGGTGCAACATGCTGCGAGGTTGGTGCAGTGCCCAGGCACAGCACAGCGGGCATGCTGGCACCACAGCACTGGGTGGGAGCAGAAAAATAAGAACAGAGCATCTGGGGGTTTTAGAACAACCCCCTTGAAAGCAGATACTGGAAATGAGCTTAATGCCAGTCACACCCTTTCAAATATCCTGATCCAAACCATTTAGAGGGTGGGGGAGACCCTACCCCAATCCCATCCCGCTCCTATCTGTTCTCACATTTAGAAGACTCAGGAATGCCCCGTGATTTGAAAAAAACATCATCCCTCCTAACCACCCCCACCACCTTTCCTTCTCACCCCCACCAAGGACCGGTTCCATGCTGTACCATGCCTGGTGTGTCCTTGTGGTGCCACAGTCAGGGGACTACACACAGGAGCATCCTAGAAAGACACCCCAGGGCATGCTGCAGCATGGCCAGTGTGCCAGGAGCCAGGAGGTCCAGCTTGGCTTTATATTGGCACAGCGCTTTGCATGTTTTTGCTCTGACATAAATGAATGAATCCTCCAAGAGATTGTGGGAGGGAAGGGTGTATGGTTTTTTTCTGGTTTACAGATGTGAAGATACAATACGTAGTCACTGGCAAAGCAAAGATAAGAACTTGGAGTAGCTTCCTTCCAGCCCTACCTCTCCCACTGCGATAATGCCTCAGCATCCTCAGGGCCATGCAGCTGGCTGGGTGTTTCTGTTCCTGCACAGCACTCTCCAGGCTCCTGAAGGAGACCTTCACTGCTTCATTCCTGCTTTCCCCTGGGAAAAGCTCATCAAGCCTCTCCCCTTTGACTCCTCACAGAGAAACAGCTCAGGGCAATGCATCATCTTGCCTGAGGAGTCATACGGCCCTGTGGCACCCAGGGTCCTCTCTTGGGGGGACAAGGATGAGCTCCACTGCCTGGTGCTCCTCCCCCCTGCAAAAACGGATGACACTGTGTGGGTTTGGGAGGGCTCTGAGGGCTATGCTGGAGCTCTGTGATGGCCAGCAAAGCAGGGAAAATGTGCACCTCCACCTCAGGACATAGTCATTGCCCTGACAGAGGTTCAGAGATTATGCTCAAGAGCAGCATGGGAAGTATCCTCCTCCCAAGTGACCTTTTTCCCTTCTCTGAAGAGCTCCAGGCACAGAAGTGTATCGTGTACCAGTCTCTCCTCAGCACATCCTCAGCTTGCTTGGCTTTGTGTGCAGCACAAGCACAGGCTCGTGAAGTTTGGCCCTGCAGCTTTCTGCTTCCTAGACAGCCGCTTACTCCCCTCCTGCCACTTGCCTTTTTGGGATTCCAGAATTTAATTTGAATTTCAAAATATTACAAGAAGGTTCTTGTGCATTCACTTGTTTTTCTGGCAACAATTTCCCCCAGTACCATCCTTGCCACTGACTTCTGCACACATGGCTGTAAGTGACCTTCCCAGCAGATGCCAAGAGCTGAGCTGGGTGTCCGTCATGGTCAGCAGAGACCTGACCAGTTCAACCACTGACACTTAGAGTATGGCTCAGGACCCATTTCCCCTTGTGTTGTATAGCACACAGTGCTGGGAGGCTCAGATCTCTCTTGATTTAATGCAGATAACAATACATGCACTGGAGCAGGTAAGGCATTGTTTGGATGGGGTTTGGCGATCCAAGCAGAGGGAAGGTGTGGTGAAAGCAGTTACTGTGCTCTGAGCCTCCATAACAGCTCAAGCCCACACAACATGCAGTGGTCACTGGTGTTTTGCAGAGGAGCCAGAAGTGCAGCTGGGATGTATATCCAGTGCACTGCAGACTCAGAGGCAAATTCCCTCTGTCATTGCTTCTGTGCATCAGTTAGGCTACAAACTGAGAAATGTTCAAAAGGCAGCAGAGTAAACCTTAGCACTTCTAAACTACATTTTTAGAAGCCCCACATGGACTGAGACCCACAGTCAGGCTGGGGATGGACCGAGAAAACCCATCCAGTCCCAGCTTTGAGATGACTGGAAAAAATGATAGAGCTTTGCAAAGCTCAAGGCTGACTTTGTTTGCCAGTTCAGAGTCTCTGGCACAGTCTCGGTCTCTGTTTCCAGCTTGGCTGTGCACCATCAGAAAGGCCAGAATGTGGCTACTCATTAAAGAAAAGTCCAATTCTCCCTACGCTCAGTAGCTTGGCTTTCAAAACAGCAGGCTGACAACATCAAAATCCCAGGAAGGTGGGATCCACCGGGAAAAGCCAGAGACAGTGCACAGTGAGATTCAGCATCCTCTGAGGCTGGGCTATGCAACCAGCCTGCAGCATCCCTCACCAGCCCCATTGAGCTTGCTGCTCCTGGTAGAAGGGTCTCTGCTCTGAGCAGTTTCCACTGTGACCACCACTTTCTCCAGAGAAGAGATGTCATTTGGAAGAGCAGGATGAGGCCACTGAGTACCTGGGCTTTGGGTGCAGGGATGTGGAGGGGGAGGTTGATGTGTTGCTGGAGCCTGTGCAGGACCTTGAGCACAAAGGTGTCCAGGGAGGGGCTGCGGAGTCCTGCGGGGATTCCCAGGCTCACTGCGCATCTGCTGAGCTCTGGGAAGCATTTTTGGGGCACAGAAGTGCAATCTCCAGAGAAAGAGGTTCAGATATTAGGGTAAGGGTTGGCCACACTGCCTGGGATGCCAGGTGTGTAAGGGATGACTGCTGGCAGCTGGTTCCCGTGGCTGCGGACAAGGGTTCCCACCAGTAGAAACCCTAGGTGGCAGGCAGGCAGCAGGGAGGGGGAGTGCTCCCCCTGACCCTCCAGCACCAGCACAGCACCAGGTGTTAGGAACAAAACCCCAAAAGCAAAGAGTTCCCCAAACTGTCACTCTGGGGACACTGGCCATACCCTAAGGCAGATTCAGACCTGGAATGGGAATGGGAAAGAGGCATGGGGCAAGTCCTGGCTGAGCCTCTGCCTCTGTATGGACTGCTCCAGGCCACCTGGGAGGATGAGTTTTGGGATACTTCTTCCTCCTGCCACAAGGAAGGATGTGCCCCACCTCCTGCCCGATATGCTCAGTGCATGCAAAGGTGTGTAGAGAAGGTGGTCCCCAGTTGAGACATGCTGAGCCCCAGTGCAAGAAACGCAAGGAGAGAGCCATTTCCATAGGGAGCCTGGAGAAATCATTGGGAAACAGCACCTTTGCTGCCTGCTGTGGGCTTATCCCTGAGGCAGAAACCCCATGTAGTGAGTGCACTTGGACCCAGTGTGGCTCTGCGCACGCTGGTTCCCTCACGACAGCTCTCCAACTCACTCTCCTCCTCGCCCCACTCCCCTGGAGCTGGCAGAGCCCTGGGTGAGGGATGGTGGTGATTTATTTCGGAACATTTCTTGCCTGTTGAAAGCCTGACCTCAGATATGGAGAGACGACGTGGGGAAGATGTACGAGTGTCTCTCAGCAAAAGTGCATCAGAGAAATTGAGCATGAGCTGCCATCAATCTGCCCAGGTTCAGCGGCCCCGCGCAACAGCGAGGGAGATGGGGACTGGGAGGGATTCTGCGAAGGTCACCTGGGAGCTGACTCAGCCTCCGCTCCCCGCTCCTGCCATCCATCACGCCCGCTGGGGAAGAGGCAGAGAGCAGAGGCTGGAGGCAATCTCCTTCTCATCCCTCATCCATTCCCCTTTACAGCTTCATTTAGGCGACTGAAACGACACACAGGCACAAATGTCACTGGGGGCATGGTCAGCGATGATCTTTCGGTGGCTGTAACAAGCCCTGACAGGCTCCACTGGGAGAACCATCGCCCCAGCCAAGCCTCCTGCCCTGGGGGCCCCAAGGCCTGGAACAAGGACAAGATGGATAGAGACACAGGGACAGAGGTGACAGGCAGGATTTTTCCCTCTCAGTGGCTCCAGCTAGTACAGCACCGGCATTTGGATAACCTGTAGAATCTCCCCTAAAACTAGTGAAGACTAGAAAAGGGTTGAGCTCTTCCCAGCAGCTGCTGGAGTCGTGAGAATCTGAGCAGCGCTGTTTTGCCCATGGGGAAAATACCACAACATGTATTTGCTTCACCAAACGTCTGCAAACTGACTTCAGCATCCTGCCCGCAGGGGTATGTTGTATCATATGTACGTATATATTATACATATATATTTTTATATATATATATATATTATACATATATGTGTGTGTGTTGTGCCATATATAGGTATATATGATATATATATAACCCAGGAAGTCCAGCCTCTACAGGGAACGCATACTGCCTCCCTGAGCCTGTGCTGCTGGCTCAGGCTCAGGCTGGGCTCAGGAGAGCAGGTCAGCAGGGCTTAGGCAAGGGACTCCCTGGGAAACATGTCTCCAGACCAGCGTGAAAATTGTGCAAAAGGCTCAGGTATGCTTAGATGTGGCCACGAGCGTTGGTGGGTGCGTGGGGGTGACTGTGTGATGCTTTCTGCAGAACATCTGAACCTCCTTCTGGAAAAGCTTGTCAGAGGGTGGCCTGGAGAACCAGCATCCGAGTTCAAACCTCCATCTGTTTTTTTGCTGATCCATAGCATTCTTGCTAATTCCTGCTCAGGATCGTATTTCTATACGTTGTGGTTAAACACATGTTACCTGCCTGCCCAGATGCGCACCAGTCCAGCAGTTCCCATTCGGCTGCCTGCACTCCTGCTCCATGTACCTGCACTGATTTACAGAGACGCCTCCAGCAGAGCCGCTTGGAATACACAAGCAGGGAAATGAGGCTGGATCCAAACGCAAGTGCCACAACCACCATGCCAATAAATGTTTTTTGATTTTGACTTTCTGCAGAGAGCTGGCCCTGACGTTAACGAATGGATGGCTTCTCTATAGGAAGAAATGCACCTTCCTTGATTTCTAGATCTAAACAGAGGACCCCATAAACAGGTGCTAAACTAAAAACCACCGGTAAAGTCCATGTAATGCTGCATTCTTAGACCAGTAAAGTCCATGCAATGCTCTAGAACACCAGTGTGCTCCCCCAGTGTTGTACCCCAGTAAGCTGTAGTATCTCACAGCCCGGTATGCAGCCAGTACCCCCATCCTGTATCCCAGTTCCCAGCAGCGCCGTGTGTGAAAGGAACAGCAGAGATCTCGGCACCAAGGAGACAAGAAGCTCAGTCTCCCACCTAGCCTGGATTCAAGCTGCTCACCTGGTTGCAGCAAACTTAAAAGATTTTTTTCTGCATGTGATTAGGGACAATTGACAGTATGGCCCATCATAAGACTTCCAGAGCTCCTCAGCCTAACTTAGAGGGTACATCCCATTTTCTGGAAGGACCTGGCCTTGTCTGAGCATGAATCTCACAGACTTTTAATGAGTGTCTTCGGAAAAGTGCAAAACAATACATCTGCAAAACACATTTGGTGATTTCTGTCAAGTGCCTCTCTACAGCGTCAGGCACATTAATACTTATGTGAATCTGGCCCTAGATTACCTTAATATCTTTGCAGATTGGAAGCTGTGAGAGTAATTGATTCTTCACTTCATTAGTTAAACTGAAAGAAGAATTAAGAGTTACTGAGGATATGACAAACTGGTTGACCAAACACCACTTCTTATGTGAACAGGTAAGCTTATTTACCTTTTCTTTTTATCAAATGTGAATGATTTTGAGAAGAAAACACTAGGATTTAAAAATGGGAAATCAAAACCTCATTATTTTTTAGAATGTCCTGTTGCTAAAATGATTCAAATTTTCTGTTACTTTATGGAATTTTGAAAACAGATTCAGTCACAGCAAAACTTTCTTTTTTTCTTTTTTTTTTTTTTTCTGGTGACTAAACTATTCAGCCAAAAGAAGCTGTATGAGTGCCAAGGTAAAGCCAAGAGGCCCTTAATTCACATAGGACCTTTGAAAATATTTACTTTTGGGTTTGTTCTGTGTTCCAAAGCACTGGTGATTAACACAGCAATTCCTCCAGGGTCAGGCCAGGAGCACATTGCCTTGGCAGCATCCAGCCCTTAGCCTGGAGGAGGGTCCTGTCACCAGGAGGTTAAGTGGAGGGAAAGGTGTCCGGCAGGACAGAGGAGAACATTGCATTTTCCAGGGACTTTAGCACATGGGACTGAGGGACCTGAGCTAGGAGCAGGAGCAGAAGGGGAGGGAAGGCTCTCATGCTGTGGGTGTGCATCCCATGCAGAGCAGAAATGTGCTGCTGAAGAGACAGCCCCAGAAGGGTGATGCAAGGCAGGTGGAGACAGGTCACACAGTGACATGAGTTGTCACTGCGTCTGTCTGAGAGGTGTGGATGCACCTCCTCAGTGCCCGCTCTCACCCACTGCGTGTCAGCTTCCCACATGCAATTTCCAGTGTAATTAGTCTTTGTGCTCCTACACATCCTCTGTGGAGGAGGGTTCCTCTCCCTTGGCATGGATGTCTGTGTTAGATTTCAAAGTCAGAAATGAAGCTGAGTATCCTCTCTGCAGACAGTGGAGAGACATCAGGACCTCCAAAGGGCAACGTGCTCCTCCAGTGCCTGCTGGAAGAGGTGCTGAGAAATGCCCTGGAGGCACCAGCTCCTCTCTGCTGATTGCAACAGGAGAGGAGAGAGCTTGAACCCACCTGAGCTTTCAAGGCCATCTTTTCCAGGCAGGGACATGCACGCCACCCACCTCTGGTCTGGCAGCCAGGTGCCGCAGCCAGGGTGGTCTCGGCCGTGGGGATCCCAACTCCCCTCTGTGCTGAGCACAACAACACTCTCCCGGAGCACCGCCAGCTCCTGGGGCTGTGAGGCAGATTGAGCTGTTTGTTTTGCCTTGTCTGTCTCTTTATGCATCCTCAAGTCCCTAGTGACTCTGACAGCAGCTTCCAACACTGAAGGCATCCCTGTTTTCATATATCTGTTAAATAAAATGTCAGCAGGTGACAACACATGCTTCATTGGTGCTGTTCTGTAATTTAACAGAGTTAAGAATGGATCATAGCCTGACGCCACATTTAGATTCAGGAACTAGTTTCAATTTTGGCACTATTTGACACAGACCCACTGCATTGCATCATCCAACATGCAGTGACAACTTCTCCATACCCAGGCTTCATTTTACACTGGTTAAATCCATGTCGGATAAACTCTCAGCTCTTGTAGAACAGCATCCATTCAGGTGTACCTTGCCTAGCAAAGATGGGTTGGTTGGGTATGGTTACCTGACTAGCAGTAGTGTCACCTAGTAAATCTGGCCCCAGGAAAGCAAGAATGAGCAAGTGTTGGTGGGTTTTACCAGTATCTCTCTCCAAAGGCTTGTTTTCCCTTTCCACGAAACCCAGATACATTGCTGGCAAAAGCCATCACAGCCTTCTCGGTGCCAATGTTCATTTGAGACTGGTGTAATACAACGCAGTCTTTTCTCTTAGGTGTTTTAATTTAAAAACAGCATTAATATAACTGTTACGCAGAACCTGAACTATTAACTAAGGATTTTTCCTGTGCTGGGACCAGGAGGTGGGCACGTGCTGTACAAGCCACTCAGCAACAGCTGAAGACCTGTTTGTGGGGTCTCATCCAAAGCAGCAGCACCGTCAATCAGAGTCCATGTTTTGGGGAGAGTAGACAGATTTTTTCCTATCAAAGTGACATGTACAAAACCTATCCCTGGCCCTTGCTCCCCTGAAATCTGCCTAATGCTCTGGAAGATCCCCACAGCCCATGGTTGTCTCCAGGTGAGCATTCAATTTATCAATGTTGCATTTTGTAGCTGAAAAAAGAAAATAATCTGTGCATTCTGTGTGGGGAGTGTTTGACACCATCCTCTAGCAATCCTTGCTTGCAGCTGACACTGCTCATCATGATTAAATATGAAGTTTTTAATACCAGTTACCATGGCCATGAACTTCATTTCTATTGTGGTGTAATCACATCTTTTCTTTTGTTCATTCTGCAACACAAGAGCTGCTGGACTCCTGACTGGCTGCCTGGTGGTAAGTGAACTGCCCTGATATTCCCTTTGAAAACAAGCAGAGATGACCCTTTTTTACATTTATCATTATAGTATTGTGGGTCTGTGAAGTATCAATTAGCTGTGTTGATTTTTCAGCTCTTTAAACCATCACGCAACCACAGCGGTGAGGGGCTTAACCCAGCTATCACCCGCATCCTCTGTGGTGTTAATTTATTTCCAAACAGGTAATTTGCAGAACAGGAGCTGGCATTTTGACTTGCTTATCTCTAATGCGGTAGCTGGATTTGCTCTGACTCTTTCTAAAACTTCTGCATACCCTGGCCACACATTCTGCTCGTTCTCCACAG
The DNA here is from genome assembly GCF_963210335.1 of Falco punctatus. NCBI lineage: Eukaryota > Metazoa > Chordata > Aves > Falconiformes > Falconidae > Falco > Falco punctatus. The sequence continues at coordinate 120,652,794 of NC_137582.1, read as the reverse complement.
ATGAAAACATCAGTTATGCCAGCCTTGGTGCCATCAGGAATTGTTGCGAAATTCTGGCAAAAACTAGTGGCAAACAATTGCCTAAATACACAGTGACTTACAACAGGCATGCTGAAGGTGTAATAAAGCCTTCTCTTTTTCAAACAGCCCTTCCCATGATCTTATTGGTGCAGTATGAACAGAGGAGCATTAATCATCAGCCATTTCTCTCCGAAAGTCTTCTCTGCAGGTCATGGGAAATGTCCCCTTGTGACATACTCAGTTAATTAATTTGTGTCTATATGCACGAGAATAATTGAGTCTTTCCCCCGGCTCCTATTATGGCGTTTAGAAGGTACCTTCACTCTGTCAGTCTGGCTGTGTATGCAGGGCTAAGCAGAGCAATAAGCCCACCTTCGCCTCTGCTGTGGGTGGGGGGAATTCGGGGATAGCTTTGGACTGCACGCTTGTGTGGGTGATACCCCCCAGTCTGTCTCACACCCAGACCTGTGAGCTCTGGGTCCATCGTGTGCAGTGGATGCTCGCTGTGACCTCCCCTCCCGAGCACCATGCATCCTCTGGCAGCGCTGGCCTGCGCTGGCTGTCTTGCTCTCCTTGGTGAACTCAAATTGATTTCTCAAGGGTTCATTCTGGGTCTGGAGTGGTCTGTCCCAATGGTGTGTCCCAGCTGCCCATCACAGCCTGGCATCCCATCAAGGACCCATTTATGATCCCCAAAATTACAGAACTCAGGCTGGGTTAGTCACAGGCTCCTCTCTGCATTCACCTCCTTTTTGTGTTCTTTGTGACAAACACCTCTTTCAGACATTCATTATCACATGAAGTGCAGCTCTCTGCAGGAGCCAATGCTGCAGTTTCACAATCTCCTCTGCTCGAGTTCACGAACACTATTAAAACCATCAAGTGCTTCAGAGCCAGCTATTGTCAGAAAACAGGGTTACCTCCCAAGTGCCTCCCTTTTGGCTGGCAGACAGAGCAAAGCACTGTTTAACCTTGTCCAGGTGCCCTCTGCCTTTCTGGAGGGCTTTAGCTCTGAGGGGCTGTTGACTTGACTCACCCATTCAGCGTTCTTGGCTCATTTTATTCCTGGCACCATGGCCAAGCTCCAGGGAGGTCAAGTCCCTGCTCGCATTGATTCGTGCCCTGTAGCACAACCCTTTAAGCAACACAACAGCTCATTCCAGTGCTGCACAGTTGCAGAGGTCCCCACTTGGGCTGTGTGGATGGACCCTTTGCTCCATCACGTTCCGTGTCCCTCAGCCATTTCACAAAGGAGACAAATGGAGCCAGGTGCTTTGGTGACTTCTCTATGAACAAACACGACAAAAGGACGCAACTGCTTTGCTCTTCCCTAAGACAAGTCTGCACTGCAAGAGAAGACATACTGAGATGGGCTTGGGATGTCCCACAACAGGGGAAGCTGCAAACCTGACACCTGGCTCTGCCGGGGACTGCCTGCCTCCTAACCCTCTGTGTTTCCATAGCTGTCACTGCAATCCAGCCTCCAGCCCAGCTCTTCTGAGCAGACAGAGGCTGTGTGCATCCAGCCCGTCAAACTGTCACCATCTCAGAGTGACAGACACTTTACAAGCTGTGAGACAGACAGGGCTCAGCACCCTGCCTTCTGAACCAGGAGCTCAGGGCGTTGCAGGCAGGAAGATGAGCTCAGCTTATACTGGAGTTGAAACCAGGCCAGGAATTAGCATGCAGACCAGCTGCCCTCTTCACTCACTGGCAGCACACACCACAGACCCAGGGCTGCAGATTGTCCTGGGAGGCTCCCTTGACTTCTGCAGTGAGGACATGTCCACAGGCAGGTCCAAAGAACTGCTGTCCCAGCAAAGCCACGCTGAAACTCCTTTTCTTAACTGAGCTATCCAGCACTTCCATGGCTTCAGGTCAGAAACATGGCTGTAGCTGGTTCTGCCTCTCCCTTTGCCTTCCCAGGTGAACTGCTCTGTAACAGGTCAAGGTGGCTCAGTCGATCGGGCAATGCTGCACTTTGCACCTGCAGAAATATTTCAGGGGCAACACCAGAAAATAAGGGTGTGAAAGGAAAGCATTGCAGAGCAAACCTCCTGCTTTGAACATCCTGGAGTTGTTCATCCTCTAGAAAGGAAAAGAGATCATGAAAACACTTCAAAGAAAATCCTCCAACAGAAAAGATGAGCTGGTGTGGAACTGCAGTGGAAGCTCAGGCATCCCCAGACATGGGAGTTCCTGAGCATCATGAGTGTTTCCCTACATCGCAGCCACTGACTGTGGGAATCACACGCTGTGCTGGATAATAAAGCACAGGGCAGCTTGGCATGGTCACCTCTGCACCATGTGGGATGTACTCAGCATTACAGCCAGCATTACCCCTTGAACCATATCGGAGTGCAACTATACTGCTGGGTGAGAAGAAAATTCATTAAAATACATTCCTCTGAAGGAATAGCACTGATATTAAGAGTCTATCAATAATGATTCACTAGGCCATGATAGCAATGAAATTGCAGTGATAAAGGGTGACAAAATATTGTAAGATATGTGCATTGAGGTTGCAGAGCAAATTATCTGATCTGAGAAGCAACATGTTACGATGTGCATGAAACCATCTGCTGCCCACAGTGAAGGCTTAGAAAGACATGGGGAATACACTGTGCTGGTGAAACAAGGATTTTAGCTGGGGGCTATTCCCTCGGGATGGGGGCTGACCACAGCACAGTGCTCGCACAGTACCTCCCACAGGAGATCTTGCTCTGGCCATATCCCCAGATTTCACTGCAACACATGCAATTAATCATTAATGACTGGTGATGAAGAGTAATACTCCTTCCTTCCAAATGCCCTGATGTGGAGTCACTTACTGTCCAAAGCACTTCTCTGGGGACGTCCCTGACTGTCAGCAGTTGGACTTTGGGTTCCTCCTGTCATTCACAGAGCAGGCTCCAGGCACAAGCGTGCAATTGCCTGTGGCAGCAGCCAGGCAAACCCCCACTGCCCAGCTGACAGCTTTCCTTATGCCACAGCCCTGAAGAGCTGGACTGGCTGCTAAAGAGATGCCCAGCTATGTAAGATGGGATTGGGGGTTGCAGGAGGAACTAGTCCCAGTCTCCACATCCTCCCCACAAACTCCCTCTCACCTTTCTCCAGGCTGGGACACCCCATTCCCCCTTAGAGAGAGCAATATGCAGTGTTGCTGATGCTGCTGAGGAGCCCTGAGCTAGCTCTGGCTGCACGCCAAGCTCTGCTACAAGGCAGCAGCAGAACAGCAATGCAGATGTGCTGGGGGGGGCTCTCTGACTGGGAATCCCCTGCCCCCCAAGCATACCCCATCCCAGTAAACCCCTTTTCCCAGCCTCCCAGTCCCTGCTGCTGAGCCCCATGCCCCTGCACAGCAGCCCGGTGCCTGCTGCTCGCTGCCTGTTACCATCAAGCCCCTGAGCCTTTCCCTTGGTGCTTGCTCTGGATTGATGGGGCTTAGGATTGCAAGCAGTAAAAAGATGGTGCGGAAACTGCAGAGCATAAAAGCTGCCCCATAAAGAGCTAAGGATTCTTCTTTTCCTTCTTGTAACCTGCAAAATATCTAGTAAATCCCAGCACGCACTCCCAGTGCAGCACGGAGACCTAATCCAAACAGCCCAGGAATATCCCGTGATTAGGTGCCCGTTATGAGTCATGGTTTTAGTGAGGCCCAGTGGAAGCTCATCTCTAACTTGCTCACAGTTTATGCGATTTGACTCGGGGGGGAATCTCCCACACCTGAAATAAAGCCACCTGTCCGTAAGTCGTTGCTCTGCTTATTCCGCAGCATTAAGGGGATATGCTGATGTTCCAGTCAGGCTAAACATGTCAGCCTAATGCTGGCACAGGAAACCAAGGGGGAGATGGCGAAGGAGAGTGCACCAGGAACCACGCTGCTTTCTCCTTCCCCTAATGGATTCAATAATCGACTGGCAGTGGGAGCGAAAGTGCTCTGGCCAAGCAGCACGTGGAGCAGGCTGCTCCCCTGCCAGCACGCTGTGAGGAGGGGAGCAGGCAGCTCCCGAGAGGTACGGGCAGAGCCAGCGGCTGAAGGACAGAGCAGCCTTGAGTTGCTCAGGGATGCCATGGGAGACCTGGGGGCCTATGTGGGTTGGATGAAGGGGGGCACTTCATCTTCTGCCTCTTCTGCTCACAGGGAAGATGTGCCACAGGGGTTTGCTGCAATTCTGCCTGCTGGGGCCATACCCTGCCTTGCTGATGCTCATCCTGCCTTACCACTGCCAAATCACCAGCACCTCGTGGAGCTGGGAGGGAGGATGGGAGATGCCAGGGTGTGTTGCCATCCTCCACACAGCTCTGAAAAATGGTGGCTGCTCAGGATGCAGAGAAATGGACAATCCTTGGCGAAGGCGGCCATGGAAAGCAACCTCTGAACTGAGGAGCCATGCCCCCTCTCCCCTGATCCCCCTTACATAAATCATCTGCTGAGGTCACTGCTGTCCTCAGCTCCTCCATGGTGGCTCCTGGAGGGCCTCGATGACATGATTATCCCTCCTTAGCAGAGTATTTTCAAAGCTCAAGGAGGGCTTTGCTCACTAATCTGGCATTCAGTGCAGATAATAGGCTTTGAGTCAAAGCCCTCCTGGAGTCTATTTTAAGGTGGTTTTGTGGTGTGTTGCCTGTCATAGCAAGAGCCATCCTGTTGCAGTGCTCCCAGGACACCCTGCCATGGCATGGTCACTCTTACCCATTGTTCCCTGCTGGACAAGCTCCTTCTCATGTCCATGTGCCTTTGCCCTGGGATGTGTGAGCTGAAGCAGAGTGCAGCCGATGGATGCCGTCCCCATCCCCGTCTCCTACAACTGCCCAGCCTTGCTGGTCTTCTGCCTTCCCCTTTCTGGAAGCTTGAAGGGTGTCTCCTTCCCCTGGGTCTCTCCAGCAAGGGGGTGGAGGTGGGCAGGGCTGGAGCGAGGTGTTTGCCCAGCATCTTTGGATGCAAGGGGTCACTCTGGCAGGGTTGCCCTGCTCCGGTCCTGTGAGGTGGCCTGGGCTAAGGGGTCCTACACTTCTGTCCAGGAGTTTCTTTAGTAGCTGGGCAGTAGCTGAGGCCATTTTGGAAGGACAGGCTCCCTCCAGGGACAGCTCAGGACACACAGTAGCCCAATGCCACCAGCATGGTGCCTGCAGAGTGATCCAGAGCAAAGGGAGCCCACTTGTGCTGGCATCCACAAATGCTAGGGATGTGGAGACCCTCCTCTCCCCCATGACACCCTCCAGCCTTTTTGTGCTCCTGTTCCCCCTTCCACAGCTCCACATACCCCTGCTTCGCTTTTCAGGTTCACAACTTATTTCATGTCACAACACAAAGCTGGAGGGAAAGGCCAAAGCCAGGGGGCATCTCCAAGGTGAGTGATGCAGCAGATGCACCCCACAGCTCACACAACGCTCGGCTCCCTAAAGGCTGCAGAATCCGGATTTCCCAGCCTGTCCAAGTGAAGCCAATGCATTAGCAGCAGCGTGTGGGAGCCCGGAGCCAGCTCGGCACCAGGAGGAAGGATGACTAATGTGCTGTTTCTGCTCAGCTGGGAGCCAGGGTGGGAATTCATAAGACAGGCGCCTTGTGCCAGCCTCCCAATTAGGGACAGCCTCACCCCAGTCCCAGCCTGAGTGTGACAGCTCCTGCAGCCCCAGAGGTGCCGCGGCCACGGGTGCCATAGTCAGGCAGCCAGAAGGGAGCATGTCTGGGCTGGGGTGAATGCCAGACTTGCTGCATGCACAGGCACCACGTGGGACCACGTCTCTGATGGTGCCGGGAGGGTATTGGCAGGAAAGCTGCCGCAGGCTTTGCCTCTCCATCAGGCATCTGCCTCTGATCCACCGTGCCTCTGCCAAGGGGGCAGGAGGGAGAAAGCACCATGGTTCAGCAGCACATCACCAGTTTGTGGCACAAGCACTGGTGCTGGGAAGGCAAGAATGGGCTGGGCTGCTAAAAGGGGTGGCAGAGCCGCATGTATCTCCAGGGCTCTGTGGTCCAGCCCAGCATGCACCGGCAGAGCCACTGGGATTTGTGAACTGGAATAGCATGAAATGATGCTGAAAATCCGGGTTAATCTGAACTGGCTCCAGAGGCCAGCTCTCCGAGAGCTGCCTCTTTATCTCCAGTGTGAATCTAAATCCACAGCAGGCTTAACTTGGGTCTTGGCAGCTTTACATCGCCTCTGATTAGTTCACATCACCTCCTTTACAGCTTCTTGACCCTCTGTTGGGGAGGCTGTCTCCATATTTCAATATTTTATATTTACACAACAAAGAAACCATCCTCAGGAGTCCCCAGGAAGGGAAGCTCCTGAAAACATCACCCAGCATCCTGCCTCCCTATGGACCAGTATCTGGAAGATGTCATCCAGCATCCTCTGACAACCAGAATATCACATGGGGTGGGACAACATCCTGCACCCCTGAACCCGTGCCTAAATCTGACCCAGCCATGTGGAGCTGGCACCAGCTGGGCTGCTGTCTGATGGGTGGTGACCCTTGTCAGGAGCAGGCAGCCAAACCATCTCCCATGGGACCGGCAGTGCTGGTAACATGGGTGTACCCTGGTGAGGCAAGTATGATGACAAAAAGGCATTTGAGGACATTGCCCTCTGGCCAGGACATCAGTGAAAATGAGGCTTGTGGTTGTGACCCACCACTGTAGATCCTGGAGGAGAATCAGCCCCAACATACAACCAGAAATACCCAGGACAAGCAGGAGCACAGAGAGGTGTGTGTGCCCCAGGGACTCTCCTCTCAGCGGGCAGAGTCCCCCATGAGCTGGGGGCTGGGACTTCCCCACAGGTCTGGGCTGCTGAGCTCGCAGGGCAGATAGCTGCAAGTCATGAGGGTGCAGGGGATGGAAAGACCTACCATTGTCACTGTTATTAGCAAGCAGAAAGACGAGGACGGGAATAGGGTGCATGGCACCTTTCTTACAAACGGGAATTTTGGGTGGTGATTCCTGGTTTTCAGCTCTCCAGAGCCCCTGCTCATCCTTCTCCTCCCTCCTGTCTCATTTCCATTGGCAGCATCGAATTGGCAAGTTTCCCCATGCGAGCAGATACCCTTGACCAGTACCTGCCACCCTCACCCTCCCCTTCTTGCCTTTCTTCTGCCTCCTCCCTGGCTGTATCCCCTTGGCACCAAGGCTGGCAGGGACAACGGTTGGGCTATCAGAGGCCCTATAACCTGCACTCATGCTACCGGCGGGTGCAGAAACAGGGGCACATGTGAACAGAGCCCTTGCAAAGAGTCAGGGACCTTCCTTTAAGATAAAAACTCTTCCTTTTTCCCATTTGCATGTTAACCTTACAGCTCCAGGTCCCAAGGAAGCCAGCTGGGACAGGGATATGGTGAACTCTTTGCTCAGCCATACTGAGTATCACTGCTATCTGTCGGACAGCTGGTAAGATCAGTCCTCCTAGGACACCCAAGCACCCAAAGGCGTGCCTCGGATTTCTCAGCAGACAAAGTGGTCCCAGCTTCCCCACTCTGGGTTCCTCTGCAAGACCCTGGGGGGTCTGTGGGATGAGAAGGGATCCTTCCACAGGGCACTGCTTTGCTTGGCAAAGAAAAAAGAAGGAAAAAGAAGAGAGGAGTGATGCTCAAGTAGCTTCACCAGAGAACACAACAGAGCACTGACAGAGTTCAGGCTGCCGTGGATGACCAGAAGCCCTTTTTACTGGCCTCAGCTGAGGAGTAGTACTGAGAAAAGTCTGAAGGTTTGCACCAAATGCCAGCGGCTCCTGGATGGGGCCAAAAAGCAGAGATTGTGTCTGCTGCTGGAATAGAAAGTATAGGTCCATAGATGTTGGCTGAGAAAAAAAAGCTAACGTAGCTGTGCTAAATAATTTCTACTGTCTTCACTCTGAGGTCCCCAGCTGACTGTGCTGGACCATCATTGCTGTAGCAGAGGTTCATAATACACTGTAATTAAGTGGGCACAAGTCTAATCAGTCTGCAGCAGCACAGAGACTTGGACAAATGCATTGCTAGTCCCTGGTATCCTCCCTCTAGCAGGGACAGGCTGTGTGTTAAATTATGGCAAAGCACCAGCCAAGCACAGGTTGTCACCTGGTGACTTTGTCCCGTGCAAAGGCAACTGCTCCAGCTGAAAACGACGGGCTCAGCAGTGTGTGCACAGGGCAGCCCCCAAGCACGTCATGCTGGACAGGAGGAGCAGCCAGCGGCTCCTCCAGAGCCCAGCAAGGGGACGAGGGGATCCAGCTCTGGGCTTGGCCCAAGGATCTGAGACAAGGAATGTCCACAGAAAAGCAAGATGACAGCACCCCCAAGAAGCAAACATGCAGTGGCAGCACTGCTTTTCCCAGGGAGCCCCAAACTGGTGACATACTGGTAACAAGTTCAGCTGGTAGGATGCTGCAAGTATCTGTAACTCTGTGTTACAGCTGAAATAGTTCCTAAAGTGCTCTTGTTCTTCCAGGTAGATGGAGGATACTGGGCTCTGTCCCTGTCCTGCACTGCTCAAACAAGGAGTGCAGGCAGGCTGCAAGTCACCGTCCCGTAAAACAGAGCTCCTACCGCCTTTCTGCACCGAGAGCGCCTGCAGCAAGGCTTGGGTGCAGGGCACCGTGAAGGCACTGGTCCTGCCCCCAGCTCGCTGCCCCTTGCCACCTCCAGTAAGAGCCAGGGCAGCAGAGGGGTTAAGAGAGTCTGTATTCTCCACCATCAATCCATCCTGCAAATCTGACGGCCCCATCTCTTCAACGGGCCCAGATTGATTTCTTGACTGGGAGCAATGAGCAGCTTCACATGAAAAATGAGGCTTTGCGCCGTCAATAGAAGTTCTAATTACAACTTAAATCCAGGACATTCTTTACAGCGCAGACCAGATTTACAGCGGCTTGCAGGTGGGCGTGCAGCCCTTTCTAATTAAAAGCAGCACGCATTGCAGATTGCTTCAGACGGCCCATTTCCAGCTACCAGCACCGCAAGGGCACAGGCAGCTTCTGGCATTGAGCTTGCAAGGGAGGTACCAGGCACCCCAAGGGCACACAGCACCACTCGCTTTGGAGGAGTGGGGGAAGGATAGAGAGCTCCAGTTTCCTCCTTTTTTTATCTGTTCTGCTGCTGACTAGGTTGCCCACACTGGGTGCTGGGCCTTGGCTGAAGAGCCCCGGGTGCCAGCACTGTCCCCCTCAGCCCACCCCATTTCTCCATTTCACATTCTGTGTCACTGCGAAGGGCAGAAGTGCTGGGTGTGACGGGGCGATCCAGCAAGCTGGGGGGCATGTGCTGGGACATCATGGGAAACAGCCTGAGAGGAGGCTGGTGACCCCAGAGGACCATTCAGGGACCCAGTGTGCCAGAGCCTGGTGTGAGGATGCTCTGTGGGATCTGTCACCAGGAGCTGGGGCAGGGTAGGATCCCAAGGTGATGGCCAGGGCGTTTTCTAGCTCTGCTGTCAAGGCACTCTGAGGCTTTGCACAGCCTGTGCTCACCTGTGCCCCAGTCTCTCCATACCTGAATTAAGAGAAACGTCCTGAACAGGGCTGGAGAATCAGAGGGCTTTAGAAAGGCAGAGGGAAGGTGTCTGGTTAACTGGGCATTACCAGGGGAGCTCCGTCAGAAGGAGGTCATGTGTCTCAAGCCTGGATGTCTTGCACGCCTACGCAAGTGCTGCTGTGGGGGAAGCCTCACTAGCTGGGACCAGGATCTTTCTGGGGAAAGCCTGTCCTTCTGCACAGTGAGACCTCACGGCTGGTGCTCCACCTCCTCCACCCCTCTGGGCACTGCCCATCACGGCTCTGCACTGCGGCGTGACGGTGTTCTGCAGGAGGCTGTTCTCTGCTGTGCTGCAGGGCTGTTGAGCAGAGTGCTGCAGCCCATCGGCCCAGGGTGTGCAAGGGGGCAGGATCCCTCTGCTAGACCCTGCTGGCTGCTGCACCAAGACCCTGAGCTTGCTGCGAGGGGTATGGGTGTCTCAGAGTAGTGTTTCCCAAGAAAGCCCCAAAAGGTGCTAGAGTTACAGGAAGCCAGAGGCGGAAAATGTTTAGCAAGTCTCCATCACCCGTGATCCTGGCTCCCCGGGCAATGCTGTGTGTCCCAAATGGTTTCCACTAGAAATGTGGCTGCCTCAGCAGTGGGAAGTAGCTCAAATCCTCAGAGGGCACTGGTGTTAGGGTATGAGCTCCTTCTAGTGGATGTCAGGATCCAGTATGACCAGAGACATTGCCATTGTAGTGATGGGGACAAACTGGCACCATCCCACGTGTATCTCAGCTCCCACTGGCTCCCACTGCTGTGTGGTGGGCAGACAGAGCACTGCCTCAACCATCTCTCTAGCCTGAGCAGTTCAGCCAGCCCTTACTGTTTCCTCTGGTGCTTACAGCATCCTTGCTCCCAGCTCTGCTCATAGTGGAGTGGAGAAGAGCCTTCTGAGCCATTCCTTCTTCAGCACAGGATTTGCAGAGCTGAGGTGGGTTACAGTGAGCAGGGAGAGCAGATTTCATAGGGCTGCAAGTTAAATTACTCTTGCTGTGAGCTGTTGCTTTTAAGAAAAGAAAATCCCTCCACAGAAGGGCTGCTGCAGGCTAGTGGTGATGAAAAGTGCAGTGTATTGGGGCTCTCCAGAAATCATCCCTGCTCCTCCTGCAGCCTGAAGAGGTGGAGCTGCGTTTAGAGTCCAGAAGGTCAGTGGTGAGACTGATTCTCCAGAGCTTTTTCCACTGAGAGCTTGGAGAAGCAGAGAGGTGATGCTGGAAGTTGCTATCCAAGGAGCCTGCCGGTGTCCTGGATCAAAGCCTGTGACTGCTGGCTGATAGCAGAGGGCAGGACAGGGTATCTGCCCAGTGAACAATAGCAGCCAACTGCCACTGGGACTGAAGGGGCAGGCTGCTGCGGTATCCTGCAAGAAAAGCCACCATCAGCCAGGAGACAAATTTATAGCAAACAGACGGTGGGATGTGACCCTGCAAGTAGCCTGCCAGCTCAAGGGAGGTCACAGATGCCTGCGAAATGTGAGAGATAGGAACTCTGTGTTAGGATGAGCCAGAAACTGGCCTTGTGACTCAGCCAGTCTGGACCCAACCTCACCACAAACAGCTGCGGGGGGCCAGGGCATCCTGGATGAAGGCAGAACCTCAGGATCCTTCCTCCTTGGTCTTTCAAATTTCCTGCCTAAAATGAGATAAAATAGGCTATGTCATCCAGTCCCTGATGTGGGTGAGCAGCTACCAAGCCCAGATGTGACCAGCCCCATCCTGACACGTCTGCTACAATTTATCAAAGCTGACGAGAATATCAGCAAAGTTTATCCATGTGGTCCCAGTCACTCCCACGCAGATCGGGAGTGTCCTGTTGCACTGAACCCGTTAGGATGTGAACAGACCACGGGCTGTGCATCATTGCACTAGGCAGACTAAGGGAGAGGCCCTCAAAGCTGATGTGCCTCAAACCTGTCTATTATTTCTCTTAAGAGCTACTGGCACAACAGGAAAAATGGAAGGTGGGACCATTTGCTGACGAAAGATGTCGAATTTCTGCAGCCCTCAGGGTCAAGGGGTCATGGGAGGTGCTCAGGCACAGACTTTCAGGCTCTGCAGAAGATCAGGGCTGGTCTTTGCACCACCAGAACTGAGAAAAGTTCTGTCCAGCTCTTGGCCTTGGCCACATCCCATTGGGCTGTCATCCCTTGCGGTGAAGGAGGTGGAAGGCTGGTTCTTTAAGATTCAAATGAAATTTCTGTTGGCTGTAAGAGCTGCACCAAAACACATCCACATCCTTGCAAGACTTCAGCCCTAAAATGGAGGAGTCTCTCAGGTAAGCATCTTCAGAGGTTTTGGCCTCTGTCCAGGACCTTGAAGCAGACGCTCTCCATGTTTGGACTCAATCTGCAAGGAGAGCTATTGGAGAAGATTTGGCACATATCTGGTACAGAGAATACCTTGAGAACCTCAGACATGAGGCCATAGGTGACAGTATCATCTGCAGTTCTCATGAAGCAGAGCTATGTTTTTACAAAAAGTTTCTGTCATTCAAAACAGTATATTTTTTCTGTGCTAACCTACCTCCCATATTTCTGCTTTTGTTGCTCTGCTGTGGAGCGACCCGTGCTCGGATCAGGGTTTGGATGCACCCTTCAGCAACCTCCCCAGGCAGTAACTGCCTGTCAAACAGAGCATCAGAGAAACAAGCCCCCTTCCCAGGGAAGTATTGCAAGGAGCTCTTGTAGGTGGATGAAGCGACCTTTTGGCAGACTCCGGGCAGCCTTCAGACAACAGCGTTTGCGAGACTTTGTGATAAGAGTGAGAGGATACTTTGCAGCTGACAAACACATCAGGTGCAATTTCAATGGGGCAAGGGACCCTGAAGATAAAATGCAGTTTTTTGAAAAAATCATTTTTATCTTGGATTCATTGTGCTCCCCGTCTCCCAGCTGAAATCATCCCCATGCTGGGCTATGCAGAAGGCTGATAAGGAGGCAGAGAATAGGAGCTGGTTTCCTGCACTCAGCAGACAACGCCTGCACCTCCCTCTGCCTCTGCTTTTATGTAGTTTGGAAGTGCTCTGAAACTGCTGGGCACAGACACTTCTGAAGCAGCAGCAACTTCGCACGGTGCGTTTGTTTTATGTCTGAACTGTACATACAGCAGTGAATAGAGCTCATAAAAGATGGATGTATTCTTGTTCTTTTTGCTGGTTTTGATTTATTATTTACTTCACTTTTTTCAACTCTTCCGAAGTGCTGTAAATCATCTAAATCATTTTTCTCCTCTGCTTGGCTAGTTTCGGGGAGCTGAAGCGAGATTATGGTGCCTAGCTCCTCTGCGTTGCAGGGTTTGCTGTAGGTTTTTCAGGAAGAGAGAGAGAATCAGGAAATTTGAGCTCTTATGTCTCCTCAAAGCACCTTGGAAAGACTTAAAGGTCTTCTTCCGCCTGCTCACTGCATTTCCAGAGGCGATATTGTTCAGCCTTTGCTCAGATACGTGAGCACTTGCCTGAGCAGTCCTGTCCTGGCTGTGGATGGCTCACACGAACATTCTCCCCACCAGCACAAGGAGGGTTTGCATAAGCTGCTCCTCATGCCACTGGGTCCTTGCAGGTCAGGAGGACCATTGCCCCAGGGCTTCAACGGGAACACAGATGGGACTCTGGGCCTGGGCACTCCACAGATGTGGTGACATTTTTCAGCACAGGGACACAGGTCTGCTGGAGGGGAGCAGCTCTGAAGGCTGGGTGTGAAAGGTGCAGAGGGTTTTGCTTGGGGCTGGCTAATGCCTGGGCAGTGCAGTGAGACAGGCTCTCTTGGGCTGAAGTTCAAAGCCAAGATACTCCGGCACCCGGGGCTTCTCCAGCAATGCCTCCCTGGCCTCATTCATGCTGAGAGCAACTGGGCAGGAGCTTCAGCACCCAGAAAAAGAAAGTCTGTGTTCACGGGGGGAACAGACCCCAGAGAACAGATTTTCCTTAGCACGGTGTAATGCTGTTAGAGGAGCGTAGCACCCTTCATGCACTCAATTCAGTCTGATGTGAACCCATGCCACACTGCTGAATGGAATTCATCAGAAACCCAAGACAAAGAGACTTGTGCGAGAGCCAGAGCCTTGCTCCTCCAGCCTCCCCTTGCTCCTCCCAGCTGCTTGTCCTGCCAGCTCCTAGCAGCATGGGCACAGGAGGTAGGAGTCCATTCACAGTCCCTCTGAAGGAGGATTGGAATGACCCCGTTTACCCTGGATCTAAAGGGTTTTAGTCTGTGGTGTCCCCTGGACTCAGGAAACGTCCACTGAGCAGGGAATAAAGGCAGCAGTTCAGATCCTGGGGAAGCACGGGATGGTCCTGCCTGTGGAAAGATGAGGACACACACAGCAGAGCCCTGGAAGCAGAGAGGGGTCCTGCAGAAGCAGTGGACGGGGCAGAGGAGAGCGGTGATCCCTCCATCCCTTTCCCACAGAGGCTGTGGGACAGGGCAGGATCAAAGGGCCCTTCTCACCTCCACACACTTACAGGAAGACCCAGGCAGTGTGTCCCCACAGCCGAGAGCACGCCAGGCTGCTTTCGGGCTTGCAGGCTGCAGTCAGGGGCTCTTTCTCCTTCCTGTCACTTTGTGTCTTTTTTTTTCAAGAGGAATTCAGCTGTAGGGGGAGAAAATGAGCCGGCTGCTAATGAAAGGGCAGCTGCTGCTCTGTGTCAGGCGTGTGAGACCCTACTGGGAGCTCAGCTGGACACAGTGGGTGGCTGGACACCGTTTATTTTTACATTACAGCTATTTTCCTCTCACCCTGTCTGCTCTGTGCTTTTATTTCTGAAACAGTTCATCCCCTGTCAGATGGACATTGATGCAGGATGCGAGCACAAACCTTCCCGGTAAAGGCTAATTTTCAGATAAAAACTGATGGGGGTGGGGGGTGGGTCCTGGCTCAGCATCCGTTAGCATCAATGGCACAGCTGTCCTTGATGAATGGCGCTACCTGCCTTTGCCTGGTTCTCACCAACACTGCGGCAAGCAGAGAGGTTAGCGTGCAACAAAGGGCAGAACTTACTGGGTACTGGCCATAAAAGAGATTTGCACAAATATTCTGCTAGCCCCCCCCCCCGCCCCCCATCCCACCAAATAAAATGTCAGGAGCTGCCTGTGAGTTTAAGAAGTGACCGTCTGGGTCTGGTTTCCTGGACAGGGAGAAGGTCATCAGAGCACAGCGTACCCGTGCATCTGTAACAAGCCAAAGCTGTGCTCAAGAACATGTAGCATCAGTCACAGGTTTGATAGGAACAGAGATGTCTGCAAACAACTTCTTCATGGCTGCTCTGAACATTGATCTGGTAACATGAGTCCTCCTGATACTCGCATCACTGACTATGCTGAAGAACAAAACCGTTTTGCCTTGTGTTGGCTATCTTTCCTGGGCCCTTGGAAACCACCATTAACATTGCCTCTGTGGCTGGTCAGAGATATGGGGAAGCAAAGCACATCAGTTCAGTGGTCACGGGAGTGCTGCACCCCACCTACAAGCAATGAAACCAACCGTGTGAACTACCAGAAGCTGCATTAGTGGAAAGGAAAACACAGCAGAAGGGTAAATCCTGCTAGCAGGGTGCTGCAGCAACACTCACAAGCCTCCGCAGCTTCAGCTCAGCCCTGCTTGTCCCTGCAAAGGGACTCCGCAGTGCTTCGGTCCCCAAACAGGAACGAGTCCCTGGCAGATCCCTGGCAAGGTGTGCACTGCAGTGGGCAGTATCTGCACCATCGCCCCCTCCTTCTGCTCCAGCAGCTGGCGGAAAGCTGCTCCCTGCCCAGGCACATGGAGTGCATGCCTCCCATGCATTCATTAAAACTCAGGGATATTGCAAGTCAGTTGCCCCCATTCTGGGTATAGATTACTGTATGTAACAAAAACAGTCTCACTTGGTGTCCTGAAATGTCCATGAGGTTAGCAGAGAGAGCCCAGTGCTGGCAGCCACCCTGTGCTGTCCCCACCCCCACGATGCACTTTGCTTCTCTAGAAGGTACTGGGCCACTTTTGGTAGACAAAACACAGAAAATAAGATGGAAAATGGACACAGCCAAGGGGTTACAAGGGGCATCACAGAGTTATCCCCTTCCCAGAGGAGCAGGTCTAGCTGTGCATGTGTTGTGCTGCCTGTACAGCAGCTCCAGGAGATGCCGTATCTGTAACTCCTCTTGTATTTTAAAGGCTGCACTGTCCTTGTGTGGAAATGGACCTGAAGTGGATAGCTTAACTTCACTGGAAAAGTACAATATTTAAGGGCTGTGCAGGGCAATTAGATATTGATACTTCAAGAAACAAAAATGCCTTGGCAAAAGATCTCTTAAGTCATTTCTTTGCCCTGCATTTTCAATGTCCCACTGGATTTTCTCCACATGCCCCTCTGAAGCTGTGGCTCTGAAAGGTGACCCATTTCCAGGGGGCAGGGGGCGCAGTGCGACACAGGGAGTCCAGCCCTCCCCCAAAGCTCCTCTATGTAACCAGCCCTGGGAAAGCATCCCTTGGCACACAGCCTGATGAAGCATGCATGCTCCTTACACAGTCCAAGCTGAGTCTGCGGTACCTGGCACGTGGGCTGTCCTGTGGCCCAGGACAGCGGCTGTAAGAGCAAAGTGCAGCTCCTTGCTCTCCCTGACTGTCCTGACTACCTGGCGAGCTCTGCAGAAGAAGGTCTTCTTGGTGCAGGTGCAACTCTGCAGAGCCAGCTGTGCTCCCGCTGGTGCCCCAGGCATCAGCAGAGGTGGACACAGCAGAAGCTTTTATTTCCATTAAAAAATGGTATTGAATTAGGAGGCAAGGAGAACCCAGCTTTGCTCTCAGACAGTGATTAATCATGGGGAGAGGGTGCCAGAGAAGCTGTGGATTCATCTCACCTAATTTTAGACATTTAGAAATTCAAGGTTTAAATCTCAGTCAGCCCTCTCGGCTCCCCCTAGGATGAAGAGAGAGAAATGGTCACTTCCAGAAGGTGAGCTTCTGCAGAGAAGCGCGAAGTCAGAGCCAGTTAGCACTGGAAGGTTTACGAGCTTAGAGCCGGGGCAAGGTGGGATGCAGGGAGTGTTGTCCAGGAGGGGTGCAGAGTGGCAAAGGGCAGCAGGGTGGAGGTGCAGTGGGACAGAGGGAGTGATGATGATGATGAGGAGGAGGAGGCAGTGGTGGTGAAGCTGGGTACCATGGGGACTACATGAAGTCCTATGGCCTCATGGCTGTAAGTTCTCTGGATCCATTCATCCCTGGGGGTGTACAGGATGCTGACCGTGGTCTGACACATCTGAGCACGGCGATGCCCCAGGCCAGCTGGGAGCACAGCGCCTACGCTGCTCTGCACTGAATCAGCCTGAAAACAGTCGGAGGAGTAACAGACTCAAACATCACATTTTAAATGCCCATAAATTTGGAAACAGAGCCAGAGCTCTTTAATCTTGGTTCATTTTTTTCCTTCATAACAAGATAACAAAGGAAGCCAAGTGCGAGCTCGAGCCATGAATTATTTAGGGAGGACATGTCCATCTCTGGTGGTTTGGGGCTTGCTCTGCCATCCTGGGGTGCACTGCGTGAGCATCAGTTGACTGAGGGCCAACTGGATGTAGGGTTTCCGCATCAGCCATGTGATATCCTGTGGGCAATAAGGAGGTTTATTCCCGTCCTGGTGGACACGGGAAGGTACAGCTAGGTCCTAGGCTCTGTTCCAAGTCTGGGACCTCCAGGATGGCTCTGAAGTCTCGTACAGCACTAGCCCCTCTCAGCCAGTCACCCTCTGCATGGGGCACAAAAGGCAGGGATTTTTCTTCCAGAAGAGTGGCTATTACCCCCTGCTCCAAAAAAAAAAAAAAAAAAAAAAAAAAAAAAAGGATTTCTAGCAAATGTCTGCCTTAATGTAGAAAACAGAAAGCTCCCCCAAAGCAGGGGAAAGCCAGCAAAGCAACAACCCACAGCAAGATATCTCTGCACAAGCTGTCCCTCAAGCACGTGAGACCTTGTGACATGTGGGCATGAGGGAGCCCAGCGTCCCCCCTCTGGCTCTGGGGGTCCGGCTGCCCTGCGTCCTGGCCCGAGGCACAGCACAGCTCTGAGGAGACGCTGTGCCAAAGCACCAGGGTGCAGGAGCTGAAGGGGGAAGCTTTCCCACCCTGCTCTGCAGCCCGGTGAGAAGGATGGAGACTCCTGAGCAGCCTGGAGCACCAATTTCACGGCAATCCATTTATCTCTGCTTCCTGCAACCCTCATGACATGAATAAATGATGATTGCAGAAGTGATGAACCTGCCCCTGTTTAGGTGTGAAATGAATGTTTACAGGCATAGAATAAATCAAGTATCCCACGGGCGAACAGTGGGATATTAAACCAAACACCTTTCTGTGCTTAGCACTTGCTGTTAGAGGCCAAGGGTTTGAAGCTTGGCCAGGTATTTCCATTAGCCTCAGTACGACGGGCACTGAGCACTGCGTACCTGTTCAGCAAAGGCCGAAAGATCTGGAAGGACAGGAGGGAGCCAGCAGCTCTCAGATGAGCAGCTTGCCTCCCATCTTCTCCACCTTCCCCCTCTGTTTCTTTGCATACCTCTCTCTCTGCCTAATGCTACAATCTGCACAGATTCTAAGAAGTCAGGAATACAATGCAAATTTGTGAAGGATTGGCAAGAAATTGCGTGTGTGCTAGTTGCCTGTCAGCATGCAGAGTACTTCTAATCTTGTCACATAAATAATACGATTATGTAAAATATCAAACAGTTGGAATAAACTTAAAAGCCACAATGTTCTAGTCACAGACTTAATAGAGGGGGAAAAAAACAACAAAAAATAAGGAAAATCCTTTTTTATTCTGCAGCATGGAGGGGAAATGGCTCCTCGGTGAAATCGACTGGATCCTCCCAGGGGACAAGGAGGTGGGAACAGGTTGGAAAGACAGAACTGCTCCTTAGGATAGCTGGACACAACCCCAGCCTCACGTAGGCAGAAGCGATGAAAAGGAGAGCCAGCAGAGCTGCAGAGTGAGGAGGAGTCTCCCCCAAGGTCACTGAGGACTTGGTGACAGCCGGGACAGAGCCAGTGTCCCCCGCACACTAGTTTGCCTTGCCACCCCCAGGAACCCACTGGTACGGTGCTACTGGCGTGGGATATCCCTTCCAACTACGGGAATTATTCAGCTGAGGAAAACACCGATCCAAAAGCCCCCCAAGGCAGCTGCCGGTGTTGCTCTCGTCCTTGCCCCCCAGCACCCAGCCCATGCTAGTTGATGGGACCAGGACACAGCGCAGAGGCAGCTGGCAAGGGAGGGCCACATGCTCCTGGAGCACAATTGCCCTCCTGGCTCCGCATCCCTCTGCATCCCTAATGCTGCCCTCTATTTGTACCGCCTGCAGTGTTTCCGGCATCGCTACAGGATGAGAGGAGGGAATGGTGCCCAGGGACCCGCCGGGAGGATTTTGCTACTGGCCCCAAGATCAAGAGCAGCATGAAAAGCCACCATCCCTTTGTTAGAGCTCACTAAAGAGACCAGGCTGGCTGAGATGGAAAACAAAATCCTCTCCTCTTCTTCCACACAGGCACGTGCACAGCCCCACCGTGCAAGCTCGGACCCCTCGCGTGCACCAACACAGCTGATAACTGTGACTCCCCAGTTGCAGCTGGGAGCCAAAGCTAGAGCAGCCTCAGAGGTTCACCCTCAGTCGCCCTATGGCATACAGCTGCATCTCCCTCCATTCCACCTTTCCACGACACCCCCCAAGCTGACCCAGCGAGCACAGCCAGGGCAGAACAGAGCCTGTCTCTGCTTGGGAAGCACCAGGCTCAGCCACGCAGAGGAGCTCCTTCCCTGGCCTGCCTTTGGTGGGACACAGAGGAGGAATTTCATGGTGTGGACCACCTCTGCAAAAGGCACCAAGCAGCCACCAGCTGCACCATCCTTACAGTGGGGCTGGTAACTTCTGCCCTGGAAGAAAAAGCCTTGTCCCCGGCCAGCCACAGACTTGGCTCTGGACAGATCAAAGTGAAGCCTGGCAGGGTCTGGATGCAGGTCCCTGCCCTTCCCATCCATCAGCATCCATCAGTGCCCACAGCACTCACCATGGCCTCCAGAGAAGGTGCTGTGATGGGAACAGGTGAGAAGGCAGGCCTTTGGGCCAGGGGAGACCGTCACTCTCTACTGAAACATCTGCACTTAGCTGAGGTCCAGCTGCCAAGCTGTGAGAGCACTCTGCAGTTGTGTTCCCCGCTGCATCTCCCACAGTTCATCACCAAGACTGATATGCTGCTCCCAGACCTTGACAAGTTTTGGAGATCCCTTGCCTTGGGACAAAGCCCTCCCTCTTCCCAGTCAAGCTCTGCCAATTTCTCCCAAGGCACAGCACAAATTCCAGCCTCTGCCTTGCCGCCTGCAGCACCCTGCTCTCACACATGCCCCAGTAGCCAAGCCCACGTGGCCAAGGTCAGTGTGGTGGCAGGGCCATGCCTATGGAGCACCGCCAGCCTGCAGATGTGCATCCTGCTCAGGGCAGTGTGTAACTCACACACTGAGCTGCCCCTTCTGCTTAGAAGAGCAGCTTTGATGAGCCGAGCTGCAGGCAGGGCTCCTGCCTCTGCATGGCTGACTACCTGAGAGGGAGCACGGGCACTTCCCTGCCTGCCTGCTGCCTCTGACTCACATCTGTCTCCCTCCAGTTTGCCCTTTCTGGGTGGTAAGGCCACTGTACGGAGCTCCTTATTTAACAAAAGAAATAGTTTCTCCCATCTGGCCATTTTAAAAGAGGGAAGAGAAACTGCTGTCCTTGGGGCATCCACAAAAGAGGGAGCAAGATCCACCTCACCTCCCCATTTAACGGGTGGTGAACTGGGAAAACGTGCATCCCACCTCCTATGCTGAGCATACCTTCATACTGGGGGCCCAATACCTTTATGAGTGAGACTAAGCCCAGTTTCTAAGGACTTCTCCTTGGCCATCCCTTTCCTTCTGCCCCACTTTTCTGGGCTGCAGTGGGCTGAGACCCAACAGCTCATTGCACGCACTACAGAGCAGCGACCCAGCAGCAGGGGATTGCATATCACATCCAAGTCAAGCCTCCTCAGATCAGAGCTCTGAGAGTCTTGGCCTTGCTCCTGCGTTAATTCCTGGGGGAAAAGCCCTCTCTGTTGCCAGATAACTGCACCTGATGCCCACATCTTGCCACTGTTGCCGCAGAGCCCAGGGGACCCTGGCTAGCAGAGCAGCTGTCTACTCCATGTGTGCTCCTCTTCTCCCAGATCTCCAGTTCTGGTCCATCTCCCCAGGCAAAGCAGCAACATGGGGCACTAGAAAAAAAACCTCCAGCCCCCTTTCTCACTCACAATCCCCCTCCTCTACCTCCACCAGTTGCCCCCCAAACCAGGCTGGCATCCCCAGGGCTGGAAGCAGGCTCAGTGTCCCACCCTCCCTGTGATCATATCATCCCCAAACACACCCCTCCAGGGCTCAAAATGACTTCGAGCGACAAGTCCCCTTGCTCCAGAGACTCCTTATGTCCTCCTGCTCCATCTGTCTCCCTCCTGCAAGATGCTTGGGACTTGCCGTATTGCTCTCCTGTGAAGCTCTGCAGCCTGCCCTGTTGCAAGAGAGGGGGAAACAACCCCTCCTCCCGTCCCTGGCTTTCTGAGGTTGAAGGCAGCTGCTGGTTGTCACTGGGAAGTTGGGTTTATTTTCATTCACCTGTGATTGTGTTATCTCTACCCAATTCTCTGCAGAACATACTGCAAATACGCCTGTATCATACAGCCTCTCCCCTAATGGATTGCTCAGCAAGGCAGTGCTCCAAGGCCTGTCCCCTGCTCTCTCATAACTTAACAACCCTGTTATTGGCTTTGTGCAAATGCTGCTCAATTCCCTCCACTCCTGGCACGCAGCTTGTTCCCCGCACTGCCCTGCAGACATGTCCTTTACAGCGTGCCTCCATGATCGCTTGCTGGCAGATGCGTGCTCCAAGCTGACCGAGCATGGGAAAGCCCAGACTAACACAGCTGTGAGCAACAGGTAACGCAGCCTCTGGGGCTGGGAGCACGGGCAAAGGGAGCTCAGCTGCACAGCAAGGCTCTACATGCAATAGCAGAGGGGAGATGTATTTTCTTCTCCTAGTCCAATGCAACGGTGCTGGGAACCTTCCTTCCCTCTCCCCTGATATCTTTCTGCTCTCAGCAGCTTTTGCTGATCTCACTTCGCAGTTGAGTGCAGTCCCAGGATGATGCTATTAGAGTTCATCAGAACCTTGGCCAAACCCTGAGTTTCTTAGTTTGCTGTTATTTCAAAAAAAAAGTTGGAGAATATTATGGTTGTCAGTGACAGCTCCCAGGGCTTCCAACACACAAGGAGCAGAAATACTAAGTTTCACCTGCTCCCACTGCATCATTCCTGTGTTTGAAGCTCTTTTCTAGCCTGAAACCAAGGGCTACAAATCAGAATATTTTAATGAAACAGTCTAGCACCAAGCATTACGGTCTCCCATGAAAAAGATCCTGCCTTGCTTTTCCTCAGCACAAATACTTCACCAAAGCAGGGGTGAGGCCACAAAACTTTCCCATATCACCACCTGCAGCCTTTCACAGGAGGGAGATGAGGCTCCAGCCCAGGTCCTGGTGCTGCTCTGGCACCAGAACCAGCCCCATCCCCACCACCAGCTCCACCGCTGCGACAGCAACCAAGGTCTTTTTCCTCCCAGCCTATTGCAGCCCATGATATCGCTCCCTGCCACTCCAGACATGAAACCCTTCCTCACAGAGATGGGGTTGAGAGGAGAAAGCCCCTGAACACACCGGCTCTCTCTGTGTGCAGCCAGCCCCTCCTCAGCTTTGCTAAGCACAGATCCAGCACTGGACTCCAGCACATCTTCAAGCACCGAGCTATTGCTGTTATTCAAACCTAGGAATTTCTCTTTCTGAGCAGGAAGGAGCATCTTCCCAGTGCCGCCTCCTCTCACACATTGTGAGGAGATACAGCTCAGTAAATCTCATCTTAGCCAAGGGCATTACCCCATGCCAGTTAGCACTAGATCAAACCCAGGTTTATTCAGCCTCCCACTAATCCCTTTGCAACAAGAACCACCTGCAGTCTGAAGTCCAGGATTTAGCAGGGATCAGTGTGCAGGTGTCTCTGATTTGATCATCCCTTTGGAAACGCTGCGCTCTGCAGCCCAAGTGAAAAGCAGCCTGGGGAGGGGGAGCATGACAGGGGGCAGGTGGGAGAGAAAATGTGTCTGCAGGGGTGGAGAGAGTAACAAAGTGGGGGCTGGTGGTTTCCCCCACACACAGTCACTTCTGTGAGGCCAAAAAACATTGGAAAGAAATGGGGGAAAGAAAGGGGGGAAGACAGGAAAAGATATCTTATTTTCAAGAATTCTCTGGTACTTAAAAGCTTGAGACCCGCAGGGGAAGCTAATAAATTTTAAATAGTTTGGAGAGTTGAGACCAGCAGTTTAACTTTGTGTGGCTGCTGAGTTGTTTTCCAAGTGTATTTAATGAAACCCTTCATTATGTTCAGATAATTATGATCTCCACATTTCTGTTGCTGTTGGAATTTACCATCTGTGCTTGCAGGTACGCACTCCATCTTGACACAGTGGGCACTGTGAGAGACGCTTGTGCTGGGCTTTGTGGGCAGCCCATGGGGCTGGGACAAGTTTTCTGGGGTTTTGGCTTCAGGTAGCACCCCTGGCCACTGTCCACCCTGGGAGCTGGGTGCTGCAGCTACCAGCCCACTGCCAGAGATGTGGGCAGGACCTTGACCAGCCCTGGGGGCTTCATGTGCACATCCGGCAGGGTCCTGCATGGGGTTTGTCTCTTGGTGCTCCCCTGGGATGATGGTGGAATGAGGGGGTCTTGTGCTAATAGGTCTCTTTGGGGTGAGCAGGGCCCTGATGTCCCTTCTGCTCTTTACTGATCTCCAGCCTAAGCGTGTGAATTTGCCTGGGAAGAGGTTCTGGCTGCGCAAGACAGACTCTGGGCTCAGCAGTGATGGGTTTGCTTTGATACCCCCAGCTCCCTGCAGCAGCCAGTATCCCCATCCCCTGCTTGGGAGCTCCTTCCACCTGCCCACCTCATTCCCTCTTCCAGGGCTTTGCCCCATCAGGGACCCCCAGCCCGGCATCTCTGCTCTAACTCTCCCTCCCTCTCCAGGAGGGGAAGCTCCAGGTTATCCTGTGTCAGCCTGGTCCTCAGGGACACGTGGCACTGTAGGGTGCAGGCTGGGTGTCAACAGTGTTGGAGGGGCTTCATGTCCGCGGCCCCAAGGCCACAGAACTGATCTGCCAGACTCTCCCAGCTGGCCCCACAGACATTCCTGCCCTGACCGCGGGGCCAGGCAGAGCCCATGGTTGCTCACCCCAGCTCTTCCTCCAGCAGCAGGAGGGTGAGTCACCCCACCGGGGGGCTGGAGCCATCTGCAGAGTGGGGCTGCAGCTCCCACTGAGTCAGTTTCAACCACCCACTGGGAGCAGAGTCTGGAGGCTGCCCTGGCTCCCAGCCTGGTGGGACAGGGTTTTCCACATCCTTGCTTGCAGGAAGGGTATCGCTCAAGGATGGGGCAATGGGGCTGGGGGGGATTCTCAGCTTGTGGTCCTCCATGAACAGAGCCAGACTGGTGCACAGCATCCTTCTCCCAGGTGTTCCCTTGCAGGGCAGAACTGCTCCTGCCCCAAGACCCCGTGTGAACTACAAGTACAGCTCCCGTCCCAGGCCAGCCTTGCCCTGCACATCCCAGGCTGGTGTGGGATGGGAAACACCCCGATGCTGTGACTGGCACGCTGTGATCCACAGTGATGGCTCTGCTCCACAGGGGCTGGGGAGAGCCAGGACTAGGTGGCTCTCCACCAGTCATGGTGAGCAGCCATGGCAGGAGCGTGGCACCTGTGGGCTGTTTTTTAGATGCTGAAGAGAAACAGCAGTGGGAGATGGAGCCAGTGGTGAGGTACGAGAAAGGGGACTGCAGCCCTGAGGGGGAGGAGGGTGCTGGAGTACTGGGTGCCGCTCTCCCTGCCTGCCAACTGGGCACTTTTCCCCCACTCTTAAATGTCAGTGATGATGTTTCCTGCCCAAGCCAGCTCTTCCCCTTGGGCACCAGCCAGCAGGGTCTGTTTTATGCCCACTCCCAACAGCTTGGGTGGCTTGGGACTGGGGCTGCTGCCCGAGCCATGCCAAGTTGGCAGCATCGCCAGGCTCCTCTGCCAGCTCCTCTCAGAGCCTGTACCCATGCTCAGCACTCGCCCGGCTCCAGGACTCCAGCTCGCCTCTCCGGGGTTTCCTTCCACGGTGGATTTCTACAGGCAGTTTAGGAAAATAGCGGGTCTGGTTAGAGGGTAAAAATAAGGACCCTGTGTCTTATCACAGAAAGCACCCTCCTCCTGGGGTGAGCAGAGCAGGGTCCCTTCTGTACAGCCTTGGGAATGTCACCCCCACAGTGTCCTGCCCCTCAGCTGCCTCTTCCTTAAATTGCAGAGGGAGGCATGAGGTGTCACCAGCAAAACCCTGAAGGAAGCCAGGCATCAAGGAAAACCCAAAGCTTCTGCTCCCTGCCTGCAGCACCCCTCGGGGACCTGTGAATCCCTGGCCCAGGGAGCCCAACAGCAAAACGTCAGCACCTGAGAACAAGCGGTGGGAATGCCTTGAGGCTGCCGGGGCAGAGCTGCTCCCCTCAGTGCCCATGCAGTGCCTGGCATAGTAGAGCTCCTGCTATAATGCACATAATTGTCACTTTCTTCCCTCCAGCATCCACAGGGTACACAACGTAACAGCTCCAGCTGATTCCCTTATTTAGCTCAGGAGACATCTGCACTGCTGCAGGGCATTCGCTGCAGCACCCGAGCGCAGGGGCTGGGGCACTTCTTGCACTTGCTTTTTACTGAGCCGGGAGTTGGCTGAGAGGGGAGCTCTGCCCTGGAATGCTGGCAGCAGGGGCAGTTTCTGGGGTACTCTGGGCCCATCTGGCGGGAAGGGAGTTTTGGGAACAGCCCTGCTGCTGGCTGTGGTTGTAAAGCACAGCAGGACTCTCAGCAGGGAGTCTGGAAAAGGTGACTGAATGGGAGAAGGCATCACGGTATGGAGATCCTGCACACTAGCAAAGGGATGGTGGATGTGTGTGCAGAGGAGATTGCACATGAGACAGAGACCTGGACATCAGAGGAGCTCCAGGAGGGGAAAAGAAGTGGAGGTTTAGTCTACCCCTCCAGTCTTAAAGGGTCCCAAGAAGGAGTGGATGTATGCCAGCCCTGCCTCAGGGCAGGACAGGTTGGATCCAGGAAGAGCAGCTGGCATCAGGGTGATGTCTAGCAGGGCTGAATTGTGACAGCAGAGTGTGGAGCTCATACATCTAGAAGGCAGAGAGCATATGGGATCCTTACATCCCTGACTCTTCCTTCATAATCCCCAAGTGTATAATATCCCTCCCCACACGAAGTCCCAGTCCCTGTCACACCCACTATCGCTGTGTGCTGTAAAGCATGCCCTCTCCTCTGAGCCTGTCCCAAGACCAACCCATCCAACACACACCTTGCACAGATGCCCACCTCACACCCTTGAGGCACACAGCTACCCAGCACCTGCCCGTGCTCCCTCCTTGAGCTGGGACTGCTTCCACAAAGCAGAGCTGTATCGCATAAAAGGCTGCAGTGCTGGGAGGGATTGTGTCAGCCTTTGTAACTGACTGCCGCCAGTATGTGAGTCATGACAGTTCCTGCAGGATTGGGGACTGGTGCTGGGAAGTGTCTTCCCTGCAGAGATGCCCTTGCCTGGTGGCTGCTGGGGGACCATGGGAAGGGGGAGCACTGGGCATTGCAGATGTGGTTTCAGGCACAAACTACCATTTTGTCCGGTTTCAACAGGATTCCCATAGCCACGATTCCCAGAAAAGGTTCCCACCGAAGTGTCCTGGGTCCCTAAAATGCAAGGGAGGAGAAGGAGTGGCACAGAAGAGATGGAGAAAGATGTTCGTAATGTGTAATGGTCCTTTAACGCTCTCTCTGGCCCCCTCCCAACACATATGGGAGCTGGATGAGCCAATTAAACCAACACCAATTAAATCAGCATAAATTACATCCCGTAAACCAAAGGTGGGGCTCAGGCAAACACCCCTGCTGCAGAGGATGTCAGAGCTGGCCTAAGGCTGACCCCCACAGCCCAACTACTTTTCAGTTCGGAGAAAGCCAGACCGTGGAGGCATGATCAGGGAGGAGAACGGGATGGGTGGGGACTGCACTGGAGGTTTTCCACAGGGTCACCTTGGACACTGGACTGAGATGCTGCTTGTGCCAGTGTACCATGCCTCCCTTGAGCCAGTCCTCCCTGGGCTCAGCCCTACAGAGATCCTCCTCGCTCCGGATGGGCTCCGGCAGCTCTGGGGTGCTGCGCAGGGCAGACTCACCCTGGCAGGCTGCATAGCTGCCTTTGCCCTTGCACATTTATGCCAGGCCAGTCCTGAGCAACTGGTGTTGCAGTTGCCAACCAAGGGGATTGAAAAGCATGCATATGAATTCCCCTTTCCCTCCCTCCCTCCTCTGCTCATGCTCCTTGCTTTGCTCTCCCTTCAACCTACCTCCCTGTTCTCTGAAAAGGGGATTTCTCTGTTGGATGCTAGCCAGGCATCCATCCTCACCTTGGCTGGAAGAGCCTTGTCCTGTCCCCTGGGGTTTTGTGCCCCCCAGGCTCTCACAGCCAGGTAGCCCAGAGGCCAGGAGGTCACAGGGAGGCTGCCAAGGCGTTAGGAGAGTGGTGACGAGTGGCTGCAGCTACCTGCAGTGTTAAGAGACCCAAATCACATCGGCGATGTCACAATATCAGAGCTGCAAAGAGAGGTCTGGGGCACACTAAGTGGAGTGGCAACTTTTGACTTAATCCAGACAACTGTCACAGAACCACAAAGGAGCAGGGACTCTAATTAAGTCCCACGGCCCTTTGGGAAGTATCAAGCCAGAAAAACAGTTTGAAAGCTTTAGGCAGGGTGATTTTTAAACAAATGAGGAAATGCCTTAGAAACAGCTTAAGATGAAAGCTACCAAATTAAAATCCTTGCAATCAGTATGGAGGCTACTTATGCAACAACCTCCTGAGGAGGAATTGGAATCCCAGAGATAAAACTCTAAACAAATAAAGAGACGGGAGATGAAGGAAAAAGAAATGAAACTTGGTCAAAAAGTGGTATACAAAAGGCTGCTTGAGCCACCTTTGAAAAATGCAAATCTATTGTCATGAAGGGTGCTTTTGCAAAGGGGCAAAACCAATGTCAGGTAAATAGGGGAGTGCAAGGATGAGAAGGGTGTCCAGCTCTGCAGTACATTTGCTGCAAGCAGAGAGCTTCCCTGAGTAAGCAGGAATGTGGCTGTAGGTGCTGGTCAGGCACCTCTCTGCATGCTGGAGATCTCTGCATTTCGATGGCTCTGGCATTAGGAGGTTGGGGTGAACCCAGAGGTCTCCATTAGACACAGACATCAGCTTTGCCTTTTGAAGGATGCCGGGGCACAGGGATGATATGAGAACTGCCCGAAGTCACAGGCGACTTCTGCAAGATACCCTCTTCTCTGGTCCTGGCTGCACTTTTGCTGATGTCAGGCTGTGCTGCCAGATGCCCTGAGCTTGTCGTGTGCTATACAGAGGCACTCCCCAGCCATACTCCAGTCTGACAGCGGGGTGTCATGGAGCAGATGAGGGCCCTGGGCACGCAGCGGTGCAGGGGCAGAACCTGGCATGGGTATTCGACAGCTGCCACGCTGGGGATAAGCTCACATTTGGGATTCGCATCCTTTAATGGCCTGGGCGCCACCTGCATCCACGCAAAAGAACTGCTGGAAGGCAGCTGCAGGAGAGCAGCTGGGCAACGTGCAGCCCTGGGTCTGCGGCACAGTCGGCTCCGCTGATCCCGCTGGCCTGGGAGCTGGGTGCGAGCAGGGCGCCGCTTGCCAGCCCTGCCAGCACGTGGGCTGCGGTGGGCACACTGCCAGCTCTCCTGCCCGGCGGCGGGAATGAAGCAGCGTGGCAGTGATGGGCGAGCGGCTGGCAGCCTGACCAGACCTCACCAGCAGCCCTGGGTTACCCTGGTCTGTGCCAGCGGCTGCGAGGCGGCAGCGCCTGTCCCCCTGCTCTTGCACGAGTACTGCCTTCGCTCTCGCTTCACTTCTAACTGGAACAAGCTTAGGAAATTAGAAGGACGGTGAGGGGTGGGGGAGGGATGAAATAAGATAAATAAAACCAAATAAAAATAAACCCCAAACCTTCCGTTGTTTGATTCTTCCAGTTTTTTCACGCCAAGATTACTAATTGTCTAAGCATCTCAATTTGCTGGTTTCACTTAATCACAGACACTTTGGAGATTATCAGCCTTCCCCACATGTTCCGTACCTTGCTTCCAAACTACAAGACCCACGGGGAGCAGCCGGCGAACGCCTGCAGGAGTGACAGGAGCGCCCGCAGCGCCGGCAGCGCCCGCAGCGCCCGCAGCGGCCCCGCTGCCCCCCCGGCCCCGCGGCGGCGCTGCCGCAGCCCCATCGCCCCATCGCCTCCGCACCCCCAAAGTTCCCGAGGGTGGGGCCCGAGAACGGCGGGGGGGCGCTGGGGCATCGCTGTCAGCTCCTGGCAGCTCCCGAGCCTTTGATTTGCACAACAGAAAGGAGGGAGGTGGGGGAGGGAATGGGTATGATTTATTCAGCAAATTCCGAACTGTTTTTTTCCCTTCTCCTTTTCCAGAGGCTGTGAAACAACTGAAGCCGACGGAAAGGTGAAGTGCGGGGAGAGATGAAGGAGGCGCGTTTGAAGGCATTTTCTTCCTTTTTGTCACATCTCGCGGCAAAGCTTTTAATTCCTGGAGCTCAGCTGCTTCCTGGAAAGCCTCAGCCGCGATGGTGCGGGGGGGTCCCGCCGGCGCCGGGGGTCCCGGCGGGCGGGGGGGCAGGTCCTAATGCCCGGCCGCTTGCAGCCCCGCCACCCGCCGGTGGTGCCTCCTGGCCCGGGGGCCTGGTGGCCCGGGGGCAGACGGGGGCCAGGAGGGGGTGGGGGGTGGGGCTAGAACCCCCCCGGCGCGGCGGGTCGTTCTCCGCACCTCCCTGAGGTGCAGCAGCCTGGGTAGCAGCACGTCTCTCTTGGCACTGGGGGGGGGGGGGGGGGGGGCGTGGACGGCAGCAGGAAGAATCAAACGGCATTTACAATGTGAAAAAGTGTTCGAAATCAGATTTTCCTTGGAGGGGAAAAATACCTTTTTTTTTTTCTTTAAGGAAAAATGATGATTGGAGACTTGACTTTTCTTTGTACTCAATTTGTCTGCTTTGGGATAGCTGCACACTCTGCTAGTCCAATTGCGTTTTTTTACTCTTAAATAATAGAAAGCCCAGAACAGCTCCAGGAACAGGGATACCTGGGGGGAACACGAGGAAACCGCAGGAACATAGATGCCAGCACCATCCAACACAGCATTCCTTGGCTGGAGAGGGACTTTCAAAGCCCTGCTCACCCCATCTGCACCGCGGATCCCCGCTGGCTTTTCTGTTCCTAGCACAGGTGCCCTGGGAAGGCAGGAGAAAAGAGGGTCCCGTTCAGCAGGACCCATGGCTGGTTTACCAGCTGTCAGCACCCAAAAAATAGTCAAATTTCCAGTAATTCTGCTCTGTTTAAAAACCAAAAGAGAATTGTGTTGCAAAGGTCTCATTTACAACCTTATCCCCCTTGGTACCGCACACAGACTCCCTGGGAGATCAGCACCTCTCCTGTGCACCCAGCTTGGATCTGCGACTCTGAAATCCCCACCCATTTCTCTGGGAACCCTCTGACACAATACATGGCATTTTTAAAAATAAATTCACCACAAATGATTCTGGCTCTTTCTGACTGCACCAGAAAGTGATGCAGCTCTTCTGCACAGCCACCAAAAACATTTGCATCACTGGGAAAATGACTGTGGTCCTGCAGGAAGAAGCTCCTTGTGCACGATTCATTGAAGGGATTTTTATTTCCCATTTGCGGGCTGCTGAGAAGCCGATCCTGATTTCTGCAAATGAATTTGTTATCTGCAAGTGTTCACTGAATAGTTTATGCAAACAAATTTCAGCCCATGGGGTGTTTGCAAACTGTTCATTTCATGGTATGTGATTAGTAGAAATGGTCAGAAAATGGGTGCAAAACAATTTTTACGAGCTGTCCTCAACAGCCAGGCTCCTTAAGCCTACATTTGCATCACTGCCTTTTTTTTTTTTTTAAACTGGAATTAGAAAAATATTAACTAACACATGATCAGCTGAACTTTTCATGTTTCATGCTTTGTTTCTAGCTAGGAGCTCTAAAAGGAGGGCAGTTGATGTTCACAGAAAGAGCAGCCCTTTCTGAAATGCACTGATTAACAGAAAGCCAAGCCTGCCCAAGAACCCCCTCGAAGGACCAGCAGGTGGGAATACTGGCCTGGCTGCGGCTGTCTTGAAGACCATTTTGGAGACAAAACTCTTTTTTGTGAGTGCTGCACCTGCAGCCTTCAGCCAGCCCCATCAAGAGGAACTCGGTGCAGAGGTCTAAGGGATGAAATAAAAATGAAGGGGAAAATGAGTGTCCTCTCCCAAAAGAGCACAAACATCCTGCTTAGGTGCCTCTAAAGAGAGAGGCATAAGCCACCCTGCAGGAACCCCAACCCAGGACCCACTCCTGATACTGGGTCTATGATGAGGTGTCTGGTCTTTGAAGCTGAGGCGGAGACCCTCTCCCACTCCCAGGCTCCAGCAACTGTTCTTCACTTCCCAAAGCTTTAAATGGAGCATCCCTCTGGTCCCCCTTGCCTGCATTCTGCTTGACATCCTGCAACTTCTGTCCCTTCTCAGATCCCGGCAGCACTTTGCTCACTGCCATGAACCACGATATCTGTTTGCTTTACTCCTCCTAGAGCTGCGGCATCCATACAGTGCACAGGGTCCCCAGTGCAGGTCCATCCCTTGTGCTGAGGACTGAGGGACATAAAGCTGGTCCTGAATGACCTGGTGGTGATGGCCCAGAGGTGAGACCCTGCGGAAGGGTGGTGCAGAGCTGTCCAGATCCCAGACCTTGTGTCTGGGGTAAGCAGAGGGCTCAGAGTGATGGAGGTGGCACAGGCAGCTTGGAGCAGAGTCGGAGGCTTTCCCCGTGGGTTTAACAGCACTAACAGAAAACGGTGCCCGGAAGATTTATTCATTTAACGCATCTGGTAATTACATTTCGGCAGGTGGTATGTGGGGCCTGGATTTGTTCCATGCACACCAGGCTCAGTAAGGCTCCAGTCCCACATTTGATAAATCTCAGAATAGAATAAATAAATAAAATCAACAGTCCCCAGCTGCGAGTGCGGAGGAGGCATATCCTCTCCCCATGCAACATGCTCCCCCTGCCTCCCACACTCTCCTGTACTGGGGCTGTGATTCAGCGCTACACCCCCCCTCCTGTGGTGGGGATTCTCCCTGCTCTGACGGTGTACAGGCACCAGCACACACACTGGTACACGCACCGGCACACGCACTCACATGAGACAGGATGGAGAGAGGCAGCACGGGTGAAGCAGGGGCACATGGAGCCGTGCCCAGGGCTGGCTCTCCTCTCCTCCAACAGTCATGGGTCTGGCAGGATGCGGACAGCAAGAGACAGCAGGGAAAATGCTGGGGTGGGGAGGGGGGCAACTAGGGAGGGCAGAGAGAGACGATGGTGTGAGGATGCTGAGTTTAAGCAAAGAAAGTTGAGCCAGGAATTGATGGTGAGAAAGGGGATGGCCTGTAGAGTAATGACAGGCGAGAGCCAGCCAAAGGAGCACATGGGGCAGAGGATGCTGGGGGAGGTGAGTGGGTGGTGAAAGCACCAGGAAGCCGTGGAGGGGACATCTCCAGAGCCTGGCTTGGGGGACACCCCTGGGGCCGAGGTACAGCTGGTGCACAGGGCACCATGGACAAAGTCATGTGGGGTACATCCCAGGAGCTCCTCTGGTGTCCCCATGGTTGCACATGGTGCTGCCCACAACAGCGGGGCAGGACATGGGTGTCAGGGCTCTGGGAGGAGTTGGAGCCTTGTCCCCTCAGGAGCAGCGCTGAGGATGAGGAAGGTTGGGCCACAGCTTCCTCTCCAGGGGATCTCAGACTTTCCAGGCTGTCTGAGCAGGGGGAGCTGGTGGTGCCAGGGTGCAGGCACTTCCCCCCACCCTGCCCTGGGGTCTGCGTGACAGAGGATGCTGTAAGCACAGCTGGATGCTCACAGGGACCGGCCACTCTCAGCTTGTGCTTTCTGCCTGTGCCAGGGGTCTCCATGGGGTGCTGGGGGTATCCTGCATGGCAGCCATCCAAGGCAGGACCCAGCCAGAGGGGACCATGTCCCACCACCCAGCAAGACGCCAGCGCAAAGACTGCGGCTAGATTTTATTTTTATACTTGACCTCCCTGCCCCCTTCGTAGAAATGACATAATTATGGGGATTTAATGTTCCACTGCTAAATTTCTTCATTTTTCAGGATAATTTCCACTATTTCATCAAGGAATAATTAATTGCATTGTCTTTAATCAGTTGTTTTACAAATCCAGCAGCGCAAGAAATTTTCATAGACAGACAATGCAGGCAGCTGCTCTTCCCTTCTGGGTGCATTAATGAAGTGAAAGAGCTCAAGCTGGAAAAAAATCGGCTGGCAAAAAAAGAAATCTATTGACAGAGAGATTGAAAAGATCACAGTGTAATCCCTTAATGTGTGCGATAGGGAGGGAGAGAGGAGAGATGGAGCCCAGGTGTGAGGGCAGGAGGATGTGGGCTGCTGCGGGTGCTCAGGGCTGCGAAGTCCCTCCTCACCCAGGTCCTTGGCATAAGGCACATCTGTCATGGATTTAAATATGAGGGGGCACAAGGGTGTCTGCCCACGGAAACGTGTACTTTCACAATAAATGTCTGTGCGTGTGAAGGTGTACATGTACACCTTGATGCACGTATGTTTATCAAAGGTCCAAAACTTGGTTTCTAGAAGGTGTCTGAAAGAAAAACTGAACCCTCCCAACCTTGGGGCAGGATGTGATGGATGAGGTGTTACAACCTCAATGGGGTCAGCACTCCAGCCTGACTTTCCTCTTCTCTCAGTCCTTTCCCTCCTTGTGTTTTCCAGTCAGAGTTGCCCCTCCAGGGCACAGACTGGGCCCTGTGGAGATGCTGGGGATGCTATTGCATCCAGTCCAAAGCTGTTCCTGAAGCATCCCTGGGGTCTTATCTCTGTTCCACTGCCTCAGGGTGCACAGCAGCAGCTCTGGCATCTTCTGCCTGCCCTTGTGCGGTTCCAGGCACCCGGTGCTGTGCTCTTAGCTGGAGCTGGAGGAATAAAAAAGTCAAAGGCAGCAAATGGGTGATGAGACACCCCAGATCGCTGGGTCTTTCCTTGCTCCAGCTTGATGCAAGGCTCAGATACCCCGTGTGCATGTGGGAGGGAGGGAGACCTGGTGGTCTTTGTAGACCCCACAGTCTATGAGTGAATCTCCTGGGCACACTTCCCATCTCCTTCACTGTGATTGACCTTCTCCATCCCTTTGCACTGCGTAGTGGATGGTCAAGCAAGACAGGGCAGTTACACGCTGCTGAGCTCTGGGCATGGCCCCATACCACAGGGCTTGGGTGGATATTCAGCCCTCCCCAGGGAGCGCCGATGCCAGGGTCCAGTACTTTGATCTGGCCCGTGAGCTAATGAACTCACTGCAAACTGCAGCTGTGAATTTGTCATTCTCAAGGCTGGAGAGATGACAGGCCAGCTCCTGTAACAAGCTGCTGCCTCCAACCAGCCCAGCGCCAGGACACTGCCCAGCCCAGACACCTCCTCGCCTCCCGGGCACGGCAGTGCTGAGGTCTGGCTGTGATACCATGTGTCAGCAGCTGAGCCATCCAGGGGGACCAGGACACCATTCCCATTGCTGGGCTGGGGCGTGCACTTCTCTGCATCTCACTGTCCAATATATTCACTATTCTAGTTCTTGCACAGCATGTGCCATCACAAAATCCAAGCATGCTTTACAAAGCGGGTCATAAAGCTTACCCCAAAACACTATGCAAGGCTCTGCACAGCATGCTCGGTATTTTTGGCACAGGTACAAGTGTGGTGATAATTCAGGGTGCTCTGTAATAGGTCAACAGCCCTACAGGGGCCAGATAACCTTGCTTTAGCTCAATTCAGTTAGGGTGAAGGGCCAGGCCAAGGCCAGGAGATTGTCAAGGGAGGGAAAGGCTTTCTCTCAGCCCTACTTTGATTTCAGTTGGAAAGCAATTAGATGGATGTATCTGAGGAGTGACCCAGGAGGACTGGTGAGGGTGCATGCAGCAGCATTTCTAACTGAGAAGGGCCAAACCACACTGCCGCATCCAGCTCCGGCAGCTCTGCTCCACGCATTATTGGACACGAGTTTTTCTTTCTGATGAGAAGATGCACAACACTCATGCCCTGAACCTTTGGGATTTTTTTTGTGTCCAGAGACACTTCCCCAGCCTGAGAGGGATCTGACACCAGACATGGGTAGCTAAGGATATTGCTGCTTCAGCCCTTACAGTGCCCTGGCCAGCTGGCCCAGGGTGCTAGCTGAGAGATGGTCCAGCTGAAAGGACATGAAAGGCTGTGCCCTGGAGAAACCTCTGGACCAAGTAGTCCTTCTGGGGCTGGCTTGAAATCACAAGGGATCACAGATATTTATCTGTAAGAGAGAGAAGGGGACAGAGCTGCAAAAGCAGTGCACGTTGCGGTTTCCAGATGGTTTAAAGCATGTCTGTTTGCATATATGTGAAGGAAAAGGATCAGGGTTGCTGTGGTTTTCCCTTTGTATCTGTTGCAATCAGGTATCTGAAGGATTTCCCTAGAGGCCTCAGCAACAGTTAAAAAGAAACTGGTGTTAGGAGAGAGGCCCCTGTTCATACAAGGAAGGTCGTTGTCAGGCACTGGAAGAGACACGTGTCTATGTGAGCAGGGTCTGGGGGCATCTCTCCTCCACAACCAGAGACAAGCAGCTGCAGCACAGATAAGAAAAAGATAAGGACCCCTCTTCCGTCCCTCCTGCCCTTGCTCAGGTGGAGAAGGAATAAGCAAGGGGTTTAATCCTGCTTATCTAGGAAGACTGGGAGAAGCTGGCTTGCTTTTCACCAGCCTGGTGGGAGCAGTGCCATGCAGAGATGAGAACAGCCCAGCAGAGAAGCAGGACAGCATCTGTCCTAATTTGGAAGCAGTGTGTGTTGATAAGGGAGAGCAATGGTAATGGGAGGAGGCGCTGAGGATGCAAGAGCATGGAGGAAAGCTGCAAGGCTAAGGACACCCCAGGCTTTCCTCAGCTGAGCTCTGTAGTACCTTGTGCTGCTGAAAACAGGCGAATTGAATTGCCTGCATGTGGATGACAATGTGGGCAGGCGTGTGCATTGATGCTACAGCTTGGAGCCTCAGCAGGCAGAGAACTGGCCGGAGACTGCAACGAGGTTGCAGCAAGTAGGAAACTGCAGGTGCCAGGGCTTCGCCTGGGGTGGGTTTGTGTGAACGTTTGTGCCACAATGGTTTCCTGGCACAAAAGCAATACCGGAGTTGCATACACACATGCCCAGGAGGACTGAATTCCTAATTCGCCTTCATGAATATTCACGCTAAGTACCAGTGCATTCTCCAATCCAACCCTGGCAGCAGAGCCATGTGATTTAACATGACTGATTACCATGTGGCCAGCACAGCTCAAAGAGCCCACACTAAATACCCACAGGATCCACAGAGTTAAATTATTTGAAGGAAAATAAAACCCTCACATAATTTTCTGTAACAATCACTACAATCACAAGCAGCTTGTAAATATTCTGTGCATGAAAAGGAGCTGATTTTCTCTGGGGAACTTCCTACTCTGGTCTCAGAATAAGCCTCCTAAAGCAAGACCTTCAACAGGTTTCCGTATTAGAAGTGTGTTCTTTGTTATTAAACTACTTTATACAGTTATCACCCCAAACTCCTCTGCAGCGCAAACATATCATTCCTGGGAGAAGCTGTCA
This sequence comes from Falco punctatus, assembly GCF_963210335.1. NCBI lineage: Eukaryota > Metazoa > Chordata > Aves > Falconiformes > Falconidae > Falco > Falco punctatus. Next base: position 120,616,352 of record NC_137582.1, on the reverse strand, counting down.
GTGGAGTGCCAAACTACAGCATGCAATTAAAGCCCTAAACAATACAACACAATAAATCACTGGCGCTATGGCCGGTCAGTGTCACCAAGCATGGAGTAAAGATCTTAATTACATTTAGACCAAACAAGTATTAGATTATTTATGGGATACTGTAAGTGCTTGACAATGGGTAGAAAGTCATTCCACACGCATCCCTGGGCATTTCAGAGTCCGGATGAAGAGGCAGAGAAGGAGAGGGAGAGAAGTAGAGCCAATATCCATCACAAAGCAGTATTGGAAGGGAAAGAACTGTTGCTTTAAATAAGGCCCAATTGCATCATCAATTTAAAAGCAATAGCAGCAGCATCTGAAGAAAGCAGCAGCTGCCACAGGTGGCCAAACAGCTGGAGAGCTGCCAGCACCCACAGGAGCCACCAGAAACCTTGGTACTTTGTCACACTATGGCACGTTTTTAACCCTTCCACACCAGAGCCCCCTGCTTTGCAACATCCAGGGCTGGAAGGAGCCATGCTGCACCCAGGGGCTCTGCAGAAGCTCTGGGGGCTGCTGGGCGCTGTGTGGGGCAAGGCAGGATAGGGCTCCGTTGCGTACATTACCCAGCACTCCCTGTGGCTCACAGCTGGATTTTAGCACTTTCCAGATGTGGCCAGGACCTGGAGGATGCAACCTGGCTGAGATCTGCATCCACCTCCGGCCATGGACCATTTCAGGGCTGGCGGATCCTCCAGAGCGATGCCATGTTTAAGGCCCAGTTTAGTGTGTCTTTTCTGTCCAGTGGCTCTGGAAAGCAGCGAGTCTTCTTTGCTCAGGATGACAATTTCAGAAAGATTTGTGCTTTGCTCCCAGGCTGTTTAGGCATGGGAATCTTTCTGGAAAAGCAGTTGCTCACAAGAGCTTTCTCCAGGGAAAGATACAGAGTCATGAATGGGTCTCCCCCACTGCTCTGGGCTGAAACAACCCTCCCTAACACTGTTAAAGGATCCGTAATATTGCATGTTGCTGTGCTACAGACCTGTGCTCCCCTGCCTCTCCAGGCTATGCCACTGGGTCAGGATGTCAGAGGATGCCCGTCCGTGTCGGCACATCCTGTGCTATGTGGCTGGGCTCACCCCACACCTGATCCCCCCATGTGACCTCATGCCACCAAGGCTTGTGGGTGCAGTGTGCAGTGCTTGTGCCCGCATGCATCAGGGAAGGGATGGAGCAGGGCAGCCGTGGTGATGCAGATGGGCTCCACAGCAGGATACTCTGAGGACAGACAGCTCAGCCAGACCACAGTGTGCTGCAGAGAGCTCCAGGTCACTCAGGTCCCTGGCTGTAATGTGAATGTCGTGAACATCACAAACATCACCCCTGCCCACATTCAGGAACCCCCTATACCAAACCCCAGGGAGTGACAAGCAGTGAACTGTCTGCAGCCTGGCCCCAGCTGCAGTGATGGTGCCCAGCCACTGTCTCGTCGATTTGCCCCACGGGCTTGTCTGCTGGTGTACGGCACAGCGCCATGGTGCTGCATGCTCAGCCCTGGGTGCCAGAGGTGGTGGCAGAACAAGGGCTGGCTGTCCGAGAGACTCCTGCTTTGGGTCTAAATCCTCCCTCTGCCAACCCCCACAGCCTAGGGCAGGTCAGCAGGGTCGGGTTTGTCTGACTGCATGCAGACAGCAGCAGCAGCACCCCTTGCCCAGACAGCCGTCAGTCCACAGAGGGATGGCTGCTGGGGCGTGCTTCAGCTCATGGCTGTCCAAAGTAGGTCAAATGAGTCTGTTCTACCAGCAACTATTTATTGCTATTGACCCTCCAGCATGGGACATCTACTCGCAGCTGAGCTGCCTCAGATCAGGCAAGGTGATCACACCCTACATCACCAGGAGCCTCTGGCCCTTCTGCGTAGAATCATTTGACTCCCTCTCCACCCCCTCCATGTCTGAGTGCTCGGAAGTGAACACAGGGTTTGCCAAGCTCCTCACGCCGTGACTGTGAGCTTAGGAGAAATTCCAGGCATCAACTTTGTGTTTCTTGTAGCACAGATCAGAGGCTCTGGCCCAGCATTTCGAACCAAGAAGTGTAGCATGGGCAGCGCCATTCATGCCTGCAGAACTGAGGACCATGTGCATCAGCAGTGGGCCACATCGCCCATAAAATATGCATAAGGGACAACTTCCAGATGTGTCCATTCCTAGTGTCACTTTCTTAACCCAGTTGAACCAAATTTGCTCCTTCTGCTCGGCCATGGGATCCTGGGTGTGGAGCTAGCGTTGTGGGGGCAGCCCCATGCCAGCACCTGCAGATGGGGAAGCAGCTGGGCTGTTTGCAGAGGTGAGGACAGGTCCGTTCCCGGGTATGGGAAAAGCCATGAGCGAGGCAAGCGTGCCAGGGAGGGGGATGACACAAAGCCCTAATTGCAGGGCAGACTGATTATGCTGACAAGCCCAGCTGATCTCAGGAACTGGTTCAAGGCCACGAGGTGGCCAAAGCTCCTGATTGATGCCAAGGTCATGGGAAGGTACAGGGAGGGGGAGGAACTGCAGCCCGCTCATTGCTGGGGATTATTCACCAGTACTGGACCAGGAGCAACCAGCGGGCTCCTTGTCTGGGCCAGTCGATGCCCACAGCCAGCCGGGGCTGGGTGATGCCCCAGCAGAGCCTTGTCTGCATGCTGGACCCCTCTTACATGGTGCAGCACTGTGAGGAATTGGTAGTTAATGCTCTTTCCCTACCCACCCACCCCTTTTTTTTAATCCCCCCACCTTTCTGTCTCAGCAGCCGACAGGCAGTAAAAGACCCTTTGCAGTTGTCAAGGCAACGCCGTATCACGAAGACGGTGCCGTGAAGTGGCAGCAGCCAAGGGCTCAGCTCTCCATCTCTGCCGCTTCCCTCTCGAGGCCGCGGTGCTGCTGCCAGCGATGCTGCTCGGCGCGGGTAGCAGCCACTGGCAGGAGGGCAGCTCTGCAGCCCCGGCCCGCTGCTCGCACTGGGGGGGCTGGCGGGGATGTGGGACCAGCCCCACGTGGTCCCTGCCCCACTGCCTGCACGCCTCAGGTGCCAGCTCTGCCCAGACCCATCTTCCCCACAGCTCAGTCACCCCACTCCAGTCACCAGCCTGCACCAAAGGCGTCCACTTTGCTATAATGAGCCCCCCATGAGCCTTCTCCCAGCTGAGCCAATCCCTGCGGTTTAATGGGGGGCTGTTTGTGTCCTGTGGAGTCACCAGGCCCACCACAAGCCCTGATGGTGTCCGTGCTGGAAACGTGCCACAGGTAGAGATGAACCCTGCTTTGGACAGCCTGGCAGGAGCCATCCCTACAGCTCACGCCTTTCCCAGCCTGCAGAGTGACTGCGGCAGGGATCCTGTTGTTTGTCCTTCTGTGGGTATTTTTCCAGGGGGAGATGCACCCTCTCCATCCTCCCACCATCCCCACTGCAGGCAAGAGCACCCCTCCTGCTGGAGAAACCAACAGCATCTTCTGGGCATGGTGAAGTAGGTGGATGAGGCTTTGCAGGCTGTCTCTTACAAGCCAGGCTCCCCAAAGAGAAAGACAAAATCTGAGGATAAGGAGAGTTTCATCTGACAGCAGCCCTCCCGGAAAGAGGTTCTGGAAATTCTGGATGCCTCTGGAGATGAGCAAGGAGGCGAGGGGCATCCTCTGGATGGAAAGGTGTGGATGGGCTCATGCTCATGGCTCCATGGTATATGCCTGGTGCAGGGCTCCCCACGTCCCAGCCGGCCAGAGCACTCACACCTCTCACAGCTCTCAGGCTCTGGTCTGAACCATGTGCCTGGCCCCAGCACATCCTGCACTGGCTTGGCCCGGGTGCCCCAGGAGGACCAGCCAGAGGCATCTCAGCCCATCACCATGAGGTGCTGCCTGGAGTGCGTCAGGCACACTGAGAGCGGAGCCACGCTCCCTCGCCGGCTGCGGGAGCTGGCACTGGCAGCCACGGTGCCCGCATGCTGCCTGCGGCATGTAAACAGCCAGAAGGAAGGTGGCACGTGGTTGCCCATGGCTGCCAGCAAGGCTCCTTCTGGCAGAGCTGGTGGGGGGAACCATGCACCCCCCTTAGGTGCTCACAGCCACATCCAAGCTCGTCCTTCTGCCTCCCCCAAAGCAGGATAAGCAGCCCCCATCCCACCGCCTTGTGCACTGGAACGAAGCTCTGGAGGCTGGCACAGAGCAGCACCTGCACCCTCAGCACTCTGGGCTGTGCTCTCCAGGGCACCTTTGCAGAGTCCCAGTGCAGAAGTGCAGTGGGAGCCCTGGGAGCCTGGCACCACCGCTGAGTCCTGCTGTCGACACCTCCAAGGGTCACGGTTGGCTCCTGTTAGATGGGGAGCTGAATACATGCTCAGGTCTCTGCTCAGTGCGGGGTGCTGTGGGGCCAGCCACGCACCATGAAAAGAGGCTGGGAGGTCATTCTCATGGGAGCAGGAGTTCTGGAGCAGGGCGGTGCAGTCACAGAGCCCATGGAGATGGGTAAAGGCCACAAGCTTTCGTCTCAGGCCAGGCACCCAGCATGCCCGTCTTCCCACATCATCCCGTCTGATGCTCCCATGCTGGCATGTTTCCCAGCACCCCGAGAGAAAGGTGCTAAACTGGGACCCATGAGCCCAGCCAGCCTGGGTGCTAAAAGTGCTTGGTGAAGGGGCTGCAGGAGCAGATGCTCATCCTTGATACGTTTGGCATTTTTTGTTGCTTTTGACTCCAGGGAAATGATTGCTGTGCTCTAAGGGATCTATAAATAGACATTGCCCACTAACCTCTGCTCCCCAGGAAGCCAGCAGTGTGGCAGGAACACAGTAACTGCTGCCAGCGCTGATGCCCCAGCCTCCACCTGGGTCAGCACTCTCTGCCAGGCTCCCCAGGCCTGCTCAGCCTTCCTTTGCCTTGGAGGAGGGAAGGAGACCAAAGGAATTATTTTTTCTGAGGTAAGCAGTGTCTGGGATGGTTTTGGAGAAAGGAGGATGAGAGACAGCATCTCTTTGTGGTGCAGAGGCACTCCAGGGTGGAATTGGCCCTGGTGTCACATCACTCCTGGCTGAAGTCCCCTCCCCACAGGAGTACTTTGCCCTGCCTGGGCTAGGGGCTGCCTGTGCATCCCTGTGCCAGCACGCAGACAGTGGGCAGACACTAAGGGTCCTGGCAGAGCTCTCCCCACTGTGCTGAGTGCTCTTCAGGCAGCTGCCTGCTGTAGAGCCACTTCCCTGGTAGCAGGCATGGACATCTCCCCACTTTGCCACTCTCCCCTTTGGGAAAAGGGGTGGAAGGAAGAGGAGAAGCAAAGGAACTGATTGCTTCTGCTCTGACAGCCCCAGGCAGCCCCAGCACCTGGGCTGTCCTGGAAGATGCTGTGGGGCATCCTTTTCTTGGGACTTGTGTCTCTTCCCTGTTGGAAGGGATGTGGGCAGAGGGTGTTTAAAGAAACCTTCATACCAGTTGTCTGGGCATTCCAACCCTGCAGAGATGTGGCCATGCAGGGGGCCCCCATGGGGGCAGCAATGGCAGCAGGCTTTCTGCACACTCAGGCAGGAATGGACTTCATGTCCCCTAGCCCCACATCACAGGGGTGCAGGACCTTCCATGCTGGAGGTGTCTGCCCATGTCTCACCTGTCCTTTCTCACTCTACAGTTGCTGAGTCGCGTGCCATGCCAGAGCCAGGCAAAGGGCCAGGTTCCTCCTGGAGTGACCTTTGGAGGGGCAAACACACCTTCCTGGCTGAAAATAATGAAAGAGTGTTCCCTTCTGGAGTTACGGAGCACGGGCCAAATCCTCAGCTTGATGCGCAGGCACACATATCTTTGCGCTAGCACCAACCCCATGAAGGGCTCATCCAGAAGCTTTCCACAACTTCACTATCCCAAAATTGAAAATTACAAGCCAGGGAAATTGGAAAGTTGTTAGAGTGAATGCCAACCGGATCTGAGCTCTTAAATCACTTGGGCTCAGACTTTGAAAGGATTCAAACCCACTGTCTCCTCCGGGGGCTATACACAACAACCACATAGCAGCCAGCCTGGCTGGAGCTGTGTCTGCAGCGTGCCTGAGCCCTTGGTGAGTCTCTCCTTCTGGCCATGTGCCCAGCAGTCCCAAGCCTTTCCTTCCACATCCATCTGCTCCTGGAGGACTGCTCCTGCCCCAGCATGTGTGCTACCTGACAGACTTCAAACAGCCTCCCCGAGTCTCAGGGGAGATGCTGGGAGGTGACACCTTCCCCATGTGGGACCATCACTCCACCGTAACCACAGCTGGGGTGAAAATGGCTATTCCTTCTCATGAAATGGTCAGACATTTCAAAAGCAGCCCCAGGCAGAAGAGGGATGAAAGCCACACTTTTTTTCCATGAGAAATGACAGCGCCAAAGAGGAACCCAGAATCAGCCAGCACCTGGAGACTCTCTGGCATGTAGGATGCAGGTTCAAGTGTTCGTGAATGCCAGGATCTCCACTCCTACCAGCCCTGAGGTCTGGGGTCAGCAAGGGACACAGCCCATGAAGATGCTCTTCCCCAGCAGCGGTTCAGCTCTGGGGACCTGTTTTGGGCACAGTTTCCTAGGGTTGCACCAGGCGTTTCTCTGGATCAGACGGGACAGCGATTCCCCCATTGTAAACCATGCAGGTGCTTTTGGCAGGGCCAAGCTCTGCTCTTGCTGGCCACAGTCAGTGGGGACCTCGGATGGATTGGCGCAGCTGCCAGGGACAGACAGGATGTGGCCGGTGGGTGAGTCCTTGGCGGAGTGCCTTTCCAGGAGGGCGAGGGAGGTGGATGTTGGCAGTGGGAGGCTTTCGTTAATGCATCTCCCACTGTGTCCCTGCCCAGATGACGAGCTTCCTCAGAAAGGAGGGGAGAGGACGACCTCCCCACCCTGCCAGCTTGGAAAACCTTACCCAAGCGATGCCAGGATGTGTTGTATCCTGTTGCCATGGCAACTGACATCTTACGATGCTGAAGCAGGCGTATGCGGAGTCATGCCACATGAATCATGCGAATCATCTGACCTCTGCGTGACAGGGACAGACAAAGAGCAGAGATGCGCTTGTCGGGGCTGACCCCTCAGATTGCACTCAGTCACTACTGCAGAGAGGGGTGCAGGGGAGGGTGGATGGCACTGGTGCAGGCAGCAGCACCGAGCCCACCTTCAGCATGAATCCAGAGCCTGGTGCAGCCCAGCCTGAGGGACACCAGAGGCAGGAACCTGCAGGAACCCAGAGCATCCTTGTTCTGGGACTGTGTGGGGTAATGAGCACAGAGGGGCTGCACAGTGCAAGCCCCATGCACTGGGCTGGGCAGAGGAGCTGGCGGCATCCATTTCTGCAGTGCAGGGACAATCCTGACTGGTGCTGGGCATCTCCCGCTCCCTGCACTGGCTGCCTTTGCAGCTTCACTCATCCTCAGAAAACCAGACCAGAGGATTCTCCCTAGAAACTCCAAAAGAAGGTTAGACCCATCTGGTTTTGCTGCCTGGCTTGGGAAGTGACCGGGCACACCCACTGTGGCAGACATGTGGCTTTATGGGGTTGTTCACCCAGGGTGTACAACCAAGGGTCCCTTTCCAAGTCCTGGATGTCCACACGTTCCCGACAACAGGCACAGGGCTGTGCTAACCAAGCGCGACTTGTTCCTCCTTGGACGCTTGGCACAGGGGACCACTCTCTGTGGTCAGATTTGAGGGAGGAGGAGTCTGCTTCCGTCTGTCACGTTATTTATGTGACGCCTACCAGGCATCAGGGTCAAGGAGTCTGATTTTTTCCATCTCAACTTGTTATAGAGCTGAAATATTTTCAACCCAGCAGTGGAATATTACCCCCTCCTCCCAGATAGAGTGATTACAGTTTTCCTTCAAAAAAGTAGAATGAAAATTAGCTTGTGAGTTTGCTATAATTTCATCTCCCTTCATCTTTTCTTGGGGTGAAAAAAGGCATGGAAAGGGAGAAGGTTTGAGGGGGGAAAGAAAAAAAGTCTAACACCCAAAATCTGTATTTGATTTTATGAAAAGTTCCGGGGGGAGAAAGTGCTCCTGTACATTTCTTTCCTTTCAAAATATGTAAAGTTTTTACCAACCAGCCTCATGTGAGAGAAAAGCAACACAGGCGTTCCCCAGTCAGCCTCTCTGGGAACAATGGTTCTTTCTGTCAGTAGTGAATCTAAATAGAAATGTATTTTCTAGCAAAAATGTCCTTATGGTAGAGTCTTCCCCATGTCGCAGAAGTATTTTGCACCCTGAAGCCCTGGTTTACAAACAGAGTTGTTTCTCCAGTCAGGAACAGACATGCTACCAAGGGATGACCCTGACCCACTGTACATCATGCAGAGAGGACAGCCAAAAGTGCTGCTGCGATGCAGAGCTTTGTACGGTACAAATCTTGTCTGGGGAAACTTAGCCCTGGGAAAAAAAAAAAAAAAAGAAAAAAAGAAAAGAAAAAAAGATTAATTCCTCTTCTGGACAATTTATCCTGCTGCATCCGCCCAGCTCTAGTGAGATCTCAATGGAGGCATCAGGGTGGGGATGCAGAAAGAAACGGGAGTGAAATCTGCTCTTCTGGAAGCAATAAATGCCTTCTGCCTTTTACAGGCGGCTCCCGACCTTGCTGCAGCTGATGGGCAAGTTTATGATATTGCATTTTAGCTAAAAGGAAGAGGTAATTATTTGTCCTTTTGGATTAAAGGGACTTTAGGGACAGAAATGCTAAACAAGTAAAAAGCCCAGCAGAAGCTAACCCAGGAGGAAAACTGGGACGTCCTAGAGGAGAAGGGCTGGTAGAAGGCAACTGTAAAGCAAAGGGCAAGTGGAGACACAGGAGTGATGCTGGCTTTAGCAGGAGGAGCAAGGCAGCGGGACTTGGACAGGCAGCCCTGGGCACTGCTAGCAGGGGAGCTGCCTGCTGCTGTTTGTGCCACCTGCAGTTGGTGGAGTGGGCCCCCATCTCCAACCCACACATTAAAAAAAGGGCTGTGCCAGGGAAATCCCTGCTCCTTCATCGCTGGGAGCAGGCTATTACAGCCTCGGGGCTTGCACATCACTCAGAATAAAGTGATAACTCTACAGAAAAAAAAGCCTAATGTGTTTCAGCTTCTCTGCCTTGGTGAGCTGGAGCCCTCCCTTCTCCTCTGCTTGCAGGATCTTGGCTGCCAGCTGCTCTCCAGCTTTCACCCCAAGGGGAGATGCATTCACCACAGCAATAGTCAGGAAGAGGAAAAGGGCCTCTGAGCTCATCTGTACAGGAGGTGGGCACAGCTCAGGGATCAGTGGCCTGTTAACAGCCCTGGAGCAGGGCAAATCTGGAGCAGCTTTCACTAGGGACATGAGTTCTCACATCCTTTCCACACATTCTCCCACCCATCCATGGAAATGCAGAAAGAGGTTGGCAGTACCAGCCCTGTGCTTTGACAGCAGTGCAGATTTGGGCAGCTTTTCCCACTAACCCCCGACACCTGCCCCCATGTCTCACTGCAGTGATATGGGAGGCCGTGCAGAGGATCATGCACTGGATCAAGATGGTGCTTCCTTTCTTCTTCTCCAGGTGCCAGGCTGATACCACCTTGTAGCAAAGTATCATGCTTTCCCAAGACAACAGCTTGCATGAAGCTAGCCTGGGTGTTTCTGCACCCTGCACCACTAAGGATGTGTCCTCAGCTCTAGCGCTGCAGGCAGCAAGAGATTATGCAATGCAATCAAGAGGTACCCATTTCTCACCGTGGGGTGGAAGGCAGCATCTAAAAGAGAATGGGCAGCCTGTGACCCCAGGCAGAGCCAGGTGGGATTCACTAACCTGTAGTCCTGCCAACTCTTCTAGTAAGCCTCATCCCCTTCATACAGGTGGGCAAAGGTTCTGGAGTCCTGCAACACAGGAAACCTCATGTGGTCACTGCTTAGGGAAAAATCCTGCCTCTTTGGTCCAAAGCAAAGCAAAAATGAGTTAATGTGGATTTTCCTGTAAACTGGTTCCAACCTGGACCCTAAAAGTGACAACTGGAACATGTCATGGTCCTGCTGTCCTTCCCCAGAGCAATGCTGCAGCAGTTTGTGCTTTGCTCTTTCCTCTCCAAGGACATGCTCAACCCTGAGCATATTTTTTTCTCTGCTTTTTTTTTTTTTTTTTTTTTTTTTTTTTTGTATTAGCTGCCTGTGTTTCTGATCCATCGTTTCTGCAACAGTGATACTGTCTGTAATCAGCTCTCTGGGAGACAGACATGGCCACAGGGTGAAGATGCAGGAGCACCAGGGACTTGAGGATACACGTTATTAACATTTCCTGAAATATGGGCAAAACTCCTGAAGCCTTTGCTTGCTGGAGCCTCTCCAAATGACTCTGACCAAGACCTCCCCACCTGGGTGAAGATTCTCTGGCTTTATACAACCCCAGCACATGGACACACATATACTCCCATGCCCACAAGACACAGATAGCTGTGCATATGTAAGCACACATGGCCATGCACACACTTGTACACACACACACACACACCCTCCTGTGAAGGCACACTGCCATGTGTATACAAGAGCAGAAAAGCAGAGGTGGTCAGTTGGTGATACGAAGCATTTCACGGTGATAAGCCCGGAGTCCGACCCCTCCACACATCCCCTTTCCCCAGGCAGAGGCAGCACCCCAGCCCCTCTACATCAGGCGGGTGAATGGATGCTTAAGAGCCCTGCAAAGGGCGAGTCCCCAGCGCCGCCGTTCAGAGACCAGCAGCTGCACAGGTGCAGCACACCACAGGCAGAGGCAGCAGGGACTGCGACGGGACAGCCGCCAGTAAGCAGGTATCACCGCCTGAGGGGTCACTGGCTTTTCTCCTGCAGGCACAGGCAGACCCGTGTCCCGCAGCCCTCGCTGCCGCTCACTCTCCCACCAGCAGCCAGACTTGGTGCTGCTCTTGTCATGGCCAGGCACAGACCCGTTCCTTCTGAGGCTGTCTAGAAGACATGTTTCTTCTACAGCAAATTTCAAGCAAATAATGACACTTGGTTTGAGATATTTTTCTTTCAGCAGCAAAAAGGTTCAGAGCAAATATGTTTTTAATAAACATTTTGACTGAAATTGAGCTCTTCCCCTGCAGCAATTTGATTTTTGGCATAATTGCATTTTTCAATAGGAAAAATGAGTGTTTGGTCAAGTGACTCAGATATCTATGAGCATCTCATTTTGGGTAGCCAGGCCCTGTAGGTGTGAGCAAAAGCTCTGGGCTGACACCAGTGCCTGCCCAGCACAGGCTGGCAAGGGGGGGTGCAGGGCATGGCTTTACTGCTTGCTGGCTCCTGAATTCCAGGTCTACAGGTAAGCACAAGGGCAGGCCACCACCCTGGCTCCCTGGGCGCTGCTGCTGCCTGCATCCCTGCTTGCCCTGCTTGCTGCGTGGTGGGAGGCTGTGTGCCCGGCCATGTCCCGTGCCCGGCCATGTCCATTGCAGTGAGCAGGGTCCTGCTCTCTGTACAACCTCTGGCAAGTTGCCTGTGACTGGCCTCCACCTCTTATCTCTGGAGCTGATAATATCAGTCCTGGTGTTAAGCGGAGCTTGCTGAGCTGTGGTGCTGCTGGGGCTGGGACACCTGGGCTGGCCACAGCCTGGACCAAAGTCCCCACAGTACCTGTCATTGCTCTACATCAAAAGCTGCTGGCATGAAAATGGCTGGCATTTCTCTTGGGGCCATGCAGGCTGAAGGCAGTCCAGATCTTTCCTGGTCCCTGTGTTTTCCAAACAAGCTGCTGTCCCTTCCTTTGGTTTTCTCTCTCCTCCCAAATGCAGCAGTTTCTTCTCCTTCCCCAGCCACATTCAGTCTGTGCAGGCTGCACTGAGGCAGAGCATGTGGCCTTCGTGTCCTGGGAGGGATGTTGGGGCTCTGCTGCTTCGCTCTTCCCTGGTCCTGGAGAAAGCAGCCTCACGCGATGCTCAGGCTGGCTGGTAGCTCAGAGGCCTGATGGTAATAAATGAGTCAGGAGCACATCTGCACGCAGCGGAGACGCTCCCTGCCAAGTCGCTGCACTGCAGGACCACTCTCATCTGTCTCTCTTTAACAGGAACAAATGGAAATGAGTGAATCAATTAACACAGCACATTAGCAAAATGTCAGAGCCTCCCAATCGCACTTAACCCTTCCCTCTGCCAGCCTGTGCCAGCAGCCCAGCAGGGGCTGAGTCAGCAGCGTGGGTTGTCCCAGCCAGCCCCTGGCCACAGTGGCTGCAGCCAGCAGGACCTCTCCCCACCTGCCCAGGGAGCAGAGGCCGTGCTAAGGCCCCCGCGGGGACCACCTCGCTTGGGGACGGCACAGAGGTGGGGAGCTGCCCGGCTGGGCGGTGGCTGGCTGCCAGGTGGGCTGCAGCGCGGTACAGCTGGCCTGCGGCTCCTGCTGGCCCGTGGCTGTGGGGAGGCAGCGGGGGGCAAGTGTCCTCTGATCAGGGCCAGGAGAGGGAGGTGTCTGGGTGCCAGTTCCTTTATGTCCCCCAGGCTCAGCCTTGCTTGGAGAAACCCCTGTGCGAGTGTGATGTGGCCAAGGCATCTTACAAGTGCTGAAGAGGAATGAAGGAGAAGGGTGCTGAGCTGGGCTAAGCCAGGCCAGCAAACCCGCACAGGGCTGGGCCTTCCCACTGTAGGATGCAGTACAGCTCTGAGCCCCTGTGCCAGCCTGGGACAAGGGCTCACCAGCTCTGCACATCGCTTGTTGCTGCACAGCAGCACTTGCACATGTGTGCGCAACAGGAGCATCAAACCCTCTCTCCTCCTCATAGGCAACAGGAGAGCTGTACTAAGACATAATAAACCCTCATCAGCTAATTAATAATTAGAGACACTTATGCCTGAAAGCCTGCCTCCATTGGTGGGATGATGCACCTCAGCTCTCCTGCGAGGCACAAGCAACAGGATAGCCAAACCATGCTAGACTTCTGACATATGCCCAGGGTGCCAGTGGTCCCAGTCTGCAGGACACCGAGGGCTCCTGTCTCCTAGACTCAACCACAGGGGACAAGGCATCTCTCACTTGCTCCTCCCAGGACATGTTTAGGTACAAACCCCGCTATGCCAGGGCCTGGGTGCCCATGGTCAGGATGCAGGCAGGGTCTCACCTCACCCAGGGGAAACAGGGCATGGCCATGTGGCTGGCTGAAGTCCTTATACCGGGTGGGAAGCGCAGCCAGAATTGCAAACTAGTCCCTCCATCCTATGGGATGGAAACAAGGCTCCAAGGTCCCAAACTGGGTTGAAATGGAGATTCCCCATGTGATGGCCCAACCTCTGGCCTGCAAACAGGAGATCTGACAGGAGCAGCCGTGCTTGGCATCTGCATTCACTAGCTGCATTCGTGAGCTTGAGATTTTCTCAATAGAAGTCTTGGGCAGGGGGTGGAAATAAAAGAAAACTTGCAACATCCATAAAAGAAAACCACAGATGTTGTGAGCAATGGCTGATCCTTCAGCAGGTGTCTCAGAGCACATCTCCATTGTCACCCCATCTCCCCGTGAAGGCACCGATGCACTTGCACACCGACGTGTGTACACAGACCCACGCTGCCAAGTGGCTCGTCACCCACCTCTGCACGCAGGCACGGGCACGCACAGGCTCTTGAACAGCACTGCCAAGTGCTGCGTCTCCCGTCTGAAACGGAGATGGAAACTTTCTGAGAGCCACTCAGAAACACTGGGAAAAATGCTGTAAATAGCCCGAGGTTCAGCACACTTGGAGGAGGAGAGAGAGCAGAGCTGTCTTTGGATAAGAGCTGTCATCTCACACACCCAGGAGCACCTGCAATGGCAGGATGCTCTGGGAGGGAGGTGAGGATCTGGGGAACAGCCTCTGTAACCTGGGGTCTGCTTGCCTGGGTCTGCCTGTCCTCTCCTGCCTGGGAAATCAAGGCAAAGCTGTAATAAGCCCCAGAAAGCCAACACAAGGGCTATGAATGACTAGGACGCCTCTCCAGCTCTGCACCACCCACCAGCCATCACCACCTCTGCCCAGCCTAATGGCCAAGGGTCACCTATACAGACCTGCCACACCTCCCTCTCCCCATAGGCACAGGTGTAGAGCTCTCTGCACCTGGGGCTGGATCAAGCCAGATCCTTTCAGCATTATTTTGCCTGCTTTGGAGTTTGGTCCAGGGATAGCCCAAAGGCAGTGCAGGATGTCTTCCGTCATGCTCATGGGGACCATTTGAAATGCTCCAAAAGAAAAAAAGCAAGGAAGAGCCCTTCTGAGCAGATGCTGCAAAGCAATCCCGCCAGCCAAATTCCTGCATTGTGGTGCGGGGTGATTACCCGCCATCAATGGCCTCTAATCCACTGCCATCGATTCCCACAGGAGCGCCTGGCTCCACGCTCCCTGCTGCATACAAATCCTGCCTGCAGAATAGGGATGGATTGTCAAGGCATCACCTCGATTATGCGACATGGCCCTGATAGCTCAGGGGACTTTGTGTCCAAGGCTCCCCAGGCCCTGGAGAGCATGAGGTGTGAGAACAGCGATGCAAAGCCAAGGGCGCTGAAACAATCATTGCCATGAATTAATGTTCTGCATGTCTATGGGCTCTTCCAGCTGGAGATTTCAAAGCACTTTGCAGGCACTACTGAGGAGGAGCTGGGTGGACACAGCATGGAAAGAGGTATCCAAGCTCAGAGTGCTGCAAGGCAGTGATGCCTGGGGATGCCACAGTCCTTTGCCTGGTCCTTCCCAGTTCTGGGATGCTCTGTAGGGGCTGTGCATGACTCACTGGGGGCATCCATAATTTGTGCCTGTGATCCCCATTTCAGCCCTGTCATGCTCCTCTGCAGGGGCTGTCAGGGCTCAGGGCCGATCCGCATCAGCGCTGTCATTAATGGGCATAGCAGGGGCCCGGCTGTGCTGACTGACACATCAGACATCAAAGCTGTGTGAAACCTGGCAGCACAGTCACGGAGCTGCGTCCAGCCCTCCCCGCAGCCCCGTCCTGCGCAGAAGTTGCCTCCTCCTTCTGTAATTTCTGGGCACATGAGACTGGTATCAGTAATGGATACCAGTCAGAACTGGTCCAGGCTGACTGAACTCTGAGTGCTGCCTTACTCCTCCCTGTGTGTGCTCCTGCCAGCTGCCTGCAGCACCCCTGTGCACCCCTGTCCAGCACGAAGAGCCCAAGGGGCACCTGGGTCAGCCTGAGACCAGGGATGAGGCACTGGCCTCTGTGCCTGTTGCCTTTGGCTCCAGCCCTGCCTGGCCTTCAGCCACCCAGGTCACACAAGCAGGGACAGCTTGGGCTCCAGGGCAGCCTGCTTTAGAACCCAGAGCCATTGCTGCAGTTCAGGGTCTGACCCTTCTCTCCCAGTGAGCTTGAACTAGGTCCTGAGATGCCCACAATCGTCTCACACCTTCAGACAAGAAAACAAAACACACCAGCCCTACAGATCCATGCTTGGCATGTTTTGGCTGCAAACCTGCAGGGAGCCTCCCCACGCCGTGCAGGGTGCATGCCTGCCCACTCTCTCCGCACCTTGCCCCCCTCCTGGCAGAAAACATGCAGGCAGAGCAAGAGGAGGGCAAATAAAGTCAGGAGAGGAGATGGGGCTGTGAATATCAGTCCCACAGGTATCCATGATGGACTGGCTGGCTGGTGGCTCCTCCTTGCTGATATGGGGCAGCCAACCCTATCCAGGGCCACATCAAGGACTTGCAGGGAAAAGGGATTCCTTGGCCAAGGGAGACACTGCTGCCTTCTTTGTCCAGTGTCACCTGTTCTTGTGGTGTCCCAGTCCTAACCTGCCAGGAGACGGGGTTTGTTGGAAGTCACCCTCTGTGGCACTACAGGGCAGCACCATCCAGTGCCGAGATGTAAATACGGCCCCATCAGGTTCCGTGCTCTGCAAGTGATTATGCACAATCATTTATATATATATATAATATATATATTATCTCTATATATCTATATTATATATAGATATAATATATAATCATTTATATATATATATATATAAAACCCCCATGGTAAGATTCTTATTTCCAAGCATGTTCTCAATCCTTGACTAATCTGTTTCTCCCCTCATATTTTTTATCTATCCATCTATCCATCTTTCTATCCTTCCCCCCTCCCTCCAGTGCTCCACCCTACCTCTCTCCACAAAGATTTTTCCCCACATCCAGTACGTCTGTATGTAGCCATCTGTTTGTCTGTCTCTCTAGCCATCTGGGTGTCTGCCTACAGTGTTTGCTGTGTCTCTAAAGCATATACAGGCTGCATGTATAGATCTATCAATCGGAGGTCTACTTGCCAGTCTCTTTAAGCTGTGTTCTGTGGGCTTCATTAACATGCAAATTAGCAAGATCTGACTGGCTCACTTAGCTGCTACTTCTCTTAGACAGCCATGCAACAATGCAAATACTAATGAGACTCTGGAAATGGCACTTGCTCTATTGCTAAGCAAGCATGCACACAGAGCAGGCTTTGGCAGTTTCAGGCATGCCATCCATCCTTACACCTGCTGGAGGACTCAGGACAGAAGGGATGGGTGATGGATGGATGATTAGGGGCACTGGTGCGGAAAAAGAGGAGAGAATTCCTGCTCCGATAGGGATGCCAGCGCTCTCAGCCCCAGGATCCTTGTCTCCAAGATCCTTTTGTCCTCGTTGCTACATGCTACTGCTCTGGACCCCAGCCACCGATGGGATCCCCCTGCTCAGGAGCACGTTGGGCCCCAGCATCCCAGCCAACACAGATCCTCATGGCACTGTACCCGCTTCCCACCACGCCAGCATGCTGGGTTGTACTTTCAGTCTCTCTTGGGTTTGAAGGCTCTGAGGTACTTGGGTTATATATCTCTCCTCCATGCTGTGCTCCCTTTCCCCAGATGGGAGATGGGGAGCTGGAAAGCTGTGGCATCACTGTTCTTGCAAACTGCCAGACCTGTCCCCCAGCATGGAGAATACAGAAAAGCTCTTGGGTAGCTGGGTGCAGCCAGACTCTGCGGCAGGGCTCAGGAGTTGCTCCTGGCTCCTGGTCCCCTGGTCAAGAGCCATGCCAGCTCCTGTGCTCTCCTGCTTTTCTCCCTGCAAGCAGTAACATGAGTCCAGGTCACCACGGGGGAAGTTTGCTGTTACTCTTCAGCTCCATCACCTCCTCTAATGATAATTCAACCATACACCTCCTTGTAAAACATCTAAAATGATCAAACGCTGTGCAGTGAGATGAAGGCACCTCATCTAAGGAACCTGGTTTCTGTATTCCTTTTTATCCTGGAGATAAAATAAAGAGCCATTTGCTCTGGCTGCCGCTGCGGTCTCTTGCCTTTCCTCACCCACACTGCTACCCAGCCCCTTGGGAAGTAACATCGCAACAAACCCAGGCTGCTTCACCCCCCAGTCCTTTTCATCTCGACCCCGACTGCTGTCGCAGGAGAAGCACAGACCGGCTCTTGCAAGTGCTCACCAGTGCCCAGAGGGATGTCCCTGTCTCTTCTCTGACAAGGTGATGTGGTTGCATAGGTTCCTACAGCTGCTCCTTGGTGGCAAAGCCAGAGCAACCACTGCGTACATCCTCCCCTTCCTAAGGACAGCACTCTACTCCCACACCAAAAGATGTTCACCACTGCATTGTGTACTGCCATGAGGGAGGAAAAACATCCTGGGATGAGGGGGGTGGGGGATTTTAAGGAGACAGAGCTGAGGCCAGGGCAGATGCTCTGGGGCTTGGAGATGAAGCACACATGCGAAGCAGATGGCTGAATGGGGAGCATGACAAACCCTGGGCAGGAAGGGTGTTCCAGAGAGCACCGTGGTCCATGGGAAGAGCCACGTTTCGTTTTGGGAGGGGATGAGGTTCACTGGGTCTAGAGCTGGCCCAGTTCACATCACAGACTCAAAAGAAGCCCACAGCATTTTGTTGACTCTGTGCTGTGGTTTCTAGGGTTCTTTCTCCCTCCAGGAATGGTCTTACAGAAATCTTCTCCATGGAGTTCACCTCTGCCTAGCAGTCAGACCTGCTAAGGTAAAAGTTTAAATACAGCCCAGGAGGCAGATTTTCCTCCTGGCTTATGGACAAGTGCCTGAGTTTAGGCAGCGCATTTGTGGTGGAAGAGGGAGGCCAGGAGCTGCTGCTCTTGTTGTGCAAATTGAATTGGACAGATACAGGCTTTCTGTGCTGAGCTAGCTCTGCAAATGTCTCTGCTTCCACTTCTGCAGCCTGCACCTGGGCACAGCTGGGGCACTAAAGTCTAGCAGGTAACAGGGCTGTTTTCTGCTGGATGCCATCGTGCCAATGCAAATGCTACAAAGGCCCCTGGCAATTCTGGCTCTTCTGCAGCTTGGAATGACCAACCCATTGCAAATAAAGTTTTCAGACTAGGGTCCACATTCCCTGCTCAGGGAATTCCGTGGGATACTGGCCACACATGCAATGCATGTTTGCAAAGCCTGGCTGTGTGGGGAGCTCCATGGATCGGGCACAGGCAGTTTCAGATTCACCTGTCTGAGGAATATCTTGGATTGCTTCTCCTGGCAGGAGAATCCCACTGCGATGCAAGGCAATAGGGAGGAGCTGTTCTCCATCAGTTGTCTCTGCTCTGTCCCTAGCTTGGCAGTGCCTGTTGCTCCGCTAATGCATCCATGGAAGGGAGGGATCCATTTTCCAGTCCTAGACTTTGTAAACTTAGTGCTTCTACCCTGAGAAATACCATTACTCTGTCAAGAAAGTGTGGAAGCCTGCTGTCGGGGGAATCTGTAGCAGAATAAATCTATCTGGTGAAATTGCTGTGCTCCGGGGACATCGGCATAATAGCACCCTGTGCTTGGCTGCACTCTGTGTTTGCACGTCACTACCCTTAGCAGTTATCCAGGTCTCTCCCCACTCAAGTGTGGCCTCCAGCACTGTGCTGGTCTCCTCGTCACGATGGGCTGATGCTCATGGAGAGACTGGGCCTTCAGTGAAACGTGCCCCGTTGGAGAGGGTGTAATGAATACTCCCAAAGTGAGATATTCCCTTGCTGCTCTAAGCTTCACGCTCCCACCCCAGCCCCCTGATGCTTGGTTGCCCCTTGGCTTGGTTCTAGTACAGCAGCCATGTCTCTGGCTTGGCCTGAGGCTGCCTGGCTGCAGAGATGTGTCCTGAGGCTTTGTGGATGTTCATGAAAGGACAGAAATAGCTTCTACATTTTGTGATTTCAGAGCAGCTTGTTAACAGATTTTAAGCCTGCATAAGGCCTAAATGTCCCCACATTGCCACTGCAGTCCGGCTTTCAATCAGCCCCTGGCTGGAGATGCAGAGCTCCCTGTCTCCTATGCCAAACACAAGCTTGGACCAGACTCCTCTCAGGTCAGACCTGCATTACAGCCAAGAGAGATCCCTGCTCACTGTAAAAGGCAGGAACCCACCCTAGAAATTTGGTTTAGTGTGGCCAGAAACTAGCCTTGATGCTCTTGCCTTGCTCCTACCTTTCATTCTCCTCGTTTTGCCTTTAGTCCAGTGTCTAGGATCTGACAGGTTCCCAGTGTACCCAGCTGACTCCTCACTGTGTCCCATGAACTTTCCTTTATCATTGCTCAGCATGGTTATCATCCCTTCCTGGGGACTGCGAACACCCCACTTGCTGGCAGAATGAACAGCCTATAAAGGGCCATGGCATTTGGCAAGGTTGACAGAGTCAGTGGAGACCCTGTTGGGTGGAGAAAGGTCAGTGAAGCCCAGTTGGGTTGGTAAGAGCCAACTCAAGGCATTTGGGTTGGGGAAGAGCCAGGACAAGCCTTGTTGAGTCAGGCAGGCAGGAGCCCCACAGTGTATTTCAGCTGGCTGCTGTCCCCAGGCATCTCACCAGAGGCTGAGGCTGAGACGAGCTACTCCAGCACTGGAGGCAGAGTCATTGCAGCAGGGACCTGAGCCATCTGGCACTGGGAGTGTCGGCTTTTGACTTGACCAGGTTTAGGGCAGTGTGACCACACTGCATGGCGTGGCAAAGTATCACCCAGCAGTGGCAGCAATTTGGAGATAAACACATTCACCTGCCTAGGAGCCTGGAGAAGAGGTGGGGGGCACTGGTAACCCTCCTTTGTACAGCTCCTCCTAACTGCAGCACACACTCACATGCACACTGCACACCCCGGGCTGGAGCCGGACAGATTCTGCCTTGAGACAAAACAGCCAAGAAGCTCGCCAGCCATCTACAGGCTGTAAAATAATAAGGGAGGAAGGAAAGCAAGTGACACCTTCATTTCAGCTTCTGTCGGTCTTGCGCTCCAATCTCCGACAGACGGAGAAGAGGCAGAATAAAACATCTGCTTAATTTGACCTGTCGACTCTTCAGGGAGAATTGCTCGCATCCGCCGATGCGAAGATCACCTCATTAAGAGGAGCGAGAGCCAAGTCCCGCACCTGGGGGAGGCTGGGTGACTCCAGCCTGCTGAAGGGTGACCTTTTCTCCAGGCGCGCGCGGTGCGGGAGGAGATGGATCCTGGCACGCGTGCTCCGACCCAAATGGCAGTTAGTTTCGCAGACACTTACATGTCCCGAGCACTGGTTTTGAACTTTTCATTCTCACAAGCTTGTCAGCTCTTGAAAGCTGTAAGTGCCTGCGGTGTGTCTTGCTCGCTGATGGGGTGAGCATGACACTGGTGCAAAAACACTCCCTCCCTCACTGGCAGGGCTCGGGAAAAGCAGGATCAGTCCCAAGGTTCCCACCCACAGGAAGGTAGGAAGGTCTGGATGCATCTTGGGCCCACCAGAGACAGACCTTTCTTTCTGCAGCGTGTCTAAGTAGGGCTGTGCCCCAGCTCCCCAGAAAACAGCCTGGCTGTGACCCAGGCACAGCCGATGAGTGGCCTGTGGGGAGGCAGCATGTGTGCACGACCCCCCAGAATAGCCCAGCATGTGGTGCAGAGTGAACAAGGGAGAGCGAGCCCCATGGGATGCCTGATGGGACCCTGAATGCAAGCCCTGCTCCCACCGCCAGTGCTGCTCCTCGTCCCAGTTGTGTCCCCACCGCTTGCGAAGCCCCAGCCACCCGCCCCCCACAGGCAGGGGGGCACTGCAAGGCCAGCAGCAGCAACGGCGCTGCAGGAAAGCAAATGATGCCTGGCTTCCCCCGCTGCCTCAGAGGGGATTTTTTTTGCCGTTCATGTTATCACCGAGCTGGGGAAGGAGAACATCAACTTTCCTTGCCAGCAAGCGTGGCGTTCAGACTGCCACACTCCTCCAGCAGCTCGGCAGAGCGTGCTGGACTGCAGACCTCCCTGGAGAGCTGCCCTTCCACCCCTTCCCAGAGCAGGAGAGGAGAGGCATGCCCACCTCCTCCCTTGCACTGCCCTCCACAGACCTTAATTCTCTCTCCTCTGATGTTAATCTTGGAGGTGGTGCACAGGTCAAATTTAATATGCTATCCTGGGGGAGTTTCATTTAGATCCAGTGAGAGGGAGACCGGAGATTCAATTAGGGTTTCCCATGTAGTCCGAGAGCATCACCACCTTCAAAAGGCAGCAGGCTCTGCTCAGCAAATGCCAGTGGAGGAAGTTTCCCACAGACCTGGCTTTTACCCTTGGCTGTTCATGCCCATACCTGCTGCCTCTCTGCCCCACACCACTGTGCCCAGCACAAGCCCCCAACACAGCCACCATGCTATTGCCCATGGCCACTCTTAGATGCTGTTCCTGCCCCACATGCATGCCTCCTGGCTCATGTGCACACGTGTGCCAGCATCCAACCCTGCACACTAGGGTAAGAGCAGGTGGCAATGGCAACGGCATGTCCACCTGCTCCCCCCTCTACCTCAGTTTCCCAGTCTGCTGAGTAGCACTTAAAAGCATAGGGGAGTACTTATGGATGGTTCTCCTATAAGATCTATGGGAGGGATGCACAGAGACCTCATTGGCACAGGAGTACCCATCTGAAGTATTTGTTGGGGGTGTCAGAGGTATGCTGATGATGCCAGGTAGACAGGTCCCCCCGTGACGACTGAGAGGTCTCATCCCCATCCACTGCTTGGGCATGTGGCAGCAGCACCACCCATAATGCGAAAGGACAGGCAGTAAAAGACTGTGATGGGGATCATAAATATCCATTAAACCAGCTTTTAATCTATCCTGCTAACAACAGGGATGCCGGTGAGCGAGAGACAGGAGCCTGGCAGGCTGCGTGCAGGGAGCAGGTGGCAGGCAGATAGCAGGGCACCCCGGCACGCTGCCGCAGGCTCTCGCTGCCCAAGGAGAGAGCAAGCCATCTCTGCAGAGCCTGGAGCCAGGGGCAGTGCCCGGCGATGGGAGGGCATGCTGCCACACCGGCTCCTCTAGGGAAGGAGCTCCAGCCCAGCACACAGCCCTGGCACCAGCTGGACCAGACCCAACGTGACACTGATTTACCAGGGGGAAATACAGTCTGTGCCCAGACAAGAAGGTGAAGCCACAGCCCCTCTTCCACCAGTGTTGCTCCAGCAAAGGAGAAAGCTGCTTTCTGCCTTCCCTGGGTTGCTGGGGAGCAGAGCCACATCCTAGCCCTCAGAGGCTGGTGGTTCATGAAGGAAAAAACCTGGCCTCTCTCCACCATTGCCCAAACAAAACCCCCATGTAAAGCCCCCTTGTGTTGCCACTCATCCCCTGGTGTATGGATGGAGCTTTTGCATCCAGCTTGTCCTGCTCTGCAGGGGCAACAGACTTCTTGCAGCTCCTCTGGGTAACAAAGTCATCCTCTCTCCTAACTCCTGTTGATGAGTTTCTCTCCACTTAGCATGCAATGTCTTCATCTTCCTCCCTGCCAGCACCACCACTATTTACAGCTGTATAGCATGGAGCAGGTCACACGTGGTGTCCTTCCTCTGGTTTCAGCATATGACAAAGTGCCCCTGGATTGCTGCTGCCTCTGCCATGATGCTCTTTACTGGAGCCAGAGCCAGCTGCAAGATGGCAACTCCCTCCCCTGGGAACCTGGGGTCTTCCCAATGCAGGCTTTTCCACAACGTACATGTTTGGGAGTGGGAAATTCCACCCAGAAATATCAAAATGTTTAGCTGGGTTTTGATGCTGCTGAATCGTTAAACAGTAAAATGCTAGATAGAATAGAAATGTAGATTTGAAGTAATATGATAATAGAAAAGCCCAAATGGCATGAAACCAAATGATAATGTCAAATTGAAATGTTCTTCTCTCATTGGAAAGAATCCTTTTGACGTTATTGAAACAAAATGTGAAAGTTGAAATAATTTGATTTGACACTTCTCCACAGAAAAAAAAAATCATCAGGATCGACATGTTCCCAGGAGATGTTCAGATTTTAAAAGCTGCTCTGCTGGAAAAATGTTGCCAGACAGAAATAAGACAGAGCAAAGGAGCCAGTTTCTCCCTCTGCCCCTCTCCGAGCCAGTGGTTTGACACAGAGGGAAGATTAAATGCAAGGGATGCTCAAAAGGGAAGAGCAGGTTCTGCCCTCGACTCCACTCCTTCCCAGCCCTGCGCCCCGGGAGAGCGGCCGGCCGGCAGCCTGACCCCGCACCGGCCCTGCCAGGGCCACCCAGCCAGGGACCTGTATTTCACCCTGCGCCTCCTGCCGTTCCCTGTTCCTTCTGGGCGGCAAGTGCTGCGGCCGCAGCACCCTGGCTCATGTGGGAGGTTATTCTGCAGCAGCCAGGCTGGTGCTCTAGGATTTCACAGCCCATTGACTTGCCCAGTCCTGCCTCTCAACGTTTCTATATTTTTTCCTGACCCCTCTTGAGTCCGGCACACCTGCCAGAGTAAGACTTGCTCTGAGATGCTGACCTGGGTGGTTTGCACCCTTCCAGCACTTTCTGGCTTGCCCAGTGGGGAGGGGAGTGGTAAGGGGTGCTCAAAGGCAGTGATGGTGAGATCCACCCCTGACTGCACAGGCTTGATAACCTGGTATCAGCCCTCAGAAAATGGTGCCCTTGGGGCATGCAGAGCCCCAGCCAGGATCACTGCCCCCAGCCCCCATCCAGCTGGCTTGAGCCCCCTGCCCACCCCGCTGCATTACTGGGTCTCCAGGGCATTCCCGGGAAGGCAGGAACCCCGGCAGTGCCAGCGCAGCTCAGGCAGCAGGTGCCTGCAGCAGAGCTCAGCTCGTGGCACAGCAGCAGAGCAACCCTTGCAGCCCGCCTGCCCTGCAGCAGGGTGGGCGCCCACAAAACCCAGCAGCAGCCAGGTTTTCTGCCTGTGCTGGGTGAGAGCAGGACGCAGCCGGGGCCAAACCTCCCTCCTGCCTTGCTCCCACCTCCCCAGGCTGCAGAGCTCGCCATGGCCCGCGCTGGTGCTAATGAAGATTTCCTGGAGCGCTTGCTTAGCAGAAAATGATTGGTTACACCCGAGCTCGTAATTAAAAAAAAAAGAGAGCGAGTGCACTAATGGGTATTTATTTGACTGTTACCTTGTCATGTATTTATCGATGCAGATAAATTCAAAATCATTAAATGCTTTACAGGGCCTGACAATTTACAGCCCCTGTCAGCACTCCGTGCCCTGCCTCTGCAGCAGCAAGCAGCTCCGTGCGGCGGCATGGCTGCGGGCAGGGGACAGATCCTGGCACCCCCTGCCTCGGCACGGGGGCAGGAGCCAGTGAGGGCAGGCAGAGGCAGGGAGCCAGCAGCCCAGGACTGTGTAGCATGTAAAAAACGTGCTGAGGCAATGCTGTGTCACGATCTGTGCTCCACAGGGATGTGTGGCAACAACAACAGGTCTCTGCTTGGGGCTGGAAGCGCAGCCGGGTTTGATGGGCACATTTGGTGCTACGTGGCGGGTAGGCAGTGATTTGAGCTGTATCCCCAGCTCCCCACAGCCCCCATCCCTGACTCAGACATCCCTCTGCAGATGACAGCCCCAGGCAGATGGGACTGGAGATTCCTCAGGGGCAAGGTGGGGCTGAAATAATTTGTCATCTCTATGTGCAAGTGGAAACCTTGAGCCAAGCACACAGGAGCTGTCTGGCATTGCTCAGAGGCCAAATATGAGCCAACATGAGCACAGCACAGGGGAACTCTTCTTCTGCCTTCTTCCTGGGGGTGGAAATCCCTTTCAATGCTTCCCCATCACAGCCGATGAAGACAGCAGTGAATGAAGCAGGGATGAACAGTTTTCTTGGCTCTGTAACAAGCAGCAGGGGCAGCCCAGAGTAGCCACAAATCTCAGGAGAGCATCTCTCTAGAGGCTGATCAGGTGTGCAAGGGGAGACAGGGGCATCTCCTGACTCAGTGTTTGCATAGCAACAAGGCCCTGCCTTCATGCTGATTATACAGCCCCTAATTACCTTATTATTCCCATTAGCTGAGGCGGGGACCCCCTCCTCTTGACATACTCGCAGGCAGCCTGGGACTGGGCTTGAGTGTGGGTATCCCAGTGCTCCAGCTGCCTGTCACTAGCATTTTACAGACCCATGTAACAGAGCTCATGTGTGGCAGCACCTGAGCCAGCACACCTCCTGCCCCCTAACTCCAGCTCCAACATGCACCCATGGGTGCATACCTGCACAGCATGATCTGCCTGTGCACACGCCTGTGCATGTGCTGAGTGCGTGTGCATGCCTGTGCAGGCACTCTCCATGTGTCTCTGTGTGCATGGTGCAGCAGCCTTCCCCCTGTTTCCCTTGGGATTCTTCAGGGAGGTGGTTTTCCCCAGAGAAGCAATGCTCACTCTGCAGAGCAGCTGTTCCCCCCCAGGATCCCCACAGCATGGAGCCAGTACGCAGCAGCAGCCCTGATCTGGGGCAGAGACACAGCTGCTGTGGCACCCACCCTGCTGCCAGGCCACCACGTCCCCATGGCCCAAACCTGTTCCCAGAACCGCATCCAAACAGCATCGCTTCCAATGCACACTCGGCACCTGCCTCTCCCCGACCTCTGTCTTGACGCCGGTATAGCAGGGTGGACCCCAGCTCCCCGGCTCAGACCTGCTTCTCAAGTGCAGCAGGGGCCTCTGGGGGGGAACGTCTTCATCAGAGAAGAAACTCTGCAGTCTTTCAGTGTGGGGAAGGGTCAGGCTGGCATCAGCACGGGGGTGAGCACAGCTGGTGATGCTGCAGGCTGGCCCCAGGCACAGCTGGGAGCCACCTCTGCCTGAGCACCCTGCCTCTGAGCAGGTTGAGCTGGCTGCCTCGCTGCCCTTGCTGTCTGCAGGCAGCCTGGGAGGCAGGGGCACAGTGCGCTCCTGCCTGCACTGCTCTCCCCTGTTCACCAGCTGCAGTGGAGGGACTCCGTGCTAAGTGCTAACCGCAGGAGGACCGCCCTGGGCTGCATCCAGACCAGCTGGGGTGCTGAGCATCCTCCCAGCAGCTCAGCATCCACTGGCAGCAGCGGATGCTGCATGGGCTCGGTGAAAGGCTCTGCAAGAGCCGCTCTCATTGTGCTCGGAGCACGCGGCATGGCAGCTTGGACGGCATCATTGTTCGGGAGAAAAAAGGCAAGAACTGGGGCTGTGTGCGTAAGTAGGTCACACGCGAGGCTGGAGACAAGGCCACGGGCACAGACTGCAAATGCAAGAGGGAGAAGAGAGGGAAAAGGGGGGTGGGGATGTCTGGAAATGGACAGTACGAGTGCTGTGGGGAGCTCACAGACAGACAGACAGACAGACAGACATGCAGAACCATGTCCCTACCAGCTGTGCAAAGCCACAGAGGTCTCTACTTATTTCTTGCCATCAGCAGCATACTCACTTTTTGCTCAGTTGCTGCCCTTGCAGTGTGGGAGACAAAGTCCTGTCCTGACCCCCTTGCCCAGCACAGCCCAGTATTGGAGCTCTTGCCTGCTGGCATCTGTGTAGGGAGGATGCTCACAGCTATGCAGCCTCTAGCTGTTCTCACTGCTGCGTGCATGACAGTCTTTATCTTCATGAAAGCTGCAAGTCAAAATTTTACTGTGACATGGAGTTGCACCAGGGCTGGGGGCAGAGAAGCAGCTCAGCCACCACGATTACAGGGAGCCACATCCCTCTGCCTCACAGGGGTGCTGGGCAGCCCTTGTGCCCCCATGTCGGGCTGGAGGGGCCAGTGTAACCCCAAGACACCCCACTGTGCTGGGAGTGCACACAGGGGCTCCCCTCCCTCCACATCCCAGGGTGGTCCCGAGGCCATGAGTGGGTAATGGGTAATGAGCACAACCAGGACAGCGTGTCTGTGCGGGACCCACACCAGCAAATGCCTCATCTGACAGCGGGGTCAGAGAAATGCTCCCCTGCTGTCTCCCATCGCAGCACCTGATGCTTCAGCACATGGTTAAACGCTGCATCCTGCAACCTCACGGGTTGTGAAATGCTGAACACAGGCAGAAAATGCCTTCCTAGCCCCTGTGGTGATCAGCTGGTGCCCCTAGGCAGGAGGTGCAATTAACCTTCTCTTGACAAGAATAACTACCAATGTTGTTATTGATCATAAAATTATCTGGCACTTTTCAAGCCACAGCCACAGGACTGGAGTGGAGGTGGAGCGGCATGGGAACAGAGCATGCAGAAACGAAGACATAGCATTTGCAGCATCCCAACATGCTCGTGGTGCACGTGGAGGAGAGCTGGGAGACGTCTCCACAGCACCCCACACCAGCCCTGCCTGCATGGACAGTGGGGCTGGCTTCAAAGTGCAAGCTGGGCTCAGGTGCTGCAGCTCCCCAGACCTTGCAATGGTCTGGCCCAGAGAGGTGCGTGAGTTGAGACACATTAAAAAACAGCAAGAACTGGGAAATTGCTAGGACCTTTGACAAAGCTTACAACTGGGTATGAAACAAAGCAAAGCCACAAAGCAAAGACATGAAAAAAATCCCTGGTCTAATCCACTGCTCTAATTACTGGGCAATGCAGCACAAAGGAAAGGTGAGGCTTCATCTTCCAGAAGCTGGGCTTGACCGTAGGTTGCGCATCAGGCGTCGCAGCGAGTGAGAGATTAACAGGAAGTTTCCTAATTCCAAACCTGTCACCTCATACACATCTTACCCCATAGATGAACCAGGAACAGGTCACTTTGGGATGAATCAGAGTGAATCACATTGGACAGTCCTCGCCATACCCAGCCTGCGGAGAGCCACGGGGTGCCTGCATTCCTGCCTGGTCCAGCTGCGAGCGGGGCCATCCCAGACACCAGGGTCTGGCCCCTGGATCAGGGCAGGGTACAAGAACCAGAGGAGTGTAAAGGGGTAGGGTGTCATGCTTTGGCATCTGGAGTGAAACCGCTGCAAACAGTTTAATCACTGTGTAATTATATCAAAGTATTGGTCGTTCACCGAGTGACTTCTGCAGAATGCTGATCTAGGGAAAATCTTTCCCTTTTTTGTAACAGAAACCAAGAACATGGAAATCATCAGGGTAAAAAATATTTCAGGTCTTGGTTAGGAAAATCAGGCTTTGGCCGTTTCAAAGCCAGGCATTCTCACCATTTTCTGCCCTGACAGCTTTTGTTTAGTTTTTTTTATCTATGAAAGGAAAGGGTTTGGCAGGGAGGGGGGAATTTGATGGCAATGCAGGGAAAATGGAGATAAAGAAGATTTCTTCACAAAATTTGCAGTGGAAAATAACCAGAGGCTTGGGTTGGTTTTTTTTCTTTTTTTATCTGCCTCTTTTGAACTTCGTTGCTGGAGGGGGCCACTGCGGCCTGACACCTTCCACCCGGTGTGCTGGGGGCTGGTCTGTGGGGCAGCACGCGGTGGGTATGCTGCACTCCCACCCCTTCCTCCCCACAGAGCCGGGGGCTGTCGGCAGCACAGCTGCCAGCGCTAACCCAGATTCCAGGGGTGTCATGCTGCCGCGGCTGCTAAATTGGCAGCATGGAAAAGACATGTCACCTGGGTGACAGGGTGTCTCTGACTGCGGGAGTGTTTGAATACACTGCGCCGTGTGCTAAATACTCCCATCATTACAACTGAGCCAGGGAGACAGAGTAGGAAAGTTCCCAGTGGTATTGGGAGCAGGGATGGAGGCTGGATTTGCAGAGTGCAAGGGGCAGTGAGCACCCCCCTTGCACTGGCACCCAGTGCCCTGCTGTCCCCATCCCCAAGCCCTCCTGGCAGAGAGGGTTACAGAGAGCTCTCAGTATCACTTTCTGGAGAGAGGTTGGGCATCTCTCCAGGAGCATGCCCTTGCTCTCTTTCCCATCTCCAAACTCCCAGAGGCTGGTGGAAGAGACAGTTATCTTCTGCTGAGGGCAAATAAGGGAGCAACTAATCACCCCTTTTGTTTAGAAATAGCTGAGAAACCACAGACAGAGGCTGGAGTCGGAGCCAGGCTATGTGGAGCCAGGCGATGTGGTCAGAGGGGTTTCCCTGGGGGAACACAGATGGGAGGGCAGGGGGAGACACGTGTCCAGGCAAGTCAGACACAGATGGAGAAGGTAGCCGGGAAGCCAAGGAGGCAGCCACCATCGCCGGTAGCCTGACCCTGGGGGATGGTGCTTTGGGCAGCAGCAAGTCGGAGAAGTTGCTTCCCACCACCTGAGCCCCTTGCAGACGTGCTCTGGGAAAGCAGGTGTTGCAACAAAGAACCATGCATGGCGTGGGAGCCCCTTCCCCTCTGTGGCATGACAAGCCAGCAAAGGTCCACATCTGCTGAGGCCGGGGCTCAGGAGGGACAGTGCTGCAGAGGCTTTGCAGTCAGTGGCTGCTGGTGGGCATCATGCACCAACAGCACCTCGTGGGCTTCTCCATGTGCACCTTCACTGGAGAGCTGGAGGCTTCCCGACAGGGTGTAAGCACCCGTGTTGGCTGCACCAGCCCTGTGCTGCCTTTTCTTGAGAGAAACAGCACCCACCACTCCCCTTCTCCTCTCTCACACTGAAATCCTTCCAAGCCACCGGCAGAGGCCTTTCCCCAACCTTCCTGAAGAAGGGTGGTCATTCGTCATGCTTGTGAAGACCTCCCTGCAGTGGATCCACCACAGCCCCCTCCTCTCTACCAGGCGAGCAGAAGAGCCCAGCACCCAGCCCCTTGCCCGTGTTCCCAGCCCCACTGCACACAGGTCAGGCAGCCGAGTTGCCTGTGTCAGAGAAGTGACCCACACTGCAGGACAGGAGATCTGCAGGGCTTCAGGGGGACAGGCGGTGGCATCCCAAGTGGCCAGAAGCCCCACACGGCAGCAGCACCACCAAAGCCAGTGACTCCCCTGGGCAATCAGGTTTCCAGCCTCAGCACAGACACTGCTGCTGGACAGCAGGCAGCCTCCATGTGTGCACGGGGGCTTCAGCCACACTCCTCAGGATCCCACAAACATCAGCAGGTCCTAGGTCTGCTCCCTCTGCAGCCGAGCTCCAGCCCCTCACCCAGCTAAAGGTTGTAGCTGAAGGAGAGAGACCAAGCAAGAGGCTCACAGATGTGTATTCTGCTCATTGCTCACAAATACTAATGGCCCAGAGTTATTAATATTGCCACTGTAGTCATATCTGGGTAATTACTGCCATTAACCACCAGCAGAACTATTGAGTTCCCCTAATCAGTGCATTATAATAATTGGGACCAAGTGTTTTATAGATCCGGTCACTAATTCCTTCCTAGCACCTCTCCCTCCCTGGGAGCCGTTGTTCCTCCCTGCTCGGCTGCCAGCCACCTCCCAGCCCAGGGGCTGCTCCCTGTGCTGGCTGCTGGGGCACCGCAGGTGGCCCCCAGGCCATGGGGTAGATGGCAGCTTGTGCAGGGACGTCCCATGCCTCTATCCAATGGGAAATCACGGCTGTAGGAGATTCGGGTGTCTAGGTGCTCTCTGCTCGGGGCTGACCTCTGCGCTTGGGCTGTCACTAACAGACCCATCAAGCTGTGAAGGTGAAGGTGGGTCTGCAGGCAGGGCTGGCAGGAGGGAGGATGGGTCCAGGACGTGTTGTCCAGCAGTACTGCAGCTCCCTGGCACTGGGAGGCAGCGGGACTGGAGGGAGTGCTTTGGCTGTTCCCATTCTGCTGGGACAGAAATCTGCTGTGAGTGAAATTAATTGCACAGTCTGCTATTTACACAGATTTCCTCTTGCTCTGGAAAGCTCTTCACTACTGCAGCCATCTGGACCTTGGAGCCCAAATCCCCCTTGGCCCGGAGCGGATGGCTGTTCAGGTAGTGATTCAACGGGTTGCATAAGATGAGCATCTTCTCCTCCACAGTCCCGGATGCACCGAGCTGAGTGGGCAGCTGCCTTCACATCGCCACTGCCTGCCACCAGTGCGGGCAGGAGCCCTCCTGCCTGCCTCTGCATTCTGGGAGGGAGGTCAGCCCCTTTCCGAGCTCTGCTCAATCTGCACCAGCAAGCCCTTATTCTCCCCAGGTGGTGCCAGGGGCAGGCAGAGCCAGCCTGGCTCCAAAATCGGCAGAGGCACCTGCCACACACCTTTGGGCTGGATCAGACGGAACCCTGGCAGGGAGGGCTGAGCGGGTCTGCAGCCCCAAAGGCACCTCTGTCAGGGCAACAGACCTGTGGCTCACTCGTGGTTGGGAAAGCAAAACCATATGTAATTTAGAGCTGGACTGCAAACGAAAATCCCTGGAAATGCAAATAAATAAAAAAAAACGGGGGGGGTGTGGGGGGGTGTGGGGGGTGTGTGTGGTGGTGGTGGGGATGGATTCCTGGGAGGGGGGTAAACAAAAGGTTTTGTTGTAACCAAGCCAATGCATTTTCCTCCACCCACAGCTATTTCACAGATTTTTTTTGATGTTTAGAAAAACAAAATTAAGGGAAACTTTGAAACAAAGTCATTTGGAAGAGGAAAAAATCAAAACATTTCACTCTGAAAATACTGAAATGAAATGTTTTGATTGGGGGTGGGGGGTGGGGGTGGGGGGGTAGGGGGGGGCGGGCGTGTGTGTGTGTTTCCCTCCAAACAAACCATTCAGCAGAACTGACGTACTCTTCCAGAACATTTTGGTGTTGTCAAATATAAATTTTTATGGATTTTTACAAAATAAAAGCACCCTCTCATCTCTAGTCAGCCAGAGAGGCGAGCTCCTAGCAGGCAAAGAGATGTGCTCTGTCCTTGGTGGGAGCTCCCCGTGTTTTTGGGGCGGCAGGTGTCCCCATACATGGCTGTGGGTCCTGGGGAGAGGGTGGCCCCTGCGGAGCAGAGAGCAGCGCAGGAGCTGCGGTGCAGAGCCGAGCTCACTCTCCTGCGCTCTCGCCCCGACGGGCGATGACAGGCCAAGGGAAGGTGCTGTGAAAGGGAGCACACGGCCCTGTCACCCTGGGAGGGACGAGCCAGGTAAGAGCCCCTTCCCAGGTCCCCCAGGATCGGGCAGGTGAGAGAACACAGCGATGCAATCAATAGTGTTAATTGCAAAGGCAATGTCTAGCAGAAATAAGATGGTTATTCTGCATCACTGGACACTCTTACAATCAAATTGTCCACAGACAATTAGCTGAGCAGGAGAAAAAGGAATTAGATTTCTAATTATTCTGCTGGTGAAAGGCATTTCAAAGCACTGGAGGACTGGAGGAGGGAAAGGTTTGCGTCTTTGCTGGGCTGCAGGAGCTGCCATCCCTGCTGTCATTCCCAGAGGGTTAACTGAGCCAGGGAATGGGGATTGCAGCTGGGAAGTACAGACGGTTTCTTGGGAGGCTTTGGCCAGTGCTTATTTTTCACGGCTGGGTTATTTATTTCTTTTATTCAGCTGCCTGCATGACTGAGCAGGAAGCACTCTGTGCTTCTCTCCAGGCACTCACATGCTGTCAGTGCGCTCCTGCAGACCCTTGGGCATCACCCAGCCCCATCCTGGGCTGAGGGCATCTCCCACCCATCTATCGCCCACCCTGCTGAAGGACCACCTGATCCCCCAGCATGCTCCCAACAGCACCATGCCATGCAACGAGGCAGTGGGGCAGGTGAGCAGGACCTGAGCTCCTGGCCCTGAACTCCCATCCTACGACTCCTTGGCAAGCCCATGTCCTGCTAGATGGCACATTGAGAAAGGCAGGGGAGGAAGCACTAGGATTTCTCTGCTGTTATTAATGTTCATGTTGACTCACACTAGTGGGTGTCGGACGACTCAAGGGAGCCTCCTGATGCTGCAGCTCCTGGGGCTGCATCGTGAGGACAATGGGAAGTCCTCCCGCCTCTGCTCCCTGAGCTGATGGGGAGCATCCATGGCATCCCTGGCACCTACAGGGTCTGGCTGCTTTGGAGGGTGTTCTTGGACCATAGAGGTCCATACACCCACTTCAACGTGCTGGTTGCCCTTCAGTCACATTCTCATTCAGCAGGTGGGTACGGTGTAGCTGCAGCATCCCAGGAGGGCCATAACCCTCCCTCAGGTGTAATATCTGCATCAGTGCTGATGGCAACACACTGTCCTTGTGCAGGAAAAGCTGTGGGATGAGGGGAAAGACACTTCTAGTTTTTGGTACCCACCAGTGCAGAGAGCAAAGAGATCTCAGAGCAGTTTCCCTTTCTTCCATCTCTCAGCGTAAGTTCATCATCCAGCTGCTGATCACTGCAGAGAGGAGGGTCCTGAGCAGTGCCAAGGGGACTTTCTGAGAGGCTTTCCCTGCCTGTTTTTCCATATCCCCGCAGCCTGCTGGAGGGTGCTGGGCTCAGAGCACCCTGTCCCTGCCAGGAGAGCAGGGCTGGCCATGGGAACGGTGCAGCTCAGCAGGACACCCCACAGGGACACTTCTCTCCTGACCACACTGGTACTTTTGGATCCAGCATCCTCACGGTTACAAAGATAACTCCAGCCGCTCTCCCTCGTGATGCCACAGACAGCAGAGCCACCAGCATCCCTTTCCTGGACCCCAGGCAGGACCCACAGTAAGAGCTGAAGCATCAGTCATCTACAGAGGCCATGTGGGTCTCTCCGGCCTCACCACTGGAGAGGTGCTATCCCAGGGTACGAAGACCTGGAGCAGCCTGCAGCAAAACACTGGCAGTGAGATTTAGTGGTCTGGTGATCTGCTGCTATTGCTCCTCTGAGCACAGCTGGTCCCTGCTGCAACCTAGAGCTGAACACTTCCACCTGAGCAGCCTAACCATAAAAACAAAAGGGGAAGCAAAGTCACCTGAAAGACTGTGTGTCTGCAGGTTAGCACACTCATACTATCCACCAGCGTGGAATCAGTGGAGACCACCATGGTCTTCTCATGCTGAAGGCTGGATGTCCCGTATCCTCACACAAGCTGCCCCGCACCTTGGACCTGCCGACACGCTGCCCATGGCTGGGCTCACTGCGCAGGGGCTGCAGCGTGGGCGCAGGCAGCATGGTGAAGGCTCCCTGCCTGCCATGGCAGAGACGAGGGCAGCCTTGTCTCGTGTTTTCAAAAGGATCAGCCCCAGGTGCTGAGGCTGCCGTGGGAGTACAGCCAAATATAGCCACACATATGCATATTCTCATGCATGCGCGCACACACATACACATATATGACTTCCCTTTGCCTTTGAGTCACCAGTGTTAGAAACCTTCTCTGCCAGGAATCTTCTGAGAAATATTCCCTCTCTCTTTGTCTGTTTTTCCCTTTCTCTCTCTTGCATATGGGCTAATTTTATCTCCTGTCTTTCATCTGCCTCTGTATCTACGACTCCTGACAAAAAAGAGGTTTTCACAGATTTTGCTAGCGCTCACCAGCTCTAAAAGCTTTCATCTCCCTCCGACAATGAGTGCATGTCATCTGCTCGCTCCAAATTACAGCGGAGGCCTTCACACTCAATCGGAGCATTTTCTGCCTAATTTCCCAGGCAGAAAGATTAAGTGTGGGCTCGAGGCTTCTCTGGTGTGATCCACAGAGCAACCCGCCTCCCAGCTCCCAGGGCTGGCCCCAGGGAAGCCAGGAGCACACTTCACCTTGCCTTCTCCAATGCGCAGTCTTGAAAGAAGATGTGCAAAAGCGGTATCTCCAGAAAGAAATTCCTGACCCCACATGCTGGAGGGGGATGCATGAGCAGGGGGGTGCCTGAGCAGGGGGTCTGCCAATGTGCACAGAGCCCTGAGGTCTGCCTGTCCAAACGAGGGGCCAGGTGTACGAGCAGCTCTGAGCTTTGTGGGTTCAGAAAGCCTGTCTGCACCAAACCCACCCTGGCAGAGGCTGGCGGAAATCCAGGTGGCAACTGCAGCTTTTCTGTGCAATGCTCAGGCTGTCTGCAGGAGCAGCAGAGAGAGGAGCAGCAGGTGAGGGGCTAGCTTCCCGTCGCCACTGTAGCGTTTTCATGGGGCACAGCTGAATCAGCAGGTCCCAGGTGGGAGTAAGTGCCATCCTGCCCTCACCGCAGAGTTCCCTCCCGGCATCTCCTCTCTGCAAGGCTGTATCAGGAGGAACACAGGCTGAAAACAGGATGAACTGGGCAAGCAGAACCCTGAGCAGGGATCAGACAGTACCCAGGGCATCATTTCGGGTCCCCAAATCCCTGCATCTTTTCCCACTCCTGGCAGGCATCCCACACTGCAGGGAGCTACCAGGCCAGTGCCTGCGGCACTCCCTGCAACACCGCAGAGCATCTCCCCAGTGCAGGCACACTGCTGGCCCAGGCCTGGCCTCCCCTGGCAAAGCACACCATCCCTGGGCACCAGAGCAGGCAGTTCACATGGTCCCTGTGACCCACCACCAAGCAGGAAGGATGCTGTGCTCAGCATGTCCAGTCTTTTTTGGCAGAGGGGGCAGGACAGGTTTGAGGGGCATTCATCAATGTTTATGGCACACAAAGATGTGCCAAGATCTTATTATAACAAAATTTCACTGGGGCACTGGCTGCAAGGGCAGCTGAGGACCACGAGGACTAAGACCTTTCGCCCTCCCCCTGCAGTGAACCGCACATGGCCAAGGTCTGACTTTCCTCCCTCTGTCCCCATGGTCAGGAGGCTGAATCTGGGCACCCCTTTGCAGTGCCAGGACATTTCAGCTCACCACCTCCCTGCCTCTCCCAGCACTCCCTGTCCAGTCAACTGAAACTGAGGTGAAATGACCCATTTATGTTTTGCAACCTCCCCTCCATTCAGCTGTGCCATTGGCAGACACCTCGCACAGGCAAGGAGTTTGGCCCAAATCCCCATTTTCTGACACAGCCAGTTTTGACAGCCGTTTCCAGGCTGTTGATGTTGTCTCTGGGTGCTTTGCAGCCACATCTCTGCTCTGGTTACTGCCAGGGTGAGAGCTGTGCTGTCCACACCAGGACCTCCCAGGACCAGCCCCTTCCCAACAGCCGTCCCACTTCACGCAGGCAGGTGCCACCCAAGCATGGTGGTGAGGCACACTTTGTTCCTTGACAGTGATGCTGGTTTTGAGGACGGCAAAAAAGCCAGCACAGGGATGTCAGGTAACACGGTCGGGTTGCTCCAGCCCAGGGACAGCCCAGCCCCCTGACCATACCAGCCACCCACCCCTCGCAATTTCCCACCCAGCATCTTTGTCCTGCCCCATGGGTGAGACGGTCGGATCCCATCCCCTTAGCACTTCTGCATCTGCTCCCAGAGCACATGTATGTGGCTGCAAGAGAAGTGTTATGTGCTGCTGGAGTGAGGGCACACACCTAGTGCCGACTGGGGACTCCCAGGCAAGGAGCCCTCTCCCACCATGGTCAGGGTGGTGTGGGGAGCCAGCAGCCCCTCCCTTGGCTCCCCGGCAGGCAGAGCACGAGCTGAGATGGAGTGAGGAGCAGGCGGCACAATTAGCTCTGCTCAAAAAGGTCAAAACACTTATCAGACACGAACAGCAAAGCTAAAAATACACTTGGCACCTCCCTGGCAATTCTCTCCCGAGGAAGTGACAGCCGTGGCTGGTGGGGAAGGAGCTGTGGGATGTGAACAGGGCTGCTGTGCTCCTGGATGGGTGCCTGGATCTGCAAGAGGAGTGTGTTCCCTTTCTCCCATCCCTCTGTGTGAGGAGGGAAGGGCAGAGTGACACCACCACCAGAGGCATTAGAGGTGCTCCAGGGTGAATGGGATGGTGGAATAAGGCAGGAGTGGGCTGGTGCTGCAGCCTGGAAAGCCAGGCTGAATGTCAAGCTGTGGAGGAGGTTGGGGGGGGGGGGGGGGGGTGAAGGGGGAATGCACGGGGGCTGAGACATCAGAGACCAACAGGACAGAGGGAAGAGCAAGGAGGCAGCAAGATGCAACAGATGATACAGGTGGGAGCTGGAGACACGAGACACACTCCCTTAGCAAAGAGCTGGTGTGATTGCCCCACCTCACCCTGCTCCTCTTGCTCTCAGGGACCCTTCGCCGGTAGCCAGGCTGCAGGACGTTCAAGCAGTGCATTTTCCTTTGATGCTCCCAGACACACTCAGCCAGCCAGGAGACGTGCCCCCATGGCCCCGTGTCTGGGAGGAACCACACAGCATGGCACGCAGCCCCACCGGGGCACGAGGACTTGTGCAGCCAACAGAACTGCGGAGTATCCCACCCCCTCCTGGGGACAAAGCTCCTGGAGAAGAGGTCACAATCAGCACAAGGAACTACTCACATGCCTTAAGACGGGCACCATCTGCCCCAAGCCCCTTGGATGTGAGTTTTTATGTTTTCCATCATGGTGCAGCAATACATCTACTAACACCTCTGGAGCTGCCCTGCCTTTGCAGTGCTCAAAGCTATGATGGGAAGAAAATTCTCGATGTTGCAACTCTTGGTCCTGTCAGTGGCTTGAGGTAGGAGCATGTTTGTTCACACCTCTCTGTGCCCCCTGTTGTACCTCTCTGAGCACAGCTCTTTCCACCTCAGCTCCTCCCTCATCCCAGCACTACAGCCTGGGAAGAGCTCCAGAAATGAATGGCTCCTCTGACACCCTTGAGCAACTTGGCCTCCCAGTCCTAGCAAAGAGGGTGTGCAACCTGCTGGCCTCACAGGCAAAATTCAGTTGTGCCTCTTGGATTTCATAGTTAAGGCTTTATTGCTGGCAGAGGCTGAGAAGAGGCGGTGGAGGCTGTGGTCAGAGGGCTCGGGGGTTGCTCTGGGCTAGCACGCTACTCCCTGGCTCCTGTGGTCAACAGGGAGCCCAGCCCAAGGCTCAAGGCCATCCCTCCACCATCAGTTCCCATGACAGAGATGCCTTGGGTGGGACTGAGAGATGAGAAAGTGGTACTTTCCAACCAAAATTGTTCCAGTCTGGTGCGTGGGAACACACAGTGTGGGAAAGCCCTGGGACACCGGTGTGTCTGGGGATGGGGACCCTACCGGGATGTGAGCGGCTCCCTGCATGAATCAGGGATGCACAGTCTGTGGTGACAGTGAAGAGAAATGACTGTGCCGGTCTGCAGCAGGGCTCCTGAACGCTGTCACTGCCAATCGCTGTCACCTCATAGCCTTGAAGACCTCACCTGGGCGATGGTTAAGCTCCTGGTCTCCTTGTCTCGTTAAGAAAGGTTACCATCATTATCACTGCATTTACTCCTCCCCTGCACTGTGCAGGCAAACACTGGCCCTGCAGCAGCCAGCACTGCCCCTGCCGGGACAAGATGCCAGTGGAGACCAGCTGCACGCGCAGGGTCTCCAGCCGCAGGGTCTCCAGCCTTCTCAGGATTTCCTGGGGTGCCCAGGTGGCTGGGACCAGCCCCAACAGCTCTTGGATATCCTGGGCTACAATACAGCGAAAAGGGGCCAGCTGCCCCCATCAAGGCAAGCGCTCACCCTGCTCTCCTCCACCCTGGCACCCAGTGCATCAGTTCCTCTGGTGCGCAGCCTGGGTTACATGTGTCTCACGGACACAGTGCAGCCTGCCTCCACATTCCACTGACATGGGGCTACCTTGTGCCCCTGAGAGTGCAGCCTGGGCTGCCCGTGTCCCTGCCACTGAGCCCTGTCCAGCTGCAGACCTGCAGCAGGGAGGTGGGCATCCCCGCTCCCTGCTCCATCGAGCATTGCTGTCTTCTGGGAGCTGTGGAATGCTGGTTATGCCCGGGGCAGGAGGGGCTGCAAAAGGCACTCCCCAGGGACAGAAGCCACCCAAGCCCCTCTGTCCCCCAGGACCAGTTCTTGTGCCCTTGTACCCTAGAATAGATCTTGTTCCCTTGTACACCCACCACTCTCCTTGTGCCCTGGTTGTGCAGGGGACACAAGGACCTCACCATGTCATCCCTCTGCTCGTCTCCAGGAAGAAAGGCAGGAGGGAAGAAGTACTTACGGCTTCACCTCCACTTTACCCTTCCTTTAGGTGAGGGCTTTCAATTCCCTTTTAGGTCCAGAGCAGCAAACACTAAATGATGTCAGATCCCTCGGTGCAAAGCCAGGGGATCCCCCAGCCTCTGGCTAAGCCCTGCTTGAGCGACAGCCCAGTACCTGCAGGTCAGAGACCTCCCTGGTGCCGCTGACAGCTCTGCTAAAAGCTCTTTGTTCCTCAACCCCTAAGGCCCCACTAAGTGGCAAACAGCACAGAGAGCATCTGCAGAGCCCATTGGGAGGGTGTCTGGGCAGAGGGACACTCTCTGGGCTGTTTTCCCTGCTCCTCTCAGCAGTGAGGGGCCACAGGCAGCACCAGGGCTCACCCTGCCTGCTCGGTGGGGTGGTGGGTTTACCCACAAGCAGGCTGAGCCCTTAGATCAGGAGGGCTGGCTCCTCTCCCGTGGGTGCGATGCTTTCCATGGATGTGCATGCAGAGGGGATGGTGCCATCTCTGCTGGCAGTCCCTGCCACCCCTCGCCCCATGTCGGCTCCCCTGCTCACTCCCCTGCACCTCTCCCATTAGCTCCGTGCAACAGAACCTGTTGATTACAGATGCGAGTGCTACAGTTTGCTCTCCCTAATTACTCGCTTCGTGCTTTCCCTCGTGGAAGAGCCACTGGAGAGCAGATGTGATTAGCCACCGAGCCAGGGCTCCTTTGGTGGGCGCCTACACCTTTAAATCAGGGAGGGGAAAAAAAAAATCCTTAGCCTAGAGGGCAGTGGAACAATTTTGACTTTAAAAAGAGAGCTAGACAGAGAGAGCGAAGTGAGCGTTAACAACTCCTGATCCAGTCCCTGGGCATTCATTAATGTTTCATGGCGCTTTCAATTATTGCCTCCTCTGCCACTGCCATCATCTGTCTCTTCAAATCGACGGTATAATAACCACTCAAGCAGAAATCCACTCTGCTGTCTGCCCGCCGCTCCCCTCCCAGCCTCCACAACTCCCTCTCTCCAAGCTTTTCATCTGCACCTCGCACAGCTCACTCTGGAAATGTCTTTGCCCCTTCCCCACACGTCGCGGGTGGCCGCGGCAGAGGACACGCTGGGGGGGACACGCAGGAGGCCAGGGATGTGTCGCACCCTCCTGTTTCAGAGCCTGGCTTTTATCAAGCAGATCCCACCCCACAGCAAGGGGTTTGGACACACGCTCTGGGGCTCTATGAGCCCCCCAGCCTGCGTGCACCCCACGGCACCCACCCCATGTGCAGGACATATCCCACCCACCCCGTGTTCCTGGTCAGGTGGCACACAAGGGCGTGCAGGCAGCGCGTGTACCGCACACCCCTGCACACACCCCTCCTGCTGCACCCACACACACGTGAGCACACGTGAGCCACGGAGCAGCATGGCTCTGCCCGCACAGGCAGCGACGGGCAGGCTGCCTGCCTGCTGCACGTACAGCCCCGGGCTCAAACCCCAGCACAGGCTTGCACCCCAACAGCTGTGTCCCAAATCCATCCCTCCCCTGCAAACTGTCCCCACGTTGCTACCTGAGCCCTTCCAGGACGTGGGAGAGCCCCAAGGCAAGCGTGGGCTCCATGGGCTCCATGGCCTGGGAGCCTCTGGGTGCCGAAGGCAGGGGAGGAGCAGTGCTGGGGGAGGCTGACAGAGGCCAGGAAGCCAAGTCTGTCCTTGCGTTTCCCTGCAAGATGTCCTGGCTCAGCCAAGGGAGGTCTGAAGAGGGTTAGAGGTGGGTGAGGAGCAGCTGAAGCACCTACGGCAGCTGTAGGTTGTGTGTCTTGCCCAGCAGTGAAATCACACAGCTCAGCCTTTCAGTGCCTGGATAGTCTCGGGTCTGCCAACACCAAGGCTGCAAAACTTACACAAGCCACATAAATCTTGTATTTGCCTTGCCTAGTCTTCAGTGTCACAAATACAGTGTCCCTGGGGCTTATTGCCTCGGGGTGAAGGAGCCAGACCCTTCAGCTTGGGGCAAGGATTTGTGAAGGACCAAAGCGTGGTTCTGCTCATCATCCCCCAGCCTGTCTGGACACATCATTGCTATCTGGGGTGGGAGGAAGGGCTTGTGGCTTCCACCGCAGACTGCGATGAACTCAGAACACCCCATTTTGTTTTCAGTGTTTCTGCTTAGGAAGACAAAAGCATTTTGCTTAGATGAAGTCACGTCCTTCAATCCCACCCCTGTATTCACACCTCACGGAGGTGTTGGGACTTTTTAACATTTACTATTTTCTCAGAATGGAAATAGTGTTGAAATGTCAAAATTTCCAGTGGGACATTCCCTATTTAACTGTCCTCTCTGGGCTTGGATTTACTGCTGACAACTGAATCACCCACATCTTGTTGCTATTACCATAAAGCTCTTCTTGCTGCTGGGGTCCTCCCCAGCTCTGGCATCCAAGTGCTGTCCAAGAGGAAGAGGATGCTTGGAGATATACCAAGACCGTCTGAGAGATCTGGTGACAGGCAGACATGCAGAGGCTGGGCAGCATAAGGACGGAGCAGCACCCCACACCCCTTTCTGACCATCTCAGTGGCCAGGCTCTGCTGCTTGTCAGAGCCGGCTTGTGCTGCTGCTCCTCCCCAGGACAGGTTTCCAAAGCAGGGTCCCAGCCCCCTCACTGGTCTCCTGCCACCAGCACTCCCAGCTGCTCCCAGCCAACTCCAGCTTTGCCTGCTGCTGGGAGGCTGGAGGCACAGAGCTCCTTGCAACCCCTCACTGCTTCTCCCTTCCTCCCCCTTACCCCACCGTGCTGGTTTTCCTTTTGAATCTTGCTTCTCCCTTTCCTGGAACTTTTCTGGCTGGAGAACGGCTGGAAGGAAGCGAGCAGGGACTTGGCCCCGGGTAGCGGCTGGACTCAGCGCGAGGTGCTGCGATGCACAGGAATGCCCCAGCAGGATTTTTACTCTCTCTTTTCATTTGCTCTTCTAAAGATATTTTGGAGTCCTTCTGATGGGAGCCAGATGTGCCCCAGATGTTTCTGCTTAGCAGAGTGCTGGCCTGCATTCTGTGCACTCTTGAAGTATGTGCATGTGTTTTGGTGACATCGCCACAGCCCTGTTCACCACGGTGCTCCCACGCACACGCACCGCTCACCTCGAGTGCGTGCAGAGCTGCCAGGGGTGCAGCACACACAGGCAAGCACAAACAGGCAGGGGCACACATGCATACCCTGGTTTTACCTGTGCACATCCTTGCACATGCTCTCACATGCATGTTGCATGGGAAGCGTTCAGGTGCACGTGTGTGCCTGCACACGCCCCTGGGCTTGCACCTCCAGACACCTTCTCTGTGTGGCTGCAGGCCACAGTTCTGGGCATGGACAGATGCTGCACAGGCTGCCCAGCAGCTGTCACTCGAAGCAGAAGTTTTCAAGCTGTGATGGAGCCTTGCCCCTCTCCAGCCCATCACACTGCAGCACGGCGGTGTGGCCTGAGCAGGTGGGCAGGGGGGTGGCCACCAGCTCCTTCTGGCAGAGGCTTTGCCTGACAAGTGTGGGCAAGTGCCATCCCTCCAGAGGCACGTGGCAGAGCTGTGTCTCCCACTCCCTGGCGGGGCCCGGCAGGAGCCGATCTCACTTGTCTTTCTCCGTGCGATCCCTCAGAACAAGAGCAGGCAAAAATCCCCTGTCAGTGACAGCCCCTGCGATGCCTGGCATCTTCTGTGGAGTAATTAGCTACAGACACTTTCCTCCATCATTCACCTGCCTCTGAGCAGCTTCCAGCCCACCCTCCCTCCAGACACACACATGTGCACACAAGATGTATGTCATTGCAGTATTTCCCCCACGTGCTTTCAGAGATGGCCTCCTGCATGCCCTGGGAGGGGGGGTCCCAGAGGGACGCAGCCTGCTCAGGACCAGCCTGGTCCCAGAGCTTCCAGCACTCACTGGGATGGGCCATTCAGCCCTGGGCTTCCCCCCACCACCCACCACCACCACCACCCCCCGCATGCAGCGGTTGGGCTGGCTGGAGAGGGGTGAGGATGGGGTTTCATGGTCCCAGCGCATCGGGGTCCATGACTGACAGGTGCTGGGGAATGTTTCCCGGCTGGACCCGCAGTGTCACAGGAGGGAGGCCTCGGTGCCTGGGAACCAGCCCTGCCACGGTCAGCATCCAGACCCAGGACCAGTCTCCTTGTCCCAGCTCCAGTTTTCTTTCCCATTTATGGACTTGTGTTGCAGTTCGCAGTTCATTGTGCAGCATAAATCTCAGCGATGCCAGATGACATTTAAGAGCAGGCAGGTGGGGATGGGGGGGGACAGCAGTGTGGCGGGAGTTGGGGGAGCCAGCCCATCACAGCCAGTGATGCTAAGCCTCAGATGAACCTGGAGCAATGTGCCTGCTCCTGGAGCTCAGTAGTGACCTTCCACATGCCAAGCCAGAGAGCCAGTGCCGATGCCTGGGAGCAGGTGGGAGGGCCAGGCTGGGCACCCCAGCACAGAGCTGCGTGCGTGGAGGGGCTGGCAGTGCCTCTCCCTCACCACCCCCTCTGCTGCCTCCCCCACTGCTCACACTCCCCCTCTCTCTCCTAATCCCCACAAATGCTAAGATATTTAAATGTGGTATTTTCAAATCTAATCAGCGTTCCAAAGCTGTGCTGCCGCCACTCAAATTTAATTTGATCCATTTACCAGCTTTGTGGTGCATCTAATCAAAGAGAGGGAACAATTAGGTTAATGTCAGGGGTCACCTCGCAGCCTCCTGAGCCACTCAGCAACAGGAGGCATCCACAGCGAGGCTGGTCAGAGGAACAAAAGCAGGACCCAGGGGTCTCTGGGGCCCAGGCTGGAGATGGCCACAGAGTTGGAGGGTGTCCTGGGCCATGCACATCACAGGGGTGGCTCAGAGGAAGCCAGCCTGGCCAGGGAGGGTAGGATGATGTGTCCCACTTAGCTTCGGTGTGAGCAGAGATGTGGACTATTCAGGCCAGTCTTGCAAGAGGGTGTGCATCCTGCTCCAGCCATCACTTGAACCTGTCCCTCCCTAGAAGTCTGTCCCATGATGTGCTTGACCAAGGACTACTACTGCTACTATTTCAGCTTGGTGCACAATAATCTGGATAATATGAACTTCGAGCCTCTCCCAGCATCCACTCCTGGGCTCTAAGGTAGGGTTGGTAGAAGTTCAGGTAGCAAAACCTCAGCCAAACTGTCTCCTAGTTTAACCAAAGCTGTAGTGCCATGTCATGCCTGGGGTGAGATCACCTGGATGAGAGTGGCCATCACGTTTGCCAGTCGGTGTTGGACAAACCAGATTTAATGAGAAGGACCAGACAGGGTCTCAGTGCAGACAAACCAGACAAGCCTGGTGACCAGGCAGTGCCACCAAGCCAGGGCAGAGCAAGGAGCCCCTTGGGGCTGTGTATCTTTCCCCTGCCTTATGAGGGGTCATAGCTTTAAACATGGAACTTCTCCACCATCACACAGTTCATCTCACAGGCTCTCTGTGCTCTTCACTCAGCCCGCTGGGAAGGGTCACTGGAAGGAGCAAGGGATGTGGCATTTGCCCTCCTGGGGTACAGACTCCCAGCTGGTGCTGGG
The DNA here is from genome assembly GCF_963210335.1 of Falco punctatus. Classification (NCBI taxonomy): domain Eukaryota; kingdom Metazoa; phylum Chordata; class Aves; order Falconiformes; family Falconidae; genus Falco; species Falco punctatus. The sequence continues at coordinate 120,571,902 of NC_137582.1, read as the reverse complement.
CGGCTCTGAAAGTGCTGCACGTTCCTGGGTCCAGACAGTCAGGAGGGGATGAAGGTGAAGGATAAGTGTCTCTGGTGCCACGTTTTGTAGCCCCAGTAAGGGCAGAGCAAGGGAACCCTCCCTCCTCCCTGGCACTGAGCAGCACACTTTACCTTGCCCTGCCCCTGAAACCTCAGCCCACCCCTCACCCGTGGAGGTGTTCTGGACTTGTTGGACTCAATTTACCCCCAGTCCCCAAGCCCTGATCCTGTTGCAGGTTCTTGGTGGTGTGGACATGAGGGGCCAGGGTGGGGAGCGGGGATGCTGGGGATGCTGCAAGGGGCAGAGTCAGGGCAGCAAGACCCCCAGTCACAGCACTGGGAGAGGGACAGAAAGAAACGGGGGGAGAAAGAATTAACAAACTTTGGGTAGATTTCATGTTTCTTTTTTTTTTTTCTTAATACATTCTTTGAAAGAGTGGAAGAAGTGCAGGGGAGGTAGGTGTGGGGAAAGAGCACACGTGATGCCTGCTGTCCCCTCTCCCTGCCACAGACCTGAGCCCAGAGGGGCCCATGCTGGAGTGGAAGCATCCCAGGAGATGTCAGGTGGGTTCTGGGCACTCTTGGGGTGCAGGGGTGCCATCCCAACAAGTTTCTGCACCCATAGTCCTCACCGACACCAGCACCTCTGAATACCCAGTAGACGTGCATGGCCCTCCTGCTGCAGCTTTGGTGAAGTCCCTGGTCTGAACTGGGGTGGAGGTTTAGGAGCATTTAACTTGAAATGCACTGAACTGAAAAATAAGCTTTTTTCCCACCACCCATGAAATTCCTAACCCAAACTTTAATTGCTGTTGTAGAAAAGCCTCAATCCCTCAAAACCACAAGAGGGGGGGTGGGGAAAAAAGGAACAAATACACAAACAGAGGCTGTGAAAAGCTGGGGCAGAAAACAAAACCTACAGAAAATGGAAATAAAACCCACCCAACTTTTATTACTACAAAATACGTTACTTTTTCAGGATTTTCATTTTCACCAGAAGAAATCCTCTGCTACTCCATGAGTGGCCCCAGCACCCTGATACATTCCCCATGCCTGGGCTTCCTAGCATCCCCTTCCCCAAGCCACAGCCACAGAATTCCCACTGCACTGCTCCGTGCCAAAGAGAGCCATGACCCTGGCAATGGGCTCACACCAGCTGGTTTGGCATTGTACCTCCGACTTGGCACTGAAAGGATGCTGAGAGGGACAGCAGAATTAGGAGGTGGTACTGGAGAGGGGGCCAGCCCTGTGATAGCAGTCCCAAGCAGATATGTCATCCCTGGGGAAGGAAGGCAGCACAGGCAACGTGTTCCCACTGAGCCCCAAGGTGCAGAGCGCAGATCCAGCACTGCCTGTGGTGGTGGGGCTGAGGGCATGTACATACGCATCTGGCTGCACCCCCACGTGCTTTGTGCATTTCCAGTGCTTGCTGTGGGCATAACACTCCCGTAGCACTACCTATTGCTCCTACAGGACCAAGCTCACTGGGATGGAGAGCAGAAGGGGAGTCAGAGTGGAGGCACAGGGCTTTAGCACTGTCCCCCATGACTTTCCAATCCCCCCATGTCCCAAGGACCCAGATGGATACTTCCAGGCCTGAAGCATGCTCATGTGCTCTCCTGGCTCCATCCCACATGCCCTCTCTCCCCACTGCTCTAAAATCCCTTTTCCCTGTGCATCTCCAGGAGTGGGGCACACATGCCATCAGCCATGGCCCAGGTCTCACATCACCGCTGACCTCTTGGTGCCCACGCTCCCTAGGACAGCAGTGTAGCACCTCACTAAGCCATGTCCCAAGCTGCGGTGGCTTTTCACTCCCCAAACGGGTGGTAAGGATGTTTCTGCACTGTGTGATTTCAATACACATGCTTTGCAATCTGTTGCAGAATAGGGGTACTTGGCAAGGCTCCCCTGACCAGACTGTTCAGGGACTCTTGGGCTCAGACACAGCTGGGGTTTCCCAGTACAGAGTGGGCTTAACACAAGGGAGCAAGTGGATACAGGGATGCTGGTCCCATGGCCCCTGCATGCTCAGCTGGGTGAGGTTCTGCCCAGCGCCCCCTCACAAACCTCCTGCCTCTTCCCGGCTTGCGGGTGCCCAGCAGTGTTTGATACCTAACCCCGCACCCAGCAAGCTGTGCCCTGCTGGGGTTTGGAAGGCAAAGGACGGAGCCACCAGGTAGCAAAGGGGATAAAAGGAGGCTACAGGGAAGGAGAAAAAGCCTGCCTGAAGTACAGGTGGCCCCAGAGGCTTTTAAGCTTCATGTTTCCCCATTCCCTGCAATGACAAGACTCCAGCTCCACCGCGGTCCATAGGGAAATGGGCAGCTCCATGCTGCCATGCCCTGCACGTGCAGAATGGGCTGAAGATCCAGGTCTGGTTACCAGCCTGGGTCTGCTGTGCCTGGGGCTGTGTGGACCCACATTGCTGAGGGGCAGCTCTGGTTAGGGACGGAGAGGCTTTCTGGAGAAAGTGAGCTGATAAATGCAACAGCACTCGTCTGTGTCTGACCCAAGGCTGCAGTCTGCCTCCCATTTCCCACATCCCCTTCCCCACCATGAGGGTGCCTCTCCCACAGCACATATCACACCCCTGAAGCCAGTGGGTGCTTTCTAGGTCTGTCCAGGGAGCATTTTCTGGCAGGAGGATGGGAAGGAAAGCAGCCAAGGGACTGGAGAGACAAAACTACCCAGGGGCTGGAGAGACTTTCAGGGATAGGCAGCCACTGCGGTGACTCCCGATGGGATCTGATGGAGCTGGGGAGCTGGGAGAAGGTAACATGCACTGGCGGAACAGGGGACCCTCTTCTTTTGTGTCTCAGTCCTCTTCTCATCCTCCTCCACGCCCTCTCCCTGCTTTTTTCCTGCACGCATCCCTCCATCATCCCCTTCCCTCTCCCATCTCCCTGGCTGCCCCCCTCTTCCCTGCGGGGGCATGCAGCCTGCTCCCACCCCTGCGGGGGCCTGGCTGGGCTGCAGTGACAAGGAGCGTGCGCCGGAGCCTGCGTGTGTGCGCTGAGGACATGGGAACAGCATCAGAGAGACGACGCCAGGGAAGCGAGGAACACAGAAAGAGTTTAAAAAGCCTGCCCCCCTGTTTGGTTGCAAGGAGTTAATACTGTGATCTGTTGCGTGAGTTCTGATGAGAAGCTAGTTGACATGCAGTGCTGGAATAATGAAACGTAATACACATTAATAGGACCTCCCTCTGCGTGATTGCTTCTGCTCCACTAGCCCCATTGAAGATTTCACTTTTCTTTTAACAGTCAGAATAACAGAATGTGACATTAAGTCTTTTACATGCAGCAATTTATTTTAAAATATTGGGGCACTCAAAACAGTATCCAGAATGTTAAATAAGATATGCATGAGATGGAAATCAGAGCAGCACTGCAGTAAGGAGACAGGAGTCAGACAGAGCCTTTCGCAGGCAAAGGCAGCTCCACTTTTAATCTTAATTGCTGTTTAAGGCACAAAGAAATAGCCAAGTTAGAGAGAGCTCTGAGGTACAGAGCACCTGATCCTTTTATCTCACAGGTCCAGATGGAAATCAACGGCCAGCATGGGTCCCACCTTCCCACCCATCCCCAAGGTCAGGCAGATGACACAAGCAGCCTGGCAAGCTGCTCCTTGTCCAGGAGGCCACAGCCTGGCCCAGCGCTCAGCGAGCCCATGGTGGGTCCTGTGCTGCTGGGAGCCTGCGTTCCAGTTGTACTTGCACTGAGAGAGCCCGGATCCCTCCTGCTTTACAGGTCACACCTCTTTTGCTTCATCCATCCCGTCACAGGTGCCATGCTGGGCTAAGCCTCTCGCTGATTCACCACCATGTGTAACGTCCACCTGCCAGGCGGTAGCTGTTCATGGGGATGGCGACTCGTGTCAGCCGTGCCCAGCCCTTGCTCTCAGCCGGAGCTTTGTGCACCCTCCTGCAGTCCCCAGCTGGGCAGGGGCCACACTGGGCTTAGCCCCTCATTAAGGATTCAGCCACTGCCTTGGCCTGGCTGCTCTTGTAGCCCATTTATTTGCCCCGGAGCAGCTGCCAGAGCATCTCCAGATCACAGAGGCAGGAGACTGCGAACTGCAGCTACCAGCATCTCCCCCAGCATCACTGGTTCCCAGTGCAGGTGCTAAGGGCATGGGAAGGCAGAGCTCACATAGCCTTGTGCATTCTTCAAAGGACATGTTCTTCAAAAGTCTCACTGGCTTCTGACATTTCTGCCACATTTTCAGGTTTCTCTCTGGGAGTTTTGAGCATCACGAAAAATATTCACCCATCCCCTGCCTCCAGAAAGGCTCTGGGCAGATTCTCCAAAGCATGACATAGCCCATTGTGACTCTATATGCCACCAGAGGAAGGGCAGCTTCAGGAGCTTAGGGGTTTCTCTGCTTTTTTCAGGCTGTACATACGCAGTAAAATCATTTTAAGTAATAGCCTTGAAGGGCCCATGATTTCAACTTCAGGTTTGCACATCCTCCGAACCCCGCCATGGGGTACTCATTGATTTTTGCAAGGATCACAGGGGCAATGTTGTGCCCTGTTACACCAGGCATCCAATTTCCCTAATCCAATTCCAGAAAAATGACTACATCCTTAAAGCAGCCAGCAATTTGCTTGTCATCACCTGGCACTATCCCGATGACAGGGGTTGGTGTCGCTGGTGACTGAGTGGCAGGTTCCCCCCCACTCCCAAGCTGCTCCATCTGCCCTGCACACAGCATCCGGGATGGCAGTGCCTGCTGCCGTGGGTGACGATGGCTTGTTGGCTTCTCTTCCAACGCTGAAATGTTTCCATGGGGAAAACTGCCTGCTGATTTATTTTTCTCTCAAGGGGGGCAAGATTGCAATGATACTGCCCGGTCTCTGCCTCCAGGGACCTGGCCCCCCTCCCTGTGCACGCCAAGGTCTTTGTTCTGCCAGGCTGGAATTTCCCCAGAAATCTTTTCCTGCCAAAACCCTCGTGTTTTGCATTCGTCCTCACTTGGACTGAACCATGCTTCAAAGCCAGGGCATTTTTCCGGGGAGGGGACTGGTGCTCTGCAGCTGGCTCTCATCTCCTGTGAGAGCTAGGGGTCCTGCAGTGCCACCCCAGGGTGGCAGGACCCCGTGGTGAGCCAGCTGCAAACCCTCTGCTGCTCCTGGAGCCCACCCAGCACTCATTTGCTCCTGACCTTTGTGGTCCCTCAGCCACTGTCCAGATGCAGCCTTTCAAGGCATCTTACCTGGCTGTGCATGGTGGCATCACCAGTGTGACACTCTCCAAAACAATTAGGGGGCTCCTGAGGGGAACCACAGGCACCCCCAACCCTGTGTTAGGGTCAGACTCTGCTCTGCTCCCACCCCAGTGCATTGCACTGGCACCGCTGTAGCAGGGACTTACCCCTACACATCTCTGCCTGCTCCTGCCTCCCTGCCAGCCGGAGCAGCAGAGCCGGCTGCACGGCTCCAGCCATGGCAGAGCCCTTCTGAGCATGTTTGGTTTGTGTTAATGTGCATCCCCACTGCCACGCTGCGCCTGTGGCCCTGCTTTTGGGGCGCAGGTCCAATGAGCACTGCTCATCCTGTTGGTTGTGTGCAAGGGGCCAGGCAGCATCCTAAGTGCCCCGTGTCATTGCAGAGGCAATGACAGAGTGTGACAGCCACCATCCAGCCTTTCTCGGGGCCACAGTGTGGCTCCAAGCAGGATGCCCAGCATGTGGAAGGGAAGGAGGGAAACAGATGTATTTCACATAACAGCTAAAACCAGAAAGATCCTGATACACTCTCCCTTGCACTGGAGGCAGGCACTGCAGGGACTCTCAGACCTCCTCAAACCACAAGCCAAACTCCATTTCTCCCAAAACCCCTCTGTCAAGCCCTGAGGCTGCAGGACAGAGGCCTGAAGCAAAGCTGAGTGGCTGAGGACAGAGCGGGTGAGCCCTGCCCACAGCATCCTCTTCACAAGGGGGGTGGTCAGCTTTGCCCCTCTGATCTGGGGAGACACCCCTGCTTGGCTCCAAATCCCACAGATCCTGATGCCAGGCAGCACCTCCCCATGTGAAGAGCTGTCCCCCCATGCCCTTTGCTGGCGTAAAGCACCGCTGGAGACATAGATTGTCCCCAGGCCAGATCCCCCCACTTGGATGTCACGCAGGGCACTGCTGAGATGTGAGCCTTCGCCTGCTGTGCCAGCCGCCCACCCCAGGCAGCAGGAGCACCCCCTCTCTGCAGCACTCACACACACACATTGCAAGGGGTAGGTGGGCAGGTACGGTGTTTGGAGGAGGATCTGCCCCTCCGCGGTGCCTGGAGGACTCGGTGCAATCCCAGCTCGTGCCCATCAGGTTTCAGCCCTCTCAAAGTGGGGGGAAAAAAGCCACCACCTTGTGGGAGAGCTGCCACAAGGCTCCAGAGTAAGAGCCACTTCTGCTGGCACTAGCACCCTCCCCGCCTGCAAGCAGGCAGCCCGCACTTGGGAGCAGGCAGCTGCCCTTGGGCTGCACACCTGGGAGAGGGGCTGGGGGATGCTGAGCCACGCAGCAGGGCTCAGCCATGCCACAGTCCTGACCTCTGTCCCCTGGCTCTAGAGACCTGGAGCCTCTTCATCCCCAAGAAAGCCTGACCCACCGCTGTGAAAGGGGCCTGGGAATTTGTTGGTGTCCTTCCTGCCTCCCTCGCAGCGCCAGGCTTGTCCCCATGCCAGCTTCACTTCAGTATTATTCTAATTTAGGGAACTGATGCAAAAGGCTGTCCTGGCAGTCCAACTTGGCTTGGACCAGGGTTATTTTGGTTTAGCTTCAGTCATCTGAGGACAGGTCATGCTCTAAGCAAGCCTATCCCCCTGCAGCAAGGGTTTGTAGGGGGTCGCAGCCATCCATGCCGCAGGTTAAGGAAAGCTTGCTGCCGCAGCCCAGCAGCTTTTGGGGTTCACAAGGCTGCTGAGGTCCAGGAAATTTGCATAGGGCTTCAGCTGCAGTTTCAGAATATCCTCACGGATATGCCCTGCACGGACACCCATGCTCCCCTGGGGATGCTCTAAAGCATGTTCCTGAGCTGGGAACAAGCTGACACGAGCCCAGCTGGTGACAGTCTTGTCCTAAGCTGTGGTCATAGTCAGCTGCCCACCCGTAATGCTGGGCTATTGCAACTCCTCTGCGAGTGCTGTTTTTATTCCTCTAAACCTTGGCAGGTCTCCGCAGCCTTGCTGGGGGAGGATTGCCTTCCGGATGGGCTGCAGGAACCTCACCCTCTCCCATCCCTGCGGCTGGGTGCGGCTGGCACCGGCGTGTCTGCCCTCCTCTGCTGCTGCCACCCACTCGCCCCCCGGCACATGCACTGCTCCAGGTTAAATGGGGAGCGCTGGGGTGGGATGAGGGCTGCAGCATCTGGGAGCATCATCACAGAGGTGGTAACAGTCCCCTCTGGCACTGAGCTGCCCAAAAGTGGGGCTGGGGAGGACATGTGGCTGCAGGGCTGTGCATGGCACGGCATGGCATGCAGGTTTGCCGTGGGCTCCTGGCACTCACCTCCGGCACATCCTGGCACAGCCCCGGTTTGACAAGCCCAGCCTCGTTGCTTCAGGGTCAGACACAGGGCTTAACCCCTCTCAGCTGTGTCTACGTGGTAAATTCAAAATGCTCAGGGATGTTGCTGCAGACTGAGGCCAGGGAAACCAACATAAGTCCCCACAACGTCCAGAGAATCCCCTTAGCCTCCAAAGCAGGATGCTGAGTCCAACCCTCCACCTGGGAATGGTCTCGTGCTTTGTCTCCATGCCCACACTGCATCTCCTCTGAGCCCGAGAGCTGACTATCTCAGGACGAAGTTGTGCCGATGACTGAGTGCCTGTGCATGGGATCACGTGGGTTGCTTGCCCAGCATAAAACAGTCTCTTCTGCACAGCTGGAACTACAGCACGCAGTGGAAATGCCAGTCCCGTGCTGGGGAAGCACCTGAGCCAGGCGCAGAGTGGAGCTGCCCAAATCCACAGCACAGGGGCCAAAGAACCCCGAGTGTGATGTGCCACTGCTGGGCAGCTGCAAGGGAATCAGCACTCAGTCCCAAGAAACACACTTTTCCCTTGGATTTGAGCATGAGGGAGCTTTCTTCACACACTGTCATGTCACGTGGGAGCAGGCAGCCTCACTGAGCCCTGGTTTTTATTTGGCTGAAGCCACAGTTCCCTGCCAATCCTGGGATCTCAGGCACATGCACTCTGCAGAAAGGCAAAGGGGCTGCCAGGGCCTGGCACCTGCACCCTCCCATTTGGTTCAGGGAGACCCTTGAGGAGGTGTAATGGCAGGACAAGTTTCTTGTCTGAGGGAAAGAGTAATAGCAATGCCATCACATCTGGAACAAAGCTGCAAAGTGTCCGGGAGCTGTGCACACTGTGGTCTCCTGCAAACTAAAATTGCACCCACGTCTGCAAGCTTCCAGGCAGGAGCTGATGTTGAATAGGGACAGCTTGTCGAAGTAGAGACTGAAGCTGCCTGAGGGGACAGAAATGTCCCTGCATAATCCTCCAAGGGCCCAGCACTGAACAGAGAAGATCATTAACAACTGGCTGAAGATGGACGGCACCACATTCCTTCCACCTTAAGGACCACAGAGCCCAGGACTGCTCCCAGGGTTAACACTGCCCATGTGCGTGTGGTGCATTTTGCAAAGCTCTTCTCTAAAAGCCCAGGAAACCTGGGACCAAAGATAAGAAAGTCCCTTAGTACCCCACTGGTTTGGGGGCAACTGGGAGCCAGGGAGGGGACAGCATCCTACAGAGACCTCCTGGAGGTGGTAAGCCTGGTGCTCACACTGCTGTCAGACGTGTGGCATCCCCTGACTGCAGGCTGGGCATGCAACCCAGCTGACAGAGCCCATTGGCATGGGCCTGGTGGCTGTGCTTCTGGTCCACCACACCCAAGCAGAGCTGAGGTCCAGCTCGGGATCCCAGCAGATGCTGATGGTGCACAGACAGCAGCCTAAAAAGGAGCCTCAGCCTAGTGCAGCTTGTTTTGCTGGAGCCGGGTGATGGCAGGTCTCCATCGCTCCGTGCCTGTGTGGGGCATGTCTGGCCAGCCCTGCTTGGCCATGCCCCACAAAAGCAATTTTGACCCTTAGCAAACACTGCAGTCACCACAGCTCTGCAGGGTAGCTTGCACCAACAAACAAGAGCAAAGAGGTGCTGTGCCCCCTCCACCTGCCCTCCCTGGCATGGGGAATTGCTAGCCTGTACAGCCTTTAGCCTGGGCTGGAAGCCCTTTCTCCTACTCTTTGTGCAGGAACGTGTTGCCCCCAGGACTCAGGTGGCTGATGCGGGCATCGCACTCTGTGTGTGTGTGTGTGTCCCCTGACTGCTTTAAATGCCTGCTCTGTGCAGTCATTAGATGATATTTATGGTCCTTATTAAACAGCAAGGGGAAAAAAATCTGATACGTGCAGTGAGAACTTGAACTCACTTGGATATGCAGACAGCAGGCGCCATCCGAACACGGATCCTCGACGCCCGCAGCAGCCCCGCGAGGGCCGAACTCTGTGTCTTTAACAGCCATGCAGGACGGCAGCGGGAGCAGGCTGGGAATGTTCCTGGCAGGGCTGCACAGCCCAGCAGCGCGCAGCAGAGCAGTGACAGGGATAAAGCACAGTCTTGTTTAGCTGACGGAGAAAATGCCTCTTTCTGTGCTTATTTACCACGTCCAGTGTCAGGGTCCACAGCGGGGGAAGAGCACGTGTTCCCATCTCAAAGGGCTCTCCTTGATTCGGTGCCACACAGCCCCTGAGCTGCTGGAGGGGCTGCTGCCTGTGAGCCGTGCGTGCAACACATCTTGTGTCCGGGCATTGCCTGCTCCAGACCGGCCGAGGGCCAGGAAACCAAGTCCCAAAGGTGCTGTGCCTCCCCAAGGTCACAAGGAGGACTGGGGAAGAGCCAGGAGCAATGCTCCGTCCCACGGCTCTTAGAAAAATCCCTTTCTTCTCTACAGCCGCATGCAATCTAGCAACGTGGTCTGCCATGCCTTGTCTGCTGGCAGCAGCACAAGCACTGAGGTGGCACAGTCCTCCTCCCTCTGGGAGCCCTTGCAGTGGGGGGCAGACATAGCCTCCCCCAGGTCCTGGTGCTGGGGTCCTCGGAGCTGGCTGCAGCCCCCTTGCTTTTGGTCCTGTTGTCCCTTGAGTCACGGTGTTGCCGTGGTGGCACGGCGATGCCAGCGTGTGCAAGAGACCTCCCTGCGCGGCTGTGACTTTGTAGCTGTGGATTTGTAGCCTGGCTGCTTCCTAGCTCAGCATGGAAGACACTCTACAATTTTTAATTTGCCAAAAAAGCCCTCTTTTTAGTTTACAGGGACAGAAGGGGGACTTTTATGTGCAATCTGTACAGCTCTCCAGAAAGCACTTACATTTATGATGTTCATGAAATTTATAGCCAGTTGGCAGTGCTGCTCTCTCCTCTCCTCTCCACCAGCCACCCTGGCAGGATGGCAGACTATAATAAGCAAGCCACACATTCAAGTGGCATAAAAGGCATTTCTACAAGTTAGCCTCCTGCCCAGTCTTATAAACTCTAACAAGTCTCTAACAAGTAGGCAGGATCTCTTTATACCCAGGGAGAAAAACCCCTTTCAGAAATGGCCTTTTCACAAAGCCCACACCTTTCTTCTAATTAAGGTTAAATAGCTCCATGTTTTCTGGCCAATTTCATTCTTTCCCCTTATTCCCCTCTTAACAAGGCAGCCTTTAAAAAGACATCACTAATTGGTGTCTGCTTCTCACATACCATGCGTGCTTTGATAGTCAGTTAGAAAGCCTTCCCCATCGATCAAACTTCCACTGAAAGGCTGCTAATGTGCTCCATGTGTCTGCCACAAGACAAAGCCAAGTGGCGGGTCCCCAGCTCCCTGCTCCTCCTGTTCCCATACTCCCCCCCCGGGACCGGGGGTCCGCAGCCAGGTCTGCCCCGCGGCACCCCCGGCACCGGCCTCCCTGGGAAGAGCCCGGCCCGGTATTGAGAGCAGCAGCGCAGGCAAGAAATGACTCCGCGATGTGTGTGGCAATTCGGAAATTAATGGGGAGTGGTTAAATGTTAAGGGTAGGATCTAAAACAGAGCAGGCAGAGAGCAATTGTCATGCTGATGAGGCTGGAGGAAGGCCAGTGAGCTTTCCTGTGAATCTGTCTCCCCAGTGCTTTCTGGGCTATTAAGTGAAATCTTCCTGGGGAGGGGTGCTGGCATGGCGGGGGGGGGTGTTGGGAAGGAGGGAGCAGGGCTCCGGGGCGTGTTGTCCCCCCTTCCCTGCGCCCTTGCCCCTTGCATCTGCAAGCGGTGCAGCCCGCAGCGGTCAGCCGCGCTCCAGCCGCGGGTCAGAGCCGCCGCAGGGCCCTGCAGGAAGCGCCACACGAGGTGGCTGTTGTTAGGGGAGTGCTGCAGCCCAGACCCTCCCCAGATCCCTGCCCCCTCCGGCCTCAGCTGCCTGGCCCTGCTCCTCACCTCCACCCGCCGCCCCAGGGAAGATGCTCTGCCATGTGCCATGGCCCCGTGCCACTGCGCTGTCACCACTGTCACCGCGGCGTGCTGGACTCCCAGCCTGTTCTGTGCTGCTCTGTGGGGTCTCAAAGCACCAATGGCTTAACTATGGGTGGCTGCAGGAGATGCCACCCAGCTGTGTTCCCAAGCAGTGGGCTGATATCTGGAGTGGGAGAGACCCAGTGCCTTTTTGGAGGGGATGGCAGTGACATGCACTGGGAAGGAGCCCTTGTCATCAACACAGGCACCTCTCCCCGGTGAGGGGATCAAAGCAAGCACTTGAGAGAGGGGGAGGCTGGGGCAGACCTGCCTGGAGGAGTCTGGCCATGCAAGATCACACCAGGCTTTGCTATGGTGCTGTTCTGACTGCAAACATCTCTCTGTTCCCCCCATCTAATAAATACCTTTTTAAAAAAAAAAAAAAAAAAAGAAAATTTACTTTTCCCAGCTGTAATTCACTTCCGGTTGCCATACCTTGTCCTACAGTGAAGTCTTCACCCTGCAGGTTTAGAGGTCCTTGGCGGGGCTCTTAAGCTTGAAAGTGTTGTCTTCCAGTCTGGTCACAGGGCCTTTTTCCTGGGGTAGGAGCCAAGGATTCCCAGAGGAGGCTTATGAGGGTAGCAGCCAAAACCAGGCATCTCTTTGGCATCACTGTGTGACAGGCACATGCTTGGCACAAGATGCTTTACAGAGCAGCAACCTATGACCATACCACAGTGACAAGGTGACAGGGTATCCCCAGCGGACATATGCACACATACCAAGTATTTTTTAGTGGCAGTTCGCAACCCTGTGTGCTGCTGGAGCCAAGGAGAAGAGAGATGGTCGGCAGCCAGACACTGGCTCCCTCCCAATGCTCAGTGGGGCTTGTCAACACCATAGGTTGTGCAGATGGAGACCTGCCAGGAAACGGCATCCCCAAACCTCCCAGGCAGGCTGGCAGGTGGCTTCCCAGCTCAGCGGCCAGGGACATAGCTGGTGACACATGCAGAGCCTTGACGTGGTTTTGGAAAGCATCCTGCATGCTTGTGACCCTGCCATTCCTCCCCAGCCCACTGCGAGCTGGGCAAATTGAGGGATTACTTGGGTTTTTACAGCTTCATCTCCATTTTTCTGCTGTAGACAGCACAGGAGCAGGATCTTCTCTCTCTACCAAGCTTGCCATTGAACTTGCTCCTCTGGAGGCATGGCCACCCAGCAGCTCCTGGGCACGGCAGCCCTTCCCTGGGCTCGTACACCAGGGCTGAGGGCATCTCCCAGCTCCCCTCTGCAGCCAGCTGAGATGATGCAGCCACTTCCATGGGAAGACTGCCAGGGCAGAGATGCTGTGCGTGCGTTTCGGTGATTCCAGACAATGGATAAATGGCACACCTGCTTGTGCAAGGTTCATTTAAATGGCACTCCTGGTGCTGCTGGCAGCTTCTCACAGCAGTTAACAGGTGTGAATTGGTATCTACGAGTGCACATTTTCCGCTGCACAGCCCTTTGTTCAGCTCCTGCTGCTTCCCTGGCTCCATTCTGGCTGCTAAGCACACAAATCTTCCCTTAGCAGAGAAAGTTAAAGTCTTTCCAGCGTTTGGCTTTCTCAAACTGCATAGTCCCACAACTCACATGACCCCTCCCATACCAGCTGGGATCTCTGGTGGCAAGAACGGAAATGGGATTGGCTGGTTGCTCGGTCCCCTAAAGCACAGCCAGCTTGACTAGCCTCCCTTGCACCGTCCACAGAGGCTGGCACCTTCGTTTGCCCCTTTCAGGCAGCAGCAGCTCCTTCAGAGGAGATGAAGCCGTGGCTGGGCTGAAGGCTGTGTCTAACGAGGGCAGGCAGCACGCATGGCCTCCGCCTTCAACTCCCTGCACTGCTGCAGCACTGGGGAGGACAGGAGCAGCCAGGTCCCATGGTCCTTGGGGACATGGTGCTTGGATAAGCAGCACAAGGGGCTGTTTTGGGATGCCTGGTGCCCTCACAATGATGAACAGCTCTGGAGGACTTTCCCAAGCCTGGTCCTGCTAATCAGGAAAACCAGCCTCCCACAGAGCTACCCAGGATGCTGGCAGGACATCCTACATCAGGGCTGGGGTTGCCTTTTCCTCCTATGTCCCGCTGATGCAAAAGTGCTTCAGGCGTTAATGGATCTGGACCTTCACCCTGCCAACCCCATTTTCACAGCAGTGCCTGACCCACAGGAACCCTGCAGGGCTGAGACCCCCAAGTCACTCACAGGGGACAGGGCTACCTGAGTACTTAGGCACCTCGTTACATGACTGAACTGATCCTTCAGTATCAGATGTACTACCCAAACATCTGTGCTTTAATGCGAAGTGGCCACACTTGTGATACGTGCACTGCATTGCACCAGCTCTCTGGAGGCCAGAGGGAGCCTACCAGGGGCTTTGGATCAGAGCAGGCTTCGTGTTGGGCTGTTATAATGAAGTGCCTGGGGAGAGGTACATGAAACACGGTGTAGCTCATCTGAGCAGTGCTGGGAGTGTCTATGCAGAATAATTATGCTGCTGATAGCAGGGCTTTCAAATGAGGGGTGTAACTCCGCCACTCAGCAGAGGTGCCTGGTGGAATTCAAGAAGCTCTGGGGGACCTGAGACATCTCCACGGGGCTGGCAGATGTGACAGAGGATCTACAAGAAACCTGTGCCCTTCTGGTGTGACAGATGGTGGCCAGGTGGGCTACCCCAGGGTGCCTCAGATGGCACTGGGTGTCAGCAGCACGATGCTGAGGGACACACCTAAATACACAGATACCCGATAGGTATGGGCAGATACCCCACCCTCCCAAACCCACGTGCATGTGTTTTAGACATCTGCCCCACTGAGCCCCAGTTTCCTCATCTGTGGCTTGGGGCCACACTGCCTTGTCACCACTGCTCTGACCCCCCCATACGGAGAGCCAGTCCCTTGCCCTCCAACCCCTCTGCACCCCCCTGCTGGTGGTGTCCGACCCTGGCCCGAGTCTCCCCTGCGCACTCGATCCCCTCTCTGTGCCTCCATTAACCATGTGCCTCCTTTCTAAATATAACTCCCATGGCTTCTGCTTCCAGCTGCTGGTTCTTGGTCTGTCTTTCACAGACAGATTAAAGAGCCCTTTAGTACCTGGTATTTTATCCCCATGAAGGCACTTACATGCTGCAATCAAAACACTTCTCAGTCTTGCCTCTGATAAGCTGAGCAGACCGGGCGCTGTATGTCTCGCTGCAAGGCTTTCTCCTGCCCTCCGACTGCACGTGGACTCCCTTCAGTCCAGTACAGGTCAGCCCCAGTGATGTGTTTGCCCATGCTCTGGAGCGATGGCTCTGTTGCTGTGTGCGTTTCTGTGGAGCTAATGGACCTCCCTGTCTTCCCTCCACTTCTTCAGCATCCAGTTCCTTGGTCACATGAAAATGCATATTGCAGCTCTTCCTGGTACAAGGACTTCACGGGTAAAGGTACCTATGGGTCCACCACCCTGTTCCCTTGGAACAGCTCGTTGCCCACGTCATGCAGATGGGGAAAGTGAGGCGTGAGGACCAAAGGGTTGCCAATAAGCTTATTGCAAAGCTGAGAAGACCCCCTGGTGCCCTAGAGCCCTTGCAGAGTCAGGGCAAGCTGCTTTCACCTTGTAGTGGAATGAAGCTGGGTTAATTAGCATCAATAATATACAACTGTAGGTTGGCTTCAGGGACGGTGGGTTGGCTGATGCAGATAAGGTGCAAGTGTGGCTGAGAGCCAATGAAGAGAGAGCAGGAGAGGAAGAAGCAGAGAGAGAACGCTCACCCTGGATGAGGCAAGATGAGGAGAAGGCAGCAGAGGGACTGTATGAAGAGTATGCTGGTGTGAGATGGTAAAAGACCTTGTTGCAGCTTGAGAGTTTGGAGAGTGCTGTGACAGCACCTCATTTGCAGAGTTTGCCGAGGTGGAAGCAGGGGGTCACCCCACTACAGTCCTGCATCAAAGCCCCCAGGACATCCCGGCATCTCTCCAGCTCTGAGCACAGAGGGTCTGCAGTGCTGCTGAGGCTGGGCTGCTTCCTGGTAATGATCCAGGGCCAGGCAAAATGCACATCCAAATGGCATGGCTGAGCACCTAGATGGGGAAAAAAAAAATCCATCAAGGGCAGCAAATGCAGGGGGAGATGGACCTGAAGTTCAGCATTCATATGTGTCCTGGGCTTGTACTCAGGGAAGGAGAGCTGGGACTTCCCTACCAGTCAGCTTAATTCTGATTGCCCAAAAAGCACTGGAACAATTAATCAAACAAGCTATTGCAAGCCTGTAGTAGATAACAAGGAAATGAGTAACAACCAGCCTGAGTTTGTCAGGAGCAAAGTGTGTTGCACAATCTAATTTCCTTGTACGGCGGAGCAGCAGGCCTGGTGGAGGGGGAGGCAGGAGGTGTCACGTACCCAGATATGTGCAAAGCTTTTGACAGGGTTCCTCAAGATATTCTCCCAGGCAAGTTCCAGAAATGTGGATGGGAGAGGAGTCAGGCAGTACACAGTGTTCAGGAAGCTCTCCAGGAGATGCATTAGTTCTTTACCTAGCAGCAGGACTCGGCTGCCCGTGGGACTGAGGGGTTCTCCTGGCTCTGGTATGATTTTCTCTTCATTAACAGCCTGGGAATGAAACAGGGAAGGGCTCACGTGAAGGTAAATGCAACAGTGAGCTGAAGCAATCCTAAGGACAGCATGGCCAAGCATTTCCTGGGATGTGCTTGCAGGAGAACAGCCTGCGAGATGCACCAGCTCTGCCCCGGGTTCTGCTGGGGAAGCCATCAGCTTGGCATGCCACGTGTCAAGGAAACGGTGGCCTAAATGGACTGAGCCCAAAAAAGAAGGGGAAGAGGATGATGTTGTGAGCAGTAGATGGACCAGCCTCGCCGTCCCTCCTGAGACAGCACACTTGAATGGCCACTTTAGGGGCTGCTGCTTGTCACTCTGCACCCAGGATCACCCACCAGACCAACCTCTGGGTCTGTCCTGGTCCTGGACACTGGTGGCTATTTCTCCTCCAGCCAGGGAGAGGCTGGATTTACCCCTGCACGACAGCAGATGCTTATGCAGGGGCTGCTGGGCTAAAGCAAGGCTCCCATGCAGACCTCCAGACACTCCTAAAATAGCATTTTTCTCTGCCTGAACACCTTCATTTTTAAGCTGTGACTGCACGAGGTGGAAAGGAGCACAGCTCTACCCCATCATGCTGTTATGAGCATTGGGCTTTCAGCTCTTCCACAGAGAAAACAAGACTTTTTTAGAGACTCAAATGGATGCTCTTATTTTGTCACTGCACCAATGAGCAAATATTCGAATACAGTTTTCTTGGAGGAGGGAGAGACTCACCAGCCAGGGAGCGTCTGTCTCTGCCAGATGCAAGCCCAGGAAAAGGGACAGGCAATGACAGAGGTTGTCTCTAGCTGAAGGAGGGGATGCTGGCCGGACCCAGGAGGACAGGACAGGACTGGGAGGAGGCAGCCACCCCTCAGCCCTCCCCATCCCAACAGGGCTAAGGGAGCAGACCTCCTTCCCTCCCCCAGCTCACTCCAGGCTCTGCGGGAGGGCAGCTGTCACCCACCTTGTCAGATACATTTCAGTGCCTCTTCCTCCCCGTTCTGGTGAAGGGTGCCTTGTACATGGCCGCATGATTGACTTTAAATGTAAGAAGGCAAAACAACTGAAGGCCACCCATGGAAAGCCACGTGCCAGCTCCTGACAGCATGCACATCCTCCTCCCAGCTCATCAGCATGGCACGGCTCCCCCTGACATGACACTTCTCTTTCTCTGTCAGCTGGCGGAAGTCATCTCACGAGGTCCTCGATGGGGAGGGGGACCAGGATGCAAACGAGTTTGTGCTGCCCCAGGTTGCTGCTTCGCAGATGAGCATCTCGCTGGATCAGGCTGGCTGCTTCCAAACAGCAGCAGAAGGGAGCGTGCCCCTGAGGAGAGCGTGCACCAGTGTCTCAGCATTTGATGGGTGGCTGGGGATGAGCCACCTCTGATGGAGACATGAGAGTGTGTGCTGCTGTCACACAGGGGAGAGAAGCATGTGAGACGAGGGAGCAAGGCTGTCTCCTGTACGAGCATCCCATGGGGCTGCAGACTGCCAGGAAGGAATGCAGTGAGGGCAGAGAGCTGGGAGGGGGTCTTGCAGGGATCTTCAGGTTCGGTGATGCTGGAGGTTGAAGTGTGGGGACAGGGAAGCAGTGGGAAGCCAGGATGTATTGACAGGGTGAAACCCACTGCTTCTGGAAAGGGGGATTGTTTCATTCAAACCCAAGTGGTGACCTTAGCTCTACCCCTGGCTGCTGTGGCACAGCCATGGTTACGTGGCTGGTTGCCCATAAGACCATGGTCACACTCACAGTGACAGCAGAAATCCACAGCAGAGCCACAGGGGCCAGTTGTGACGAGAGCGTGTCTATGTGGTGCTGTACCGCAGGTGTCCCCGCTGGGCATGGGAGTGATGGTTTTCACCGAGAACAGGGAAACAGGAGCTGATGGGCATCACTGAACTTACATCTGCTGATGCCCCCAGCCCTTGTTCAGCAAAGTGCCTCTGCCTAGCTGGTCACCTCACCCGGTGGACCTGGAGGACTCAAGCAGGCATGCTGGACACAGCAGCAGGCTTTCTGCCCCAGGGACATCCCCCACCTCCCCAAACAGCTCTTGCCCTTGCAGTTTGCTGGAGCAACTGGGGCTTGTAGGGTGGCATCAGAACAGCTGAGCTCCTGGGGTCTCACCCAGGCCAGGATGAGCATCCAGTATCCAACTAGAGCAGGACATGAGCAATATTGCTGGGTGAGCAGAAGGTTCTGCAGGAACAGGGGGGACCTGTGCCTGCTGTCTGCAGAGAGGAGGTCTTGCTTTGGCTGCAGGTTCTTCTGGATGGTTATCCCTGGCCATCTCCTAGGTCTAGCCAGCATGGGGTTCCATGGGGTCTTCTGTGCCATGGGCAGAGGTTCATTCTTGTCTCAAGCACTTGCAGATCAGACTGTAGAAATAATGGTGGAGCAATTACTGTGACAAGACACCTACCAGACACCTGGCAGGCAGAGATCTGTGTGCCCTGTTTGCAGCCTCATAGAAACCAGGGCAAAGGAAGGAGCAGCTATTCATGGCAGCTTTTAAAGAAAAGTTTGGATGTGCTGGAGCATGCTCAGCAGCTCCTCCACAGATTATTCTTTATTCTTCTTCTGCATCAGCCATGGCAGAGGGCTGTCAAGGAGGGGGTGGCTATTTCAAAGGATCTGTGAGGTGCAGTTTTCACCCTCTGAAGGCACAGAGGAAACAGCCAGCATCTTCAGAGATCTCTCAAAGCAAGGAGTACTCACCTGAGAAAACACAGTGCCCAGGACCAAGAGCTTTCACAGCCTTTTGAGCATAGTTATGGACTGAGAAGCATCCAGGACCCACCATCTTCACCTCATCTTGCAAAACAGCACGAGAAGAGCGTGCCCATGGAGAACCAAGACTGCCCAACAAGAGAGGACAGACCTTGCTGGGGAAGGTGTTCAGCAATCAATCTCCTCCATGAGACTTTTATCTGGGAAACTCTTTGCAGATCAGCTGGAGTCTCCAGAAGGTTGGAGAGGCCACAGGCTTTAATGGCAGGGAACTGCAGGAGCACAAAGCAGAGCTGGGCACCCCTGGACCTCCGCAGGATGGGCTCCCCACCCATGCGTGGCCAGTGAACAAGGATCAGGGAGGCAGTCCCGGTCTCCTGGATCCCAGCTTGCTGCTCTGCACACTTGTGTCCTGGGCCAGCTTCTCGTCCTTCTGCTAAAACCCCAGCTTGAGTGAGGTCAAGACTCAGATGGCCCCGTAAAGGAGGGGGAGACGGTCAGGGCTGTTGGAGGAGGTATTTCTGAGCTGCTCAAATGTGGGTAATTGAGTGTGCACCCTGAAAAGGCCCATCGTCTTCGGCTGGTAGGGGTTTATTACTTCCTATGTGTGTATACAAAGCAAATGTCAACGTAAGCAGGATTTAAAGATAAAATTGATGTTAATAATAATGATTATGATAATGCTGCCACCAAGAATAACTATACAAACACTGACAGAGTGAGGGTAGGGAAATCCCCATTTCTAACAAATGCGTGTACTCTGAGAGCTGCAGCCAGCCGATGGTTTAGGCTGCGACTGTCTGGTGGGGTAACTGGGCTGCTGCTGCCTGGTATCTACAGTCCTGGAGGTTCCTGCATGCACATCGCAGCCATCCAGTTTTCACAGCACTTAGGCAAGGCTGGAAACGGGCAGAAATTATGTCAGCATCTCTGGAATTGATTTCAGGGTCTGAGCGCAGGTCCTGAACTGGAGATTGCGGCGAAGACAGGCATTGGGCTTGGTCACTCCTGGCCGTGAGGACTTATTTTCTCTTTGTGGTGGGGATGGGTGAGCACGTGCCTGGTGCCTGCATGTGTGTGCCAGTGGGGGCACAGGGGGGTCTCTATCCATTTCTTTTTCCTTGAACCACACCTGCACGGTTCCTCCCCATCACGGGTGATTGCTCTGCAGTTGTTTCCCTTCTATCTCCGCCTTATTACTACCCAGCGCAGGAGATGGAGGAATTTTGCCATTGCCTCGGAGCAACTGTGCTCTTAAGTTTCTTCCAAGACTCACACCAGGGCTGCTTCTCTGCATGTGTGGTCTCTTGGACTGCGTAGCGCTCATAAATAAATAAGGGGAAAAGTTCTTAATCTTCATTCGAAAGCTCCTGGTATCACAATGCTGCTGCACAAAAGCCATCTTATTAGCCCCAAGTGCAAAATGCTGCCTTTTCTTGCAGAAGCTCATTAATTGCAGGTCACCATTCAACAAGAAAGATGAGGCACTTGAGTTCTTCAGGCTCTCATTAGCCACAGAGCTGAACAGTATGTGTGAAATTAACAGTCACCTGAGTACCTCTATAATTTCATAATTATTAGGCCTAATGGGTTAGTCTCTGCCAAATGGTTTTAACTCCTTCCTGGCCAAAGCAGGGAATCGCATGAGAAGCCAAGGCTGGCGTATTTCATGAGTTTTATAACCATTTAACAGCTTTCTTGTGGAAATAATAATAAGGAGAGGAAATTTCCAGGATCATGTACTGTTTGCATTTTTTAACATATGTTTAGCTTTTAATTATTCATATACAGTGAGCCAAGGAAGCAGATAGCCTGTATCCCGGAGAGTGGGTGAAAGAGCTTTCTCTGCAAAGGGATTTTAATTGGTTTTAAAATGTGTTCTGTGTGTGTGTTTATATTTGTGTGTGTGTGTGAGTTGAGCCTTTGGTTTCTCTTCTCCTTGATGATTACATTACATTATTTCCCGTCTCTTACATTTTTATTTATCTTAGGCTTAAAAAGCAAAATCAGAGCTGAGATTTCTGTCTCTGCTTTTGAACTCAAGGATCCTGGAAATGGCACTACCTTTTAATGGGGATTTTCTCCTACTTGAAACCAGCTTAGACAAGAAGCTGGAGGGGAAGGCTGCCTCTCACCTCCAAACAGCTAATTGTTTTTCTTGTGTTTCGTCTTGCAGTCCATAGTGTGGGTGCTTCATGCCAGGTGGGAATGTGCACAGACAGCATGCCCCCCCTGATCTGGGCTGGTGAGGCGCTCTGTCCCCTTGGCCATCATGTTGCACCCCATGGGAAAAGCACCAGGCAAACCTCTCTACCTCCACAGCTTGGGGAAACACCCCCGTCCCTCCCTGGCACTGCCCACGCTGCTGGGACAACCCTCTCCCCTCCTTGTGTCCTTGCAAAGGCTGGGTCCAGCACAGGGCAGCCTCTCCCAAACACAGTGAATTGAAGTTGCTTCTTAAACCAGCTCTGCATCCACCTCAGAATGGGTTATACTGGGAATGTTGTGGTTTCCTCTAAGACCCAGGATGTAATCCCCTCTCCCACTGCTTTCAGCCTTGATTCAGTGATGTGGGGAAACAGGCTACGTGAGACCAACAGAGCCAGGAACACAGAGATATTTAAAATCCTCCCTGGTACCTTGTTTTGCATGAGGTGACTCAGCTCTGAAGGCAGAAGGTCGCTGCCCAGGACGGTGTTTCTCACTGCGGGGCAATGGTAGGACTAGTGAAGGAGTGCTTTGGCTGGAAGGGACCTGTCCCGCTGGGCTCAGGTGACCAAGTCCAACATGCTCTCAGGTATAGGGCTAAAAACCCCGAGAGCTCTCGGTGGTGAGAGACTGTGGCGCCGGCAGCTGCTATGCTGTTCGCAGAGGATGGCTGAGCTCTGGCTGCTGCACCAACCCTGAGCTCTGCCCAGCCCCCAGCCCCCCTGCTTTTTAACTCCATCACATTTTATAGGTTTGGAGTTTGTTTCTTTTTTGGCTGATCCTGTCCTGACATCTGTTTTCATGGTGCAAGAGCTAAGGAAGGGGGACTCGGTGCCTGAAGACCCCCGGGACTGCAGTGAGGGTGAGCAGGTGACAGGTGCTCACAGCACCTGTGACACAGCAAGTTCCTGGGGTGTCCCAGGGCTGGGCCAACCTCCGCCAGGAGCCCCAGTGCCCAGGGTGCTGGTGGCAGCAGGAGGGACCTGGAGCACCCGGCGGTGCTGGCCTCCAGTGAGAGCAGGGATGGGTTTCTTGGGACCCTTTTTAAGACGGGAACAGGCTGGCATACCTGCAGGCCATCGGAAAAGACAGAAGCTGGGAGCCAACAACTTGGACAGCTACCAGCATCAGAGTCCATGAGCTAATGCCTTCGTGGCAGCGTTCAATTCCCTGCACTGCCTGTGCCGGGAGATCAAGGCTGGGAGGAGGGAGGGTCTTTCTTCACTTAGGTGCTGGAGAAACGTCTCCTTCGATGATATTTCACCTTACCTCTCCTTGCCACATCTGTCAACTTCTGCTAATTACCGAGTTTGCTATCACCCTCCGCACTGATGTGAAGGGTAGGAAAAAGAGAAAAAGGAGGTTAAGGGATTCTACAATTATAAATGATGTCTGGCAGGCTAAGGTACCATATAATGCATTATAAGCACTTAAAAAGCTAACCCATTCTGTCTTCTTTCTTTGGCATAAATAATGGCTTTTTTATGAATAAATCATGCAGCCAAGGTCTCTGAAAATAGCAGGAACCTGGAGCAGAATGTCTCCATCCTCATTTTTGCTAGGACAGCAGAGAAGTCAGCAATCCACTCTATCACCACTGATAAACCAGGGCAAGCACAACTCCCAGTAATGAAATAGGGAGATAAAGTTTCGGGAGGGTGAGCGGGGCAGGGGGATATTTCTGCCAAAGCACCGATTGCACCCGGGCTCCAAATGAAACATAATGGACTCTGAGGAGATAAGCATTTTTTTCTGCTCCATGAATAAAGCAAGACCTCATAACTCATAGACAGGCAAAGCTGCCAGCAACTTAAAAGTGCTTCCTTCTGCTTCTGGTTTGTTTCCTTTTAATGAAGCTCCTCCAAAGCTGAAGGGGGGCTTAGAAGTGGGGCTGGAAGCAAGCCCTGCATTTGCGTGTGTGGAGTCCGGCTCGCCGCGGGCGGTGGGGAGGGCTGTCTGGGCGGCGGTAGCCACCCAGACCTCGGCACAAAAGGCTGGCAGTTGTGCTTTGTGCGGGGAGAGGCTGCCCCAGCAGAGGGGGAGGTCCTGCTGGCCTTCGAGGCAGGCATGAGGGCAGGGGGGAGGTCTGCCTCCCCCTGCCTGTGGTCTGAGGGGTCGGTGGGCGCACAGGGTCTCTGCCCTGCCCTGGCTACTTCTGCACCCTGCTTCCCTCTCCTCCGGTGGCTCTCCCTTCTCCGGGGAGGTCGACACCCGGCCGCCCCCCCGCAGAGGGTCCTTCCCAGCTCCCTGCTCTGGCTGGAGGTGCCCCGCTCTGGCCACCTGGAGGGACCGTGTCCAGGCATGGCTGCAGATTTGAGGCTGCCTCAATGGGCACACATGGTCTGAGCATCATGGGGTCACACTCCCCATGCACAGCTCCCTGCACCCCATCCCACCCCTAGTGGCTCTGCCAGCTGCAGCCCCCCTGCTCCAGGCACAGCCCATCCTCCTTCTTGTAAGAAGCCAGTGAGGAAAAGCTCATCCCCTTAAAAGCATTGCCCATGTGGGTGCAGGGGTAGGAGCCCCTTCCTGTACTCACCCTGCATCCCGCAAGGGGGTTAGGGTTCACATCCACCCCAGACACCCATGGATCTCCTGCACATCGGTGGGTGCAGACAAGGCCCAGGGTCTCAGCCCACAACCAGCAAGCTCCCTTGCACAAGCCAAGCCCGTCACAACCCATGAGGCATTTCTGGGCCAGGCAGACAGCCTCCAGGCCGCCCACATCTCCTGGCATCTCCTGAGCTGCAGCAGCAGGAGCCAGACCGTACAGCTCACAACATGCTCCCAGACAGCGGGGCTCTGGCACTGGCTCTGCCCTATGGCCAGAGGAAAGCAACGCAGTGGGGAGTGGGTGCAGCCCCCAGGATGCTGGATGGGATGGGGACACCGGGTGTCACCTCCTCAGCTCCCTCTCAGACAGGAGCAGCCCTTATTCCCTGATGGGACACAGTTTCACCGCAGTCTTCACTTTTCCAGGACCTAGGGACATAGCACAGGGCAGGGCAGGCGGCACAAGGAGAGCCAAGCAACCTCCGGCAAGAGGGGCTGGTGCTCAGCATGGAGAGGGGCTTTGTATTTACAGCAAGTGTTTGGCAGCTGCCAGGAATGTTTGTAAGCAGAGAGCTGAGCCATGGGTTGTGCACCAGAGCTGCAAACAGACCTGGGACCAAAAATCCAGTCGTGACAGCAACGAAGGTGTCTGCTACCGGGGACCTCCTCCTTGCCTGCCTGGCTGTGGTCCCACAGTTCCCCTCGGGTATGACTTCTGAGGGTTCAGCCCGGGGTGCTGGTGGGTTTGGGAATGAGGATGCATTGCCTCTGCTCAGAGAGCATCACCTGCTCCGCTCCCCGCAGTCCCAGCCAGTGCTCTCTGCAGCCCTGCATTAAAACCTCTGCAGCGGCAGCAGCGCAGGGCAGTCAGGAAGGCCAGGAGCCCGCAGACTCTCTGACTATTAATCAGCCGGCCACAAACCCTGAAAACTTGCTCTCAGGGCTGTGGGTTAAATTATGGCTTCGTGAGGAGCTGCAGGGTCCAGGCTCTCCGAAGGCGAGGGGGTGCTGGGGCCGGGGCTGTGCAGGGGCAGCACTGCGCAATGCCAGCTGCAGCAGCCTGGCAAGGCACAGCTCCAGCCTGTCCTTGGAGGAAGATTAAGGGTAGACAGAGGGGAAAGCGAAGCTGAAGAAAAAAGGAAAAAAAACAGAAGTGATTAGAGCTGTACTGAGCAGGGCCAAACGCTGGGGCATGTTTGCACAGCAAAGCTCTGTGGCCATGCTCTGCGTCAGGGGCACGGCTGGCCTGTCCCCTGGGAGGGACACCGGGGAGGCAGCACTGTACCCTTGCACTGCCGGGGATCACCCGAGTCTCTGGCCTCTGAGGACCTGGTCTCTGGGGACATTATGCCATGCCATGGTCTGTCTCCCACTGTGACAACCTCCCCATGGGGTAAATAACAGCTCCCTGTGCCTGCACGTGCCTGCGCACATACAAGTGCGTGCACACACTGCTCAGAGATCCCTGGTCCGATTGTTTTGGGGGGGCAAGCTCAGTGAGAGCTCAGCACAAGTGGGCACAGCCCCAAAGCCAGCCCTGTGCACACCCTGGCTGTGGCACATGCAGTCACTGGCACCTGCGGCTGGAGCTTGATTCACTTTGAGCTGCCTCCTGTCCTGGCTGCTCAGCAAAACCCCCTCGGGGGGCTGCGAGACACAACACGGCTGATGCAAAAGCATCTGGGGTGTGTTAGTGTGGGTGCATGCTCACCCACACCCCATGCAAAATGTACAGCCCTCCTCCCGCAGCCACCTCCCCGGGGAAACACACGTTTGCACAATCGGTGCTGCTGCAACGTGCCAGCAGCACCCCAGCCCTGTGCACATGCA
The DNA here is from genome assembly GCF_963210335.1 of Falco punctatus. Classification (NCBI taxonomy): domain Eukaryota; kingdom Metazoa; phylum Chordata; class Aves; order Falconiformes; family Falconidae; genus Falco; species Falco punctatus. Next base: position 120,546,473 of record NC_137582.1, on the reverse strand, counting down.
TACGCACACGGGGTCCTGTGCTGTGCTCAAGGCCTGCGGATGGAGGCTCTTTGCATTTTCCCAAGGTCCCCACCGTTTTCCCAGCAGACCCTTCCCTCTCTCTCCTCTTGCTTTTGCTGTAGGGAAATGAAGGTTTCTTGGGGACAGCATGAAAGGGAGGGTCTTTGCTCCTCCTCCTTTAGGTCTCCCCAGCCTGCACACGCAGGTTATGAGCAGTGCAGCCCATACCAAGGAGGTATGGTGGAGGATGCAGAGCAGGGAAGCTCACACTGCCCTCATGCTGTCTTATCCGTCCTGCCTGCACAGGCAGCCCCCAGGCCAGGTGGTTGGGTTGCTTCCTTGGGCTTAATTCAGCAAAAGCAGCTTGTGATGTTTCTCCTTCTCCCTGGGGTGGGCTGCTCATTTTTGCCCCATAAGACAATGCCCTCTATCAAAAACAAAGAAATTATAAAGTACATACGAACATATGGTAACATATATTCTAGGCTGCCTATGTGGCCAATTTTCTGTATGTTACCATATGGTGCCGCGTATTTAGCAAAAATATAACTTGACTGTTTCTCTTTCCATATGGGGATTCTTTTGCCTTAATTAATAACATTGAGCAAAAACTCTTTCTAAGGTTTCCAAGATTTCTGCAAGGGAATATCTTATGACAGACACATGCTCCTGAAGGCTTTCCTCCTTATTTGTCTATAGCCTTCTGTCCTTATCCTCTTCCGCATGCTCTGAGGGCGTCTGTGGGTACATCTGCCTGTGGGATTGTGGGGAGGGGGATGCTGTGCCCAGGCTTGGCTCCCGTCCCACCAGCACTCACAGGAGCTCCTGTCCCCTCCCCAGGACCTTCAGCTCCAGGGATAAAGTAGTGATACACCTGTGGGCTGGATCCCTCCAGGTCATCCAGGAGCCTTCAAACACAGGGGCAATGGGGAGGCCACTGGTGCAGTGGAGGGAGTATTCATGACCATGCAGGGATTGCTGTCTTCAAAGCAGTAGAAAGTGGCACAGTTTTGCAGCTCCAATTAAGCCTTTCAAGTGCCAGTTATCACATATAATAGTAAAATATGTCAAAGTATCCTCTCAGGACAAGCCTGTAGCCAATGCCAGTGAGATGAAACCGGCCCTGGCTCTGTCGAGGCGAGATGGGGTGGGAAGGGTCAGAGGCACAGCCCCCAGCTGCTGGAGACCCTCCTGCTCTCCCAGCCACAGCCTGTAAATGGAGAAAAATCTCTGCATGACTCCAGATGTGCCTCTTCACCCTGCAGGGACATCCCTGCCTTGCAGGCAGGCGAAGGCAGTGGGCAGAGCAGAGCTGGCGCAGGGCAGCAGAGCAGGGACAGCAGAGCACATGCTGGATTTCCACCTCTGCCTGTTCCCTGGTCTCGGTGGGGATGCTGAGCTCTCTTTCCTCCCCTGCATGCTCTGGGGGCGGGAAGGGACATGGCAGAGCACCTAGTGCAGCCCCAGTGAAGGCATTTTTGTGGGCAGGATAAAGGCTCCTCACATCCCAGAGCTCCCCATACCAGAATGTTTCTCTCCTGAGGAGGTCACGAGGAGCACTACCGAACCCCTACTGCCCCTGCCCCATCCGTTTCTTATCCTGCTCCCCTCTAAAACAGCCCACCTTCCCGCATCCCTCCCCTCAGCTCTGCCTGGGTGTCCAGGGGTCTACATGCATCTCCTGCTCTTTTGGAAGGCCTCCTCACCGAGATGTTTTGGACATCCTTTGGAGGACAGGTCTTGGGCAACACTCGCTAAAGAGCACCTCCTTCCCAGTGATACTAGTCAGTGCTCTCCAGGCTGCACAGGCATGGGCCAAGCCAGCCACCTTCTTCTGCCTTGCTGGCTTCATCCAGCTCAGTGACAGCTGGGATGGGAAGGAAAAGCTCTCATGGACCACGGGCTTTGAGCAACGTCTCAAAGGGGTCCTTGGCCGGATAGGGTAGTCCAGTGTGAACCAGACAAATCAGCTGGTGGATTAGCTTTTGATCTCTCAGCCTTGTTATGCATCCCCAGAGGTTTCCCCTTTGAGACCTGAGCTGAATTTGAGCCCAGGTCTCTGCCCAACTCACTGCCGTCTGGTATCCCCTTCACCCCCATCTGATGTCCACCCTAGCTGAGGACCTCCACAGTGGATCCTTCCAGACTGGAGCACAAGGAGAGCTGACAGAGCGGTAGTTCTCAGTTCTCAGCTCAGGACGACACAGCTGCCATGAGGACCTGCCCCAGTTTCCTTCTGATGCCCAGAGCAGGACAAAGGGTGAGATACGTGCAGAGCAGTCCGCCTTTACAGTCAGATGGAAATCATCTATAGCTTGAGAGTCACACTGGGGAGTATATCTGGTTGATGGTTTATCCATTGGCATGGTGGCTTTGAGCTCATGACTAGGAAGGTATGTCCACAGACCAGGACACCAGGACATCACTGACACCCAAATCTGCATGATGAGCTCGCTGCATCCAGGGTATACATGCACCATGAATGAGGTATCAGTGGGATGCAATTCTTTACCCTGGTGTTGTGATGTTCATCTTCCCGTCTGGTGCAACGAGGCTGAGAAAGTGGCAGAAGGGAGGACTGCAGGGAAGAGCAGAAGGACATGGGAGCTGCCAGGGCACAGAGAGCTGGAGGCGGAGGCCAGCTCTGGGCAGACCTGGGAGACTGAGAGCACAGGGAGCAGCTGGAGCTGAGAACAAGAGCAAGGCTGAGCGCAAGGTCAAGGAAAGCTGGGAGAGGGGATGTTTGGGCTGAAATGACCACAGAAGAGCAGCCTGCTCCTTGGGAAGGGCGCTGCTGTGGAGGGGGTGAGGGTGTCACCACAGCAGGAGTGAGGTTGGGTGGGAAGCGAGCCAGGCTGCGTTCCCACTGCATTTCTGACTAGAACGGCCACTGACCCATCCTGTCCGACCTCTTGGCACAGCATCAAATCCCACCCTTGCAAGAGGCTGTAAGGTCGTGCTTGCAAAAGGGCTGTCGGTGCACCGAGAGCTGTGCGAAGGCTAAGCCTGCCAGGCTCCTGGTGATGGTGGTGGCATTAGGAGATGGCACTGGGAGAAGGTCAGTGTGTGCAGAGCAGGCAGAAGCTGTCAGCATGCAGCTCTACTGAGCATCTGGAAGGAGGACAACCTTGGGGAGCAAAACCAGGCTCTGCTCAGGAGCTCACAGGGATGTCTGGCACTGGGGGTTTGCTGTCTTCCAGGAGGGAAAACCACGGGCCAGGAGACTTGGCTGAAGCACATCCTGGAGCACTGCCATTGAGTTTTGGTACGGTGCAGAGCACACGGGAATTTCCAGGGCCCTGGGAGAAAAGTGGAGGTTGGCCTAATATTTTCAAAGGGGAAACAGGACGACATGGGTAATTTCAAGGCTGTCAGCCTGACATTGATCCCAGGCAAAATAATGGAATGTCTGATATGGAATGCAATGAATAAAGAACCAGAAAGGTTGATATAATTAATGCCAATCAACAAGGATTTATGGAAAATAAATCCTGTCAAACCAACTTGACGTCTTTCTTCCTGTTGTTTTTCTTTTTCTCTTTTCTTTAAAACCAGGATTACAAGTTTCTCCGGTGAGGAGTGGGGTTTGCTGAGGACACAGAGAACAGCAGCGATCACCTGGGCGCTGCGTGATGTTTTCTCACAAAAATGGGAAAACCCAACCTACCGTGTGGGCTGGTTTAAGACCCATTTTGGAGATCATGGGGTTGGCTGCGCAGCAGCGGGCACAAACTGCTGTTGCAGGGCTCTGCAGGGCATTCTTCTCCCTGGCCTATCCCACCAGTGACAGGGAGGACGCGCCGGGCTGTCTGTGTCCCAGCAGCGCTCACTGTGAGGAGGGAGGTCCTGCTGCGGAGTCACCGGTGGGGGCAGGGGGTGGACATCGGCGTCATTTGCAGAGCAGGGAGAAGGGGAAGTTTCAGTCCAAAGAGCTCCAACAGCTGCTGAAAAAGGGGATTTCCAGGCCAGTGGCTGGGAGCTGCAGGCAGGGAACCTCACCAGGGAGCAAAGGGGCTTGGGGCAGCGGGTGCAGGGAATGAGCACCTCCGTGAGCCGGACACTGTCACTCACCACTGCACCGGGCAGCTGCGACACTGCGGCACGCCATCAGTCTCAGAAAATATTGGCAAATCTCAGTAAATACGTATATTTATAGACTGCCAAGGATGATGTCCAGATGTCTGTGTCCAGGTAGGACTTCACAGACACCTCCACAGTCCAACCATCCCCATGCCGGGTGCAAGCTCAGCTCCACCAAACATCGCATCTTCTCCTTGGTGGCTCTCCCCAGGTGCCCCCAGCTTCACTGGTCCAGCAGTGTCCTTCCTGTCAGCCCAGACACACGTAAACATTGCAGGCAGCAGCCCTTCAATGTAATATTTAAAACAATTTTATTCATGAAAATATGCTGTACAATGCACTATACACAGTTCTTTACATTGCCACATACACAAACTCTAATAGCACAATCAAGAAAGTTACCATTGCCTACGATAGATGCGTGGTGAGAGATGACGCCTGTCAGAGACCCTCCCCCCCAGTCTGTACAGTTATAAATATGAGGGAAAGGACGGACCAAAAACCGCCGTATGAAGCAAACTGGTGGGGCCCCTCCAGTGTCCCCTTGACACCGGGTCCTTGCTCCGGGCAGGGCTGGGTCTGGGTGGGAGCAGGGCTGGGAGCGGAGGATGCTCCTTGTCCCCAGAGGCTGTCCTGTGAGGCGGGGAGGGCCGGGAGGGAGAGGAGGTGATGGGAGCAGGGAGGCTGAAGCTGAGCGAGGTGGGACGTGAGGTGGCCTGTGCTCAGGGAGCTGTTTCCAGAGGGGGAACCTGGAGCCACCACCGGACAGTGAAATGAAGCCCTGGCTTCTCCTTCCCCATGGACCTGCCTGCCCCACGGGCAAGAAGCACAGCCCCAACATCCCTGTGCCACCACCACCACCTCACCACCACCTCACCGCGGTCCGGGTACCCCCAGGGCCCTTGGCTCCATCCCCCTCCGCCGCGGCGGGGCCAGCCCGTCTCGCCTCCCACTCCAACCACCCCCCTTCCCCGGGGTCCCAGCCACTGGGGGAGGGGGGGGTGTGGTGGTGGTGTCTCCGTGCCTGCCTCCCGCTGCCCGCCGTCCCTCGCACCGCACGACGACTGTACACACGACGCTTACCAACACGACTCCACCGCACACACGACAACCCCACGGTCACGAACCACAAAGACAGCTTCGCAAGGGGACGTGCCCCGGGGGTGGATGCCCGGGGGCTCCACGCAGCAGGGCAGGGGGAGGTGGGCGGGGGCAAGGGGGCAGGCGCGGGACAAGGGGGGGCTTTTCTCTTACTGCTGGTGCGGCTTCCCCTCTGTGACAATGGTCAGCCCATATCTGTGACACCGAAGGGGTTTTTGGGGGTCCCTGTGCCCGAGCATCCCATCTGGAAATGCCTGGCTGCCAGGGTAAGCCCCAGCTGGCCCATGCTGCCCGGCATGCTGGTGTGCTGCTGGATGTGTGCCTGCAGGTCGGACGCCTGGAAGAGCCAGGACTCCTTCCCTTTCTCCCATGCTTGGGGGGCAGGGCCCCCCTTCTCTTCCAGGGCAGCCCCAGCTGCCCTCCCTGCCTCTCCTTGCGAGCAGTCCTTCACACCCCGTGTGCGGAGCTGGGGTGCTGGGTATTAAATAGCCATTTGCAATCGGTTTCCAACGATTTTAAATATGCCTGAAACAAGAGGTGGTGTATAAAACGAATGCGGTAATGATCCTGACCGAAGAATAATCCTTTTTAAAAAAGCATTCAAGAAAGATTATATATAATAGAATATATTAAATTCTGTACATGATCAAATAATGTAAACATAATTAATTAACTTGTAAGAATGTCTTTAGAGACTATGCCCACCGTGTGCCCAGGGCGAAGGTGAAGGGTGGCACATGGGGCTCCTCTATCACGCTTTGCCACAGACTCGTGGGCCAGGAGAGGAGCAGGAGATGCCCCCGCATGGGTCCCATCCTGACCCAGCTCCGAGCGGCCACACTTCCCCTATGGCTCGGTGGGACCCAGCACCTGCACCCTGGTAGAGGAGGTGCTGGCGTGGGAAGGGAAGAGCTGGGCTGGGAAAGCGTGCTGGTTCAGTGCACCAGGGGTAGAGGATTCAAAGGAAGCCTGTGGTGCCCAGGAGGAAGACAGGCTGTGCAGAGCCCCTGAGACACAGCAGCAGCTCCCCCAGCCCCTTCTCCCAGCCCCCTCAGCTCCTCGGGACCAACCAACTCCGGCTGCCCATCAGCCTGCCCAACTCCAAAAGCCCCACTGCACCCAGGCTGAGCTGCTGCAGGGAGCCCCCACCGCTGGGCAGGATGGCAGTGGGACCCCAGCCCACTCCTGCCCCGCAGAGCAGTGGGGCTGGTCTGGGCTCCCAACAGAGACAGCAGCACCAGCTGTGAGTTGTCGTCCCCAGCCCCACGGAGCACCGGCCCTTGGCAGGTGGGTGCACTAGGGCTGACCCCTCTTGCTGACAGCCCCCTGGACCATCCTGGGGATGGGCAGCAAGCCCTCCAGGACAGGCATGCTGCCTGCTAGCTAGAGACACTCCTGAAACCAGCAGTGGCCCCCCAGGAGCCCCCCAGCCCAGCTGTGAGCCCTGTGGCACCTCCCTGAGCAGCGTGGGTCACCCAGGCTTGGGGCTGGGTGGACCCCATGCTGGCTCTGGAGACCTGGTCACCACATCCCTACCCTCCTCACACGCACACACACCCTTCTCGAGGGTGACCCACATCACAGCCCCCCAGCTTCCACCCCATCATCCAATACCCAAAGCCATGGCCAAGCCAAGATGAGACGTGCAGTAGGGCACAGCCGTCGGCATTGCCCACGGCCTCTCTCCTCTCCCTAAGTTCAACCCTTTCTTCTTTCCAATGCAAAAACTCAATGGCAAAAGAGTGCATGAAATCAAATAAATACGCCCCCCCCCCCCTCCCCGACCCTGTGAGCTCCCCCTGAGCCTCCGGCACAGGGGACCCAGGCCAGCAGCATGTCACACCCATCAGGACCACCCTGTGCAGGGCTGTGCACCACATGCAGGAGTGTGCCCACGCCTGCTCTGGGCAGGGTACCACAGCCTTCCTATGGGCAGGCACGACGTGGCACCCCCCGCCCCCAGTGGGCACGTGGGCTGCCAAGATGCTGTCACCAGGGCTGCAGATTGTGCACCCTTCCCTCCATTCCCAACCCCCCCCTTCTCCCTGCTTGGTAGGAAAACCTGCCTGGACCCACACCACGAAACCCACTGTGGAGGTGGCCTGGGCACATGGGCTTGACAGAGCTCGTATCTCCACCAGGGTTTGGGGGTGAGGAGCCCCCCCTGGCCCTTGCCCTGGGGCAGGGTCCCCACTCCTGACACTACTACTCAGAAGACTCATTTCCCAAGGTGACTCAGAGAAAAGGGTCCCTTTCCAGAGTGGGATGCCCACACAAGTGGTTCCCATGCCACCAGCTGTCACCGCTCCGTCACCCAGCCCAAGGACAAATCAAACTGGCACCATTGCAGTGGGGCACTGGGACCATCTGGAACGGTTTTCCCTTCCTGCTCCCCCTCTGGACCCGCCTGGCTCAGTCTGCCTCTCCGGCCCGTCTGTTCTGCGTCCTCCAGAGGATGCTCGCAGGAGGACCCAGTGGATTGGGCACACGTGTGTGCTGCGGGCTGGGGACCCTACCCCATCTCAATATTTGACCCTACGGTTTGTGTTTTGTGTTCGATCTCAAGCTCAGATCGACGGCTCTAGCCCATCTTAACAAACAAAGGCAGAAGAGAAAGGAAAAAAAAAAGTTAGTCTCAATGTTCCCCTCGTGGCTTCTCAGTGGCAAGCCCCCACCCTGGGGCAGGCGTCACCCGGGCACCCAGCTCTGGTTCGTGGGCTGTGGACCCCCGGGCAGCACGGGCACGTTGAGCCCGTTCTGCGGCGGGAGAGCTGAGTCGAAGTTGAAGTCCATCTCGTCGCTGTCCATAAAGTCATTCAGGATGATGGACTCCACATCGCACTCCAGGCTCCCGTTGAACATGTCCAGGTCCAGGTCTGCTGGGAACCTGTCTTGGCCCAACACAGGGGGGTGGACAGCCCCCGGGTAGGGGCCCTGCAGCGAATCCAGCAAGCTCATGTGTGCCCCTTGGTTATTAGCGTAGGAATGCAGATGCCCGTGGTGCGGCACGGCTGTCATGCTGCACGTGTCACTGGGCAAGCTCATAAGGCTGACAGGATTAGCTAAGGCACTGGTGTTGACCGCAGGGTGGTGACCGGCTGGTGACGGGTGGTACAAAGCGTTGCTCTTCATGAGAGAGCCCGAGTGGGACGGGTAGGAGGACAAACCCTGCTCCCCGCTCCCGCACAGCAGCGGGTTGTGTCTGTGGCCACGGGCCGGCACCATGGGGCTGGCCTGCGGCAGGGGCAGGTCCCCCGGGACCATGCTCTCCTTGTGCGCGTAGGAGATGGAGGAAAGCAGGTCCTGCAGCGAGGCGTTCCTGTAGGAGCTGACAGGTGAGAAGGTGGCTTGCTTGTTCTCCTGGATGGTCTGCATGGGCAGGCGGCGCATGAGGCTCATGGCCGGCTGGCTGTAGATAGTCCCGCAGTAGGTGTTGGTGGCAGCCCCCATGGTGGAACACTTGGAGTTGAAGGTGAAACTGGAGCTGCGCTGCCGCAGGGCGGCTGGGGGGAGCTGCTGCGAAGGGCTCATGGTGTAGCCGTCCTGCAGGTCCTCCAGCATGCTCTCCCCGAGGCTCTCGTTCAGGCTGATGGTGCCAGTCAGGTCAGTCAGCCGAGGCAGCTCCACGGAGCAGCGGGCGTTGAGGGAAGGAGACATGGTGCTGGAGGGGCTGGGGTACATCAGCGGAGAGGAGGGGGTACCATCATCCTCCTCCAGCTCATCTGGCTCGTGGTTGGACATGATGGGCGAGAGGCGCCCGCTCAGCGTGCTGGCCGTGGAGTTGGCCCGCGTCCTGAAGTCAGCCCAGGCGTCGTACTCATCGCTGGCGTGCGACGTGGGGCTCTCCGACCACTTGGCTTGCTGGGAGGAAGGGCTGTCCTCCCCGCGCTCCTGCGTCACCTGCAGCTGCTTCTTCTTGCTGGCCTTCCCCTTGATCCGCAGGAACTTGCTGTTGTTGTCCATGGAGACCGCCCGCCGGCGGGGCGTCTTCCCCGTCTTGCCGCCCTCGGGGTTCAGCATCCACCAGGAGCTCTTGCCCGTGCCCTCGTTCTGCACACGGATGAAGCGGGTGTGCAGGGAGAGGTTGTGCCGGATGGAGTTCTGCAGAGACAGCAAGGACAGAGGGGACGGTCAGCAGCGGCTCCAGCACCCCAGGCACAAGGGGATGCCTGCAGGGCTGGGGGGTACAAGGGGTATCAAGGGGAACCTGTGCTCCACCCCCTAAGGATTCCATGGCTTTCTGAGCCAGAGGGGTCAGGGCTCAGCTGGAGGGTCTCTCCCACAGCACTGCCGGGCATTTCACCTCCAGGAGCCCATGGGTCGTGGCCCTTTGCTGCGTCTGTCAGCTATTTATCGTTACTGCAATTACTGTCATGGCAGGGAGCGGGGCGGGGTCTTTAGCATGTGCTCCGGGGACCTGCACCAAGTCCCAGGGGACTCTTCTTCCCTGGAAGAAGTCTGGGGAGGGAAAAGGTGAGGAGGCAACAGAAGAAGAGGCGGGAGTCAGGGCTGCGCATAGGTCCAAGTCTTCTCCACCCCTCCCAGCTCCAGCCACCCACATGCCCAGCAGAGCCCACCAGGATGCTCCCAGCCCAGCCTTGCCCACGCACACCTCTGCATAGATCCCAGCCCTCTCTCCCCACCACCAGGCATCCCACCAGCTCCACAGGCAAAGGGACCCCTTTGCCCACACACCGCCAGGCACCAACCCTCTGGAGCTGGCTCCAAACAACTTTCCCTGCCCAGCATCATTCTGTGACTGCTCTCCTCCTCCCTCACCGCTGGGGAGGCAGAAGCATGCCTTGTGCAGCATGCATCAGCACTGCCACAGCTCAAAGCACTGTGCCAGCACCATGTAAGCCAGATCTTGTCCCCAAAATGCCTGTCATCCCCTGCAGGCTGGCCCTGGTGGCAGGGCCCAGAAGGCAAGCACCCTGCCTGAGAGGCTCAGCTACCATAGCGCGGGGGGGCTGCAAGCCAAACCACAACCCCCACTGCCCAGGCAAGGGCTGGTTGCGGATGGTTTTCTCCCCAGATACTTCTGGCTCCAGCACCCCAAGGGGCTTTCGTGTGGACAGCAATACTCCTGCCCTCTTGGCTCTTGCCTGGCGCTGCGGCTCTGAGCGGCTTGCTGGCCAGAGTGGGGATGCCCAGGGGGCACATCCCAGCACAGGCATCCCCAGCTGCCACTGCCCCGTGGGGTGCCAGGCTGGGGTGACCCTGGGGAGATGCCTTCAAAGCTCCAGCCAGGAGAAGAGAGGGGGTGAGGACATCTGCCTCTTGCTGCTGATCTTCTGCAGCTCACGGGATGCCACTCAGCTCCCTGCGCCTTGGTTTCCTCAGGGTCCAGAGGGCAGAGGCCAGGGCAGAACATCAGTCCAAGGTGTAGAGACCCTTACTCCAGGGCTCAGGGCTCAGCAGGGGCTGCTGACGGGAGGCAGGCAGCTCCTCCTGCCCCTGCTGAGCTGCAGGAGGGGCAGAGGGACAGGGAGGGGGAAGAAACCAAGGTGCCAGGGAGAAAGTTTGGTGCTGTTGCCGGCGTACAGTGGAATACTAATGAAGAGGCGAGTGAGCTCCAGCCTCATCTATCATATTATGTAATGGCTTACTTCTCTGCACTTCATTTATTTGGAGATTGCTCCCAGGCTGGCTCCTCGCCAGCAGCCACCAAATCCAAGTCTACAGAAATCAATCTCGCGCTGACTGATTAAGCCGTGTTTAGAACTAATTGCTCCTTCGTGTGTGGGGAGAATAAATTATGGGCTTTAATTTCACATCTTTAAAATGCAACGGCAGGTATGGGCTAGCCGTTAACCCCTTCCTGCACATCCCTGTGCACAGCTGGAGGGGGGGCAGGCCACGGCTAGCATAGCTCAGGGAACAGGTTGGAACTCGCCCTGCCCTCTGCAGCGGCGGCTGCCCATGGCAATGCTCATCACCTTCAGGTAGAGCAAGCCAAGCCCTGGGCCAGCCTGCCTGGCAGGGAGAGCTATCCCTGACCCCTCAACACCCCCTCCTCGAGCCACAGGATGACCCAAGCTCCCATTCATGCGACTGAGCTGCGGTGCAAGTGGCAGGGGACAGAAGCAGAGCACATGGCCATCACCGCATTTGCAGAGCCAGAGCTACCAGCCAGCTCAGGCCCGCGGTGCTGCCCTGCACACACACACAGGTGCCAGTGGGCTGGGGATGCCCAACCGCTGCTGAGCCCCTCGCAGGAGTGGGGACCCCCTGCACGGCCCAGTCCCTCACTGCCGGCGCTCCCCAGCTCTGCTCAGCCCAGGAGGCAGGAGATGCCACCACCCTCAGCAGCAGGGACTGAGCTGCAGTGCAGCATACGGAGAGAGGGGCTGTGTTTGGGGGTTTGGGGAACACCATGGCTGGACAGGGGTGACATTCAGCACAATGCTAACCTCCCCCTCCTCCTCCTCTGCCGCTGCCTGCCTCCCACTCTGCAGCCCCAGCACAGGGCACCCAGGCACCCACCACCACCCACGGATCCAAGCTGGTGTCTAGCAGGGGACAGGGCTGGCGGGGGGGAGGTTGGCGGGGTCAGGCTGCCCGAGGGAGAGGAGGGGAGGGGAGGCTGCTGCGCCTTCTGCATCGGAGCTTCATTAAGAGCCAAAAGACAGCAGCAATTAAGTGCAAGGCGCAGGGAGCCAGGCTCTCTCCTCATTAGCACCCTGACGTGCTCGGCTGGCCGCGGCTCAGGGTGCACAGCACAGGGCAGCGGGCTGCACGGGGTGGGCCAGGAGCTTGTTATCACCACGAAGGCAGGGACCTGCTTCACCTGCCACCAGCCCCGCAGCCCGACGAGCACCCAGCACCTCGCAGCACCCAGCCCTGAGCTGGCAGGAAGCAGCACACGATCGTATGGCCCACAACGCGGGGCTCAGCTTCTGGTCAGCCCTTGGCAGTGTGGTGATGTGCAGGGGACATCAGGGCTGGCAAAACCTCCCTGACAGCAGCTGCCATGGCAGGGCTGTGCACCAGTGCCTGGCAGATTTTGGTAGGGTGTAGGGAGAGCAGGCAAAGGCTGGGGCCAGTCCCAGGTACTCACAACACCTCTGACACTGCTCTGCCCAGCAACCCAAAGCCCAGCACCACTGCTCGCAGCAGCCTGCAGCTCTGCAGGGCTGGCCGTGCCCTGCACCCTCGCTGTGTCTCCCTCCCCACGCCCATCTGCCCCTATGTCACCCCTGCCCTGGACCGCCCTGCTCTGAACAGCTCAGGCCCCTCACCAAAGCAGAGACCCTCTCAGCATCCTGGCTTCACGCAGCACCGCAGCTCTGCAGTACCCAAACAGTGCAAAGCCAGGAGCATCAGTCCCCAGCGCACATCCAGACCACGCCATGGGATGATATCCACCATTTCAGGCACCAGCCCTCATCCTCACAGCTCTGCAGAGGGGCAGAGGATGCTCTGGGTAGCAGAGGCGAGAGCTGGAGGTGGTACCAGGGCTGCCAGGTGCCACAGGTGGACCCAAGCCCTGCTCAGCCCTGGCTGACACCCAGGGAGGATGAGGCTGGAGCCTGTGCCAACACCCGGCCACCAGCTGCTGGAGGCTTTGCCAACTGGGAAGACCCCGGTGCCATCCCAGTGCCCATCTGCTAGGGGCTGGCCCCGCTGCAGGGCCTGGTACAGGGATGGGGGCACCCGTGGGAGCTGGGGGCACCGACAGAGCCTCCTCACCCCCCCAGGAGCCCTTCTCTACGGAGCCTCATTGTCAGGGGAACAGCCAGTGTGAAATCGGTCTGATTAGCAATTAGTCCCATTGTAAAAGGATTAGCCGGACCCCATTGTTTGGATGAGTGACTTGACTATCAATTTGCATCTGGCAGGGCTGCTGCTGCTGCTAGGAGCGTTCCCCTGTCCTGACCAGACAGACACAGCGCCCAGCACAGGCGGGGCACCAGTGGACCCCCGAGATGGGCATCGATGCCGGGCAAAGCGATACCCTTTGCAACATCCCAAGCCCCCTGCCAAAACCCACCAGCAGCAGCACCCCAGTGGCATGGCCCGGGAGTCACTCCTCCAGCCTTGGGGTGCCCACGAGTCTCGGGGTGCAAGGGGGGGCTGGGCATCCACCTGTGTGCCCTGAGGAGAGCATGGGGTAGGGGAAACGAGTGCAATTTAAGCGAGAGCAGGACTGAACAAGCCCTGGTCCTGGCCAGAGCTGGGCAGAGCAAATGAGGGGGTCCCACTGACTAGCCCCCTGTCCCTGCCACTTCCCCTGTGCCCATTTGCTGTCTTCCATCGCTGTCCCTGGGCTGCCACCCCTCCCTGCTGTTCCCACATCGCCTGGGGTTTTTCTGAGCAAAACCCCAAACCCCAGCCTCCTCCCCCTCCCAACAGCAGCCCAGCCCAGCCGTGCTCGCAGAGACCCCCGTGCTCCCAGCGAGCCCCAGCCCCATGGCCAGAGTGCGACAGGGTGTGCAGGTCCATCAGCTGCCGGTCCATGCAGCTAATGAGCCCGTTACCTGGCGGAGATTTGCAGGCTGGTTAACAGGAGGAAGCAGTGACAGGGTCACTAACGAGCTCTGCCGGCTGCTCTCCAGCAGCACGAGGATGGCTCCAGGGGTTAATTGATGCTTATTTACTTCTCACACATAAAAATTGCCAGCATTGGAGGAAATATTCCAGGGGGCAGAGGCTGCCAACAGCCCCGATGATGCCACATCCCAGGGGATGCCATGCAGGGGGTGGCAGTGGCATGGGACAGTGACCGGTCACGCCCCCAAAGACATCTTATTCACCCAAGAAATGGCACTGCACCAGCAGCTAAGTGCACGGTGGCCATCACTGTGGCCTCCTGGCACGATCCCCCAGGGATGGCCAGCCCTGCTCCCTGCCACTGGTGTCACTGTCCTGCCTGAAGCAGCTGGTGGCTGTGCGCAGCCCACCAGCCCTGGCACCGAAGCACCGTATCCTGAGCAGGGCCCACGCCTGCCTGGCGAGCAGATGGCAGCTGGCACGCCATGGCAGCATGCCCCACGCACCAGAGCGATGCCAGGCACCCCAGATGCTCGCAACGGGGACAGACACCCCATGCTGACAGTAGCTGGACCCCTGTGCCATGCCTAAGGCGGGGAGCAGGATGAGACCCCCACCACCTCCCATGGCTGCAGGCACACCAGCCCACCTCACGGCAGCCCTTGTGCATGGTGGGTGAACCCAGCGCAGGCTCCAGGCAGGGGGAAGCGGCACAGAGGAGAAAGCTGGGGCAGGGCACTGGGTGGCTGTAAATCCAGCCTAACATGCGACAAGGTTCTGCCAGCTTTGCATCGGGCTCCCCAAGGAGGGGACCAGCCCGGCACCAGCTGCATGCCGGGCTCAGGAGGGCTGTGAATCCCCACTGGCCTCTGTGCTGTGAGCAGCCCCCATGATCTCCCCATCTCCCCACTGCCCCTGGGGCTGGGGCAGCACACGCCAGCTTGCTGGGAAGAAGCAACCCACAGCGCGGGGCTCGGCGGGGCAGTTTTCAGCAGCTGCCACGTGCCTGGGATGTCTGCTCCAAAACTACCACCTGCGCTCTGCACTGCCCCACAGCACGCCAGAGTATCGCCGCCCCATAGCATCCCCGCCCCATAGCATCCCCCTGTACTGCCTGCTCCTGCCCCAGGCAGCCCTACAGTGCCTTGTAGCCACGCAGCTACTGCCCTGCCCTATGCTGTGCCCCATAGCGTCCCACAGCCAGCTCTCTGCAGCACCCTGCAGCATCCTACAGCCCGCCCCCCTGCAATGCCCCATAACCCCCCCAGCCCCTCGCACTGTCTCAGGCACCATGCAGCCAGCTCGCTGCACCCCAGCTGCTGCCCAGGTCCTGTCTGACATCTCCCTGCTGGGGACCTGGGGCTGTCGCCCTCCCCAGCTTGTCCTTCCCCGGGGCATCACTGCTGTAGCTGGGCAGGGGGGACCACATGGGCTGCGCGGTACCCCCAGAAAGGGCACGGTGGGGGCAGAGGGACGGTGCCTGCCTCCCCGCCGCAGGGGTCTCGCCGGCGGCTGCCGAGCGGAGGCAAGCGTATTCGGGTCAGTGCGCTGCCTGAGCAGAGCTGGTCTGACGTGCTGCTAATTGAACCAAATGCCCATTAGAGGCGTGACTGGCCATGTCCATCCCGGGCCCTCCGTCGCAGGTGGCTGACACGCAAGGAGCCTGAAGGCTGCTCAGCATGGCAGGGCCAGAGCATCTCCCGCCTCCTCACACATCACAGCCAGCTCAAAGACCAGCCGGCATCTCATTAGGAACGCTAATCAGCCCCTAGGCTGCGCTGGGGCAGGGGGGAGAGAGGCAGCTGGGGCTTACAGGGGACCCCACGTTGCAGACCCCCGCATAGCCCCCCATGGCCCCTCTCTGTGCCACCCCCTGGGACAGAGCAAGGGCAAAGCCTGGCAGGGACTGGGCAGGGGGGTCTAGCCATGCCCTGCCCCATAGATCCATGGTGCTGTGGGGCACAGTAAGGCCTGTGCTCTGTAGCTGAGAACCTGCGCTGTGAGGCCACGCTGTGACAGCCCGGGGCGCACGTCTGCCTGGCGCCCTGCCCACATCCCTCTGCCGTTCCCCAGGGCCGGGTGATGGTGTGACTAAGACCAACCTCTCCTGAAGGAGAAGATCCAGGACTTGCCAGCCCCATCCCAATCCCCCAAATCCATAAGGAACCTGGCTGGATGGGTCCTCAGGGCAAAGCCCATCCCCTGCCTGGCCCTGTGCCAGTCCTGGCCCACCTCTGCTATACACCTTGTGTCTCACAGCGGGTCTGACCCGCAGTGCATCCCCCCCAGAAAGACCAGCCGGCACAGCACTGCCCCACGCCACCCCTGCGGACTTGGCAGCTGAGTGTGTTCGCAGTTGGCACAGTGCCTCCCTCCCCTTCCTGACCACAAGCTCTGCAAGTGATTCCCAAACCCACCGGAGAAGTGACTGATGCAAATCAAATCACACACCACTCCCCATGCCCCCCAGGCAGCCCCCCATGCCCAGCACTTGCTCTACTTGGCCAGGGATGCCCACGGGGACAGCCCCACTCTGCAGCCTCCACGAGCCCTGGCTCAGCACAGGGAGCCCCAGGTGGGTGCCAAGCCATCAGTGGGTGCTTGGCTCAGCCCTTTCTGCACGCCAGGGCTGCACAGAGGGGTGAGTCCCCCTGCACAGCTCCCGGCCAGGATGGAGCTGGCAGAGGGCAGGTCAGCCACATCAGGAGACTCCTTATGCCTAGGCTGGAACCATCCCAGTGGTGGCAGGAGTGCCACTGAAGCAGAGGTGGCAGGCGCAGCCGAGCATCCCTCTCCCAGCCCTGGTTACTGCTGCTGCCAAACAGCTGGTTGCTACCAAGTTCTGCAATGGGAGTGTTGCTGTTGCCATGGCAGCCGGTTTATTTTAGCCAGCTGCCACCCCGCCATGTCCCCTTTAAAACCGAGAGCATCCTCCCTGCCTCAGCGGGTCCTCCCTTGTCCCCATCCCCGGGCAACTTGCTGAGACCCCAAGGAGCACCCATAACACCCGTCCTCTGTGGCACAGCTTTTCCCCACTGTCGAGAGGGGACACACACAGCACCTACACCTTCCCCACTTCCCGCCATGGCTGGTGGGGCTCACACCAGCTCAGCCACAGGGTCACAGTGAGGTGGATCAGGGGATGGGTCCCCCCGGCCCAGGGGGAAGGGAATGGGCATATGGGAACAGCATCAGGACTGGCACTGGGTGATTCCAGTGCCGGAGGGACACTTGGATGGTAAATTCAGCTCCGCCAGCCTGCTCAAAGACACTGCTCACTTTGGTTTGCTCCTCTCTTGGCCAAAGCCTTGGGCTTCCCCTGATGGGGCCATCACAGCCCCGAAACCTGCTGTGAATTTGCTGGGCTCGGTGTGACACCTCCTCCTCCACCCATGGCCATTTCCAAGATGGTTCAGGACAGGAGGGGCCAGAAGAGCCGGTCCCCAGTATGGCTGGAGGGGGAGAGGTCCCTTCACTCCAGTGTCTGTCCCAAGCCCTGTCCTGCCAGGCAGCCCCAGTCATCACCCCAGGGGGTCCTTCCCAGCCCTGGGACCCTCCATCCTTAGCACTACCAGGCCTTGCCAGTGGGGTGCGGGGGCCAAGGAGGAGCCCCTGGGTGATAGGTAACACAGTGACACCTCTGCGGCTCCATGAATAGCCCCAGCACCGCCTGTCCTGCCCTACATGCTTCCCAAAGGGCTCATTAGATCACACCAGGGTAGCTGAAGATAATGAGCAGGCATGCTCACCTCCTGGGGAAGCGGGCAGAGAGCAGGCAGAGAGCAGGCAGGGCCGGGGAGCTTGGGGATCCTCCTATGGGAGCCCGGGGGCTCAGCAGGCATGGTGTCACTGTCCCCGCAGTCCTCCTTGCTAACAGCACAGGCTGCACTTTTGGGGTGCAGAGCACAGGGCTGAGCCCAGCAAGGGACATTTTGGGGGAGCCCAGCCTTTCCCAGCCCCCTGCAAGCAGGCAGGAGTTGCACAGGCGCAATCATGCAGCAGTGGGTGCACGGAGCTCAGATGCAGGCTCACCTCAGCACCAGGTGCCACCAAGGGACATGGCCCAGGCAGAGCTTGGCTGGTGCTGCAGCGTGCCCCAAGGCCAAGGTGATGGGCTGGCTCCACATGCTCCCTGGCTATGGGGTCCAGGCCTGCAGGCGGCACACCGGTGCTAGTGCGGGACTGGGGGGAGGCAGGGTACAGCCAGGAGCCTGCTGCCCCCAGCCCCACATGTGCCCTGTATCCCTGTCCTGTGATGGGACGCCAAAAGAAGGAAGGGGGCTTATGGACCAGATGAGCCGTGGCCATGTGTCGTGCATCTCCGAGCCAGCTGGCCCTGGCACGGCCACCCTCGCGCCTTCAGGCTGCGGCAGAGCTGGAGGCTGCTGGGCCACCTGCCCTGGCCAGATGGCAGGGGGACCTTGCGGCGCTGCTGGGCATGGCACTGCTCAGGGGACCAGTGCCAGGCCCTGCTGCTCACCCTGCTCATACCCAGCCCCAGTAGAGGGGATTGGTGAGCATGGGGTCGGACTCTGCCCCCTTCACAGCACCCCATGAGGGCTCCAGGCAGCACCTGCCCTCCCAGTCCAGCACCATGCCCAGCCAGCCCCCAGCATCCCAGGTCGCAGCACCTAACGCTCACAGCTGCAAGCCACGTCCTCTCCCAGCTTCCCAGAAAACGCCACAGCACCAAGCCATGTGCTGAGAAATCCCCCCAGCACAGTTTTCCGGCAAGGCTGAGCCCCTTTGGCACACCCCTTTGCCCAAGAGACCCACACAGCATGGCTGTGCTGTTGTTCCCCCTGCGCCGCGCCCCCCCCCCCCCCCCCCCCCCCCCCCGCCAAACCACCCCAGAGCTGGGTAAGACCTGGAGCTTCCCTCGAGGGTCCCAAGGGTGCCGGCAAGCTGCAATGCAAGGTGCCTGCATGCAGCTGAGATATCAAGCCTCCTTGCCTTTTGGGACAAAACACACCCCCACCCAGTTCCTGTCCCAGCCCGCTTGGACCCCTCTCCAACATGTGAGACCAGGTGATATGCCTCAGAAAGACCCTCTCCACCATCAGCCACTTATCCAGTAATACTCTAATTACACCCCAGAGTTGGCCACCAAAATAGCTGCCGTAAATCACTCGGAGCTGCCATGTAATTTTTGCATGAAATTACAGTATTTTTTCCCCTGGGTTCAATTTCCTCCACACCAAGTTCTCACCGCAGCCAAATAATTAAAGCAGCCACACTCCCTTTTCCTCGGGTACCGCTTTAACTCCCTGCTGGCTGCCCCGCCGCTGCCCAGTACCGGGGCTGTGGCTGGCTGGGGACAGCATGTGCCCCAACACCTGCAGGCAGCCCTGCCTGCACCCACGCTGAGCACACCCAGAGCACAACAGCAAGAGCTGCTCCAGACCCAAAGGCAAGGCAGATCAAACCACATCAAGAGACGCCGAGGAGACCCAGCGCCCACGAGGGATGCAGAAGGCACCCCAAGCAGGATGCCAAGCCCCCATGGCGGGGTCCAAACCCCACCAGGCAAAGGAGCTGACTATTCCCAGGAGAGAAACCACCTGCCTCCTTTTCATCACCTGCAGCCTGCAGGAAGATGATGAGGGAAGCAGCGAGGCTCAGCCTGTACCATCCTGCTTCACGCAGCGATGCTTGGGCACCCGTGGGAGATGACTGTCCTGTGGGGTGCCATGAAATGCTGTCTTTAGGTCCCTTGGCTGCCTGGGAGAGATGCGGGTCCCAGCCATGCGTCACCCTCATACCACTGTCCTGTCCAAATGTCCACGTGCAGCATCACACTGACCTGAGCAGCAGCAGAAACCCCAGACCCCAGAGGGTTTTGCATTCAGCCCTGTCCTCTCCCATCTGTTCGGTCAAGGCTGCCCTGCTTTTCAGCCTGAGATCTACATCAGAGTTGGATTGTACCCAAAAAAGCACAGAAAGCTGGGCACGCAGCCATGCATGGGGGCACACGTGTCCCCCGAGGACTTGCTCTGCTTCAGGTCTTCCCTGCCTGCCCTGTGGCCCCATGCCATCCCTGGGGACCAGCTCCACAGGGACGCTCAGAGGAGCAGTGAGTCCCTCTGTACTGTGCCCTCCAGCCCCGGCCATGGGTCCTTCAAGGGGCCCAGGGAGCAAAGCCAAACCCTTTCCGATACGCTGTGTCCCATCCAGGACCCCAGCAGGTTTGTGCTGGCTGCTAGAGCAGAGACAGGCTCCCTGTGGTCTGAAAATTCCCTGGCAAAGGCAGCAAACCCTGGGCAGATGCATGGAGATGCATCCCAGGGCAGCCCCTGGAGATGAGGGACTGGTTTGGCTGTGCATGGAAAGGTGAGGTTTGCTTTTCAAATACCTGCAAGGGATTTCATCCTGCCACCAGCAAGTGCAGATGGCAAAGACTTGGGAGCACTGAGGCTCTCAACCTCGAGGTGGGTGGGGACCAGATGGGTTGCCAGGACAGTGGGGACATCCCTGCCACCAAATGCTCTTGGCTGAAAGATTTTTCATAGAGCAGTTTCATTCTGATAAAAAAATCCCAGTTGTTCAAGCAAACAAGCATTTGTACTAGTTTCCAGGTTTTAGGGTTTTAGGCCCCACAGGTGGGGCAGGGAAGGGTTCAGTGATGCAATGCCTCTGGGTGAGAGGCAAAAATACTCGTCATGGGGACCTGCTGTACAGTGCAGAAATGTTGCAAGCAGCACTATTTAAAACACACCTGTGAAAATAATGAGCCATTTCCAGCCAACAGCAGTGTTGGGTCCACCTATTCTGGTCGAGCACAGGGCACCCCTGCCTGTCCTGGCCGGCTCCCACGTGACCCCTGCTGTCCCCATGCTGCTGTCCCTCTTGCAGGACGCTGCTCCACACCTCAGCCCACAGCAATGCCTGCCATGGGCTGGCTCCAGCCACCCCTCCTCATTCAGCCTTGTGAGATTGCACATCCCTCAGCACCACCGGTGCTGGCTGGGGGTTGTGTCCAGCCCCGTCCCCTCCACCAGCGCCAGCTGGCCCCACACCAGCCCTTCCAGCCCACGCACCCCACACCAGTGCACACTGCAGCACAGAAACCCTCCAAAACCCACACAACTCCCTTTTTTTTCTATTTCCAACTTCAATTGTTTTGTGTGCATGCACAGGAGATAGGGGGCACAAAGCCCCGTGCCACCAGCACAGCCCACCCAGGACAGGCAGGAACCGGCTGCTGCAGGAAGCAGAGACCCCCGTGGTCGCCCACCTAGCAGGGGCGAATGCACCACGCCTGGAGCTGGCACCCTGTGAGAATGGGGACAGGGAGGCAGTGGCACGAGCCACGGTCACAGCTGTCACCATGCCCCTGCACGGCCAGAAACACAGTGGGAAACGGCCTCACGCTGACGTCCCTCCTGGTCAAGGCAAGCCCAAAAGCACTGGGTCCTGATCCATCGCCACATCCTCCCCAAGGGAAAGGCTGCCCGGAGATGCCAGCACAGCTGAGACACCACCGAGAGTGGAACCCTCTGCTGTCGGGACCCGAGGGACATCAAGCACCTCTGAAACAGCCCCTGGAAAGCCACCCTGTTCCCCAGGTCGCACCAGCAGGTGGGCACTGGTAACAACAGCAGGCGAACTGCTGCCTGCTCATCCCACGCAGGCAGGGAGGCTCAGCCGCCTGCCCGCTGTGTGCTCACACCCACGCACGCACACGCGGACCCCGGGGCGAGAGGCGTCGGAACAGGAGCTCCCGGCAGGGCTCAGCCCCGCGCCCACAGTGTCGCTCAGGCAGCTGAAAGCCCCGGCCTGTGCCCGGGGCTGCACTGCGCAGTCCCCAGCTGCACGCAGACCCTGTTGGGAGAGACGGCGAGACACCGGGGGGGCAGCCAGGGACCCCTTGCCCCGAGCATCCTGCGCAACACGCTCATCACATCTTGAAGCCCCTCCAGCATGCGCTCGGCAAGCCAAAGTCATGCAAGCAGAGCAAGATCACCACAGCCCCCAGGGATGTTTCTGCAGCTCCAGCCCCCGTTGGCTGCAGGGAGGAGGGATGCTGCCCCCACCCACACAGCCCGGGACTGCCTGCAGTCAAGGGAAACTGAGGCACAGAGGGGGCTGTGGCAGAGTGAGCTGCTGGCAGAGCTGCTCCACGGCCAGAGCTCCAGGCATCAGCCCTCCCCGGCCATCTGCTATGCCCCAGAGCCCCAGCTGTCCCCAGGGCCAGCCCAGCCCTCCCCAGACCTCATGCCCTGCCGCCTGCTCACAGCTTGCAGGACCCACGGAGATGGACAGGGGGTGATGGTGCCCTGTGGGTCTCCCCGAGAGGGAGGCTCTTATGGGTCACTGGCCCAGCGTGTAGGGCAAGGGGCTCAGAGCTGCGGGTGGCTCCTGAGCAAGAAAAGGTCCTGGAGGTGAAGAAGGATGGGGAGGTCCCATCCCGGGGGGGTCCCATCCCTGCTCTGCCCTGCATAGTCCCGAGGAGCACCCACTGCAGTGTCTCACTGTGGCAGCCAGCGAGCTCGCCCGGGGCTCCCAGCCCCCACTTGATGCTGGACAGGAGCCAAAACCAAATGTGCTCTCAAGAGGGGAGATGGAAAAAGCTTCATTTCCCGGGGGTGGGGGG
Source organism: Falco punctatus (assembly GCF_963210335.1). Classification (NCBI taxonomy): domain Eukaryota; kingdom Metazoa; phylum Chordata; class Aves; order Falconiformes; family Falconidae; genus Falco; species Falco punctatus. The sequence goes on along the minus strand of NC_137582.1, from coordinate 120,524,206 downwards.
GGTGGGGTGGGGGGGGGCGGAGTTGAAAGGACAGCCACCGACCGAGGGCTGGAGGAGCTCCAGACAGTCGCACAGCCCTGCCCACGATGTCACCAGCCTGCAGCGGGGTGTCACACACCTCTCTCAGTCACACACACAGGGGCACAGCATGCACTCACCTCGCACTTGTACACCCCCAGCCCCACCACACGCACCCCTCGCACCCACCACACAGCCCCCCAGCCCCAGCACCCACCCGGTGCCTCACAGCACCCATGCCCGCCTGCCCAGGCACGTGTCCCGGCATGCCGGCTGCGCAGTGACTCAGCTGACCCGACCAACAGCAGCTTGCTTTGCACCTGCTAATTATGCCCCCCCTCCCCGCCCCCACCCCCACAGCTCCTCGTGCCGGGGTCTCGCCAGCCTGCACTTACTCACAGCGCAGGGAGCCAGGAGGAGGGCAAGCCTCCCCCACGCACATCAGCTTGTGTGCTTGTGCACAGGTGGGCTTGCAACCCCGCCATGCCTCAGCAAGTGCAGGGGCTTGTGCCATTCATGGCAGGGCAGGGTAAAACCCTTCGGGGAGGGAGGCTCCGGCAGCCTGATGCTCCCCACCCACAGGGTGCAGAGGCAGCGCCAGCATCCTGCAGCCTCCAGGTGCCCGCTGAGCCCTTTTTCGGGTCACTGGGCTTCCTGCACAGCCCCTCAACAGTGAGCAAGGCACGGGGCAGCCTACACACTCCTGGCATCACCCCACACTGACACGATGCAGGGTTGCGCCAATGTGCTTGCGCCCTGCTGTGAGCACAGCCCCACTGGTGGGTTTGGCAAGGGGGGACCCCCTTGGGACACCCCCCTGCTTTGAGGGCTCGGCAGGATAGGGCAGCACAGGCAAGGGCACAGCGAGCCAGTCCTGCCTGAGGTGATGCACCCAAGCAGGGGCCATGCAGGAGAGGAGCTGGCTGCCAGCAGGGCCGTGGCTCCCCCAAAAAAAAGACCCAGCAAACAGCCCCTGCTTGTGCTCACCTCCACGGCCACAGTGAGTGGGGAAAAGCACAGGATCCATGGGGAAATCCTGGCGACAGCCGCGCTGCAGGCTCCAATTTCATCCAAATACAAACACCCCCCCCCCCAGCCTCAGCACCTAGGCTGGGGCCCCTGCAGCTGGCCCAGCCGGGACTGAGGACCGCTGCATCAGCAAGGGAATTTCTAGGCTCCTGATCTGCTGCTGGAGAAAGCACCTGGGGCTGCCACCATCCCAGGGTGCTCTCCCAGCCAGTAGCTGGGGGCTCCCCCCCTCCCCTGCCCCAGGACCCAGTGCTTAAACCTGCTGCAATGGGGTTTAGCTGGGCTTCTTCTGGTCTCTTGGAGGCTTGAACTGGGCGCAGGGGGATTTGCCACTTGGGATGGGATGAAGCAAAGCCGTCGGGGATGAGCAGCAAAGCTGTTTATAGAGCGAGGGGGGCAATGCCAGCTGCCAGGACACTTTCTGCTCAGTACGTTCACCCCAGGACAAGCTCACAGCATGAAGGGCATCACCTGGAGGAAAACAGCCCCAGCACACAGTGGGATGCTCAACATGCCTCACCAGTGCCCTCGTGGAGGTTTAACACCTCCTGCCAAGACCAGTTGCTCAAAGGTGACCAGGAAAGGGAGTTACTGGCTGTCTTGGAAAATTTCCAACCTCTCTTGCCTGTTCTTCCCTTGGGAACACCAACTCTCCACAAGCCTAGCCACAGCCCCCAGCCTCCCTGAGCCGTGCTCCTCCACCCACCCCGAAGCTGCCCATTCATGGGGCTCCCCAGCACCAGGCAGACCCATCAGGCATCTTCAGGTAGCAAAGCATGGCCTGGGCTGTGTGCCTGACAGGCAGGGCTGCCTGCTCCCCCAAAGCTGCCGGGTCATTTGCCTTATCTTCCCATCCCTGGGTCTGGAAAGAGCAACCCTGGGGCCTGCCAGCCTGTCCCCACCACCCAGCCACAGCCACCCAAGGTGACCACAGGCCACCACACAGGCACGGCTCTTCCACCAGCACTCTGCTTTAGGGTGGCAAACAGCTGGGTGCAGCAGAAGGCAACGGGTAGGCTGAGGTCCTCTACCTGCCTGCTGGAGCCAGCTCCCGGATGCTGGGTTACCCGGGAAACCACAGATGACATCGCAGGGGAGGCACGGAAACTCTGCCTGAGGTGTTAGGGATGCCATCTCCGTTGCCAGGGAAACGGCGGGCAACATCCCGCAGGTAAGCTAGGGTGATGCACCACAGCCTCATCTGCCTTCTCCTCCTCCAAGGGGGTCCCTGCCCTGTGCCAGACAGGCATATGCCCTGGGGTGGGCAATGGCTTGATCCCCACCTTGCCACCCCCCGGGGTACTTGGCAGGGTGATGAGGAAGGGATTTTCCTCCTGGGGACATTGCCACCTCACCTGGGGCTGCTGGGGCTGGGCTGGTGGCAGCAGGCAGAGAGGAGCTGCTGTGCCCCAGCCCTGGCCGAGCACTGTGCTGCCTGCTACCCTCCCCCTGCTGCTGCCTGCTCGCTTTGCCCCCCTGCAGCAATGCCCAGGGACATGTTCCCCTGCCTGCAGCTCCCCAGCATCAGACCATCCTTCAGGGGGTTGCCAGGGGGCTGGCAGCAATCCCACCCCAGGGATCCAACAGCACTCCCGGGTTGCCTTTGGATCAATCACAGTCTCTGCTTTTCTCTCCAATGCCTCAGAAGCACAGGGAACGCCCCAAGATTTCCTCCAATGCCCCAAACTTTCCTGGCTGTAAATCTCAGCTGCTTGCCCCCACTGGGGATGCATCATTACCCTGGGCAGGGTGCCCCCCCTCTCCAAGCCCTACATGATCACACAGGGTGGCAGGAAAGCCACAGCCGCAGCCCACCATGGTGGTCTCTGGGCTGCACTTGCACACACGCTGGCCGTAGGCAACAGGCAGCAGTGGGCTGCAGGGATGCTTCCAGCCCAGGTATAAAACCAGCAGGACCAGGGGTAACAAGTCAGCAGAGCCACCACGGGGGCTGCCGGTGGGAGGAAAATGCACAGTGTAGCCCCTGGCCCCCCAGCACAGCTCTGAAAATGAATCAGCAATGACACACAGCCCAAGCAGGAGGCGGACACACCTGGGGAGGCAGCGGGGCTCCCTGTAGGATGCTGCAAAGCAACAGGATCACAACAATCTCCCTCCTGTCTGTCTCAGAGGAGTTTGCCCCCCGAGGCAGAGCAGTTTTACCTGTAATGGTAAAAATTACATCAGCCAGAGGCTGCCGGAGCAGCCGGTCCCGGTGCCGCTCAAGGGAGGAGCTGGATCCACCCCAGCACTGCCAGAGCCCCGCAGGGCCACTGACCCTGAGCGATGGGCACTGCAAGCGGGGCTGGGAGGCGGCTGGAACGCTCCAGGTCAGGCCATGCAGCATCCTTGGGGCTGGTTTCTAGCGCTGATGAGTCTCTCCGGAGCAAGAGACCCTGAAATCCTGCCCTGCCTGCACAATTGCTGCCCACCACTGCAGGCTCTCGTGGCCCTGGGACCCTCCTCGGGTCCATGCTGCCAGCAGGGTCTTGTCTTTCAGTTGGAGAAATCAGACACTTGGAAACAAAGCCACCAAAAAAATGATGTCTGGGGGGTGTGTGTCACAAAATGTCCAGAAAGGGGCAGGAGGAACCCGTGCCCAGACCACCAGGTGGGGAGACAATGCCCAGCACCTGAACTGTAGGGGTCTGAACCCCATCCACAGCCACCTGGTCATTAATTTTAGGTGTCTCCTGCGGGGGTGAGGGAATGGGGACTGCAGCAGGACTGGGGCGCAGTGCCTGGGAGGGGGGTGGAGGATGCTAGGGCACAAGGAGATGTGGAAGCGACAGGAAGCCACACGGCGCTGCAGTTGGGCTGCTCCCGACCCCCATCTCCTGGAAGCCCATTCTGAGGGGTCTGTGTGGCCCCGGGGCCACACCCCAGTACCTCCTAATTGGGGGTGACACCTCCACGGGGTCCCTGGGCTGTGGGCACCTGCCAGCAGTGCCAGCCTGGGTAGGACCCCGTGAACAGCGTGCCACCTCTCCCAGTGGAAGCTGTGGGGGACAGGACACCCCCATCCCGCTGCCGCCCAGGCTGTTTCCTGGGGGACCTGGCAGCCCTTCAGACGGGCGCCTTCCCCGTGGGGCCCCCACCCAGCTCCCACGCGCTGCCGGCCTCCCAGCTTCGTGACACTGAGCTTTAATTGAATTAGACGCTGCTGCCTGGGCAGCACAGCCTGCAAACCATCCTCGAATTCCTGGGCACGACGCCCGATCGCTGTCTGCAAGCCAGCACCCCCCCAACGCCTCCTCCCCCAGCACTGACCCAGAACCGAGGAGCCTCCAGTCCCCCCGAGCAAGCTGGGGGGAGCCAGGGTCCGGCTGGCCTCAGCGGGGCTCGTTACACAATTAGCCCCAGCGAGCGATGGGGTCGCAGGGTGCAGCCCGCAGGGGGGGAGCCCCCGGTGCCTCTCCCCGCCGGGGTCAGCTGCGCCGCGGCAGCCGAGCCAGCCCGTCCCCGCGCCAGCTTCCTCCGCTACAGAATGTACCGAGCCCCGGCGGCCCCAGCCAGGGACACGATGTGCTCCCGCTCCAGGCCCTGTTTTTCCTGGCCAAGCTCCTGCTCCGCTGGCGGCGGGGCGGCCGGGCGCTGTCACTCAATGCAGCTTTTGTTCGGTCCCCGCTCGCCTGCCTTCACACCTCCTACCCACCCCTTCGGCCCCTCCGTGAGCCCCCCATGACTGTCCCCAGCCGTGACCGTCCCCTGGCCTCTCCCACGGCTCCACCACCACTTTGATGGCCCTTTCCTTCCCCACAAATGCGGCCAGGGCTGCTGGCAGCGGTGGAGGCAATGCTGTCCTGCAGGCAGGGCAGCCCAGCATCTGTGAAACCGCAGGCAGCGCCAGGCACCCTCCAGATCACCCACTCCCAAATGCCACCCCCCCCGCAGGGAGGAGGACATTGTGCCCTTTCTCCTGCCCACAGCCTCGTCCTGCTGCATGCACAGACTTGCAGCCTGTGGTTAACAGGTCAATCTATACCTCACCCGTGTGTGTTCCATGGGGTGCAGGGTACAGACCACAGGACATCTCCCCCTTGCAGGGCTCAGCACACCATGCCAGCCCTGTTGCTCCCCATGCTGATGCTGTCCCAGCTCTACAGCACTGCTGCCCTTCCGGGACCCTGCAGGATCCCCATCCCCACTGCCACAGGGGAGAAACCCACCCGCAACAGGCAGCTGGTGAGGGCAGCACACAGGACTGCCCACGCAGGAGAGCCGAGCGCATCCTCCAAGTCCTGACACCCACTGGAAAATGGGTATTTGAGGTCCAGTACAGCAGCTTATTTCAGCTTCCTGGTCTTTAAACATTTCCTATAGTAAAAGCAAAGTAATTCCTAAGAACCAGAACTGCCAATATATTGTTTAACCCCCAGAGGATCTGGCTCCTGGCTGCCCAACGCTGCCAGTTCTCCTGTCTTCCCCTTTCAGCCAATTTTGCTGTCTGGGCCAGTTGACCCAAATTTGCTATGCTTTTGTCGAAGAAAAAATCCCCACCAGCCAACAACCCCAAATGGTATGAAACCCAGCTCCCCACCCCCCAAACCTTCACTGACCCCAAAAGCCATCCCCACACCCACTGGCTTGGCACAGCATGGCTGGCACTGGGATCCCAGCACCGCGCATGCTGGGAATGGGTACAAATACACATCAAGATAAAGCCCAAATGCTCAGGCACAGCTGGGCATGAGGCTGGTCCTCCTGCCCCACAAACCCAGGCCATGGGGCTGTGCAGGATGAAGAGGAATAGGAATCGCATCCCCAAGAGCATCCCTACAGCCACATGTGCCACCGCTACCTTCCCAGCCCAGGGAGGGTGCATCCTGCTCCCAGGGCTTGGCAGGGAGGCAGAAGGGACACACTCGCCCAAGCAGAGCCACTCTGGACCCTTGTCACCCCCAAAATCACCGGTGGGCCTGGCTGCTGAGCGGTATGTCCTCACACGGAGCTGCACGTGTGGCCCTGCACTGGTGCAGTCCGCCACTGTGCTGGGAGTCCCCAGACCTGCAGGTCTGGGGAGCCATCAACGATGCAAACCCTCCCCATAACAGCACCCCCCACACGCCCTGGCACCACGGCAATCACCCAGCAATGCTCCCCCCACCCCTCCATCCCTGCCCATACCCTAGGAACAGTGCTCCCACCCTCAGCACCCCACAGATTAAGCTTGGTGGCATGGCTCCTGTGACCCAAAGCCCCTCTTTTTTTGGTCCCCTTTTTTTGTGGCTGCCTTCCTCCCTGGCAGCGGGAGGGGGGTCTTTCCTGCATCCGTCTGGCAGCTAAGCCCCTGTAGCCACGGCGGCATTAGCACCAGAGCTGCAGGGAGCTCCCCGGGGAGAAGTAAGTGGATCAAAGGGTTTTAGCAGCAGACGGCTCCCAGACAAATCTGGATCGTCTTCAAGGCGGCCACTTGCGGCTACAAATGCACTTTCTGCCTGCAGCTCCCCAGCCAAAAGTTTCACATCAGCTTTATTGCATTTAACCCCTCACTGCTCCCGGACTCGCAGCCACCCAGGGCCAGGAGCTCCTGGACCCACAGCCAGATCGCGGCTGGATGGGGTCTTGACTCTCCCCTGGGGCAAATCCAGCCCCGCAGAAATGGCTGGAAGGATCAGGGTGCTGTGTGCTTGTGCAGAGACACCCCCCCTTAAAAGAGGGGGTGTCCTGAGCCAGGCAGTGATACAAACTGCTGGCCAGTCCAGCTCACCCCAGGATCCCTAGCACTGTGACAAGGAGGAAACTGAGGCACACAGCATGGGGGAGCCATGCGGAAGATGGTGAAGCCCCCAGGGCCATGCACCCCAACCCACCCCTCCATACCCTGCCCGTGCTGCCCACCAACCCTTGGCAGCAGGTGGCAGGTGACAGACACCCCTCTGTCCCACCCCGGCCAGCCTGCCCCCCCCCCCTTTATAGCACCCCCAAAGCCAGCCAGTGCTTGCCAGGCGGTGTGGCAGGGAGCCGGGACAGGGAGCAGCTTTGTTGGAGTAATGCTGCTGTGAATTATTCAGAGTGCGATGATAATTATAGGTGCCCCCTGGTTCTACTCGCTCTCTGCAGGCAGGCGCAGGATTCATGCCATGGAGAGGGGCTGGGGCAGGAGAGGAGTCCCGGGGACCAAGGCTATTGCCAGCCCCGTCTCCCTGGGGCTGTGCCACTGTGGGGGTGCCCCAGCGAGGCAGAAGAAGACCCTGGGCATCCTGCCCCCCTGCTGAGGAGCCACCTGTAGGTCTTGGCTGGGTGGCCATGGGGCCCTGCCCCAGACCCCCACAGCTGGGTACCTTGCTGGGGCCTTGCTGGTTAAACTGGGAGCTTTGGGAAGCCAGGATGGCCCCACTGCAAGCACGGCGCACACCATGTCTCCCCTTGCTGCTCCATGTCTCCTCTTGCTGCCCTGTGGCAGCTGCAGCACCCCACATGTCCCAGCCCTGCACCCCACATTGCACAGTCCCACACCCCAAATCTCCCCACACTGCATCCCAGCCTTTCCACGGCACTGTACCCCATGTCTTCCCACTTCACCCCCCAAATCCCAGCTGTGGGGTCACACCCCGCACCCTGCACGGGTATGACGACGTGTCCCTGCCTCCTGGGGATGGGCAGCAGGATGGGCACAGAGGTACCTGCCAGGGCCCCACCACGCATCCCGGGGTTCCCCCCGCATCCCCCCATGCCAGGTCCCCGCCTCAAAGCCCGCAGCCGCCACCGCGAGCCAAGTGCAGGGCTGCCACTGCCATAAACCCCACGGCCTCGCAGCCGGCTCGGGGGCCTGGCAGACAGCCTCCGCACAGCCGCTCCTTGGCTGGCGCACTCAGGCTCCAGGATGGAGGGAAAACAAGAGAGGGTCAGCCAAAAAATACGCATGGAGGGCGAGCAGATCCTACCACCGGGATCCCAGCACTGCCTGCCCATGAATGGGGTGCTGGAAACCTCAGCCAGATGGTCCCGACGCATGGAGGACAACTAAGGACATGCCGCTCGGAAGATGGGGATGCTGTGCGGGTACCAGCAGCCACACTGGGGCCATGCCCGGTGCCACCTGCCAGCGTGGGGTAGGGGGGCACGTGTGTGCCTTGTGGGGCTGTCCCAGCAGCAGCGGGGAGGTAGCCAGACCACCTCTGTGTGAGCATCTCCCCTGCACGGCATGCAAGGAAGGGCTCAGCCCGCAGCTCCAGAGGGGTGTGAGGCAGCACCTCCTCACCCCATCGCCGGGTGAGCCAGACCCCACAGCGTGGCTGGGTTCGCTCCCCTCGGCCTGGCAGCTGACGCACCCGTCTGGCATTTTCTCATTACACTGAGGCTGCTGTCTTGCTGCGTGCATTTGCCACAGCATTGTCAGTGATGGCAAAAAAAATATTTTGCAGGCTCGGCAGCACGTGGGGGAAAGCCGGGTGAGTGACAGCACTCTCCAAACACCCATCACACCAGCGTGCCCCAGGACACAGAGGTGTGCTAGGGACCCCCACCCCATCACAGCAGAATGGTGCCCAAGGGATGGCACTGCACCCCCAGTCCCATGATCCAAACTGCTTGTGCTGGCATGCCATGGGGCGAGGGGGGACAGGGGTCACCCCCTCAGCTGACACACTTTGCAGTGACACCCGTAACCCACAGAGCACAGAGGGGTCGGGGAGGCAGAGCTGAGCACACCAGGGCTTGAGGGCATTGTCACCCATGCACAGTGGCCCAGCAAGATGGAGCTTCCCAGTGCCCAGGGTGCACTGGGCCAACTGGGAATCCCACTGAAGAGTAGGTGAGAGTGCCCAAGGTGTGACTCCAAGGTGTGGACCCCACTAAGGGCAAGACGTGTGGGGCAGAGGTCAGGGAGCCAACAGCTCTGGTGAAAGCCAAGCCCATGGTGCAGTGTGTGAGGGTAGCCCCCCTGCCTGCACCCCCTCCCAGCCCCAGCAGCCCCAGGTTAGCAGGGTGGGTAGGGGGGCTCCAGGTATGGGGTGGGCTGGGTGGGAGTAGGAGGGCAGTGGGATGTGGATATGGGGTGTCCAGCAAGCACAGGTGGGTTTCTGGGTGTGCAGGTTCAGGGTACGGGGTGCACAGTGGGAGTGGGTACAGGTTTGCAATAAGCAATGTCTGGGTGGGAGTCTGGGCAGGTGGGGTGCAGGGTGTGAGGTACAGGGTGCAGGTTTCGGGGTGCAGGGTTGGGTATGCAGGGCATGAGGTACAGGACACAGGGAGATGAGTTTGGGGAGCACAATGGAGGGTGGAGGGTGCAGGTTCTGGGGCGCAGAGTGCAGGGTTCGGGGCACAGGGTGCAGGATACAGGCTTTGGGGGGCAGAATCCGGGGTGTTCAGTGAGGGGAGCAGGGTGCAGGATACAGGTGCAGGCTTTGGGGAGCAGAGTGAGGGGTGCAGGCTGCAGGTTTTGGGGTGCGGAGAGCCGGGCGGTGGCCTGGCACGGTGCAGCACTGCAGGGAGGCTGATCCCGCGTGCCTCAGGCTGACATTCCTGCCGCTCCCACCTACACCCAGCAGCACCCCACACCCCAGCCTCCCTGTCCCACCTCAACGCTCCTCGGGGCCGCAGCTGACCAGGCCTGCCCCAGCCGTGCCTGGGCAGGCTGCGTTCCCCCTGCCAACCCTGCCGGCCACGTGCCAAGCCTGGCGCAACTCCCCATCGCTGCTGCACCACCCCAGCGCCATGCACGGAGCCCAGGCGTGTCTCCAGCTGCCTGGCATCGCGCCCTCCCCCAGCCCCTGCCTGGCCCCACCTGCCTCTGCTCTCAGGGCTGCCTGGGCGGCGTGTTCAGCCCCGCTGCCTGCTGGAGCCCGGCGGGCTGCAGGCAGCTGCCCAAAAGCAAGGCACGCCAGGCACAACTGCAACGATGTGCTGGGTCACGGGGCTGGCACGGCACTGGGTGGATGATGGCTGGTCCCCAGGCGTGGGCAGAGGCACTACTCAGCATCCGCACCAGGGCCAGGGGCAGCACAGGGAGGAAATCCAGCACCCTCCATCCCGCGCTTGGTACCCTGATGAGAAAGGCATCAGCAGGGGACCGCCACCGTGATTCTTGTATTTGCCTTAAAGATATGAAATCCAGCAGGAAGCGGAGGAGCCTCGCAGTCCCCATCACCCCCCATCGTGGGCAGCCAAGGCCCTGCTTTTCGCCCATGCATAGGTGAGCACAGATGAGTCGCACTGAGCCGCCACGCATACGCATTCACCACCCAGCATCCTGCAAGAAATTGAACGGACGGGTCCTGCAATTAATAACTGTGATACAATAGAGTTGATTATAGTAATTGGCACAATAATTGTGTTACACCTAGGGAAGGGTGTAAGCAAAAAGCCCTGCAAAAGAGACTCTTTGTCTTTGCTTTTTTGTTTTCTCTCCAGCTCGCAGGTAATACCCAGGAATGGGCAAACCCTCTTTTAATGGACTCTTAATAATGCTGTAATTTCCCTTTGCAGGGAAAGTTTTCCAAACAGTCAAAGATTCAAAACAAAGCAATGATTGTTCCTATTAGCATTAAATTCTACTCTGGGAGAGACAATAAATCAAGCAAGGGGATTCAATTCAAAACAGAACTATAAAAAATCCAATAATGATTTTTTAATATTAATAAGAAAAATATATTGTTATGCACCCTTAGCATTTAAACTTCTAATCCAATCAGCGCAAAGTGCAGAGATAAATCACAGCCACAGAGGAGAAGGGAACAACCATCAAGCAGGCAGCAATAAAATGCTGTCTTACATCCCTGGGACAGGCATAGGTTTGACAGTCTCAAAAAAAAAAAGCCAAAATTTATGAGCCTGTCGCTCCTCAAGCTTGTTAATCCCTTCCCTGCATCTCTGCATGCGCCCTCCACCTGGGGCAGGGAGGGCGCACGGGCCGGCTGCGGGACAGGCAGGTTGCAGGCAGGAGGTGACAGCAGCCTGGCTGCCCGAACCCGCCGGTGGGCCATCGCGGAGCCGGGGACTTGCCCTTCATCCTGCTTAGACCTGCTCCTGGCAACCGCCAGCCCTCCGAAGGGCCGACCGGCCACGCAGCGGGATGGGATGGCTCCTGGTGCCTGGCACCTGCCGGGGAAGGAGCCAGCGCACCCGCTGCTGAGGGAGGGCACAAGCGTGGTCCCAAGCCAGTGCTGTCCCAAGCGTGGACCCCAGCACGGTCCCAGTTGCGGTCATCCCAGCTCTTCCATCCTCAGAGGCCGCACCAGGCGTTTCCGATCCCACACTACCAAACACACCCGAGAGCCCAGGGAAGGCCCCAGGGATGCTCAAAACTTCAGTGCACACTGACACGGTGCCCGCTGCCGCCAGCACCAAAGGCCACCAGTATGGAGCCAATGGTACCCACAGGGTCCCCCCATCTGCCTCCGTTCCCATCCCCCATGCAGACGGGATGGCAGGCAGCCCTTCCCGCCCCACAGGTCCAGCCCAGTGGAGCAGCAAAGCCACGTGCGCGGCCATGAACCCCCCCTGCGGAGCCAGCCACCCCGGTGGGCTAGGAGATGTCCCCTGCTTTGCCAGGGTTCCAGTCCAGCGATAACCCTGGCAAGGCTCCCCCCGCGGCTCCCGCCGTGCCACCCTTGTTGAACTCATTACAGATAACGGCTCCACAATTCACCGCTGACGCAGCCGGGCTATTCCCCCTGATTTATTGGCTCCAGCAGATGATGCGCTGCCACAGGGGCCAGCGATGAGCTTGGGTGTGCAGCGGAACACCAGGAAACGTGGCCAGCAGCTCTCAGCTCCCCTTGGGTGCCCCCAGACCTCGGTGCTCCTGCTGAAAGCAGCTACATCCAAGGGGAGGAAAATGCTGAACCATGGCAGCGGGAAGGAGCAGGGAAGCACTTGCGGCCGCAGTCCCGGCCATGCGATGGCCAAGGACAAAAGACATCTCAGCCACGCAGGATGTTCCCGGCCATATGGCAAACTGCTGATGCCACCAACCAGGGCAAGAGGGCATTTGGGGACAGGGGGACGCTCCCTGGGGCTTTGCTCCTGCTGGCTCCCAGTTGCTGAACTCCTGGGGGAGGCTGGTGTGTGTGTGGGGTGTGTGTGTGTGTGTGCAAAGGATTAATTACAGCTATTACAGGTCCAAACCTGACATGGTGTGGAGCGTTTCTGCTCCACTTTTGCTTCAGATGGTTTGGGCAGAGGGTTGGGGGAGCAGGTACCAGGCTCATCCCCATGCTCCCTAGCTTGGGACCTCGTTTGGGTCCCATGCAGCCAGTGACATCCCATCTCAGGGTAGCAGAGCTGCTCCCCGAGGAGCAGAGGGCACCCAAGCCCTCCTGGTACTTTCCAGTATGTTTTAAGGGGGGAAAAAAAGAGCTGACACATCCCTGCACCTGGCTTTTGGGCTCTCCCACTGCCAGCAGCCAGGACTGAGGCAGCTGCACAGTCCTTCACGTGGAATAAGCAGCGGCACTGGGAGCACAAGGCTCCCTGGCTGGTCTACCCAGACAGGTGGCCCAGAGGCTCAGCCCTCCACCGAGGGGATGCCCAGCGAGCCCAAGGAGGAGGGAACCTGCATCCCACTATCCCTGCACTGCCCTGCCACCCCTGCAGCTGAAGGAGATGCCAGCGCTCCCTGGGGCAGCATGGACACCAGCACATGGGACCGTGGCTGCAGAGTGCTTGGGGACCTTGGAGCGCGAGCAATGCCACCGCTCAGCGTTGCAAGGCTTTCCCGCTGGCTCTGAGCAGGAGCTGGCACCCTGGCATGCAGCACCCATCCCCGATACCATCCCCCCGGGACCTCAGCAGAGCAGAGGCTGGGCCCGGAGCTGCCACAGCCCCGTGAGCGCCGGTCTGCTTCATACCCCGGTGCTGGCCCCTGCTGCAGCCTCCTCCCAGTCCCGCAGGAGCGGAGCCAGACTCCCCGGGAGACACAAAGGCTGCCCTGGGGAGGGCGAGAGCTCTGGCACGGCCAAGTTGCCCAGTCATGAGGCCACAGGCAAGGGGATGCTCCTCCCCGGGGGGCACCCAGAGCCCAGCTGGGGGGTACCGCCATGGGGTGGGTGTGCAGACCGGGGTTTGGGGTGAGGGGGATGTGAACTTTTGAACCAGCAGGCAGGAGATCAGTGCATTACCTTAACACAAGTTAAAAATAACCGTCTCGTCTCTTGAAATGAGCCTGTCTGCAATTACAGCTTGGCATGTCTACTCCAGAGCGTCCCTGGGCTGGCACTGCGCCAGGTGGCAGGCAGCTCCAAACAACCCTCGCCTTTCTTCTCTTTCTTGGGGTTGGCTTCCCCTCCTCCCCCCCCCCCCCCCCCTTACCAGTAAATCCAAGGTGGCTGCTCAGCACCCCAGCTCAGGCTCCCCACCACACACTGACCCAGTGTCATATTTTCCAAAGCACTCAGCCCCTGCAGTACCCACCGCCCCATGGCAAGGCCATGTCACCCCTCCCTGGTCCCCAAGGACAGGGGGATGCTGCCATCAGCCCATGCTCCCAGTAGGGCCGTGCAGTGGTGCAAGCCAGCCCAAGGTGGGCTCAAGGCTCCTTCCCCACACTGCCCTTGCACACCTGATGCACATCTGACTACAACGTGCAGGTGTGAGCACACACAGCAGTGCACGTGGCAAGCCCAGCACATGAGTCATGTGTGCACATGCCCTGCCCCAAATGCACACGCACAAGTGTGCAAGGGAACACGGGCAAATTCAGACGTGTGCACAGGCAGTGGATGCCCTGCGGCACTGCTGCCTGCAGCGCCCTGTGCTCTGCCCTGCTCTGTGGGCAGGCACAGAGCAGGGTTTGCCTGCACCAGGGTATCAAGGTGGCGGAGCAATCCCCCCACATACCCCCATTGCCAGCAGCCAGGGCTGTCTGGGAAACCTCTTCTGCCCCCCAGGCTCCAGGAGAGCAGTGAGCCACGCTGCATTGCTGCTGCATCCCTGGCTCATTGGGTGCAAAGTGCTCTCAAGCCTGGCACCCATGTCCAGAGGGCCAACAAAGCCCAGGAACCTCCCTGCTGCCAAGCCCCGGCACAGGGCATTGCCCCGATGGGCACAGCTGGACGCACAGGGTGCCAGTGGGGTGCTGGGGATGGGAAGGGTAAGCCCACTCTTGAAAAAGCAGGCATCAGCCATGCACACCCCAACATCACCCCATCCTGCTGCTAACACCCCTGGGGCAGCCCCCCACCCCACAGAAGAGCAGTGGTGCTGGCAGGGCTGGACACCCCATGGCCAGTCCCATAGCAGACAGCAGCTCAGGGATGTTCCAGAATGCTGGAGCACCATCACTGGGAGGGAAGGGACCAGGCTGCTTTGGGGGGTCCCCACACCCCCTCCCAACATCGGCTCCCTCCTCCTCTCTGCAGCGGGTGAAAGCAAGCTTTGTGCTGGGGCTTTCAGTTCTCCTGGCTGGCGCTCAGCCAAGGCACCACATAATAATGAACAGATGCTGTCCAAAATGAGCTTCAGCAGCAGACAGGCGAGCCTTTCCGCGTGTCCTTCTGTAACCCAAAGTGCCTTTCACCTCGGCGCTAATCAGGCACCTTCAGCAGGAGAGAGGAGCCAACGGGAAGTGTCAGGCTAATTATAAGTAATGCGATCGGGGAGTGGTGAGCCCACCACCACGGGCACAGGAGGGCTGTGGAGTGGCAGGACAAGGGGGAGACCCCACACCCAGCTCCAGGGCATCCCCATGGGAGACCCAGGGGCAGTGGGGCTTGGGGTGGACCTCGGGGATGGAGGGGGCAGCCTGTGGCTGGCAGTCCGACCGTGCCCAGACCCTGCTGCAGCAGTGGAGAGATTCATCCCCCTCCAGTGTGCTTCTGCGAGGACACGGTGGTGACAGGTGTCCAACCCGCTCCCTAAGCCCAGGGGACCTCCCACAGCTGGCAGCATCCCGGTGAGGATCCCACCAGGATGGGAAGCCGGGCCAAGGATCTCCAGCTCACTCCTGTATCACACCTGGCCTGACCCACTGGGGGCACAGCCCCCCTGCAAAATATTTATGATTTTTTTTTAAGCACAAAGCCGAACACCAGGAAATTCGTTTCCCAGCCCAGGATGCTGGTCCTCCCATCACAGCACCCAGCAAGCAGGAGGGAGGGACGCACACAGGGACCTGTGCGTGGGGACGGACGGAGATAATGCCGGGCTGCGAGCGCTATTCTAGTCCGTAGGATCTTAACTGTAGTTTATATTCCAGCAGTTATTAAAAATAAAGGGGGGAGAGTGGGGGGGAAAGCTAAGATCAGAGCAAGCTGTTCATTTGGAGCCTTTCCCTTGGGTTTAATAAAGCCCCACTCACTGCTGTAGTATCATTTTTATGCTATCATAAAGCCGGACCATTTAGCAGGTTTGTGTTACTTCAGCAGTTAGCGCTGCATGAAAAGTGATTCCAGAAGAATGGGGGGGGGGGGGGGGGGGGGGAGGGAATTAGAATGAAGATGAAAATCTCCAAAAGGAGAGAGAAAAATGAGGCAGGAAGGAGGAGAAGAGCCTGGGGGATTCCTCACAGACATGCCGCCAGCAGCACCAGAGCACATCACAGCAGCTCGGAGCAGGGAGCGAGCGGGCTCCCCCGTCCCTGTGCGAAGCTGGAGACAAGTGTGGAGTCCCCTGCTCCAGCCCTGGGATGCTGAAGGGTCGGGTACCCCAGCTGAGCATCCCGGGGCACCCTGCCTGTGCTGTGGGAAAGGGCCAGAGGGGTCCCCTTACATCAGGGGGACCTTCAGGGGCATCTCACTTGTGGGGACTGGAGAGCCGGGGTGGCTTATCCAGGGGCTCTTTGGGGGATGAAGCAGAGGGCTTCTCCTGAGGTGAAGAAGCCAGCAGCTCCTCCCAGCCCTGCTCACCCCCGGGACGGCCGGGCTCTCCCAGCCCCTCTGCTCCGGGCCATGGGCAGCTCTCCGGGAGCATCGGGCTCTCCATGCTGCTGGAAAAATCTCCATATATGGAGAGGATGGGGACGACGAGCCAAGCCAAACCGCCCCACGACAAGCCCTGGCTGGGCAGCCCCCTGCAGACCCCCACGAGACCCCCCGGGGCTAGGTGGCACATGCTGCTCATCCCAGTGTGGCCAGGAGCAAGCCTGCTGTGTGCCCCCAGAGCCACATGACCCCAACTGCCCCATAACTGCCCCCTTCGCCGCTGTGCCATCCCCCTGCGGCACCTCTGGCACCCGGGCTGCCCTCCGCAAGGGGGAAGTTGTCCCCATTAGTCCCAGGTGCTGGTTTTGAGCCTCTCCAGCCACACCAGGCAACGTTCCAGGCAGAAGCATTAGCCACCATCTAAAAGGGGAAGGGCAGGGGGTGGCAGCAGGGACAGAGCACGCACAGCCAGGAGCAGCTACCCTGAAGGATGCTCTTGCCATGCCCTGTGGGGTCATGCTCCCGGACAGAGCTATGGCTCTGCCCCCCTGGGGTCTCCATGCCCAGCAAGGAGGTGAAGCACCTCAGTACACACCAAACCCTTGGGCAGCGCAGGGCACTCAGACCACGCTCCTACCCAAACACTCTTTCCACCCCTTTTTCTCCCTAGCTCAGTTCCATCCTGCCCTGCAAGGGGTCAAGGACACTTGGGGGTGGTGGCAGGGTGTCTGCATGGCAGCCCCCAGCACCAAGCACACAGTGCTCCCAGCTCCCACAGGCCAGCAGGAGCCAGCAGCTCCGGTCCCCCATGCTGGGAACAGCCGCCACGCTTCCGACCCAGCAATATAAAGGAGGAGGAGGTGTAGGGGAGGGCTGGAAAATTAAGGTTTTCAGCACTGTCAGAGCCACATCAAACAGGCATCCACCAGCTGATTGCTTGATTGTTATATTTTGGATGTCAAACCGGAGCAAGCAGAAACCTTTAAAATGCATCAGTGCTGCTGCCTTTTTGACGAAGGGTGTTGGTTTCCCATTAACAAGTGGAAAGCGTGAGCTGGAGCAGAAAACTTCAAGCGCTTTGGAATTGATAAAATAACAACTCCCTAATTAAGCAGAACTGTCAGTCAACGGGTGCCTGCTGCCCTGCATCGGGAAGCATCAGCATCAGCTCCCAGTGCACGAGTCCAACACGCCGACCCAGCCCACCGCGGCACAGGAGCACAGAGGGATGGGTATCCCAGCGGCCACAGCATTCCCCCCTCCCCGTTAAGACAGAGCTGGGTCCTGGTCGAGCATGGCTGAGGCTTTCAGATACTGTGCCTCAGTCTACCTCGCCATAAAACCATGCGATGCAACTGGCAGCTTGGCAAGGAAGCAGAGGCCTGACCCCAGAAGGCACCTCGTGCCAGCATCCCTCCCCTCTGAGCAGTAACCAACGAGCCTGGGGGAACGTATCACCAATGGGCACATCGGACACCGCAGCCAGGTGCGGGTGCAACACCCCCACAGCCACTGGATGCAGGAAGGGGTCCTGCTAGGAAAGTCCCCCCAGTGCTGGAGCAGGGCAGGGAGGGTCCTGCCACACCAGCAGCACCACAGCCTGTGCCTGTAGGGATGCCGTGCCCTCGGCTGGCCTCCCAGACCTCCATCATCCCCGCTCTCCCAGGCATGGGGAGGCTGTGAAGGAGCTAATTAAAGGAGTAGTCCATTACCCAAGACCCCCCTTCCACACTGCTGTGCTGGGTAATGAAATGCTTTAAATCCACCATGCTTCTCCCAGGCCTGGGGCAGGAAGGTCGTGGCATCTCCAGGGGCTCTTTCATAAGCCACCAGCAGCTTGTTACCACAAAATTGACTGCCCAGCACTCTGGGCGCTCCCTCAGCACCAGCAGCTGCCAGCCTGCCCTGGTGAGGGGTGCACAGGGGTCACCCAGGGGTCCAGAACAGGGGACAGCCAGGAGAGACATGGGGCTGTCAGGAGGGCATTTAAACCCTGACATGCTGGTGTCAAACAAGACCACCAAGCAAAGGGGGAACACCCCTGCATCTTCTTGCCCCGGGCTCTTGCCAGCCCTCATACTGCCAGCCCAGGCTGTGGATCAGGCACCTGCAGCACCAGGAAAGGCCCCAGGGCGCCCACCCCTGTGGGCAGGTGGGGCAGGCAGGGCATTCTGCTGGGCAGCCCCAGCCCTCCCGTCTGCCTTGTGACCAGCCGAGCCCTGGGCTGGGAGGTTTAAGCCACAGACAACGTGGGGCAAGGGGCTGCCAGGAGGGAGCAGGCAGCAGCAGTGCAGCCCAGAGGACACAGGCAGAGCCACGGTGTAGCTGCTCCAACCGGCGACGGGCCAGGAGGGCAGAGAGCATCCCACCCCAGGGTGCACCCAGGCAAACCCACCCGAGCGAGCAGCCCCTGCCAATGCCCCTTCGGGCCCAACAGCAGCTCGACACCAAAGCTGTCCTCCCTGTTTGCACATCACACACCACAAAGCCTCCAGGGACGCAGTCCCCCTCGAGAAAGCCACCAAACCCCGCACCAGGTGATGGGGCTCCATTGGTGGCACCTCAGGCAGTGCCAATGTGGGGACACAGACCAGGCATTGTTGCTACAACTGGGGACACCAGGACAGCGTGGGGGGCAAGGGACAGGTTGCTCCCACACGCTCCCTGGTGGAGGTTCTGCCAAGGAGAAGGTGTTGGCCCTCCCCTGGGTCTGGGACGCATCGGGACCCCCGGGTGACAGCTGCCGCGGGGGAAGGCCACTCCAGCTCTCCTGGGAGGATGCCCTCGAGGGTCGCCTCTCCAGGACTGATGCGGGCACGCAATGCTGCTGCTGTCACAGCCTGTCCTTGTCCAGGGGCCAAAAGCCGGTGCTGGTGTAGGCGGGACGGGAAGCCTGTGCCACCTTGCACACCCGTACAGACACACCCATGCATTGCCACTGTCCCCTGTGCAAGCCCTGGCACGCCCAGGGAGGACACGGCTCGCTCCTCTGTCCCGTGCAAGCCGTGGCTGGATCAACTCCCAGCACAGGCCGTGACAAGGATGGCTGCTGGCCCCGCTGTCCCCAGCCAGGGTCCTTCCCGCCCAGGGAGGGCTTTGCTCCATGGCTTTGGCTCGTGTGCCAGCGCTGGGAGACACGAGCAGCCCCCTCCCCCGTCCTGCCCGGCCGCAGCTGGGCACACAGACCCTGTTCACGGCCCCATGCCCTCGCCCTCACTCACCCGGGCTGCCCTTCAGGGACACCCGCCTGGGGGGATCCCCAAACATCCCAGACCCCAGTGACAGGCATAGCTGCCTGGGAATCCCTTCACTCCTCATCCCAGCCCTCCTGGCCACCAGTCCAGAGCCCAAATCAAACCTCCCCAGCATGTCCCCAGACCCCATCAGTGCGTGCTCCCCCCTGTCCCCGCTGGGTGCAAGCCTTGGGGGGACCCTTCTCCCCCCATGCACACCCACAGCCATGCAGGTCTCACCCCGGGTGGACGTTTTAGAGACCCCCACGCAACTGCCACCTCCTGCCACCTCCACAGCCCCCGACACCATGCCCCAGTGAATGTCTGCCATGGGGGGACACCAGCTGCCCCCTGCCCACCTCTCCCAAGTGAGGCAAGGTGGAGAGGATGCCCAGCGTCCACACAACGCCAGCTCCCATGGCCTGGCCACAGGTGCCAGACAGAGTCCGGCCTCCCTGCCCCAAAAGGGCCCCGTCTGCACCCCGAAAGGACCCCCCAAGGCAGGCCAGAGTCTGGCCGCCTCCGCCGGAGCCAGGGCATGCCTGCCAGGACCGCAGGCTGGTATCGGAGCCCCTGAAGCCTCGTTACACACTAATCACACTGGAGGTGACAGGGCTTAGGGGAGGGCTTAAGAGAAACCGTCTCCTTTTTACTGACACCATCTGGACACAGGCAATTGCTTCCCCCTTCCCAGCGCAAAGCCAGCCGAGCGTCAGCCGGAGGGGCACGGGCTGGTGTGACCCCCCCCCCCCCCCCAAGCACCTGACACCCTCCGTGACCTCACCCAGTGCTCCGGGGCGGTGGGTACGATGTATCGCCTGCTCGCCCCGAGCGTGGAGGGGATTACTGCCCGCACCAGGGATTTCTCACAAGCCCACAGTGCCACCCGGGAGCAGAGCCCGGGGATGCCGGTGTGGAACCTTGGGGGCCGCATGCTGCCTGCGTGGCCCCCCGGGGAGGGGGACACAGCCCTGTGGAAGGCAGGGCAGCCAAGCTGGATAAAAGCCAGCCTGGAGACACCTGTTTTGGGGGACAGCTGTCCCTCCGGCCGCCCCCCAGGCACACCACTGCTGCTCTGGGACCTGGCACACCTGGGGTCCCCGCGGGCAGGGCTGTGGCAGCGAGGTTGTCACCACCATACCCCGGTGCTCACGCGGCAGAGGAGAGCGGGCACGACCCCCTTGCCTGCTGCCACCCCCCTGCCCCTGCCGTGCCGGGGGGGCTGGCGGCATGGTGCTCCAGGCTCTGCTCCCGGCCAGCGAGCCACACTCACCCCTCTTCCAACATGCAATACTCCAAAACTTGACCGAGCCCTTACCCCCCACACACCCCCTAGACCGTGAGGAAAGCGGGGATCCCCCAAACCTCCCAGCCCACGGGAAGCATCCAAGCCCCGGTGCGCCTGCGGGAGGGGCGGGGGGGGGGGGGGAAGTTGAGCCGGGGGGTCGCGTCGGGGGGGTCGGGTACCTTCCAGCCGGCCGAGCTGTTGCTGTCTCCTTTATCCTTAAAGTAGGGGACGTATCGCACCATCCAGTCGTAGATCTGCGAGAGGGTGAGGCGCTTCTCCGGCGAGCTCTCGATGGCTTTGGTGATGAGGTCGGCATAGGAGAGGTTGCCCCAGGCGTTCCGCCGGGAGGTCTTGGCCTTGCGGAGCTGCCCGACGTCCGCGCCGGGGGGCGGCAGGGGGGCGGCGGCGGGTCTGCGCTCCGCCGGGGCCGCCGCGTTCTCGGCTCCCTCCCCGCCGCCGGCCGCCAGCGCCGGGGGTCCCCCCGCCGCGCCCCCATCCTCCTCCTCCGCCGAGAAGTCGGGGTGGGGGAGAGGCCAAGTGCAGGACCGGGGCCGGCTCTGCGGCTCGAAATCCGGGTCGATCTCCACCTGATGCGCCTGGAGCTTTTCTTCCATGGTCCCCTCCCCGCCGCTCCCGCCCCCCCCCCCCTCGACAACCCCCTCCCCGGAGTTACGGTCGGTTTCCACCCAAAAAAAGAAAAGGAAAAAAAAAAACCCACAAAAAAACCCACCAAAAACACGAGAGGGAGAGGAGTGCGAAGAAGGGCTCCAAGCTCGGATGGAGCGGGAGAAGGGGAGGAGGAGCCGCTCCGTGCGCCGGGTCCTGGCGGGCGCAGCCCGAAGTCCGGCGGAGCTCTAGGAGGCGGCTGTGCCCGGCTCCGCGCCGGGAAGCGTGAGGCTAACGGGAGAGACGAGCCGGGGAGGATGCTGCATATTCATCGGTCGCCTCTCAAGCCCCGGGCGAGACGGGGGGGTTGGATTTTGGTTTGGTTTTTGGTTTTTGTTTTGTTTTGTTTTTGTTTTTGTTTTACCGGCCGCGGAGCTCCGGAGTTGTTCCCGGCACGGTGGCCAGCGGGGCGGCTGCGGGCGGGCAGGGCGCGGGGGCTGCCGCATCCATCGGCGGAGGCTGCACCGGGCTGACGGCGCGGTCAGGCAGCAACAGATGAACCGGAGAGACCGGCGGCGGGCGGCATCCTCGGCCGGGGAACCGGCGTGCTCCGGCGCCGGGGCACCTGGGCGGGGAGAAGCGGGATGGAGGTGGGCAGGGAGCCTCCGGCACGGCGGGCGCGCAGCCTCCCCCCCGGGGCGGCTGGGGGCCGCGGCGGGCGGCCCGGCGCTAAGTCCGGCGGCGCGGCGGAGCCATGCTGGCGGGGCGGCACGCACCTGACAGCGCCGGGCGAGGGCGGCGGCGGGCGGGCGGCGGGCGGCTCCCCGCCCCTACGCCCCCCCGCTCCGTTTCAGCGGCCGCGCACCTGCCCGCCGCCGCCGCCGCCGCCGCGCTGCCGCCACGGCGCGGGCGGGCCACATTGCCGGGGCGGCCGCCGTTCGCTTGCTCGCTCCCTCCCTCCCTCCCTCCCTCCGCCGTGCCCGGCCCCGAATGCGGCCGCCGCCGTGACACAGGGGGAGGGCCCGGAGGGGCGGGGGAGGGCGGGGGAGGGGAGTGCCCCGGCGCCGGGCGGGACGGAGCGGAGCGGAGCGGGGGAGCCCCAGCCCCGGCCCCCGCCCCGGCCCCGCCACCGCCGCCGGCCCCACGTGCGCCCCGGGCGCCCCCCATTGTTGCCCCGAGCCGCCGCCGTCGCCTCATTGGCGGGAGGTGCCCGGCGGACACACCCCCCCTGCCCGCCTATTGGCGCGGCGCCGGCGGGACGCTCGGCGGAGGGGGGGATTGGGGCGGGCGGGTGACGTCAGGGGTGCCGGCTGCATCCGCGCGTCACCCCGGGCAACGCCGCCGCCGCGGCCGCGCGGAGGAACACGCCCCTTTACTACGGACCACGCCCCCGATCCCACGCCCCCCGCTGACAGACCACGCCCCCGGAGGCACGCCCCCGAGCCCCTCCCCTTCATTGGTCCCGGCGGGGCCGGTGACTCCCCGTGACGTCACTGCGGGGGCATGTGATGACCATGAGGTCAGAGCCACGAAGCACACCCGGGGCCGGGGCGGAGGCCCGCAGCCCCCCCAGCTCCCCGCCAGGCCCAGCAGGGCAGGGGGCAGCCCCTGGCACGGCAGCCCACCTTACCCCGCCCGCGGGCCGCTGCCCTGCCTCTGCCCTGGCACCCGCCTCTGCCCCTGCACCCGCTGGGGACACACTCGCGAGCCCTGCCTGCACCCACCTGGCCGCCTGCCCCTCGGCATGCATCCCCCCCGGAACGCACACCCACCCCAGCACCCACTGGGGACACATGCCTCACTGCACCCACCGGGGACAGGGGTGTCAGCAGCTGTGTCCCCCCTTGCCCCCTCCCCACGCAGCCTGTCTCCCCTGTGTGTCCCCAGGGGCTGCTGCCTGCCTGCCTGCCCCACACTGCCCACTCCGACTGCCCCCCTGCCCCAATGGCCCTGGGGACGCTGTCACCCAGCGCCCTGGGTCGCTCCGGGGCTTTGTCACCCTGCTGCCACCAGCCGTGCCTCTGATGGAGTCCTCAGTGCCAGTGTCACACATGGCGCTGTCCCTGCGGTGCCCGGGGCCGGGCCAAGGCTCCCCAGGCAGCACGGCCGCAGGCACCTCCGCTGGCCTCAAGGCTCTGGTCTGGTGGTCCGGCGTGGAAGGGACCCCGAGGGTACAATGACAGGGTCAATACGATACAATACCCAGGAGAGGCTGCACACGTGCCCCGTTCCGCACTGCCGGCCAAGGGGCAGCGGTGGCTCTGGGTGCCCCTGCTGTCCCCCCCGCTGGGGGCTGGGGTGTTGCGCTCCCCGACCCCTGGCCACACTGGGGGACCTGCTGACCCAGCCCCGTGGCGACTGGTTCAGCTGGTGCAGGCGGGCTGAGCCGGGCCAGCCCCAGCATGCCCACCCGGCCACGCACCCCCGACTCCACGGACCCCAGGGTGCACGAACCTCCACACCTCGTTCTGCCTCCCTCCTTCCCGGAACGTTTCTCCTGGGATCTCTCCCAGATTTCCCTTGCTATGGTTTACACCCACAGACTCCTTCCCCTGCCGCGAGGGCCCGGAGGCAGGGTCGTTCCCGCCTCTCTCAGCAGCCTTTTGCCCACTTGGAGCCTGGTGGAGTTTCTTACCTTGCTCTTGCCTTTATTAGCCGAAACCCTCCCACATTTCTTACCTGCTCCTCCAAGCCTTGTTTTTCCAGCCCAGGCTCAGCTCCCCGGTGCCAAGCCGAGCAGGAGGGTCCCAGCCCGCACAGCCCTGCCCATGCTGCTCCCACCGGTGCCTCTCCCTGCCCGGTGCTGCTCAGTTTCTCCCGCAGCATTTCTTCTCCTCCGCTGCAGCGGATGCGTCGCCCTGCGGTCACCCTAAGCCACCTCATCCCTTGGGCAACGGCACTGAGACCTCCCTGCCCACGCTGCCAGGTCTCCTCAGTGCTTGATCAATAACGCTGCAGAAACGTGCTGGTCTTGCTCACCTGCCACCTCAGTTTCCCCACCTGTAAAGCAGCATTTACCTTTGCAGACAGGGGTGGCTGCTGGTGACAAAGGTCACAGGCAGGCAGTGGATGGCTTCATGGCTCCTCACACCTGACAGTGACCAGAGCTGCCTGGCACTCCCATCCCTGCCTTGCCCAGGGTCTCATCCCTGGCTTCCTTGCCCAGCCCCGAGGGTGCAGAGCAGCACGTTTCTGGGTGCACGTGGCCTCAGCACAGGCACCCGCAGGGCTGGGGTGCACAGAGGTGGTGGTTCAGCTCTCTACCCCGCAGCAGCAGCAGCGTGGGGCTGGCTTCCAGCATCACCTTCCCAAGCACCTGGTTAATTATCACTTAACCGCCTGGCACCAGGCAGGAGCATCTCTATTAAGCCAGCTGCACGCTGCCACCGTCCCTGTTAAGCAGCAGGCCCTGCTGCTCATCCACCGCTTTATGGTAAGTCTCAGGAGCAGAGCTGGCGGGCACCGGGCTGCCACGTCTCTCCCGCACACCCCGGAGCGCTCCCTTGTCCCAGATGCCACAACCCAGGTGCCAGGCACTCGCCACACTGCATGGGCTGTTTTGAAGCCCCCATCTCCTTCACCATCCCTGCTTGGGGGTGCCCAGCAGCACCGGGGTCCAGAGCAGAGCCCCGTGGGTGGTGATGGGGCTGCAGGAGCAGAGGAGGGACCACGCTGGAGGCAGACGGGGCTACCTGCCCATGCAAAAAATCAACGGCAGGCTCCAAGGACTGCATTTGTGACTGATTTGTCTTGCCACCAAGGAAAAATCCAGTTTTCAGCATCACAACATGGAGTACCCTGCTGCAAGGGAGCTCCCCTGGCACTGCAGCCTGGCAGGGTGAGAGGGGAGCGGGCGGCAGCCAGGAGGAGGGGAGCACATCCTGGGTGCCCATCTCACCCCACAGCCCATCACCCTCACCTCAGGCCACCCCACCAGCCCCCTGATCCCAACAGGAATCAGCAGACAGGTTCTCCCACAGGTGTCTGCACAGAGCTGGGGGGGGCAAGTACCAAGCAAACCCCAGCAGCGGGCACAGTGTCTGCTCCGCGTTGGGAGGCAAAGCCACACGTGCAGCATGTCCTGTGAAATGAAAATTCGCCCAAATGCTAATTCAGGCCTTTGAAACGCCGCGTGTGATGATCCAGCGTTGTCTCCTCGCAGAGTGCCTGGATGTCGCAGCGCAAAAGGATCTCAAGCGGCACGTATTAAAAAATACTTTCAGGGAACATAAAGTGGAAGTAAGCGAATGAAATGATAAAGTCAAAATGAAATATTTTTACTTTCCTGAAATGAACTTGGTGTTTTGACATGATCGGAATAAACATTTTGACACTGCTGAAACAAGAAAGTCAAAGTGATTCTGCTAGACTTCTTCCTGGAGAAAATGGCAGCAAAATTGACAAGTTCCCAGGGAAAGATCTGATTCCAATAAAACCCTGTTCCCTGATGGAAAACCATTCCAGGCAACATTCTCCTTCAGCCCTGTGCAGAGGGCAGGTTTCCAGGAGATCCCCGGGTCACCAGCTTGCCAGGCACCCGAGTCATTTCCCAGAGCTGCAGCAGGCAGGGAAAGCTGCCGTCGTCCTGCCTGGGGAAAGGGGGGCGGACGCACCCCTGCACGCCGCAGGGTTGGATTCTCCAGTGTCTCGTGCTGAATCCTTAGTCTGTGAAAGGGGCACAGGCAGTCCAACAGCAGCAGGGCTTGTCCCCTCCTTCATGTCCGTGTTCACACTCACATCATGTCAAACCAAGTGCATTACAGCGGGACTAAATTTTCATACTTTTATTTGGAGAAATTTCAAGAACGAGTGTTTTTAGTTGAAAACCAAAATCATTGTGTCCAGAAGGATGTAGTTTTGCTGAAAACCCCAGCAGACACTTTAGGAATAGGCCCATGTAGCTGACAGCTCCATTTCTTATGTGATACGACTCGGGTGGAAAATTTCTGACCGATCTTCGTGGTATGATATAGGTATTAAATTTTGCTCCAGAACAACATTTAGGGGAAAATCTGTTCTTTAATGATAGTAATGCCTAATAATATTTTTCAATGTTAATTGTTGGTAGCAATTCCGTGTGATTAAATATACCTTTGCTCAATAGAAAATGGTGTATGCCATGCAACAAGTTCACGAACCCTCTAATCTCACCTTCTGGCATAGGTACTGTGGCCAGACACGAAGGCAGTAAAATCTCTCCAGCCCAGCACCCTGTTCCGTCTCCACACTGAAAGGCTGCATCAGCTCCCCTGCCTCACACCACCCTGCCATCTCACAGTCTCCCCAGTCTCCCCAGGCAGAGCCCCCCATCATCTAAGTGAGGACCGTTTTGGCAAGAGACCTTACTGCGATGTGGTCAACTCCTCGCACCGGTGTCCTTCAGGTGAGGGCATGAAACCCTTGCCAGAGACTCCTTTTTTGTGTGGATACATCACTACGCCATTAGCACCCACGAGGTCATCAGCAGGGCTGTGCCAGCCCCATGGGGAAGCATTTACTGGCAGCTGAGCTCCTTCAGGGAGCCCCCTCCAGCTCCCCATCCGTACGGGGGAGCATGCCCCACCTCCCTGCACCCAGCTGTGCCATCCGGGCCCTGCTGACCTGGAGGAAATCGCCAGCATCAGCCACCTCCCCAGTGTGTCTCCTTGTGGGTGCTGCTGGTGGCCGACATGGAGGTGAGCAAGAGGGCACCCCAGCCCCAGCACCCCTCCAGGCACCGCACCGGAGAGGTCCCAACATCCCTGTTGGGCTTCACCCTGCATGATGGCATCTGCACCAGCGGCTTGGTTACCCCTGAATTTGCAAGACTGATTCCTCAGGCTGAGATCAGTCACAGCCTCTTCAATAGCTTCAACCTCTATTTGCATTTAGAGGCAAAAACATTCCTCTTGGAGGTTGCATGCTAATGCAGCATCCAGGAATCCCTGCATGATTGCTGCCTAGTTAGTCTCATCTGCCTGAGTGAACTGAAAACTGTTAAACACATTGAGTGTGTCAGACCAGATATTATCAGAAATAAGACTACCTTTCGCTGGCACCCACGGCTTGCAGACACACAGCAAAGAGTTATTTAAATCTTTTCCAGCTGTCTCCCATGTTTCCACAGAGGCTCAGCTCTGACAGGTCTTTTAACCCTTCCCTTCTGTTAGGTGATGTTCTTTTGGTTTGCTCTTTTCTCTCCCGGGCTTCAGGAGCCACCGCTGGCCTTGCCCAGCTTCCCGTGGTCCAGCCACCCCTGGGGGCTCCTCTCCACCAGCAGCAGAGATGTCTCCCACCACCCTCCACCTCGCTCACACCCCCAGCAGCCTCTTCAGCTGGAGCTGACACTGGCAGCACTGGCCACCTGCACCCAGTTCCCTCCCCTCCACTTTTGTATCCCCCTGAATGAAACTCTGCTTCACATTTCCCTTAAAACCCCAAAGCCCCTCGGCCACCAGCCCGCAGCTGCGTGGTCCCCCAGTCCCCAGCTTGGCGCTCTCCCTGCTGCCTCCTCCTCGGAGCAGGGCTGCGTGGCTGCCTTCCCAGAGCACATACTGAATCCGCTGTTTCGAGAGCCTGCCTTGGAGCAGGAGCAAGAATCAAGAGTAAAACCCCAGTTTGCACGGCCAGCGTGTTAGAGAAGGGCCATCTGGCTGGGCTCACAGTCCAAGCTGAATTTGCTGGATGGTTTTGAAGGTCACTGAGCAGGGACTCAACACTCTTCCATATTTTCACATATAAATAACTGCATTTCCAAGGGAGAGAGCAGGAGCATGTGTCTGTAGGAAGGGTCTGGGGGCTATGCATGCCCTGCCTGTCAAAAGGGGAGGTGGGCAGGGCCCCAGAGAAAAGAAACAGGGCTGTAGGAACGTGGGCATACACACTCATACAGACACTTGCTGAGACATCTGCATGTGCAATCTCATGTGCACACACATGCATGCCACATGCACACATCCGTACACATGTGCCCACACTCATGTACATGTCCATGCATGTGCGCGCACACACACACACACGCATGCATGCATGCATGTGCACTGTGCAAACACACACACGCACCTCCTCAGAGGTTCTGGTTCTTCCAGCTGGGACAGGCTCCAGCCCCAAGCCAGGCTGCTCAGGCTGCTCTGGCAGCAGAGGTGTGCCCCCTTGTGAAGCAGAGC
Organism: Falco punctatus; assembly: GCF_963210335.1. Classification (NCBI taxonomy): domain Eukaryota; kingdom Metazoa; phylum Chordata; class Aves; order Falconiformes; family Falconidae; genus Falco; species Falco punctatus. The sequence continues at coordinate 120,496,086 of NC_137582.1, read as the reverse complement.
CCTTGTGTCCACGGGCTCTGGAGGGCCCCTGTGTCTGCCAGGAGGAGAACAGGAATGACCCAAGATCCTCAAGACCCTTGAAGACCCCATGCTCTTCCACAACCATCCAGCCTTGTCCTACACCACATAGACTGCGATCCAGCACGCAGCACCCAGCTGCAGCATTCAGGACCTTCTCCCAGCCATGCTGACCTCTGCATGAGGACAGCCAGCTCTGTGCCGCTCAGACAGGACCAAGGTTCTCCGTTCCTTTCCTGGAGAGCCCTGGAGGAATGCTCTGGGCTGCCACTGCTCCTCCGTGGTGGCCACGTGCCCACACCACGCCAGCCACACAGCCCAGCCATCTCCCTGTCCCTCAGAGAGCGAACACTCCGGGCAGGCGCCTGGTCATCAGCCAGGAGCGAAGCATCCCTTGAGTGTATGGGGCAGGAAGCCAGCGCCCAGGGGGTGGAGGCAGCAGTGCTGCTGGTCACCGTGGTGGGGAATATGGTTTTATCAGCACTCGCCACAAGGTGTAGGGGGCATGGTGTGGGGACAAGCGTGAGCACAGGTCAGCATCCAGCCCGATGGGAGCATTTCTGGGTATGGCCAGCTGATACTTTGCTGGGCTTCGCTGCCAGCACCACCCTGTGAGGGGGAGGCTACCTCCACCAGAGGCACACACCTGGCTCTTACAGTGATGGTGGGAGTCCCATCCCATCACAGCACCAGACCCAGGTGGGTCTTGCATCCCCAAGGTCACAGGGAGCTGAAAGCGTCGCTGTACCAGCACTGCACTGATTTTGGGAAGCTGGATGGGAGATTTGCCAGGACCTTGCACTCCTGGGTCTCTGCAATGGGCTTATATCCGTGCCCACTCCCACTGCCCCCCAGCTGGTGCTGAGGATCCTGCCTCCCCTGGGCAGCCCTGCTTTGGGGTGCAGGGAGAGCAGGAGGACCTAGCAGGACAGGGCATGGGTGGGAGAGCCCATCCAGAGGCAACAATGCAGCTGGTGATGCCACAGCCCCAGGCAGGGCTGCAGAGGAGATGAGGCTGAGCTGGGGAGGCAGGGGAGGGCCAAATGCTGGAGGGCTGGGTGTCTCCCAGTACCGCAGGGACCCTCTTTGACCATGCCTGGGTGAGGTGGAGGGCTGTGCTCCATGGCAGGGACATGCACACCCTCCCCAGGCACCCCTGTGGCTCTGCCCTCCAGTCAGTGCTTGCAGCCTGGGGCTGGTTGCCTAGTGGATGTCTGCTAAGCGGGGTGGTCCCCAGGGCTGCCTCCAGCTCACCAAATGGGGCCATCCTGCACCCAGAGCCTGGTCCCCCCAGCCTTGTCCCAGTCCATCTGCACCCAGTGCCTGATCCCCATGGGGCTTTTCCCTGGGGCTGTGCTCCCCCCCCACCCCCACCCCCACCCCCCCCACCCCCTTCTGAGCTGATGCTTCCCCTCCTCTTCCCAGTTGGGCAGGCAGCTTGGGGAGTTTCTCACCCATAGCCCCCAGTGCCATGAAACCCAGCCAGAGCTTTAGCAAGCAGAAGTGGTGCTGACAGAGTGGTGCTGACAGGCATTTCTCACCTCCAGACCATGCACCTGGGCTTGAGGCTCATGCCAGGGAACATCCTTCCCCTACCAAAGCCCTGGCCAGGCTCAGGCAGCCCCCTCCTGCCAGGCACCCATGGAAGCCCTTTCCCATGGGAGCGTGGCTGCCTGCCGGGCAGTACCCGCACCTGCGTGGGAGGGAGGCGAGATGCCGAGCACCAGCGCAGGCAGTGCCAGCACCAGGAGCAGCCCCAGCAGAACACAGCCGGTGCGAGGCGGGAGGAGGGTGCGGCTGAGCGGGTCAGCGCAGGACCCACTCCCTGCTCAGCCGTGCCAGAGACTTGCCGGGAAGACTTAGGCGGGTGCTCGCATCGTTACGAGCCTCACCCTGCGAGGCCTGGCTGGGCAGGCAGCGTCCCTCCTCCCGCCGCAGCTGCCCGGCTCAGCCCCCCTTGCAAAGGCGTTGTGGAGGGGCTGCGCTGGCTGCAAACCCCGTGGCGCTGGGCAAGGCGCTCAGCACAGTCCTGGTGCAGGGAGGCCAAATAATATGCCTCCGTCCTGTGGAAAATTACAGATGCCTTTTTTTTTTTTTTTTTTTTTAAGAGGTTTGGTGGGTTGGTTTTTTTCCCGTGTTTGTGCAGGTATTTGTCAGAGGATATTTTTAAATGAGCGCAGCACTTGAGCTGAAGTTAACGAGCACAGCATCCAAACGGCCTGTGCTCCAGCATTCCTCCGGCTCGGGCCAGCGGGGACCTGCTGACCCGGCAGGAGGGGTCAGCGGGAGAGGACGTGCAGTTCCCTGCTCCGCGCGTGGGGAGGAAGGAACGCCGGCCTTCCCCAGAGCCGGCGAGCTCAGCTCCTGCGACGCCCCAAGCAGGGTGCGTCTGCTGCTGCACTCGCCCAGCCACGCACCAGGCACCGTCCCAAGGCATCCCGAGAGGCGAACGCGTCCAGCAGCAGCCCTGGCCTCCCCCGCCCTGGCTGATGCGTGGGCCAAAACCCGGGGCCGTGCTCACCCGCCAGCCCCTCTCCAGCCACTTTGCAAATAAACAGCACGGCCTTGGCCCGCGGGTCCTGGCGTGGGAGGGCCCACCCTGCAAGAGGAGCCTGATGGACGTGGTCACCTGCTCCCTGGCTGCCCTGAGGACAGCCGGGTCAATTCGTGCCGTTTGCTTTTTGCTTCCAGCCTGCAGCACTGCAAATCCTCTGCCTTCCCCAGCCTTTCCTGCCTGCCTCAGTTTGCCCCAGCCCTGGCGCAGCTTGCACGAGAAGTGCTGTGCAAGGGGCTGTGCATAAGGCAGGCATTGCTGCGGCACAGAGGGGTGACAGGTGAGCTCCTGGACAAGGGCAGGAGGGGACGGACCTCTGAGACCTCATCCTCACTCCACACGTGCACCAACACATACCAACTCTGACCCACTCAACCCCTCATCAAACCTGGTGTGCCCTCAGCACCGAGCCAGGTGGAGAGGTGCACTACACACAGGGGAGGTGCAGCAAGGGGGGGTCAAGCATCTCATAGCCCAGGAAAGGGTCAGGGTGGCCCAGACTCATGACCCCACCCTTGGGAAGCACCATCTCCAGCCAGCCCGGGATGGGAGTCCCTCCTGCTGGATTTGAGGCCATGTTCTGCCCTCCACCCACCCCTCCCCCACGCAGAGGGCTGGTGGCCAGTTAACTTCTGGGGTTATGGGCTACAGCCAAGGACCAGGAAAAGTGGGTGGCATGGGCACCATGGCCTGCCCGGCCTGGGGCTCCTTGCTGGGGGTGCAGCGATGGAGAAAGCCTTCCTGGTGCTGGTGGAGTAACTGCCCTGGTGAGGTGGCCATGATGTGCCTAGCACAAGCCCTGGTGAAGCAGGACATTTGCCGTCAGCTCTGGCCATACCAGCACCACAAAAGATGCCGTGGGCGTTTGGCAGCATGAGGGAGGTGAGCTGGGAGCCAGGAGCCCGTGCCTCCCGCAGCCAGCTTGGCTACCTGTCCTGGCTGGGGGCTGGTGCTTTGGAGATGCGCTGTGGGTCAGGGGAGCCCAGCTACTTCTCCTGGGAGGGGACTGAATTTAGGGGGATGTGTGTCATTTTGTGCCTGTTTTTCCACAAACAATGCTGGAAACCCAGAATTCCTCAGCGGCTGGGCTTGACACACTGTGCTCTTGGGGCTTTGCCTCTCCCCAAGGCTCAGTGTGACGGCTGCGCTTCCCTGAGGCTGCTCCCCCTGCCCGCGGGGGCTCGGCTGGCTTCGCCGAGCAGCTGGGGAGTCTGTGTCAAAGCCTGTTCTTGTCAGCAGACCTGGATGAATTATCTGATCTTCTGCAGGCCTACAACAAAACGTACATCTCGAGCCTCTGAGCCTCCAGCGCACTGCAGACATGCCAATGGCTCTGCAATTAGCTGCTTAAAAGCTGGACAATCTACAGAACTCTTTAAGCACCAGCAACTATGAGATGAGGCGTTTGGGTGCCAGGCAATCTGCATTTAAATACTGCGTGCACCACTACCCTGGGATGAGAAGGTAGGACCTGGACTTCTGTGGACAAACTGGTTGAGCAATGCATGTGAGATGGGAAGCTGGCAGTGACAGCATGAGCCAAAACTCTTGCCCCAGCACTGAGCATCCACTTCAGCCTTTCCTGCAGCCCACGGCCCTCCCCAGCCCCCCTCAGGGCCCAGCAGCACCCAGCCCCTGCTCAGCTGCCAGCCTTGCCCTGGACCAAGCGTGGCAACATCCCCACTCCTCTCAACAGTGTATGGGCTGAACCGCTCCTCCACCACGTGTGCCTCTGCCCTGACACCCACCTGGTCCCTTACTTGTGTCAAAAGACTTCAGGATGGGAGCCCACAGGAAAATCCCCGTCCATGAGGAGGGCTGATGTGAACTATGTCCTCATCGGGAACCAACTATGAGCCCAGGCAGGGGCAGCTCCCAGTTGGTGCCACAGCCCAAGAGGTCAGCCAGTCCATCAGTGGAGATCTGACATATTTTCCTTACAAAAGGCAAAGCAAAAGACTACCCATTTCCCTGTTTATTGTAATGAAACATGCCTGACAGTGCCAATGCAACCTTGTTTGTGGTTAGCTAACTGGGCCGAGGAGGAACTCAACACCATGCGATTGCTGCCCCTTTCCCCTTGCAAGCCATATCACACCTATGTGATGTCCAAACACAGCAGGACCTGCCCCACTCCCAGGAGATCCCAGCACATGGCAAAAGCCAGCTGATGGGTGCAAACAGAAATGGGGAGTACTGGGACCAAGGAATCCTCCAGATCATCTGCTTCACTGTGCTGAGGGTTACAGGTGGCACAGAGACAGACAGGGGCCTGGAAGAGAGCAATGGGAAAGCTCAGCAGATACTTACAGGCCTTCAGCAAGTGGGGGTGGACCAGAGAGGAAGACACCCATGGGCTATATCTGTTGAAGGTGGCATGCAAACCCCTAGACAGGGACAGTGACAGTACTGCATGGTATTCCATCCTGCAGACATGGGGAGAGCTCTGTACAGACCCCCTGTCCCCTGCCATCTGCAGCGCAGCTGCCATCAGCCTCCCAGGTGTTTCCCCACACATTAAACAGAATTACAGGAACTCCAGTTTGAACTGGTTTAGGGGGACATTGTCATTGTTGTTCCCATAACCCATGGATATGGTGCACTGGGGTGGGAGTTAAGCACGTCATCCCCCAAAGCCACTTCTGAAATCTCAACATTCGCTATAAATTCACACCAAAGGCCATTCATCGACACCTCAGATCATCCCATTACCGCTGGGGCAAGCACAGCTGTGTGAGTACCTGAGGAATTACGTAGCAAGCACTGCTCAAAGCGTATATATATTTGGATTTGGGGAGTCCACAGCCAAATGGTGGGCACGGTCCCTTTGGTGCAGTGGTGCACACATCCACGCAAGTGGATGCCTCCAGGGAGGCACGAAGGGGCTGAGAAGCTCTTCAAATATTTTCAACAATGTTCCTGCAGTAAATGCTGTGCACCTCATGCACGGGAAGCTCTGCCTGCCTGTGCAGAGACACGTTGGCCCTGTGCCCTGGCAGGGTGGTGCTGCACTTTCTCTCTTCCACGGAGCGGCCACAGTTAGGCTGATTTCCCCTCACTGAGCATCTCCACCCTGGCTGGTGTCATCTCCTCGCACTTCCCTGGGGAGCCTTTTGGAGGGATGGCAGGTGCTGTGGTTTTGATGCTATCCCAGAGGGTACAAATTGTCTCCCTGGACTGTCTCCTCCTTTGGAAATGGCATTGACATCTTTGGTTGCTGGTCTGTGCAGCCAGCCTCCAGGATGGTGCTTTTAGCCCTCTGCTACCAGGGTTTTCACAGGTTGTCCTCAAGATCTCCCTTGCAGCCCTCTGTGGCCACCTCCTGACATGCACACCTCTGTCCTGAGGGGAGAGGGCTTGCCTGGAGATGTAGACCACACGGCTGGAGGTGCTTACGAAGGAGCTGAGGCATTTGGATCTCCCTCTACTCGACACTCATTAGAGTGCATCTAAGTGCCTCATCTGGTTCTGGGTCTGCCAGTGGGCATCAGTAAGGCAGAGTGAGTTTAGAGGAGGCTACCAAGATGGTCCTGGGGCTGGAGCATGTGCCATTGTGGGGAGAGGCTGAGGGAACAAGGTTCGTTCAGCCTGAGGATGAGAACACTTCAACGGGGGGGGGGGGAATCTTCAAAGCCATCTACAAGGAGGTTACTGAGAAGGCACAGACCCTGGATCTTCACTACTGCTCACAGTAGGAGGATGAAAGACAACAGACATGAATTGAAACAAGTTTGGACTGGATATAGGGGAAAATTTTTTCACCATGGGGAAAGTCAAACACTGTAGCAGGTTGCCCAGAGTGGCTGTACAGTCTCTGTCCTCGGATGCCTTCAAGACCTGACTGGTCTTGAAAAAAAATCCCTGAGAAACCTGGTCTGACCCTGCTTGGAGCAGAATGTTGAACAACAGACCTCCAGAGTCCCTTCCACCCTGAATTTTCCTATGATACTGTGTTGCTGCAGGTGGTGGGCTTTTCTTTTTCTGTACAGCTTTTCCCTTATTACATCTTCTGTCTGGATTCTTTAAAAAGCCATTTCACTGTTGGAAGGAATGTCTTGGGAATGGCTTTCTGCTTTCACTTCAGGAGCGTTCAAGATTGTTTCCATTTTCTGGTGGCTTGGGGGATTTTTCATACCCATGATTGATAGTGTGCCACATACAGCAAGCCCTACATGAGCACTTAAGTTGCAAAGCAAAGCAACTCCAACCCACAGAAATGCCACAAGTGAGATAGTCCATGAAACCGTAACTGTGTATTCTTATACATATTCAGGCTGCAGGGTGTTTAATTACGAGATCCCAGATTATTAGCACGCGCTCCTGCCTTGTTCGGTGAAGGAGGAATGATGTGTCTGGAATGACAAAGCTGCTCAATACTTTCCTTTCCTTGGTGCTCATTCAGTGAATCACAGGCTTGTTCGCATCCAACCCTTGCGCGGAGCCAGGCAGAAGGGGCCTGTGTCACTCCCCGCGTGAGCAAGACCGGAACCACCAGCAATGCATTAACAAGGGAAACCATCAAATGCAGCAGAGTTATTTCCACCTTCCTCCGTCCAACCACCTCTGATTATCTCACCTCCACTCCACCTACCCTCCTCCCTCTAGAAAATTATCCTTTAATCCTGGGGGTAGGTCCTGGGAAGCTCCTTTGCGAGTATTTGCAGAGAGGGACAGGGCTGCAGGGCAGCCCCGCGCAGAGGGTCTGGCTGTGTGGGCAGGAGGGGTGCAGCCCCCCAGGCAGCCTGTGCCAGGGCATCACTGGACAGAACGGAGGTCGCCGGCGCCTGTGCAACCTGGCACCAGCATCTCGTTCAAGGTGCTGCTCCTTGGGCAGAGCCTGGGCTCTGGGCTTGCAGGAGGGCACCCCCCCGAGGCAACCCGCGGCCAAGGCTCTGAGCCAGACGCTGCTCCTTCCTCTGCGGGTGGACCAGTGCCTGTCCGAGGCTGGGATTTCCAGCGCAGCCCTGCTCCCGCTCTGGATGCCGGGTTGGAGCCAGCAGCCGTGCCAGCTCTCTGCAGCTGCGTGGGCACCCGCTCGCTGTGCGAGCATGCGTGAGAGCGTGGGACCCACGTCCTGCCTGCTTGGCAGTCAGCCTGGGAGGCCAGCTCAGGGCAGGAGCCAGCTGTCTGCTCCGAGCAAGGAGCAGGCAGGGAGCTGGCCTCGCTCTGCTCAGCAGAGAGCAATTTAAAAACTGCTGGAAGGCTTCCACTGAAGGAAAAAAAAAAAGGTGTCAGTGAAAACTTGCTTAGCCAAGTGGGCTTCCCTGGCACAGGGACCGGTGCTGGGCAGCTCCCTGCACTGCTGTGGTCCTCAGCCCCTGCCAGGCAGGCAGGCACAGGCAGGGAGTAGAGTGGAGCTGGTAGCAGGCAGAGCCACAGGATCAGCACTCGGGGTGGTGCAGGGGATGGGGGACCCACAGGCCAGCCTGGCTGTGCCACAAGTTGCAGGTGTCTTCTAGAGCTCAGTGTCCTCCCAGCAGCAAAGCTAGAGGGAGAAAGGTCCTTCTAGAGAGCTTGCACCCCTTGAGTTTCTCCCCCTCCTGCCCACATACTGCCTATCCCACCTGCCCTATCCTGCAGGCAGCCACCCATCCTGGTCCTGCCCACCTGCCAGCCCCAGCCGAGGGGGTTTCCAGCACTGCCATGAACCCCAGCACTCGCTGCTGACCCAGCTGGGCCCCCAGAACCACACACACCACCACCCCGATGCCTGGCTGGAGGACAGATCCTTCCCTGGGGACAAAGTTCTGCACCCGGGGGTGGCCTTTCAGACACAAGGACAGCTCTGGCTCCTCTGTGCTGCTCCGTGTGGCTCAGAGCCAGCCCAGCCCTTTGGGCTGCTCAGGCCTGGATTTAAATCCTTCCCTAGGCTGTTGGTGGGTTAGTACCGACAAGCAGCTGGGGTGTTTCCTTCCATGTAGGACCCACTGGGCTTTTTCTTTGCTGGGGGTCTCCTACCCATCTCCACAGCCTCTTGTGCTGGACACCATGTCCCAGTGATGTTCCTACTCAAGGCACTCAGGTGCCTTCTGAGGTCTGGAAAAGCACCGGTGCTTTTGTAGCCCAATACATCCCTCCTACCCTGGGTTGTGTTCTGATAACTCCAGGCTGTGCTTCATCCTCCTCTCCAGATCTGCAGATCACCAGGGAGGGCCTCCTTGCTAAAAATGCCACCTGCTTTGCTGGTAAAAGGAACAGCTGGTCAGCTGGAGCCCTTGCCTCCCTGCATCCCCTGCTTCAAGGAGGTCTCCCACTCTGCTCTGTGACCCCCATCGGCATGCAATGCTGTCAGTGAGGAGAGCTTCCCTGCAGACGGAGTAACTTACAGCATCTCCTCCTTGCACCAGCCTAGCTGCCACTCCCGCCCCAGGGCAGCGGTCCAACCCGCCCGGGAGGACGGGCAGACCCTGAATCAGCTGAACAGATGGGCTTGGATGCAGGCAGCCAAGAGGCCATGTAAATACAGGTCGTGTTTGGAGGACAGGGTTCCCATCAGTGAGTATCTGGCTGGCTGGCTGTGCATGTTTTGTAGGCAGGGGAATGCTCAGCTGCTAATCCACGTAATCCTGCTCTAGGCTGGATTCATTTTAAAAAATAAATAAGTGGCTGAGAGCAGTTTTTGGTCCCTCTGACTCAAGTACTGGGCTCCAATGGGGAGAGGCAGAACCACAGGAGCCTTATTTACATTGATTTTCACTGAATATGCTGCTTGGATCAAGGAATTAAAAGAGCTACAAGGCAAGAGTAACCTGCAAATCAGGTGAGGGCATCCCAGCCGGCACACGGGATGTAAAGATCTGATTAGCCACTTGCCTGTACTTTAACCCCTGTTCAGTGCACCATTTTCATTTTCAAATCCAGTGCCCAGACATGCATACAAATGAAACAGGCTGCTGTGTGTAATTTTTGAAGTTTTGGTCGAAGAGCAGAGTGACACTGGAGTGAAACACCCAAACCATACCCCAGCACAGGACAGAGAGCAGAAGGAAGACCCTCCGTCAGGCTGTTTTTCCCACGGTTATGGTGTTGCAGCCCTGGGGGCTCAGCAAACCTGCTCGGTGCTGGAGCATGCCACCAGGACAGCAGGCTCCCCACCAGAACAGCCATCAGGTGGGTGGCAGGGAAGGTCTGTCTCACCCCAGGAGCTGGAGAGCATTGCATGGGCGCTGCAGTGACCTGGGCAGCAGCCTGCAGAGGTGTCTGCTCCACTCAGCTGGGGCAGCACCTGCCTCTGTACCGCACAGACCATGGCCCAGCTGCTGACACAGCTTTGGTCAACTGCTTCCCCACCCCAGGAAAACCTTGTGAAGGGCAGCGCTTAGTCTTGCATTAAAGAAAGTAATGCATCATCTCCAAAGCAGCTTTTGCTTTGCTCCCAGGAGAGGGGCAGCCGTGACCCTCCAGTGGTGTGCCAGGAGGAGCCAGGGCCTGAAGGGACTTGCACCCACTGTGCACCAGGCACCTTCAGTTAAGAGCCAAGTTTCTGTGATGATCTCAGGGCCAGATTCACAACTGCAGCTGCTCTCAGCCAGCAGAGACACACACCCCAGCCTGCTGAAACTGGCAGGAGACAGAAGCCAAAAGGCCCTTCGCAAAAATTCACTTGTGGTTGTCGCAGCCAGAGACAATCTGGCTGCTCTGCCTCGTGTCTCCAGGTTCCCTGGTATGGTGTCGATGCCCGCGTCCACCCATCCCCAGTGTGGGAAATGCCTGACCCAGATTCCAGGCTCATTAACAAGTCAAGTTCCTCATGAAAAGCAGGTTCTTGATGCTGCATCTGACCATGAGTAACATGGTTGCACAACAGCTGCTTGTGCCATCTCGCTTCCCTTTCCATCCTGATGAAATCTGAAGCCCAGGCATCACCCTCGGTTGGTGCTGGCAGGTCCCCACGGCACGTGGATAATGCTGTACTCAAGACACCTGCAGGACTGGGGCCACCAGGTTTCCCAGGCCAGGAAAGCCTGTTTCCCAGGTGGAATATCTTTAGCTTGAAAAGAAGGAGGGCCTGACCTAGAGACAAAATTGGCAGACCTTGCTTGGTCTCTCTTTGCAGGCTAACTTCTCACCGCAGCACACAGAGGAGCCTCAGAGCTGTTTTGCTGCAGGTCGGTCCCTGGGCTGTGGCCGTCCCACACCCCGCAGGTGTCAGGGGTCGGAGACACTGGAGAAGGACAAGGCAGCACTGGAATGCACATCGTGTCTGGCACGTGGGAAGTGGTGTTGGGGGGGTGATGGAAGATGGAGAACCTGCCCCACTGGGAGTTTCCCCTGAATCCTGGCCAAAGAAAACCCCACAGGAATTAGCCACGTCTGTGTGAGAGGTAAAAACATCCGTGCTTGCTTTGGACAGCTCTGACTGTCCCGCAAAGCAAAGTCCCAGCAGAAGCTAGCTGTCCTGAGCCTGACGGGCAGCAGGCAATGCCTGGCTGGCAGGACAGGCAGCAGGGACAGGCAGCATTAAGGACGTGCTGATGGACACAGTGTGGGGTTTGCTCCCCACCACCCTGACAGTGCATGCAGACATCTACAAGCCCCAGCTTGTTGGTCTGATGCCTCCTGTTTGTTAGGCTGGCATGAACCGCCAGGTCTACATCCCCTTATTAACGAAGCATCCACTGTATTGCCACCAGGTTCAACAATTTTCATCAATTACCCCCAGCAAGTCCAACGACCACCTATGCAGAGCCAGCAACATGCAGGCACACACTGCACTTGTGGCCTTTGGTGCATCGACCAAGGTGATCACCACGCATTCATATCGGGCTCTGAGTGCCCCAAGCATGGTCGTGCCCCTTGAGGCATCCTGCATATCTCTTTGGGACTCCTGTGGTCTACATCTTCTGAAGGCAATGGAAGATACTGTAGATGCCCACGGGGCCCCGGGGCGCCTCTCTTTATATAAGGGGCAGCCAGGGTAATGGTCCAGTGTCACACAGGGAGGCATGGAGTGCAGCATGCCCTGTGCTCAGACACAGGGGGTGAAGGCAGGGTGTGGGAACTCCCATAAGCATCCCTCCACGGCCACCCAAGTCCTTGTCAAACAGTGCCAAGTAAGGAAAGTTTGCAAGATACTCAGGGAAAAAGATTTTTGTTGGTCCCTGTTGTAGATGAAGCTTGACAGGAGTGTCTTGCTTAGAGTCTTGCAGCAGGTGAGTAGCCAAGCACAACAGCTTCCTTCACCTTGTCTTTGCTGGACTGAGGCCTCATCACCACTGGCTGAGATCAGACCGTGTGCCCGTGGGAGCGCAGAGCGATACTCCCATCTTGTGCAGAACCACCTCACCACACAAGCATGGGTGTCCCAAGCCACCGGGACTCAGCAGGCACTTCCCCGTAACCAGCCAGTGCCCTGGAAAACACCCACCACCTGACGTGGATGTGCTGGAGCAGATTCTCAGGGCAGTTCTCACTTCAGGGCCCCCAAAAGGCTGCAGCAGCCTGGTCCTCCCGATGCCCCCAGCAGCGGAGGAAGGCAATCCCCCTCGCATCGTGTGCCGCCTGGCAGACTGGACACCTTGCAAGAGAATTCTATTTCCTTGCACGGCAGTGCCTGTCGACTGGAAGCCTTTCACTGCCTAGTGATTTAGCTTCCCTTGTGCTTCAAATTAGGGAATAAAAAGCAAAAGTTTTAATGTAATAGAAGTCAGTGCATTGGCCTTGCAAGTTGTTAAAATTTAAAAAGGCAACAATAAATCTGCTGAGCTGAGAAGAGCTCTCAAAAAAAAAGGGATAGATTTGTTTTCTCTTTATTATCTTCCAGGTGATTTTCAAGGCTCACTGGTATTTTATTTCTTGTTAATTGTTCTCCTTTCTGAATTAAGAGCTGTCACCTTCCAGACCCTCAGCCAAGCACGAACAACTGGCAGGGCAATAGTAGCAAGGTGAGATTTAATACCATACCTGCCTTCCTCAGGGGAGGCTCAGCCTGGTGCTGGGTCAGACGTTTTTTCTTACCTTCTTCCTTTCCCCAGATCAAATCAAAATGTTCAAGGTCATGCGTCCCTAAGAAGGGAGATCCACATATCACAGAAATGCAGATTTTCAAGCCGTTATCAGTGGCTGGTCTAAACCTCGACCTTTTCTGCTGCTGCAGAGCAGTGGAGGACTGCACAGCTCGCCTGTTTCTTTCTTTGAGGGTTTGTGGAGCTGAGCATGCCTGGAAAGACCTGAGCACCTCAGACCCCGCTGATCGTGGGGTCTTCCTGCTGCCTGAGCCAGGCAGGACTCAGCCCCGATGAAGCGTAGGAAGCAGTGGGCAGGATGGGTGCCCTGGTGTGGGTAGTCCCCTAGCAGGACGGTGCCGTCTTGTCTCATATCCCCTCATCCCACCCCTTCCTCCTCCAGTCCTGCACATGGTGGTTCCCCATGAGCCAGGGAAGGGGACAGCTGGTGGGAAGAGGCTCAGGCTCTGTTTGGGATCTCACCCAAAGCAGGAGAAGCAGGAGGTAGCAAAGCAAGCTGGGAAGAGAAGGGTGATGCTGAAGGCTGTAGTCACATCCATCTCCTCCTAGGAATATCCCATTCATCCAGCACAGCTATTTACTATTCCCTGAGCCCTGATGGCAGAAGCTGGAGCATAACATGCAGTAGCAAGCTGGCAAAGAGCACAGACCACCAGATCCCAGAGAGCAGGTCCAGAACCGGTCACCTCAGCCCTGGAGAAAAAGACACGGCAACGCAGACACGGCTACAAAGGAGGGAGCAGCTTTGGAGGGGTGATGGAGGGGAGGCACAGTGCCTGGGGAAGAACACGTGTGGGGTCTCACCACCTTCTTTAGGACCAGGGAGACAATTAAAAGTTCACTGGAGATTGGAAACCAGGTGATTTCAGAGTCTGCATTAGTCTGGGGCCAAAATTAGGAGTTTTCAGGAGGAAACTGGCCAAAAAGGCACAGGAAGTAACAATCCCATGTGGGTGCGATTGCTCATGTGGCCTCCTGTGGATCAGGAGCTCTGGTCTCTAATGTCCCTTATTCCAATTGTCTGGCTGGAGGAGTGGTTGCTCACAGCGCTGCCCAGAACCAGCAGCTCCCACTGGAGTGCGCTGAGGTAGTCTTCATCTTGCTGGAGTCACCCATGTGAACCCCTGACAAACAGTTAAATAACACCATGAAGAATTAATCACAACCCCAGGGATTTATGAGAGCTAAACTCACCACAGCACTGGGAGAAGCTGCCAGCAGCCCTGGATTTTCAATCCCAGGGAGCCCCAAGCACCAGCACAGCGTGAGAGGGTGTTACTGGAGATGGCACGATTAGGCAGGAGCGAGTGGCTCCAAGTACGTGGCCCGTTTCCATCCCAATATTCCCCTATAAAAACACCCTCTGTGCAGGAGTCACCCAGGGAGGAGGGCGAGGTTCACACATGCTGTGGGAGGGGAAGAGCTGAGCACACCGGAGCCGCAGGGCAGAGCCGGGGAAGTGGCGTTGCTCCTGCAGAGAGGGAGGGCTCTGTACAAGCTTCTTCAGAGGACGCTGCCCACAGGCACCTGCATCTCTGGGCATTTGTGTCTGCAGGGTCCAGGCTGCTGCAGACAAAAGCGTCCTCTGTCGAAGATGCTGCAAGGCCAAGGCCAGGATCAGGATGGAGAGGAGAAGGTGCCACTTGACTGGCATGTGGCTGTGGGTTGTGGACCCCCATCAGGCTGAAGAGCTGTCTGGGCTAGAGAAAGAGGCAGGCAAGGCAAGAGGGAACAGGAGGTAAATCAGAGCTGGGGGTGGGAGGCACCATGGAAGTAGCCCTGCAGCAGTGGACCCCATCCCCTGGCCCAGCTGGCTGCCCTGCCTGGGAGCAACCTGATGAGCCAGCCTGTCTGTGCTCCTGCTGCTGCTGCTGCTGAGCGGCTGGGAGGCAATTCTGGGGGATGTCCTTGGGCAGCGATGATCTGTTGCCTGGTTGTGCCCAGAAACAAGTCTGGGATTCCCCAAAATATGGAAGGCAGAGTTTGGGGTGAGAAGGGGGAGATGGGAAAGGCAGAGGAACAGACAAGCATGCACCATCACAGGAGCCATCAGATCCTGGACAACTCCAGGCACTCCTGTGCACTGTGTGTCTTTGCAAAGCTAATCATCAAAAATAGTGCAGAGTACATGGTGCTGCATGTGACTGAGGGCAAGGACGGCCAGTTTAGGAGCAGCTAATGCAGGGGTCATTGCATTACACGTGGGGTAGACCAGCGAGGAGGTGTCCTGCCAAGGACCAGGGGGCAAGACGTGCCATGACATTTTTAGTCTGCACATTAATAACCTGGGACTCCCAGTTTTCTCTTCTGCTGCCAGCCCAAGTCTGAGGATTATATAAAGACCCTGGCAAGCCTGAGCATTTAGTCACATCTCAGCACGAGCCAATCTATATTTTTATGTTCATATGAAAAATTGATCAGTTCCTCGCTAATACTGGAAAGTTAGATTCTAAGACTAAAAAGGGCACCAAATTTTGTTTTAAAGGGGTTATTTTCATTTGCCAGACGTGTCATTAGAGGCTTCAAAACCTGACAGTGAAACCTGGTAGCACCGCAGCAGATAATACGCAGTCTGTACTGCTTGGAGGCAACTGTGCCTCTTAACTTGCTTTTCTCCAGATCTCACAGTGGTGTTATCTGAATTTCCCCAAGCCATTCAGTTATCTGATGAGAGAGTCCTGAAGCTGGTGCTGTTGACTGCTTAAATAATATCCAGAGCTGCTTATTGATTGTAATGTGCCCCCCACGCACACACTGAAGGACTTGGGTGTAATCAGTGGCTCTGTACAGTGTTGCACAAGTGCTGCTGAATGCCAGCAGCAGCTCCTGCCAGCCACCTGGCTCGAGCATCTTGTCATCAGCCCTCTGCATCCCGCTAACATCCAGATGAAACCCTGCGTCCAGCCCTCTCCCCCCACAAGCCTTTCTCCTCCCTCCACAGGGAGGATGCAGGGCATGGAGGGGATAAGCTCGTTTCACTTGCACACCAAACCAGAACCATTTCCCCGGTGGTATGAAGGGGTCCCTCTGCCACCAGCGGGTGCTGAAGCCATCGCCACTCTCTCCAGGCTGAAATGCTGCAGAGCTTCATCCACTGGTGCTGCCTGGGGCCGGTGGTCTCCTCTAAGGTGGGCAGAGGGGCCTGAGGCCAGGGTGATGTGCCCCAGGCAGCCCAGCTGGCGTGGGAATGTGGGGCACAGGCACCCCATGTTCAGCAGCAGTGGCCTGGGAAGGGAAATGACCTCTGGAAACCACCACCATGACCCACTTTCCAAAGATATGTGTAGACCACCCTGGACCCATGAACAGGTCTGTATCAAGAAAAGCTGCACAAAACAGACTATTATGAAAAATCACTCAGCCACGCACAGCAGGGATGATCTGCCTGGAGAGCAAGAAGTGATTTTGCCCACAGCTGTGAAGCTGCAGTTGGTCCCACAATGCTCATGACCTTATAGGACATCCCAGCTGCCCAGGCAGGGACCTCTGCTGCTGAGTCCTGCCAGTCTGTGACCCCCAGCCCAGGACACACCAGCATCCCTGGTGTCCCCTACCTCACCCAGGGGCACCAGGTCCCTGCACCGGCTTCGGGGCAGCTCCTGTCACATCCATCTTTGGGTCTCCCTGTTTTCTTTCTTGTTTCTGGGCTGGGAGAAGGTGACAGTGAAAACTGAATTTGCCAGGGAGTTACCTGATTCCAAAAACTGAAGTTTTAAGCAAAGCACCAAATGCTGCAATAGAATGAACAGGTTTTGTCCATGTTTTCAGTCCAGGAATGCAAGAGCTCAGAGGACGTGGGGAAGATAGCAGTCACAGGAGGCAGGTTAGCTGAGACCAGCCTCCCCCAGCATGTGCACGTAATGGAGTGGCATGAAGGCAAGTGAGCTAAATATTAAACCCTGGCAGATCAAGCCAGGAAAGACTTGCAGAAGCAGCTTGCTAATGGTGTAAAAGCTGGTAATAAAAGCTTTTTCAAATACATCAGAAGCAAAGAGCCTGCCAAAAAGTCTGCAGGGCCAAGAGATGGTGAAGATGTAAGAGGAGCACTCTGCAAGGAAAAGGTCACACAGATGAATTATCTGCATCATCGTTCACAGGAAGAACTGCATGAAGTCCCTGTGCCAGAGCGGTTCTTTGGGGACGGGGGTCTGGGAAGCATTTCAAACTGAAACATCAATCAGAAACAGGAGCAAATCACCAGAAGCAGGTGGATTTAACTTGGGAGATCTGAGGAATCCGGTGGTGAAACCACTGAGCCACAGTTACCCCTGGTACCAAAGGAGTGGGGAGGGCAGATGTGGCGCCTTCTGAAAAGGGCTGGAGAGGCGATGCAGGCAGGCAGACCGGAGCCGGACTCTGTACTAGGTGGGAGTGCAAGGCTTGTGGGGGGAGGCAACACTAGTTTATTAGAC
Organism: Falco punctatus; assembly: GCF_963210335.1. Classification (NCBI taxonomy): domain Eukaryota; kingdom Metazoa; phylum Chordata; class Aves; order Falconiformes; family Falconidae; genus Falco; species Falco punctatus. Next base: position 120,479,137 of record NC_137582.1, on the reverse strand, counting down.
CGAATGACCATGGTGGGTAAAACCAGAAAAGTTTTCAGTACACAAAGCTGGAAATGCGCTCGCAGCACTGCAGGGCTGGTGCTCCCAGCACATTATGTGTTTCTCACACCTCCCCTGAGCCTGGTGTCTTGCTTCCAGACCTGTGTGTCTGGGGAGGGGGAGAATGTGCTGCCAGCCACATACCCTGCTCTTCAGCCAGAGCAACCTCGACCCAAGCTGGTCATTAACCTTCAGCCGCTGGGGTGGCACAGCTGCCTGCCCTGCGGTAGGTGCTTCCCTCTGGGAGAGGCAAGCTGTGCCTTAGATGTGCTGCTCTCTCGCTCCCTCTTAGGGAAACCAAGATGGCCAGGGATCACGTACGCTGCTGCAGTTTGGACAGATGAATCCAACCGTGACTACCTGCGAAATAAAACTGCAGATTAAATTCAGCACCAATGAATACAAGGCAACGGACATGGGAAACAAGGCTGCACAGATGTGTGGGAGGATGGCCTCCACATTAGCTCGTATTACTGAGGGAAGCAGGCAGAGCAGCACTGCAGAGAGTGCAACAAAACCATCGGTTCAACACTCAGTGTTGGTCCAAGAGGCAAACTGAAAGAGACAGCAAACACCACACAGCATTTCACAACCATGTGATCCTGCAACTGATACACACAATGCATCCCTGCCATCAAAAAGGGGAATGCAAATGATGAGGGCACCAAAACACACTTGAGGATTAGGGTATGGACTATCTTCACCCAGGTGGAAAGAAATCAAGTCCCCTGTGGTGTGGGGAAGGTGTGAACAAGAGAGGTCTGACGCAGTTTGTAAAACCATCAGCAGCACTGGGAGGGGAGCACTGGTATTTCCCACGTTGCGGGAGCTGAGGTTACCCCATGGAAAGAACAGGTTAAAACAAACCACCGTAATCACCCCACAGGATGCATGGCCACCCGATGCTGTGGAACTGAAAAAGCTCTTTGGGCTCAGACTGGGATTAGGAATCACAGAAACACAGGATCACAGGCAGATTTAGGCTGGAAGAGATACCTGGAGGTCTCTGGTCCAGCCTCCTGCTCCACGCAGGGCAGGCTTCAAAGCCACTGCAGGTTGCTCAAGTCCAATAAATTTTTACATCTCCAAAGGTGGAGACGCCATCTCCCTGGGGTGCCTGCTACAGGTCTGTACTGCTCTTGTGGTGAAGAATATTTTCCTCATGTCCACATGGAATTTCCCTTTTTGTAATTTGTGTCCCTTGCCTCTGGCCCTTTCCCTGCATGCCTGTGACATGATCCTGGCTCCATCCTCTCAAAGCCATCCCTTTCCAGCAGAAGAAGACAGTAATTTGGTCCCTCCTCCTAAAGTTTTCTCTTCTGCGAGCTGAACCAGCCTGGTTCCCCCCAGATGAGCATTATGTGCTCAAGCCCCTGACCATCCTGATTGCCCTCTCCACCTCTCTTGTGCTGAGGGTCCAAAACAGGACTCCAGAAACCTCAGCACCAGAGCCAGACTGAGGGAAACAACAGCTTCCTTCAACCTGCTGGCTTTGTTCCTCCTCATGCAGCCCAATTCAACCTTCATTGCCGTAGGCCACAATGGGCAGGACAGGTCCATGCCACAGGATGGCCCAGATGCAACCACAGACTCAGAAAGTCCAGAAGCTGCTCCTAGAAGAGCGCAACAGAAAATGTTCCTAAGTAGCCCAATTCTTTACCCGAGCACCAATCCATGGCTGTAATTTTCCAAATTGCAGCTCATGGCATATAAAGAGAGATCTAACATCTGCCCACACAGTGAGGGTCTGCAGCTGCAGGGGGAGAGGGCCAGGATCTCCAGTCATATTACTCACCTGGGAGTCACAGAGGCTGATGAGCAAATTAAGCCACCTGAGTTCTTTGTTCTTCAGGCTCATTTTCTGGAGTGTTTCAAAGGACACTGAGACATTCTAGCCCTGCTCCAAGAGCTTGGACACACCATGCAGCAGAGTGCATGGGTGCAGGTTTGTGGCATGCTCAGGTTGTCCAGGCAGAAGCAATACGGTTTCTTAGGTGGGCTCTATGCCAGCAGGTGTGTGCTGAGCTCCAAAAACACACCAATGGATTTGGAGCCAGCACAGGGGCTCTGTGTTTATACTTACCCCTGTAAATCTGGGAGTCCAATCCCTCCCCTTCTCATAATCGCCAGACTCCAATATCTACAGACACAAGGAAATGGTGCAACTTGCAATACAATACCCAGAGGTGCCCACCTTGCTCATGGTGGCTTCATGCTGCCCAGGGCAGAGGCACCAGCCAGGAGCGCTTAGCTCTGTGGGACATCAGGAAGATAAAGGCTGTTGCTGGCTCTCAGAGGGGTCTGGAGAAGTTCCTGGTCATAGATTAATCTCTGCAGATCTGCGTGGAAGGGTGAGAAGGGTGAGAGCAGCACTGGGGCTGTTTGTCCAGGTAGCCCAGGGACATCCCAGCCGTCTGGGAGCAGAGCGTGGAGGTCAGGACCATGGATGTAACTCAGAGCAAAGCCTTGAACCCAAGCTGCTATGCCAAATAGCTCAGCTGAAGGATAGTGAGCCTGTGCTTAGAGGCGCCAGTGCAAACCACAAGAAAGCCAGGCTGGGCATCTTTGTAGCACTACAAGCTTGACAATTAATGCATGCAAGCCACTGAATTATAGGCTGGAGACACTGGGAGTCCAAATGGCAGCTAACGAATGCTGTTGATTGGCTTTCCGGAGGCCATGGAGACACAGACACTTATTCTTAGAGACATGGATCCCAGAGGGACCACGGCGGACACCAAAGTCTCTCTCCACAGCACTCACATCCTCTCTGTCCTGGCGCTGGCAGCAGTCACGCTTCCCCTCCATCGGATGGGGAGCCAGGCAAGGATGCAGGGAAAAGGCAGCAATCAGCTCTCACCCCCACTAGTTTGTTCAGCCTCAAACATCCCAACTAACTTCATCTCCTCTTTTCTACCATACATCTCCACCCTAAAAGGCATAACTTGTCCTTACCAGGCACGGGCTGTGAGGCTGGCAGGTGCCAGTCCCCTAACAGCTGGGCAGAGCTCAAAGGATGCTCTTGTAGCAGTGGCTCTGAAAGTGCAAAGAGAGAAGGTGAGGTGGGACAGGTGAGTATCCTTAAGGCAGGTCAATGTTGCAGAAAAATAACCACAGTATCAAGAAATCATATGAAAGCATAACATCATCTCTGCTGTGCAAACATGTCTGTGCTTCCAGACACATGATCCAGCGCCGGAACATTTTTACAGTCAGTGCATGCTTCCCATCACACTACCAATTAATTGCTGGAAGTATTTGAATCCTTGGTTTTCTCTCCATCTCGCCAGAACAGGGGCCGTGTCCTTCCTCTCATCTCTATGCTGGATTTTTCCTCCCTGATTATTTCTGTGTTTATGCTCTCCAAGCACCAGCCAGGCATCAGCCTGGCACCTCCCACTGCAGGTCAGCTCCAGCACGGACTGGAGCAGCCAAGGGCGACCAGCTGGAAAATCACTCCCCAGATCCAGCACCATGGCTTCAAGGTCAAAGCAGCCCTGTCCAGGTCAGGTGTCTTGTGCTGGCGTGACTGCATCACCTTGGGAAGCTTGTCCGGTGCACACAGGATGAACTGGTTCAAACACTGGACCGGAGCAGACCCCCCTGGGACACAACTGGACAGCCCAGGGCACTTGTGTGGGCTCCTGCAGTGGCTGAGAGACAGATCTGGGACTCTCACAAAGGCATCGCTAGAGATGAAAAAGCATGTTTGTAGGGAAGGATTTATTCACCAATGCAAAAAGCAAACGCCCAAATCCCACCACTGAAATGCACGACTGGACATCTGAGAGTGGCCCCAAATTGGATGCTACATTTCTCAGTGCTGACAACACAGAGATAGGTGTTTAGGGCTGAAAAGGGTGGTTTCTAAGGCTCTCATCAGATTTTGGGGCAAGGAGGATGATGTTTGCACCTTTGGTGGCTCCCCAGCCAGGAGATGAATCTATGTCCCTTGGACCCCTCACCCCAGCTCAGGTGCTGGTGGGAGACACAGCCTCCAGTCCCGCCTCGACTGGATACACAGCAAGGACTCTCCCCCTCCCCCAGTTCTTTGCGCCACTGACATCCTTGCCTGGCTGTAGCTCAACGTTTCCAACTTTGCAGATGTCATTAAAAAATAGCAGTCTGAAACATGTGAAAGTGCAGTGAGTTTTTTGGTGGGGGTTTGTTTTCTTTTAAATTTCCTGGAAATTCAGATTCTGAGTGGGTGCTGATTTTCCAGGCACAACAGCAGAAAGTGGAGAATTCTCAAGGCTTCCTAGAGCTGAATCAAGTTGATCCTCAGGGTGAGGGCAGGAACGGGTTAGGTGCACCCAGCTGCCTGCACCTTGCCCTGCCAGCCCCCAGCTCTGCCCCCAGCTCGGACCTTGACCAGGCAGGCTCGTGCCAGGCTCGGTAATGGATGGTGGGGCAGGGACCACCCAGCCTCTGCTGCTCCCAGTGGTGACAAGACTCTGTTGTGCTCTTCACACCCTCAGCCTTCCCAGCTTTTGTCTGGGCAGGTCAAAAGCCTCTGCGAGGAAATGCACACCCATGCACTTCGCTCCGGGGGGACCTCAAGGGACAAATCTGCAGCACATGTGCATGCACGCATGTGTCTGTGCATGCTTGCATCAACAGAGGTTCAAGAGAACAGTATCTTAGAAAGCAAGAAAGTTATTCACTATCAAATGATGAACTTGAATGATGAATGATGGACTTGTTGCCTGTTGTCTTTGTGTAAGGTTGCCTCCCTGTTTTGTGTTACCAACAAGGTTGGTTACCACCGCTGCATATCATTAGTAAATGGCACAAGACAGCAGTGAAATTAAATGGCACAAGACAGCAGTGAAATTCATACAGTCCTTGTGGGGATGGACCCCACTGACTCAAAGGCAAGAGCTTCCCAGAAAGGTTTCACTGCCTTCCCAGCACAACTGACCTGAGAGCTGTGGTACCGTTTTCTCTGGGTGCCTCTGAGAACAGCAGTTTTGTCCCAAGAAGTTTACAGTTACCTCTTATCAGAAATCCATCATTTCACAAAAAAACCCATGGATGTGATTTTCTGATTTTCTTTAATTTCCATTCGTTGTTCAAATTATAATTTTCTGGGTTTTTTTCCCCATTTTCAGAGGCATTTAGCAGATTGCTGTTTTCCATAGCCTTTTGTCAGACTCTGGTTACCACAGGATGAACGGCATCAGCCTTGTTCCTTGGGGTTTTTTTGCAATTTCCCCATTGCTAATGCCTAATTTTGCAAACTTCTTCACATTTAGAAAAGCTGCAAGAAGGAAGGTGGGTAAAGAATGACAGTGGAAAACTAAAATAAACAGAGAGTCCTTAATGAGCCAGGGTACCACACTTCTGGGGTGACTAGTAGGAAAATGAAAGAAATGGGGAAGGTGGGAAGAATGAACAGCCCAAATGTCTTCCAGGTCATGGCTGTTTTAATCAAGTAATTAAGACTTTCTTCCTGCTGGGGAAAGAACATAAGCTACAGACATCTGGGGCATTTCTTCCCCCATGCTGTTGCGTTCCCTTCAATAAATTTCACCCCTAAGTGAGCCTGGCTGCCAGGTTCTGGCAGATGTTTCTGAATGTCCCAGAGGCTGCGTTGATTTGCCCAGGATGGTGATTTTAGGAGGAATGCTGCAAGTGATGGAGAAGCCTGGGGGTTGGACTACGTGACCTTTGCAGGTCCCTTCCAACCCAAACTGTTCTGTGACTCTGTGATTCTGTGAAGACACAGAGGGGTGAGGAGGGCATGAGCCCGTCCCACAGCCTGTCCCAGTGGGCAGCCCACAAAGGCTCTACTTCAGCAGCGTGGAGGGTGTTTGCGGAGCAAAACCACAACTTCGAGCCACCAGCCATGCAGCACCAGTTAGAAACAGTCTCAGCGATCGATGCAAAGCCATGAAGATCCTGGCTGGTGTGAGTCCAGGACCATCAGCAGAGCCAAGCACACACTCACTTGCAGAAGTGAAGACCAGCAATGGCCGTGGTCAATGCAAAGTCAGGCGAGATCTTCCCTGGCCTCTACAGAAGCCACTCAGCTCGGAGGGATCTCATGGGGTGACCCTTATCTATATGGTAGGTGGCCCTGGGGACAGAATCCTTTTTGTACACGTGGTTGGACCCACCTAGTAAAGACATTTTTCTTCATTTTCATAACAAGAGGGAGGTTGTCCCCCACCACCTCCTGGGCACCTCCCTTCATGAACAACATCTTGAGTGTGGTGTGCTGGTATTAGAAACCCATTACTTCTCCATATCAGGAGCAATCATCTCAAAAGTAATGTTTCCAAACTGCTTTGAGGTAATGATTAGATTATTTTGGGATGACAAACCTCCCTGGAAAAGTTACAGGGACAGTTCACTGGCATTTGGTCAAAGCTAAAAAGCACTGGATTCAGCAACGTGGATGAAGGAGAAAGATCCCAGCTAGCACGTATAAATCAGACACGACGGTTATTTCTAAGAAGATGTAATTCAGACAGCCTGACGTTACAGTATTTCTTGGGATAGGCAGACTGAAAGGAGTTCAGGAATCTGAAGTATGGGTGATGAGAAATTATCTTGGAACCAGCATATTCACTTCATTGAGAATAGTGGTAAGATGCCCATAAATCTTTCTAAGAGCATTTCAGGTACTTTTATGACTCTTGCATGGGATTTATTGCATATTTTCAGGAAAAAAAATAATTTAAAAGGACATTGTCAAGCACTTTTTATAGCTTTTATTTATTTTTTAATCTCCATTGTTTGCAAAGCCCTCCTCAGAGCTGGAAAATGCAATTCTGCCCTTTTACATCTAGCAGACAATTATTTTCTCTTTCTCTCTGGTATGCTGAGCAGAGACAGAGGTGCCATGTCTTGGGTTCCAACCGGGCTGGGGCAGGTGGATTGGGTGTCCCTCTGGCAGAGCTAGAGGAGCACCAGCCATGTTTCAATGACGCCCTGCAGCCGGGCAGTCAGATTTTAGCACAGACAGTTGGCACACTAGATTTTGCTGTGAGAGGGTAGCAGGTAGCTTTTCCGTTGTATTTAAAAGCCCATTTTTTCAGTGGTGGTGAAAGACCCCATGTAGCCCTGGCATTTCTCAAAGGCTACCTTGGAAAATGGATAAGGACTGCTGCTGCTAGGGGATTTTCCTCAATTTTGTGCACAGCGCTTTGGGAGTAGATGGTCTGATTTTTAACTGATTCCACCAGGACTGCCTCTTACCAATGCTGAAACCAGACCCAAATCCTACCCAGGCTGGATGTTCCCCAGCGCCAGTGGAGATGCTTTCCAAACCGGCAGCGCTTCTGGCCAGAAATACAACACTGGAGCTCTGGCTCCTGAAGCTTTCTTTTGGAAAGCCTGAGTTTACTCAGCCTTCCCTGGCCTTCCTGTTGTTAATTGAAGTGCTTCTCTCGAGGCCAGTCACGTCGTGCTGGTGTCTCCTCTGCCTGCTACCACCTTACAGCGATCCAGGGCAGGGCTGGACCTGGTGCTCCCCAGAGGGCAAGCAGCGCCTGGCGGGGAAGAGCCCGGCAGCATGAGCGCCTGTGCTCTGCTGTGGGCAGCGGGGAAGTAGCTGCCTCAGGGGCTCCATCCTCCTGGCAGGGAGGAGAGATGCTGGGGCCAGAGGATGGAGTGGGAGGATGGACCAGAAAGCATCACTTCCAGCCTGGCTCCTTCAATGGACCTGGACAGTCCCTTCCAGCAACCCCTTCCTAATATCACCCCTTGGAGGCTCTGCAAAGAGGAAAAAGTTAAACACATTAATCAGGCAAGTCTGGCTCTTCTCCCCTTTCTTTGTCATCATCACTGACCCCTCCAGTTTTGTGGGTTTTTTTCTTCCTTCTCTCTTCCATCAAATGCTTTTCATTCAGTGGCTGTTGTTCCTTTAAATACTTCATGAAAACTCATAAAACTATGTGGGAAACTAGCAGCAGTTTTCTTCTTAGAAAGAAACTTGTGCCAGCAAAGCAGAAAAAAAACCTTGCTCAAGTGATGCGGGGAAAAGGAAAGAATAAAGGAAGCAAGCAAGTGAGCAGAGAAGAAAGCAAGGAACGTTCATTTTCATATGTCCAGAATATTTGCTCTGCCAGAGACGGACCATGAACATTATCCTTTTCAAGGCTTGTTCCAGAGAGCCCGTGAAATCTAAATGACAAAAATCTTCCACCTCCAGCTGTCAATTACTAAAGACGTGGCATGCTCCAAGCTGAAGAGTGCAACGTGGAAACCACCCCTCCTGTGCTCGGTACAATTCCTACAAGGTGCTTCAGCACAGCGTGATGGGGATGGAGGAGGAGGAGGTGCTGAGCCTTTATGTGCAGCCCTGGAGGAGCCACCTGCCTGCTGCGATGCCTTTTTCAGCAGTTAAGCTTCAGGGGGGCTGAAGCGGCTGGCTGCTGGCAACCTGGAGAGGTTGCTTTGGTCAGGATAGTTTGTTAGTCCTTGGTAGACATGGCTTGGGCCGCTCAGTTTTCTTGCCAAAGAGAGGGTTTCACCACCTCTCTCCCAGCCCTCAGGGACCATGAGTCAAATAAATAAATTGCACTAAGAAAATGCTCAAACTCCAGCCCGCAGATTTCTCCTTTCCCAGGGCAGAAGGCACTGAGCCTCACCGGCACTTTGGGGAGGGCATGCTGATGGGTTTTGAGCTGCAGGTGTTCAGCCCACTGATGCTGGTGTGGAGAAGTGGCCCTGATGCATTTTGTGTACGTGTGGTGTTCCTCAGCTTGGCCTTGTTCAATTCCTCCTGACAAAAGAGCCCAGGAGCTGGTGGCATCAATTTCCCAAGCAAGAGAAGTCTCTCCTTGGAGTAAAATCACAGCAGCTAAAAAGCTTCCTCTGCAGGTTCATGAGTTTGTTTATTTCTGTTGCCTTTTATCTAGTAACTGATCTATTTTCTTGCATTTTCCACAGTGTCATTGGAAGCTGAAGCTCACAGTGGGCTCAGCAATTAGTGGTAGCACAGAAATATAAGGCAAAAACAAGTATTGCTAATGAGCTGACACATTAAACAATGAGTCACACTTCCATAAGGAGCCCAAATCGAGTTATAACCCTAAATAAACAAGCTGTGAGAAACAGTTTACAAAATATGAATGTGTTACTTATTTAACTGCTGTTGAGAAGCTGTGATCTGAACCCTGAGATGTATTTAAATATCTGAAACAAATATTCAGTGTGTGGTTTATCAGACTGCCGCGGTGGAGGCTGGCGTGGTGGGGTTGGGTGGACCCTGCAGCTGGACGTGGGTACGGGGCAACACGAGGGGCTGTGGGGTTGTGTCCTGCACCTGGCGTCCTGCCCCAATCTATGTGTGGACCAGGCAGGGGCTGCTCTGCACCAGGGGAGACAGCGAAGCCTGAGAGCCAAAAGATGCCGCAGGTGGGAATTTTCCTCCTCATGGAGTTGTCCTGGGGCAATGCCAGCAATATGGGATATCCATGGGTGGAAAGTAACCACGGGGTCAGGCACAGTCCCATGACTTTTCATTTGGGGACTAAAAGGTAAAACTAAAGATAAATTGTTAGCCCTAAATCAAATGAGAAACTCCCTGTCTTTTTCCATGGTAATGGCACAATCAAACGTTCTCAGTTAACCTGAAATTACTTCCTCCACTCCACATAAAGTGGATTTTGGTTTTATATCTTTTCTCCTCTTAGTTTTCCTTTCACCCCCTCAACATGCTCAGTTTTAAAAGAAAAAGTCCTCTGCAGGTGTAAAATGGAAATCCTATTTTCCTCCCTGTGCCCCATTTTGCATTCAGCCAAAATGATTTGTTGAAGTGCAGCCAAATTTCAGATCTTTCCCCCCAGAATGACACTGAAAATTTATTATCCATGGAAATGGTCCCTGCAGCTCTTGCAGTAATGGACCACAGGCTTTTGGTGGCGGTTTCTCACTGCTCAGCCATTCAACTTTGGCATTACCTGGATAATGTCCCACCCCAGGGGCAAATCCCTCTTCTGCTGAATCTCCATGTCCTAATGCTCCCAATGTGTGAGATATATCAGCAGCTGTTTGCAAGCTCACAGGAGTTCATACACGAGTGCCCTGCTGCCACTTGTGCCCTGGAGGAGATGGAGAACATCCTCTGGACATGGCAAGAAAGGAGCAGGGACAGGCATCCCAAAGTCAGCTGAGGCTCCCTCTCTCCATCTCTCCTCTTTTAAAGTCCCTGGAGGAGCATGGGGACAGGGTGGCCTGGGCAGGGGTGGCAATACCCCTGAGCGGGGGCAGTTTGTAGAGAAGAGATGGTATTTATCCCAAAGAGGGGACAGAGTATCCGCTGGAGAGGGGTGGCGTTTGCCTGCCCTCCAACCTGGCAGTCAGACCTCCCCCAAGGACAGCAGCTGGGAACCCCCAGCCTGTGGGTGCTGCCAGGGAGGAGAAGGGTGGCAGGGGCTGTGAGGTGGGGGTGCTTCAGCTGTGCCCCCCGAGCGGCAGTGGTGAAACCCTACCTTGCAGCACCCTGCCGCTCTGGGACATCCTCAGCAGAAACTGGGTGGGTGACCACACCAGCACAGCCCCCAGGTCCCCCCAAACTGCTAGTCCCCAGCCTCACCCCTTCTCTCTAAATTCAGTCTGCCAGTGCCACCAGAGCCAGCACTGGGTTTTACAACACCCGCACCGCAGCTGGCTCCAGCGTGCCCTCCAGGAGGAGCTCAGAAGCATGGTCACAGCTCCCATCTTTCCCACACCATTCTGGCACTCATCCCACCCTCCCATCCCCCTCCCCAGGCACTTCAGCCACTTGCACCACTCCAGCCCACTGCCCTGGCCAGGGAGTGACTGTCCTCAAGTCACAAGTGGCAAAAGCATTGGTACAAGCTCCTGGGCTGGCAAGGCGAAGAGATTTTAGAAGTGTATTAGGAATAAAATAAATCCCAGTAATGGCAAAGGGTGCTACTACATAGAGATGGTAAAATTGCTTATAACAAGGGAGGAGAGGCAGACGTGATCAATGGGTATTTCTATTCTGTATATTTGGAAGGAAGCACTTGCAACACGCAAGGACAATGAAGGGCTCTTCAGCCTTTTTGTATCTAAGGAGAATGTCAAACAACATCTACATGGGACAAACATTTTCAAATCACCCTAAAAATAATAGTAATCTCAATAATCAGTCTAATTTCACATGTCAAGAGTCTGAAAAGAGCTGGTTGAGGGTTTCTGCAGCCCTCCAGTGTTAATGCTAAGTGATTTTGTGACCAGAGAAATGAGGTACATCCTATCGGGCAGGTCCAGAGCTTGCACTCTGCCTGGCTCCCATATGCATCAGAAGAGCACAGACAAGGTTCAGCAGCTGCTGGAGATGCAGGTGTGGTGAGTTGCTCACTGAAGCTGGTGTCTGAGAGTCAGCTGCCTTTGTGGATGTCTGTCTCCTCCAGTTACCCATCATTCCTCCACTAGGTACCTTGATACTGGATTTGGTGGCTCCAGACCCTATGGACAACCAGGAAAGCTCACTGGGGAATGTCCACACCATGGGGGTCTGGAAGAGGTCTGTAGACATGGTACCAGCTTGGCTGCTGCTTTTACCCAGCTGCCTGGAAGTCGGGTTGATCTCCTGCATGCCATGGTGCTGAGGAACCAAGAGGGGAGAAGGTGATGGGGAGCCCTGCCTACCTCAGCACCTTCCATCTGCAGAGGGAGCTTGCAGGGCTGACCACAGCCCCTGCAGAAGGGATGTAGCTGAGGTTACCGTCCTCCTTTCTGGGAGGCAATGGGACACCAAGGTGGTTCAGGATGGTGTTTCCTTGGGGCACATGTCTTCCACACCTGCAGGTCAGCAGCAAGGGGATGAGCTGTTTACCCTGTTGCATGTGAGTAGCTCAGGAGAAGTTAATTCACGTCCTGGAAATGCCCTTTTGTTTCTGATGTCTGCAGAGGAGCCTGGGGTGAGCAGCCCAAGAGAGCCACCTGCACGGGAGAAGCTGGTGTTTGACCATTCAGAGTCTTTTTCTTTCCACACGCTCAGGGACATTGGAGTGGCTGGCCTGTGCCGGACCCCAGCTTCATCTAAGCCCTGGGCCATCTCAACCAGGTCAGCAGCAGATGCTCAGAGGTGCAAGGCCAGCACTGAGCCATTCTTTCCCACGGTATCTTTCCTGACTTCTGACAGTCAATGAGTCAGGGACTCCCAGAGCTGCATGTAGCGTTTGGTCAGTCCAGCAGGTCCTGTGGCAGTCAGCGGTGGCCCCATCATCCAGGAATTTGTCTAACCTTCCTTGCCAGACATTTACATTTTTGGTCTTCATGACGTAGTGTGGCAATGAGTTTCACAGGTTAATTATACCCCACACCAAAAAGTGTTGATGAGGCATGTACCGGAATGCTGGATGTGGTTTTGGTGTCTGGATTTTCTAGAGATTGTGGAAAGTTTGCAAATGCTGAGGAAAAAGCCACAGAAATGATACAAGGGCTGGGAAAAAACACCTTGCGGGGGGACACTTGGGAAGCACAAGTCAACAGGAAGGATAGATGTGGTGTAAATTGGAAAGGGGTTAAATCCCAGGTCTGAAAGAGCGCTGCGGTCTGCAGAGGCAGAACTCATACCGAGTTAGACACCCAGCTAGAAGCATTTCTGTTGGAAACAAGACACATGTTTTCAGTGCAAGGCAGATTAACTACAGAAGGGGGGGGCTCCATCTCTTGATGCTTCTGCAAAGATATTTCACCTACAAGCTTTGGGCTCAAACTGCAAATCAGTGTAGGAAACCCTCTCACCTGGGAGCTGGTGGGGACCAGATCTTGCCATTTCTAGCCTGTTAGTCAACGCCACAGGACCAGCCAGAAAGGTGCTCAAAGGCAAAGGAAGAGAGCTACAGCCTGCCAACAGGGCTTACATTGCCTGGCCAAGAACGTGCCCGGGGATGGCTCACACTAGAAAAAGCTGAAACCACCAGAGCCAGACAGCTCAATGGTTTATTCTGTTCTTTAAACTCAGTGAATCACGGGCCCTGCCCTGTGGCAAGCAGCACTTTCTTCTTCTCTGAGAGGTGTCCCATTAAACACAACTTGCCAAGAGCCAGTGCCATGCGCTTCCGCATCGGGCCCAGGTTGTCATTGTCCCCAGCAATTCAGGCCATTATTGTGCACACAGTGGCCAAGATCAGTCTTCATGGTCCCAGGCTCAGTCCAAACCCCTGCTTCAGTGGCAGGTGGACGTGCATGCAGCCTAACAGTGGGCACCCAACACACACACTGTCTTTGGTGCAGCAGAAAAGACCCTTCTCTGTCCCTCCATCATGCCAACCCATTTCCACACCATCCTTCTATGTAGGGTGCTAGAGAGGTACAGGGGGACATCACAGGGGCCAGTGGGCAGGGAGTTGCCACATATTCATACCATGCACCAAGGGCTGGGACTTCTGCCAGAACTGTCTTGGGGGCAAAGCAAACATGGGAGCATGTCCAAACCCTGTGAGACTGCGGATGTGCGGACAGCATTGCCACATGCAGACTCCTTGCACTCGCCCATTTCCAATCACTCCCATCATCTCCCATTTGAAGACACTCAGGGCATGTCTTTCTGGCCAGTGTTGGCCCAGTACAGCACAGGGTAAGGATTTTTGCCTCCCTCCTCCAAGGACAGAGACAACCCTGCATCCAGGCAGAGCAGATCAGGGTGGCTGTGCTCTGGCGTATAACACTCTTGGTCCTCTCCCTGTGCTGGACACACAGTCCATAAAGCCACCTTTCTGCCCCTGGGTCAATCACTGTGAATGACAGATGCATTAGAGAAATCCCAGTCGGCCTCTGGGAAGCAGATGAAATGCGGGACTCCCCTGGGAATGATCAGCTGCCAGTCCTATCCCTTATCAGTGATAAAGAGGTTGAGGATGCTAAGAAAGGAAGGAAGGTCACACTGAGATGTGGAAAAGGCCGAGTCCAGCCCATGGGGCACATTAGGGAGGCGCATGCCCCCAGCCCATGGGGCACATCAGGGAGTTGCATTCCCCCAGCCCATGGGGCACATCAGGGAGGCGCATGCCCCCAGCCCATGGGACACAAACCACATCCTAGGGCAGTGCCAGGGTCCTGGCAGGCTCAGCCACTAGAGAATTGTCTCAGGTACCACTGGTGGCTTCCTCCCTGCATGACATGGTTGCCATGCTGCTTGGGCTTAGGCAGACCCCTCCTCCTTGCCAGAAAAGCCCCAGGAGCTTCAAAGAGCGGGGCTCAGGACCCCACAGCAGGTGCTGCATGCCCCTCCCCACCTCAGACATGGCAGATGCCCTCAGTGGTGCAGGGAGAACCGAAGGGTCAGAGGTGGAGCTGGACCTTGGCTTCCCTCTCCCCCAGGCTGCCAGCAGGATCCCAGGACATGCCTTGCCCCCCAGCACAGCCCCACCGCAGGGCAGGATGGGCTGTCGGTGGCTCAAGGCAGCAGGCAGCCCAGCGCAGGCAGACATCAGCATCGTGGGGTGGGATGACTCCCAACCCTCCAGCTGGTGGGTATCTCCTTTCCTTCATCTCAAACCTGCCTGTTTCCAAGGTCTCTTTTCCCCTTAGGGCAATTTTCTCTCCTCAAAGGACTGTGCCGGGGAGATGTGCGGGGCAGCCAGCTCCCAGGCTGTGTCGAGTGCCTTGGCCCCTCATCGTAAACCATTCTCCATCCCTGAGCAAACAGCACAAAGCTCTCGCCGTGGGCAGCCTACCTCTGATAATTACTTCAGCATACACCTTGGGTCTTAAGTACACGGTTAGAGACAGATCAGTGTGAGACATCTCCTTAAGTCTCATGTGGGAATCACTGCTATCAACGTGTCCTGCTTTCCCAGTCAAAGATGATTTACTCTGATCTGCACTATTGATTTTATTGTGGGAAATGTGGTGATACCTAGAGAGAGAGAGACAGAGATTTGACTTATGCGAGCATGTGGGGAAGACTCCCGTCCCCACCGTAGCGCCTGCCTTTTCTGCATCTGTACCAGAATTATTTGTAGTGTTTTATGCACCCATCTGCTCCCTGCATGCTCTCTATAAATCTCACTGGCTCTCACACACACACACATGTTTGCTTTCCATGTAGATTACTTATGATGAGAGTCTAATTAGACCCGGGGAAGCCTGCCTACAGAGTGAGCCTGGGGAGAGCTTAATTAAAGTCAATGGAGAAAATTATAGGTGAAAAAAAAAAAATTAGGGCAGCAAGGAAAAAATATCAAGAAAGAAACCAAGGGGAAAAAAATAAGTAAGGAAGTAGCAGCACCAGTGAGGGAGGGTGTGTGGCTGCCAGGCTCCCAGGAGCAGCCACCCTGAGTACCAGGCATCGAGGACAGGACCCCCAGCACTGCAGCAGTGTGAGCCCATGGGGTGCCTTGGGGCTGCCTTGCTGAAAGGGGCAAGTGACCAAGTGGGTGGGTGCACCAGCCTTCTGCAAGAGAGTCAAGGCTGAGTGGAGATCCTGCCCTTCCGCCCTCCTCTCCGGCTCATCCTCTGCAGAGAATGGACGGGGTGGGCTGGGAGAGACCCACGGCTCTGGATCTCCCCTCCATGTGTGCCTGGAGTTCTCCTGGTCTCATCCACATCGCATATCCATGATCTGGGCAAATGGGAGATGTGCAGTGGGTGCACAACGTCTGGTTCCTCACTGTGTCCGTCACCAGGTCCCCAGAGGGTACACACTCTCATTCTTATCCAGGACTTTGTTGCCCCTGTGCACTTAGGCTGTGAGATGATGGAGAATCCAGTCTGAAGGGCAGCAGGGATTTGGGCGTTCACCACAGTGCACTGAGGGCACCCCCTGTGACCCCTGCAGAGCAGGGCACTGTTCTCCCTCAGCAATGGCACTGGTGAACCCAGTGACTTCTGGCTGGGGGAGAGGACCTTTTTTAGAAAGTCTTGATTTAAAGACCACAAATGATGGAGAATCCGCCACAGCTCTTAGCAAATTGCTCCAATGGTTAATTATACTCCCTGTTTAAAAGATGCATCTTATTTCCAATTTAGGTTTTTCTAGCTTCAGCTTCCAGCCATTGAATCTC
This sequence comes from Falco punctatus, assembly GCF_963210335.1. Taxonomy (NCBI): domain Eukaryota; kingdom Metazoa; phylum Chordata; class Aves; order Falconiformes; family Falconidae; genus Falco; species Falco punctatus. Next base: position 120,463,124 of record NC_137582.1, on the reverse strand, counting down.
ATTACATTTTTTATCTGCTAGATTAAAAACCCCTCCATTATCAGAAATCTCCTCCCTCCATAAGTATTTATAGACTGTGATCAAGTTGCTTCTTAACCTTCCCTTGATAAAATAAATAGGCTGAGCCACTCAGTTGCTCCCAGTCAGCCAGGACCTGCCCACCTCCACTCATTCCTACTGCTCTTCTCTGAGCCTTCCCTGGTCCTGCACCATCCTGGACCAAGGGTGGATAGTTCCTGGATTAGGACAGACGAGAGGGTGGTGTCCTGGGTGATGCCATATGCAGATGGAGGACCAGGGCAGCTGGCTGTGCCACTGTGCTGCTGCAAGAGGTCTTGGTGTGGGTAGGACACTGTGCTCAGTGTGGTACAAACACAGAGAACATCTTCCAGTGAAGTACAGAGAGGGACAGGATGCCATGGCTTTGGGAATGGAGATAAGTGGTTAGGATTGACGTGCTAGAAAAAGGGAAACCAGGAGAAAAGAGACGTGATGCAGGGAGAGAGTTGGCTGGCAAGTGGTTGGTGCCGTAGCACTTTGGGAGGCAGAGGCTGCAAGATCACATTGCAAAGTTGGCTGGGGGTGATGCTGCTGTAACAAAACTGCTCAAGGAAAGCTGGGCAAATGGGGTCCGTGCAGCCAGCAGGGAAGGTGCTATGAACGGCACGGCACAGCTGGGCAGGTCCAGGGGCTCTGCCAGCTCTTGGGTGACATATGCCCTCCACAACATCATTTTGATGGTGCTGTCACTTCTCCCACCCTGTTAGGCACCTCCTCCTGCATCAACGCTTTGTCCTTCGGATGACTTGCTCTCAGCCTCTACCCAAAAGGCTGGCATCAGATGGGAACATTGCAGCCTCTGTGTAGTGTTGGCCATAGGCTGGGAACTGCCTGCCTCCCGTGGCAGTCTTCAGTGCTCCCCCCTCTGAAGCCCCCTGCCCTGTGTCTCATTGCATTCCCCATGCATTGGTATATGATAAATCCCACAACTAAGGGGTGTGCTGTAGGGAACGGTGGGTCCCAGAGGTTCTGCTCCTTCACCTTCTCTGTGTTACAGACTGTTACATCCTCTTGGTTTGGACTGAAAAGGGTCTTTCCTGGAAAGCAGTAATACAGATGTGCTTCTGCTCACAACACCCAGCTGTGGATTCTAGTGCATTGGCTTAACCTCCCTGACTCACAGCTGGAACATCCTGGGGCAGGGCTTTGCCCAAAGCCACCTGATCTCATCTGATGGAGACCCAGGAGCTTGGGATGTAGGGCAGCGCAGAGTCCCCCAGGCTCTGGGTGCCTGTGCCTGCTGGTCAGTGTAGCCAGGGTCCTGATGTGCGCCCAGCCAGCGTGCAGTGAGGGAGGCTGCCTCCATCCCTGGAAAGCCTCCTCACACCCACAGCCGCAGACCCTGGCTCCTCTTGCCTGGTGTCAGATGCAATAAGGGAGATGAGCTCCCCCAGTACAGCCAGCACACACTGTGTGGTCTCCCTCTGGCTTTAGGCTCCCAGAATTTCTTCTTCTCTCTGAGTGATGTCAGGCTGAATAAAACTAAATAGATCCTGATGGAAGAAAACTGCAGTTAAGTGGGTTGGCTGACTGCTTGCCTTCTTCTTATTTTGCTTTCTGACTTGTCACAGATAGAAAACCACCAGGGAGATGTACTGGCAGGCCCTCGGTCACGGTCCCTTGCTCTTTCAGCTGGTCTCCCTTGAGCCTGGTTAGACCTGCCTCCCTACCAGAACAGGAGGCCACTGTAGTCCCAGGAGTGGGGTCAGTACCTGACAACTATGAAATGAAACTTGTGTCACCTTGTGCCTGGAAGATTAGCAAAGGATCACCTATCCCTGGCGGCTTAAAGTCAGGAAGGTCCTGCCCACAGCCATCCTCCCCCTGCATGCTCCTCCAAGGAGCAGATGGAATCTCAAGGCAATGACCTGGTCGGCAGAGACCATCTCGTGGGGATGCTCTGCTGATAGGCAAAGGATGGGGAAGACAAAGATAAGCCGTAAGTCTTTGCAGAGTGACTAGGTCTCGTGATCTCAATGTACATCTTGTGATGTTTGATGCTATATTCACATAGCCTCTGGTCCCGGCATCATGTGAGCAAAGCAGTCTTGGCTGTCTTTCAAATGTGCAAGTTTCTAGGGCACATGATGGCAGAGACTGCTTCAAATGGGATGATGAAAGCATCCTGAGAAGGCAGGACACACTTCAGCAACTGTTTTCAAATCTTCTGATTTCTGAGCTAGTCTTATGATTCTGGGGAGAGGGCAATTAGTGTTTTCCCCTGTTCAGAAGCTATCATCCAAGTCACTGTCCAGAGCACCTGTTGGGCAGCACGCAGCAGTCATGGTACTGAAAAAATGCCGGCTGAACACAAACCGTGGCTAGTAGAGACCTGCTTCAGCACTAGCCTGTCAAGAGTCCCTGAAGAGATTGACAAAGCAGAAGGGCAGGCAGAGGCATGTAGGGTATGTATCATGACAACAGCCCAAAACAGAATTTGATCATTTCGAAGAAAATGCTCCCCACAAAATGTCTCCCAAGTTCAGCAAAGACCAAAACCAAAAGATCACGCAAGCATACTAAGTGAAAGAAATGTCAAGACTTCATGTTTCAAAACTTACCTCATGGCACTGAAACTGCTTAACATCTTGCACAGATGTGCACTATCTGGGATCAGGCAGCCTGTGGCATCCCACATTGGCCAGACAAGATCATTGACAGCAAAGAAGACCCCGCCATGGGTGACCTCTGTAGCCAAAGTCAGGAACAGAGCATAGAAACACCAGGGAAACCCACAAAGTCTCAGAGCATCTTTGATCCAAGGTTAGCAGAGACCTGCTGGATTTAACACAGAAAATTGCTCCTTGTTAGAGGAACATGACTCAAATTCTGTGAAATGGCGGTGATTGGCAGCACATCAAGCAGAAATGTAATTCTCTCTCGGAGTTTGCTCACTGTGCATTTCTAGAGGCGTTGAGGACAGCAGGCCAGCGTCCATGGTTTCAGAAGCTCAGCTCAATAATCCCTTCGTGGTGTATCAGCTCAGACTCACACCCAGATGATGAGCAGCCAAGCGGGTTGGAAGGGAAGTACAAATGGCAGAACCCAGTAAACCCCCAACCGTCAGCTGCCACCAGGGGCAGGGGCTGCCTGCAAGACTCTCCCAGGGAGCACTGGAGTGATATTACAAGGCCTAGCAGAAGCATGCCATTTGTAGACTTTCCCCTGAAATAATTTTTCTACTTTATTCCAGATGTCCTTGTGCTCCTCCCAAAACACAGGAGTTTCCAGGCCTGGGGTTTCTTTCCCTTCTTATTGCCTTTTTGGTGAAGGAGAAGATAAAACCAATAGAAATTTTGGGGTCATTAAAACTGAGATCATTCTGAAACTCTACCTTTCTTTTAAAGGATGCAGCTTTGGTATTTTGCTGATCCAATGTGTGATTTTTCACTCATCTCTAATCAAACCCATTTCAGAGACCCTCACTGGAGCTACTTCCTCAGATGTCTGAAGGCATCCAGGCCAGATCCCAGAGCCTGTGAGTTTTTTGTGTTAACATCAGCTGGTCCCAACTTGTTCCATGAGCACCACGGGCAAGAACAAGAACAGAGATGTCAGATGCAGGCACATGGCAAAGAAGCAAACACAGCCAGGTCCGAAGCAGAGCACTGCCCACATCCTGCCAGGGTGGTACCACATCTTCTGACCGGGACTCCAGCTGTGCCATCTTCGCTCAGACTCAAGCATCCGACACAGGTACATTTGAAGCTACGGCATTTCCTAGGACCTGGCTTTAGGCACCCTTCTGTAACCGCGATGTCTGTCACGGGAACAGTACTGACAAACACTGACCTCTCCGCAGCCCTACCAGCACATCAGACCACGAGGCCAGGAATGTGTCCACAACAGGATGGCAGATAACTCTCTGCCTTTCCTTTACCACCGAGGGTTCACTAATGCAGTTTAACAAGTTTGCTTTGCTTTCTGCTGTTGCAGGGACATTACAAAAGTTTGGACTGGGGGCTAACTTTGTGGCTGAAATGCCTTACCCTCCCAGGGAGGAGCACTCTTGGTATCTCTCATGGTAGGGGGCACCTCTTTAACCACCACCTTGTAACACTGTCCCACCAGGAGGGCTCTGCTGCTGTTGTTTGGTCATGATTTTTGCATGAGAAATGAATCATGGCACTAAGCGGGAGCACAGACATGTCTGAGCAGCTCGAGAATCACAGCAAGTGCTGGAAATCAAGCCCTCTTGTGTGTGCAGGGCTGCGGACAGCCACCTCTCCTGGCTCTGGAGGCTAATCAGTGCTGATTAAATCAAAGATTTTCCTAGAGATGTTTGAAAAACCTGAATGTCAAGTTGCACCCCTCCTCATACCATTAGGCTGAGCTTCCACTAGCTCATGACCTTTCTAGTGCTGAGCCCATAAGCCTTCTAAGCTGGTGTTTCTGGTCACCCTCCAGACATCTCCAAAGCATTTTGTCCCAACGACAGGGGTCTGGACATGCTGGTCTTACCATGCTCCCAGGAAAGGAGAGTGGGGAAGGGGAGCTCAGCCCTTGTGATGGTGAGAGGGAAGGCTCCCTCACAGATGCTGAGGCTTCGCTGGCAGACCAGGTGGCTGCCAGAGTGACATGCAGGGGCTTGTCTCTGATTTATTGGCAGGGGTGGTAGATGTTGCATTAGGTTAAGTATTAACAGATCTCATGAGCCTCATTAGCTATCCTTTTTTCACTCTCCAGCCAAAGAGTTACTGCTCCAAAATCTATAGTGCCTTGGCAGCTGCCTGGCTGATTCCCAGGTTAACCCTCACCGAACCTGTTCCCTCAGGCTCACTGCACAGATCAGCATGCACATCACTTGTGTCATGAACCTGGGCAGAAAGCATCCCAGGCCTGGTGCTGTCCTGCTTGCTCAGTAGCGAGGCATGAGGTCTGTTGGACCATTTTGCATGCACGTGTCTCTGCCCTCCACAAACCAGCAGTCCTCTCAGCGTCCAGCCAGCCTCCCCAGCTCTCCTTGCTCAGACATGCCAGTGAAGGCTGGTTCCTGCTGCAGACCCCTGGGCACCGACATTGTCGCAGCACTCTCAAAACCAGCTGGCTGCAACAAGGCCTTTCACCATCACATACCAAGTTAACCTCAACAAGCAGTTAGCACGCCTTGCCTCGGCACAGCCATCAATCCCCCACAGGGCCTCAAAGGTCCATCTACTGTTTGGACCATTTCTTCATACTCTTCTGGCCAGTCCCTCTACTGCTTTCTCCTTGTCTCTCCTCATCCAGGGTGCTCTCTTTCCTCCCTTTCCAGATCTCTCCTCATTGGCCACACTCTCTTGGTTGCTCCCCTTAGAGCTATTTAACCACTTAACAGAACCAGCCACAGCTGCACCCTGTCTACATCAGCCAATCTGCTGCCCCTCAAGCCAGCCCACAGCTGTACATTATCAATGTTAATTAACCCAGCTTCATTCCTCTACAATTCCCCCTTTTTTTTTTCTTTTTTCTTTTTTTTTCCTTTTCCTTTTTAACATTTCATACTTCAGGTATTTAACAATCATCGTAACCTTTTTACAAATAAACTTTTCATACAGTCTGAACAACTCATCCCTGAACTCTTTTTTCCTTCTTAACATTTCATACCTCATGTTTTTACCAATCATCATAAACTTTTTACAAATAAACTTTTCACACGATCCTCTATAACTCCTTTACAGGATATCACCTCGCTCAAGTGATCCCTGCTGAGAACAGCCCACAAGGTCTGCAGGAGGCATCTGCCTGGCTGAAGGTGGGCATTTGTCCATTGGCATCTCCATCAGGGTCAGCCTCCCAGTCCCCTTGAGCAAAGTCCATCACCCCACAGTGATGCAGATGCCATCTGCTATTCATCACCCCCCCAGAGCAGATGCCAGTAGGCTCAGGAGATCTGGGCTCTGCCAGGTGCAGGACAAGTCCCCAGGGTGGCCAGGTCCCATAGAGACATTCAAACTGCAGGCATCTGTGCTTGGTCAGGCAAAACCCGTGGCCAGGGCTCTCCTGTAATGAGTAGCCCAGGAGCATAACGCAGGCCACAACAGATTGCTGGAGGCGTTGCATCTCCACCAGGCAACTGGGTCAGCCATGGGGCTGTAGGTCTCCGAAGATCTTTGCTCCAAAGGCCACCGAGCATAGGAGCATCTGGTGTGACCCCACAGCCATGAGCTGTGACCCAGGCTCTTCTTTCAGGCGTGTTCCCCAGGCATCCCTTAGATCTGGACCGGGAGGCGGCGGGGGTGGGGGGCACAGTGCTGCCCAGGCAGCCTGCTCAGCTGCTCGGTCCCCACGCTGTGGGATGTTTGGGTCTCATCTCCCGTTGGAGCGCATCTGGTTTTGGCTTCCTCCATAAGAGGCTTCAGCCAGCTTCGTCTCTCTGTGTCTCTCCCTGGCAGACTGGAGCTGCATAATTCACACCGGATCATGACAGTCCAGCAGAGGCATGAGCAGGAGGTACATTTTGTGGAGGCTGGAGTGACTCCAGCTGCTACGCCGGGCTCCCACCCATCCAACAGAGTGCCCGCAGCCACTGGTGGCACAGGAGGAGCTGGCGAGAGGTGCAGATAGGGGGTGACATGACCTGGCTCTCATTCTCAAGGGCAGCTCTCGCTTCAGCAAGCCTTGGACAGTTTCTGCAGCTCCCTGTAAGTCCATGCTGGAAAGCACTTCCTTCAGACCTATTAATTGTTAAACAACACTACACTTTAATTACAGAAGAGAGTCAAGCAGCCAAGTACGTTGCAGGGAGAGAGGAAGGTTAACAAGCTGGGCAAGGTCATTATCTGGCCTGCTCCTTCTCTGCCCCTCCTCTCCTCGGCAGGATGGGGCTGTGCAATCCCATGGCTGATGCTTTCACATCGTTCATTAACCAGCCCCGCACTCTGGACAGCTGATTGCCCGTGCAGGCAGGCTGCTGCCATGTCAGACACCCTCCTGCATGCAGCCCATGTCCCTGCCGCTGCTGCAAGATGCTGCTCTCGGGGGGCAGAGTACAAGGGCGCTGGGAGGTGCTGGTGGGGACTGGGCACAGCTCCAGTGCTGGGGGAGCGGTTGCACTGGAGCACAGGACAGTGCAGGTAGCAGCCAAGGTGGATGTCAGCGCAGCTCTGCGGCAGGCAGTGAGCTCCTCATGCAGCCTCCTGCTGTCTCTGCGTAAGATCCCACATGGAAAGCAGATTGAGAAGGGCTGGGGAAAGGCAATACCTCGAGGATCTGGGCTCAGGAAACGTTCTCCCATGGCGCAGAGCTGACTGTGAGTACGGATGCATAGGCAGTGACTGCTGTTACTCACACGGTGGTAACTTCCTCCAGCATCACTCTGCCCTGCGGTGCGATGCTGCTGGTCCCACAGCTAGCACACTGCCCTCATCGCCCCCCTTCCACAGCGCTCACCTGGCAGCATCCTTCAGGCAGGAGCTGGCCCCTTTCTTCCTCTCAGGAGCAGAAACCTAAGTGTTTGCAGAGGTCTGTGCCTCATCTGGGGGAAGAAAAGATGGAATCTGATGGCTCTTCAGCTGCTTCAGTGGAGGTACTGGTGCTTCTCTGCACCACACTGCAGCACCCAGGACACACATGATTCCAGGAAATCAGGTGCATAAAATACTTAGCACTTACTATCACTGGTGTGTAGCTTTATGTGTTTAAATACCTTTGCAGATACGGAGCTAAGCGACATCCTGAAGGTCAGTGAGGAGATCAGCATGCAAGCTAGGAAACGATCCCAGGCTGGCCACATCATCTCAGTGCCGAGGGGGTGCCAGCGTTCGGCCAGATGCTATTCACCATCCCATCAATAACTTGGCAGTAAATACCAAATCTCTCCGGATCAAATTTGTAGATGACATAAAGATTGGCAGAGTGGTGAATAATAAGGCAGTCACACGGAGCTGGATCGCTTCCCTCGCTGGGTACATTCCAGAAAAATATGTTTTAATAGCTTCAGATACAAAGCAGTACACCTAGGAGCAGGGCTGCAGGCTGAGCCTGGAGGCTGGGGCCAGTCCTGGCAGCAGGGGCCTTGGGAGGCGCCGGAGGCTGTAAAGGTGTGTATCAGCTGCCAGGACAAGCAAGAGCAGGGTAACAACCTGGGTGGAGAAGTGCTGAGATGCTGCACTCAGAGCAGGATCCCAGGTACACCGGAGGGGTCGCCCTGGATGAGGGACATCAACCGAGAGGCTGGAAGATGAAGCCAGGAAGGCGCAAGTGAGAGATCATGCTTGGCCTCTGGAGCACAGATGGAAAGCCCCTTGCACACATTGCCCAGAGAGGTGGCATCTCCTTCTTTGTGAGCCTCCAGGTCCAGGTCCATGGACGAGCAACACTCAGGCTTGTCTGGGGTGCAATGGACTGCTGTGCCGGGCGGCCAGAGCAGCTGGTCTAAGTGTCTCCTCTCCCTCAGACTGTGTCCAAAAGTCACTGTCTAGCACTTTGATTCTTCCTCCCTCAGCCTCCCCCAGCCCTTAGGGGTGAGTCAGCCCTCCAGGGAAAGTGCATCTCCATGGGGGGCACCAGGAGGTCCTCCCCAGCCAAAAGCAGATCTGGTTGCTCAGAGCCCCATCCACCCTGACCTTGAACGTTTCCATGGGTGGGGCATCTACAACCTCCCTGGGCAACCTGTGCCAACGTTTCACCACACTCATCATAAAAAATTTCTTCCCTACATCTAATCTAAATCTGCTCCCTTTTGGTTTAAAACCACTTCCCACTGTCCTATTGCAACAGGACCTACTGAAAAGTCTGTTCCTGTCCTTCTTTTAGGCCCCCTTTAAGTAGTGAAAGGTCTCCCCAGCGCCTTCTCTTCTCCAGGCTGAACAACCCCAACTCCCTCAGCCTCAGGAGAGGTGTTCTGTCCCTCTGACCATTTTTGTCACCCTCCTCTGGACCTGCTCCAACAGGTCCATGTCTTTCCTGCAACCCAGAGCTGCATGCGGTACTGCAGGGGGGGTCTCACCAGCGCAGAGCAGATGGGCACAATCGACCTGCTGGCCACGCTGCTTCTGATTGATGCAAAATCTGTCCAAATCTGTCTGTTTTGCCCACCAAGACTCCCTCGGCCCTTATATGCATCCCAGAGGGTTTTAGCCATCTGAAATCCTAGGGATGGTGGGTATGAACACAGATTTTTGGTGAGGATCCTCAGACTAGGGGGAAGGAGGAGCAACAAGAAAAGCAGAGGAACAGCTCCAAGGACCCTCTGCAGTGCATTAAATGCAACAAGGCAGCAGAGCTCTAACGATGCTTATGTCCCATGCTGATGCCACTCATGCTGTCCCGCTCCCTGCGATGAAGCCACTCCTGCCTCCTAGAGAAAGCCCAGCAGGCTTTTGGCAGCGATTGCTCCTGGACAGGGCCCCATGCAGGGCACGGGGGCTGCTTCGCTCTGAACCCACCAGCACCTGGCTGCCAGGTCGGGGTGTGCCCAGACCCCTGCCCCATCAGCCCAGTGGGACCAGAGCCCTGCTGCCTCCCTGCAGCGCCTGCTACTCCAGGTGAAACCTTTGGAGCCGCTCTGGCAGGGATTTACATCCCTCTGAAAATAATTATGGGAAGAAAAGTGCTGGTATTAATAGGAGCCTCCATTTAAAGATTAACCACAACAAATGTGTTGCATGCAGGAAGTTTATTTAACAATGCTCCCATTGTACACTGCAAGAGCATGTTTGTCTTCATTAGTGCAGTAATTCATTATATGGCCTCTCTAACATTCAAATCAGAAGGAAGAATATTAAAAAAGTAATTATACTTTTCAAAGTAAAGCTTTATGGGTAAATTGTATGCAAATCGCTGTCTAAATCAGGGCGGCATATCTTAAGCAGATCTAAAAGTTGCAAAGGCTTCCATCGCATCATTGATATGTAATCAACATAGATGTATGATTCTGCTCCTTACTTAGGCAAATTTGAATGGCAATACTCAAGTAGGTAATTGGTATTTATCACAATGGCTGATGTGGAGAAGCTATAATCTTGTTACGGGTGGGACTGGCCTGTCATAAATCAAGCTGCTTGGAGGTTACTGCAAGACTCTGTCACATTTTAGTTTCCAGATGCTTTTAATCACCTTTTTTAACCTTCACCTCATTTGTAATATGGGCAAATAACCTTCAGGTCTTTGAAGGCCTCTTCTGCAGGTGTCTGTGCATTCAGGGAAATAGCTGAGTGCCCTCACACCATTTGTCCACCCAGTGATGACAGCCCCTTTTCTCTAATCAAGATAGTTTAATGAGATTTTTTTTTTTTTTTTCTAAAATAGCGCTAGGAATAAAACATGAAATTGATCATTTATGTGCACCAGGGAAATCATGTCATTTGGAAAATAATTTAACAGGATTGGACGGTTCAGATTTACTGCCCAAACTGCAATCGCCAGCTCTGGGGAACAGGGAGAGGAGCGCAGAGGGCATCCCAGCAGGTGCTGTGAAAGTGTGGCTGTGTGGAGGATGCCCACCTGCACATCCCTGGGGGACAAGTGCCCCCCACCACCTTGTGTCACTTGTATCGGGGTCTGGTGTACAGGTGCTCAAATCCCTCGCCCAGGTCCTGGGGATGCAGCTGGGGCTGGCTGGCTGCACTGGAGAGCTGTGGGGTCTGGCTGATCCCCGGGGTGGAGTGGGCTCAGATGCAGAGGACTGTGCAGCTCCCTTTCCCCAAATTCATTCCCCCAGGTCCTGGCTGTGACAGTGGCATCCATGCAGCCCCCTGTGTCCCCACCGTCCCACAACACTGGGGACCCCGGGGTCGCACAGAACCTCTGATGTGTCAGGGCTTGCCAAATACGTAGCAAAGTCTTGGGCTGACAGGTCAGGGCACCCCCAAACACCCCACCCCCATACACACCCCCACACACAGAGGATTCACAGGCTAGCAAGATTAAGGCAAGTCTCTCTCAGGGTCACGGGGATCAGCTGCAGGGACAGTGCCAGGCTGGCCATGCTGCTGAGGGACCACCAGCCCCAGGTCCCCACCAGTGCTTGGGAATGAAGGAGGCTGGGTGCAAGTAGGAGCGTGCCTCTCCTCCGGGCAAGGGAGGCATGAGGTGCCCAAGGTGCCAGGGCCCAGTTCTGCCCAACCTCAGAAGCACCCAGGACCAAGCAGCCTGTGGAAAACTACTGCAAGGCTGGGGTCACCAAGAAGGAGCCAAGGGTCCCTCTTTTCTATGCACTGAGACTTTCTCTGATGCCTGTGCAGCTCCCCGGTGCTGACAGCTACACAGCGCTCCTCCCAGCACAGCCTTTGGCATCCCTGGGTGTCCCTCGCCTGCAGGAGACATCAGCATATCTCCCTTCTGCTAGGGAGCAGCTTCAGTGCATCCAGCCCTAACACCAAGGTTGGGCATGAATCTGTCAGCTGCGAGTGCCCTTTCAGAGACAAGATCCCCATTCACTTTAGTTACCTGGGTGCTGGGTGGCTTTTCCACTTCCTTGTGGGACACACAGAAGCAGCTACCCCAAAAGACCATGGCTGGTGGTACTGCTGAGTTAAGGAGAGCTGCATCATCCAGGCAAACGCTCCCTGTGCCACAGGTATCTGCAACCAGCCCAGCAGACCCTGTCCAAGCTGCCGGTGCTGAGCCCCTGCACTAGCCTAGGGGACAAGACCTGGGAGCATCCAAGGAGGCTGATGGGGAATTGTGGCAGAGAAAAAACAATTCAAAATGTCCAAAGTGACTTGAAGAGGATTCACAGCTGAAAATAGAGGTGAAATGATTTCTGCCGGTTATTAATGCCATGCTATTTGTTCCATGTTATTAGCAAATGATAATGTGCCATGCAGAGGTGAAAAGCAGATACAGAAAAGCACGGTGGAAATTCATCTTCTCCGGCACAAGGCAATTGCAGAACTTAAGCAGGGCACCACTGAGCACTGTGAGCCACAAAAGATCCAAGCGTTTTAGCCACCAGAGAAATGAACATTTTTTTCATCCCCTTTCTTTTTTTTGGAAGGGGAGAGAGAGGTTACATTTTTGTGTGTCAGAAATACACCATGACACGAGAGAATCCATCAAATGACACTGCGTGTCAGGTCGTGTCACAACATCATTAAAACATTATATCTTGTTGATGAGGCTCTTGCCATCAATTCAGAGAGTGACTGATTCGATCTGCAAAAAGTGGAAGTTTCTCTGCCCTGTTTGCAAGACAGCTGGCAGATCTGTGAGGGGAAGCACTATTTCATATTCTATTTAGGGCATTAAGCCTTAATCCCATTAGAAGATTCATAGCATAGCCAGCCTTAGATAGAGAGATACTTCCATAGCTGGATGGATTTCTCCTACGACACCTGCACCACATGCTACATGAAGCCATTTGGAAAAAAAACAAGCCTACCGTCTTCCCAGCTCCTCTCTGAGAGCTTATCTCTCCCTCTAATACAGTTTAGTGCCAGGTTTTATAGACTGCTCATGCTGTCGGGAATGTTTGCTGGTATTCTGTTAACTTGATGCTTGGCTGTTCCAACACTATTCATTTAAGGCAAGCATCTGGCATGTAGCAACAAGATGGCTGATAGAATAAAATTAGGCAAGTTTATATGATTAACCATAGCTAGAAGCCAGCATCAGTCTCAGTTTATAAAAGGTTGTAGTATATCCTGTAGGTTATTTATTGAATAGAGTGAAGCTGTGTTCACAGGTTGGGAGTACCCAGGGAAACACACCTTTGGGTGCTGCTGTCAGGCACTCCCAAGAGGATGCTGGCAGCCCCGAGGCCAGGCGCTGTGTCAAGCTGGAGGAGGGAAAAGACACGATGCTTCAGAGCTGGGGGCGGGGGGGGGGGGGGGGGGGGGGGTGGAGGTGGCACAGGATGGCTCTCTCTAACCCCCTGCCTGAACCAGCATGGGAAACAGGAACCTGGCCACTAAAAGTGGGACCTACATCTGCCCTTCACCCCCATTGTGCCTTGGTGCAAGGCTAACCCCAGCCATTGGCATGCCCTGCCAACAGGGGCTCCTGCCCAACAGGAGAGGCTGAGGTCCTCCCCCCACTTTTTTTAGACCAGAGGGTGATAAACCTAGAGTTCTGGATGCCTCCTCTGCCTTGGTTTGGAGACAGCCCAAGCCTCGACCCTGAGCAGGGATAAGCGTTTCCCAAAGCACGGCTGCAGCCCTGGTCTGGAGGGCGCAGTGTAGCATGTCCTCCTGGCACCTCCTGTCAGCACCGTAGTGGGCTCCTGCTCATCCCCTGGCTCTCTGGGACCCCCCCCCAGACCCCGAGTCAGAGGCTTCTAGGGGTGTGGATCCCTCTGGCCAACTGACAACCTGCATTTGGTCTCTTGCAGCTCAGCACTCCAGCAGCTGAGCTCCTGTTTAAACTAGTTGCCCCAATCCTGCTGGGCAAGCCAGCTGGTGAGAGGGGGAGAGTGCTGGGTGTCTCGAGGGCTGCTGTGTCCGTATGACATGAAAACTGTGCCTCAGAGTATCCTGTCCTAAACGTGCCAACACAGCTGTCCTGGACAGCGGGGAACATGCCCTGCCCTGATGGTTTGCTGGGGAGGGTCAACGTGACCATCACCTGCCAGTCGGTGCCCCCAGGGTTTGGGGAGCAGTCTGGAGAATATAGGGTCCATGTTTTCTGCAGGCCTGCAGGGGTCTGTAATACAGGCACAGGGCAGGGAAATCGGTTTCCAAAAAATTAGAAATTAAGAAAGAAAGAAATTGCATGCTTCCAGCTGAACCGTTCGTTTCTGCCAATCTCAGTCTGTTTAATTTTGCTTTCGTGCCATTGCATTTCTTACCAGAGTTCAACAAAATTTGAAAGAAAAAGTCATCCTGAGCTGAGGAAAGAAGCACTTATGCTGTTATTAAATTATAATTCAAATTTATTCCTTCCTTGCAAAAAGTTTTAGTTTTCAGGTATAGCCATGAGGAGAAAAGAGAGGGTGGAAAACTGTCGCTGCCTGATCTCAGCCCTGGGTCTCTCCTGGTCCTGTCTCGGTATCGTGCTTGCCAGGAAATCCGGCCATCACCCACCACGCAATAGAGCAGTGATTGATAACTGTAATAATACTGACCCAGAAAACCACACCCGTAATCTTCCCCTGATAAAGACTGCCTACATAAGTCGCATCAGAGTGTTTAAATGCCTTACCAGTCTTTAAAGCAGTTAATTGACCTAGCTAATATGAAATGGTGTTCCTGAGGCTGCTGCGGGGGTCTCTGCCAGGGCAGCGCATGGCTGTGGCTCTGGTCCGCGCTGCAGCCGCTGGTCACCTGCGCAGCCGGTGGGCTTTGCTGGGGGCTCCAGCTGCAGGTCATGTTTCCACAACGTGCTGTCACTCGTCCCTCCACCACAGCCCTCTCCCCTTCCCCACCTCCCCAGGATGTCCCCATTCCTGGGTGCAGAAACACCTTTCCCTGTTGGCACTTCCCCCCCCCCCCCCCCCTTTCCCCCCTGTGGATGACCCAGCCGGCAGCCTGAAGGTCAGAGGCTGGGAACTAGGAAACGAGGATTTTCCAAGCAAGACAAAACAGCGGCCAAGAATTTTTAAATAAACACTGAGAGCAGCTCTTTTCTCTTTTATTACAAATGAATTGTGTGCTGAGCTCTGTGCTGGGGTCCGGGGTCCGTCTGTCTGTCTGCGTCTGTCTCCCATAGCCCTCCAACTAGGTTATCTATTTACCTATCTATTTACATGTATTTCTTTTCCCAGTGAATTATGTCAGGGAGGCAGTAAAGTGTTATGTATTTGCAAGCCCCATAACCTTTAAAAGCACAGTGATGCATGCTCCAGATGAGAAAAGAGCCTCCATCCAGTATGTTAATAGATAGCATTAGGGCAATAATGAAAAGCACTTGAGACAAGTAAGCCCCTATCAAAAGCTGAGTAATAGAGATGCACAGAATGAATCACAATGCACCTCCTCTGCAAAAGATATTAAGACGTCTGCTTTAGTGCAGGGTCTATTCACTCCAACAGCTGCTTCATTTCTCTGATTAAAATGGGAGTGGGGATAGCTTTTCCAGCCATTTCCCCTTTTATCCAGTACCTTACGCACACACACAGACACCCACGATGTACACACAGCAGAGCCAGCACGCCGTGCTGATAGATATACCCCGGACACGTAGAAGGCAGGACACACGCACACCGCACGCAAGGACACGAGATACATAGGCATATTCTTACACACATGCTGACACAGACATATGGGAACTGCATCTTCTCATATACGTGCAGCTCCCAGACACAAACGGGCACCTTCAGACTTTCTGCTGTACACGGATGCACGAACAGACCTTCAACATGTCCCACGCTGTAAGCACACACATGCACGTACACGCCCCTGCACACCTGGTTCTCTGACTCTCCCATCCCCACCATGGGTCCTGTACGCCCACCCCAGCCCCTCTGGGACCACACGGAGCCGCTGTGGGGATGTGGGCTGCAGAAAGCCTCTCCCCCTGGCCAGCCACAGCCACGCACTCAGGTCCTGATGTGCAGCCAGCAGGGGAAACCAAACAGGCTGGGGGCTGCGGGAGGTTGCAAGGGTCAAGCATCCAGGATGCAGGACAACCTTACTGGGGGACAAGACACCAGCCAGTATCAGAGGTGTTGGCAGCTACAGGAGGGATGAGCAGACCCATGGTGGGACCGTGCTGGAGATATCAGGTGCAGAATGCACAGAGGAAGGAAATGCCCTGCTTCAGTGCCTGCAAGGGCTCTCCGGTGTCCTGGGCTGGACCCATGGCTTTAGCATCTGCTAGCAAGTGTTTGATGCTGTTGCTGAGGCTCTGGACAGCATCCGGGAGAGTCACTCCAAGACACACAGCCAAGTGCCAGACCCTGCTCTGGGGGCACCAGTGAGAAGGGAACAAACCTGTGCCACCGGGGCAATGAGGTGCCAGTACAGTTTGCAGCCACCCTGGCAGTGCCAGCCCAGCCTTTGCCATGCATGCCGCGGGCTTCAGAGCAGGAGCATGAGAAGGCAGGACCAGAGACCTGTGCCACAGGACTGTCTCTTGCTGGTGGCTCCCTGCTGCTGCCAGCCAAGGCTCTGGCCGTGCTGCAGGTCTGTGGGCAAACCCTGCTGGGGCCCAAATGAGCCCTGTGATACTCCCCCTCCATGGCATATAATCTGGGGGGCTGCAAGCTGGTGACATTGAGGGTCTTCCTGGGGTATCCTACACTCATAAGACCTGCCCCCATTTCACTGCTCCCTCAGGGCACAGTACAACATACACGAGCATCCTCAGGTGCACAATGTCAACTACACAAACCCCTGGCTTAGACCCTGTATCAAGAGCAGGAGATTGAGACAAACAGCAGGAATATGCGGCCTGATAGTAGCTAACAGCCATAAACAGTTGGGCTATTATGCCTGTGATCAGTTTAGGCTCATTTTTATTTACCAAAGACACACATGAGGGTAAATCATTCCACCTTGTCCACTGTGGGCTTCTTACACCTTCTGCAAAGGGTTGGTGTTGTGAGAGCTGCGGATTGAAGCCTGGACCATCCCAATAATTCCCCTGACCTTGCACTGTGCTGTGC
This sequence comes from Falco punctatus, assembly GCF_963210335.1. Taxonomy (NCBI): domain Eukaryota; kingdom Metazoa; phylum Chordata; class Aves; order Falconiformes; family Falconidae; genus Falco; species Falco punctatus. Next base: position 120,446,599 of record NC_137582.1, on the reverse strand, counting down.
ACAGGGATGCATTGCTGGCCAAGCTCTGCTGGCCCTCTCCCTCTCTCCTGCTCGGGGATTTTTATTCCTTCAGATTTTGGAAGCAACAGCCAGGAAAAGCAGATGGGCACTGGTGATGACAAAATGCCCCTGGCTGTGGCAGGGAATAGTTCTGGGGACTGGCAGGGGGGACAGAGCCTTTGGGGTGGCAGCGAAGGACTGTCAGGAAGAGTCTGGAAGAGTCTCTCAGGAGGTCAGAAGAGCCTGGCTTTTCATCCTCTCTCCAACCTGTTCCCCCAGACCTCACTCTCTGGTTGGCCCAGGCCATTTCCCATCATCCTGGGCATGGTCTGCCTGTGGGTTATATGGACCAGCTGCATTAGGGGAAAATGCAGTGTGTAACCATCCACGAGCAGAGGGGACCAAGAAAAGAGTGGAGGACCCCAGAGAGGATGAGGCAGATCACTGAGGAGAACCAGGAGGAAGCAACTGATGTGGTGTTCATCCACCTTCTGAAGATGGTTCAGGTGCAGCCACACATCTATGGGATCTGGTCAGGGAAGGTCCCCCTGAGCTGCTTGAGCAGCTGCAGTGGCAGCACAGCTCCAGTCATTTGGTAGCCCAGTGTCTGCGGACTGGTCCCTGAGCATCCCAGTGTCAGCCATGACCACGGTGAACACAAGACAGGTAAATCCCGGGAAGATGCGCAAAAATCTGGCAGACCATCAGAAGGCTGCAGCTAGAGAGCAAAATGTGAGCAGAGTGTTTGACAGCCTGTTACACACCGGGTGCAGGGCATCAAACCTCCTTGTGTTCGCCTTTCTCGTGTGCTCTGCCAGCAACGAGCACGCACACTGCCAAGCCCTTCAGAGGTCTCAGAAGTCACCACCCCGCACAGAACCCGCGACACGCAGGGCAGGAGGCTGCTACCTCCACTGGCACCTCTGAGCACGTTGCCAGATGCCCAGGAAAAGGCAGCGAGGCCTCAGCGGGGAGCTCAGCACCGCGTCTGCTGCTGACTGCCAAAATTAACATCACTGACAAAAGGCATGATCCTGAAATTGCACCACCAAACAGATGGATTGCTGGAGTATGGAAGGCCTCGTAATGGAAAAGATGAGTAATTCAAGGAGAGCGTCTAGTGCCAGCTATCCAAGTGCTTGGCTGCTGTAGCGGGCTGGGAACCTGGAGTACTGCCTGTCACAGGGCTGGATCCCTCCAGCTCTCCAGTAAAACCTGCCGGGACGGTGCTAGCGGGTTCCTGCGAGCTGCCGGTGGTTCTGGCTCTGCTGAGGGTGCAGCGAGCATCACGCAGAGCATGGTGCACGGCCGGCTGCCCTGCCCCGTGCCGGAGCGGCCAGCACCACGGCAGCCACGCTCAGTGGCACGGCAGCTGCCTGCCTCCTGCCCGTGCTGCCCCGAGGAGGGCTGTCACGCTGGCGTGTGCTTCGTGGCGTGGAGTGGTGACTGCGTGCTTGGAGTGGCTGTGCTGCAAGGAGACGGTGCTGGTAATCGCTCCATTTCCCTCTGCAGACAGCCAGCAGTATGCAGAATATCCAGCCGGCTTTTGTCCAGCAGAGGAAAGCAGGGTAATAGGAGTGCCTTTGTGCTGCTCCAGTTTAAACATCCCAGCAAAATACCTCCCAAAATCAACCCCCAGCACCTGGTTCTCAGCAAAATCCTCACACAGAGACCTGTGGGAGCCGGCTCAGTCCTTTGCTATGAAGTGACTCATGAGAAGATCAGAGAAAATATTACTTTCTTCTGGCACTGAAGAGCAAGATGGATGAGAACAGGGATGGGCACCCTCCTCTGACCTGTGCTGTCCAGCCTTGCTGTCTGGGAGCATCCTTGCTGCAGCCCACGGGGTTCATGCCAGGGTGAGGAGAAGGGGCTGGGACCCACCCCTGGCCACGCAGGTCACACAGATCCTGACAGCTCAGCTGCACTGGTTTTAGTCACAGCAGAGAAACAGGCACAGCCCCATGTCCCCTCTAAAACAAGCAGGACCAAACCCCACTGCCACCACCACAGCTCACCCTGGCTTGTCATTAGACCTGGGATAACTTTTTTTTTTTCTTTTTTAAGTACAAATATACTGAAATAATCCATTTTTCAGCGCTATGACTGTTGCTACATGAATGTGACACAGCAGGCTCATACTGGGCACCTGAAACTAAAATTAATGTGGACAAATAAGTTTTCTGGAGTTTCAGCAGAACATCTGGACTGTTCACGCTGCCCAGCCATGCAGGTCCCTGGGATCAGCGTCTCCTCCAGCAGAAACCTCCCATCTCACCGCTCCCCGAGGCCACGCTGGGTTGCACAGGGACGGCAGGACCAGAGCATGACTCTGCACCTCCTGCTGCCGGCATCGCCCGGCACAGAGTTATTCTGCAGCAAATGATGTTTGACCCATGCCCTGCTCAGCTCTTCCTGCAAGTCCCATCTGACACACTGGGGGAGAGTTTAGATGGTTCAACATTTTGACTTGGCTGCTCCGTCCTTTTAAAGCTCCTGGAAAAAAAGGCAAGAAATTGAGGGAGACATAAATCAGTCGCCAGTGTAAGGCCTCTTATCATAGAACGACGCCTTGCAGTCCGCAATGGCTAATACATCCACAGGCCATCTATCATGCTGCAGGGATCACAATTAGATGTGCTTTGCTGTGCTGGCTGCACTCCTGCTGCTCTGCGTACCCCAACCCCAGCACCACGGCTGGGCACCCCAGCCATGGAGCTGCGCTCACCCCCTGGGGTGGCACTGGGGGTCCGGGGAGCGCTGTGTTTTTGGCTGGCTGGCTCAGCATGCAGGGTCCTGCGTGCTCCTTGCACCCATGTGTCAGCAGGCGCTGAGTTACTGGCTTGCGAGGCAAAGTCACGCCACGGAGCAGCAGAAAGCAGCTGTGGGGAGAGGCTGAGCAGGGCAGTGTGGATGCACTGCAGCCCCTATCCACCACCCAGGGCATCCTAGGGCTGGGGGGATCACCTGGGTGCTGCAAAAAGCAGTGCGAGTAGCATCAGTCTAGCTGGCTGTGGTGTGCATTCAATGCCATTTCATAGGCAATGCGTCATTTAATGTGATTTATTTAGCGTGGTTGTCTGGTTTGTCTTCTCGTGTAAGGCTGTAGGGGCATCAAGACTTTGCTGGGTTCCCTGCCTCCCCAAACAGTGCAGGTGGGCAGCAGCACCTTTTGGGCTCCAGTAAACGTACCCCCAGCAGATGGGGAGCAGGAGAGCAGGAATCCCATGAGTATGAACAAGGTGGATGTGAGCAGCAGCCGGGTGTGAACACATGTGGTTCACCCGGGCAGGTGAGCGGAAAGCACTGGGGGCTGGTGGGGGGCAACACTCCTGACACCCCAACATGTCACTGCACCTCTGCCCACAGCCTGCGAGGGGACAGGGACTAAAGTTGCTCTCCCACCCACCTCTGCAAGAGAAAGGTAAGTGCATGCGTGTAACAGGGAGCAAAACCAAGACCTATATGTTTAAACTGGCAAGTTCTGTGTTTGTCATCGAGCTGTAAAATGATACCCTAACAGATGAGGACAGGAACTTCTTGGAAGGCTTAAGCACAGACAGCAGGAGTGGGGGAATAGCATTTTGCTTTATTTCTTTACATGCAATCCAAGGTTTTTTTTTTTTTCTTGCAGTGTTATATTTTTCCATCCAAAAATGGTTATGAGACTGCCAGCTCCAAGAGGCAAGAACTGCCGTTCAGTTCGAGGGCTTGTACAGTGCCTGACACAACAGGGTTGGGTCTCTAGCTGGGATACAGTCAAATGCACAAATAATAAACACTGGGCTTGAGGGTTAATGGAAAAGCTAAACAGCTACTGGAAGGAGTCTGAATATGTGTACGGGCGTTATCAAAGAGCTCGCATCCAAAATGAACACCAAACACCAGCTATTTCCAGCTGACTAGCTACATGGAGGTTCAGAAGACATTACAGCCATGCAGATGATACTAAGCAGCAGGCTTTTTTTGTGCTGCAGTGTAGGAGAACATGTGCTTAAACTAGCAGCCGGATCTTGTTTATCACTATAATATAGTACCTATTTCAGTGGGTGGATAATTTTAGGTGAATGAGAAAATGCTGCTTTTCTTTGGGTTAATGCCATGTGCTGGTTGAGATTATGCTCGCAGCAGTAACTTTTATCAGGTGCTGCGTGGTAGGAAGACAGCCGCTTAACTTGGCGAGTTCTCCTCGGTTTATTTATCACTCAGAGGTGGTACCTTATTTGGCTGGATATGGATCTTGTGTGAGGTTATGATGCGGGAGGGGGATGCGTATGGCACAAAGCAAATGTCGACTTTTTTTCTGCAATGCTGTGACTGTCAGGAGATGGAGTGCGTGGAGTGACAAGATGCATGTGAGCTACTGCCATTATTAAGGATGTTCTTTTTTAGCCTAAATTAGGGGAAAATCCTTAACAAAACCAGAAAGGTTTATTTTCCAGCCCTTCTGTGAGATGTCAGCCAGCATCTAAGCTGCATTTCAGCTCCCGATTTATCTCAAGGCATTACAAATATCGAAACAACAACTGGGGTGTCCCCAGAGGAGTGTCAAAGAGAGATGGACATGGGCTCTGGGGACCAACCCACCAGGCTCCCTGCCCACCTCACAGACTTTTCTTACCTCCCCAGCCTCATCGCATTGGCAGCCCTGAGAAGAGGGTGGGTGCGCTGGGAAGATGGGTGACGAGGAACCACGTTGACAGCTCAGGGCATCAACAAGGAGCTGCCCTGCTGCAGGGGTCCTTCACCCAGCCCTGGCGGGGGTCCCCCCTCTGCTGCAGGCCTGTGCTGAAGGAGCTGCAGCCCCGCACGGCTGGCCCTTTGCAGAGCAGCATGGCCAGCTGAGACCTCACCCCTGTGAGATGCCCTCCTCTTGGTGCTTTATGGCCATCACCATGTCCCAGCACAAGCACAGACTGTCCAGGGGGGTCACAGCCTGTCCAGCTGGATGGTAGAAGACCATCAGGCAAGGGAGACACAGGTTCCCCACTCCTGAGGGCTCTCCCTGGGGGCACACCTCGTCTTGTGTTATGCTTGGGAGGGAAGGGGTTGGGAAACCTCAGCTCCTGGCGTCAGGAGGGCTGTAAGAACAGGTGGAATGAAACAAAAGGGCCAGTAACAGTGGAACACCTATCCTCCAAGAGTCAGGTGGTGGATAAAGAGCCCATTAGACAAGAGGACACACCTTTTCCCAGCCATGTGGTGCTGCAAAGTCTGTATGATGGTTCAATGATGCATGGCACTGACAGCTCTGGGCATTGATGGCTTCCTAGAGAGATGTTCATCCATTGCATGGTGAGGACTGGGTTAGGGAGCCCAGACTGGGCCTCCCATGCTCCTTCACAGTCTTACCTTCACAGGCTGACAGCCAAGCACCTACAGTCACAAAATGGGACCACAAGGCAAAGCTCAGTCCATCCAGGCCTCCCAGCAGTGACACAGGAGTGACAATGAGGGGAAATCATGGAAACAATGAAGAGTTCATGGTCAGCTGGTGTGCTGCAGATTGGCAGGGACCTGAGATGGCAAATTTCTGGAGGCTTTGGGGCTTTTGGTATCTGGTACTGTCACAGGAAGGACCAGCTCTTTGGACCCTGCTATGACAGTCATAGTGGATGGACATGTTGTCCCACTGGCTGTCCCAGATCTCACCTGTGGTGTCTGGTCTCTACTCCAGGACCAGCCTAGGGCTGTGGGAAGCAGCCATAAACATCCAGCCTGCTGGTCCCTGCACAAAAACACATGTTGGTCCAGGCAAGGTGGCTTCCAGGTTCCTGGGATCACTGATGGAGAGCTATTCACACAGGTTAAAAGCATGCTGGAAACGAAGGGATGGGGGCATCAACCTTCTATCCCACTCTGTACCACTTCTCACCCTCTCTTTGCAGCTCATCAGGGCAGTGCCGAGGGGCCGAGACAGGCGGAGCATCGGAAGCAGGGCCGTGTGGTCGCTGTGCGGCAGGGACATCCCAGCGCTGAGCTGCGGGCCGGGTGCTTAAGGCCAGGGCATTGTGTCCTGCTCTCATCCTGCTCGGTCCAAAGCCGAGGGATCACGGGGTCGGCGGGGGACACACTCATTAGTGTCCTGATCTGGCACTCACAAACCAGCAGTGGTCTTCAGGTACAGATGTAGTGTTTCAGATCCCAGGTTTAAAAAGCCTCCAGGCAACTTAACAGGCACAATTACAAATGTGCCGTTGAGAGCAGCAGAGCGTCACGAACAAACTATAGGGCAGGGCCACAAAAACCCGGTCGCAGTGACCCTGCTGCCTGGCAGTGCATCTCCCTGCCCAGGGCGCGTGGGCTGGCTGGTGGTGGCAGGGATCCCCCCGCGTGGGTGTGCAGGTGTTGGGGGGGTGCAGGGGGACACACCAGGGGTGCGTGTGTCTGTGCCCTAGCACACATGCAGGTGTTAGACCGTGTGGCCCCTCTCCAGTGCCAAGGTGAGGGACATCTAAGGATATTGCTGTACTTCAGCACAGAGCTCTGGGCTAACCAAAAACAGATGTATAAAAATAAACAGAAATACTAGAGATGTGATTACCAAGGAAACGTATTTACATACAGGAAAACGTCCAAAATGACTGTCATTTACTTCCTTTATTTATTTGCATTTGTAGAAATGCTCCCACCCAGGGATCTGGGCTCGGTCATGCTCAAATCGCAAGAAAAGGAGCCCAAAGGACCTTGCCCCATAACCCACCACCCACCATCAGCTTACCCCGCTCCCCTGAAAAAGCCACCCCTCTCTGATGGGGCTCAGTGTAATGAGCCCCATCAATGCCGGAAACTGTTTTCCCATCTCTGGGCACAGAGATTCCCCATCAGCTTTCCTGGGATCCCCCCAGGGAAGGATTTTCTGGGCTCACAGTAGGGCAGACCCCACCTGCACCCAGCTCTGGGTGGCTGCAGGGGGGATCAGGCACAGAGGGCTGTCGGGGTGAAGGAACAAGGACATAGTTGTGGCAGCGTGGGGGGGAATTTCTGGGTCCAGTTTCCAACAAAGAACATGAAGGGGGGAGATACAGGCTGAGGCAAATTGAAAGAGCAGCATTTTAACTTGCAAGAAATGGAAATCAGAAGAGTGAATTTGGGTCATGCCAAAGCATTCGTTCTACAGGAAATGAAATGTTTTACAAGCCTTTCCTTTTCTGCCTCTCTTCTTCCTTTTATTCATTCTTTTGGGGGGCTTTTACCAAAAAAAAGTTCATTTATAAAGTGCACAAAGAAAATGTTTTAGCTGTCTTTTTTCCCTGCAGTTGTGCACTGAATGCAGCCCTCACACCCAGCTTCAGTCCAATCAAAGTGGCATTTGGGGCTCATTTACCAGCCATAAGCAACAAAAAACCTGCACTGTTTTGGCTGGGATTCTCTCAGACTACGATCCTCACTCCAAACCTCTCCCGATAGACACAAGAGCCCAAGCACCGAACAGTGACCTGAGGGTCTGGCATTCAGACGAGACCCACTGTGGTGGCCGAGCCAGCTCCATGCCAGCCCCTAGAAAGCCTACAGAGATGCTGGGGCGCAGCAAGCCGAGGAGACTGCAAGTTCTTGACGTTCTGGGAATGACTGCAGAGGAGGGTGGTTTGAAGAGAATATTTGTGCAGTTTTGGGGAGGGCATATTTGTTTGTGGTGCAGCTTTGCCTTATGCAGGGACAATGTCATCAGATTGCTGGCCTCAACTCTGGTGATGCTCTGCTCTGGGGCAGGCAGGGAGAGGCACAGCTCCTGGTCCAGCTCTGGCCAGGGAGCCGGTGACCTGCACAGCACCCACATTCACCATGTGCAGAAGAGGCACAGAGGCCCTGGGGCCACCCTGATGTTGCTAAAGGGAACATTTGGTGCCACAGACCTTTTGTTACTGAGGAACTCCTGGTCCAAGTTGGGTCCCTCAAATCTTGTGTTGTCTGTGTGGTGATCCTGCAGGACTGTGGGATGGTGCTGTGGTCCCCAGCCACAGACGCAAGCCGGGTGACGGGTGCTGAGTCAGCGATGCCCACTGCATCACCCACACCAGCCGCCCCGGCAAAGGGCAGCTGCAAGATGACACAGTTTGCTCCTCTGTTCTTGCACTGCCTCTGCCAGGTAATTAGAGCTGACAGGGCGTGTGCAGAGTTACTGGTAATTGTCTACACACCTAAGGTGTGGTGGAAGTCAGGAGGTGAAGCAAAATCTTCTCCCTGACCTAGATGCAGAGGTGCTGCCCAGCAGCAGTGGGATGAGGAGGTGGAGAGGAAGAAGCAAATGATGAAACGCTTCTGCGGGCACAGCACAAACCCAGCCTTCCCCCAGGCACTCTGGAGAAGGGACTGAAGTAACCCCAAATTGTACTGGAAGGGGAAGGCAGGGTGGCTCCCGGAGCAAGGCATGGAGCTGGGAGAAAGCATCTCTGCACAGATGGGGAGCCGGGGGCTGGCACGGTGACACACTCCATCTGAGTCAGCCCTGTGACGCTGCCACAGGAGAGGGCTGTATTAGCAGGAGGCTCACGTGTAGGACAAGGAAGGTAATGCTCTGCTGGCTGCCCGTGTTTGTGCCCACATGTTCAGTTGATCAGGCTAACTGGCTCATTTGCTTAGAAGTAGGGTGCCAAGCACTAATGGCTTTGGACAAGCAGCCTGTGCAATGCTTTGCTCTCCAGCCCTTCCAGGGGCTGCCGCAGGTGCTGCCGAGTTGGCCCAGCTCAGGGCAGAGGGGCTGGGGCACTGCTTCCAGGAAACATGCCAGTAAACGTGCCAGCAAGCAAGGGCAGAGCAGCGCGGTCCCCGTGGTGCAGGGAGACTAGCCTTGTTTCACTGCCTGAAGGAACAGGGATGGGCCACTGAGTCCAGTTCACAGCCTTGGCAAACAACTCGAGAATAGACATTAGGGCCAGGATGCTCCTCTCCTCCCGTCCAACATCTCCTCGAGCTCACCTGCAACACCTGCAGAAAGTCTGGAGGCTACAGCATGCTCCAGAGCAGAGGTACCACAGCATTAGCGTGGGTGCAACTCCCACAGACAAGAGGAAAGCAAAGCCCACGTGACTGTCCCACCTTAACCTCAAACCTGCAAGTAACTCACCAGCCAAGTGCCATCAGTGCACCAGCATCAAGCAGGCCAGCAGCGACTTCCAGTCTTGGCAATCTCATTATGCAGCAGGAGAAAACATTCCTGGTGCCACACAGGCAGCTGCCTGCCTGAGTTTCCCTCTTCCCACAGAAACCATCGATGTCCCACCTCTAGGTTTTCCCTTCAAAGGCCTTTCATCAACCCCTCCTACTTGTGTCCCACCTTTCCTGGCCTCAGCCTCCATCCCTGGCTGTGCCTGCCCCAGGGCACATCCCTGGTGGGGACCTGGAGCCCTTAGCTCCAGCCCTTCCCTCCTGCAGGGATGGCAGCTCTGGGCAAGACTGGCCATTTCTCTGTGCTCACCCTCTGAGCTCCCCTGGCCAGGCAGCCTCATTGTCTGATTTGCTTCGTTTCTCAAAGTCTGCTTGCCAACATGCAGACCTTGGGTAGGGATCAGTTCATGCCCACCCCAGCGTGTCTAAGAGCAACCAAGCCAAAGCACGGCAGTTCAATCGGAGGTTATCGTCAGGACCAAACTCTCTTTTTTCGCTTGTTATCAAAACAAATTCTAAGCTTGTCTCCCCTGTTTCTGGTGGGTAGAGCCATCTGACTGTGATCACGGATATCTGTGGCACTTGTTCTCCCATCTATGCCCTGGAAGATAAGTCCTCCCATATCCACAGTTCCCGGGATTACTCATTCCTCCTGGATGAGGCCTTCTAATTCTTCCATTTTATTGCTCATGTTCCTGGCATCGGTACAGAAATACTTGAACTGTTTCTGCCTGGTCTTATCTGAGCTCTCAGCCGAGGAGGTGCCGTCCGTTTGCTGGCTGGAAGGCTTGCCTGACGTCGGTTTTTGGCAAGGTAAGTGCTCTCCCATTCCTTCCTGCTCTCTGCTCTTCCTTTCTTGGTTGCCCTGCTCCTACTGCCATGGTCATCCTCCTGCTTTATGTGTATGCCAGGCAGGGTGCAACTAAGGCCAAGAAAGGAAACACTCACTGAGACAGTCCCAAGACCTGTCCACAGGGATCATCGCTACATATCTTTCTTCCTCCTGGTAACCTCCTTTTAATATTATCCACTGCAAACTTACTCTTTGCAAGTTCTTTATCCACTTTAATTCTGTGATCCCATCTTCTCTAGGTTAGCTAATAATTTCCCATGGGTGCTTTACCTGATAGCTCTTTAAATCTAGACGGATGCGATGCAATGCAATGCCTTCGTGCAGGAAAGCCACGGCTGGCTCAGTGCCTGACAAGCTACCTTCGGAGAACCCATATTGCCTTTTATTCCATTTTTCCATACATCCCAGTGCCTTTATCTGTTGTCCCATTTAACGTAAGCTCAAAAACCTTATATATGACAGAGGCCAGATTATCTACCCTGTATTTACAGGTTAAGATACATGCTTTACAGTCTTCAGTACAGTGGCAGTGCCTTGGACTGACTACTTGCTGCCAGTTCTGCTCCTTCATGAATCAATTCTTCCAGAACTGAGGCAGAGGTGAGCTGGCTCCTCACAATTTCAATGCATTCAATTGTTAGAGCTTTCTTCCCACCAAGGCAGTGGTTGCTTCCATTTCCATACTGCCATTCCCCCGTTCGGAAAGGGCATCCTCACCAATGCCCACGCAGTGTTCAGGCAGTGTGAAGGCATGGCAGCAGCCTTCTTCCCCCCGTTCTCCCATCATACTCATCCCAGACTTCTGTTGTAAAACCCACTTGCTGGTTGTGCCACTGTCAGCCCCAGAAGACGAGTGCCCAAAGTTCCCGGGGAAAAGCTCACATTTAAGAACGAGTCCTTTCCCACTAATGCCTTTCAGTGGCAAAACTTTCTTTGCAAGCCCAGATCGCCTGCTCACCTCCACCGTGCTCAGTCCTTGCTCTGCAAAAGGCGACCACAGAACTGCTCTGAATTTCACCCAAGTCTTGCTTCTCTTTGCTCATCTTCCCCACCTTGTCCTGGACACCCTTGATGTGTGAAAACAGAAACCTGGTCACCACTCGTTCCTGCCAGGAGGGTCCACACCTCTTCACCTGCTCTGTCCTCTCTCGGTCACCTCAGCCTGTTTCTTGGTTAATGCTGTAATTTCCTGCTCCCTCCTTTTAGGACCAGCTGCTGTTTCCTCTTGATGGCCTACCTTTTGTTTCTGCTCCCTGAGCTCTGGTGCTCAGGTAGGTCTCCGCTCCATTTTCTGTGCTTCTACCTGCCTCCTTTTGCCTTGGGTTTCTAACCCTGTTTCTGAGGGTGTCAGTCCTTGTTCAGACTGCCCTTAGGGTCTTTTCACACAGCAGGTACCTGCAGTTCTTCGGTTTTCTTTGCTTCTTGCTCCTTTTCTATATTGTTTTAAATTTCCCATTTCACTCCACCACAGTCTCCAGCTGTTTCTATACTTTTGGGTCTCCCTCCCATGAGGCTCCCCTGACACAGCCCTGCTTCCCTCGCAAGCACCAGGAGGACAAGGTGGTGGGCAGCTCTGGGATCAGAATAAGGCTATTCTTTTCTAGCTGTTATCAGCCTCATCCCATATATATTGCCTCTGTTCTTCCTTTTCTGCATGGCTGCAAGTGAGAGGGGAGTCAGGCCATGCAATACATGCAGCAAAGGCTACACCACTCTGACCCTTCACCACAAGCAGCCCACTTAGAAAAGAAAGAAACTGCAGGACACGTTCAGCCACACAACAGCTGGGATACTGAAGTATAAGACAGCCATCCCATTCAAAAGCTCAAAGATAAAAATCCTCCTCCGGTGGCACTGTTGTTTTCAGGAGCACCTTAAAGACGCTTTGATTTTTCATTTCTTGTGTCCTTGTTATACAAAAGTAATGGAACAGCTCTCCACACAAGCACCATTAGCTGCTTAACACATCAGGGTCAGAAGGAATAAAACCTGGGTTTATGGCTATTCTTTGGGCCCAGCTCATCCAGCTCTGCAGAAATGTACCAAAATCCAAGGGATACAACACCCCTGTAGCCATTTCCATGGAAGAGACCATTGTGAGCTGATTTTATCATGATCGCTTGTGGGTTTCATCTGATTTCAGCCTTCTTTTGAGCAAAACAGAATACATGAAGTGCAGGCTCCAAGCTCATTATAGACAGGGTTCAGCAAAGCTGCCCTCCTGAGCCACCCAGGCATACAACAGTGTAATTTGTTTTGGGAGATAACCACAAGGAATCCCATGCACAAGCCAAATTCCATGAGATGAAGGATTTGCTTGCCTATAGACAAGTCTATCAAACGCAGGGTAAGTCAGACCCAGATGTCAGACCCAAAAACACAGTGCAAACCATTCAGTGTTTCCCAGCAGTCATGCGCGTTGCCTTTTTTCTGCTCCTTGCCTCCTGGCCCCTGGGATGCCTTGTAAAAAAGTTCCACGGTGAAACCAGCCAAAGGCAAGAATTTCCAAGAGATATGAAAATAGCAGAATGCAAATTTTGTGGAGGCTTGAAATTTCAAGTGATTTACCAGTGTCAAACCCGTAAAATCAATTTGGCAGGTGTTCACTGGTTAAAATTAGTTTTAACTGAAAGCTGGAGGCATTATTGTGGGTGTCTTTGAGCATTGTTTTGGATGCACAAGGCATAAGCATGACTGTGTGCATACAGCGCATGCATGCATGTTGTAGAGTGTAATCCTTCTTGTGTGCCTTGTAATGGTTTTTGTGCATGCTCAGAGATCTCTGCGGACTGAAGCCATGTGGCTGGTTACTGCAAAACAGTATTTGCAGAGGTTTTCTGGCATTTAAAAATCCCTGTTTTGTTATGGTCCTGGGGTGGTCAGTGTGTGGTCAGCAGGGTGATGGCAGCCGGTCCCTGCCTGGCCCCTGCCTGCAGGTCTGCTCCCAGGCTAAGCCCAGCCCGGGCAGCTGGGTTTGAGGGCAGCGAGGGTGAGAGAGACCTGATGAACTTGTGGCATATAAAGGCAAATGGGTTTTGCTTGCCCTGACCAAGGCAGCACGGTCTGTGCTGCTTCCCCGTGGTGGAGCTGCCCTTCCCTCAGACCTGACTGCCTGTGGGCTGTGGGCTGGAGTCACTCTGTACCCCTCCTGCCCCAGACACTGTTAGCTGCCCCCCCAGCTCCTGGCTTTCCCTGGCAGTTCGCTTTCTAGGTTTGTCTCCACTAAGCATCTGGGCTTCTCGGGAGGGGTGCACAGGATTTCTGTGGGAGGGTGGAGCGTGGCACTCTCCAGACAGAGCTACGTGACACAACCCCATCTCTTCAGAGAGGCACTAGGCACTGCCTGCATGGACCACCAGAGCATCCTGCCTGCCTCAGCAGCGGCTGTGCACACCTCCAGCAGCAATGGGAGCAGAGCACATCACGACCAGTTCCTCCAGCTTCTCCCCTGCCCACATAGGAGTAGGAACATGTCTTCTCCTGACTACTTATTCCTTTTCCCAAGGAGCATGAGAGATGCAGGAGGGGGATTCGGGGCTGCCGCAGGAGGAAGGTGGCTGTGTTTTGCAGTGGTAGATGTCAGCGGCTGCACAGAGAAGGGGGTCAGTGGGTCTGGGGTGGACATGAGTGCAGACCTGTGCAGGCCCCACACCCCACCTTGTGAAAGAGAGGAATAGAGAGAACTCCTTCGTCATCCTGACTGTGCAAGTCTCACTGATAGTGTCTGCCATTGCAGTTCAGCCCCCTGGTACTCCACAGCCACCCCTCAGACCCCCTTGGCCTTGGATTCCCCTTGCAGGACCTGCTTCTCTATTGCCTTGGCACTTGGCTGGGAAGCCCAAAGCCAGTGCTGGAGGACTTGTCTGGAGGAACAAGCATCCTGCAAAATCAAGCAAGAGGGCCTGACTCTGCCCTTGCACAGCAGGCCAGCGGGGCACCATCTCCCTCATCAACCTTCATGAACTGAGAAGGGTCAGACTCCATCTGCCTGTCTTGCCCTTTCCTCAAGTGGAGATGCCATTTCATGACAGTCCTGCTGTCACCAGAGAGCTGCTGCACAGCACTGCCTGCACATCCTGCTGTCTCTTGAAAAAACACCACATCCAGTGACCCTGGTACATCTCATCTACCTGCACAGCTCAACTGTGCCACTGCCCGGCGAAGTCCACCCCAAGGAGGAACTCCCACACTATGTCTCACCCTCCCAGAAGACCCCAATGAAACCCAGTGGAATCCATTATACAACCCGCTATGCATTCCAGCATCCCATCACCTGGGCAGGAGCACCGTATGCAGCAGTGCCAGCAGACTCTTCCTCCCTCTGCTATTCCCTCCTCTCCCCGTTCCTCACACCCAGCTGGTGTCCTGCAGGTGACTTCTTCCCACCAGCAGATCATCTGGCAGGGACTCTGCCTGATGCTGCCCTTGGCCAGTGCCTGCTGCAGCAGCGAAGTCAGGTACTTTTGGGAGCTGATGCTAAAGATGCCAGCAGCTGGGTGCCCCCCCCCCTCCATCATGGTGTTGTATGGTGGCAAGGGCCCTGGGGTGTGCAGAAGCAGCCTTCAGAGCTCAGGTGATGAGTCCTTCAGCACATTTTGCATGAGAAACTTCATGAACTCCATTGCCCCTGTGAAATCCTCCTGCCGTGTTCATGTCTGACCTCCTCCCTGCCCTCTTGGCTTATGGCTGGAAAACAAACCCTTCCCACCTCTCCTGCTGCTGCTGTGCAGTGGGGCTGGAGCCATGGGAGGCTCTGATGGTGCCTCTGCCTCTAGGCTAGGTACCACGTCCCCAGGCAGGCTGGCACCTGTGACTCCTTTTGGGGGTTTCCAGGCTCTTTTGCTCAGGCAGGCCCCTCTCAGAGTGGCTAAGGCTCTCCAGACCCCTGAGCAACCCCTGCTCTCCTTTGCTCCACACCTCCAGCATGGACATCCACTCTCCATCCACTCCTCTCCAAACACATCTCTGCCCAGCTTCCCATCGTGCTGGGCTCCTCTTCTGCCTGGGGCATCACCCCCTTCCCCAGACCAAACCCATTCTCAAAGGCTTCCCAGGGATCAGAAGCTGCTTCAGGACCCCAGGCCCGTGGGAGATGGGTTCAGCAGAGCAAGACATGCCCAGGTCCAGGGGCTCTGGGCTGGCTCTTCAACAAGCAGCAGCAGGGCTGGACCCACAGCACTTCTGTCCTCACTCCAGGGTCAGCAATGAGCCCGGAGGGCAGGGCAGGGACCCCTTTATCTCCCCTTTGGAAATTGAAAAAGAAGCAGAAATGGTTTTGTTTTCATTAATATTTTTCTTCAAAAGTTTTCTGGCTTCCCTTCCCTTCCCTGTCTTCTGCCAATATTTCTTTGAGGGGGCGGGCGAGTGAGGAGCAGGGAACGTCTGGCAGGTTTTTGTTTTCAATTCACACAAACCAAATTTTTGTGTGTGTTTTTTCTCTTTCTGGAAATTCACTGCAGACAGGCACTTCCTGCAGAAATCATCATTTTCAAGGGAAGAATACCTTGCAAAGACGTTTTGTCCCTTTTGGTTTGCCCCAGGTCTGCAAAACCCTGGCCCGGGCTGCTTTGTGTTCCTGGTCCTGAGCCAGCCTGTGCACTGGCCACCAGCACGAACCAGCACCGTGCTCCCACACCAGCCCTGCCGTTCCCATCCCTGCCCATCCCATCCCTGCTGCCTGCCCCCTTGCTTCCAGCATGCTGCCTCCCCATGCTGCCCATCGCTCCTGGGGGGCTCAGGCTGCCTTTGTCTGGCTCCCATGAAGTCAAAGACACAGAGGGAAGCTCCAAGCCTGGGTGATGGATGTGACTTTTGGGTTTGGCCAAGAGAGGGCTTATGCCAATAGGTCCCCACCATGGTGTCCTGCCCCGGTGGGCGAAGATGCCCTTCCTTGGCAGAAGGCCACTCCAGATGTTTTACAGCTATTCACCTCTGGTTTTCTCCCTGCTGCCAGTGCTACCACCTGCCTCCACAGTGCTCTTGAGGTCAGGCAGGGTGATGGCTGCAGCAGGCTGGGGCACCTGGGGAGAGCAGGGGCATCTGCAACTCGCAGACCCAGCATCAACTCTGGCCTCTCCCCACCTGGGTCCCCTGTCAGCCCCATGCCACGGGCCAAGCAGCATCGGCCACACGTTGGCCCATCTGGACCTTGGCTTCCTCAAAGTTCCCTGGTCCCAGAGTCTGCACTGGCAGGCAGGTGTGGAGGTAGCCAGGAGTGTGAGGTTAAATAATTCATTCCTCATAAATCTTTCCTAGAAACATTTTTTTTCTTCCCAGGGAGACACATTACCACCTTGCACATACAAACCTGACCAGGAATTATAAGAGTGGGTTTCTGCAGCAGCGAATGGGGCAGAGAGAAGGGAGAGAAGGGAAGGAATAAAATATAGATTCTTGAACTCAGACCTGGGAAGCAGCAAAGCATCAATCTTGTTAAAGGACTAGTGTGGACTCTCCAGCCAGCCCACTTCATCCTGACTCCTGACAGGCCCCGATGATTTGTGCCTGCTCAGCAGAGGAGAAGTCCCATAACTCACCCGCCAAGACGGCGTGGGATGGAAGCGCGACCCAGCAAGCAGGGAATGACTCACCGCGCGCCGCATCCTGCTGCGGCACTGGGGCTCCCCGCACCCCAACCGCCCACACCAGCCAGTGGGCTCCTGGGACAGGCGAGGGGTCCGTCCCCCTCCCGCACCTCCAGGGTGGCACAAAATCCTTGCAGAGCCTGGCAGGATTTGCTCAAAGATTTATGGGGCTTGTAGTAGTTTTAGCCATTGCACGGTCTGGGTTTATAACTGGGGGTGAAATTCCTGGGTTGTCCCAAACTACTGTGCTGCTTGACCCAGGAACAGGTGCAGCAGCTGTCCCCCATCTTGCAGGCTGGAAGGATTCGCTCTTTACACCCAGCCCTTGCTAAACTGGAGGAATCCTGCCACTGCTTCTGACGGTGGCGGGTCGAGCCCGTAGGGCTCTGCGGAGATGTGCTGAGCATGGTTATCATCTCCGAGATGGACGGTACCTCTGCTCTGAGCCCTGCCCGCAGGCACTGGGACTGCATCATTGATTAGCGCAGAAGCCTGAGCAAGGAGAGGAAATTCTCCCTGGAGCCCTGCCAGGGCAAGTCCGCATCCAAAAATACATCCTGCCGTCCTGCTCGGAGCCCAAAGGTTTTTGGAAGGAAGGCTGCAGCTGCTTCGCATGCAAAAAATAATAGCAGCCCTGAGATCCCCACATCCTCATGAATAGCACTGGAGTCACTTTCAAATCACAGCATTTATTCCAAAAGAGAGATGGGGAGAAGAAAAAGAAAAAGACACACATGCACCACCACAGATCTGGCAGGCAAACACAGCTCCAGGGCTTCTGTTTGCCCATCACAGGAAGATTTACTAGGGGAAAAATATAGGCTGATTAATTATGCAGCCGGTTTGGTCCATTATATCATAAAACCCAGCTGTGTAGGACAACCTTGGAGATGCTACCTCTCCAGCATTATCTCAGCCCGGAACCAGGCGCCTGGAGCCAGAAGAAGCCGTCTCGGCACTAAATACTCGCCACCACGCGGAGCGATAGCATCTTCCGAAACCCACCTTTTCCATTTGAGATTAGGAGTGCAGTGAACTTTGATATTGTACCACTGCTAATTTCAATCGGCAGGCCCCTCGCTGGTGTCACCGGAGGCCTCGGGTTCATTCAGAGAGCTGCGGCAGCTCGCGAGGGGAGGAGGGAAAACAGCCAAAGACTCTCCTTGAATATTAATGAAGCATCAAAGCTTTTAGCTGCATGGCCGTGTCTGAGCGCGACTGCTCTCCAGGGCTCTGCTATGCTTGGCACAATAAAGCCTTGGTAATTATTTCCAATAACTAATTTAGATTATCATTAGCCCCACATTGGAGGCACAGAGAATGCTGCCCTTTCAAACACTTGAACCACTGAGCCTCAAAAATAAAACATTCGCTCTCTGCAAAGAGATCTTTGCCAGCTCTAATAAATTAGAATATATTTGTGTGCGTTAGCGCCTGTGGTGGCTCAGGATAATGAGAGCAGGTTGTGTCTGGGAACAGAGGAGAAGGCGGCACCTCCTCTGCCCCCCGCCTCCCCCTGCTCTGCACAGTGCACATTCCTTCGGGCCCCAATTTGTCCCCATTATCCTCCTGCACCCACCAACCCCGGCTCACCCAGGCCTGGCAGCCGACCCTGTCACAGCCACTAATAACCCATAAATCATTCCACGCCTTGGAAGAAAATTTCTACACGGTGTTAACAGCCCCTGTGCCCCAGCGCACACCGCAGCCCCGTGTCGAGCAGGGCTCTGCACCCCATGGCTGATGCTCTGCCCCAACCCTGCTGCCCTCTGCAGCCAGGGGGGACCGGCAGCCCTGCTCACCCCCCCTGCAGTGCCCAGCAAGGCTCCCCAGCCCCTCAGCTGGCTGTGCAGCCATCGCGTCCAGCCCTGGGCACAGCCAGGAAGGTCCCAGCGCTGTGGTCCCCAACACCGTGGGGCTCCTCCAGCCACTGACAGGCAGCTGCCTGCCTGCCTGCCTGCCCACAGAGCCAGCCCCCTCAGCAGGGATGTCCCAGGGAGGAGGTGGGAACGAAGCACACCTCTGGCCCCACACCAGCCAGCTGACCTCCGACTTCCCCAAGGTGAAGGAGAAGCTCTGGGTGCCCCCCCAGAGCCTGCCCTGCACCCCTGCCTGCACTGGGCAGACCTGCCTGTAACTCCTGCCTCTGCCACCGCAGGGGCCTTGGGACCTTGGCTGAATCACTCCAGCTTTCACAGCCTCCGTTTCATCAACCGTGTCATTAGGCTAATGATAATTAATGCCTGCAAAGGGCTTTATGCTCTTCAGCTGGAAGGTGATAGTGAAGGGTAAATTATTGTTATTACCATAAACACAGGGTACCTACCACTTACCACGGGTGGGACCTGCTTTCTGACTTGCCTCAGCTCCTCTTGGATTAGGACCAGGGTCAGGTGTGAGCTTCGGTTCCTCCATCATTTCCAAGTGAACCTGCGTTTGAGACAGACACGGCTGGGGTCTGATCCTTTCTCATGCAAAGACTCAAAAATAAGGGTTGAGCTCATTTCAGGGAAGCGTGTGTGGTGCAGTGCTGCTGGGGTAGGATGCGAGAGCCTCCTCCACCATCTCCATGCCCATTCTCCAAGGGGACAATCACCTTCTTCTCATGGCTTTGGCATCTACCCCTTCAGTGGTGAAACCAGCTGAGCCGCATTCCCTTTCTTTGGTACATAAATGCGTGTATGTGCGTGTGTGTGCATGTACATCGAGAACACACATGTGCTAGGAAACAACGTGTGCATTCCTGGCAGGGATGCAGTGGGCAGCATCCGGCAGGTGTGCAGGCAACCCGCCCTGCTGACCTGCCACAAAGCAGCCGTGACCCAGCACAGCCACTGTCCTGGCAGCTGCAGCCATCCAGTGTCCCCATGTGCCACCCACAGCTGCTAGCAGTAGGATGTGAGCAAACCCTCCAGCCCCGGGGGGGGCACCCCACATCGCACAGTGCAATTCCACCTGTCCCAGATCTTCCTGACTTCCACTTGTCCATCCCTTTCTCCATCATGGCCACACATGTCAACATCTTTCCATCATTGCCACACCACTTCCCACTTTTTTATTAAACTTGTTTGTGGCTCAAATTTGGTTGGATGGTTGATAGATGCCTTTTTTTTTAGGCTTGTGTTCCCTAAGGACAGTTTCAGTTTTCATTAAAAATCTTTCATCAGAATGAGCCAAAATTGTCAAAATCTGTTTCTGGTTTTTTATTAAAAACCGAAATCTGCAGTGGGAAAAAAAAAAAAAAATATATATATATATATATATATTTCCCTCCCTCTCTTCCCACCCCTCCTCACCATTTTTATCAAAGTTCTCCCTACAGAAGATTCCTGTTGCTGATCTGTGGGATCGCCTGCCATGTAGGATGGAGTGGGGGCTCATTTCTGCCAGGCGGAGAGAGCAGGAGCATCCTCTAGACATGCCGCCTCCTCGCCAACCCCACAAGCACTGCTGAAGGCTGAGAGCAAGTTCAGACCAGGTACGTGGTGACTGCTGCCATCCTTGGCCATTGTGACCAAGTTGGGACATCGGCAGGAGCAGGATGGCACAAGCAGGCACACTGGTAGCATCTGTGCCCGCTGGTGGGCTCTCCCCAGGGCTGTGTCTGGCTGCATGGCTCATCTGCTCCGTCTGCCCACCCGCTCCCAGTCTTTGCAGAGTCAGAGCAACGCTGTGTGTGTCTGTGTGTGTGTGCGGATTCTGGAGGTCCCAATCCATCCTCCCTCTCGGAGCAGGACTGTCCCCAGCTCTAGGTCAGGGTAGGCGTGGCTCTGCCTAGCCAAGTCTCACCAAGGATGGAGACGCCTGTGCCTCTGTGACCCTCCTCAGAGCTGCACCACGCTCCAGGGGAAAGAGGTTACCCTTGTCTCCAACCTGGGCCTCCCAAGCTGCACTCCGTGGACACTGTCCCTTGTCACTGTGTCTGCCACAGCCAGGAGTTTGGCTCCATCATCTCTGTATCTACCCTTCAGGCAGCTGCAGGCTGTCACCATCCCACATTTCCCTGGCTAACCCAGCCCAGCTCACTCTTGCTCTCCTCGCAGGTCCTGTGCCCCAGGCCCCAAACCACCCCTTCGCTTCAGTTTCCCCACATCCCTTTTGAACTGGAGGCCCAGCACTGGACACGGTACTGCAGATGCAGCCTCACCCATGCTGGGGGGGGGGGGGGGATAACTGCCCTCCATCTGCCGGCCGTGCCTGTCCCAGCACAGCACAGTGCCTTTGCCTTCCCTGCAGCGAGCGTGGGCTGCTGGCTAGCACTCAGCCCAGGCTCCACCAACCTCCAGGTTCTCCATAACCCGCTGCTCAGCCAGTCGTGTCCTATAGTCCGGATCAGTGCACAGGGCTAATCTGCCCCTGGTGCACTGCTCTGTACTCCTCATTGCCCTCAAGAGAAATCAAGCAACTCCGGTTGAACCACTTTTCACCAGCAGCTGGACCAGCCAGCTGGTGTGCACCCGAGCTCGCAGCTCCTGATTTCTTTCCATGCTTGACCTGAAGCTGCCCCTCAAATTAACCTCTAGTCAAATGCACCGTTCCTGCCTTGTGTCGCAAACCAGGCATCTTCAAAGACCTTTGTAATCCACCGTTCACAGGTAGACCAGGAGCACCTGCCACAGCACACTGCTCAGAGGGATGCTCTCCAGCCCCACCGCTGTCGGTGCACCTCTCCTGCCTCCTTACCACAGGGCCACGTTCTTGGTTCATGCCATATAAATCGTTATCTATGAAATGTAATTACCTCTTCTCCTTCCCTCTCCTGCCCTGGTTCCTCTCTCTCGGTCCCAAAGTGATTTCTTCCAGCCCATGTTAATGTTCTTAGAGGAAATGGGTTATCTTTCCTATCTTTCCATATGTGCAAAATCTCAGCTCCTACCCCCCTGGCTCAGCACTGCATACTAATAGGGAGGAGGCTGAGATTGAAATGTATCAAAATGCAAGAACTCAGCTTTGCTTTTGCATCCTCAGAAGCCTTATTTTGCTTTTTGGGCCAAACATATTGTGCATTTTCTGTAACAATGAACTTATCACACTTATTATGATAAACTGAGAAGGCACTTTCCACAGTAGAATAAAATCCTGCAGACTGACTTCAACTCCAAAAATATTTTTGGATACACGTACATTTTTCCGTGGCTTTTCTGACAAGGGGAGTATGCTGTCTGCAGCTAGTCTTTGTGTGAGCACAGCAGCTAAGCCCCAAGCTATGGGACCTCTCGCTGCTCCTCCATGCACTGGGTGTGGGCAGGTGATGTTCTGCCCTTGCTCCCTGGGCACTGCCACAGCATTAGTTGCCCTGCATAGGACTCATCTAGAAGTCCTGGAAAATGTTTATTTTGCCACTAGGGTAAGTCCAGTCCCAACCCTGTGACCATCCAAGGCACAGGGGCATTTCAGCCCTCCACCTGCCAGGACATCCCAGCCAGCCTGTGCAACAACCCACTGAACCGCACTGCAGAAATCATCCCCCTCTTGAACGCTGTCCCTTGGGTTCCTGATTAGTAGGAGGCACGGGAGAACCTCTGGAAAACTAAGCCAGGCAGATACCCCTGTAGCTTTGTTCTCTTGCTAAGCAAGATGAGACAAGAAGTCTTGTTCTCCTAATGCCCCACCACAGCTAAGCCGCCACCTCAAAATCCCAGGCTAAGCAAACATCTGGCAATTACAGCTGGAGCATTCCCTGCATGGCAATCAAAGAGGATGGTGAACGCATCCCTCATATCCCACACTGGCCAGCTACATCCCAAAGCATCTGTATCTCCTTGACTGCACTCACCCAGTGCCACCTTGACCTGCCCGAGTCACCGTTTGCAGACACTGGGTTGCCCATTTCTCTGGACACCAGAGATCCCCCATCACCTGCACCCATCACATCCCCACCAAGCAGTGTCCAACCACCTGTTTCCAGGGACCATGAGCAGAAATGTGCTTAAAACCACACCAGATACATTAAATAAGTGTTTTCCTTCTTCTCACAGACTGGCCAAACCTGGGAGGATGCTGTGGAGACAGACCTTCAGGATGCAGCAGCCCACAGCCAGCTTGTCAGCCAGTCCCTTTAAGCACATTTGGTGGCGAGCAAAACTCTTTGGAGTTAAGTCCTGGGAAACAAGAGTGCCACGCCGTGGTGAGCGCCCAGCAAGCCCGGAGAGCTCACCCCACAGATCCCGCGGGCAGCCACCCCAGCCCACAGCTTCTACCGAGGGCAAGAGCTGGGGCAGCAGGAAGCTGTACTTTGGCACATCACCTCCATCCTTCACCTTCAGAAATGAAGCGTGCAGAAAATGAGAGCAGAAATGCCTTTACTGACAGGTTTGAATTAAGAGATTCCAGCTTTTTATAAACAGTCTTCGGATTTCCTGAAAGTTACAGTGCCGGGCATCATTTGTATGCAGGATGTATTCTAGCTCAAAGGTACCAGAACTAATGCTGTCCTGTTAATGAACTGAGTGAGTAATAGCCATGGGTATAGAAAGCTTATGTCTGAAACTAATCCTAGTTAATGAATCTATTGTTACAGGTATTAAATGGTGACAGGGGGTTTCATCCATCAGCCCTCCATTAATCACAGTGTCCCCGCCTATGCTTATTATTTAGAAGCCAGCAAAGGGATCTTAATGATATTAGTAATAGACCGGTTGTGGTACGTGACCTAGGACAAGCTGGGGATTTAAGGTGATAAGTGTCTGATCACATAAGGCCTTTTAGAGGTGATCCAAGCAGCTTTGCTCCCCATGGCATGTTATCTTGTCTCCGCCAGCTTGCTCTGTGCAGACAGTGCACTGCTCCGAGAGCATCGGTGTACAGAGCCACAGTGGCCATGCTGGGAGCCTCACCTCATCTGCAGCTGCCTGTGAGGAAATCCAGCGACTGCACAGGGGTCTGCCCATGTTCTTCGGTGCCGCCCTCCCTGCAGACATGCACCAGGTGCCCAAGCGTGCAGGGGCACAACATAGGGCCTGACTATGCCCACAGGGTGCACGCATGGGCACAGAATGAATTTGTCTGCACAAGTAGCCAGGTGCAAGCACACGTGCATGAGCACAAATACCCACACACCCACACAGCCTCGGAGCAAATGACTCAAAGGTTTCTCTGGAAAGATGTGAGGAGCATCTGATATTCTACGCTAATTCTCCATCTGGACACTCTCGGCATGTACGTTGGGACAGGATTCATCTCATCATGGTCCCATAAAGTCAGAGATATTTCAGCCCAGCGAAGGGACACCACTATCTCCAGGGCAAGGCAGGCTTTCTGAGCAGGCCAGAACTATGTCTAGGGTAAAACAAGCCACCACCTTCAGGGATGGTCCTCTGCTGCCTGCCTGTAAGGCAGCTTGCATGGTTGGCTTCAACTGCATGCACCGCTTTCGGTTGCTGATGGTGGGAATGAGTCCCAGCTCTACGATTCTTGGCTCCAAGCAGGTGAGGCTGCATCTTATGAGGGTTTTCAATGGGGCAATGGATGGGTAGGTCTGGGAGGAGGTCTTGCTCTGGTGGGTTAAATAGTTCCTCTCCGGTCTTCTCCTGAGACTACTGTGCCATGAAGATTACTTCTCCTGAAGATTGCTGCAGTGGCCCTGCGTGAGGGACATACCTGGAGCCACTGCAGCAAGGCTCAGTGGCCACCACAGTAGCAGCAGGGTCAGCAGGTCATCCTGGTGGGGTGGGCAGGGATGCCACCTAAGTCAGGAGCCTTCCCTCAGGATGTGAGTGCAAAATCCCAAATAGAAAAGCCTATAGTAAATGAACAACCCAGAGGTCCCCATGTCACTGCACAGCTTTCACCTTCAGCCACCACTGCAGTTCATGACATGCTTACAATTTCCTGGTGACAGAGAAAGCTCCCCGGTTAGGTGGGTGCCGTAACTGCAGCAGCCCTGGTCAGCTGCTGGAGCTGATGGAAATCAAGGGATGCCCAGACACACACGGGCAGCCACAGCGCTGGAAAAGCAGTGGTCCCAGTGCTCAGTGCTTGGGTATCCACTGCCCCCACAGAGCTCCCAGCACGTAGGGAGCATCTACTCACCAGGCCAAAGCTGTTGGGGACAGGATATGCTGATTTGATGGCCAAGTGCAATGACTTCAAAGGTGGCCACTGATTCACCTGCTCAGGGAAGACCACACACTGTTGAAGAATGCTCCAGCAGAGCTGGAGCAGAGCTGGGGGCTGGGGGTGAATCCATTCCTCTCTCCCATCAGATTGAAAGGAAGAGGTGGATACCCAGCAACTGCCACCGTGAGAAGCTCTTGGGGAGCTCTGCTGTCAGGACATCTTGGGGTCACCCAGGTGATGGGAGGTGAAACTACATGGTCCAGCAGCCCTGGAAATCTGTGACCCTCCCCTCTTTTGTGGGAAGCCAGGAACTCAAATGGGCTCTGAGGTCATTTGCAGAAGAGGGGTTGCTGAGGTCTGGGCTCCCCCCAGGGCTCCTTCTGTCTGCAGCAGAGGAACCTGCTCTGGCAGCTGGTGTGGGAGACCTGTATGATATGCACTGTCCTGCTCCGGGGAAAGAGCTGGGCTGTAACAAATGCTGTGTGTCCAAATGCGGGCTGGGCATCCTCAGTGTTTCTTTCCACCACTCCCATTTCACAGGGTCATCCTGCGGTGCATTAACACTGACAAGGCGGGCACAGACCCTCTCTGGAGACCTGCAGAGTTGATCTGTCCCTTCCTATTCTCTGCAAAGGCTCAGAGCCTCGAATTTCCATGAAAAACCAAGACAGGTAATCTGTCGCTCAGTTATATTTTTAGGTTAATAACAGATGTGTAAATATATATATGTCTCATCTTCACAGGTATTCAGAGCCAGGAGCTCACCACTTGCCAGTGTTTAAAACAAGCTCAGAGCTAACCTGATAAGCTGAGCGTAAACCCGGGCTAGCCTGACACCTTGCTTTGCCAACCATACAAACATGACCCTGGTGCTCTGCTGTTTGCACGATGCAGCCCCGCATGGCTGGAGCCCAGTGGCAAGACTCAAGGCTTTAGAGCTTGCTGCTCTGTGGGGCGCCAGCCCAGCCCTGCTTGCTTTCCACAGCCTGCTCTTGCTCTGCTGCCCAGGCTGAGGTTGCAGGGCTTCCCAGGACAGCTGACCCCGAAATCTGCCCACAAGCAGGAAGGGGAGCCCTCCAGCTGAGCGCTCACCCCAAGCCCTCCTGCCACAAGAATGATGCCTTTTGGGGGATGTGTTTTCTCATGGTGTCAAGAAACATCCTCCCTTTGCTGCCTGCTCCAGAGGGAGATGAATCATGGCTCCAAGGGATGCATTGCCATGCTCAGGCCCCCCAAAACCAGGACACTGCCTAGAAATCTCTTTATAAAAGGGTAAGAAACTGTGGTGCCTTTGCTTTTCAGTCTGTACTCACAGCTTTCTTCCCCACCAAAGAAGAAGGAGACTGCCTTTATCCAGCAAGGAGAGCTGAGGTCCTCCCATCGCCTGCTTCCAAGGGCTGAGGTTTTCAACAAAAACCCCAGGGCTGCAGGGTCTGACGAGCAAGGCTAAGCCCTGGCCAGGCCTGGCCAGAAAAAAAGAAGCAAGGCTTCGCCTCCTCATGCTGCACATGCCCTGGCATGGAGCAGGTGGGTACCTGGTCTCCAGCAGTATCATGCTGCACTAGGACAGCAGCCAGCAGAGGAGGAAAAAGGAAGAGGAGAGATAATTATTAGTGATTGAAACTGATTGCATGAAAGAAGGACAGATGTTTCTTGTTGTGCTTGTGTGCCTGAGGCTACAGAACCATGCAAGGGACCAGGGAAAACTTCTCAGCCTGGGAATGCTGTGGCATTGAGCTGCATTCAAACGAGGACTGAAATCCACGCACATGTTCCCTCTGACTCTTGCAGATTCATACAGGATCTAGTTAAAATGCCAGTCTCCTCGTTTCCCCTGTGCAGGCAGGTGATGTCCATATAGGCACCTGTGGGCCACAGGGTTCTGCAGAGATTGCCCAGCTTCCCCCCACACCCCCAGACATGCAGCCACTCCAGTAAGGCCAAGGTGCTGGGAGTTGATGGGCCTGGAGACAGTGCAGCCAGGTCTGGCAAAGCAAGCAGGGGGTAGAAATTCTGAGCACAGCACCGTATAAAGGCACAGGGCTGAAGGCAGGGAAAGCTCCTGGCCATCCCGCTCCTAGAGCAAAACAGGCCTTGCTATGAGAGCAGGAGGATTTACTAATCATTGTCCTCCGTTGTAGCACCCAGGATGGGGGAACCTGCTGTGTTTTCTTTCAGAAACTATGGGTCACCGAGGGGGAAAGCCAGCTGGTGTCCCCACCAAGCAGAGGAGTTGCTGTCGGGAGGACACAAAGCCCCTGTGGTGTGGTGTGTGGGCTGCAGTGCATGTTTAATGCTATGAAATATGTAAATAGAAGGCTTGTCTTAGCAATGTTACTGATGATGGTGATGCGCTTTTGGCACCAGTTCAGATAGCTTCAGTGCCAAGGCAGGATGGAGCTGGAGATGTGTTAAGGGGGCTGAGAAGGGGTCTTGCCCCACCATGATAAGGATCAGCTCCCTCTAGCATGGCAGGGCTCCCTTGGGATGACCCAAGCTCCTCCCCTGGAGCTGTTGGGGGGACCATCCATAGTCAGATCTGCATCAGTTTCACTTTAAATAGCTGCTCCAGCACCTTAGTTTAAAGGGAGACTTTAGGGAAGGTCCGTGGGAGACAGTGGGGCTCAGAGCCATGTGGGTCTCGAGGAGGAATAAAAGGGACATTAAATGAGCAAGGGGTGCAGCGGGCTGGGGGAAGGTGGCAGCTCAGCCCTGGAGGTGCCAGCATCGGCACATAACCAGAGGACCCGCAAGAAGGAAAAGACGGTCACCACCCCAGCAGGTCCCTGTCCCCGGGCTGACCGCAGGGCTCCCCAGGTCACAGCAGGATGGCACTGGGTGCCCCAAGGATGAGCAGGGTGTGCTCCCCATCACCCGTGGGGTGCCAGTATCCCACCCCTGGAGCTCCTTCCCCACCACGGGCTGCAGCGGCCTCCGGCGCGGAGGGGCGAGGGCTGGGACCCCATCCTGCACCCCGGCACGGCAGCGGGGCCGGCTGCCCCCCCGCCGCCCGGCCCCTCCCGGGACCGCGGCGCATCCACGAGTGGCCAGTGCCCTCTGGTGGGGACCGCGCCGCTGCCGGGAGACTCCCGGTTGCCACGGAAACGGGATGTTCGCTTCGCCGCGCCGCTCCAGCGATGCCTTCGGTACCCGCGCCCGGGCGGCGGCACCAGGGCGGGCAGGGCAGGGGGGGGCAGGGAGGGCAGCTCCCACCCGCAAACGGGCAGGTGCTGGGGGCAGACGTGCGGGGAAGGCACGCACCTGGCTGAGGGCGCCATTGCCTGTCACTTACCCCACCATAAACCCCCATCACAGTCCCTCCAAGAGCACAGTGTTGGCCTTTTCCCACACAAATCCCTGGTCCTGGGTGTGCCAGTTCCTCTCCAGCAGTTCCCTGGTCTGGCACCACGCAGAGGGAGATCAAACACTCAACTCTCCAGTCGGGGGGAAAGCAGAGGAACTGGCCCCCAAAGTTTTTGCCACCTGGGGAAAGGGCCTACAGGCTCCCTGGTGCCTGGGCACTTGCGTGTCTCCTCCCTACTTTCCCTGGATGTTTTTTGGCAGAGCTACAGCAGGGCTCAGTGCAAGGACCCCCTCCTCTGCCCAGCGCTGACAGCAAGTGGGTCCCTGCCTCTGTGCAGCCCCAGGAAGCTGCCTGCTGCCCCTGTCTGACACTCAGTCCAAGACTGGCACGTTGCACTCACCCAGTCCTAGCCTGGCCCCTCAGGCTGCAGGACTTCATCCCTTCATTGGCTCTGCTCCAGCCCAAGGATGCTCCCCCAACTTACATCTCTTTTACCCCACGCTGTCTCCAGTCAGGTGCATCCTGCACCCAGGTGTGGCAGCCCTCAGCTACTGCCCCACAGGCCAAAAATGGATCGAGAACAATGGGGTGGAGAGACCAGCCCACCCAACATCTACCATACATGGGATACATGGGATGTGCTGCCAAGGCAGGCCAACCTCTTGGTAAGGAACCCTTTGGCATCAGCTGTCTCCTGCCGGCACTGCGGCTCCGTTGGTACAGGCATCGCGTCAGGGCAGGTGATGCGAAATGAGAGCCAAGCACAGCCCCTGGGCCCCTCTGGGTCTTGCTGCTGGCATGGTGCTGCTGGCGGGGAGCAGCCTGTGGGACGGAGAAGAGCTGCCAGGGCTTGGAGCTGCCCCAGGGCATCACCCAGGGCATTCACGTCCTCCACACTTTGCGTGGGAGCACAGATGCAGCTCTGCCATGGCGGCTGGGCCAGGACAGCCCAGCACCCATCTCTGCACCTAGCAGAGAAGCAGCATGGAGCACACAGTGTACACAGGCATCTCACTACAGATGTCCCACGTGCTGGGCGGGAAGGTGAAGCACTGCAGTCCACATGCCTACCTCTCTCCCACCTCACCCCAGGCTCACAGCCCTGCTCCATACAGCTGGTGCCATGGCTGGACTGGTTTTGCCTGTACAGCTCCACACCAGGACCACAGGCCCTGCAGGACAGCCAGAGGGACATCCTGCTCAGAGGCTCAGCGCATCCACCATCCCTCCCTGCACACTGCACCGGGAGCCCAAGCCGGGCTGTGTGCGCCGCTGACAGCTTTGCTGTATCTCCATGCATTTCCTGCAAAGGATAAAACCGTTCACAGAGTGACAGAGCAGCTGAGGCTGGAAGGAGCCTCTGGAGGAGATGGTCTGCTCAGCACATCCGTACATGTGTGTGTCACCAAGTGCATACCTGTGCACACGTGTCTAGACATGGTGTGCATGTGTGTCCATGTGAGTGTCTCTCCCCCTGCAGCTCTCTGCCTGGGATTACAGTTCTCAGCACAAAGCAGGCAGGCAGCAAAGTTCTGTAATTTGAAAGAGCTGCTTCTCCAGACATCAGTGCTGCCTTTCAAAGCACATAAAAGGCAGGCAGCTCATGAGCAACCAAAGCCCACCTCAGGGAGGGAAACGTCCTTCTACACATCCCCAGCCTTTTCCTGTGACGTGTGTGATCTTTCCCACTCTCCTTGGCGTGGGGGTTTGAAAGGCTGCTATTGTACCGAGAGCGTTTGGGAGCATTCGAGAGGATTAGTGTGCCTGGGAAGGGGCTTGGCTCCTGTCAGGGCGCTGCTGGAGATGTGTGCCGCACACCCCACACTGCAGGGAGAGCAGCCACGTCCCAGCACTGGCCCCATGGGCCTCGCGTGTGGGGGTGTGGGGAGGAAGACCAGCAGGGTCTCAGCCCCCCCGCACTGCCCCGACACCTCCCCGTTCTGGCCTTTTGCAGAGACCGGTTTGCAGCCCCAGTTCCACTTGCAGCAGGCCAGGTGAAGGCTGCGCACCCTGCCTGGGGCGGGATGGCTTGACCTGTCCCTTCGCCGTGCCAGGCTGGCACTGAAGCAGACACGGACCAGTCTTGGCAGGGCAACCGAGCCCTGAGACCTACAGGGGGCTGTGCCAAGTCTCATCCCCGAGGATCTGATGCACCCACTGGACCCTACCTCTCTGCTTTGCAAACCTGCTTTGGCTGCACTGACCACGCTCCAGGAGACCTGTGGCGTGGTGCAACATTCTGCTCCCCAGCACAGTGCCCAAGCACTGGGCTCCTTCCTGAGCCTCCAGCAGGTGAGGCCGCCTCACAGGGACTGCAGGAGGCCATGCACAGCCCCAGCTTCAACCACCCATGGCATCCCCCAGCCCCTGCAAGCTCCCAGCTACCCACCAGCTCCTGTTCCAACCTTGGCTAGCCTCCTCTGAGGTCTCCCAGGACCAGAAATCACAACCTGGACCAGTGGGAAGCTCCTGACAATGGTTTAACCACAACCAAAGCCCTTCTGCAGCAAGTTTGGGGTTTAGGAAATCACTGCTCAACTTGTGTCCTGGTGTAACTTGGTGTTCCTGACTTGTCTCAAAAAGCCTTTTGTTCTTTCATCTCTTCTCCTCTCACATTGGAGAATAATATTTTCACTCAGGTACTGAAAATAGATCCTGATGTTTTGGCCAGCAAGTCTTTTCAATTACTTGCTTATGTTCCTGGATGTAATTGCCTGGCAGAGTTTCGGCCCCTGTGCATAGGGGGGCAAGGGTGTGTGTGAAAAAAGACCCATTAATCTCCTGCAGCAGACCTAAGCCCATTTTGGCTGCACTTGGCTGTCGGAGTCCAGACAAGATCCAGAAGAGATCAGAGGGTGAGCACAGAGATGGGACGACCCCTCAGTCCGGTGCCACGAGGATGGACGAGCTCTGGAGTCGGCATCCCCAGGCTCAGCAGCGTGCAGCTCCCTAACACACAGCAGCAGGTTGGTGCAGAGCCCAGACCCCTCCCCAGCAGCTCGTGGCAGGACCTGAGCTGTGTCCCAGCCTGGAGGTCTCTGACAGTGGATGAGGGGTGCCAGCAAGTGGGGTCAGCAGCATCAGTGGCACCCTGCTAGATACAGTAGCAGAGGAAGACCCCCAAAGTGCTGCAGTGCCAGAGATGGGATTTAGTTTCTGGGGCTCCCTGAACTCCCAGCTTTCCCACTCTGCGGCAGCTGGCCAGGCAGGCACCTGGAAGTCCTGATGGTCCCAGCTGCCGAGCATTCTTCCAGGTTGCTGCAGCATTGGGCCAAGACACCCCGGGGAGCGGGCCAGCCTGGGGATGCCGACAGCCTGCCAAACGGGCAGCAAGGAGCAGACGATTCCTGCCAGCCTGGTGGTCCATCTGGCAAGCTGCGGAACGGTTTGGCAATCCCCGCTCTGCAGCAACCTGTGTGGCAAGCTGCTGAGGACTCAGCGAGCCTGGAAGCCATGGGTGCCCATCTGCCAGCCTGGCAAGTGCTGGGCAGCAGAGGAGCCCCGGCTCACAGCTCTAGTGGGGTGGAGCTGAGAGGCAAGCAGAGCATCCCGCAGGTCGCTGCCAGGAGTTTCAGCAAGCTTGGCAGGGGCTGGAGAGCCCCAAACACTGTCTGAGCCACTCTTATATTTCAGGAAATCAGCCTAGGGAGTAATCTCCCTTGCCCATCAGGAAATGACAATTCTCCAGGCTGCAATTGCAAAGTTAGCCTTGTTATCCACACCTCCAGCCAGGCCGTTACAGCTCTGTACCGATGGCTGGTGCATCTTGGGGACCTGTGGCCATACACTATCTCCTGATGCTCTGGAGATCTGCTGCACCTGTGGCACTGCCTGCACCTCCGCGCACCCCCCGGGGACCAGTCACCCATGCCACCTGCCTGGCTCTGATGCTCAAAACCACTACTGCCCGCAATTTCCCATTTCAAAGCTTGGCAACCGATCCAAATCGTGATATCAAGTGTCAGGGCTCAGTGATGGAGCTGCTGGGTGCACCGAGCCGCCCATCAGCGCAGCCTCGGTGGAGGTCATGTCGCTGCTGAACTCCAGCATCTCCCCATGGGCTCTTCCAGCTGCGGACCTGAACTTTTTGAAGGCACAAGAAGTTGATCATAAACAATGGGGAAATAATATCTGTCTCCTCATAGCCTCAGAAGTATCATGGTAATTTTCCTTTGGTTTTTCCAAAACAGCTCACCCTCTGGCACAGACAGCATGTGTGAATCTCAGCTGGACATTTCAAACTATTATGAACATCTAGAAAAATGGATGTAAGCAGTCTCTGCACTGGCTATAGCAGTTTCTTAAACTATCGATGGCTTACTAATAAGCATCAGGATGGAAACAGTTATAGCCCAAATCCTGCAAATGTTCCACACACAATAAACCTGAAGCTGGACTGTGCCCCTCTGGGAGCAGAGGTGCTGGCTGGCTCAGAGCTAGCAGGGTGCAGCTTGGTTACCCCTGAGCGAGATGATGGTGGAGCCTGAGCCAGTGGGTCTGACGCTGCTGGCACCACTGCTGACCTCCTCCCAGCACAGGGTTTTCACAGGCACCCAACGCCTGCCCAACAGATCACTTCCTAACCTGGGTTCAAACCAGCTCCGGTTCCCTGCTCTTGTTCGGAGGATGCTCTCAGTGCCTTCGAAGGAGGTTTGCAGGAGCAGGGCTGCTAACTTCTGGCTCAAGCCCTCCCAGTTACCACACAACCCAGCTGTCCTGGACAGTCTGTGCCTCCACCCTTGTCATAAACCCACCATCCAAGGAGCAGAGCATCCCAGGGCATGTGGCAGGAGACCTGTGTACACCAGGGAGAGTTGGGCCGCACACATCTGAATTCCTCCATAGCATCTGTCAGGGATGGCAGTTGTTTTCCAGCCCTGTCTCCTCTGCTCCAGAGACGATGCTGCTCAGCCTGGGCACTGCAGCAGGACCAGGAGGTGAACCCTTCGCAGGCCTTGGGGCCAGATGAACAAATGTAATCTGCCCCAGAGGCACGGAGGGAGGCTGCGCCACACAGTGCATGGTAAAGGACAAGGCTGGCATGGCAGATCATACTTCCTTCGGTTTTGAAAGAGCACACGTTGCAAGCTTTTCTTTTTTTTAATCAGCTCTTGGAAACTCTGTCTCTTTCTACCTCCAACAGCCTGAATCCCTGCCCGCATTTCTTGTGGTTTCATCTGGCTGTATAAACGCCTGTACTGGGGAGAAGAAAGACTGTTTGCTTCTCTCACATGAACCACACTCTCCAACAACAGTTGCTAATAATTCATGCCATGATCAAGTGTGTGTAATCCGGAGATATTTCACTTTGCGAGTGTGCTGCCAGGGGGGAGCAGGGGCTCCCAGGCGGGCTGGATGGCAGGAGCTCACCTCTCCCCTTATTGCAAGCAGGAGCCGCCTGTGAGAGGTCTGGCAGGATTTATTGCCTCCTATAAAGGGGCAGTAGGTGGCTGCTCACTATTATTACAGGCTGTATTTCTCTTCTGCAACAACCTGCAGCTTTTACCCCTCCAGCAGGTTGCTGCTGCCATCCCTTGCTGGAGCCTAATGGTGCAGACAGAGCTCAGCCCAGGCTCGCACAGCTCCAGCCTCGGCCGCTCGGCTCGGGCATGGGGACCTGCTGTGGCGGGAGCGCGGGGCACCACGGAGCTGCAGCCCGGTGGGTGCCAGGGCACCAGGTGGCCACAGGACCGAAGCCTCCCCAGGGCACCTCTGTCCTCCTCCTCCTGTTGCTGCCAGTCTGCCCATCCCCTTGGAGGGCAAAAGCACAGCAAACAGGACCACGTCATGGTCCAGGTGCTCAGATATGGGGAGAGCTGTGACAGCACAGCCCTGTCAAGGACAGCTTCCGTAACTTCCAGGTGGGAGATTATAACAAATGAACCATCCATATTAAACGTGACACCATCCATGCCACAACTTTGGCTGTTGTATGGCTAAAACAGTCAACCTGCGGTCTTTCTTGAGTCAAGGGGTAGAAACTGAAGGCTTTGCATCAGGAGTGTCTGTTCTGGATGTTCCCAACTGGTCTTTCTGCAATAAAACGTGTAGATCAAGTAGAAAATGGCAGGATTGTGCGGAGTCTGGAGTAGATCCGGCGAGGCACTTGGTGTAACTGGTGACTATAGCAGGGAGGTCCCCAAATTCTCATGCTCCCTCAGTTTCCCCCTCTTGAGCACTAAAAATTGTCCAGCACCAAAGACTCAAACTACTTTATTTCCTAAAAAAGCATCCTTCTCCTCATCTCAGAGCAAGCTCTCCAACCCATCTCCTTTTCCTTTTCCCTCGATGGTCTTTAAATACAGCCATGTCCAGCCTCCACAAAAATCAACCTCAGCATAACCCACCGCCCATGGCCAGACCAGATCTTCTTCCAGGCTCTTGCACCTGACGATGGGTGCAATTGAGAGTCTTTTTGGAAGGAAGGAGACAAGATAGCTGGGAGCTGTTTGAGTCAGGAACCAGGTCCCTGGGACGTGCAGCCTGCTGAAGGCAGCACTGCCCCTTCCCACCTCCACAGCACTGCAGCCCCAGGCCCATGGAGAGCCCCTCCCTCACTGGCAGCAGCATGAGGGGTTGTTGCTGCACAGGTCAGTATATTGAGCAAGGAAGGAGCACTGGCAGCAAAGAGCTGAAGTGGCTAAAATGAAGCTAAAGGAAAATGCAGGTTTAAGGAAAGTCAACTAGCACATGAAAAGGCTGGAGTGCACCTTGAAAAATATAGGAAAGCAGAAGTTTTCTTTTTCTTTTCCCAAAGACTGGAAGAAATTGTCTTCTGAAATACTTGCATAAGCACCAGCCTCCCCTTCTAGTGAAGGAGCCCATGCACCTCATCACCCGTGCTGAGCCCAGGGCAGCTTCGACCAGGCGTGGGGCAGGTGACACAGCGTGGGGCAGGTGACACAGCGTGGGGCAGGTGACACGGTGCGGGGCTCTTCCTGGGCACAGGGGTGTGCAAGAAGGTTTCACAAAGGTGAAACCTTCCAGGTTTCAGAGGGACTTGAGAAATCTGTGGCTAACATCAGTACTCTAATGAGCTCACTGCAAATCCGGCTGTCTCTAATTAATGGAGCCTCACGCTAATGTAATCCAGCTCCAGCAGCGATTCGGAGCAGCCAGGGAGCCTTTCCATTACTGAACAAATATGGCTGGCCCCGAAAGCAAAGGAGCAGCCTGAGCCCAGGCAAGGTACCAAAAAACACAGCAGCTAGGGTCCCCTGTAGCATCACCCACACCTCTGTGCTGCTGCCTCCTGGTGAAGCACCCATGCCACCAGCTCTGCGGCATGGCAAGAACTTGGGGAAGTGAAACTTTTAGAGGCAGGAAAGAAATTAACCTGCTGTGGTTACATTTTAAATTTTCTAGCTGTGCTGAGTCAGTATCGGAGTGGGTCTTAGCATATTGGCCCGAGTTAGTCCCAGCTGGGTACGTTAGAGCATCCTCTCAGATGAGCTAGAGGTGGGAATGGCAGTCACAAGAGTTTTGCTGCTTTTACCAAAGCTTCAAAATTGTCCTCTCTGCTTAGGCTGAAAAAATGCCCCCGACTCCAACAGTGATTTGTCTCAGTCCAGCTCCAAGAAACAAAGACCTCTCTGGTTTTGCAGAAGGATCATCTCTCCACTGCTCTGGGCATCAGATAAGCCCAAGAAGGAGATCCCTCAGCCTGTACTTCATAATCTGGCACAGAGGAGCCAAGGAACGTAAACCTCCCCCAACCCCAATGCAAGCAGAGCTATCTGGTTTCCCAAGGGAGGCTCGTGGATGACCACGGCACCCTGAAGCCTCTTCTGGCTTCTGGGTGTCCACATGCAGCCCCAGCTGGTCCCACCACTGCCCAGGCACCATGGGAGCCCATCTGTGTGGCGCTCAGCTGGGCAGCGTCACCCATCACAGAGCCACATCCCTGTGTACCACCACAAGGAGACCCACCAGGAGCCCCCGCGCCTGTGCCCTCTCCAGCATGCAGACCCACATGGGTCACCCGCATGCTGGGGCAGAGCACGTGGAGAGGTCTGTGTGCAAGGGCTATGTGCTGTCTCAAACAGGGGAGAATGTGGATGGGGGTGAATTAATCTGGATGTGGATTTGGTTTAAAACCTTTTCTTCTGAGGATGGCTTCCCCCCAGGGACTTGGTCGGGCAGCCATAGCCCTTGCAGAAAGCAAGACCCCACTCCTCCCACGGCAACTTCCACTCTACACTTGTAGACCTGGACTTGCTAAAAGCTTTTCAAACTGCCAGGCTTTGGGGCAAGTTCACCAAGATTTTACCATTTTCAGATCCAAGCCAGTCTCCTGCAGGACCCTCTCCTTTCCCAGACTGCCTCGTTTCGTGCAGAAGGCAGTACAGCTCCAGCGCCAGCACTGCAAAGGCGATTGCATCAGGTCTGACAGCTTTGAGCATCAAGCGCTGCCTTGGACCGCCTCATAAGCCCCTGGAGAGCTGGGCACAAGCTGGGTCACAGCCAGCCGTAAGGGCACGCAGGAGCAGCGCTTGCTTTCCTCCTGTACCCCATCTCTCTCATCCCCTTCAGCACTTACAGTCTGTTTTTCACAGCTTCACCTACTTATTTCCTTCTCCGGGACTACGACGAGAGTCAAGTCCAGGCTTTTGAAGATTGCTTTAGCTGGAAGGGAAAATAGCAACTAGTTTTAAAACCTTGATATCACTAATTCCATCAGTTTCAAGAAATAAGTTTTTTCCTACCCTTTGTTTCATGTTGTTTTCTTTTTCTCTTCTAAGCATTTTCTCCCGCCTCTTTTCTCCTTCCTGTGCCTTGCCACTGAAACAGTGTACACTGGAAGGGTGAAAGCAAGACTCCAAAACTGCCTTTTCTTCATTTCCAGTTTTGTCAAAATGGAAATGTAAAAAATAAGCTTCTCCAGGGTTGGTTGGGTTTTTTTTTCTTATTTAACAAAAGGCACTCTTGCAAGGGAAACATAACTCTGAGCAGCTGTGCTTCCAGGCTGCTCAGCACCACCAGCGTGTCTCCTACCTATGAAAGCAGATGGAGAACCATGGTACCTGTGAGGCTTTCATCTCCTATCTGTTTTTCTCTCTCTTTCTCATGAGTATCATGTGTTTCTTTCATCTTTCAGACTCCTAAGTCCCACTGGAGTTGTTCCATGCATTGCTGTACTTCAGCTCTTCCTCTTCAGACATTTTTCCCATATACCATCAGTATCCTGAGATGAACTTACACATCTGCAGATCACTTTTTCTATGATATTTTTATGGGCTTGTTATTCGTCCCTTACTGAAATTCCCCCAGGTTTTTTCATCCTCAGTGCTCAGGCACACTCCTCTATCTCTTCCCATGCTTAAATTGCTGTGGCCGCTTGCAGACATAGCCTCTCGGAAAACGTTTGATCTCCTCTGAGCCCCTCCTGAAGCCCGTCTCACGCTGCCCTTGCCCCGCAGACACGTCATGCTCTTCAGGATCATCAGTGGGAAATCACTGCTGGCCATGTTCAGTGATGCCATGAGCAGCCACAAGCTGAGCTCAGCACTATTTTGCCTCAGAAGTAAGAGATGCTCCCTCAGAGGGAGGCACAGCTCTTAAAAAAGAGCAAGTTTGTAATTTTCAGCCCCTGCGTGACCACTACTACAGCATCCTCTTTATCACAAGATTTGGGTCAAGAGGGGACCTACCCTTCCCTGATCTGCCAAGGTTTTTGCTTCCTTCACATCAGGAGCACTCCTCACCTCCTACTCCTCTGCCTTATTTTTACCTAATTATTAGAAAGCAAGATCAGGAACTCAAGGCACTGGCACCACTCATCCTCTTGTCTCCTGTATGTCACTGCAGGCTCTGAGGCTCCATGTTTAGCATCCTGCAGATCTCACGCCTGTGGCATGGTTAGGGACACTGTAATGATCAGTGAAACTAATGGCAGGTATTTGTGAGCCATGTTTTGTTCTCCACAAAAAGTTAAAAAAGAAAAATATGGAGCACTGTGCCAGGAAATCTTTTTATAGCTTATTTCCAGAATACTCTAATATCAGTTTGTATCTGCAATTCAATTAATGTTTTGAGAGAGGCAAATTAGCATCCCTAGGTCCCTGCATTCTCGGCAAAGCAAGTTCCCACAGAGGGAAAACGTCTTGCATGGCCTTTCTCAGTGTCTCAGAGCAGATCAGGGCAAGATCCCAAACACACAGCAAGGCTGCGCACCCCTCTGCAGGGTAGCGCACAAAGCACTGCAGGGCGTCGCAGGCAGCGTGCGTGGTGCTGCAGGCAGTGCAGCCGTCGATGCACAGCACTGGAGGCACTGCACGGTGGTGCATGGCGCAGGCAGCGCAGGGTGCAGGCACAGCACGGAGCAGCCGGCAGCGTGAGGCGCTGCAGGTGGTGCAGCACTGCACTGCAGGCAGTGCGCGGGGCTGGCAGCGCGAGGTGCTGCAGGCAGAGCATCGCACAGGCGCTGCAGGGGGCTCTGGGCAGCACAGGGCACAGGAGGTGCAGGCAGTGCGGGTGCAGAGCAGTGCAGGGTGCTGCCGGTGGTGCACAAGGCAGGCAGTGCATGGCGGAGGTGGCACAGGGCACTGCAAGTGCAGCGGGCTGCTGGTGCTGCAGGCAGGACAGTGCTGCAGGCAGGGCAGGTGCAGGCAGTGCCCGGTGCTGCAGGCAGTGTCCCAGATGCCATTGCAATGCAGTACTTTGCCCCAGGACCCCTGTGATCCTCGAGCTGAGGACTAGAAGAGGAGGCTAAACACCTAAGCCAGAGGGTGGGCGATAGGAGACAACCACCTGTCCAACGTCCACACCAAGCACAGCCCGTCGTGGGCAGGTACGGGTTGTGGGCTCCGTAGTTTGGGCAGATGCAAATTCAATTGTGCAAGCCCTGGAAAATAAAAAAAAATTCTCATGCAGCTCTCCTAAGCATGCTGGCAGGGGCTGAAAGCAACGTCCTGAGGAGAGCTAAGACATTACATAGGAAAAGTATTTTTGAAAGCAAAGGCAGCTCCATTTCCGTATCGAACAGCCTGATTCCCGAGTTCGTGTCGTGAAATAGCCCTGTAAGCCATTTCCCAGCAGGACTGCACAGGAACCTCCCTCTTTCTTTAACACACTCTCTGTATTCTTGTCTTTATAGACGGGCAATAAATAAGCAAGTGACATATCTGTAGGAAAACAAAGTGATGCCCTGGAAAATTCTCTTACAAGGCCAACCCCAGGGGCTCCCCGCGGCCCCTGGCACCTGCCTGCGCTGTGAGCTGTGTCCCTGCAGAGCCCAGCCACCTGTCAATAATCAGAATGAACAACTTGCACAAATTAATGCACCAAAATGATTTTTCCAATGGGCTTTGGGCAGAGCACACATTCAAGGACCTGCTGCAAGTGGTAACGAGAAAAAGGTAAATGCAGGCTAGAAATGGTTGTCAACTATTGATCCAGCGAGCGAGCGAGCTCAGCGGGGAACATCACCTGTGGCAGCACAGTGGGCATCTGTGCGGCACCACGGCTGGTGCTGCAGGAGCAAGGAGCTTGCAGCAAGGGCTTCCCTGAAGCAGGGGAATTCAGAGCGATGCCAGCCCTGGGAAGGACCAAGAGCTGGCCCCTGCTTTCCCACCATCACTAGTCACGGGATGTATCCCCACCGAGCCACGGCACAGCAGCAGCCAGGCATGGGGCGAGTGAAAGCGGCTGAGATCTGTCAACTCGGGAGGGGCTTCTCAATGCAAACAGCAAATAATTTTATTTAATGAGGAAGAGATGAATGGGTGGAGCAGCTATTTCTACCCACTGAGGGGCTGCAAAAATTAAAGCCGAAAGCAACCGTTACAGACCACTTACTGCAATTTTTATCTGTCGTAGGTCATAGCCTCACCCAAATACTCTCTACTGAGCCCAGACAGTGTAGTGAGGCTAAGTACTTCAGTTCTGTAGGACCCAGCTGCCAGCAGAAAAGGACCAGCAGGGCCACTGGATCAGGTGGGATCCACCACAATCCCCCCCTGGGCCAATGTGGCAAAGCACGTGCTTCGAGAGAGGTGGAAACCCCTCAGGTCTCTGCCAGCCTGAGGAGCAGATTCCTCCCGGGGTTCATGCTTGATCAAAAGACATCGGTCAGTGCCAGTGGAGACTCTGTTGTAGGTGACAGCAGGGTCCACCATGCTCCATCTCCAAGTGGGATGGGCCCGCAGTAATGTGGAGAAAGGAAAGCCCAGACAAGTCTTTCTTCAGTAACAACAGCAGCTCAGTGTGTGATAGTTAAATATAATCACTGCTTCAGTGCAGGAATTCCCCTGTTCCACCAGGGGATGGCTGGAACAATGAAGGGATAAAGCCCAAGAAACGTGACTCAGAGCACTGCCTGCAGGGAGATGCTCGGTTTCCCTCGTCCTGGTCAGGCCACGCTGGGCACAGGCAGCTCTTCCTGCTCTGCATCCCCCCGTTTTCCATCCCCAGCTCCTCCATCTCACTGCACCGGCCAGTTGCTTCCCCATGAGAGGGGCACACCAAGGCCAAGATCTTCCAGCTTTCTGCACCAAGCATGAAGAGCTCCTTGACCTCAAGTCAAGGATGGTTTCCAGCCCCCAGAAGACTTTTGTAGCTTTTCTTCCAACCCTCTTTTGTGCTCCTGCAGGCCTCGTCAGAGGCTGACAGCAGAGCTGCCGCAGTGTTCCTGTAATAGCTTTCCCAATGCCATGTGAAGGATCTAGGTCACTCCTGACTTCTTGCTATTCCCCTTTTATAAACCCGATGTCAGGCGGATGCACAGAATGACTCTGAAGCCGCCCTGACTGATGCTTTGTGAGACAGTCTCTCAACCTGGAGAACATGTTTTCCTGCCTCTCAGATGTGGTTTTGTCAATGGCTTTTTAAACACAGTAGCTGGACTGGGACTATTTAATGATCCTGATGGTTTTGCAGCAGCAACCTGTCCTGCTCAGGTTTTTTGTCATCTGCAAATGTTATTGTGGAATTCATTATTGTCATCTACATCTTTAAAAAAATTACTGCACAAACTCTGTGGTACCTTGGTGGTACTGTTTCTATGTTAATTTGCATTTGGTCTCCCGATCTCATGGTGCTGCCAAGGTGCCTGCTTAAAACTGCTTAGACATGGCCTGCACCAGCGTGGATGTTCTTACCAGCCCAAATCTCCCACAGCAAAGACCATGAGATTGTCCAGCAAGACTTACTTGCCATGCCAAAAAACATTAATTACTTGTTTAGCCAATGCTTAGCTGTAGAAATTCAGTTATGCTTCCCACCATTTGATCTGGTTTCGTGGCTTCCTTTCCCAAACCATCATGACAATTTTGTAATCCCCCAGTCCCTGGGGACTTTCCAAGTTTTCAAGGCTTGCTAAATCTCACCATTCACAACTCAGACAGCTTCCCAGCTAACCCCCTTGTGAGTCCCAGGTTTAGGCTTTCCAGAGTGTCAACTTGAAAATACTCAGTGTCATTGAGCTTGCACCCTCCTCGGTGCAAAATGACAGGTTTTCCAAGGACAACCAGCCGAGCTGGAGCAGTACTTAGATGAACTCATACCACACGCACAAAGAAAAGCTTCCTAAAAAGATGTATACAATCTTCAGTCGCTTGTGGACTATATGTTTTGGTTTGTTGATTTTGTATTTTTTAAATTAGCAAATTTTTTTTTTTTTTTTTTTTTGTATTCTAAAGGGATATTCTATTCTGAAGGAACTAGAAAGGTGCCGTGCTCACTGGGAGGGTAACCCCAGCCTGCAGTCTATGGGTCTGTTCCTTTGAAGGAGCTGCAAGCTATCAGCCAGGTCTCTGGGGAGGAAAAATTTGTTCAGAGAAATGGAACGGAGATGGGGGCTTCCTGGAAAAACTTTTTTTTAGATGCTCAGGTTGGTTACAACTTCAGAGGGAGAGCAATGGCTGCAATCCCATCCTGTTTCACTGTAAAAGAAGGGAAAAAAGTAGTAAATTGATCATCTCAATTGATACGTATGTGTCAAAGAGCAGTAAGGGCAAACAAATAGTAAAACATATAAATAATAACATTTTATATCGATTCAAGTTCAATTAGTCCAAGATGACCCTGAATATAGGCAATGCCAGAAATGTAACAGACAGTTTAAGCAAAGATGAATCAAATTGAATCAATAACCTCAGCTGTTCCCTCCTTCCAATAGTTTATTATGATTCTGAAAAAAAAAATATCTATTGCTTGAAATTTTCTACAGGAACTTGAAAAGCAAAGCAGGTGTTGTGCTGGGGAAAATGGCAAAAAGGAAAGAAGAGAGAAAGTGCAAAAGAAGGACTGAACATGAGAACATTCCCTGCTAAATTAAATACTTCAAACAATCGAAGTTTGGACAGGGCGGGGAAAGTTCTTTTATTCTTTCTTTGTGCAAGAGAAAACCAATGAAAATTGGACCTGCCTGGTGCTGCCCCTGCGTGCGGGGCGTCAGAGGACAGGACTTAGAGACGTGATTGATGTTCTCCCCCATCCAGCTGCATCTGCAAGCCTCGGGAAGCATCCCTCTTCTCTCTTGGCAGGAGTGACAACATGGGCACAGGCCACCAAGCAGCAAGCGACCGTGCCCCGGCTCTTCCACATCCCTGCTGCCCCCTCCCACACGGCATGAGGCTGCTGGCCCCCTGCCCCTTCCCTGCAGACCGCGTGCCGGTCACCCCACACCGCCTGGCCACCAGCCACCAGCCGCAGTGCCAGCGCTAATGACCCATCGGCAGCAGCTCACTATGTCCTGGGAATGGCGCTTCCTTCCGACAGGTGGATCAAAGAGGGCTCCTGAGTTGTGAATCCTGAGTTGTGAATCCCTATGGGAGGAAGAGAGGGCAGCTTGTATTAAGACGTGCAGTAATTTGTGAAGGGTACGAAGAGAAGAAACAAGCTATTAGGAGAAGTATTCATGGCTGGCGGGACTAAAGAGCAACAGTAGGAAATGTTTGGAATAAGCTAGGAACAAAGGAAATTCAAATCCATTTGATTCTATTAATAGACGTAGGGAAATTTATTTGAACAACGGTAACAAATCAGGTATTCAATAACTTCTGATGTTCTGCTTTTTGCAGAGAAACAGGATCATTTTTCTGTAATACTTCAGGCTGCAAGACTGCTATTAGCCAAGAAATTTAAATAAATATTAAAAATATACTTCTTTTTTAAACCTAGGCCTGGATAACTGAAACAGAAGCACCCTTAAAGAGTTGATGGAGGTATATAGCAGGCTTCTGAAATACCAGTCAACTGCTGAGACAGGCAGGGTGCTGGTATCGAGCTATCGTGAGAGCCTGAAATCAGACAGTTACGGACTGGCTAGTTTGGTATTAGAATAACAGAAAGTGACACCTTGGCACTTTGTACCCAGGCTTGGTGTCCACGGTGGATGTGGAAAAGATAGAAAACGTTGAAAAGAGCCATCAGAAAAAGGAGAAAGAGAGATGTGTTACAATGGGAAAATTTGTTGCCTCAGAAGGAGATTGAAAGGGGAGGGGGTCTGCAGGGCTTTACAGTGTGCAGCCTTCTTGTGAAGGACCACTGCAATCCGGCAGGGAAATGCAGAGCTGCCTCAAGCATTTGGGACATGAAGCTGGACAATTTCCCACTATCAACGGAGCTTGCTTGTAAAAACAAGGGTGATTTTCCAGCCTGTGAAGCCTTCAGAACAAAAATGGACCCTTTTGGGAAGGCACACCCCAGGTAAATTCAACAGCTGGTCTCAATAAGAGACTCCTTTGGGAAGGGGAACATATGGGAGGTCCTTGAGGTGATCTGCTGCTTGTCAGGACTCTAACCCTGCAAATAACCTTTCTCCTGCCTTTTCAAGTCATGGGGAGGGATTCCCACCTCCCCTCTCCAAGGGAGAGGTCAGGTCAAAAAGCCTGTCAATGAGAGACCCAGAATTACTGTGTGCACATGTTCCTTTAGATCATCCTCCTCTGATTCCATCCCTGTGCCCTGTTATTCACCCTTTTATTAAATATCAGATTCAGGATAAGAAGGTCACAGACCATGAGACGTTAGGGTTTTTTTCTAGCAGATCATGGTCTATATTTATATCATCCATGCCAGATTCGGGATCAGTTTCTGGCAAAAAACAGTCAATGGTATAATGGGAACATTGTAAATAGTGGGAACCAGCCTAGAAGGAAGTTTGGCCCCAGATTGCTGAGAGGCAGTAATGAGGGAGGAAGAGGGAGGGGGGAAGTGCAGACAGCAGGAGGTTTTCTTCCCAGTCACATTGGCTTATATTCACCTCCACCCTCTCCTTCTGAAGGTCCTGCTCCGGTGTGTCTGACACCACATGCATCAGGGGATCGGTACCCTTTTGTAGCTGTTAGCTCTCAGTCGTTTATTGTGCTGGCACTCTCCAAGATCTGGCCCAAACCAGACTGCAAATGTGCTTAAGCTTTTTTGGCAACACTTCATAATAAATGGCAAACCGTTTCTGCGGCTTGTTTCCATTGTAATATTAATCAAACTGAATTCCTGTGGTGCTCATATGGATGTCATATGTAAACCCTTCTGAACTCAGCTAGCTACTAACTCCAAATTAAAGTCAATGAGGAAATTTCTCTCCTGTCCCCATCTTGCAGCTCTTAGCTCTTGCACA
Organism: Falco punctatus; assembly: GCF_963210335.1. Lineage (NCBI taxonomy): Eukaryota > Metazoa > Chordata > Aves > Falconiformes > Falconidae > Falco > Falco punctatus. The sequence continues at coordinate 120,402,131 of NC_137582.1, read as the reverse complement.
TTTATTCCATTCATGAAATCCTTGTTTACTGTGGAAATGAGGAAATACCAGAGTTGATGAAACCCATGAGAAGCATTGATAATACTTCTGAATTTATAGGGAAGGTGCTCAGATGCCATGCTGACAGGCAGCATCATGAAGCCCTGCTATGGAGGGAAACCTACCTCTGCATCCCACCATAACTAATCCACATAATGAAACAAAAGCCCTCACCAGTGTTTCCAGCTGGCCATCCCCTCCATGTGGATATTTTAGGAACAAGAGTTTTTTCAGGCCAGTGCTTGTCTTCAGCAGTGGTCAGTACCACCATTCAAAAAAAGACATGAGAAATCTCTGCACAGCAGTTCTGGAACAGCTCTGTCTCAAAGAGTTTTCTCCCCAGACCTTAGAAATCCCACCCTGTTTGATGAAGTACATGTCTCCCTTTTTCACAGGGAGAAGCAGGCAAATAGAGGTTGGATTTTGCTCTGAGAGTACTGATCCCTTTTTTTTTTTTCCCTGCAAAAGGAGTCAGAGAGCTGCAGACTAGTTGCTGGATCCCAGAAGTGAGCTACCAGCCAGGCAGAAGCTCATCTGGCTTTGGGCAGGATCTTAGGCCTTGCATAGTCTTGCAGCGTCTGAACCAGGACAGTGTTAGCACCTACACTGTGTCATCTATCACCTTCAGTAGATTTCTGTTCCTTGGGAATCCTCCTGTTGTCCCTCAAAGCAGAGCGGGATCGCTCACCCAGTGTGCGAGAGCCCCCTGACACGCCGAGTTAAGGTATTTCTTTGTTACAGATTTGCACAAACCTGAGGACTACCTGGTATTCTACAAAGCAAGCCCACCTACACACAAAAATCACACTGTATCTATCCTGTTACATGACTAAAAAAAACCCACCTAAATTTACACTTCTGGTCGGTAATTACCATCTTCTTTGCCATTGGTTAGTCACACTTAAATTAGCCCTGCCTGCTGTATGCATTAATTAGTGCACGTGCTTCATGTCTACCCCCTTTTGGGGAGGTAGGTTTCTGGGGCGGGTGGTTGTGATCTCCCCCTGCCAGATTTACCTTTCTCCTAGTTTGTCTTATTCTGCTGACTTCTTGTCTTTGCTGCAATTAACTGGCTGTTGGCACCTCCTGGGGTGGGATGTTTCCCCTTATCAGGCTTGCAGCTCTCCTTCAAGGGCACAGTCGTTAACAGTTACAGATGTATGACTAACCTGACTTCACTAGAAAAAGAGAATAATTTTGTATTGACTACCGTAAGGTAACGGGGACTGAGTGCATAGCCAGATACTGCTCCTGCAGCCTCTAGCCCAGCGCCGGAGATGGCACTAGCTTCCCTGAAGGAGAAGGGAAGAGCACAGGAATGGCTGAGGGGGTTTCAGACCTTCCTGAGGGGTTGCCCCATGGGCAGTGGGGGGAAGGTCCCTTCTCCCATTGCACCACCAGAGCCCTTGTTTCACCCTGTGCCTCTGCCCAGCACCAGCACAGGTTCCTGCCCGGGAGGTGCTGTGGGTTTGGCAGCGGGCAGTAGACACCAGTCACAGCTTTACCTTCCCTCCATCGCATACAACAAAGCCCCTTGCGGCAGGAAGTCCCACACTTGGCAGAGCCTTCTCAGGCATGACCTTTTCCAAACTCAGCCAAGCCCTGTCTGCACCAGGGGTGGCTCCTTCTGGTCTTTCGCTTCAACTTCGCCCTAAAGTGCACAAGTTTCCGTGTAATCCCCCAGAACAAGAAATCATTCAGGGAGAGACTCAGATGCTGGCCATGTCACTGCACACACTTTGGAAAGTGTTCGCGTGCTTTCTCCCTGAGAAGACTTGTCACATACGTCTGTGAGTCACACCAAAGGGATGTCTCCATTGTCCCAGTGAGATATCTTGGTCGTGAAAAGTCACCGTTACCTAGCAGGGGCCCTTCAGGTCCATTTGCATGAGCAGCTTAGAAGATGACAACTGATCTCCAGAACCCAGTAATTTTTGTTTTTTCTCCAGGCAATCCAGCAAGCAGGGAGAGGATGTGATCTCACGCTCTGTGTCCAGCTGCAGCGTGATGTGGTTGCTGTTTGAGAGGAACGGCTTGCTGAGCTGTGGTACCTTACAGTGGAAGTGGAGCCTTTGGCATGACCAGCCCCGCAGCCAGAGTGTGTGTGTGGAACACATGGGAAACACGGCATCCCCAGTTGGGAGCTGGCACTGGGAATGCCGTGGCCTGGCTGGCAAGGGTGGGAGATGACTGCCTTGGGTGGGGGCTTGGCGTGAGCAGGCGGTGGGTTCTGCTAATGCAGAGTGCTGGCGAGGCAGCTGCGTGTGTGCTGGTGCACGGGGCTCAGAGGGATGGGGGGAAAGCAGCACTGATGGGGGTCATGGGGGCAACGGTGGCCCTTGCAGTAGCCATGTGTCAAATAATCGGTTACACTGGAAAAGATCGTCGAGGCCAACTGTTACCCCAGCACTGCCGAGCCCACCACTGACCCATGTCCCCAAGCACCGCATCTACGTGGCTTTTCACCACCCGCGGGGACGGTGACCCCCCCCCAGCTCCCTGGGCAGCCTGTGCCAGTGCCTGGTCGCCCCCTCGGTGAAGAAATGTTTCCCAACACCCGATCTGACCCCCCCGGCGCAGCCTGAGCCCGTTTCCCCTTGTCCTGTCACTTGTTACTGGGGAGTTCCTTTGCTGAGGGGTGCTGGGGGCTGTTTTGGGGTACCGTGGGTGGGCTCTGGTTGCTCTACAGGGCGGAGGAGGTCCCCAGGGAGGTCTGTCTCTGGTCGGGAGAGGTCACTGAGGCCCATGGGTGCTCCTGGGGTCCCTTGCACAGGAGTCCCTGGGCGCAAGCTGCGGTTGGGTCCATGAGGGTGGTGAGACACCAGTGGTATCCTGTTAGCTGGGAGTCAAAGGGGACTCACTGTGTCTGGAGGGACAGGGGGGCACTGACGTGTGTCTGGGAGAGGGCTGCAGGGTGGGCGGCGGGCAACGTGCTGCCGAGGGTGGGAGGAAAGGGGGTACTAGGGGTTGCCTGTCCCCCTGGCTGGCTGCGCTTTGGGGTCCAGCCTGGCCCTGCGGTCCCCGGCAGGGCTTGGGGCAGGCCCACGCATGGATGGACACGGCTGCCCGGTACCCAGAGGGTCCGGGTGGGCACCGGGGGTCCACCCCCAGGCTGGGCTCACAGTGGGGGGCTGCCCCGTGCCCCGGGTGTCCCGAGTGGGCACAGCGGAGCCTGTCCCCAGGCTGTGGGACCATGGCGTGGGTCTGCCCATACGCCGTGCGTGGGCTCACAGTGGGGGGCTGCCCCGTGCCCGGGGTGCGGGCTGAGGGCAGCGGCCTGGCCCTGCGGGAGGCCCGGCCCGAGCGGACACGGCGCGACGCCGCCCGCAGCGCTCAGCGACGCGCGGGGCAGTTCGTGAAGGCTGAAGCGGGCCGGGGCGGGCCCTCCCGAGCTCCCCCGAGCGCGGCGCGGCGGCGCCGTCCCGGCGGCAGGGGGCGGCGCGGGGCCGGGCCGGGCCGGGCCGGGTCTCTCCGCTCCCTCCCCCGCTCCCCGCCTTCCCTGCGCATCGGAAACATGGCGGCGGCGAGGGACTGAGCAGCCCCAGCGCTCGGCGGCCGCGCAGGTGAGGGGGGCGGCGGGGGCGGCACGGGGCGCCGCGGCCCGGCGAGGCGCTGCCGGGGGCCGGGCGGGGGTCGGGCCCGCAGGCCCCGCGGCGGCAGCGCGGCAGGCCCGGCCCGGCGCGGATCCCGCCTGTCAGCGCGGCCCGGCCACCGCCTCACCCGCGGGGCCGGGCCGCGGCGGGTGCGGGCCGGGGCGGCCTGTCACCGCCGGCACCTGTTGGCGCCCGTCAGGGCCCGCCCGGCCCGGGGACCTCCCGCCGGCCCCCCGCCGGTCACGGGGCAGAGGCCCCGGGGGTCTGCGCCGGCCTCCCGCGCCTGCCCTGGGCCGCCTGCCTCGTCCCAGCCGGGGCGCAGCTCCCGGCGGAGCCGCCCCGAGGGGCTTTGTTGTTCTTCCAGGTGTCCCCGGCAGGGCCCGGCCGGGACGGCCCCGCGGCGCGGGGGGGGGGGGGGGACGGGGCGCAGCAGCTCTGCCGCCTGCCGCGGGGCCGCCGTCACCGGCTTCACCCGGAGGCCTCGGGGCGAGTTCGGCGGAGCGGCCGAGCCTGCGGGGCCCCAGCGCGCTGTGCGGGCCTGGGGACGGTGGTCGGGGGGTGCCCGGGGGTGGCCGCGGGCAGAGCCCGGGGAGGGCTGTGCCCTCCTGCCCCTCGGGGGCTCGCGGTCCCCTCCGGTGGGCACGGCGCGTCGCGGAGCGGGACCGCGGCGCGCTGAGCAGGACCTGCCGCCGGCCCCTGCCCCCCGGGGGTCGGGGTGGTCCCGGGCACCGGGCGGAGAAACCCCGTAACTGCCGTCCCTGGGGAAACATCCGCGCCCCCTCCACAGCCCCCCGCACCCCACCCCCCCGAGCCCCGCGCTTGACAGAGCGGGGGTAAGACGAGGGCTGCGCTTTCCGTGCACTCTAAAGTGTTTAAAAATAAACACAGTGTCAGGCAGGGCTCCTGCTGCGCGTCGTTCAGGTTTAATCCGGAGGCTCTTTGAAGCTCCTGTGTAAAAACCGTGGCAGCAGTTTGGAATCTTGACGACTAAAGGCAGAGACACCAAATTAAACAGGCAGCCTGAGTTCTGGATGCACTGAGCAACTTGGCTCCCTTTGGCCTGGGATGATGCTTTAGGATCAGCAGCTAAATAGTAAACTAATTACTTCCGTGCGTAAAGTCAGGATGCGGAGACCCAGCTCCAGGGTACCCAGCTTTGATTTTTGGCTCTGTTTGGGTTTACTGTTGTTTATAGTAAACACTGTGCAGTGAGTGGCTGAGAACAGCCATGTGG